>NC_136064.1:95920640-97218140 GCF_964261635.1 Lissotriton helveticus | reverse complement strand
GACAGAGGAGTCATCCAAGCCCGTTGAATAATATCCCCGACGGAGACTGGGGCGCTAACCTCTGCCGGCGGGCGAAATCACGGCCGGCAGCCACCCGCCACTAGCGAGAAGGACCTTAAGATGGCGACCGCCCTGTGCATCGGCAACAATGAAGCCCGCGGCACCTGGTGAAAGGCACGGAACCCGGTAAGCGGGGCGCACCGGGAGACCTGCCCTGGGGGATTGCCGGCCGGGGAGGCGACACAAGCATCCAATTGAGGCGCCGTCCGCCCGTCCGCCGGAGACCGAAAGCAGGGCGTGCCCGGCAGCACCACGGGCGGACAAGACGGATCGGACAGCAAGCGAGTGGGAGATACCTTCCGCTGGTGAGCCGGAACTGAGAGAGCGCGACACCAGAACGGCGCTGGGACCGGCGGCGCCTTCGGGGCAGTGCGGATGGGTGCATTGATCGGCCTGGAGCAGGTACAAACCCTGGGGAGTGAATTTAATAGGGGCGGTTTTGTGACTAGACCGCCAACAGGGGTGGTTGTGCCTGAGCGTTTAGGAGCGGATGATTAGAGGAGCGCTTCTTATGAAAGCCCACCCTGACCAGGCGGCTCCGGACCAGGCACTGCCTACAACAGAACTGCGGTGCTGTGATACGCAATCCAGACAGTGGACGAACCCTGCACCCACGCTGCAGCGATGCTTTGGGACCGGTGAGACACTGGTGCAAGGAACCTGAACAGAGACGCGAGCTGGGACATTGCGGTGCACTGAAGCCACGTTCCACGTCAGACAAAGAGGGAAGGAGCGGGCGCAGTACAGGGGGAAATTCTGGACTTTTATGGTTGACCTGCCTGGCGGAGCACTGGCCAGTGGCACATAACACCGGCACATAACTCTATGGCTTGACGAAATTAGTGTTAAGGGACTGAGCGCATTTCGGACGGGAGTGACCCCTCGGCACTAACCGCTGCCCCCTGCAATTGTTGCGACGAGGTGCTGAGCCGCGGAGGGGCGTTGCTTCAATCCACGCCCTATCATTATATGCCATCAATAGCCCTGCTTCAATCCACGCCCTATGATTATACGTCATCAATAGCCCTGCTTCAATCTACGCCCTATGATTATACACCATCAATAGCCCCGCTTCAATCCACGCCCTATGATTATAAACCATCAATAGCCCTGCTTCAATCCACGCCCTATTATTATACCCCAACCATAGCCCTGCTTCAATCCACGCCCACCATCAATAGCCCCGCTTCAATCCACGCCCTTTGATTATACATCATCAATGGCCCTGCTTCAATCCACGCCCTATGATTATACACCATCAAAAGCCCCGCTTCAATCCACGCCCTATGATTACAGACCATCAATAGCCCTGCTTCAATCCACGCCCTATCATTATACACAACCAATAGCCCTGCTTCAATTCATGCCCTATGATTATACATCATCAATAGCCCTGCTTCAATCCACGCCCTATGATTATACAACATCAAAAGCCCCGCTTCAATCCACGCCCTATGATTACAGACCATCAATAGCCCTGCTTCAATCCACGCCCTATGATTATACACCATCAATAGCCCCACTTCAATCCACGCCCTATGATTATGCACCATCAGTAGCCCTGCTTCAATCCACGCCCTATGATTATACACCATCAATAGCCCTGCTTCAATCCACGCCCTATGATTATACACCATCAGTAGCCCTGCTTCAATCCACGCCCTATGATTATACACAATCAATAGCCCTGCTTCAATCTGAACCCTATGATTATACACCATCAATAGCCCTGCTTCAATCCACACCCTATGATTATACACCATTAATAGCCCTGATTCAATCCACACCCTATGATTATACGCTATCAATAGCCCTGCTTCAATCCACGCCCTATGATTATACCCCATCAATAGCTCTGCTTCAATCCACACCCTATGATTATACACCATCAATAGCCCCGCTTCTATCCACGCCCTATGATTATACGCCATCAATAGCCCTGCTTCAATCCACGCCCTATGATTATACACCATCAACGACCCTGCTTCAATCCACGCCCTATGATTACACACCATCAATAGCCCCGCTTCTATCCACGCCCTATGATTATACGCCATCAATAGCCCTGCTTCAATCCACGCCGTATGATTATACACCATGAATAGCCCCGCTTCTATCCATACCCTATGATTACACACCATCAATAGCCCGGCTTCTATCCACGCCCTATCATTATACGCCATCAATAGCCCTGCTTCAATCCACGCCCTATGATTATACACCATCAACAGCCCTGCTTCAATCCACGCCTTATGATTATATACCATCCATAGCCCTGCTTCAATCCACGCCCTATGATTATACGCCATCAATAGCCCTGCTTCAATCCACGCCCAATGATTATACGCCATCAATAGCCCCGCTTCAATCCATGCCCTATGATTATACACCATCAATAGCCCTGCTTCAATCCACACCCTATGATTACACACCATCAATAGCCATCCTTCAATCCACGCCCTATGATTATACGCCATCAATAGCCCTGCTTCAATCCACGCCCTATGATTATACACCATCAATAGCCCTGCTTCAATCCACACCCTATGATTACACGCCATCAATAGCCCTGCTTGGCGTGGCTTGGATGCCGAGGGGAATGGCAGTGTGAGCCCGGAGCTCCGCACCCGATCCCCAATGACATCCTGGGTAAGGTACGAAATCCGGCGTGCCTAGACATCTCCGGATAGCACCAGGCGTCGGATGGTCGAAAGAAACCCAGGAGCCGTGCAGGACACCGATCCGTAGGCTCTAAACCTTGCCGCTGGGAATAGAGTTTGCCGAGGTGAGCTGGCCCCAAAATGGCAGACGGGGCTCGGCGCTAGCGCAGCTGAAGCTGAAGGAGGTCGGCAGCCTCCTCGGAGGCACCGGACAGACAGAGGAGTCATCCAAGCCCGTTGAATAATATCCCCGACGGAGACTGGGGCGCTAACCTCTGCCGGCGGGCGAAATCACGGCCGGCAGCCACCCGCCACTAGCGAGAAGGACCTTAAGATGGCGACCGCCCTGTGCATCGGCAACAATGAAGCCCGCGGCACCTGGTGAAAGGCACGGAACCCGGTAAGCGGGGCGCACCGGGAGACCTGCCCTGGGGGATTGCCGGCCGGGGAGGCGACACAAGCATCCAATTGAGGCGCCGTCCGCCCGTCCGCCGGAGACCGAAACCAGGGCGTGCCCGGCAGCACCACGGGCGGACAAGACGGATCGGACAGCAAGCGAGTGGGAGATACCTTCCGCTGGTGAGCCGGAACTGAGAGAGCGCGACACCAGAACGGCGCTGGGACCGGCGGCGCCTTCGGGGCAGTGCGGATGGGTGCATTGATCGGCCTGGAGCAGGTACAAACCCTGGGGAGTGAATTTAATAGGGGCGGTTTTGTGACTAGACCGCCAACAGGGGTGGTTGTGCCTGAGCGTTTAGGAGCGGATGATTAGAGGAGCGCTTCTTATGAAAGCCCACCCTGACCAGGCGGCTCCGGACCAGGCACTGCCTACAACAGAACTGCGGTGCTGTGATACGCAATCCAGACAGTGGACGAACCCTGCACCCACGCTGCAGCGATGCTTTGGGACCGGTGAGACACTGGTGCAAGGAACCTGAACAGAGACGCGAGCTGGGACATTGCGGTGCACTGAAGCCACGTTCCACGTCAGACAAAGAGGGAAGGAGCGGGCGCAGTACAGGGGGAAATTCTGGACTTTTATGGTTGACCTGCCTGGCGGAGCACTGGCCAGTGGCACATAACACCGGCACATAACTCTATGGCTTGACGAAATTAGTGTTAAGGGACTGAGCGCATTTCGGACGGGAGTGACCCCTCGGCACTAACCGCTGCCCCCTGCAATTGTTGCGACGAGGTGCTGAGCCGCGGAGGGGCGTTGCTTCAATCCACGCCCTATCATTATATGCCATCAATAGCCCTGCTTCAATCCACGCCCTATGATTATACGTCATCAATAGCCCTGCTTCAATCTACGCCCTATGATTATACACCATCAATAGCCCCGCTTCAATCCACGCCCTATGATTATAAACCATCAATAGCCCTGCTTCAATCCACGCCCTATTATTATACCCCAACCATAGCCCTGCTTCAATCCACGCCCACCATCAATAGCCCCGCTTCAATCCACGCCCTTTGATTATACATCATCAATGGCCCTGCTTCAATCCACGCCCTATGATTATACACCATCAAAAGCCCCGCTTCAATCCACGCCCTATGATTACAGACCATCAATAGCCCTGCTTCAATCCACGCCCTATCATTATACACAACCAATAGCCCTGCTTCAATTCATGCCCTATGATTATACATCATCAATAGCCCTGCTTCAATCCACGCCCTATGATTATACAACATCAAAAGCCCCGCTTCAATCCACGCCCTATGATTACAGACCATCAATAGCCCTGCTTCAATCCACGCCCTATGATTATACACCATCAATAGCCCCACTTCAATCCACGCCCTATGATTATGCACCATCAGTAGCCCTGCTTCAATCCACGCCCTATGATTATACACCATCAATAGCCCTGCTTCAATCCACGCCCTATGATTATACACCATCAGTAGCCCTGCTTCAATCCACGCCCTATGATTATACACAATCAATAGCCCTGCTTCAATCTGAACCCTATGATTATACACCATCAATAGCCCTGCTTCAATCCACACCCTATGATTATACACCATTAATAGCCCTGATTCAATCCACACCCTATGATTATACGCTATCAATAGCCCTGCTTCAATCCACGCCCTATGATTATACCCCATCAATAGCTCTGCTTCAATCCACACCCTATGATTATACACCATCAATAGCCCCGCTTCTATCCACGCCCTATGATTATACGCCATCAATAGCCCTGCTTCAATCCACGCCCTATGATTATACACCATCAACGACCCTGCTTCAATCCACGCCCTATGATTACACACCATCAATAGCCCCGCTTCTATCCACGCCCTATGATTATACGCCATCAATAGCCCTGCTTCAATCCACGCCGTATGATTATACACCATGAATAGCCCCGCTTCTATCCATACCCTATGATTACACACCATCAATAGCCCGGCTTCTATCCACGCCCTATCATTATACGCCATCAATAGCCCTGCTTCAATCCACGCCCTATGATTATACACCATCAACAGCCCTGCTTCAATCCACGCCTTATGATTATATACCATCAATAGCCCTGCTTCAATCCACGACCTATGATTATACACCATCAACAGCCCCGCTTCAATCCACGCCCTATGATTATACACCATCAATAGCCCTGCTTCAATCCACGCCCTATGATTATACGCCATCAATAGCCCTGCTTCAATCCACACCCTATGATTACACACCATTAATAGCTCCACTTCAATCCACGCCCTATGATTATACACCATCAATAGCCCTGCTTCAATCCACGCCCTAAGATTATACACCATCAATAGCCCTGCTTCAATCCACGCTCTATGATTATACACCATCAATAGCCCTGCTTCAATCCACGCCCTATGATTATACAGAATCAATAGCCCTGCTTCAATCCACGCCCTATGATTATATGCCATCAATAGCCCTGCTTCAATCTACGCCCTATGATTATACACCATCAATAGCCCTGCTTCAATCCACGCCCTATGATTATACACCATCAATAGCCCTGCTTCAATCCACACCCTATGATTACACACCATCAATAGCCATCCTTCAATCCACGCCCTATGATTATACGCCATCAATAGCCCTGCTTCAATCCACGCCCTATGATTATACGCCATCAATAGCCCTGCTTCAATCCACACCCTATGATTACACGCCATCAATAGCCCTGCTTGGCGTGGCTTGGATGCCGAGGGGAATGGCAGCGTGAGCCCGGAGCTCCGCACCCGATCCCCAATGACATCCTGGGTAAGGTACGAAATCCGGCGTGCCTAGACATCTCCGGATAGCACCAGGCGTCGGATGGTCGAAAGAAACCCAGGAGCCGTGCAGGACACCGATCCGTAGGCTCTAAACCTTGCCGCTGGGAATAGAGTTTGCCGAGGTGAGCTGGCCCCAAAATGGCAGACGGGGCTCGGCGCTAGCGCAGCTGAAGCTGAAGGAGGTCGGCAGCCTCCTCGGAGGCACCGGACAGACAGAGGAGTCATCCGAGCCCGTTGAATAATATCCCCGACGGAGACTGGGGCGCTAACCTCTGCCGGCGGGCGAAATCACGGCCGGCAGCCACCCGCCACTAGCGAGAAGGACCTTAAGATGGCGACCGCCCTGTGCATCGGCAACAATGAAGCCCGCGGCACCTGGTGAAAGGCACGGAACCCGGTAAGCGGGGCGCACCGGGAGACCTGCCCTGGGGGATTGCCGGCCGGGGAGGCGACACAAGCATCCAATTGAGGCGCCGTCCGATCGTCCGCCGGAGACCGAAAGCAGGGCGTGCCCGGCAGCACCACGGGTGGACAAGACGGATCGGACAGCAAGCGAGTGGGAGATACCTTCCGCTGGTGAGCCGGAACTGAGAGAGAGCGACACCAGAACGGCGCTGGGACCGGCGGCGCCTTCGGGGCAGTGCGGATGGGTGCATTGATCGGCCTGGAGCAGGTACAAACCCTGAGGAGTGAATTTAATAGGGGCGGTTTTGTGACTAGACCGCCAACAGGGGTGGTAGTGCCTGAGCGTTTAGGAGCGGATGATTAGAGGAGCGCTTCTTATGAAAGCCCACCCTGACCAGGCGGCTCCGGACCAGGCACTGCCTACAACAGAACTGCGGTGCTGTGATACGCAATCCAGACAGTGGACAAACCCTGCACCCACGCTGCAGCGATGCTTTGGGACCGGTGAGACACTGGTGCAAGGAACCTGAACAGAGACGCGAGCTGGGACATTGTGGTGCACTGAAGCCACGTTCCACGTCAGACAAAGAGGGAAGGAGCGGGCGCAGTACAGGGGGAAATTCTGGACTTTGATGGTTGACCTGCCTGGCGGAGCACTGGCCAGTGGCACATAACACCGGCACATAACTCTAGGGCTTGACGAAATTAGTGTTAAGGGACTGAGCGCATTTCGGACGGGAGTGACCCCTCGGCACTAACCGCTGCCCCCTGCAATTGTTGCGACGAGGTGCTGAGCCGCGGAGGGGCGTTGGACTGGCTCATGACCTATCCTCAGAAGGGGCCTGGCAACGACTTAAAGGCGTAGGTGAGCGAGCCAGTGGGCTTGGGGAGGGCATCTGCTGTGAGGGCGCCGCTTGAGGGGGCGCCAGGAGTCCCTTCCCGGGAACTACAAGGAGAGCGCTGTCGACTCGAAAACAGCGCAAGATGGGGAAGCTTAAGGGAAGAGCGGAAGGTGCTGCCGGTTCTGATGTGCCGGGCGGCACAACGCAAAGCCCAACGGATTTACAACAATTGCAGGACCGCATCCTAGACGCCATTACGGCCACGAAAGATGCTCTCGGCAGGATATAGTTCAGGTGGCGTCGGGACTGGGGCTCCTCTGCGCGGACCACGACAAATTGAAAGACAGGGTCAAAAGCGCGGAGGATACGCTGCAAGAGATAGTCCCGGAGCATAGATCCATGGAGGGGCGATTGGTGGATGCACTCGACCGAATACAAGCACTGGAACGACGAGCGGAAGACGCTGAAAATCGCAGCAGGCGCAATAACGTGCGCTTGGTGGGTCTGCCGGAGAAAAAAGAAGGTGAGGACATGGTGAGATACCTCGACAACTGGTTGCGGATGGAAGTGGCGCCGAAGGGCCTTTCTCCCTTCTTCACTCTGGAAAGGGCGCACCGGGTCCCGGCTAGGCCTCCTAGGCCGGGTCAGCCGCCCCGCCCGGTGGTGATAAAACTGTTGCATTATAAAGACAGAGACTGGCTGCTGCAAAGGGCCAGAGATGTAGGCCCATTTCAGGTGGATAATAGCAACGTAACATTGTTCCCTGATTTTACATATGAAACTCAGAAACTGCGAGCCTCTTTCCTGTCGCTCAAGCGAGAACTCCGAGCGGAGGGAATAAAGTACTCGCTTCTCTTCCCAGCCAAGCTTAGGGTTGAAGTGGATGGCAAGGCGCTCTTCTTTCCGACATCGGCAGATGCCTGGGCATGGTGGGACACTTACAAAGCTGGAACGGACGGAGCGAAATATCGAGCTGAAGAGGAGAAGCGCCAGCAGCCGGTGCGGAAATCGCAGAGGCTTCGGAAGCGTGGGCAGAGATCTAGGAAACCAACGGAATCGCAAACGGAAGAGGAGAGGAGGGCGGCGCTGCAGGCGGTGGTGGGCCTGTCGGGAACGGGGAACACCCGCTCACTCAGGGGTTCGGATTCGGAGGAGCATCATACAGGGTCGGAAACGGACCTGTCGGAACTTGGTAGCGCGAAGGGCCCAGTAGTAATGCCGCAGACATCGGGAGAAATTATAGAGGCCTAATGAGGGAGATAAATAGTTTTACTGTGTATGGCGTCTGGGGAAGCCGAAAGCTTCCGATGCAGCAGCAAACAACAAAGCAGCTGGGATACTCGTGAGTGACTTTGGGGGATTGCGGGGCGGAGGGGTTGGGACAGTGGTAACCACCCTTGGGGTCGGGTCGTGCCCCATTGGCCCGTAAGGCCACCGTAGTGCAGACTGCGGTATAGCCGGGTGGTTGCGGGGGAATAGTTAGGCATTGATTAAAGTTTGGATGGGAACTACTTTTTCGAAGTTAAGTCCTGTTCTGGGGGGGAGGACACCGAGAGTAGTTGGGGTGGCTCAAGGCAAAGGGCATGGGGGGGAGGAGACAATTGTTTTGTGGTTGGGTTTGGGGTGGGGGGGTGCCACTACGTACGCCTGGATGTGGACTTGTACTGTTCTATGCTGGTTATTGTGGGACTATGGCTAACTGTGGAGCTATGAAATGTGTGACCTGGAACGTGCGGGGACTACACACCATGGCGAGAAGACACAAGGTACATGCTTATTTAGTTCGTAGAGGGGTTCAGATCGCGCTATTACAGGAAACACACTTGACAAAACAAGAGGGTATTGCGCTACAGCGAAGGTGGAGAGGGCAACTGTTCAACACCACATACTCTGCATTCGCAAGGGGGGCGCTGATCTGCATCCGAGCGGGGATTCCCTTTCAAGTGACTAGACAAGTAATAGACCCAGAGGGCAGATTTGTGGCAGTAGAGGGGAAACTTAGGGGCCGGGATATAGTGCTATGCAGCGTGTACGCACCCAACATTGATCAATCGGCTTTCTTAACGGAGCTTTCTGGCGTGCTGGCGAGTTACTTAGCAGGCCCTATAATCATGGCAGGAGATTTTAATTCAGTGGTAGACACTGCCCTGGACAGATCTCACCCGCCGCTGGGAGCGTCACCAGTGCATCGACTAGCGAAGCGTAGGCTCGAATGGCAGGAGAGGTGGGAGTTGGTAGACGCTTGTAGAGTCCGACACCCAACCTTGAGGGATTACTCGTATTACTCTAGTCTGCATGACCTCCACGTCCGCCTGGACGTGGTCTCTACTGTGGCAAACGCTGAGTACTTAACTCGCATGTTTTCCGACCATAATCCCCTATTATTGACGCTCAACTGGATGTCTGAGACCTCACGGGTCCCGACATGGCAACTAAGCCCGGACACCCTAGATGATCCACCGTTTAGGGAAGCGCTGGGGGAGAGGATCACACAATACTTTGGGGAAAATAATGGCACCACGGCCTCCAGAGCGATGGAGTGAATGCCTTCAAGGTTGTCATCAGAGGCCACTGTATCGGGAAATATGCGGGAGCCCGCAAAACGCTATTAGACGATTTGGATAAGGCAGAGGGGCATTGCGGAAAGCGGAGTTGGCGCGCCCTAACCACCCCGAGCTACAGGAAGTTGTTAGGGAGGCCAAGGAAGCAGTGGCGGTTGAAATGGAGCGGCTCCGGAGCTTTGACCATAAAATGTACCTGATGAGGGCGCACGCCGAGGGGGACAAGGCAGGAACGAGGCTCGCTTGGTTGGCTAACCCAACTAGGCGCAGCCACCGGATCTTGGCCATCGAAGAAGAAGGGGGCCACATATGCAACGGATCACTGACATAATATAGAATGACAAAATATAGACTTACCAAAATATAGTCACCAAAATATAGAATGCCAAAATATTGAATTCCTATCTACAAACAGGTAAGTACAAAAATATCGAATCCAAAATATAGTCTGTAAAAAATATAGTCAGTCAAAATATCGAATTTTTTTAAATGTCTTAAAAGTAATTTAAGATTAATGAAACAATAAATATAATTAACTAAAACATACTTAAAAATACTGAAATAACCTTAAAATTAAGATATAATTAATTTAAGTTATTAATAAAAAATGTACAATATTTTACCGTAGGATAGCAGGAGGGTAACATTTAATATTACCACTCCAGTGAGTGCAACAGTAGGGAAAGCGTTGGATAGCGTAGGGGTAAAAAATACTATTCCCACTCCAGTGAGTGCAACAGTAGGGAAAGCGTTGGATAGCGTAGGGGTAAAAAATACTATTCCCACTCCAGAGAGTGCAACAGTAGGGAAAGCGTTGGATAGCGTAGGGGTAAAAATTACTATTCCCACTCCAGAGAGTGCAACAGTAGGGAAAGCGTTGGATAGCGTAGGGGTAAAAAATTACTATTCCCACTCCAGTGAGTGCAACAGTAGGGAAAGCGTTGGATAGCGTAAGGGTAAAAATTACTATTCCCACTCCAGAGAGTGCAACAGTAGGGAAAGCGTTGGATAGCGGGAGGGTAAAAAATACTATTCCCACTCCAGTGAGTGCAACAGTAGGGAAAGCGTTGGATAGCGTAGGGGTAAAAAATACTATTCCCACTCCAGAGAGTGCAACAGTAGGGAAAGCGTTTGATAGCGTAGGGGTAAAAATTACTATTCCCACTCCAGAGAGTGCAACAGTAGGGACAGCGTTGGATAGCGTAGGGGTAAAAAATACTATTCCCACTCCAGTGAGTGCAACAGTAGGGAAAGCGTTGGATAGCGGGAGGGTGAAAATTACTATTCCCACTCCAGTGAGTTTAACAGTAGGGAAAGTAATGATTTAATATATTATTAAAAATAAATTAAATATCAATACCAATAAAACGTTAATTGAAATTAATAACCAATTTAATATTATTTAATAATTAATTAGAAATACAACTACATATTAGTTATTAAAAATTAATAACCTATTCATAATTATTTAACAACTAATTAATTTTCAATAACAAAAACTAATTAATAATAGAAATTAATACCAATTAAAAATTAACAGTAAATTAATTATCAATACACAAAAAGTATTTTTAATATGTAATTAATTACAATTACATTACTTCCCACCCTATTCCACTATAAACCCACATCCCACTACAGAAAATACATGAATACAATTATCATAATTATCAAATATTTAATTAATACAAAATAATTACCAATTAATAAAAATTAATTGCCAATTAATAGAAATGAATTACCAATTAAAAATTAATTAACAATAAATTTAAAATCAATACCAATAAATGAAAAAAATGATTTACTTAATTACAATTAAATTACTTCCCACCCTATTCCCCTATAAACCCACAACCCGCTACAGAAAATAAATTTAGAAAATTAACATATTTAACAATTAATCAATTAATACAAATTAATTGGCAATTAATAAAAATTAATTACCAATTAAAAAATAACAATACATTCAAAATGAATACCAATAAATAAATAAAAATATTTAATTAATTACAATTAAATTACTTCCCACCCTATTCCCCTATAAACCCACAACCCGCTACAGAATTAACTTACGCAAAAATTAAATAACATAAAATAATTCATTACTTAAAATACATTAAACATACATTACAAAAATTAATATACACTTTTCACTCATATACTAACATACAAAACACTTTAAAAAAGTTGATATTATTAAAAAATCGATATATTTAATGCCTATATTGTATACTTCGATATTTTGACTTCTATATTTTGAAAATCGATATTACTTACCTTAAATTCGATATTTTTAACCACTATATTGTGTCCATTCGATATTTTGTTCATTCTATATTTTTACTTCGATATTATGTCCATTCTATATTTTGGAATCGATATTATGACTGTTTACCATATGCAACACCCAAACAGAAATCTTAGACAGCTTCCGATCATATTACGAAACGCTTTACGAAAGCGGATTGGAAGGACGAGAATGTGAGATCGACACCTTTTTGGAGCGACTGCAATTGCCGCAGCTAGATCAGGGACAGTCAGAAGACCTGGGCAGGGATATCACGCTGGGGGAGATAGGAAGCGCAGTGAAGCAGATGGCTCGAAACAAAACCCCGGGCTTGGACGGATTGCCCATTGAATTTTACAGTAAATACTTGAGGCAACTGGCTCCGCGGCTCCAGGCGGTTTACAACGAAGCTAAATCTAGGGGAAGACTGCCTCATTCCATGTGCGAAGCCTTGATGATCCCATTACTGAAGCCAGGGAGGGAGAATACTACAGTTGCCTCTTATCATCCGCTGTCCATGCTGACGACGGACTACAAAATCCTGAGTACACTACTGGCCACTAGACTGCTGGGCCATATGACGGAGCTGATTCACAGCGATCAATCCGGTTTCATTCCCACGCGGAACACTACCATCAATGTACGCCGACTGATACGGCTAATGGGTGACCCGATGCCAGAGACGCGAATGCCCTTAGTATTATCAATTGATATCGAAAAAGCGTTTGACAGTTTAGAATGGGGAGATCTATACAGGGTCATGAAGCGCTTCGGCCTTGGCGATAATTATATAGGTTGGACCAAAGTGCTGTACACGTCGGCGACGGCACGAGTCCGGATAGGCTCCCTAATATCGCACCAGTACCAAGTGTGCTGTGGTACTAGACAAGGGTGCTCGCTATCCCCCCTGCTGTTTGCCTTAGCGATAGAGCCATTTGCGCCGGAGGCACGGACGGGACGTTATTAGGAGGGCCTAGTCTACAGGGGAAACCTGCAGGCTATCTCGATGTACGCGGACGACCTCTTAATATTTCTAGAGGATACATGTGAGGCGCTGGAGGGCGCAGAAAGACTTCTCGAACTTTTTGGTAAGCTGTCAGGCCTAAAAGTTAATTGGTCTAAATCCTGCTTATTTCCACTGCGACAGGGAGAGAAGCGACCTATCAATCGCCCACTACTCAACTGGGAATCTACTTGTTTGAAATATTTAGGTGTATATGTGTACCACAAGGCGGCAGATATGCTGGAGGGCAATGTGGGCCATTGTGTCCGGGCATTGAGGGGAAGCATGTCCTTTTGGGCCACTCTTCCGTTCTCAGTAACAGGCTGCATCTCCTTAGTGAAAATGATAGCTCTGCCGCGCCTCCTTTACTACTTCCGTACGCTACCGGTGTGGATTCCTGGCTCTATTTTTCAGCAGTTGCGATCATTACTGATATCGTTCCTGTGGGGCACAGGCAGACGTAGAATAGCGTTAGATACGTTGGTTCGACCAAAGGACGAGGGGGGCATGGCGGTACCAGATTTTGAGTTCTACTACCTGGCGGCTCACTTACAAGTCTTTACGCAGGAGGTGGCGAGGGTGTATTGAGGCCCGGAGCAAGTGAGGGACGGAGGTACCCCCCGACATGTGCTTGCGTACATCACTCTACAACAGAGGGTCACCCTCAGAGATTTATCCCTAGAAGAGCAGACGTGTAGGCTCTGTTGGAATCGAGCACGACGAAGAGCGGGGGTGCGGCGTATGTATGCACCCGAGATACAGCTGGGAATGGTGACAGCACTCCCTCACGGTGGCGACTGGTGGCGATTGCAGGGGTGGGAAGATGCAGGACTACAAATGCTGGGAGACCTGTATGAAGAAGGGGCATTACTTCCATACCAGACCTTACAAGAGCGATTTGATCTCCCGAGAGGAGACTACCTGATGCACGCTGCTGTGACCAGAGCTATGCAGGCGCACTGGGGGGAAGGGCTGCTGGAGCCCGCCACGTCCATAGCCTGCCAGTACACTATGATGGCAGCTGGTACATATAAGGCAGTGACGTGCCTTTATTCTAGAATGCTGCGAGAGACTTTAACACCTCTGACAACACTGAAGGCCAAATGGGAATTAGACCTCCAGATGGAGATCCCTGACACAACTTGGGCGCAACTTCTAAGGCGGGCAAGGAAAAGCACGAGGAACGCACGCTTCCAACTGATACATTTTTATATTCTCCACAGAGCCTACCTTACGCCAGGGAAAATTGGAAAATATTTTGGGGTGTAAAATGCGGCTTGCCCCAGATGTAACACAGCAGAGGCGGACTTAGGCCATATGCTATGGGACTGCCCACATTTACGAGACTATTGGCGAGAGATTGGCTAAACATTGAACAACGCAGAGAACTACAATACACTAAGGCGGTAGGAGTACTGCATTGGTTTCCGCACACACCCAAGAATAGGATCACGAGCAAGTTTATAGATATGGGACTGATACTGGCTAAGAGGGAAATAACTAGAAATTGGAAATCGAAAAAGGGTCCCACGCACAATCGATGGTTTAATGAATGTCTCAAATGGGCGGCGAGCAAAAGTACGCTCAGATATCAACTGGCTCACCGCAAATCTGACGATAGGGCGCTGGAAGCGGCAGCAGCATGGGAGGCGCTAGTGCAAGCACTACGGAATAGCGCGCTGTGGGAGGAGGAAGGTCATTCCAGCTCAGGAACTGAAGATCCCACTGACACACCAGGTGCACTTACTTTGTGCATATCAAATCACTCCTGACAGAGCTCATATACACACACTGACAGCGAGTCCAGGAGTAGGCGTAGGCACTGGGAGATGAGTGGGGGGGGGAGTTTAGGGAGTTAAAAAGTTGGGGGGGAGGAGGGGTTTGGGGGGAGTGGAGGGTTGGAAAATGTAAAAGCTGACTGAAAAAATCCTTGCACGGGGAATTGAAGGTGCTCAAGGGTTGCTGGGAGCGGCGATTCACTGTTTGACACCGCCCGACCCCCGGGTTGTGGGCTTATAGGCCGTGTATACGAATTACCCAAACAAGACATAAGCATTGATAACGACCATGCAAGGTGTTCATAAGTGTATGATGTATGTATGATTTGGTTCTGCAATAAAAACGTTTTTACAAAACAAATCAATAGCCCTGCTTCAACCCACGCCCTATGATTGTACGCCATCAATAGCCCCGCTTCAATCCACGCTCTATGATTACACACCATCAATAGCCCTGCTTCAATCCACACCCTACGATTACACACCATCAATAGCCCTGCTTCAATCCACGTCCTATGATAACACACCATCAATAGCCCTGCTTCAATCCACACCCTATGATTATACACCATCAATAGCCCTGCTTCAATCCACACCCTATGATTATACACCATCAAAAGCCCCGATTCAATTCACACCCTATGATTATACACCATCAGTAGCCCTGCTTCAATCCACGCCCTATGATTATACCCCATCAATAGCCCTGCTTCAATCCACGCCCTATGATTACACACCATCAATAGCCCTGCTTCAATCCACACCCTATGATTACAGACCATCAATAGCCCTGCTTCAATCCACGCCCTATGATTACACACCATCAATAGCCCTGCTTCAATCCATGCCCTATTATTATACACCATCAATAGCCCTGCTTCAATCCACGCCCTATGATTATACACCATCAATAGCCCTGCTTCAATCCACGCCCTATGATTATACACCATCAATAGCCCTGCTTCAATCCACGCCCTATGATTACACACCATCAATAGCCCTGCTTCAATCCATGCCCTATTATTATACGCCATCAATAGCCCTGCTTCAACCCACGCCCTATGATTACACACCATCAATAGCCCTGCTTCAATCCACGCCCTATTATTATACGCCATCAATAGCCCATCTTCAATCCACGCACTATGATTACAGACCATCAATAGCCCTGCTTCAATCCACGCCCTATGATTACACACCCTTAATAGCCCTGCTTCAATCCACGCCCTATTATTATACGCCATCAATAGCCCTGCTTCAATCCACGCACTATGATTACAGACCATCAATAGCCCTGCTTCAACCCACGCCCTATGATTACACACCATCAATAGCCCTGCTTCAATCCACGCCCTATTATTATACGCCATCAATAGCCCTGCTTCAACCCACGCCCTATGATTACACACCATCAATAGCCCTGCTTCAATCCACGCCCTATTATTATACGCCATCAATAGCCCTGCTTCAACCCACGCCCTATGATTATACGCCATCAATAGCCCTGCTTCAATCCACGCCCTATGATTATACGCCATCAATAGCCCTGCTTCAACCCACGCCCTATGATTATACGCCATCAATAGCCCTGCTTCAATCCACGCCCTATGATTATACGCCATCAATAGCCCTGCTTCAACCCACGCCCTATGATTACACACCATCAATAGCCCTGCTTCAACCCACGCCCTATGATTATACACCATCAATAGCCCTGCTTCAATCCACACCCTATGATTATACACCATCAATAGCCCTGCTTCAATCCACGCCCTATGATTATACGCTATCAATAGCCCTGCTTCAACCCACGCCCTATGATTATACACCATCAATAGCCCTGCTTCAATCCACACCCTATGATTATACACCATCAATAGCCCTGCTTCAATCCGAACCCTATGATTCTACACCATCAATAGCCCTGCTTCAATCCACGCCCTATGATTATACACCATCAATAGCCCTGCTTCAATCCACGCCCTATGATTACACACCATCAATAGCCCTGCTTCAATCCATGCCCTATTATTATACGCCATCAATAGCCCTGCTTCAACCCACGCCCTATGATTACACACCATCAATAGCCCTGCTTCAATCCACGCCCTATTATTATACGCCATCAATAGCCCTGCTTCAATCCACGCACTATGATTACAGACCATCAATAGCCCTGCTTCAATCCACGCCCTATGATTACACACCCTTAATAGCCCTGCTTCAATCCACGCCCTATTATTATACGCCATCAATAGCCCTGCTTCAATCCACGCACTATGATTACAGACCATCAATAGCCCTGCTTCAACCCACGCCCTATGATTACACACCATCAATAGCCCTGCTTCAATCCACGCCCTATTATTATACGCCATCAATAGCCCTGCTTCAACCCACGCCCTATGATTACACACCATCAATAGCCCTGCTTCAATCCACGCCCTATTATTATACGCCATCAATAGCCCTGCTTCAACCCACGCCCTATGATTATACGCCATCAATAGCCCTGCTTCAATCCACGCCCTATGATTATACGCCATCAATAGCCCTGCTTCAACCCACGCCCTATGATTATACGCCATCAATAGCCCTGCTTCAATCCACGCCCTATGATTATACGCCATCAATAGCCCTGCTTCAACCCACGCCCTATGATTACACACCATCAATAGCCCTGCTTCAACCCACGCCCTATGATTATACACCATCAATAGCCCTGCTTCAATCCACACCCTATGATTATACACCATCAATAGCCCTGCTTCAATCCACACCCTATGATTATACACCATCAATAGCCCTGCTTCAATCCACGCCCTATGATTATACACCATCAATAGCCCTGCTTCAATCCACACCCTATGATTATACGCCATCAATAGCCCTGCTTCAATCCACGCCCTATGATTATGCACCATCAGTAGCCCTGCTTCAATCCACGCCCTATGATTATACACCATCAATAGCCCTGCTTCAATCCACACCCTATGATTATACACCATCAATAGCCCTGCTTCAATCCACGCTCTATGATTATACACCATCAATAGCCCCGCTTCAATCCACGCCCTATGATTATACACCATCAATAGCCCCGCTTCAATCCACGCCCTATGATTACACACCATCAATAGCCCTGCCTCAATCCACGCCCTATGATTATACGCTATCAATAGCCCTGCTTCAATCCACGCCCTATGATTATTCACCATCAATAGCCCTGCTTCAATCCACACCCTAAGATTATACACCATCAATAGCCCTGCTTCAATCCACACCCTAAGATTATTCACCATCAATAGCCCTGCTTCAATCCACGCCCTATGATTATACGCTATCAATAGCCCTGCTTCAACCCACGCCCTATGATTATACACCATCAATAGCCCTGCTTCAATCCACGCCCTATGATTACACTGACTCATTAATAGTTTAAACCTCTGAAAGAGCCAGAGGGGGAATCTCTGGAGCATACAGTTCATAATGTCCCAGATGTTTCTCCAGTGGCTGCCAGCATCCCTCAGGCCAAGGCACAGTGCTGAGGACTGCCTCATAAAGTGAGAAATGTTCTAACATCCTGACAAGTTCCGTGTGCACGGCGCGCTGCCCCGGAGCCATCCATCGCATTGGCCACTGGAGTTGAGCTGCTAAGTAGTAGGCTTTGTAATTCAGGGCTCTCAGACTACCCCATCTAGAGGGCGCTGAAGAGTTCAGAGTGTCACCCTCCTCCTATCCTTGTCCCATATCGATTATCTACAGAGAAAATTGATGTCTGTATAAAATCCTATGGGTAACAGCATTGGCAGGGCTGTAAAGTAACAGAGGAACCGTGGAAGCAATACCATCTTGGCTATGGCTACTCAACCCATTGGGGATAAAGGAAGGTTGCACCAAAAATTAAGGGAGTTTCTCAAAACAGTCAAGACCCGAGTAATATTCCCACAAAATAAACGTAACTTCTTTCGATATAGCTCAACCCCTAAGTACAGGAAAGTATCAGTCTTCAATAGCACAAGTAGATTGATTGTCATCGGCCATAATTTACACAAGACTTAAACAATTTAAAAAGTACCAATTTATCATTTAAATATTCAATTAACAAAAAAATGTGTATGAAAAAGTATATTAAAGTAAAGTATATTTTAAATAACTTCCCACCATATTCTCCTACAAACCCAACAACCAGCTGCTAAAAAGTCAATAAACGTTTTAAGAATAACATTCAAAATCAGAAACTAAATTTAATTAAATAAAATAAATAAATCTTTAAAAGTTTGGATAAGTAATAACCAATTAAATATTTCATGTACACTAGAAGATTAATTAGGATTAAACAATAATGTGAATTCATTTAACTTAATTAACTTTGAACACTATTCCTCCACAACCCAACAAACTGCCACTATATTATAAATTAGTAATTAAATTAAAAAATCACATTTAAAATTACAAGCTATTATAAAAAAATAAGAATTATACAAATAATAATAACACCTACAATTAATATAAGCACTAACATATAATAAATTCATTAATGAAAGCTGTTTATTACAACTATATTAAAGTAAACAATATTAAATACAGTGGTATTCTTAAAACAATATTAAACAGTTAAAACCACAATATTTTTACCATCGATATTCTGCTTCACAATATTTTTTGCACTGACAACATTTTTGACACAATATTCATGTCATACAATGTTTTTGAACCGATATTTGTGCCTTTCACTCAGGGAAGGTATTGGGAATTTGTTACGGATATTCTTTTTTTGGGACAGGGAGGAGAGGCCATATTTTGTACGGCTTACCCATTACTCGTTTGCCTCAGCCTAGCAGTTATCAGCAGGGGCAGATGGTTTTGGGTCCGTAAATAACATAACATTGTAGATGGAGAACTGAGTTACAGGTATGTTTTTCCCTTTTCGGGTTGAGAGTGGCATCTTACATACATGCCAATAGACCCGATTCAGGCGGGAGACTACCGATTTTTTAAACCAACAATGGCTTTATTTGAGCTGTCTCCCACTTGAAATTGCATTTTCTACAATAGAAGTCAATGGGGAATTTTTATTCTCCCGATTTTTTATTTTAAATCTCCCACATCACTGTCCTAAAATGTTGTCGTGTATGATCTTAAACAGCTCTAGCTTTGCTCTCGTTGTCTATTTGATGTCACTCAGAAGCCCTGGATGAAAAACATCCCTCTGACTCACAGTTGGCCATCTATAATTCTATTGGTTATATATACTTTAAATACCATTCTACTATTGTGAACCGCAGTGGTGTAACAAGACCTTTTTGCTGCCCGTGGCGGCCCCTGAGTTTGACGTTGGCGGCGTCCGCGTGTAAGGGCATGGTGCTGAAGATTCCTGTCCTTGCCACAACGGCCGCAGGTAAGAGCGGGGGGAGGCCACAACCCTCAAAACTCGTGGTACTCACCCCCCCCTTGCTACGCCACTGGTGAACGGGCTTTTTAATAGTGATAACCTGCTGAAAGTGCGTCAGAGCAGTGGTTAACAGAACTTACAAACCACTGCTCTGTCGTACAACCAGTAGTGCCTCACCTAGGAAGTGCTGCAGGGTGGTAGGGCAGGCGGGTGGGGGCGAAGGGTGGGGGGGTAGTAGAGTCCGACATACGGCGGACAGGAGTAAGGTAAGTAATTAAATAAATAATAATAATAATAATAATAATAATCCACATTTGCAAAGCACGAACACTCACCCGTAAGGGTCTCTAGGTGCTGGGGGCCGTCGGGAAGATTAAGTGAGCTATTGCCCAGAGTCACATGGTGCTGGGCTGACCTACCACCGGTGCCGGGGATCGAACCGTGATCCCCAGATTCCAACGTTAGTCGCCCTGGCCGAGGCGCCACAATTTACCTTGGGCGTGCTGCAGCGCCGAGTTGGTGCTGCAGAGCGCGCAAGGTAAATTGTTTATTTAATTACTTACCTTACTCCTGTCCGTCGTATGTTGGACACTACTACCCCCATCCAGCCCCTCCCCCGCCCCGCCTCACTGCCCCGCAGCACTCTTTCGGCGGGCCGCCACTGGGTGCAACAGTTCCGTTGCATCACTTGCAGGAGTGTCGGCCGCCATGACACATCTAAGAGCCTAAAACTTAAAGCTACCTGTGATGAATATCCGAATGGCGAACTGCTGACTCGAGCACCTAAGTTTAAACATAAAGAAGTGTAAAGCTCAGTTTCTTCACCCGTCTGCATAAGGAAAGCAAGCGAGAGGCGCTGCCAGCTGAAACTGAAAATGGACAACTACTTCATAGTGTTTCAGGAAGCCTCACTCCACAGGCGACTTCAAGGAAGGAAGCTGCTGAAAGCACAGACATGTTTCCTTATTCCTCAGGCATCTCTTAAATGGAAAGAACTGGCAAAGATGTGCCAGGGCGTGGCCTTCTGTGCCTCTACATTACAATTCAGAGGAAGCCTACAAGCATTTGAAAGGAGGTGAGGCTGCCTCAGGCAAGAAGTAAAGAGAATAAATAGAAAAGAACATTTCAGTTTGAAAGCCTCCTTTTTAACTTAAGACAACTACAACATATAATTACAGGAACTTAGTGTTAAAAATGAAACATAACTTTTCAACATTTTCTGTCCTTACAGTGGGTATCACTATTATTATGGAAAAGGTTGATACGGATATAAGAAACGATACATTCATTTATGTGAATGAAATCACATCCTAATTAATAAATTCGCCTGTTGTGAACTCCACATCAAGCCCGCCTCGCAAATACGTAGTCAGGCAAGCACTGAGACCTAGGCCCATGGTTACTGATTGACAGGTCACAGGTCGGGTGGCACGTAGCCGACAGACAAACGCACGGACAGGAAACCCTAGATCAATCCCACAGATAGGCGCAGCGACACTACAATGGTCAAAAGAGATTGGCCTCAATAAAAGCCCTCATGGCCGGAGGGGGTAAAACCACTCTACAAAAACACCTTAAAGTCAGATGCCACATAAGTTAGGAACATATAGCCAATCAGAACACAGCACACAGAGTGATTACGAGCTCCTCAAGCAGCCCCACATCACCCCCCACCACCTCAAGAAGCTCCACTGGCTCCCCAGCCAGAAAAGAAGCCAGTTCAAGATGCTTATCCACGCCTTCAAAGCCCT
The DNA here is from genome assembly GCF_964261635.1 of Lissotriton helveticus. NCBI lineage: Eukaryota > Metazoa > Chordata > Amphibia > Caudata > Salamandridae > Lissotriton > Lissotriton helveticus. The sequence continues at coordinate 97,196,125 of NC_136064.1, read as the reverse complement.
CCACAACCAAGGACCAGCGTACAACAACAACCGCCTGAATTTCCACCTTCCCTCCAGATTCCTGCACTCCCCCTCCTTCTTCCTCACCAACACCACAGGCGTCTGCCGCAGCAACAGTGAAGGACACTCCTTCTCCCACCGCGCCGCGAAGCCCTGGAACAACCTCCCGCTTCACATACAGACCTCACCCTCTCTGCTGGAATTCAGGAAAGGACTCAAGACCTGGTTATTCGAACGAGCCCCGGCGGCAATACTCTCAGCGCCTGGAAACCCTCACGGGTGAATAGCTGCGCTTTGAAAATTGAATTGGATTGATTTAATTGGATTTTAGTTTGTGCCTGGAAATCTGAAATACCAGGCTTCATGGGTACCCATGATGCACCGGGATACAGCTGTATTCTCGTGTTGCTTTTCTTATATCTGTCGGGACAGCACAGCAGAGCTGCCTGTGTACCTATTGTTACGATTTCTTTAAATATATACGAAGCTTGCTCTTTGGCCCCGCCCCTCATGTTATTGGTTGTTAGTTGTATCATTCCGTCTCTTAGGAAGTTCTTTAGTTTCAATGCATGAGGCTCTATTATACATCTGAAAAGCATACTCAGCCACCACACTACTTGTCACATTTGGGGAGGGATGTGGCCTAACGGCTAGAGCGATCGACCTCAAATCTGGGGAACTGGGTTCGAGTCTCGGCAAGAACGCGCAACATCCTGTGATTCTGGGCAAATCACTTCATCTCCCCGTGCCTAACAAAAAAAAATCATGTATCCTCTTGGAACGCAACTGGTGCTGGTGTAAAGCGCTCCGATACTTGATACCTTCGGGTCAAGTTCGCGCTGGAGAAAACTCTGTTAAATAAATAAAATAAAAAATTCTGTTGTTTATCCTCTACATGCATCCTCGGCAGAAAGTAATTCCCTTTTAGAAGTTTTTCCCCCCTCCATTGTCAAAGCCTATAGGTCTGGTTTTACTGTGATGCACAGCGTTTACGGATACTTGTTTTACACGTGTTTGCACATTAAAGCCAGGCCTATCAGCTTTGACAAGGCTGGTCTTCTGAAGGGACTTTTAGTGTCAGATGGAAGGTACTGGAAAAGAGGCTGCGGACAGAGCAGTGTGAAAGGGCAGTCGCGTGTGAGTAACCAGTGCCCCTCGTACTGTTCGATGGTCAGGGTTAGAATACCCTTTCCACTCCAGATAGTGCTGAGAAGGCCGCCACTGGCCTTCACCACTGACTTTGAGTTCAAAGACAAGGGCTCTCTGCAGACCCAAATGAGGTCACCATGAATGGAGAATAAATGAGGAATTATTTTATATAAAGACACATTCCAAGGTGGGGAGGGGGGGGGGGTGATTTCTGTCATAGCCCCAAAGAGTCTACATGTCAAGCAGGGGTAGCAGTGCTGTATGCAGTGACCCATTTTAGCATGACTGCACTTCCAACTGCCCAGTGCTGCTGGCACAGAACACACGTCGGCCGGAATAAACCATGGCCACCCTCTTCAGCCTTCCATTGGAATGCATGTGCCTCAGCCTTCCGTTGGAATGGGTGCACCTCCGCCTTCCGTTGGAATGGGTGCACCTCCGCCTTCCGTTGGAATGGGTGCACCTCCGCCTTCCATTGGAATGGGTGCACCTCCGCCTTCCGTTGGAATGGGTGCACCTCAGCCTTCCGTCGGAATGGGTGCACCTCCGCCTTCCGTTGGAATGGGTGCACCTCAGCCTTCCGTTGGAATGGGTGCACTTCCGCCTTCCGTTGGAATGGGTGCACCTCAGCCTTCCGTTGGAATGGGTGCACCTCAGCCTTCCGTTGGAATGGGTGCACCTCAGCCTTCTGTTGGAATGGGTGCACCTCCGCCTTCCGTTGGAATGGGTGCACCTCAGCCTTCCGTTGGAACGGGTGCACCTCCGCCTTCCGTTGGAATGGGTGCACCTCAGCCTTCCGTTGGAATGGGTGCACCTCAGCCTTCTGTTGGAATGGGTGCACCTCCGCCTTCCGTTGGAATGGGCGCACCTCAGCCTTCCGTTGGAACGGGTGCACCTCCGCCTTCCATTGGAATGGGTGTACCTCAGCCTTCCGAAGGAACGGGTGCACCTCCGCCTTACGTTGGAATGGGTGCACCTCCGCCTTCCATTGGAATGGGTGCACCTCAGCCTTCCATTGGAATGGGTGCACCTCAGCCTTCCGTAGGAACGGGTGCAGCTCCGCCTTCCGTTGGAATGGGTGCACCTCCGCCTTCCGTTGGAATGCGTGCACCTCAGCCTTCCGTTGGAATGGGTGCACCTCAGCCTTCCGTTGGAATGGGTGCACCTCAGCCTTCCGTAGGAATGGGTGCACCTCAGCCTTTCGTTGGAATGGGTGCACTTCCGCCTTCCGTTGGAATGGGTGCACCTCAGACTTCCGTTGGAATGGGTGGACCTCAGCCTTCCGTTGGAACGGGTGCACCTCCGCCTTCCGTTGGAATGGGTGCACCTCAGCCTTCCGAAGGAACGGGGGCACCTCCGCCTTACGTTGGAATGGGTGCACCTCCGCCTTCCGTTGGAATGGGTGCACCTCAGACTACCGTTGGAATGGGTGCACCTCAGCCTTCCGTTGGAATGGGTGCACCTCAGCCTTCCATTGGAATGGATGCACCTCCGCCTTCCGTTGGAATGGGTGCACCTCAGCCGTCCGTTGGAATGGGTGCACCTCCGCCTTCCGTTGGAATGGGTGCACCTCAGCCTTCCGTTGGAATGGGTGCACCTCCGCCTTCCGTTGGAATGGGTGCACCTCAGCCTTACGTTGGAATGGGTGCACCTCAGCCTTCTGTTGGAATGGGTGCACCTCCGCCTTCCGTTGGAATGGGCGCACCTCAGCCTTCCGTTGGAATGGGCGCACCTCCGTCTTCCGTTGGAATGGGTGCACCTCAGACTTCCGTTGGAATGGGCGCACCTCAGCCTTCCGTTGGAATGGGCGCACCTCCGTCTTCCGTTGGAACGAGTATACATTATCCTTCAATTTTTATGAATAGGTATGCTGAGCCTTACATTGGAAGGATACACTTCAGCCTCACATTGGAATCGGTTCAACTTATCTTTTATTTGCAATGGGTACACCTCAGCCTTCCATTGGCATAGGTGCGCCTCAGCCTTCTGTTGGAATGGGTATGCCTCAGACTTCCTTTGGAATGGGCACACCTGAGCCTTCCTTTGGAATGGGTACACCTTAGCCTTCCATATATGAATAGGTATGCTTACACCTCAGCCTTCCGTTGGAATGGGTGCACCTCATCTTTTCTTTGGAATGGGTACACCTCAGCCTTCCATTGGCATAGATGCGCCTCAGACTTCTGTTGGAATGGGTATGCCTCAGCCTTCCATTGAAAGGCTACACCTCAGCCTTCCATTGGCATAGGGTGCACCTCAGCCTTCCATTGGAACGGGTGCACCTCCGCCTTCCGTTGGAATGGGTGCACCTCAGCCTTCCGTAGGAACGGGTGCACCTCCGCCTTCCGTTGGAATGGGTGCACCTCCGCCTTCCGTTGGAATGCGTGCACCTCAGCCTTCCGTTGGAATGGGTGCACCTCAGCCTTCCGTTGGAATGGGTGCACCTCAGCCTTCCGTTGGAATGGGTGCACCTCCGCCTTCCGTTGGGATGGGTGCAACTCAGCCTTCCGTTGGAATGGGTGCACCTCCGCCTTCCGTTGGAATGGGTGCACCTCAGCCTTCCGTTGGAATGGGTGCACCTCTGCCTTCCGTTGGAATGGGTGCACCTCAGCCTTCCGTTGGAATGGGTGCACCTCAGCCTTCCGTTGGAATGGGTGCACCTCTGCCTTCCGTTGGAATGGGTGCACCTCAGCCTTCCGTTGGAATGGGCGCACCTCAGCCTTCCGTTGGAATGGGTGCACCTCCGCCTTCCGTTGGAATGGGTGCACCTCAGCCTTCCGTTGGAATGGGTGCACCTCAGCCTTCTGTTGGAATGGGTGCACCTCAGCCTTCCGTTGGAATGGGTGCACCTCCGCCTTCCGTTGGAATGGGTGCACCTCAGCCTTCCGTTGGAATGGGCGCACCTCCGTCTTCCGTTGGAACGAGTACACATTATCCTTCAATTTTTATGAATAGGTATGCTGAGCCTTACATTGGAAGGATACACTTCAGCCTTACATTGGAATCGGTTCACTTTATCTTTTATTTGCAATGGGTACACCTCAGCCTTCCATTGGCATAGGTGCGCCTCAGCCTTCTGTTGGAATGGGTATGCCTCGGGCTTCCTTTGGAATGGGCACACCTGAGCCTTCCTTTGGAATGGGTACACCTTAGCCTTCCATATATGAATAGGTATGCTTAGCCTTCCATTGGAAGGCTACACCTCAGTCTTCTGTTGGAATGGGTGCACCTCATCTTTTCTTTGGAATGGGTACACCTCAGCCTTCCATTGGCATAGGTGCGCCTCAGACTTCTGTTGGAATGGGTGCACCTCATCTTTTCTTTGGAATGGGTACACCTCAGCCTTCCATTGGCATAGGGACGCCTCAGACTTCTGTTGGAATGGGTGTGCCTCAGACTTCTGTTGGAATGGGTGTGCCTCAGACTTCTGTTGGAATGGGTGTGCCTCAGACTTGTATTGGAATGGGTATGCCTCAGCCTTCCATTGAAAGGCTACTCCTCAGCCTTCCATTGGCATAGGGACGCCTCAGACTTACCTTGGAATGGGTGCACCTCATCTTTTCTTTGGAATGGGTACACCTCAGCCTTCCATTGGCATAGGTGCGCCTCAGACTTCTGTTGGAATGGGTGCACCTCATCTTTTCTTTGGAATGGGTACACCTCAGCCTTCCATTGGCATAGGGACGCCTCAGACTTCTGTTGGAATGGGTGTGCCTCAGACTTCTGTTGGAATGGGTGTGCCTCAGACTTCTATTGGAATGGGTATGCCTCAGCCTTCCATTGACAGGCTACTCCTCAGCCTTCCATTGGCATAGGGACGCCTCAGACTTATGTTGGAATGGGTGCACCTCATCTTTTCTTTGGAATGGGTACACCTCAGCCTTCCATTGGCATAGGTGCGCCTCAGACTTCTGTTGGAATGGGTGCACCTCATCTTTTCTTTCGAATGGGTTCATCTCAGTCTTCCGTTGGAATAGGTGTGCATCAGCCTTTGGTTGGAAGGGGTGTGCCTCAGCCTACCCTTGGAATGGGTGTACCTCGTCCTACCGTTGGAATGGGTACAACTCAGCCTTCTATTGGAATCGGTATGCCTCAGCCATCCGTTGGAATGGGTACAACTCGGCCTATAGTTGGAATGGGTACACCTCAGTCTTCCATATAGGAATACGTATGCCTCAGGCTCTGTTGGAATAGGTACAACTCAGCCTATAGTTGGAAATGGGAACACCTCAGTCTTCCATAAAGGAATACGTATGCCTCAGGCTCTGTTGGAGTTGGTACACCTCAGTCTGCTGTCAGAAAGGGTATGCCTCTGCCTTCCTTTGGAATGGGAACACCATAACTGTCCGTTGGAATGCGTGCCTGGATACCCTCTCGGGGATTAGTGCAATATACAAGCCATATGCATGTATGTATGTATGCATGTATGTATGTATGCATGTATGTATGCATGTATGTATGCATGTATGTATGTATGCATGTATGTATGCATGTATGTATGTATGCATGTATATATGTATGTACACATGCATGCATGTATGCATGTATGTATGCATATATGTATATATGCATGTATATATGTATGTGTATATATGCATGTATGTATGCATGTATGTATGTATGTATGTATGTATGTATGTATGTATGTATCTATGTATGTGTTATATCTTTGGCACAAACCTAGCCAAAAGGCAGCAGAGACATGCACAGGGTCAAAGGTGAACATAAAGTCAACAACTATAGGAGAGGAGGGCGGGCTGCAGATACTTAATGCCTTGTAATGTAGTGTTCTTGAAAGAGGCGCCTCTTCAACTCGTTCCTGAATTGTAGCAACATTGAGGTGGCCCCTATGGGTGTGAGGATGTGGATCCAGATCCTGGGTGCTTAGATGGAAAAGGCCTGCTGTCTTATCTTTTTTCTTTTTACACTTCTTAATCTGCAGTCTGATGGTGTCCTGCTGCGGGTGTGTCCAGAACCCCCAGAGATGGTGAGCTTGTCTGCAATGCAAGCGGCTGCTTTTTCAATGGCTTTGTAAATGGCACAGCTGGGTTTGAGGATAGAGCAATGGAGTCCAATCAAGATGGGGGTGATGTGATCATACCTCATCAGGGGGAACATCCTTTACAACGCGGATTTTACTCCGCAAGGCTTTCACAACGCGTCCGTTACAACGCAAGTCGTAACCACGACTTGCGCTGGAGGGCGCTAGAGGATTAAGAATAGTATATTTACTATTCCAACACCTTCCCTAGTGTCCACGGGGACTGGTGTTAGAATAGTAAATTATACTATTCTCAATCCGCGCCCCCAACGCAAGTCGTGGTAATGACTTGCGTTGTAAGGGACGCGTTGTGAAAGCACGAGTTGTAATGGAACGCGTCGTAACGTCGTACATCCGTCATCAGGCCCTGCAGGAGAGGTGCTCGGTGTGTACGATGCCCCTAAGTGGTGCCAGTGTGAAGTCTGGGAGACCACGGAGTAGGGCACTACCGCCGTCCAGATGCAAGAGTGCGAGGGCTTGAACAGCAATTCTTTTTTTCATATGTATTATCGTTCATGGGTTTTGTTATACAATAACAACAGTAAAAAAGAAACATTTATCACAATAGCTGCATGTCTCAACCCCCTCCTGTAATGACCCAGGTGAGTAAAGTACCAACCAGCCATCCCGGTGGGGTTAAGTCTCATCAATTGTGGTTATCTGTTCCGAGCGGCCTAGTGCCTTCAAACCATCCCTGGTGGGGTGCACAGACATAATATCGACTCCAAAATATCGTTTGGACAGAATATCGAGTTTTAAATATCGTTTGGAGAAAATATCGACTAGACAGAATATCGACAGCCAAAATATTGTTTTTAAGGTAAGTGAAGTAATATCGACTGTAAATAATATAGACAGTGAAAATATCCAAGTATATAATCTAGATAGTAAAAAATATAGTTTTTTAAATAATATTTAATTATTTATAGTGTTTTTATGTTATAATATGTGTGAAAAGTGTCATTTTATTTTATAATTATTTTTAATTAATGATTTTTTGTAATTATTGTGTAATTTTATTCTGTAGCGGGTTGTGGGTTTATAGGGGAATAGGGTGGGAAGTAATTTAATTATAATTAATTAAATATGTAAATTTATTAATTGGTAGTAATAATTATTTAATTGGTAATTAAATAATATATGTTAATTATTTAAAATTTAATTGGTAATTAATTTAATTTAATTGATTAATTGCTAATTATGTAAATTAAAATAATGTATTTTCTGTAGCGGGTTGTGGGTTTATAGGGGAATAGGGTGGGAAGTAATTTAATTATAATTAATTAAATATGTACATTTAATAATTGGTAGTAATATTTAATTAATTGTTAATTAAAAAATATTTGTTAATTAATTAAAATGTAATTGGTAATTAATTTAATTTAATTGATTAATTGCTAATTATGTTAAATTAAAGGGGTATTTTTAGGGTTCAGGGTCAGTTTTTAGTTTTTGGGTAAAGGGGTATTTTTAGGGTTCAGGGTCAGTTTTGGGTTTTTGGGTAAAGGGGCATTTTTAGGGTTCAGGGTCAGTTTTTAGTTTTTGGGTAAAGGGGTATTTTTAGGGTTCAGGGTCAGTTTTTAGTTTTTGGGTAAAGGGGTATTTTTAGGGTTCAGGGTCAGTTTTCAGTTTTTGGGTAAAGGGGTATTTTTAGGGTTCAGGGTCAGTTTTTAGTTTTTGGGTAAAGGGGTATTTTTAGGGTTCAGGGTCAGTTTTTAGTTTTTGGGTAAAGGGGTATTTTTAGGGTTCAGGGTCAGTTTTTAGTTTTTGGGTAAAGGGGTATTTTTAGGGTTCAGGGTCAGTTTTTAGTTTTTGGGTAAAGGGGTATTTTTAGGGTTCAGGGTCAGTTTTCAGTTTTTGGGTAAGCGGGTATTTTTAGGGTTCAGGGTCAGTTTTCAGTTTTTGGGTAAAGGGGTATTTTTAGGGTTCAGGGTCAGTTTTTAGTTTTTGGGTAAAGGGGTATTTTTAGGGTTCAGGGTCAGTTTTGGGTTTTTGGGTAAAGGGGTATTTTTAGGGTTCAGGGTCAGTTTTTAGTTTTTGGGTAAAGGGGTATTTTTAGGGTTCAGGGTCAGTTTTTAGTTTTTGGGTAAAGGGGTATTTTTAGGGTTCAGGGTCAGTTTTTAGTTTTTGGGTAAAGGGGTATTTTTAGGGTTCAGGGTCAGTTTTTAGTTTTTGGGTAAAGGGGTATTTTTAGGGTTCAGGGTCATTTTTGGGTTTTTGGGGTACATATACAATATTGCCAATTATTTAATTAAATTTTGTTACTATGTATATATATGTTTTAAGAAATATGATTAAAAAAATATTCTTTTTTTACTTTCATTAATTATTTAATTATTAAAAGTTATTTTAAGTATTGTTAATTATATTTTAGTAATTAATTTTTTATATTAATGTAATTAAACATTGTTTTTAGTAAAGTCGATATTTTTTACAACGATATTTTTGTAAACGATATTTTGTACTCAATATTTTTGTACTTACCTGTTTGTACATACAAACTCGATATTTTGGTTGTAGATATTTTTTCCTCGATATTTTGGGTAGTCGATATTTTGGTAGTCGATATTATTTCAGTGATCCCCCTGGTGGACCACGGCGTAGTTCAGATGCCCTCTATTCCTTCATCATTCCAGGTTTTCCTTCCCTTTATGTGATGTGATGTGAGGGGGAATTTCTATAGCGCACTATCACTCCGAGGAGCATCTTGGCGCTTTTGACTTGTGTACTCCAGATGGTAAGAGTTGTTATTCTCACAGTATCGTTCAGATTCTAAACCAGTGTTTTGTAGGTTGTGTCTGCCAGGCTATAAATCCACGTTTTAAGGGATTTCCTAAATGTACTTTCGCAGGTGATTTCACGAATTTGATAAGGCAGTTTGTTCCAGGCTTTAGCTCCTCTGACTGCTAAAGTTTTTCCTCCTCTCGTAGCGAGTCTGAACTTTGGAACGACCATCAAATTGGCTGTCGACGATCTCAATTCTCGAGTGGGGTAATAGCGATTGAAATTTTTGGACAAATATTGTGGGCCTCGTTTATGGAAGGCCCTAAAGGTCATTATTAGGACCTTAAACAGGATCCTGGACCTCCCATCCCATATTTTCCCAAAGGTCTTTGGATATCCTCCACCCTGTATGCGAGTTTTTATTTAGCGTGTCATATATTCATTTCCCTCATTCAGTCCTGGATTTGTTCTCTCCCAATTCCCCACAATTTCTCTTTTAGCTAATTGAAAACCCATGTTGATGAGGAGTTTCTTGTATGATGTTATTTCTGAGGTCCTCCAGATTCCCAGCAGCACTAAGGTTGCCTGTCCATCTGGCCGTGTGCCCACTGCTTCCTCTGGGATCTTCCCTATCCCCTCCCAGTATCATTGAAGTTTGGGCAACCTCATACCGTGTGTATGAATGAGCCCGCTGACCACAGGCGCGTGGGCACTTATCGTCTCCCGTCCTGGCTATTTTGTGTAGTAGCACTCTGGTATATTATACCCTTTGCAGTTTTTTACTTTGGATTATTCAAAACATCCCTGGATCACTACTTCTCGTGGGAATTGCAGTGCGTCTCTCTAGTCATCATCGTCCAGTTCCCCTATTTCTGTCTGCCAGGCTGACCGTAATTTGTCCAGTTCTCCCTGTGTGTTCCTCATCAATGTCCCACACGTTAGGGAAATTTCCTTTGTGGTCATATGTGCATCCAGCAACCATCTTTGCAGAAGGCAATCACCTTTGGTTTCCTTTCTGAGAGGGATCCTTGCTTTCAGTGCATGGTGCAATTGTAGGTATTTAAACTTTTGTATTTGTGCCATGCATAATCCTGCCTAAGGTGGTCAGAGGGTACAGTGAAGTTCAAATCCCATACATCCTCTAGTGTGCAGAGGACAATCAAGTCCCACTTTACGAAACCCATCAGTGTAGTCACTGGGCCCAGTTTGGTACTCACCCATACAGGGGTCTTTAGTATCAATCTTTTTTTCCCATCAAAATTTCTTTCTGTTGTCTGCGCCAGACAGAAATCACTGTTGCCGTTGTTGACGGGGCATCTGTCGCAAGCTTACCACCACAGAGTAGGTAACCTGTCCCACCCATTGCTGCTCCATCTAATCTAAATGTGGGTCATCTAGTGGTGTATATGCCCAATAATTCAGAATACTGACGTGAGCCGCCTCATAGTACTTTCGAACATTCGGTAGAGCTATCAATCAATCAATCAGCAATTTGTATAGCGCGCTACTCACCCAGTAGGGTCTCAAGGCGCTGGGGGTTGGGGTCCGTTACTGCTCGAAAAGCCAGGGCTTGAGTTGTTTCCTGAAGGAGAGGTGGTCCTGGGTCAGCCGTAGGTGGGTGGGGAGGGAGTTCCATGTCTTGGCTGCCAGGTAGGAGAAGGATCTTCCTCCAGTGGTGGCTCTGCGAATGCGTGGTACGGCGGCGAGGGCGAGGCTGGCCGATCGTAGCTGGCGGGTGGGTGTGTAGAAAGTGAGGCGGCTGTTGAGGTTCTTCTGGCCCATGTCGTGGAGACTTGTGTGCATGGGTGAGGAGTCTGAACGTGATCCTCTTGTTGACGGGGAGCCAGTGCAGGTCTTTCAGGTGAGCAGAGATGTGGCTGTGTCGGGGGATGTCCAGTATGAGTCGAGCGGAGGCGTTCTGTATGCGCTGGAGTCTTTTCTGTAGTTTGGCAGGGGTTCGCACGTAGAGGGTAATCCCGTAGTCCAGTCGGCTGGTGACGAGGGCCTGGGTGACTGTCTTCCTGGTTTCGGTGGGGATCCATCGGAAGATCTTACGGAGCATGCGCTGGGTGTTGAAGCACGATGACGATACGGCGTTGACTTGTCTGGTCATCGAGAGGGAGGAGTCCAGGATGAAGCCCAGGTTTCGTGCATGGTCCGTTGGCTTGGGGGTGGTGCCCAGGGCAGGGGGCCACCAGGAGTCGTCCCAGGCGGAGGGCGATGATCCCAGGATGAGGACTTCCGTCTTGTCTGAGTTCAGTTTCAGGCGGCTGTTCTTCATCCACTTGGCGACGTCTTTCATCCCTTCGTGTAGGCTGGCTCTGGCGGTGGCGGGGTCGTTGGTGAGGGAGAGGATCAGCTGGGTGTCGTCGGAGTAGGAGATGATGATGTATACCGAGTGTTGGAGTGTTGGCAGTGCTGTTTGTGGTAGGACGTCTATACGCAGCGTAGACCTTAGTAACCTATTGAGCATCCGGAAAGAGGTATTTGGTATTACATATGGTTTATTTTGTAGTATATGATTATAACTTACCTTGTAGCTTACACTAAAACAGCAGTTCTGGCCCAAGGCCCTAAATGGACTTAACAGGCCCTTGTCTGTGTCCACCATTAGCTGGGTAGGCCTCGTCGATGGAAAGCCGTGAAGAGTTTTTTGAAGTAGGGGTTGTCAGGCAGTGATGTAACTTCCTGTGCAGATAGATGATGGGAAATTCAATGCTGTCACTTCTTTTCCAGATGAATGATCAGAGATTAGGTCCTCTTGCTTGGCTTCTTCATTTAAAGACAGTTTTGGCTGGAAACTAGTGATGGTACTTTCTGTGCAGATGGATGATGGGAAATGCAGTGATGTCACGCCTGTGCAGGTGGTGCTCACTGGCTAAATCCTTCCCTTTCCTCTTGTCCCCCCATAGGTGGATACAGAAGCAGATCTAGTTTGTCCACTTTCCATCCCCAATTTGCTCAATCAAAAATCTATTAGAGTAACTAACTCCTACCCGATTTTCAAAGATACTGTCTTGGCTATTAGGTCGCTTGATAAATGGTTTCGAAATAAATTAAGCAAGTCAAAGATGGCATCTGTCTGGTTGAATCCAAATATTAAAATTGACTTCAAGCCAGATACCTGGAAAAGCTTGAATCCCTCTTGTTACAGGGCCAAGTCCCTTGACAACCCCTCTTTCCTTTGCTATGATCATTGGGAACTTCATGATCCAGCCCTCAGAGTTGGATAACTTCCTGAAAATGAAGGTAGTCATTCAGAAACTAGGTACGACTTACCTCCCCGACTCTGCGAATGACACATGGCGCCTCTAACAGTATCCGCTCTCCTTCACAGTCGTCTTGGGAGTGTATTTGGGAATCTTTACCTTCCTATCAGATCTCACCTCTAATCTCTCCATGTACATTTCGGACAATCTATAGAGACCTTTGGGCTCCTTCGAAATGACACAAGGCGGGTTTGGCTGAGTCCAATCTCTCCTGGCATTGGAAAGACTCAACTGGTCACATTGAACATCTAGTTTCCGGTTGTAAGTGTCTACACCCCTTTTGGAAACACACAGAGAACACTTTAAATGAAATATTCAACACCACGTTCAACAGTAAGCTTATTTTTGTTACGCATGGCCCTTTAGCACTTCCACCAGAACCCTCACTTAACAAATGGCATCTACACCTTCTGGACTTGCTACATATGGATGTATGATGCTACAACGAGAGCCATTTCAACGTGGTCTGTTAGATCGCGGTTTTCACAACGCAAGTCGTTACATCTACTTGCACTGGAGGGGTGCTGGACTTAGGAATAGTGTAATTACTATTCCAACTCCAGTCTACATTCAGTAGGGAAGGTGTTGGAAACAGTAATTTACACTATTCCTTAGTCTACAGTGCCCTCCAGTGCAAATCGGTGTAACGACTTGCGCAGTGAAAACCACGATGTAATAGTACCACGTTGAAATGAATGCATGGTAAACGATGTCTCCCCTACTTACTATAGCTGTTAAAAGTGTCCTCGCGAGCTGAGCTGGTAAGACCATAACAATATCTCGCACCACACATGGTGGGCGTGAGATGCCACGTAAGGAGTGCCTGCAACATTCAACATGATGAGACTGTCATCTCCTCCTCTGGACCAGCCTGGGCCTATTTCTGGACACAATCAAACCTCCGTAAACAAAGCTGATTCGGGTTCCCCCTCCACCCTGTTTCTTATACACGCACACTGCTCGTACTCAGTTACGTGTGTTCACCTCTCCTTCTCTCTTCTTCTGTTCTTTTCTCTCCTCTCCTTACTCTTACCGCTCCCTTACATACTGTCTTAGATTTATCACTTTGACTTGATTTGGACGAGCCTGTGCGGAGGGTGATGATGACGATGATTATTATTATTATTCACGTATATGCTTCTCTGTATATTAGAGCATGTACTGTTCCTTTATTTCATGTATATACTTCAATAAAAATGTATTGAACTTCAAAAAACAACATTGATACGTTTTTGGATTTGACACTTTGGGCTTCATTCACAAAGGGCCTCTGCACTCGTGGTGAAGGACCCACAGTCATGGGGAAGCTTCCGCACTCATGGCAGGGGCCCGCAGTTTGGGGGAGCTTCCGCACTCATGGCAGAGGCCCGCAGTTTGGGGGAGTTTCCGCACTCGTGGCAGAGGCCCCACAGTCGTGGGGGAGTCTCTGCACTCGTGGCAGAGGCCCCGCAGTCATGGGGAAGCTTCCGCACTCGTGGCAGAGGCCCGCAGTTTGGGGGAGTTTCCGCACTCGTGGCAGAGGCCCGCAGTCGTGGGGGAGTCTCTGCACTCGTGGCAGAGGCCCCGCAGTCATGGGGAAGCTTCCGCACTCGTGGCAGAGGCCCGCAGTTTGGGGGAGTTTCCGCACTCGTGGCAGAGGCCCGCAGTCGTGGGGGAGTCTCTGCACTCGTGGCAGAGGCCCCGCAGTCATGGGGAAGCTTCCGAACTCGTGGCGGCGCAGACCCACTGTGATGCACCTGTGTGACTATGCCCCCTGTACTCACCTACCTCAACTTTGCCTACCTTTATGCTATCTCCAAAAACATTTTAAGCACGCTTAAACAAGTATATGCTCCTTCTTTTTGTACCTTTATACTATTGGCGCATCTGTTTGACTATGCACCTTGTACCTACACTACTTCAACTTTGACCTACCTCTTGTATTTTGACCTACCTATGTAACTATGCACGCATCTGTTTGACTATGCACCTTGTACCTACACTACCTCAACGTTGACCTACCTCTTGTATTTTGACCTACCTATGTAACTATGCACCTTGTACCTAACTACCTCAACTATTACATACTATTATTCTATCACCCCCTTGTCCTTGTAAAGCGCTCTGATATCTGCAAAGATCTTGTTCGCGCTATATAAAACTTCAAAAATAAATAAATAAAAATGGGGGAGTCTCCGTACTCGTGTCGGAAGGCCGCAGTCGTGGGGGAGTCTCTGCACTTGTGGCAGAGGCCCGCAGTTTGGGGGAGTTTCCGCACTCGTGGCGGAGGCCTGCAGTCGTGGGGGAACCTCTGCACTCGTGGCAGAGGCCCCGCTAGTCATGGGGGAAGCTTCCGAACTCGTGGCGGCGGAGACCCACTGTCATGGGGGAGTCTCCATACTCGTGTCGGAAGGCAGCAGTTGTGGGGTAGTCTCTGCACTCGTGGCAGAGGCCACGCAGCCATGGGGAGTCTCTGCACTCGTGGCAGAGGCCACACAGCCATGGGGAGTCTCTGCACTCGTGGCAGAAGCCACGCAGCCATGGGGAGTCTCTGCACTCGTCGCAGAGGCCACGCAGCCATGGGGAGTCTCTGCACTCGTGGCAGAGGCCACGCAGCCATGGGGAGTCTCTGCACTCGTGGCAGAAGCCACGCAGCCATGGGGAGTCTCTGCACTCGTGGCAGAGGTCCTGCAGTCGTGGGGGAGTCTCCGTACTCATGGCGGATGCCTGCAGTCCTGGGGGAGTCTCTGCACTCGTGGCGGAGGCCCGGCAGTCTTGGGGGAGTCTCTGCACTCGTAGCGGAGGCCCGGCAGTCATGGGGGAGTCTTTGCACTTGTGGCAGAGGCCCTGCAGTCGTGAGGGAGTCTCTGCACTCATGGCGGAGGCCCGGCAGTCGTGGGGGAGTCTCTGCACTCGTGGCAGAGGCCCCGCAGTCGTGGGGGAGTCTCCGTACTCGTGGCAGATGCCTGCAGTCATGGGGGAATCTCTGCACTCGTGGCAGAGGCCCTGCAGTCATGGGGAAGCTTCCGCACTCGTGGCAGAGGCCCTGCAGTCATGGGGAAGCTTCCGCACTCGTGGCAGAGGCCCTGCAGTCATGGGGAAGCTTCCGCACTCGTGGCAGAGGCCCGCAGTCATGGGGAAGCTTCCGCACTCGTGGCAGAGGCCCGCTGTCATTGGGAAGTCTCCGTACTCGTGGCAGAGGCCCCTCTGTCGTGGGGGAGTCTCTGCACTCGAGGCGGAATTTCTGCAGTGAGAAAGGGGGAAACATCTCCACAATGAAAATTTTCATTGCAGAGATTGTGCCCCAAGTGGGGAGACTTCCCCACGACTGTGGGGCCTCCGCCACGATTGTGGAGACTCTCCCACGACTGCGCGAGTGCGCAGGCCCTTCGTGAATCAGGCCCTGAGTGTGATTGGGGCTTCAGAGCAGATTTGAAAGCGTGGTGGTTATGACATATGCGACTGCGACACTATTTATGTCTGTGTTGGAGCGGCTCCTTGCAGGACTGTGCCCTCAGCCGCACATTGTAAGGGTTCTGGAGCCTGAAGGAACACGTGTATCCTTTGCACGCTTGGACACCATTTGTTGCCAAGTTATCTCAAGGTAGCTCCCGTGTTTAGCAGCTGTTTTGGGCTCGTGGGTTCCTGCATTGCTGCAGCTCAGGCATATCATATGAGGACTGCTCGGTGTGGGTTGCTGAAAACAGCAGTTTTATTTTGATTTAGAATAGCGCAGATTCCTGGCAGAGTAATTAACAAGCAGTGTCAGTCAGTCATTAAAACTTTATTTGGGTTGTTACAACCATAAAAGTATACACTATACATTTATAAAACTTTATAAAAACACAAAATATAAAAATTTTGTAAAATTGCAATTCAATCTTTTCCCGGAGGATAACCCCGATAACTTTGTTATTAAACAGTATCCTCCTAGGATGTTAAAATCACAAGTGTAAACATGAGAAAACATATGTGACCAGGCCTTCCAAACATAATACATACATTAAAGTGCAAGCAGTGATACTGGCACTGATTGCAACTCACTCATGCACTCTCAGGAGGAGTGGAAGATGCTTTAGAAATCAAACCTCAGGTTTGCCCACCCCACATCCTGAAATGAGGTGCATCAGCCCAGTAAAGTCATCATTCTGAGACCTGTGCGCGAGCGACCTCAAACAAGCATATGCTGCAACATCCTGTTGACCCGACTGAAAAAGTGCTCCGGTCAACAGACAGGCAGAAGCATTTTACTGAACATGGAATCAAACATAGGACATTTTATTTTTGCGTGGTTCTCCCCTGCGTGGGATTTTGTATTTATTCACACCCCCTTGCACTTGACAAGGTCAGCGGCGTTGGCCATACCTTGGGTGTGTCGTTAACAAGCACTTGGTCTTCAGGTACAAGACATCAACATTTTCTAAACCTATACAGGGCTGACTCGAAGATATGTTGTTGCAGAACAAATATAAACAACTATCTATCATATCTAATCTATAATAAAACTACGTCCGGAGCAGAGTGCTACTTGCCGAAAAGTGCTTCAACACCTCATCAGGGATAGCAAGCGCTATATAAACACAAACCCTTCCCTCTTCTATCCCTCCACTATCCTTTCACTCCAAATAACAGACTCACATGTCGGCTGCTCAAATTCATTTCATATTTCCCAATACTAATTCACCACTAATAACATTTTGGGTTCCAGAGTAGCGTGCTACTCACCGAAAAAGCACGTTTGCGCCTTGTCAAGGGTAGTAAGCGCTATCTAAATGCAATTACAATATAGAATGGTGCAGGGGGTGAACTCTGTCATTTGGGTGCTTAGACCCTTGCTCCAGAGGGGATACTTGTTGCTTCCTTCCCCCCCCTTCTCTGCTCGGATCTCAGGCAGCCTCACTGTTGTGAGTTCAGTGACACTGCTCCAGTGCTCATTATCAGGACACAATAGGAGTTGTATTATACATGGTTACAGTCACAGATGAGGACAGATTTGAATAGTGTGCGGTGCAATGTAACTCTTTTGTTCAGATGACATATCACAAAGGTCACCGACGCTATTTAGAAATAAAATATAAAAATAGAACAGCAGATGCTATATTTGTCTCCCTTTCCACCCCCTCAATCCACAATCGTAAAAGCTACAGAAGAGGCAGAACACGGGGCCATTGTTATGTATTTTACTGTTCTCCACGTCCCTCCATTGCACAGCGCTTCGGCGCCTCGTCCCAGGTAGTAGGTGCTACAAAAATGCAAATAAAAAAAAAATACGGTTATTTGTTTGAGATTGTGAGTCTGGGAGCCTGCAAGCAGCCAATGAAAAAACAGAAAATGAGAAGCTCCCTGCTCCAAAGCAGGTGAGAGGCACAATTGTAAATGTAAATGGGTTTTGTGCAGCGGGTCATTACACAGCATATAGTCGCAGGCATTGTGTCTCGACGCTGTTAATGGGGTCCCTTCCTTCTTCCGCCCTGTGATGTGATGTGTGTGTGTGTGTGCTGGGGGTCGGGGCGAGGGGGGAGCTGGTTTAAATGAACCCTCCTCGACTCAGCCAAAAATAGACCCAAAAACGATTCGATCTCATCAAGACTCCGAGCTGCTCTCCCCCAACCTCCATGTTGGTGGATTCTACAAAGAAAGCAGCGGAATTCGCTATATTCTTTGACGAAAAAAGTGAAATCACTTGTCGATCAGGTCGCTCATCCTACCCCTCCAGAGGAGCGCAAATCCTTAGCCATTTGGCAGAACTTTGACCCCATCTCTGAAGATGTCCTCCTCAAGTGCATCCTCGAAACAAAGCCCTCCAACCATTCTCTGGACCCCATCCCCAGTGCCATTGCCATTGACTTCTATACCCATTCCCTTTCCTATTGGGCCACTCTGGTCAACCTCTCCCTCTGTCAAGGCTCCCTTCCTGTCTCCTTCAAAACTGAGCAGGACACACCTCTGCTTAAAAAACCCACTGCTGATGCGAATGACCTCAACAACTTCCGCCCCATCACTAACCTACCCTTTCTTGTGAAGATCACAGAAAGATGTGTAGCGAAACAACTCTCTCGTCATATCAAGGACAATGATCTTCTTGACCATTGTCAGTCCGGCTTCATCCAAAACTGCAGCACTGAAACAGCCCTACTGCAAGTGGTTGATGACGCGCTACGGATACCCGATTCGGGGGGGGGGGGTCTTGTCTTCTTATTCTCCATGACCTTTCTGCAGCCTTTGACACTGTCAATCACAACACCCTCCTCAACACTCTTCAACAGAGAATGGGAATGGAGGGCACTGTGCTTAAATGGTTTGCCTCCTTCCTCTCTGATAGATCCCAAATGATCAAAATAGCGAACAGTCTTTCATCTCTTTGCGGTTGCTCAGGGTATTCCTCGGGGCTCTGTTCTTGCACCCACATTGTTCAATCTCTATTCTCCTAAGTAAATCCGGGATCCACTATCATCTCTATGCAGACGACACTCAACTCTACCTCAAGGTTGCCTCCACTCACGATCTCTCTGTCCTAAGCTCTACTCTCGACTCCATTCAAAACTGGATGTCAACTCATCAACTGATTCTGAATCCCTCCAAAACTGAATTCCTCCTCTTCTCCTCCTCACTCTCTCCTCCCCCGGTTCAATAATGGATGGATCAGATGAATCGACTTAACAATAAACCCATCATTGTTGACAGCGCAAAATCCCTTGGTGTCATACTCGACAAAAAACTCAATCTAACCCCCCACATCAATTCCATTGCAAAGTCTGCTCGATACCAACTGCGCCTTCTTTGGGGAATCCGTTGCTTCTTCCCGGAGCAGGACCTTATAACCCTGGTGCAATCGCTGGTCCTCTCCAGACTTGACTACTGCAATTCTCTTCTTACTGGCCTCCCCAAATCCCACTTGCTCCGCCTTAAATCTGTTCTCCATTCAGCAGCTCGTTCCATATATGGGGCCAAAAGAAGCAACCACATCACACCGATGTTATCCACCCTCCGCTGGCTTCCCATCAAGGCTAGAGCTATCTACAAGACTGCCTGCATTACCCACAAAGCCTTGCACTCCTCCTCTCCTCGCTACCTGGCGAATAAACTAAAACTCTCTGGAGGCTCTAGACCTTCACGCAATGCGGAAAATGTACTACTTGAACCTCCCACTTTCAAGAAGGAAAGAACAATGGCCCAATCCTTTTCAGGCAACGCAGTGAGAATCTGGAACTCACTTCCGCCGCAGCTCCGGACCACCACCTCCTCCCAGACTTTCAAAACGGACCTCAAAGTTCTCCTCCTCCAGAGACACCTCCAAAAGTAATTCACGCCCTCTCTATTACCTGAAGGAAGTTCTTCCATTATAGGACATTCTGTTCTACATCACTATAAGACGTGCCTTCCCAGTGTGTTCTTGTGGTCTGAGTGTCTGCCATTTATTGCAGTATTATACTTCTACTTGTATTGTGTACTCCTTTGTAACATGCACCAGTCACTTTCCCTCTTGTAATGTATCCTTTGCTACCTCTTGTACTTTGTCACTATTGCCTCATGTAACGTAACGTTTGCTCTTGTAACAGGCTGACTTGTCATTTTCCTAATGTTTCACTACTGTTCCCATTGTGAAGCGCTCTGACACCTTTAAGTAAAGTCCGCGCTACATAAAAACGCATAAAATAAAATAAAAAAGCCGACGGACCACATGCTTTCCTCGCGTGGCACACCCTCGGGCCCAATCTCGCCTCCTTTCATTGACTGGCGCCTCGTCAGGGGTAGTAAGCGCTTCATAATTACAATTTACAATGACGTCACCCCCTCACCCAATCGCAGGCTGGATTTCATCAGCTGACATCTGATAGTCCAGCGGGGCTGCCGAATGACGCCTAACCAAAGGAGGCGGGGCTAGAGAGGGGGGCCTTGAGGATGGGGGGCGGGGCTCTGGGAGGGGTGGCCAGTGAGCAGGGAGCGCTGGCCACGGGGACTCTCCCGGCCCCCCAAGACAGCTGAGCCCCCCCCCCCCCCTCCATCCACGGCTCTAACTACAGCCTCTGCAGTGGATCTGCCCGAATCCAAAACAGATCAGCTCTGTAAAGTACTGGGTGCTGTGGCAAGGTCAGGGGCACACCAGAGGGCAGGACCTTGTTTGCAGTTTTATACAGCACAAACGTGGGCATCACAGCGCTTTGTATGGGCAACACTTACGTCACACAAGGACACAGTCATGTTTTAGGCAGAGGGAGGTTAAGTGGTTTGCCCAGAATCACAGGTTGTTTAGCCGACGCTGGGACTTGAACTTGGCTCCTCAGTTCCAAAGTCGGCCGCTCTGGCCATAACAAGGCCACACCCGCTCTCCGGTGAACACTGGTGTTAAATGTATAGAAATCTGTGTGGCTTTCGATGCCAGGCTCATTTATGACGTTCGATCTTTACATTAGTCAAATGGGATGTTATACCTGTCGCACGTTTAATGCATGCACGCCCTCTCGTCCTAATCTTCCCCAACCTACAGGGCTCGAGTCGGGGTACCACGCGGGTGGACGGCGTCCCCCCACTTATTTTACCGGGAGCTTGGTAACTAAAAACTTCAACTGAGTGCAAGCTACCTTTCGTGACGTCAGTTCCTGTCGTAACGTCAGCGTCCCCCCACTTCTTTTTTTAGGACTCGTGCCCTGCCAACCTATGACACCGTGTGAAAGGCTCTCACGCCCCCACTGCACGCGCCACGGGTTCCACCCCCTGTATGATTGGCAGATTTCAACTGAACATGTTTTTTTCCATCTCGAACGGATCAATAGTTGCTCAAACAGATGTGGCACACACTGCAGATGTGGCACACACTGCAGATGTGGCACACACTGCAGCGCAGGGGACAACGCCCCCCCAAAGGTCGGGTGGCTGAGTGGACTAATGCATCCACCGCAGGGGCCTGTGTTTGACCTCATGGTCACAGGGTCAAATCCCGGCTGGTCCACTCAGCCTTTCATCCATCTGAGGTCGATAAAATGAGTACCATTGAGTTGGGTAACAACAAACAACTGTTATTCAGCGCCAAGTTACCCGTAGTGGTGACTGTGCGCTTTACAAATACAGATGTTATGTTAATGTTAACTTCTCGCCTGCAGGTGTGTTTGTTGCTGTGTCAACGAGGTACAACTTTGTTCCAGACTTTCTTAATGTCTCCAATTGAGAAACTTGGGAAGGGAGTTTTTCTCCAGCATGTACACATATCCTGGCCTATTTATTTTGTCATCTTTAGTCATACTTTTTTAAACAAACAAACACTCTTACCACGCTGCATCCACTCAGTGCAGCGAGCAGCGACAGGTCTGGATCCATCCTTCTGTGTTGTATACAGTGAGTTGCCCGTTCATGTTCCCTCCTCATGCTGCTTCCTTCACTCCTGCGCGGTTTCCACACATTTCCTGCAGCTCGTCTGCCGTCCCTCCTCTTTGGGCCTCAGTTTTAAACGCCCTGGGATGGTTTCAGGAACCTTATGCAGGGCCGCTGGAGTTATGCAGCAGAAGAGGACCACATGATTGCGTCAGGGTTGACTAAATGATGTGGCACGAAAAGGCACTTTATGCGGCGAAATGCACCACATTTTGTGATTGTGATTATAATACTTCCTTATGTTGTCATTTATACGCCTGTTAACAGTGTCTGGGAAAACAGTTCACCTTAATTAGTACCAACCGTAATTAGTACCAATTTAACACCCAAATACACCAGTAAGCAACAGAAAGATGACCAGCCAACCTTTGCGAAAACTCTTATGGAACCCCAGCCGCCATGTTTTGTAACTTTAGATCTGTTTGAGCCAGAAACAACGTTTCTGTTTGTTAAAATCTGCAGATTATGCGGCAGATGGTGGATTATATGGGAAATGCGGTCAATCCATAATGATGTGGAAATCACCGCAGCCACAGAGCCGCATAATTCTTGTGACCCTGGCTATATGTTTCCATGGGTGAAGGCCTTCTAATGCACAGATCGGTTGGGGACCGTGACGCTGCAGTGATCATTCACTTACACTACAGTGACGTACTGATGACCTCCCTGGGGCCCCGGGCCCCTGGTCACGTGTGTTCCCTGGAGTGCGTCCCCGCAGGGCTCCGGGGTGCTGTTTTCTGTGTTACTCCCTGTGGTCCTACACCTCACCTGCGGTCCGGGCAGACTGGGGTATATTTGAGTCCCCCCCAGACTCTGCCCACGTGGTGTTCAGTTGCCTCCGTCTGGCAGCGCTGCTTCTGAGTTCAGATATATTTGGGTCTGTGTCATCCTTCCGCTGGAGCCTATCTCGGTCGAAGAGTTTCAGGCCGGACTCTTATTTTATTTATTTATTTATTGAGCGCGAACGAATACCCACAGGCGTCTCGGCGCTAGTTTATTCACATAATTTTCCCAAAAAGAAGAAGAGAGGGTCCACGTGATGTGGTGATTGATATTACTGACCGAAAAGCCACGTCTTCAGTTTTTTGCGAAACTGCAAGAGTGAGGAGCTTGGTCTAATATGCTGCGGCAAAGTATTCCATAATTTAGGGGCAGAGACCAAAATGCGGCGATCACCCCACGATACTGTTTTAGACCGTGGGACCACTAGTTGGTTAAGAGTGGCGGATCGGAGCTGTTTGGCCGGTTTATAGGGTATCAACTGGTCCTTGAATTAATGTGGTCCTTGATCATGGAGTGTCTTGTACACTATGCAAAGTGATTTGAACTTAATCCGATTCCGGATCGTCAACCAGTGATACTTCTTGATCGTGTCTGATATGGCTGAGAACTTAGGTTTCCCAGAAAGCAGACGTGCTGCTGCATTCTGTCTTGTCTAAAGCTTATTGGTTACCCTGACCTGGGCATTTAAAAATAAGCCATTACAGTAGTCCAGGGACGCTAAGACTAAAGAACTAACCAGTGTCTTAGCCGCTGTCTGTGGCAAAAACGGGATTATTTTCTTAATCATTCTTAATTTGTGATGGGCTGTAGCCGCTACTCTGTTTGCATGCGCCACAAAGTTGAGACCCTCATCAAAAATTACTCCTAGGTTTCTGACCTTGAGGACCGGGCTAGGAGGGGCTCCAAAGGTTGAAGGCCACCAGATTGCTGACCATCCTGGTGAAAGGGGTCCAAAGATAACCACCTCCGTCTTTTCGGAGTTGAGCTTAAGGCAGTGGACGCCATCCACTCACCGATTGCTAGCATTCCGCCTTTGAAGCGCTCTGCCACCTGGTGTCCATCGCCTTTAATGGCCAAAACCAGTTGTGTGTCATCAGCGTAGGAGGTTAGGCTCATCCCATATGCTTTGATGACATTGGCAAGGTCCGACACATAGATATTAAATAGTGTCAGACTAAGGGATGAGCCTTGAGGAACCCCACACGGTAGTTTTTTATGAAACAAAACAAGGACCCCCTGATTCAGTTCGATTTCCTGGGTCAGGGCAAATTGCATATGTGAGTAAGCACCCAGTTCAAAAAAGCGAATTAGACAGGAGACAGGAAACCATCTAACCAAAAAAAACTTTTTTTTAAAATGATTATCTTTATGATTCAAGTTATGCATATGCTATAATGCTTTTTATCAGTGTGTGTATAATAATGTATCCATTTTTTATTGAATATGATTCAAACGTGTATTAAATGTGTAATTTGATGTGTACAATGAGTAGTGGTATGTAATTCTTTTTGTGGTCCATCCACTTTATATGTGTTAGTTGTTTTGTAAAATTTGCCTGGGTGCTTACTCACATATACCCCACACGGTAGTGACAGCTAGGCAGATTGGTATGGTCCCAGGATGACGGCCTGTGTTCTGTCGGCCAGGAAGGATGCAAGCAGATCTCTCGCTGTTTGGTGAATGCCCATCTTTTCGACACGGTCAACCAGAATCTTATGGTTGACCGTGTCGAAGGCCGCCGATAAATCAAGCAGTACAAGTACTGCTGTCCCTCCCTGGTCTCGGATTGCTCTAATATCATCTGCGGCTTTTATTAAGGCAGGTTCGGTACCATGATATTTTCGGAAACCGAATTGTGTATCGTCCAATAGAAGATGTTTCTCCACATGTTCCGATAATTGTAGGTTCATAGCTTTTTCAGCCACTTTGGCTAAAAAAGGGAGGCTTGCTATGGGCCTATAATTCTTTAATTCGGCCTTGTCCAGACTTTGTTTCTTCAGCAGGGGTTTCACTAGCGTGTTTGTTGGACAGGCCCCATGAAGGGCTCGCTCCCCCCCCCCGCATGACAGGGCCCTGGTACCGGCCTTCCAGGTACTACCCGCAGAAGCAACCCCCAACCCGTCCCCCGTGGGGCGTCTGCTCCTGGGAATCCCTGTGTCCCTGGCCTGGGCCACCGTCAGCACCCTTGCCCGGACCAGCCGCCATCTTAGACACTGCGCCACGAGGCCGCGTGGCCTCAGCTCGACCCCAACCCCGGGCCTGGCCAGGCCCCGACATCCCGGCACCACCATCCACCCAGGAGGTGAACGGACCACTTGGCAGGTCAATGGGAGTAAGAAGTGTCGACGGCTCTCTCCCGCCAGGTGCCGATCACCCCCAGCCTCCCCGGGCGCTGGCTCCACCCCCCTGCTGGGTGTCTGGACTCCCTCATCCCGGACCTCCCGACCTCCAAGAGCGAGGGTCCGGACATCAAAGAGCGCCAGGCCTATAACTAAGGCAGCCCCAGAACAGGAAGGCAGTTGTATCCTGGAGTCGAGAGACACCGCGACGAACTCATCCTTGACGGACTGCTGGCGCTGCCACAGCCCTGCCTTGTGAACTATTGTCCTGCCTGCTGGCGCTGCCGCGGCCTTCTGCAACCTTCATCCTCGTGGGACCTGCTGGCGCTGCCGCGCCCCCGTTGTCACCTTCATCCTCGTGGGACCTGCTGGCGCTGCCGCGGCCCGTTGTAACCTTCATCCTCGTGGGACCTGCTGGCGCTGCCGTGGCCCATTGTAACCTTCATCCTCGTGGGACCTGCTGGCGCTGCCGCGGCCCGTCGTAACCTTCATCCTCGTTGGGACCTGCTGGCGCTGCCGCGGCCCGTTGCCACCTACGACCTCTTCGGGACCTGCTGGCGCTGCCGCGGTCTGACCCGTCCGAACACCGAGCTCGAGGATTGTGAGCTATCACCGTTCCACCGCCGTACCTACGGGTACCAAGACTGTCCCGCTACCCCCTTTCCCTACCAGAGACTAGAACAGAGAGGACCACCGTGTCCTGATCTCCTTGTATCATACTGCCTCATTTCAAGAACTGCCTATAAAAGGTATTAATCTGATCTTCGTGTGGTGTCCATCTGTGGGGGGGAAGTTGCCTGTCTGTGCGATCGCTGGAGACGGTCCTCACTGGAGGCCTCTCCCCTTGTGCTCGGCCGACCCTCCAGGTCCCCGTCTAACATTGGTGGCCAGCGGCGCGATCCGAACCAACGCGTACCGTACAGACAGTAACTCACCCTACGACTAAAACCACAATGACGACCAAAGAGAGCGGATCAGCAGAGAAGTTCCAGATGGAAAAGCTAGAAGAATACAACCACCGAGAGCTCAAACAATTTTGCATGGACTTAGGCATTGCTACCACCGGGCTAAGCACAAAAGAAGACTTCAAAAACGCCCTAGAGGCCTGGACAGAGACGAATACCGCCACCCCCCGGGACCCCGAAGCCCCGGAAGTCAACACCACCCTGACGGAAGAACGGAGAACAGGCCCCTCCCGAGAAGAGATCCAGGAGCGGGAAAAAAATAGACTACACGAGTTAGACTTGGCACGGCTCAAATTAGACGGAGAATTGAAGCTGGCGGAACAAAAAATAAACTTAGAACACTTACGGCTCAGAGAAGAGCGAGAAGAAAAACAGAGACAGAGGGATCTCGAAGAAAAAAGACTGGCATACGAACACGAGTGCAAACTAGCAGAGATAGAAATGCGCAAACTGAACAAAAACCTAGGGGTACCCGAGCCCCCGCGCTCCCCGGGTACTACCGAGCAGAAGGTCCACATCCCCAAGGATGTGGTCCGAGAATATCACCGAAACGACGACATACAGCAGTGGTTCAAGGCCTATGAGATCGCCATGACTGCCCACCGGGTCGCTCGAAGTGACTGGGGAGCCGGTCTATGGGGGAGATTCGTCAATGAGGGCCGTGATGCCCTGCTGCAGCTTCCGGACCATCAAATGACGTCCTATGACCACATGAAGGCCGCCCTCCTCAGTCGATATGGGCTTACGCCCGAAATGTACCGCCAGAGGTTCCGCAACTGCACCCGGATCCCAGGTACAACTTGGTTGGAATACGTGAACTATTTCAGCCGGGCCTTCGAGGGATGGATCAAGGGTAACAACGTAACCACGTACGAACAACTCTTCAATCTCATTGTGTGGGAGCACCTCTCCAACAACTGTTTCGTCGAGCTCAGGCAGCACCTCCTCGACAGTAAATTGACTGAACCACGGCAGCTCGCCACCGAGGCGGATCGGTGGGAGAGCACCCGAGTGGCCCGGAGTGGGCCGAACGAGCAGAACAGAACCAACCAAGGTCATCATCGTCCCCGGGGAGGAGGAGGAGGACAGGGACGGGGCAGAGACGCTGTCCCAGTCGCTCCCGCTAACACCACCCCGCCCCCAGCAGGCCGGGGAAACCCCCCGATGCGCCCGGGGTTCCGAGCCAACGTTACGTGTCATCGATGCCAGCGAGTCGGCCACTATGCCAGTGACCCGACCTGCCCGAAGAACCAGGTTCCCGGGCCCCGCCAGGTGGCGGCCGCCGCCCCAGGAGAAGAACGAGTCTCCGAAGACCCTGAAGCATACGAGTCGGAGCAGTTCGAGTGGGAACCCGCCGCCATGACCCTGGCCTGCCTAGGAGGAAGAGACATGGTCCCGCGGACTCCCCTGCCCGCCAACACTCGGAAGTACAGCCAATGGGTGAGCATAAATGGGCGCAAGGCCGAGGCACTGCGTGACACCGGGGCCAGTGTGACGGCCGTCCGTTGTCACCTGGTGACCCCAGAACAAATCCTGCCAAACGTGCTTTGCCCCGTCCGATCGGCAGACAATTCGGAGAGCCTGTGTCGGATGGCCTGCGTCCCCTTCGAATGGGGAGGAGTGTCCGGCATGCTGAAAGTAACTGTCCGTGACGATGCCCCGGTGGACTGCCTCCTGGGGAACGATCTCGAGAGCTCCCCGTGGGCAGCTGTTGAAAGAAGAGAGCATCTGGGGATGTTGGGTCTCCCGGACTGGGCGTGCGTGACCACCCGGTCCATGGCCACCCGCACCATCCCTAGACCAGAAGAACCGGAATGGTCAGCACCTCCTCCCTCGATCGCTCCAGAAGAAGACTTCATCCATAGCGACCACCCGGAACCCACCCCAGAGGGGTCCGCACAGCCCCCCGAATTTCCCGACCTGGCTCAGTGGCGTCAAGAAGGGGGGCCCACCCAAGAACAATTCCGGCAGGAGCAAAAGACCTGTCCCTCCCTCGAGGGACTGCGACAGCAAGCGCTCGCCCAGGGCCAAGGAGACACCACCGGGGCCCACTGGGTTTATTGGGACAATGATCTCTTGTACAGCGAGCAGAGAATAGCAGAGCTGGGGGCCGGTCGAGTGCTGGTGGTGCCCCTCCACTTCAGAGACTTCCTGTTGAACTTGGCCCATGATGTCCCCCTGGCTGGGCACCTGGGGCAAGACAAGACCTACCACCGCCTGGTGACTCACTTTTTTTGGCCCAAAATGAGAAATGACGTCTCCAACCACTGCCGGTCCTGCCCGACCTGCCAGGCCAGCGGGAAGAGCGGCCGCAAACTCAAGGCACCCCTACAACCATTCCCCGTGGTGACCACCCCGTTCGAAAGGGTGGGAATAGACATTGTGGGGCCCCTGGACCCCCGAACAGCACAAGGGCATCGCTTCATCCTGGTCCTGGTGGACCACGCCACCCGCTATCCTGAAGCGGTCCCCCTTCGTACTATAACAGCCCCAGTAGTGGGTCGAGCCTTAATGGGGATCTTTTCTCGAGTGGGCTTCCCCCGGGAAGTCGTCAGCGACAGGGGTACGAACTTTATTTCTAAGTATATGAAATCCCTCTGGCAGCAGTGCGGGGTCACTTACCGATTCACAACCCCCTATCACCCCCAGGGAAACGGACTGGTCGAGCGGTTCAACCGCACTCTCAAGGGGATGATCATGGAGCTAGAAGAACCCCTACGCCGCCAGTGGGACGTGCTACTACCGTGCCTCCTCTTCGCCTACCGAGAAGTCCCCCAGAAGTCCCTCGGCTTCAGCCCCTTCGAACTCCTGTACGGACACCCCGTTCGCGGGCCTCTCAGCCTAGTGAAGGAGGAATGGGAAATGGCCCCCCTAAAAGCCCCTCCAGACGTCTACAAGTACCTCCTGACCCTCCGCAATCAGACCCGGAAATTCAGGGAGATCGCCAAAGCCAATCTTGAGGCCAGTCAAGAGGACATGAAGAAGTGGTACGACCAACATGCCTCCTCCATCGAGTTTGAACCGGGTCAGCAGGTATGGGTGATGTCCCCCATCGAGCCGTGTGCCTTGCAGGACAAATGGACAGGGCCCTTCAAGGTGATCGAGCGCAAGAGTCCCGTCACCTATCTCATCGACCTGGAGTCCCCCCGGAACCCCCTCCGGGTTCTCCACGCCAACAGACTCAAACCCCACTTCGTGCGCTCAGAGCTCAGCCTGCTGATGGCTACCGACAGTGGCGCAGAAGGAGACTCCGAGCCCCTCCCTGACCTACTGAGGACCAGTGAAAGAGATGGTTCGGTGGACGGGGTCCGACTCTCCGAGGCCCTGACCCCAGAGCAGCGTCAAGATTGTCGGGCCCTCCTGCTGCCGTTCGCAAACCTGTTCTCCCTCGCACCCGGAGTCACCTCCTGGTGCCTGCACGACGTGGACACTGGGGACAGTCCTCCTGTCCGACACCGGGCGTACCGAGTACCGGATCGGGTACGTACATGCATCCAAGAAGAAGTCTCCAAGATGCTCGCCCTCGGGGTCATCGAACCGTCGGACAGTCCCTGGGCCAGCCCGGTCGTCCTGGTCCCCAAGGCCGCGGCCCCGGGCACCACACCTGAGCTCCGATTCTGCATCGACTATCGGGGTCTGAACGCGGTCACCCGAACCGACGCTCACCCTATCCCCCGAGCAGATGAACTAGTCGACCGCATGGGGGCAGCCCGCTACCTAAGCATCTTCGACCTAACAGCGGGCTACTGGCAGATCGGCCTCACCCCCAGGGCCCAAGAACGTTCCGCTTTCTCCACCCCGGATGGGCACTACCATTTCAGAGTGATGCCATTCGGCATGAAGAACGCTCCAGCCACTTTTCAAAGACTGGTGAACCAGGTATTGGCGGGCCTCGAGGAATTCAGCGCCGCCTACCTGGACGACATCGCGGTATACAGCCGCCACTGGACAGACCACCTCCACCACCTCCGAGAGGTCCTGCAGGCCCTCCAACAGGCCGGCCTCACCATAAAGGCCAGCAAGTGCCAAATCGGCCAGGGGTCCGTGACCTACCTCGGACACCAAGTGGGGAGCGGTCTGGTGGCCCCCCTCCAACTCAAGGTAGCTGCCATTCAGTCCTGGCAACCCCCCGAAACACAAACCGAGGTCCGAGCCTTCCTGGGGCTCACCGGATACTACCAGCGGTTCGTGAAGGACTATGGCAGCATTGTAGGGCCCCTCACGGAACTCACGTCTAAGAACCACCCAAAAAGAGTCAACTGGACTCCCGACTGTCAAGCGGCCTTCGAGAAGCTGAAGGCCACCATGTGCACCGCTCCTGTGCTCCAGGCCCCCGACTACAGCCGCGAGTTCATCGTTCAGACTGATGCCTCCGACCATGGTATTGGGGCCGTCCTCTCCCAACTGAACCCCGAAGGAGTCGACCAACCAGTGGCCTTCATCAGCAGACGCCTACTGCCCCGAGAACAGCGCTGGAGCACCATTGAGCGAGAGGCCTTCGCAGTAGTATGGGCCCTCAAGAAGCTCCGGCCTTACCTCTTCGGAACCCACTTCCGGGTACAAACAGATCATCGGCCCCTGCAATGGCTCATGCAAATGCGGGGGGAGAACCCCAAACTATTGCAATGGTCCATCTCCCTGCAGGGGATGGACTTCACTGTAGAGCATCGCCCTGGTCAAGACCACGCCAACGCGGACGGCCTGTCCCGCTTTTTCCGCCTCGACGAGGAAAGTCCCCAAGAGGATGGGTGACTCTCCCCGCCTTCAGCTGGGGGGGACGCATGTTGGACAGGCCCCATGAAGGGCTCGCTCCCCCCCCGCATGACAGGGCCCTGGTACCGGCCTTCCAGGTACTACCCGCAGAAGCAACCCCCAACCCGTCCCCCGTGGGGCGTCTGCTCCTGGGAATCCCTGTGTCCCTGGCCTGGGCCACCGTCAGCACCCTTGCCCGGACCAGCCGCCATCTTAGACACTGCGCCACGAGGCCGCGTGGCCTCAGCTCGACCCCAACCCCGGGCCTGGCCAGGCCCCGACATCCCGGCACCACCATCCACCCAGGAGGTGAACGGACCACTTGGCAGGTCAATGGGAGTAAGAAGTGTCGATGGCTCTCTCCCGCCAGGTGCCGATCACCCCCAGCCTCCCCGGGCGCTGGCTCCACCCCCCTGCTGGGTGTCTGGACTCCCTCATCCCGGACCTCCCGACCTCCAAGAGCGAGGGTCCGGACATCAAAGAGCGCCAGGCCTATAACTGAGGCAGCCCCAGAACAGGAAGGCAGTTGTATCCTGGAGTCGAGAGACACCGCGACGAACTCATCCTTGACGGACTGCTGGCACTGCCGCAGCCCTGCCTTGTGAACTATTGTCCTGCCTGCTGGCGCTGCCGCGGCCTTCTGCAACCTTCATCCTCGTGGGGCCTGCTGGCGCTGCCGCGGCCCGTTGTCACCTTCATCCTCGTGGGACCTGCTGGCGCTGCCGCGGCCCGTTGTAACCTTCATCCTCGTGGGACCTGCTGGCGCTGCCGCGGCCCATTGTAACCTTCATCCTCGTGGGACCTGCTGGCGCTGCCGCGGCCCGTCGTAACCTTCATCCTCGTTGGGACCTGCTGGCGCTGCCGCGGCCCGTTGCCACCTACGACCTCTTCGGGACCTGCTGGCGCTGCCGCGGTCTGACCCGTCCGAACACCGAGCTCGAGGATTGTGAGCTATCACCGTTCCACCGCCGTACCTACGGGTACCAAGACTGTCCCGCTACCCCCTTTCCCTACCAGAGACTAGAACAGAGAGGACCACCGTGTCCTGATCTCCTTGTATCATACTGCCTCATTTCAAGAACTGCCTATAAAAGGTATTAATCTGATCTTCGTGTGGTGTCCATCTGTGGGGGGGAAGTTGCCTGTCTGTGCGATCGCTGGAGACGGTCCTCACTGGAGGCCTCTCCCCTTGTGCTCGGCCGACCCTCCAGGTCCCCGTCTAACAGTGTTCTTTAAAGAATCCGGGTATGTCCCGGAGCCCAAGATGGAATTGCAAACTAAGGTGATAACCGGGATGATTATGTCCATCACCAGTGGGAGGACTGAAAAAGGACAAGGATCTAATGCCGATCCTGTTTTAATAGTAGAGACAATGATCTTTATTTGGTCGGATGTAGGTGCCTTGAACCTGGTCAGGACCTTTTCTGAAGGCATGTGAAAAGGGACAGCTATTGTCGAGTTCGGAGAAAAAGCCTGATAGATGTCGTTTACTTTAGAGAAGAAGAAGTTGGCCAGTGCATCACAGAATAATTGTGATGGGGTGGGGTGAGATCTGGGACATTGCCTGACAGAGTTTTAGTAATGTCATATAGTTGCCTACTGGAATTTTTGGCTTTTTCAATTTGTTCTGAAAAAAAAGCTTTTTTTGTAGCAGTGATCATAGCTTTATAAATGGCCAAAGAGTCTTTGTATTTGGTCTTACTCTCTATATCGTAGGTTTTACTCTTCTGTAACTGCTGAAGATTTCATGCTGGATGGATTCCAGGTTCATTCCCTGGAACTGTGGGTTCTGATATTGCAGCCATGTTGACTTATTTCAATATTTAATTAGGTACATTTTTATTTCAATAAAATTCAAACCACCTGGGAAGCGCGCCCACACGCACACATACAGACACGCACGCGCGCACGCACTGACACACGCAACACACACAATTATTTCAAGAGGCCACCTGAGTTCAAACTAATCCCAAACAAACTACTTCTTATTTTCTAGGCGAGGCGTCTTTTGTCACACACCGCCCCCTAGCGAGACACGCGCATTACACTCGTTGAAGTTACAATGCAGTTCTGCAAGGAAGTTCTAATATTGTTTGTCACAATGTGTGGACACGTGGCTTGGTTTCTTCAAAGACAGACAGTGTATGTCATTACACAACGATTTCACCCCGTGAACTAAAGGCAGAGTGGCGTTTCTGTGCGTCCTGCAGGTCAAACATATTATTTTCAGAGAAAAACGTTTTGAGGACGATCTTGTGACTGTTTATGCTTTCTTTTCTATCTATGATTTAAAACGAGTAATTATTAAGATAGTACTGCCACAGAACGTGGCGCACCAGGCTACAGAACTTGCATTGTCTTGATACATAATTTTGCGAACACTGCAGTATAATTGGCCCTCCACTACTGCATAATTGGCCCTCCACTACTGCATAATTGGCCCTCCACTACTGCATAATTGGCCCTCCACTACTGCATAATTGGCTCTCAACTGTTGCATAATTGGTTCTCCACTGCTGCATAATTGGCTCTCCACTGCTGCATAATTAGCTCTCCACTGTTGCATAATTGGCTCTCCACTGTTGCATAATTAGCTCTTCACTACTGCATAATTGGCGCTCCACTACTGCATAATTGACTCTTCACTGCTGCACAATTGGCTCTCCACTGTTGCATAATTGGCTCTCCACTGTTACATAATTGGCCCTCCAATGTTGCATAATTGTCTCTCAACTGTTGCATAATTGGCTCTTCACTGCTGCATAATTGGCTCCTCACTCTTGCATAATTAGCTCTTCACTGCTGCATAATTGGCTCTCCACTGTTGCACAATTGGCCCTCCTCTGTTGCACAATTTGCCATCCGCTGTTGCATATTTGTACCTTCACTGTTGCATAATTGGCTCTTCACTACTGCATAATTGGTGCTCCACTACTGCATAATTGTCGCTCCACTGCTGCATAGTTGGCTCTCCACTTATGCATAATTGGCTCTCCACTGTTGCATAATTGGCTCTTCACTGCTGCATAATTGCCCCTCCAATGTTGCATAATTGGCTCTCCACTGTTGCATAATTGGCTCTCCACTGCTGCATAATTGGCTCTCCACTGTTGCATAATTGGCTCTTCACTGCTGCATAATTGGCTCCCCACTGTTGCATAATTGGCTCTTCGCTGTTGTATAATTTGCCCTCCACTGTTACATAACTTGCCCTCTGCTGTTGCATTATTGTACCTTCACTGTTGCATAATTGGCTCTCCACTGCTGCATAACGGGCCCTTCACTGCTGGATAATTGGCCAACCACTGTTGCATAATTAGCCGTCTACTCCACTGTTGCATAACTGGCCCTCCATTGCTGGACAATTAGCCTTCCACTGCTGCATTATTGGCCCTCCACTGCTGCATAATTGTACCTTCACTGTTGCATAATTGGCTCTCCACTGTTGCATAATTGTCTCCTCCACTGTTGCATAATTTACCCTCCACTGCTGCATAATTATACCTTCACTGTTGCATAATTGGCCCTCTACTGTTGCATAATTGTCCCCTTCACTGTTGCATTATTGGCCATCCACTGCTGCATAATTGTACCTTCACTGTTGCATAATTGGCTCTCCACTGCTGCATAATTGGCCCTCCAATGCTGCATAATTGGCCCTCCACTGCTGCATAATTGTACCTTCACTGTTGCATAATTGTACCCCCACTGTTGCATAATTGGCCCTCCAATGCTGCATAATTGGCTCTTCACTGCTGCATAATTGGCTCTTCAATGCTGCATAATTTCAGTGGTCCCAGGTCCTGAACCATGTCCTGTTGCGCGGCCTCATAGCAGCGCTCAGCAGCACCCTTCCCCATCTTCTGATATTCCCGGCTCTCCTGTTGGGCTGCACACAGGTGTGCTCTGAGGCACTTCCCTGTGCACACCGCTCCTGGTTGCACACAGCTCTCTCGCTGCCTGGTGCCTGGCACCGGGGAGGTCTGGGAGAGCTCAGTCAGGTCTAATATGGGACAGGAAGCAGAGGGTCAGTTTTATGGCACCTTGTGATGCTATTAATCGGGGTCTGAGGAGGAGGCGTATGGGGGATGCGCACAGACCCACAACAGGACGTTGTACAGTCCACCACTTCCCACGTCAGGCCATCCCAGGGGCTTGGCCCAACATCCCGGGGAGGGGGGGCAGCGCCGACGCCATACTGACGGAACCCTTACCCAGACCAGGCCTCGTGCGGCCCTGGGTGTCTCTGATCCACTGAACACTCACTCTGTGCAGGGGTGGACGACACCCAGGCCCCGGATGCAAAGCCACGAGAAATCCACGCGCGCTGTCAAGAAAGCAGAAACCTTTGGTGGAGGGTGGCTGGGAAGGTTTTAAAAGGCTTCTAAGGCCTTAGATGTTGGGTGGGTCCCAAG
The DNA here is from genome assembly GCF_964261635.1 of Lissotriton helveticus. Taxonomy (NCBI): domain Eukaryota; kingdom Metazoa; phylum Chordata; class Amphibia; order Caudata; family Salamandridae; genus Lissotriton; species Lissotriton helveticus. Next base: position 97,161,340 of record NC_136064.1, on the reverse strand, counting down.
CTCAGCGGGCACAAGGCTGAGGCCCTGACCTCCACTCCGCAGTCATCAAAACCTCCTTATCTGGGGTCTTAGAAAGACTTCTAGGCACTTAGATGTTGGGCTGACCTCAACCTCACGTGGTCACAAGGCCCAGCCCTACGGGTGGCCGCTACCACACTCCTCAAAGCCTCAATATTTCATTTTTTTTAATAAAGACTTCTAAAACCTTCGATGGTGGTCGGGTGCACAAGGTCACACAGTGACAGGGCCGAGCTCCCACAATCAACAAAACTCGATATTTGGTGTTTTCGAAAGTTTCAAAGACTTTTGATGGTGGTTGGGCTGTCTCCACGCCCCAGGGGTAGCAGGGCCCGGCTTGTTTTTTACCACCCCATGCTGTCTATCTGCTCACCTGTTGTCTTAGAATTCAGGGCAGACAGCATGGAAAGTCACGCATTAGATAGAAACACAATTTTCAGTTTTTTCTGCTTTAAAAAATAAATACACACAGGAAACACTGTGTTTTCTCTCTGTATGTAACTTGAAAAAAACTGTAAAAACTGACATCTGGCAGCCTTATTTATGAACACCTTGATTAACTTCTGGAGGGGCGAGGCTGAAGGCCATTTCTCGCTGTGCCTGTCAGCGGGTTAAAAAGGTGAATAGTGGCCATCCAATCCTTGGCCTCTCAGTAGAGTGCACAGATCAGTGCTCACATATTCCAGTTCAAATTGTGTTTCTGTGCAAATGTGTGTGAAAGAGGGACACAGTTGTCAAAATATTAGGAAGACAAGAGTAAAAGAAAATGTAGTGTTTACAGGTGAGTGGGGATCACAGAAATGTAGTTTACATGTTTAAGCCACACCCTTAATTGCACATGCCACTTTCCTTTCAGAGATCCATTTAAAGCCCTTTGAGCACACAACCTGCCCCTTTATCCCTCCAGCTTACACGTTCGTTTTCATCTCCTACTTTCTCTCTTTTATCACAGTTTTCGGGCCACACTTCCTCCTCCTTTCTCTGCGTCGAAGTCTGTGGAGGAAAAATAAGTGCCGATACCCAAAAATAAGTGCAGATACCCAAAAATAAGTGCCGATACCCAAAAATAAGTGCCGATACCCAAAAATAAGTGCAGATACCCAAAAATAAGTGCCGATACCCAAAAATAAGTGCCGATACCCAAAAATAAGTGCAGATACCCAAAAATAAGTGCCGGTGGGCCCCACCTACAAACACGGGCTTCTTCTACTCCCATTCTTACTGTATATAGTTCCAGGGCTTTTTTACATTTATTTTCACTCTTTGACAGGGACGTAGCTTGGTCAGTTCGGGGGTGGGGGGCTGGGTGAGTATCCGATTGTCCAACAATTGCCTTGGCATATCATGTTAAAACACATTACACGACGAGCAGGGCTCATGCAAGGGGCAGTGGAAAGCAGTACTTAATTTGTAAAAAAAAAATAAGTGCCAGGGCCCTTGCCAGGAGGCCACTGCAGCCTGCACCACACATTGCCCCTGCCAGCGCTGCCAATGACAGAATCAGTACAACTACTAACCATCACATAACTACACTTGTGACACTTCTGACTATTTCAGGCTCCCAAGCTATAAGAGCGGCTTGGGTAGCAGGTAATTGAAACCACCGCAATGGAGCGCACACCGCTAGCCCCTCCTCCGGATCGCCCCTCGGGATTCTGGTACTTGTAGTTCAATAGTGGATCACCCAGGTGGGTGCAAGTCGGTACTTGTTGGACTGATGAATCTCTAGACCCGATACATGTCCCGGGTTTTTGGGTATCGCCCGAGACATGGCTCGGGTTTCGGGATAACTTCCCTCATCAGTAGAGAAATGGTTAGGGGTGGAGGAGAAGGCCGCCAAACAACCGTCAATGGCCTCGATGCCCGAACCGGCACGCAGGGCAGCATCCAGGAGCCACCTTGTGGCAGATTTTCACAAGTGTCGGTGTTGACGATTAAGAGCCAGTGCTGAGCACCAGAAACTACAGGATCAAATTAAGCACTGGTCCAAAGGGAAAGGTATGTGGATTGGTAGGAGTACTAAATAAGAGAAAACACAATATTTAGTAAAGTACCTAACATCTTTGAAGACTTTTCAAAACAGAGAGAGGGAGAGCGTGAGTGTGCATTTAATCTGTGTGTATGTAAAACCACATGGTGAATTTTGACAGACACCTCACCATACCCGACTGAAAGCAGCTGTGTCCAACTATTTACCAGAAAATACCAGAAAATACATTCTTAGTAGGGTGTAACACCCCAGAGACCCCCACTGAAGTTACACACCTGGCCGTTCTGATGCTTCCCTCTTTGCAGTTAAAGTATCTTTTTATTTTACAATTGTATTTGGTTGAATTCAATTATTCCATGTTCTTGGGTTCCTGAAGATATGTAACTGTAATGTGTCTTAGTAAAGGGAATAAGACAAAAACATATCTGGTTGACCTACTTCTGTGGCCCGCCCCCAGCTCTCATTTACATACCTCCAAAGTCATGTGTTCCTCCTGCGCCGCCCACCAAGGCAGGGTGTGGCAGCAACCTAAGGGTAGAACCTAGGGTGGCACCAAATAGCAGCCGCATGCCACCTTTTCATTGTAGTGAGAGTGCTCCAAATACAAAATCCTTCCACCTTTCCTAGCCCACCCAGTACCCTCTTCCCACACCCCCAGCCCATGGTGCACACTCGCCGACGGTCACTATACAATTCTACAGCATCTTATGGAAAGCAATGTATGGGAAGGAACCCCGAAGAATGCATTAGGAGTGCTATGGAGGGCACGTGCACCCTCACAAAACACCCAGACCCCTCCTGGGAGCATTCAGCGCCCCAATGCAGTAACATGGCCGCGAGCAGGCAAGAAGCACTGCACGAGGGATGCTCAGTACTCTGGGAAAAGTACTCACCACTGTCTGCAAAGCACTGACTACCATGTGAGAGGCACACACCACTTCATAGAAGATCCACTGAGCGCTTCTGGAAGCATCCAGCACCAGTCCAGTGCTTAATTTGTAAAAAAAAAAAAAGTGCCTGGGCCTTCGTGAGGAGGCCCCTGCAGCTTGCACCACACTTTGCCCCCTCCAGCACCACCATTGACAGAACCAGCACAACTAACTGTCCCACTCCTACAAGTGTGTCAATTCAGATTAAAAATTACAAATACCTGCTATTCTTATAGCTTTGGGAGGCAGATATTAGTCATTTGAATGTATATTGAACTATTAAGTGACTGTTGTTATGCTCATCACAAAATTAGACAAAGAGCGCCACCATGTGGTAGAGTGTCAGTGTTGACAATTAAGTGCGGGTGCCGAGCACCGAAAGTCATAGTAGGGGTGATCTGTAGGAAACTCTAGCTGAGGTTATTACTGGTGGCTGCGAGGTGTATGTGAGGAGTGAGCGGTGAGTGTGAGTAGTGAGTGGTGTACGTGAGCGATGTACGTGAGGAGTGAGTGGAGGATGTGAGGACTGAGAAGATGGTGAAGGTGTATGTAAGGAGTGAGTGGATGGTGGAGGTGTGGAGTGAGTGGTGTATGTGAGGAGAGAGCAAATGGCGGAGGTGTATGTAAGGAGTGAGTGGATGGTGGAGGTGTATTTGAGGAGTGAGAGGATGGTGGAGGTGTATGTGAGGAGTGAGTGGATGGTGGAGGTGTGGAGTGAGTAGTGTATGTGAGGAGTGAGCAAATGGTGGAGGTGTATGTGTTGAAAATTAGTACGTTTTGGTGAACATTATCTGCGCCATCTTGCCTCTTCCCCTGATGCCACACTTTTGTCGTGCGCGCCCGCCATTTTGTTAGATGCCCCGATCAGAACGAACCCTTTTGCATGCCGCTGGCCCCTGACATAGCCTTTCGCCTTCACTAAGCCAGCACGCTGACCACCCCCTGCTTGCACCTGCCTTGAGTCATAAACCCCTCTTCGGCGCTGCTCTGCCCCAGGCCCTCATCCTGTTCCCAGCGCGACACCTCCCTGCTTCCCTTTCATGATCTCCGGCCCTTAGATGCAAACCCCCTTTTTCCCCGTGTGCCCGTTTTGTCTTCCCCGTTCCCAGGCCGACACCCAGCTCTGCCGATACCATCCCTTGCCCCTCCCCGTACAATAGAAAGCTTCCCCCATCAAAGGATCCCCGGGTTGATCAAAGCCCCCCGCCCTACGAGATCCGATCAAACCCCACACACTCCGTGAATCGGCGGAATATCCAGCTGCGCGATGATCATCACCTGTTGTGAACGGGGCGGGGACTCCCACTGTAACCTTGCGTGGGAACGGGCTGGGAAGGGGGGATTCGGAGGATGTCTTTCCGTACATCAAAGTATCGACGAGAATGTGTTACATGCAATAAACAGATAAACTTGTGTATAAGAGGCCAGGCCTCAGGGATGCAGTTAGAGCACCTCAGAACGATACCTTCTGTCCGTTTCGTTGTGTTCTCCTCCGGAGAGAATAAAAAACCTTGTTTCCTGCTTTCCAGTCTCCAGCGCCTGCCTCTTCATTTGATTAAATATCTAGAGGGTCACAGAGGCAATACCGCCGGGCAAATATCGATTGCCCCCCGACCCGCCTCAGGTTTTTACAATTGGCGTCCCAAGCGTGGGGCCCATCAGCGACTCGTGGATCCAGTGGGAGAGGTCCCGAGGACAGAGTGAACGACTGCAACGATCGGGAGAGCTCTTGCCCAATAGACCCTCGTCTGGCAGCCGATCATCCGAACTTCACTAGTTCCGAACAGACCTCTCTCGAGTGATCTACGGTCCTGACTGGGGACCATCAGGAGTGCCGTGAGAAATACGAGAAAAAGAGGACGATCGGGCGCTGGATTCGGAAGACAAGAAACTGTCCATATGGTCCGGGTAAGGTCGTAATAATTGCTTGATTGCTTGATTGTTCAAAAATACTAGTATTGCTCTTTTTATTTTATTTGGAGATTCACTGTCTACAAACGGAGAAACAACGGGCTCTCTCTTTGCAAGCAGTGGAGGATAGGTAGGGCAACAGCCGTGCTTATTTTTTCTCCCCCACTCAATAATCACTTGAAACTGAACTGTTGTTCGCAAACTATTGTTTCCTGGAGATTCCCTGTCTGCAAACAGGGAAGAGACCACCCTTTTTGCAGATAGTGAAAAGGGTAGGTAACGCAGATCTTTGCGGACCTACTCATTCTCCCCATTGTTATTTATTGGTCTTTTGTTATTTTGATCCATGAGGTATTCACTGCCTGCAAACAACGTAGAATAGAAATATTCTGTCCAGTCTTTGCACCTAGTGATAAGATAGGCAGTGCTGACTTTTTAGTCCCTCGTTACGAGCCGTCATGTCTGTCTTCTCCCCACTGATGAATAGCCTGTTTAGCCCGGACCGTGTATTAGAGGTGGACCATATAGCTCCACTAGAAGGCACCCCTAATAAGGACATGTTCATAAACTATGGATTAGTCACCATAGCCTATAATAAATTGTGGCACAGGTATACCGAAGATAGTCAAGACAAACAGTGGCCACTGGCAGGATCCTTTGACCTTGATAAAATAGAAACGTTAGAAATAGCCCTTCGAAATAATAAGACAACGCCAATTATGCTCGACAGTCTCGGTATGTGGCGCAGAGAGGCTATGCAACGACAGAGAAAAGACGAGGACAAACCAAATAGAGAAATATACCGACAGGACAACCCCAGGACATCGCTACCCACAACTTATCCCCCGACACTATGCAAAAGACGACCAGACTTAGGGCAAAACCAATGCGCTTTTTGTAGGTATGTCGGACACTGGAAAGCCCAATGCCCGACTCTACTGAGCGTGAGTAAAGGCAAAGGGCCGACAGGAACGACAGACCGGCAGTACAAGAAAAAGCGCGAGACAAAGAAGAACCCGACTTACATAGACAGACCAGACAGAACCACCACGTTTGATTATGCCCGATGGCACAGATTTCGCCAGGACAATTTCAGCGGCATGCTCAAGTTCTCCTAGGTCGGGCAACGTCAAAACGGGAACCCAGCCTCGTTTCAAACTCACAGACGGAAAGAGATAATTATGACCAATAACTGTTTTATATTCGTCTTGGGTCTTTGTATGTCGTACTTGTACTGTCCCCCGTCTGAGTTTATGTGTGTATGTAATGTACAAATCTGCGTCATCCCTCTACACGTGTTTCCGTGTTACTCAACCTCTGTTAGCAGAAACTTAGCATAAAAGCAATCTGAAAAGAAAGAAATGGTAAAACAAAATCCGTAGACCATTAATGAACTTGAACTTTTAATTTAGCACAACAAACAAGGAATAATAACGGTAAACTGTAGAAAATGAAAGTCAAACAGAACATTCGCCCCCCCCCATTCTGGAACCTTCCAAAGTAGGGCAGGGTTACGGCTACGCCCAACCAACGGCAACCCATATAAGGCGGGCCCCGCCGCCAACTCTTGGTCAGGAAATCTTAACGTATGGGGGAGCCGGAGGAGAGGCAGGAGCCAGCAGCCTGGGCAGTTGTAGGTAGTCCCGCCACATGTCTCTTCGGCCAGCCGCAACGGGCCTGGATAGACTTAAGCAGTCCCGCCACATGTCCAGAGAAGAACGAGGCACCTCTTCCTTTTCTCTTCCGTCACAGCCGCAGCAGCCCTGGACGGCGGGATGTCCTGCACGTACCTCCACAACGATTTGTCCAAGTTGGGCTGGGAGGGAGAGGCGACGCGGACGAGCCTCTCCCACCTCCACCGATAGGAGGTTTCCCAGCCCCCGGCCCGACGCCGAACACCCCCAGTCAGGCGATGGTGCCAATACTTCCACAGCACCGAACACACCATGGTGGCACCCCAGTACTTGCGCAGCACCGAACGTGCAATGGTGGCCATACTCCCACAGCACCGAGCACAGGTCTTGGGGAACACCGGATGTGGAGAAACCTTCATGCGGGGCGATGAAAAGGAGCGGCCTGGAGTGCACCGGGAGAAGGAGACGATGCGAACCAGTCTCCCTCGCCCCCCAGGTGGGGGCATCACAGCTGCACCCCAGCCGAACGTCCCGCTTTCACAAAACAGAGACCTCTTCCTTTCACTCCGAAGGATCTCTCCCACTCTTGCAAACTCGACGAGAGTGGCCCCTGTAGGGCCTCAAAATGGCGTCTGGGTCCGCTGGAAGGCGGGCCCCGGCCACTAGAGTAACTTTGACCAACAATATAACTCGAACATTTGCCCCCTGGAGCACGAGCCCCCATCTCCGACAGCATCTCCACAGCCTTGAAGATCCTACAAAGGTCCCCGGCGGAACCTTCGGCCTTTGCAGGCTTCCGGTAAGGGACGGCTGCCTTGATCGCCAACGAAACAAACATGACATTGCCACTCCTTCTGTTAGCATGAATTCTAGAACTGCCGAAAAGGACTCTGGTCCAAACTGCCAGTAATGGGAAACATTTCCCCCTGATGCTGCTTCCGGACTGAGCCGGCCCCGCCCAAAATGGCGCTGGTATCAATCAGAACTTACGAACACCTCGTGGTGTTCCTTCGCACTGATATAAACTTGATGTTCTGAGATTTTATATGATCCTTTGTACACTTGGCTAGAAAAGACAAGGAGAACTCACTCGACGAACAGTATGAAAGGATCCCCGTTACAAATGTTGATTACAAATGTACAATGTATTATATTTTTATAACTGATGTAAACCTCATTTACGACGTACACGTACGGTATGCATATAGGAAATCTGATTACAACCATTATGATTATGCTTCTAAATTATGAAAATATATGCCCCCGAACCCCCAGCCAATTAATAGACGTTTTAGTTTCTTACAAATGAATGAGTCAAACTTTCCGATGTTTTTATTGCCGCAAACGACACCCCCCACTGTACGCACTTTAGCCATTGCCACGACCGGCCAAATACGACCGCACCCTCATAATCCACATGCTGAAACGATTTTGCAAAATAAAGTTTTTGAAACTCTGGACGGGTATTGCATGCTTCATTTCAAAAATGTGGGATCGGTGGGAAAGTTATTTTCTGTGCACCCTACTCTGCTCTCTCTTTTAGGTTAAAGGAAGATGGTTGCCCAGCCCTGGAGGACGGATCGGATCGACAACACGACACTCCGCCTTCAAAGTACGCGACTGACCCATGAACTCTCGCGTAGGGGAAGACCTTGACTTCCAAGGATGGGTAAAACGAACGGTGTAAATGAAGGAATGTAAAGGGAGGGTGAAATGAAATAATGTAAATGTTATAAAGTACAACGTTCCAAAGTACCAGGGAACGGAGCTGACCCAAGAACCGAAGAACCTTAGAACGCCACAGCGTTGAAAGAGGTTTAAGGATCCCGATAGTGAGATACATCCTTTGACTAGATACCTCGCACTAGGCACCTCTGGTTTCCTTTTTACGCTTCCCCGCACACGACCTATATGGACACACTACCCCCCCCGACTCCAGAAACCATATCCCCGGGGACCCTGCCCCGAGGAGGAAAGACGAGTAAGAGGTAAGTAAAGGACTTATGAATCCATGTGTTTGAATATGCGCGAATGCTGTCTCCCCCACCCCCTTTTTCCTCCCTCTGCAGGTTACATCAGAGATTACAGCCAAGGTGTGGCGAAGATCTGAAGCCTTGCCATGTCTAATACACGAAGCGGACTAGCGCCGCAAGGTGGTGTCTAAGCACGCCTGCAAACTACTCACGTATTGAACAAATCCGAAAAATGAGCACAACCTGATAAAAAGTGATCACCCTTAAACCAGACCGGACGAATGAACCCATGTCACGTATGATGCGAAACTATGAGGGAATGTGTGTGTGTGTGACTGAGGCGTCGGCCTAACTGGTCGAAGGACCGAGAATGCGAGAAAGTGCGACAAAATGGTACCTCCTTTCTTCTTTCCTTTTTCTCAAGGCACGTCCCCTCTACCCTGTCTAATGCTCAAACTGCATGATTACAAGATTCTAACGCAGACCCGTGAATGCCCTTTACTGTGTAATGCACTAAATAGCCTTTCTTGAATACACTGCCACCCTCTCTGTTGCACGTGTACTATTTAGCCTGCCGTTGCACTCTCTCTCTCTCTCTCTCCCTCTCTCTCTCTCTCTCTCTCTCTCTCTCTCTCTCTCTCTCTCTCTCTCTCTCTCCCTCTCTCTCTCTCTCTCCCTCTCTCTCTCTCTCTCTCTCCCTCTATTTTTGCACTCCCACTCTTCCGAGTGATTAGCCCCGAAATTGGCAGATTGCAACCCCTAGCACACCTCCTAATTGGCTTCAAATACCGTCAGTATTTGCACAAAAACGTGTCTTTAATACAATCACCCTGAGGCCGCGTCATTACCTCTCCTTTTCCGCTAGAAGTCAATGAACCGAGGTTGGGCCGTAAGGGAAAGGACAGGTAAGGCGACAGAGGTTCCCTAATCTGGCCCGAAATAAGGGAACTACATGTCGACGGCTCCTATGGTATAAAACAAAGACCTCAGAATACGCGACCCTCCCCTCCGCAATACCCAAACCAGAAAAATGATCACCCCTGTTACACCCCCCCTGTATCAGCCGCCCAAAAACTGGAATTATGAAACTACCCCTCATTTCCGGTTGTGAGAGATGGGTCGATTTATGCCCTTACCACAAGTTTCCTATGTCCCTGGTTGTTCCCCATAAAACCCCTGTCCTTCCTAATTAAGTAATCGGGCTGTAAAAGGTTACGTAGGATCCAGAATGATGTTTTACAAGGTTAACAGACTAGTCCAAGGTAAAGAAATCATCGAAATGAACCCCGTAGTAGTTAAAAGGCAGGATGCATCGATAGAAAGGAAATGTTTAGCCATGTTCGTCTCTCAGCAAAATACCTGTGTAGTACCATGTTAACGTCTCACGAAGGTGGGTCACCATCAGATGAACTGTCGTGACTGTGATAAATAATTTTAAAGGAAAGTCATAGTAAATCCAACAGGCCCGTCACCGGTCATTCATATGCCAGTTGTGAACACTAATAGAACGGGCATTTTTTTCATTCTTTGCCTGGAGCTGGGAGAGAAATAGACTTTTTGATTATCTTCATCTGCAAATTCTCTAAAGACTGTCTTTTCAAACTTGTTTAAGGGTACTGCTGTTGGAGGAGAGAAGGACCGGATGTGGGAGCACGAGGCCTGACTGCAGACTAAGGAACACCTGCGACATTAGCCAAGGCGAGACCACGACAGAAAAGAGCTGCAGGACGAGGCACTGTTTTCGACAACATGAGAAGAAAGGGTCGACCTGATGCCCCTGCTCGATGTCCAGTGTCTGTCGACAAGTCCCCGCTCTCTGAATTCGGTCACACGCTCGCCTATTGGAAGTCTCTCGTTCCCCTAGTTTGTTCCTAATTTGGCCTTGCTCCATCCCCCTTTTCCTCTGACCTACCCTATGGACTGTTTTGAACGCTCTTCTTCCATCTGAACTTTCTGACAATCACCTCAAAGGACACAGGGCGAAAGGGACCTTTCCGACCAGGAACGCAAGGAAAGGGTCGTGCCCTGCAACGCAGAACTTAGAACAGAGCTGGACTTGTAGCTCCACCGCCGGTGCTCAACAGCGCCAACGAAAGGCAACAAAGAACATTTGACATCCCCAATCGCCGTTCCTGCTAGACCTCATTTCTCTCCCAGCCGCCATCGTATTGATCATGCTCCAATCCGAACCTGATATATATGTAATAACCTGCCAGTATGAAATATCCTTGCTGCTCTCGCTACAGAATCGTTTTTGTATTACATTCCTATGACTTTCCTGCTAAACAAATTGATCAAAGTTTATCAAATAGGCACACCTCCTAAAAACTAGAAATGTTAAAAAAGTATTGTTTACAACTCTTTTCCTCTAGGGTTCCTACCGTTTTCTTTCTCATGCCCACCACAATAGAACCGAGTAGAAAATGAACCAGCAAGATGTCTTGAATATGTTAAAGGGAGGACTGTTGAAAATTAGTACGTTTTGGTGAACATTATCTGCGCCATCTTGCCTCTTCCCCTGATGCCACACTTTTGTCGTGCGCGCCCGCCATTTTGTTAGATGCCCCGATCAGAACGAACCCTTTTGCATGCCGCTGGCACCCTGACATAGCCTTTCGCCTTCACTAAGCCAGCACGCTGACCACCCCCTGCTTGCACCTGCCTTGAGTCATAAACCCCTCTTCGGCGCTGCTCTGCCCCAGGCCCTCATCCTGTTCCCAGCGCGACACCTCCCTGCTTCCCTTTCATGATCTCCGGCCCTTAGATGCAAACCCCCTTTTTCCCCGTGTGCCCGTTTTGTCTTCCCCGTTCCCAGGCCGACACCCAGCTCTGCCGATACCATCCCTTGCCCCTCCCCGTACAATAGAAAGCTTCCCCCATCAAAGGATCCCCGGGTTGATCAAAGCCCCCCGCCCTACGAGATCCGATCAAACCCCACACACTCCGTGAATCGGCGGAATATCCAGCTGCGCGATGATCATCACCTGTTGTGAACGGGGCGGGGACTCCCACTGTAACCTTGCGTGGGAACGGGCTGGGAAGGGGGGATTCGGAGGATGTCTTTCCGTACATCAAAGTATCGACGAGAATGTGTTACATGCAATAAACAGATAAACTTGTGTATAAGAGGCCAGGCCTCAGGGATGCAGTTAGAGCACCTCAGAACGATACCTTCTGTCCGTTTCGTTGTGTTCTCCTCCGGAGAGAATAAAAAACCTTGTTTCCTGCTTTCCAGTCTCCAGCGCCTGCCTCTTCATTTGATTAAATATCTAGAGGGTCACAGAGGCAATACCGCCGGGCAAATATCGATTGCCCCCCGACCCGCCTCAGGTTTTTACATATGTAAGGAGTGAGTGGATGGTGGAGGTGTATTTGAGGAGTGAGAGGATGGTGGAGGTGTATGTGAGGAGTGAGTGGATGGTGGAGGTGTGGAGTGAGTAGTGTATGTGAGGAGTGAGCAAATGGTGGAGGTGTATTTGAGGAGTGAGAGGTATATAATATGACATAACATGTGTATTTGTAAAGCGCACTTATTACCCGTGGGTCTCAAGGGGCTGAATAACAGATGTTTATTGTTACCCAACTCAATGGTACTCATTTTATCGACCTCAGATGGATGAAAGGCTGAGTGAACCCACTGGGATTTGAACCTGTGGCCATGTTGTCGAACACAGGCCCCTGCAGTGGATGCACTAAGCCACCAGACGCGTCTATATGTGAGGAGTGAGTGGATGATGGGAGTTATGTGAGGAGTAAGTGGTGTAAGTGTGTGAGTGGATGGTGGAGGTGTGTGAGGAGTGAGCAGATGGTGGAGTTGTACGTGAGGAGTGAGTGGTGTATGTGAGGAATGAGCGAATGATGGAGGTCTATGTGGGGTTTGAGCGGATATGGTGGAGGTGTATGTGAGGTGTGAGCAGATGATGGAGGTGTAAGTGAAGAGTGAGCGGATAGTGGCAGTGTATGTGAGGAGTGAGCGGATGATGAAGGAGTGTGTGAGGAGTGAGTGGTGTATATGAGGATGGAGCAGATGGTGAAGGTATATGTGAGGAGTGAGCACTGTATGTGAGAAGTGAGAGGATGGTGGAGGTGGATGTGATGAATGAGCAGATGATGGAGGTGTGTGTGAGGAGTGAGCGGATGATGGAAGTGTACATAAAGAAGTGAGCGAATAATGGAGGGGTTTGTGAGTAGCGCTCGGATAGTAAAGCTGTATGTGAAGAGTGGGCAGATGGTGGGGGTGTATGTGAGGAGTGAGCGGATGTTGGAAGTGTACGTAAGGAGTGAGCGAATGATGTGAGGAGTGATCGGATAGTGAAGGTGTATGTGAGGAGTGGGCAGATGGTGGGGGTGTATGTGAGAAGTGAGCAGTGTATGTGAGGAGTGAAAGGATGAGGGGGTTATTTGAGGAGTGAGCAGTGTATGTGAGAAGTGAGCGAATTATGGAGGTCTATTTGAAGTTTGAACGGATGGTGAAGGTGTAGGTGAGGAATGAGCAAATGATGGAGTTGTGTGTTAGGTTTGAGCGGATGGTGGAGGTGTGTGAGGAGTGAGCAGATGATGGATGTTCTGTAACCAGATGATAGAGGCTAGGAGCGAGTCGGTCCAAGGCCAAGGGATTCTTCACAAGGCCTTAGATGTGATTCATTGAGGTGTGTGCTGGGTTTGTAGGAAGATGTGAGGTGTACACGGAGAATGGCGGTTGATATGTTCAAGTGGAGGCAATAGGTGGATGTGGTGTGAGGGGAGGATGGAGCTGAATGTGAGGTGTATCTGGAGGTTGCAGGTGTACACTGCAGTGAAAGTGGACCATGGAGGTCGATGCTTGGTGTAAGCAGAGAACGTAGGTGAGCAGATGGTGTTTGTAAGTGGAAGACGGAAGCGGATACCAGAGACTACAAGTCTCACTCAATATTCGTGAGTCTACCACATTTCAGTTGAGCTGTCACTCACAGCAGCCTAAAAGTCAAATCTCGAGATGAGGACGAAAACCTGAACTTTAATAGCTGCTTTATGATTTCTTCAGCGCTGACCTCCTGGGATGCAAACATTTATCAGACCAAGACCAATCCAGGCTCGCCCAGTCGCTTTAGGATGAGCATAAAAGAAGGCTCCTGGGGGGGTCGAGGGGGTGGAACAGTTTGGGAGTTCAAACTTGTCAGCAGGGCACTATAGCAGCACTTAATCCAAACAACACCGCCTTAAACATACTTTTTGTATGCAAGGACGACAGATTTATTCAGCCGGATGGCTGCTTAAATGTGTCCTCCTTGCATAGAAAAAGTTTAAGGGCTTAGGCGATCCACTGGGCAGTTCGACAGTACCACCTTTTATGCACACTGGGTAATGCTAATGCGCCCCACCTGGCCCGTCTCTCATGCCCTGTACCAGCACCTTATAAGCTCCTCCCCCATGGAAGCAATGCCAAAAGCTGTCAATTGTGTTCTTACTTATTGCTCTAAAGTGTGTCTTTGAGAAGGTGCTGGACATAACAGATTTGCAGCTCTTTGCAATGTGATGCTCAATAAGGTTAACATTATTTATATTTAAGGAACAATTAGCTGCTACTCTTAAACACCAGTACTTTATCAAAATCACCAGACGTGATCAATTTGCTGACAGTACTTGTCATTCTATTTTCATGTATTTACTTATTTTATCTGGCTCTTTTATTTTGTCCTAGTATTGTGCTTTCTTTTATAAATTTGAGCAGCTTTTATCAGTATTGCACATTGTGATGGGTTTAATTAACCATATACAATAAAGATTTCTTATCTTCTGGTGTGCATGAGCTCCAGATGCATCAAAAGACAGCCCTGCTCCAGGCCTCACCGGTTGATAGGAGGCCTTGCCCCTCACACCTCAGATTGCTGCTCATCAACTTCTGCAACTTCCATCTACTTTAAGGTGTGGTGTTATTGTATTTTACAATGTAACTTGTTGTTTCATTTGAAGTCACTTTTCATTTTATCATTGGTGTCAAAGATGATATGACATCACTTCCTGTGACGTCATACAAATGGTAATTAGTTCTCTCTGCTGTCCTAATAAGTCTCTAAACTTGAATGCTCTGTGATACTGAGGAGCAGGCGGGGGTGGGAGGGGCAGGGGGTCATTTGAGTGTGAAGGCAGCATGGGGGGGGCTGAGGCCCAGGGGAGGTGGCGCGCGCCCCCCTCCCACGCGCCCGCCCGCCCTGCGAGAGAGACTGCGTAGTTACGGAGCTCGCGCTCCTCTGTGTACATTTCCTTGTGCTCGTCCGTGACGTCACGCCCCGTTTGACACTGTTCCCGCTCGCGAGGGCACTGCCCCGCCCACGGGTATGAAAGCTCCTCGCGCTGCGACAGCAGCGGCAGTTGGAAGTGGCGGCAGGAGAGGAGACAGACGTGAGCAGCGCACGCGCTCAGTCTCAGACTCTGTGACGGAAGCACCCGGGCAGCGGCTCGCGCACGGCCACGAGGACAGGCTCCCTCCGTCTCGCGCTCCGGACTCGGCGCCTCGCGAACTCTCGTGCACAGAGACTGCCCTCGCGCCCCTCCAGCCGCCAGCGAGCGAGCGCGCGGATCAAGAGCACCGGTGAGTGACGGAGGGGGCGGGGCGAGGGGGGCCACATGTCGGAGAGAAGCAGTGGGGGCGGCACCATGCTGCCCAGGATCACACCTGCCGCGCCCGAGGAGCTGGGATGAGTTATGGGTAATCTTGCCCAGGATCACACATGGGCAGGATGTGCTTTAGATCACACCGTGTGCCAGGGGGCGCTGGGACTCCAGCAGGGAGATGTGAGTCAATGGATTCTTCCTTGGATCACACCGTGTGCCAGGGGGGCGCTGGGACTCCAGCAGGGAGATGAGGGTCACTTGATTCTGCCTTGGATCACACCGCGTGCCAGGGACGAGCTGGGACTCAAGATGGGGGATATGAGTCAATGGATACTGCCTTAGATCACACCGTGTGCCAGGGGGGAGCTGGGACTCCAGCTGGGGGATGAGGGTCAATGGATACTGCCTTAGACCACACGGTGTGCCAGGGGGGCGCTGGGACTCCAGCTGGGGGATGAGGTGTTGGGTACTGTCTTGGATCACACTGTGTGCCACAGGGAGGCGCCAGACTTTATTTTTATTTTTTGATTTTGAAAGTTTTATATAGCGCTAGCTTAACCCGTAGATATCAGAGCGCTTGACATACATCCTGTAAAAAGATCAGACGAACATTGCATTACATAGTGGGCAGGCAGTAAGGAAGCAACGCAAGGATAAAACAAAAACAAACATACAGCTTGAAAGATAAGGTGGTTAATACAGTCCGGTCACCAACTATCCTTAAATGTCAGGAGAGAGGAGTCAACTCGGATATTGAAGACTAGGTTAGTTGACGTTGGTCAGGAAAGTATTTGTTATGGAGTTTGAGGTCATTTTTGAATGCAATCCTTTCGAGTTTCATCTGAGGACTCTAGGGAGAGAGTTCCACGTCCTGGGAGCGTTGCCAGAGAACGATTGGTGTTGGGTGATTTTCTTTTTCAGTTTCGAAGGAATCAGAAGGAG
Organism: Lissotriton helveticus; assembly: GCF_964261635.1. NCBI lineage: Eukaryota > Metazoa > Chordata > Amphibia > Caudata > Salamandridae > Lissotriton > Lissotriton helveticus. The sequence continues at coordinate 97,145,349 of NC_136064.1, read as the reverse complement.
TGAGTTGGAGCTTCTCAGAGTTCTGGTTTGACCTGCTCTTACCAGTTTGCTGTTCAGGTAGTTGGGGCCGGAGAGTGGAGGGTTTTGTGTGTGATGCAGGCCAGCTTGTAAATACATCTTCCTTCCATGGGAAGCCAATCGAGGTAGTTGAGAGCAGGAGTGATGTGTTCAAATGTTTTAACTCCAGATACGAGTCGAGCGGCCATGTTCAGCACTGCCCTTAGAGCGGCTAAGTGAGCTTTAGGAGTCCCTGTAAGGATGGCGTTCCCGTAGTCGATTTTAGAGAGAACCAGGGATTGAACTACTGTCTTGAGGTCATCATGGGGTGGAAAAGGTTTCAATTTCATGAGGTGTTTTAGAGAGAAAAGACCACTTTTTGCACGGTTTTTGATGTGGGCCTCCATTGATAGGTTCTTGTCAAGGGTGATGCCTGGAGACTTAACTGAGTCGGATAGAACAAGGGGGCAGTTTAGGGCGACCAGATTCTTGAGCCACTCTTGGATTGGACGATGGTTGCTTTTTGGAGAGAATAGGATTCGTTCAGTTTTATCTGGGTTGAGCTTTAAGTGATTAGCGTTGACCCGAGATTGGATCTCGGTTAGAGTGGCATTGAGGTGTCGGATGTCGCTGAGAGATTTGATTTTGAAATAGATTTGGGTGTCGTCAGCGTAAAGGTGGTAATTCACTCCAGCCTTTTTCAAGATGATTGCGAGGGGCTCCATGAAGAGATTGAAGACGGACGGGGAGAGGATTGAGCCTTGTGGTACCCCAAGTGTGACTTTTGTTGGCTTCGAGAGGCAGGAGTTGAGCGGTGTTGAAGGAAGGAGGTGAACCAATCTAGTACTGTGCCGTTGATGCCGGAGCGCTTCGACGAGGTCTCCAGAAGCGCTGGATGATTTACTGTGTCGAATGTCGCAGATAGGTCAAGAAGGATGAGTAGGCAGGCGTCACCTTCATCCACAGCCTTGTGAATATCGTCCGAGACGTTGAGTATAGCTGTTTCCGTGCTACAACCGTTCCTGAATCCTGGAGTTGGTCAGGTGGCGGGTGGATGACGAGGGTCACATGTGGAGTCTGCCACGATCCCCTGTGGAGGAACCCTTTGCACAAGATCACATCACGGAAGGATGCTGCGCAGTGAGCACCCTTGAACCGGTGAAGTCTGATTGGAACTGGCAGCAGCAGTGCCAGCAGGACCTAAAGGTGATCATTGAGGGGGCAGCGACCCTACGAGCGGGCAGCAGGGGGGCTGGGAGGGTCTGAGCGGGCACCCCCGGTGCGATGGGCTGAGGGAGTGGGCATTAGCCTGGCCCCTCTGCCAGTGTGCTGAGGCCTCCTCCCGCCTGTGTCAGGGTGGGGGGACAGTGCCCTTACAGTGTGTTGTTAAGGGGGCTCTGGTGCTTGAAGCCTCCCTTGGAGTTGGGGTGTTGTGTTGTGTGGCACTGCGGCCTGTGTTCCTCTGCTTGCACGAGTGCGGTGGCCTCACCTCCCTGGTGAGGTGCAGTCTGGCACCGAGGGGGGGTGTTGTGCAGGGTGGCACTGCTGCCCGTGCTCCGCAGCCTTGTACACACCGCGGTGCCTCTAATGGATAGTGTGGCACCTTGTGCCACTGGTTGCTCTATTGTGGTGACTGCACGTCCCCTGGGGTTGTAAGGAGCTCTGGGTATCCTGGCACCACTGCATCACTTCACAGATGGTGTGTAGTCTGGAGGGTGGCGTCTCCACAGGTATTCACTCCCCTGGTGTTGTAGGGGGTGGTGTGTGGTCGGCACAGTACAAGGGCGGTGTGTACAGTGCATCTCATTCTCTCCCCCGGGGGTGTGTAGTCTGGCTCCGTGAGAGGGGGGAGTGTGTTAGTTTTACCCCGGGGGTGTGTAGTCTGACTCAGTGAGAGGGTGGAGTGTGAGTTTCACCCAGGCCCCTCCCTCCCGGGGTTGCATCACCCTCTGGTAGTAGAGCCGCTCTCCCTGGTGGTGTGGAGTGTGGCCCCTCCCCCTGGTGGTGTGGAGTCTGGCCCCTCCCCCTGGTGGGGTGTAGTGTGAGTTTTACCCTGGCACCCCTTCCCCTGGTGGTGTGTATTCTGGCACCGTGAGAGGGTGGAGTGTAGTGTGAGTTTCACCCTGGCCCCTCCCCCTGGGTTGCATCACCCTCCTCTGGTAGTAAAGCAGCCCTCCCCCTGGTGGAGTGTAGTCTGGCCCCTCCCCCTGGTGGTGTGGAGTGTGAGTCTCACCCTGGCCCCTCCCCCTGGTGGAGTGTAGTGTGAGTCTCACCCTGGCCCCTCCCCCTGGGGTTGCATCACCCTCCTCTGGTAGTGAAGCCGCTCTCTCTGCTGTAACCCGCCGGCCTCTTGCATCAGCTCAAGCCTCTACTTCCGGTTGGGCTTCCTGCGGGGGCCCCGCCCTGGTGTCCGCCCCACCACTATTGTTAGCAACACTCCGGCACCCAAATACAACACTCTAAGCAATCAGCGCCGAGAGGCGGCTGCCGGTGGCTCGAAGCGCTATACAAGCACCAAACAAACATACCTTATTAGTACCTATCTCCACGGCGCCAGCGCCGAGAGGTGGCTGTGGGTGGTACTGGGCGCTATACAAGTACCAAACATACCATCACACTACCATATCTCCACGGAGCCATTTGCCAGCGCCGAGAGGCACGGGACGCTATACAAGCACCAATCATACCTTATCAATTCCATATCTCCACGGCGCCAGCGCCTAGAGACGCATGTCGGGAGCACTGGGCGCTTTTTAGGTACCAAGCACACTGATTCAGTGCCAAGAGGCGGCTGGCGTTGACGCTGGGCGCTATGGGGGCCAGGTGCACCAGCTTGTACCAGATCTGTATCTGGCGCCAGCTGCACCACAACACACCAGTGTCCAACCCAGCGCCAAGAGACGGCTGCCGGTGGCTCTAGGCGCTATAGCATTCTTTATATAGGGCGCACTACTGTGCTTCGAGAGCTACCGAGGGCCGTGCACATTCGTTCTTTGCCCGCTCGCCGGCGGGGCTGTAGCGCCTCGTAAAGGTAGGCGCTTCCGTGCAAGAGACGCTGCACGGCTTGTGCAGCGCCACCTGAGATGCACGTGAGTGTGCGTGAAAGCATCCCTCTGCGCACAGCACTAAACACGCTATTTGCACAGCACTTTCATCACAACAAAGCGAATAGCGCTAGCAATGGGAGCGAAGGCGCTGTGTGCGGACCTGCGCCAAGTGTTATTCTGCACAATGGCCAACCTGTGCGACGGTTCATGTAGCGCCAAGAAGCCTTTAGTGGCCCTAGTACCCGCCCCCGAGGGCAGCGAGGGGCAGGAGAGCCTCACTGCCCGGCAGTGTCTCATGCTACCCGCCCCCGAGGGCAGTGAAGTGTCTCATGCTACCCGCCCCCGAGGGCAGTGAGGGGCAGGAGGGCCTCACTGCCCGGCAGTGTCTCATGCTACCCGCCCCCGAGGGCAGTGAGGGGCAGGAGGGCCTCACTGCCCGGCAGTGTCTCATGCTACCCGCCCCCGAGGGCAGTGAAGTGTCTCATGCTACCCGCCCCCGAGGGCAGTGAGGGGCAGGAGGGCCTCACTGCCCGGCAGTGTCTCATGCTACCCGCCCCCGAGGGCAGTGAGGGGCAGGAGGGCCTCACTGCCCGGCAGTGTCTCATGCTACCCGCCCCCGAGGGCAGTGAGGGGCAGGAGGGCCTCACTGCCCGGCAGTGTCTCATGCTACCCGCCCCCAGGGGCAGGAGGGCCTCACTGCCCGGCAGTGTCTCATGCTACCCAGCCCCGAGGGCAGTGAGGGGCAGGAGAGCCTCACTGCCCTGCAGCGTCCCTCACTGCCCTGCAGCGTCCCTCACTGCCCTGCAGTGTCTCATGCTACCCGCCCCCGAGGGCAGTGAGGGGCAGGAGAGCCTCACTGCCCGGCAGTGTCTCATGCTACCCAGCCCCGAGAGCAGTGAGGGGCAGGAGAGCCTCACTGCCCTGCAGTGTCTCATGCTACCCGCCCCCGAGGGCAGTGAGGGGCAGGAGAGCCTCACTGCCCTGCAGCGTCCCTCACTGCCCTGCAGCGTCCCTCACTGCCCGGCAGTGTCTCATGCTACCCGCCCCCGAGGGCAGTGAGGGGCAGGAGAGCCTCACTGCCCGGCAGTGTCTCATGCTACCCGCCCCCGAGGGCAGTGAGGGGCAGGAGAGCCTCACTGCCCGGCAGTGTCTCATGCTACCCGCCCCCGAGGGCAGTGAGGGGCAGGAGAGCCTCACTGCCCGGCAGTGTCTCATGCTACCCGCCCCCGAGGGCAGTGAGGGGCAGGAGAGCCTCACTGCCCGGCAGTGTCTCATGCTACCCGCCCCCGAGGGCAGTGAGGGGCAGGAGAGCCTCACTGCCCGGCAGTGTCTCAGGCTACCCACCCCCGAGGGCAGTGAGGGCAGGAACGCCTCACTGCCCGGCAGTGTCCCTCATGCCCCCGCCCCCGAGGGTAGTGAGGGCAGGAGAGCCTCACTGCCCTGCAGTGTCTCATGCTACCCAGCCGTGAGGGCAGTGAGGGGCAGGAGAGCCTCACTGCCCGGCAGTGTCTCATGCTACCCACCCCCGAGGGCAGTGAGGGGCAGGAGAGCCTCACTGCCCGGCAGTGTCTCATGCTACCCACCCCCGAGGGCAGTGAGGGCAGGAACGCCTCACTGCCCGGCAGTGTCCCTCATGCCCCCGCCCCCGAGGGCAGTGAGGGCAGGAGAGCCTCACTGCCCTGCAGTGTCTCATGCTACCCACCCCCGAGGGCAGGAGAGCCTCACTGCCCTGCAGCGTCCCTCACTGCCCTGCAGTGTCTCAGGCTCGCAGCTCCTCGTCTGCTTCCTGTTCATTAATCTTTATCTTATCAGATGTCTTTCCCTGGGGGAAGGGGGGGGGGGGGGTCGAGACTAGATCTCATTATGGGCTCGAGGGAGGGTTTGGGAAACTGCAAATTGGTTTGTGCGCGAGCTGCGGACAGATGCGGGGGTTGGTGCCGGGCTCAGCCTTTCACCAGTAATGAGTCGATGAAAGGAGTGCCGGTTGCGCCTCGTTTCTGGTCTTGGGTTTTTCGGTCTCTAAGCGCTCCGTGTCTGTAATCCACGTTGTTCCTCAGTGGTCCGCGTGCGGGTGGCGGTCTATGGCCTGTCGGTTCGCGTCGATGGGTGGCACATATAGGGGGTGACCTGGGCATGCTGCGGGGGACCGGGAGGTGGGCACCAGTTGAGGACCCTGGACCTGCGCACTGGCAGGAAGGAATGCCGAGGGTGGTATAGTCTGAAGGAGGGTACCTTGCCAGGCTGAGGGTGGCACAGCCTGGCTATGGGCAGTCTGAAGGAGGGCACACTGGCATACTGAGGGTGGCATAGCCTAGCTGAGGGGTATCTGCAGGAGGGTACCTTGGCATGCTGAGGGTGGCGTAGGTTGGCTATGGGGCAGTTTGCAGGAGGCCTTGCCATGCTGAGGGTGGCGCAGCACGGCTGAGGGGCAGTCTGAATGAGGGTACCTTGGCATGCTGATGGTGGCATAGTCTGCCAGAGGTGCAGTCTGCAGGATGATACCTTGGCATGCTGAGGGTGGCGTAGGTTGGCTATGGGGCAGTCTGCAGTAGGATACCTTGGCATGCTGAGGGTGGCATTGGCAGAGGCGCAGTCTGCAGGAGGGTACCCTGGCATGCTGATGGTGGCATTGGCAGAGGGGCAGTCTTCAGGAGGGTGCCCTGGCATGCTGAGGGTGGCATTGGCAGAGTGGCAGTCTTCAGGAGGGTGCCCTGGCATGCTGAGGGTGGCATTGTCCGAGGCGCAGTCTCCACCAGTGCACCCTTGGCACGGGGTGCAGCCAGCAGACGCTGTGGTTGTTGTCTCCCCTGGCTCTGTGTCTGGTTTGTTTGCCCTCCTGCAGGTCACACGCTGTGTTGCTGCCAGGGTGGTGTGTGCCCCCTCGGCCGCCCACAGGGTGGAGTGAAGGCGGGTCCAAGCAGCGGCCCGGATGTAGCTGCACCTGTAGGATACATGGTGGCTGGAAGGGGGGGGGCACTGTATGGGTCGCTTGCCCCGCCCTGTCACTGCCGGCCAGGTTCAGGCGCGGGGGGGGCTTGTGGGTGTTGGGGCAGGAGGGGGGGGTCACATTCACTCTGCGCCCCTCATTGGTATTGTATTTATATAGCGCTAACGAGGCGTCGAAGCACTTTTCGACGAGTAGCACGCTACTCCGGGACCCATAGAGGATTAGTGGTGGATTAGTATGGGGAACATGAGTTCTTGTGAGCGGTGGACATGCGAGCCTGTTAGTTGGATTGAATAGGATGATGGCGGGATAGAGGGGTTACCAGAGACCAGAGTAGGAATGAACTTTGAGGTGAAGCGAGGAGGAGTAGAGGAGGGAAGAGTCTAGATAGGGTTCTTTTGGGGATCATAGCAGTAGAATAAGGTTTGAGATGAGTCAGAGAATTGAGGTAGAGGATAAAAAAGCGCTTTGACGCCTCGTCGGGGGTAGTAAGCGCTATATAAATGCAATTACAATACAATATATTGAGGGAGGCGTTGAGTGAGACAGAGCAGTGCATTGGAGCGAGTCAAATGTGTTTTTTCTTATTCTACAATAGGAGCAAATCATTAAATATATAGATACATACCGACCTAGAAAGGATATAGGTGTATAAGATAATAATATAGGTGTATAAGATAATATATATTGAGGTTTAAGGTTGTATAGATAAACTCCGACTCTAAGTGTTGCTGTACTTGTAGCCAATGCGTGTCATGTTATAACCTTTGTTATCGTTCCCTCAACATTTCAATTGTGAAGCACTTGTAGATGGAATTCTTATGATAATATTTACATATTGTGATAGATAAATAAGAGACCCATAAGCATCTAATCAAACAACGTATATGGAAAACTATGCAGTGACCTATAAACCAGAATCATATATGTATGTATGTGAACAAGGCCACCCCCGTTGGCCGAAATGCGACATATGTCCGAGATTTGCACTTTGAAAATGGTTTAATAAAAACGCTTCTTCGGCCGGCAGTATCAGCGAAGACAAAGGCGTCCGTCTCTCTTTTCGGTGCCTGGAGGCACCTTTGAGTGGTAATTGGATATATATATATATATATATATATATATATATATATATATATATATATATATATATATATATATATATATATATAATTATATATATATATAATTTCTTGTATGGTGGGGCGAGGTGCGAATCTCTGTATTTGTGGGGTTCCTTCCTTCCTAATGAGAAGCAGCCGTGTTCCGTGTATTTCTTTGTGGTGATACAAAGCAGCTTGAAGGTGGATCTTCTGGCGACCCCAACCAATGTTTTCAGATGCTTTGCTGACTATTCTTGGGTGTGTATTGTGGTTTCACTCCCCTTAGCAGCAGCACAAGGTCGGTGTCTGTGTCAAGTTGTGTCGGGGCACCGCTTGGAGACGGGCCCTTTGTGCCGTGCGTAGGGTGCAGCCGACACCAGGCAGACAGCACGCTGTTGCGTTGGTGACCCCTTCACTTTGGGATCTGAGGCGTTGGCGTTTGTCCAGAATCACACCAACTGTTGACTGATGGAGGAGACGCCGGGAGCAACAGTGCCTTCCTCTGGTGACCCGCCGTCTATCACCGCGGGGGCTTGTCCCGGACTCGCCTTGTGTGCACACACCACGGTCCCAAGGTAGCTCAGTGGGTTTCTGTACTGCTCCACTCTTACACCTGGCGGGAGAGGCGCAGCCAGGCCTGGCCAGGGCTCGCTTCGCCTGTTCTCTCCTCGTGAGTGAGTGAGTGAGGGGACCCTCACTCTGTCTCCCTCCGTCGTGCCCACTCAAGTGCCCGGGCTCCTCCGTAAGCCCCCGGGACGCCTCAAGGGTGAATCTTACGCGCTTCTGCCCCCCCTCCATCTGTAGTATTCTAGCGACTCCATGTACCCCGGGTACCCTGCTTGCCCTTCTGACCTGTCGTGTTATAGCGCCTCCGTATGCCCCCGTGCTGCCCAAAGGGCGTCCCTTGCATGCGCTTGAGGCCTGTAGTATTCTAGCGCCTCCATCGGCGCCTCTGCCCCCCCCCCCCCCACCTGTATATTCCTAGCACCTCAACATGCGCTTCTGCCCCCCCCCCCATCTGTAGTATTCTAGCGCCTACATATACCACCCGGGTGTCTCAAGGGTGTACCTAGCATGCGCGTCTGCCACCTGGCCCCCTTCACCCCTGGGGTGTCGCCCCCTCCATCCCTGGCACCCTCCAGACAGCAGCACCTTGAACCCCCCCCCCCCGGCGCCTGTCACTGGTACCCACTGAAGGCTGCCGCCTCCATGGGGGGGCGCCCCCTCCTGGCGGTGATGGGGGGCCTCGCCTGTCAGTCATCCCGTCTCCATGGAGATTATTCATCTGTCCGGGCTCAGCACCGGCGGAGGATGCTGCGGAGGTGATAACGGCCTCCTCTGGATAGGGGAGAGGACAGCCCCCCCCCCAGGCTGGGGCAGCCCCCCTCAGGCTGCGATAAAGGCCCCTGGGCGGGAAATTGTCAACATGCTTTTTCCGGAAGCGGTCCTGTAGGATCATAGATGAAGCGCCTCGAAGCGCTATGCAATAAAAGCGGGAAGAAGCGCTTATCAGGCTCCATCCGCTGGAGATTGGACGGACTGCAGCGGGTCTCCTGAGGGGAGGGCATTCAACCACTCATGCCAGGACCCCCTCCTTATAGGCGCACCCGCCCCCCAGGTCACCCCCATCGGTCCATCATTTGCCCCATCATTTGTCCACCTCAGGCCCCAGAGACTGGACTCTGCCCCCCCCCCCCCCCTCCCCTCATCAGACAGGAGTAAGCGGGATGAAAAAAAGTGGGGGGTTCTCTCAAATGGGGCGTGGCCTAAGTGATTGGGGCGTGGCTTAAAGCTAGCCACGTGTCTGATTTCCTGGTGTGCCACCTGGCCAGTGGTTCGGTGCCCCATGCTCTTTCTGTTACTGCAGCCAGCTTTGCCAATGCTTGTTAGCTGTTTAAGAGAAATGAGTACGGTCAATATTTGTTTGAAATAATATTGAGAATGTTTTATTTCTGAAATGACGAGACTGAATAAACAGCACTGAGCCCGTGGAAGGCGCAGTGTCAACCACTCACGTCATGGTCACTTTGTCAGACATGTCCGCCCTTTTCTCTCCACATCTGCTCGGTGTTGGCCTCGTCGCTCCCCTCCTCAGTGTCTCCTACACAGTCCTGTGTCTCCTTGGCTTCACCACCCCTACACACACAAGGCACCCACCCCCCGCAAGGGCTGCATTTTCTAATTCTTTGCTTTGTCAATATTTTGACAACGGTACGTCCGTCACCCACATTTGCACATCGTTTCAATTGTAATTGGAATACATGACCACTGCTCTGAGCGCTCAGCAGAGAGGCCAGCGATTGGATGGGCACGTTATATGAACACTGTTCTGACCAAGTGACAGGTGATGTGAGAGCACATTGCCTTCAGCCTCCACCCCAGAGCTCTCAATCGAGGTCGACAGAAGCACATGGACGCGACCGCCCAAAGTGTGCCTGTGCAAGGGTTATTAGTATACTGAGCGTCACATGCACGGAAACACAACGAAAAAGCCCACAATCGCGGCCACGTGGCTGAAGATGGTAGAGCATAATTTGTCCCGGAGCTTTCTTATCTAAAGGCCCTTCTCCTGGCAGCTCTGCATGGGGTGCTTTGCCAGCGCAAACATTGGCATGCCCACTATTGGCTGCGGTTTATTTCCGGTGCCAGCAGTGGGCTGTGCCGGGGTTCTGGGAGTGGCAGTGACGTCGAGGCCAGGTACGTGCAATGCGGAGGTCTGAGCAGGTAACACCGACGGACCCGCACCCACAGCACGTGATGTGTGCCCTGGGATGAAGAGCCGAGGAGGGATGCTGGGCGCGGCCACTGGTCGTGCTGTGGTAGTATCACCTCTGCTGGGTGCCTGGCCACTGGTCTCACTATGATAGCATCACCAATTCAGTGCTTAATTTGAGCCGGTTCTTTCCGTTGCTTGACACTGGCACGTAATTGTCAAGACTGGCACTTATGACAGGCTGCCAGTGCCGCCTGCTTAATTTAGAGACCAGCACAACCGTTGATAATTAATAATAATTGAAATGCATAAAAAAACTATTAACAGCTGCAACCCAGCCATTCTTATAGCTTGAGAGGCCTGGCATAGTCAGTGCCACACTTGCAGGAGTGTGATGGTTTGTAGTTGTGTTGGAGCTGGCAGGGGCAGTGGGTGTCGGGGGCAGTGGGTGTCAGGGGCAGTGTGTGGCAGGGGCAGTGGGGGTCAGGGGCAGTGTGTGGCAGGGGCAGGAGCAGGGGGTGGGTGGCGCTCTCCTCACTGAGACACGGGCCTCCGTCCCAGGCTGCAGCGGGTGCTGGCATCTCCCGCCCTCTGGTCCCCAGACCCACCCTGGGTGACTCGAGCACCCAGGTCTAGTTTGGAAAATAAATATCACAGCATTCGCCCCCCTGACCCCCCCACCCTCGACTGCTCCCCGAGTGCCCGCCTTTCCAGACAGGCGCGGGCGCAGGGCAGAGGTGCTTTAAATCTCTGCCACTCCGAGGAATCGAATCAGCAATCTTACATTCGGATTAAAGAGCTGGCAGGGAGGCTCCGGCTTCCTGGGCCCCGAGGCTGGCTCCAGGGCTGGGCGGGCTCCCTCCTGAGCCCTTGTGCCGGTGCAGAGGCGTCCACTGCTCCCCAGTTGCACATTTACGGCTGGGAGTGTGAAGGCGCGTCTGGTGTCTCCTGTGGGTGGGCGGGTGCGGTGCCAAGCGCGGTGCCAGGGGGCTCGAGCCGCAGCTGTCCTGTCTCGCGCCTGCAGGTGCCCTCCAGCGGCTGGCACACCTGGCAGGGTGGCGAGGCTGTGCCCAGGCCAGCGCGCGGGCGGCGGTGGCACCGGCCTGCAGTGGCAGAGCCGCCGCCAGGGTACTGGGCCTTTTCTATCCATAATGTCATAATAAGAAGACTTTATTTCCCCCTCATTAATTAGCTAATTAAGAGGCGGTGGCGCGTCACCGTGAGCTGCATCTGTGATTGGTCCTGAGCGGGCGCCCTGCAGCGACCATATGTTCATCATTGCCCGGTCTGGACCCACCCCGGCCCTCGAGGGGGGGCTGCCCCTTGCAGGGGGGGTCTCTCCTGCCTCAGGGTGATATCTCTACCCCGTCCCCCCTTTTAATCCGGCTGCACACCTGGTTCTGTTCCAGCACCCCTCAGGCCCCTGCCACCAACCACAGGCCCGGGCCCGCTCTCTTGTGGCATCTCAGCGGGCACTAGAGAGGTCTCAGGCATGGACTGGCACAAGCCTGGCAGGAGGGTGGACTGGTAGAAGGTGGACTTGGACACATTTGGTAGATGGATGGGCTGCCACTGGGTAGACTGGCACAAGGCTGACACTGGGTAGACTGGCACAAGGCTGGCACTGGGTAGACTGGCACAAGGCTGGCACTGGGTAGACTGGCACAAGGCTGGCACTGGGTAGACTGGCACGAGGCTGGCTTGGGGGGGGGGGCTGGCACAAACCTGGCTCGAGGGTGGACCGCACAAGGCTGACAGGGGGCTTGGCTGACGGGGTGGACTGGCCGGAGGATGGAATGCATTAAGTCTGGCAGGAGAGTGTACTGGGACAAGGCTGGCAGAGAGAGGGTTTGCACAGGGCTGGCAGGAGGTTGGACTGGCACAGGGCTTGCAGAGAGGTCGATGGGCACAAGACTGGCAGAGGGGTGCATTGGCACAAGGCTGGCACAGAGTGAACCGGCACAGGGCTGGCAGGAGGTTGGACTGGCACAGCGCTGGCAGGGGGCGGTCACTGAAGAGCATTAAGCATGCCCTCTGGGTTGTCCATCCCTGAGTGGGCGGCGGGCCTGTGCAAGCCCCGCAGGGTCCCCACAGGCGGCTGCGGGGACGGCAGCCCATCGGTACCCGAGCCTGGCATCGATCGGGGGGTGAGGGGGGCCGGGGGAGAGGGCCTCCTTTACTGTGAGCGGTCGAGAGTAGCGCCCAGAGGCCTGACCCGTCACGTACCCTCCTGTCTATCCAAGCTGGCACTGCCCATCATGTACCCTCCTCGTCTATCCAAGCTGGCACTGCCCATCATGTACCCTCCTGTCTATCCAAGCTGGCACTGCCCATCATGTACCCTCCTGTCTATCCAAGCTGGCACTGCCCATCACGTACCCTCCTCGTCTATCCAAGCTGGCACTGCCCATCACGTACCCTCCTGTCTATCCAAGCTGGCACTGCCCATCATGTACCCTCCTGTCTATCCAAGCTGGCACTGCCCATCACGTACCCTCCTGTCTATCCAAGCTGGCACTGCCCATCATGTATCCTCCTCGTCTATCCAAGCTGGCACTGCCCATCACGTACCCTCCTGTCTATCCAAGCTTGCACTGCCCATCATGTACCCTCCTGTCTATCCAAGCTGGCACTGCCCATCATGTACCCTCCTGTCTATCCAAGCTGGCACTGCCCATCATGTACCCTCCTGTCTATCCAAGCTTGCACTGCCCATCACGTACCCTCCTCGTCTATCCAAGCTGGCACTGCCCATCATGTACCCTCCTGTCTATCCAAGCTTGCACTGCCCATCACGTACCCTCCTCGTCTATCCAAGCTGGCACTGCCCATCATGTACCCTCCTGTCTATCCAAGCTGGCACTGCCCATCATGTACCCTCCTGTCTATCCAAGCTTGCACTGACCATCACGTACCCTCCTCGTCTATCCAAGCTGGCACTGCCCATCATGTACCCTCCTGTCTATCCAAGCTTGCACTGCCCATCACGTACCCTCCTCGTCTATCCAAGCTGGCACTGCCCATCATGTACCCTCCTGTCTATCCAAGCTTGCACTGCCCATCACGTACCCTCCTCGTCTATCCAAGCTGGCACTGCCCATCATGTACCCTCCTGTCTATCCAAGCTTGCACTGCCCATCATGTACCCTCCTGTCTATCCAAGCTGGCACTGCCCGGCACGTACCCTCCTGTCTATCCAAGCTGGCACTGCCCATCATGTACCCTCCTGTCTATCCAAGCTGGCACTGCCCATCATGTACCCTCCTCGTCTATCCAAGCTGGCACTGCCCATCACGTACCCTCCTGTCTATCCAAGCTTGCACTGCCCATCATGTACCCTCCTGTCTATCCAAGCTGGCACTGCCCATCATGTACCCTCCTGTCTATCCAAGCTGGCACTGCCCATCATGTACCCTCCTGTCTATCCAAGCTTGCACTGCCCATCACGTACCCTCCTCGTCTATCCAAGCTGGCACTGCCCATCATGTACCCTCCTGTCTATCCAAGCTTGCACTGCCCATCACGTACCCTCCTGTCTATCCAAGCTGGCACTGCCCATCATGTACCCTCCTGTCTATCCAAGCTTGCACTGCCCATCATGTACCCTCCTGTCTATCCAAGCTGGCACTGCCCGGCACGTACCCTCCTGTCTATCCAAGCTGGCACTGCCCATCATGTACCCTCCTGTCTATCCAAGCTGGCACTGCCCGGCATGTACCCTCCTCGTCTATCCAAGCTGGCACTGCCCGGCACGTACCCTCCTGTCTATCCAAGCTGGCACTGCCCATCATGTACCCTCCTGTCTATCCAAGCTGGCACTGCCCGGCATGTACCCTCCTCGTCTATCCAAGCTGGCACTGCCCATCACGTACCCTCCCGTCTATCCAAGCTTGCACTGCCCATCACGTACCCTCCTGTCTATCCACGCTTGCACTGCCCGTCATGTACAGTCTGTCCTTCCAAGCTTGCACTGCCCATCACGTACCCTCCCGTCTATCCAAGCTTGCACTGCCCATCACGTACCCTCCTGTCTATCCACGCTTGCACTGCCCGTCATGTACAGTCTGTCCTTCCAAGCTTGCGCTGCCCATCACGTACCCTCCTGTCTATCCAAGCTTGCACTGCCCATCACGTACCCTCCTGTCTATCCACGCTTGCACTGCCCGTCATGTACAGTCTGTCCTTCCAAGCTTGTGCTGCCCATCACGTACCCTCCTGTCTATCCAAGCTTGCACTGCCCATCACGTACCCTCCTGTCTATCCACGCTTGCACTGCCCGTCATGTACAGTCTGTCCTTCCAAGCTTGTGCTGCCCATCACGTACCCTCCTGTCTATCCAAGCTTGCACTGCCCATCACGTACCCTCCTGTCTATCCACGCTTGCACTGCCCGTCATGTACAGTCTGTCCTTCCAAGCTTGCGCTGCCCATCACGTACCCTCCTGTCTATCCAAGCTTGCACTGCCCATCACGTACCCTCCTGTGTATCCACGCTTGCACTGCCCGTCATGTACAGTCTGTCCTTCCAAGCTTGCGCTGCCCATCACGTACCCTCCTGTCTATCCACGCTTGCACTGCCCGTCATGTACAGTCTGTCCTTCCAAGCTTGCGCTGCCCATCACGTACCCTCCTGTCTATCCAAGCTTGCACTGCCCATCACGTACCCTCCTGTCTATCCACGCTTGCACTGCCCGTCATGTACAGTCTGTCCTTCCAAGCTTGCGCTGCCCATCACGTACCCTCCTGTCTATCCACACTTGCACTGCCCGTCATGTACAGTCTGTCCTTCCAAGCTTGCGCTGCCCATCACGTACCCTCCTGTCTATCCAAGCTTGCACTGCCCATCACGTACCCTCCTGTCTATCCACGCTTGCACTGCCCGTCATGTACAGTCTGTCCTTCCAAGCTTGCACTGCCCATCACGTACCCTCCTGTCTATCCACGCTTGCACTGCCCGTCATGTACAGTCTGTCCTTCCAAGCTTGCACTGCCCATCACGTACCCTCCTGTCTATCCAAGCTTGCACTGCCCGTCATGTACAGTCTGTCCTTCCAAGCTTGCACTGCCCATCACGTACCCTCCTGTCTATCCAAGCTTGCACTGCCCATCACGTACCCTCCTGTCTATCCAAGCTTGCACTGCCCGTCATGTACAGTCTGTCCTTCCAAGCTTGCACTGCCCATCACGTACCCTCCTGTCTATCCAAGCTTGCACTGCCCATCACGTACCCTCCTGTCTATCCAAGCTTGCACTGCCCGTCATGTACAGTCTGTCCTTCCAAGCTTGCACTGCCCATCACGTACCCTCCTGTCTATCCACGCTTGCACTGCCCATCACGTACCCTCCTGTCTATCCACGCTTGCACTGCCCGTCATGTACAGTCTGTCTATCCACGCTTGCACTGCCCATCACGTACCCTCCTGTCTATCCAAGCTTGCACTGCCCGTCACGTACCCTCCTGTCTATCCAAGCTTGCACTGCCCGTCACGTACCCTCCCGTCTATCCAAGCTTGCACTGCCCGTCACGTACCCTCCTGTCTATCCAAGCTTGCACTGCCCGTCACGTACCCTCCTGTCTATCCAAGCTTGCACTGCCCGTCACGTACCCTCCTGTCTATCCAAGCTTGCACTGCCCGTCACGTACCCTCCTGTCTATCCAAGCTTGCACTGCCCGTCACGTACCCTTCCGTCTATCCAAGCTTGCACTGCCCGTCACGTACCCTCCTGTCTATCCAAGCGTGCACTGCCCATCACGTACCCTCCCGTCTATCCAAGCTTGCACTGCCCATCACGTACCCTCCTGTCTATCCACGCTTGCACTGCCCGTCATGTACAGTCTGTCCTTCCAAGCTTGCACTGCCCATCACGTACCCTCCGTCTATCCAAGCTTGCACTGCCCATCACGTACCCTCCTGTCTATCCACGCTTGCACTGCCCGTCATGTACAGTCTGTCCTTCCAAGCTTGCGCTGCCCATCACGTACCCTCCTGTCTATCCAAGCTTGCACTGCCCATCACGTACCCTCCTGTCTATCCACGCTTGCACTGCCCGTCATGTACAGTCTGTCCTTCCAAGCTTGCGCTGCCCATCACGTACCCTCCTGTCTATCCAAGCTTGCACTGCCCATCACGTGCCCTCCTGTCTATCCACGCTTGCACTGCCCGTCATGTACAGTCTGTCCTTCCAAGCTTGTGCTGCCCATCACGTACCCTCCTGTCTATCCAAGCTTGCACTGCCCATCACGTACCCTCCTGTCTATCCACGCTTGCACTGCCCGTCATGTACGGTCTGTCCTTCCAAGCTTGCGCTGCCCATCACGTACCCTCCTGTCTATCCAAGCTTGCACTGCCCATCACGTACCCTCCTGTGTATCCACGCTTGCACTGCCCGTCATGTACAGTCTGTCCTTCCAAGCTTGCGCTGCCCATCACGTACCCTCCTGTCTATCCAAGCTTGCACTGCCCATCACGTACCCTCCTGTCTATCCACGCTTGCACTGCCCGTCATGTACAGTCTGTCCTTCCAAGCTTGCACTGCCCATCACGTACCCTCCTGTCTATCCACGCTTGCACTGCCCATCACGTACCCTCCTGTCTATCCACGCTTGCACTGCCCGTCATGTACAGTCTGTCTATCCACGCTTGCACTGCCCATCACGTACCCTCCTGTCTATCCAAGCTTGCACTGCCCGTCACGTACCCTCCCGTCTATCCAAGCTTGCACTGCCCGTCACGTACCCTCCTGTCTATCCAAGCTTGCACTGCCCGTCACGTACCCTCCTGTCTATCCAAGCTTGCACTGCCCGTCACGTACCCTCCTGTCTATCCAAGCTTGCACTGCCCGCCACGTACCCTCCCGTCTATCCAAGCTTGCACTGCCCGTCACGTACCCTCCTGTCTATCCAAGCGTGCACTGCCCATCACGGACCCTCCCGTCTATCCAAGCTTGCACTGCCCATCACCTACCCTCCTGTCTATCCACGCTTGCACTGCCCGTCATGTACAGTCTGTCCTTCCAAGCTTGCACTGCCCATCACGTACCCTCCCGTCTATCCAAGCTTGCACTGCCCATCACGTACCCTCCTGTCTATCCACGCTTGCACTGCCCGTCATGTACAGTCTGTCCTTCCAAGCTTGCGCTGCCCATCACGTACCCTCCTGTCTATCCAAGCTTGCACTGCCCATCACGTACCCTCCTGTCTATCCACGCTTGCACTGCCCGTCATGTACAGTCTGTCCTTCCAAGCTTGCGCTGCCCATCACGTACCCTCCTGTCTATCCAAGCTTGCACTGCCCATCACGTACCCTCCTGTCTATCCACGCTTGCACTGCCCGTCATGTACAGTCTGTCCTTCCAAGCTTGTGCTGCCCATCACGTACCCTCCTGTCTATCCAAGCTTGCACTGCCCATCACATACCCTCCTGTCTATCCACGCTTGCACTGCCCGTCATGTACAGTCTGTCCTTCCAAGCTTGCGCTGCCCATCACGTACCCTCCTGTCTATCCAAGCTTGCACTGCCCATCACGTACCCTCCTGTGTATCCACGCTTGCACTGCCCGTCATGTACAGTCTGTCCTTCCAAGCTTGCGCTGCCCATCACGTACCCTCCTGTCTATCCACGCTTGCACTGCCCGTCATGTACAGTCTGTCCTTCCAAGCTTGCGCTGCCCATCACGTACCCTCCTGTCTATCCAAGCTTGCACTGCCCATCACGTACCCTCCTGTCTATCCACGCTTGCACTGCCCGTCATGTACAGTCTGTCCTTCCAAGCTTGCACTGCCCATCACGTACCCTCCTGTCTATACAAGCTTGCACTGCCCGTCATATAGTCTGTCCTTCCAAGCTTGCAATGCCCATCACGTACCCTCCCGTCTATCCAAGCTTGCACTGCCCATCACATACCCTCCTGTCTATCCAAGCTTGCACTGCCCATCACGTACCCTCCTGTCTATCCAAGCTTGCACTGCCCGTCATGTACAGTCTGTCCTTCCAAGCTTGCACTGCCCATCACGTACCCTCCTGTCTATCCAAGCTTGCACTGCCCATCACGTACCCTCCTGTCTATCCAAGCTTGCACTGCCCGTCATGTACTGTCTGTCCTTCCAAGCTTGCACTGCCCATCTCGTACCCTCCTGTCTATCCACGCTTGCACTGCCCATCACGTACCCTCCTGTCTATCCACGCTTGCACTGCCCGTCATGTACAGTCTGTTTATCCACGCTTGCACTGCCCATCACGTACCCTCCTGTCTATCCAAGCTTGCACTGCCCGTCACGTACCCTCCTGTCTATCCAAGCTTGCACTGCCCATCACGTACCCTCCTGTCTATTCAAGCTTGCACTGCCCATCACGTACCCTCCTGTCTATCCAAGCTTGCACTGCCCATCACGTACCCTCCTGTCTATCCAAGCTTGCATTGCCCATCACGTACCCTCCTGTCTATCCAAGCTTGCACTGCCCGTCACTTACCCTCCCGTCTATCCAAGCTTGCGCTGCCCATCACGTACCCTCCCGTCTATCCAAGCTTGCATTGCCCGTCACATACCCTCCTGTCTATCCAAGCTTGCACTGCCCGTCACTTACCCTCCTGTCTATCCAAGCTTGCACTGCCCGTCACGTACCCTCCTGTTTATCCAAGCTTGCATTGCCCATCACGTACCCTCCTGTCTATCCAAGCTTGCACTGCCCGTCACGTACCCTCCTGTCTATCCAAGCGTGCACTGCCCATCACGTACCCCCCCCCGTCTATCCAAGCTTGCACTGCCCATCACGTACCCTCCCGTCTATCCAAGCTTGCACTGCCCGTCACGTACCCTCCTGTTTATCCAAGCTTGCACTGCCCATCACGTACCCTCCTGTCTATCCAAGCTTGCACTGCCCATCACGTACCCTCCTGTCAGTCCAAGCTTGCACTGCCCATCACGTACCCTCCTGTCAGTCCAAGCTTGCACTGCCCGTCACTTACCCTCCTGTCTATCCAAGCTTGCACTGCCCGTCACGTACCCTCCTGTCTATCCAAGCTTGCATTGCCCATCACGTACCCTCCTGTCTATCCAAGCTTGCACTGCCCGTCACGTACCCTCCTGTCTATCCAAGCGTGCACTGCCCATCACGTACCCTTCCGTCTATCCAAGCTTGCACTGCCCATCACGTACCCTCCCGTCTATCCAAGCTTGCGCTGCCCATCACGTACCCTCCTGTCTATCCAAGCTTGCATTGCCCGTCACATACCCTCCTGTCTATCCAAGCTTGCACTGCCCGTCACGCACCTTCCTGTCTATCCAAGCTTGCACTGCCCATCACGTACCCTCCTGTCTATCCAAGCTTGCACTGCCCATCACGTACCCTCCTGTCAGTCCAAGCTTGCACTGCCCATCACGTACCCTCCTGTCAGTCCAAGCTTGCACTGCCCGTCACTTACCCTCCTGTCTATCCAAGCTTGCACTGCCCGTCACGTACCCTCCTGTCTATCCAAGCTTGCATTGCCCATCACGTACCCTCCTGTCTATCCAAGCTTGCACTGCCCGTCACGTACCCTCCTGTCTATCCAAGCGTGCACTGCCCATCACGTACCCTTCCGTCTATCCAAGCTTGCACTGCCCATCACGTACCCTCCCGTCTATCCAAGCTTGCGCTGCCCATCACGTACCCTCCTGTCTATCCAAGCTTGCATTGCCCGTCACATACCCTCCTGTCTATCCAAGCTTGCACTGCCCGTCACGCACCTTCCTGTCTATCCAAGCTTGCACTGCCCATCACGTACCCTCCTGTCTATCCAAGCTTGCACTGCCCATCACGTACCCTCCTGTCAGTCCAAGCTTGCACTGCCCATCACGTACCCTCCTGTCAGTCCAAGCTTGCACTGCCCATCACGTACCCTCCTGTCAGTCCAAGCTTGCACTTCCCATCACGTACCCTCCTGTCTATCCAAGCTTGCACTGCCCATCACGTACCCTCCTGTCTATCCAAGCTTGCACTGCCCATCACGTACCCTCCTGTCTATCCAAGCTTGCACTGCCCATCACGTACCCTCCTGTCTATCTAAGCTTGCACATCCCATCATGTACCCTCCTGTCTATCTAAGCTTGCACAGCCCATCATGTACCCTCCCGTCTATCCAAGCTTGCACTGCCCATCACGTACCCTCCTGTCTATCTAAGCTTGCACAGCCCATCATGTACCCTCCTGTCTATCCAAGCTTGCACAGCCCATCATGTACCCTCCCGTCTATCCAAGCTTGCACAGCCCATCATGTACCCTCCCGTCTATCCAAGCTTGCACTGCCCATCACGTACCCTCCGGTCTATCCAAGCTTGCACTGCCCGTCACGTGCCCTCCTGTCTATCCAAGCTTGCACTGCCCGTCACGTACCCTCCCGTCTATCCAAGCTTGCACTGCCCATCACGTACCCTCCTGTCAGTCCAAGCTTGCACTGCCCATCATGTACCCTCCTGTCAGTCCAAGCTTGCACTGCCCATCACGTACCCTCCTGTCAGTCCAAGCTTGCACTGCCCATCACGTACCCTCCTGTCTATCCAAGCTTGCACTGCCCATCACGTACCCTCCTGTCTATCCAAGCTTGCACTGCCCATCACGTACCCTCCTGTCTATCCAAGCTTGCACTGCCCATCACGTACCCTCCTGTCTATCTAAGCTTGCACAGCCCATCATGTACCCTCCTGTCTATCTAAGCTTGCACAGCCCATCATGTACCCTCCCGTCTATCCAAGCTTGCACTGCCCATCACGTACCCTCCTGTCTATCTAAGCTTGCACAGCCCATCATGTACCCTCCTGTCTATCCAAGCTTGCACAGCCCATCATGTACCCTCCCGTCTATCCAAGCTTGCACTGCCCATCACGTACCCTCCTGTCTATCCAAGCTTGCACTGCCCATCACGTACCCTCCTGTCTATCCACGCTTGCACTGCCCGTCATGTACAGTCTGTCCTTCCAAGCTTGCGCTGCCCATCACGTACCCTCCTGTCTATCCAAGCTTGCACTGCCCATCACGTACCCTCCTGTCTATCCACGCTTGCACTGCCCGTCATGTACAGTCTGTCCTTCCAAGCTTGCGCTGCCCATCACGTACCCTCCCGTCTATCCAAGCTTGCACTGCCCATCACGTACCCTCCTGTCTATCTAAGCTTGCACAGCCCATCATGTACCCTCCCGTCTATCCAAGCTTGCACTGCCCATCACATACCCTCCTGTCTATCCAAGCTTGCACTGCCCATCACGTACCCTCCTGTCTATCCAAGCTTGCACAGCCCATCACGTACCCTGCTGTCTATCCAAGCTTGCACTGCCCATCACGTACCCTCCTGTCTATCCAAGCTTGCACTGCCCATCACGTACCCTCCTGTCTATCCAAGCTTGCACTGCCCATCACGTACCCTCCTGTCTATCCAAGCTTGCGCTGCCCGTCACGTACCCTCCTGTCTATCCAAGCTTGCACTGCCCGTCACGTACCCTCCTGTCTATCCAAGCTTGCACTGCCCATCACGTACCCTCCTGTCTATCCAAGCTTGCACTGCCCATCACGTACCCTCCTGTCTATCCAAGCTTGCACTGCCCATCACGTACCCTCCTGTCTATCCAAGCTTGCACTGCCCGTCACGTACCCTCCTGTCTATCCAAGCTTGCACTGCCCGTCACGTACCCTCCTGTCTATCCAAGCATGCACTGCCCGTCACGTACCCTCCTGTCTATCCAAGCGTGCACTGCCCGTCACGTACCCTCCTGTCTATCCAAGCTTGCACTGCCCGTCACGTACCCTGCTGTCTATGCAAGCTTGCACTGCCCATCGTGTACCCTCCTGTCAGTCCAAGCTTGCACTGCCCATCGTGTACCCTCCTGTCTATCCAAGCTTGCACTGCCCATCGTGTACCCTCCTGTCTATCCAAGCTTGCACTGCCCATCGTGTACCCTCCTGTCTATCCAAGCTTGCACTGCCCGTCACGTACCCTCCCGTCTATCCAAGCTTGCACTGCCCATCGTGTACCCTCCCGTCTATCCAAGCTTGCACTGCCCATCACGTACCCTGCTGTCTATGCAAGCTTGCACTGCCCATCGTGTACCCTCCTGTCTATCCAAGCTTGCGCTGCCCATCACGTACCCTCCTGTCTATCCAAGCTTGCACTGCCCGTCACGTACCCTCCCGTCTATCCAAGCTTGCACTGCCCGTCACGTACCCTCCTGTTTATCCAAGCTTGCATTGCCCATCACGTACCCTCCTGTCTATCCAAGCTTGCGCTGCCCATCACGTACCCTCCTGTCTATCCAAGCTTGCACTGCCCGTCACGTACCCTCCCGTCTATCCAAGCTTGCACTGCCCGTCACGTACCCTCCCGTCTATCCAAGCTTGCACTGCCCGTCACGTACCCTCCCGTCTATCCAAGCTTGCACTGCCCGTCACGTACCCTCCTGTACCCGCGCTGCCCATGTCCCATACTTTCTTCACCCCATACCTTATCAATGCTGCGATGAATTGGCCCTGTGTGAACTCTCTCCATGCTGTCTGTAATGGCGGCATGCATTAAGGTTCTCTTGTTCCTCGCACCTGTGGTTCCGTTGCGCCTACAACTTCTGCTTTAGTTCTATATCCATAGAGTCCATGGCAGCCACACCTTCTGTGTTGCGTCTGTGTCTGGTGTCTACACCTGTCTGTGTAAAAAATTGGGTTATTATTTGAAAAAGATGTGAGTCCTGTGCAAGTATTAAGTCATCAATTGACTTCTTATTGGAAACCAAGAACCCCCTTGTAGCACTTGACTCTCAGAGCAATCCAAGGCCTACTCAGGGGAGGTGTCGTGAGCTGGCAAGCCCAGTTCACTGACGCAGCTACACTCAATAAATTATTGTCCAGGCAGTGTTTTTTCTTTTATAAAGGCTGGAACAGAACATTTATTATGCAGACACTACTAAATACTACACATGAAATTCAGATATTTGCATTCAGGTACATGGAAGTACCTTTGGTGACACCCTCATATTCCATTTCACCCTAGTGGGTCCTGAACCCCAGACTCACAATGCCTCGCCCTCCTAACCTATACAAGATGCAACATCACAATATCATTTACCACATGTGAAACTCGTGGTGTTCTCTATTAGGCCATTTGTAGAATTATTATATGTCATGGAGAATGTTATGGGGATTCTAGAAAAGCGGGGTTGGTGAGCTGGAGATTGGTCGTGCCTGCCTGGTCTTCCTCTAGTGGTTGTTAAGCTGTTTTCTATCTGGAATAAATCTTCTCTTCGAAACCTACATCCTTCGAGTTCTTTTTCAACAGCAATTGGCGACGAGGATGGTATATGGTTGTTAAGCTGTTCTCCATCTTGAATAAATATTCGCTTCGAAACCTACATCCTTCGAGTTCTTTTTCAACAAAACTCACCCATAGTAACTCACGTGTTGCACTCTGTTTCCTTCTCTTTTGGGTCTGTCAGACACCTACACCTACTGGTTTGGGCCTTTGTCGATGCCTAAACCTTCAGTTGTATGTGTGGCTCAATGGTTAGAGCGGCAGACCCTGATGCAGAGGTCTGGCCCGGGACCAGGGTTCAATTCCCCGCCTCGGCGGGTCTTGGGCTCAAAATTCCACAGACCTGATAATTCTCGCCTCGGTGCCTATTCCAATCATGGAGTCCCACTCTGCAACTCTGGGCAATAGCTTGCTTAATCTCCACAACGGCCCCCACAACGCTAAGGATGCCTGGGGGTGCCCAGGAGTGGACGCCTCACAGGGAAAGCCAGGATGGGTTCCACAGCGGTATTCGTACAAGCACCTTGAGACCCTTGCGGGTGAGTAGTGCGCTATACAAGTATCAATTTACATTTACACCTACATCGTCTGTTTTTGAGTCAGTGTCCGACATCCTCACCTTCTAGTTGGGGGTCTGTGTCAGACACTTGCACCTTCTTTGGTTCTGTATCCAGTGCCAGCATCTGTTTTGGTTCTATATCCATGGTGCTTCCACTTTCTGTTTAGGTTCTGTTTCCACGGAGGCCATGGCGCTTGCACCTTCTGTTTGCATTGTATACCCATGGTAGCCATGGTCCCTACACCTTCTGTTTGGGTTCCGTCTGGAATCGTAACCCTGGCTAACGGGCCCTCTTCTCTCCCTTGCAGGTGAAGTCACAAGAACATGGCCAAGATGCTGGTGGGATCCCTGTCCAACTTTGGGAACAAGCTGATCCGCAGGCGCGTGGTGGACCTGAGCAGCAAGGAGACCCGCTTCGCCCGATGCCTGTCCACCCTGGACCTCATCGCTCTGGGTGTGGGCAGCACCCTGGGGGCCGGAGTCTATGTCCTGGCTGGTGAAGTAGCCAAGGAGAAGGCCGGGCCCTCCATCGTGCTGTGTTTCCTGATCGCCGCCCTCTCCTCGGTGCTGGCCGGACTCTGCTACGCTGAGTTCGGTGCAAGAGTCCCCAAGACCGGGTCAGCCTACCTCTACAGCTACGTGACCGTAGGCGAGATCTGGGCCTTCACCACCGGCTGGAACCTCATACTGTCCTATGTTCTAGGTAAGGGAGCCGCCTGCGGGCACAGAGGGTGCAGGTGAGGGGAAGGGCGGCTTGTTGTAGCCAGCCTTGACGCTGGTTAATTGTTTTATCCCAGTGAGTGTTGCTTGGAGCTGGTGACGAGCAGGTCTGTATAGGCCCGACACACCTGTGTGACTCACAGCCACGCGACGCCAAGCCCAGTGGTGCTGCCCTGCGTGATGGCACAGGAAAGCATTCCAAGAAGGGGAATGCCCATTTTACATTGGCAGAATGCCTCTCTGCCGCATTCTTGCACGCACTGGTCTTGGTGACCGCGTACACCTCCATCGGTTTTATACCATCCTTGAGTTAAGGGATTACTGGCCTGGTTTGGATCTTGGCGAATGGGATACTCCGTCACAAGTGGAAGGAATTGTCACAAAAGTGACTCATATTTAGTCGCCATATTACAAGTTCCATAGGATATAATAGAATTGTAATTTGGCGGGTGGAGTAACCCTGTCCACCTAACTCGTAATCGGTCTCTATATTATGGTTACCGTAGACCATCACCTACCATACACCAGTCCACCCCTACGGCTTACAAAGTCAGACCGACTATTGTACCTGCCCATGTGGTCGGCCGCTACATCCTCATCTAAACTAGAGGGGCCATCACGAAAGTATTTTAGCAGACTTGTCGTCCCAGAATTTGAGCCAACTGCCCATTTCATTCCATGGCGTGTATTTTCCATAGATTTTCATGGAGGTGCGGTTTCGCTCACCTGTAACTGCGACATGTTCTGTAAAGTTACTTGGAGATTCTTGGCTTCCGTCCACTTGGCTTCACCCTCTTGCCTTATGTAACTTGAACAGGTACTGCCAGCGTCGCCCGCGCCTGGAGCTCCACCTTCGATAACCTCATCGGGAACCAGATCTCCATATTCTTCAGAGAGCGCGTGAACATCAAGGTGGAGCATGTCCTGGCCGAGTACCCGGATGTCTTTGCACTGTTGATTGTCCTCTTGCTGACAGGTGAGGCGCCATAGGTTAATTAAAGCTCTTCGATGCATGGCAACTTGGCAAAGTGCGCCTTAACTTTGAGGCACCCATTATCTTGCAGGTAGATGTCTTAGCCTAATAAAAAATGTTGTAGTTTCAACCACTCCCTTTTTGGGGTTATTATTAGGGCCACTAGAAATATGCGATTGAGTGGCTGCGGCATTTCTTGCGTAATTATACATTTGTTGCGTCTGCTGCATAATCTGAAGATTAAAAAAAATAATTGTTTCCAGCTCAAACAATTCAAAAGTTACTAAAAAGCGCAGCTACACGTGTTGCAGCACAGGGGCTGGCCCTATGCAAAGGGTGAATGGTTACCTTTCTCTTGTTTATTGATATATTTCGGTGCTAAACTGGTACTAATGCAGTGCAACCAATGTCCAAACAGTGTTAACAAGTGTAAAAATGACAAAATAATGAGGTAATACTATCATATTTGCTGCATAATTTGTCTTTTCTTTCAGCATAATTTACTCAACCCTTATGCATAATTTGGCCCTCCCCTGCCTCATAATTCCATTGGCCCTGCTTGTAGTATATGGCCATATGCGATGACTGTGGAAAAAGACCAGCCAGTTTCTTTGTGTTCTGTGTAGCTTTACTACCACAATTAGTCATTTCCCCACATATTTTTTGAGAGCTTGAGTTTCTAGTCCGTGCCATTTTAGTTGAATCTTTAAAACTAGCTTGGAGTCTTCAGTACGGCTGAATTGTACTCAGTTGTAACTGAAGAACTTTCTTGTAGAAACCATATCCGAGAAGTTTCTCCTAACAAACCCAACCATTGCTGTTTTCTTGCAATTTAAACTAAAGTGTTATAAAGTTTGTGCAGCTTTGGAGTGTTTGGAGAGAAGGCTTTGGCAGCCCCAGTCCACAGATCGGCCCTGCCCTCACTCTATCTATCGCCCTCCCTCTATCTATCGCCCTCACTCTTTCTATCTATCGCACCACCACAGCATCACTCAGCACCACCACAGCATCACTCAGCACCACCACAGCATCACTCAGGGGCACCACAATATCACTATGCGCTACCACTGCATCACTGAACGCCACAGCATCACTCGTCGCCACCACAACATCACTCAGCACCACCACAGCATCAATCTGTACAACCATTCAACAACAACTTGTTCAAATATGTTCTCTCAATGTTTCAAGCTTCATTACAAATGTCACAAAAAGATGTTAATATTTCACTTCTGTAACCTCTCCTCGTCCCTGCAGGCCTCTTGTCCTTTGGCGTGAGCGAGTCTGCGCTTGTGAACAAGATCTTCACGGCGGTGAACCTGCTGGTTCTGGGCTTCATCATCATCGCCGGGTTCGTGAAGGGCGACACTAAGAACTGGAGCCTGAGCGAGGACGAATACAGGAACGACTCGTACACCTATAACAGTACCAGGTAGGAGGGGCTTATGGGCTCCCCCGCTCCACGCTTTACACTAGGGGGCAAGTGATACATGCGTGACGCAGGGCTCTCATTTCGATTTATGAAGCCACGCAAAACCACCCTTGGAGTTGCCTCAAATCCTGAGTCCGGCGACACAGCACAAATCACTGCGTCACCTTACTCTGCTCCCAGGAGGCTTTACATGGGCATTGCGGTGGGTTTTTCCATGCAACACCCACGGAATTTGAGCCTGTATCGGATTTACAAAGTGGTGTAAGCCTGGAGTAGCACCAAATCCGCACGCCTCCCGAGGTGAGGTGTAACAAGGAGAAATACGTTCATTTCTCTGTGTTTTTTCCTCTTTCCATGTATTCTGCAGCACACATGAGTGAAAACGCCTCATAGGATTGTTTTGTGCAGGAAGTTGCTCCTTACTGCACAAAAAAAGAATCCTGCCTGCAACGGCGGCACCCTTGCACCTGCAACGGAGGCACCCTGCAACGGCGGCACCCTTGCACCTGCAACGGAGGCACCCTGCAACGGCGGCACCCTTGCACCTGCAACGAAGGCACCCTTGCACCTGCAACGGAGGCACCCTGCAACGGCGGCACCCTTGCACCTGCAACGGAGGCACCCTTGCACCTGCAACGGAGACACCCTTGCACCTGCAACGGAGACACCCTGCAGCGGCGGCACCCTTGCACCTGCAACGAAGGCACCCTTGCACCTGCAACGGAGGCACCCTTACACCTGCAAGGGTGCCGAAGTTGGCGCTAGGCTCCTGAAACGGCTCTTGTGCAGGGAGAAAAGACAGGACTGCTCCATATTGCTTAAATACGGTGCATTCCTGCACTTTCACTTTGGCTAACTTGCAGCGTTGGCCAAAATGCAATAAATGAGGCTGTAGGTATCTGCTCCGCGTGTTTCGGCTCCTCTTGGCCGTCTTTAAGGTTCAATACTTGTTTTTGTGTACATTCTTCTAGTTATCACACTCCTTTCCCATTTCACTATTTCTCACCCTTCCTTCTCACCCCGTACACCATTGAGTACTGATGCCTTTTGCTGCTTACTTTCTTCCCTTTTTCCTTCTTTTCACATCCACTGTCCCAGTCCAAGTTGCTTCGAGCCTATACCTTCCACGTCTCATGGCAGTGGCTGGAGCTTCCTCCAGTCTGCATTGAACCCCTCTATCTATTCAACGTCCTTCGCCGCCCCACTGCACTCCCCTGCTAGCCTCATCCCTTTGATCCTGCACCCTACTCCACTCGCCTCGTCTTACCCACCCCACTCTTGGTCTCAAGTCCTATTCCTTTCTCCAGTCCGCACGTCACTTCCACCATGGATTCCTGTCCTACCCCAGCCCTGACTTAGAGGAGAGCAGTCAAAATCTGGCTCCACACTGAGTAATTTCATTTCTTTTTTTCCAGCATTGGAGAGTTCGGGGCTGGTGGCTTTTCCCCGTTTGGATTCAGTGGTATCGTCGCTGGCGCTGCCACCTGCTTCTACGCCTTTGTGGGCTTTGACTGTATCGCGACTACAGGTAACCTGGCTGCCTCTGCACACATTCCTTCCGTAGAGATGACCATACTATGTACAGTTGAACTGGATTAATCGCAAGCGTTCTCTAATACTTGTCTGACACACTCCTTCAACTGAGCTCAAGTCCTGCTAAACTGCACAAGTTGTGTGAAGCACCATGGCTCTGACACAGCAGCTGTGAAATGTTCTGAGGAGGGTACTATGAAGCTGTTCTTTGTTTAAATTAATTGTTGATTAATGTCAGCTCAGGTGGGAAGAAGTATGACTGACGTCCATGTGTGGACGTACTTGGAGACAGGCAGGTGGTCTGACCACTAATGTGGTGGTGAAGTCGTCTCACCCCTGTAGATGCAGCGACTGCGGACAAGGTTCTCCCACCTGGTCTCTGGGCTGGAGCTAGCGCCTACCTTTACCGCCACTTACGGTTGTATGAATGAAAGATCTGTCTGTCAGCCATGAACACATTTGCTTCTCCGCATCCCAGTCCACTGGTCTCCATCTGCAAAGGGACAATTACCTGTGTTGGCTGTATCACACAGGA
Source organism: Lissotriton helveticus (assembly GCF_964261635.1). Classification (NCBI taxonomy): domain Eukaryota; kingdom Metazoa; phylum Chordata; class Amphibia; order Caudata; family Salamandridae; genus Lissotriton; species Lissotriton helveticus. The sequence goes on along the minus strand of NC_136064.1, from coordinate 97,116,522 downwards.
CTCCATTGGTGCATTGCATGGGGCCGGTCAGACGCCATGCTTAGGTCGTCAGTGTTTACTTCTTGTGCTTGAATGTGGTTGGTCTTTGTTTCACTTCAAACACTGGGTAAACATCCTTTACAACAAAACTTTTTCCGCGCAGTACCTTTACAACACAGGAATTACAAAGCAAGTCGTTACAACGCATTGCGCTGGGGGGCCCTCTAGGATAGGGAATAGTTTAATTTACTATCCAAAACCTTCCCTACTATCCACGGGGACTGGAGTTGGAATAGTAAATCAAACTATTCACTATCCAGCGCCCCCAACGCAAGTCGTTGTAACGACTTGCATTGTAAAACCTGCGTTGTAAAAGCATGCGTGGAAAAAGCATGCGTTGTAACGACATACATCCCAAACACTGAGGTCTGATCTCTTATCCCTTCAGAACCTGTCCTTCAGAGTCGATGTGCCTTTAGCATAGGTGCGGTGATCAACATTGTACGTGATATTAACCGGTATCAGTTAGAGCGTCGATGGAGCGCTCCCATAGCTTGCTGTCATTCATTCTTCTTGGTCCCAGATGTGGGCAGGAGGTCCTCCCCGGAAAGATCCCATTAGATCGAAGGCCCTCAGTCTCTTGGTCCTTCAAGTTCGTGGACCTGAAGCCCTAGAAGTGAGCTCCATAGTCTCTCCCTTGAGCACTGTACGTCCTATCTCAGCCCTCCTCAGGACACAAACTCTGCATGCTCAGTCCCTCTGGTGGTTGCGTCATCGGACCACATCTATGTACGGTTTGGTACTGATAACTCAACCCTACATCGAAGCCCGCAGTAAACCCTACTGGGTGAATGGAAAAGGATACAAGATCAGCTTCCTAAGATTGGATTTATCTAATTTTTCATATACTCCACCACATTACGTGTCGCGCCACATTTACTATCGTATTGCGTACAGCACATATTTACAATTCTAGGCACAAGGAGATTGTGGTTCTTGTACAACCACACCCTTTTCAAGCAAGCGCTGGAGCCGGGATAAAAAACCCCTCTCCGGGTCGGCAGCTTTACCTCGAGACCTCATCTCCTGTGCTTTTATGCCTCATGGAAATTGTCTGAACTATTTAACTAAATATAAAATGTACCATTCACGAATGCTCGATCCGAGGAACCAGGGATTCACGACCCAGCACCGTCCAGTGGCTAGGACAATGTAGCTATGGGGACGTCACTGCTGTTCCTAGATTGTGAAACGTGTTGTATTGACTTCTCGTGCTCACTTCGGAGCACTTCAAGGTCCTTGATGCCAGACATGAGCCTTGCAGACTATGGCTGTACGATTGGTGTATGCGTAGTCCCTGACTTTGTAAGCGTGCATGCGTGTGTGTGTTGTCGAGTGCAATGCCTCATTGTGAAGCGTAGCATGGTCATCTATTGTGGATGCAGAGAATGTGGGCAGTTTACTCACCTCCAGTCTGTTGCTCTTTCCCAGGTGAAGAAGCCAAGAACCCTCAGCGCTCCATCCCATTGGGCATCATCGTCTCTCTCCTCATCTGCTTCGTGGCTTACTTTGGCGTCTCCGCTTCGCTCACCCTCATGATGCCCTACTACCTGCTGAACAGGGACAGCCCTCTCCCGGAGGCCTTCCATTACGTAAACTGGGATCCTGCCCGCTACGTCGTTGCCATCGGGTCCCTCTGCGCACTCTCCACTAGGTAAGAGAAGAAAGGCGCAGGGGAAACATTGTTTACAACGCGGTGTTTACACCGCACAACCTTTACCACGCTGCCATTACAACGCAAGTCATTACTGCGACTTGCGCTTGATGGTGCTCTTGGTTAAGGAATATTGTGATTTTCTATTCCAACACCTTCCCTACTGTTCGTTGTAACGACTTGCGTTGTAAAATCTGCGATGTAAAGTACCATGATCGAAATAATTGCGTTGTACTGTCATACATCCAAGGCGCAGGGACTTCTCTGAGCGTTGAGGGTCGGTTCTGGAGAGGGTGAAGTGAGGAAACCCAGACTGATTCACAGTCACAGACCTGCCTCGAGCCAGGTACCTGTAAGGTTTCAGTTGTTCTCACTTGGGTCGTACATTGAGACTTTGACTTGGCTGCACCCCACATATCCTGAGAAAGAGGCTGCTTGGAAACCTTCAGTATCCTGTGGCTGTTTTGGGGTGGAAGGGCTGGAGGGATCCAGTGTTTACCACTAGGGTTTTTGTCACTAGCTCGTCAGGCTACATTTGATTTAATGTCTCAAGACCAGCTACACTGCAGCACGGAACAGAGTCTGTTCCGGAGCATCTGACTCTTGTCGTTTCATCTAGGCTTCCATCCACTCTTTCTCCAGATGAGGTTCAGGAGTGGTTGTCTCCTGGAAGAGTGAAGCAGATCATACCCCCTGTTTCTCTCACGGTTTCTCTTGGCATGTCTAATGGTGCGCACCCAACACCGAGAGAACGCAATGGCGGGGGCGCAGAGCATTGTACCCACTGCAGAAAAGGGTACACAAGTAATTTGGGGGACTAGGTTAAAAAACCTGGACAGAGAGACGACTCTGGCCATATTAAAGTAGGAACCTGTGAATGCCCATCTAAGCGCTTCCTAGCTTGACTAAATCCTTTTCTTCAGGGTGGTGTGTAGTTGCTGTTCTTTGTGATTCACCGGGTTCAGGTGTATGTGTAATGAGCCTGCTGCTTGTGTGTAATAGAATGTGCTCACTTTGCACCTCTGTGGGCTCTGAGAGTAGAAAGCGCCAGGACTCAGTCATTCAACCCCAGAGCAGGCCAAGCACACCGGCTGGTTGTGTTTTAGAGGTTACTTTATGTCCTGCACTCTGACACGTTTCGAACACCCATCGACGTGCTCGGTCCTGAGGCAGGTGAAATGTTGGGTGGTAGTCACCAGCGCTCTCGGTCATGCACGCCTTGTCAGGAAGGGTATTGAGAGTAAGAAAAGAGCAAATGACACTGTGGTGGTGGATTCCTGCTGCGTCCTTCACACCCATGACAGCAGGAGGCTGCGCTTATCTTGACTTCCCCTGACGGTTGGCTGCTTTTGAATTTATCTTAATCCTAAAATGGCACCAATTTCCACCATTTATCAAAGTTTTAATATCTGCATTTTAAGATGGGGACGGCAGCCTGTCTCCGTTGTGTAAAGCGTTGGCTTCTGTAGGGTATAGGGCAGCGTGCAGGTGAATTGAAGCATTTGCTCTTCTTGCGACCTCCGAGGGGCTCACTTCGTTTCTTGTGGAGGAGTGTGGCTCAATGGTTAGAGCGGCAGACCCTGATGCAGAGGTCTGGCCCGGGACCAGGGTTCAATTCCCGCCTCGGCGGGTCTTGGGCTCAATGTCCGCAGACGCGATAATTCTCGCCTCGGTGCCTAGTCTAATCATGGGTCCCACTCTGGGCAATAGCTTGCTTAACCTCCACACCGGCCCCAACAGCGCTAGGATGCCTGTCTTCACCTGGGGGTGCCCAGGAGTGGACACTTCACAGGGAAAGCCAGGAAGGGTTCCACAGCGGTATGAGTATCAGCGCCAGGAAGCCGCTTGGTGGCAGTGCGCTCTACAAATACATTGACATTTACATTTACATTTACTTCGTTTCTTGTCTCAATTAGTCTTCTGGGCTCCATGTTCCCGATGCCGCGTGTGATCTACGCCATGGCTGAGGATGGGCTTCTCTTCAAGTTTCTTGCCAGCATCAACGAGAGGACCAAGACCCCCTTGGTGGCCACCATTGTGTCGGGCATCATTGCTGGTAAGGATTTATAGGGCTGTACCATTTGTTACCTGGAATGGAAGAGCTGCTGCTCTGGGTCTGTCCAATGTGTGATCAAAAGCAGGATTAGGGATGCAAACGTCACTGGAGCATCGCAGTCAGGGGGGCCGCCTCTGAAGTCAAAGGCACTTGAATGGTTCCATCGCTTGGGTTTGCTTGCTCTCAACCTCCTCTTGTCCCCGCTACTACACATCGCAGGTCCCGGGCACACAGCAAGGGCGGCCTCCAGTGCCTGTAAAGCGAAATAGAACATTTAAGCATCCAACTCCACCACCCATCAGATCCATAAACTCAATTCCCGTCTCACCACCCAGATACTTTATAGCTGGTGTCTCCAACCGGTCGATCATGAGCTACCGGTAGCTCACAGCCTTCCTTCTCACTGATCAGAAGTAGCTCTCACTACAGAAAAGGTTTGAGACCCCTGCTCTATACATTCCCTCTCACCATCCACCAATCCAGAACCTCTATACATTCTGTCACCATCCATCAGTTCCATAATCTCTGTATGGAGCATCCGTTCCATCATCTTTCTACGTTCCTGTCCCGCTCCCCCTCCGTTCCATCATTTTTCTACGTTCCTGCCCCGCTCCCCAACAGTTCTATAACTTCTGTACGTTTCTGTCTCACCGGCCATGAATTCTATAACCTCTATACCAGGGTTCTCCAGTGTCGGTCCTGGAGGGCTGGATCCATGTCAGATTTTTGAGATAACTACATTTATCTAGATGTGGATATGCTAAAAATCTGGCATGGATCCGGCCCCCGAAGACCGACATTGGAGAACCCTGCTCTATACATTCCCGTCCCAGCACCCACTAATTCCATAAACTCTCTGTTATCGTCCCACTGCTCAGCAGTATGCCCCCTTTCTGGTAATGGCTCAAGTACTGTGTGACTGATACAATGTACATTGTTTTCTGTTGAATTGCTTTTGCTGCTGCATGAAATTTCTGCTGAAGATTGCTTTGCTGTCTGGTCGTGGAGCTGTGCATGAGGTCACGGCCTGCGCGTCTACTAGAGTCGCTCTGTTACACTATTGCGTCTCTTTGCTGGAGTCCCTTTATTATTCACCACCTGGTCTCAGCATCTCATACTGATGGGTTGCTTGATTGTGTTTACACCTACTCTTGGTGGGTGGATGGATCGATCGGTGGGTGGGTGGGTGGATGGGTGGGTGGATCGGTGGATGGGTGGGTGGATGGGTGGGTGGATGGATGGGTGGATGGATGGGTGGATGGATGGGTGGGTCGGTGGGTGGGTGGATGGATGGCAGGCAGGCACCAGGCTGCGAGTAGCCAGCCCCGGAACCTTCCATTCTAAATCTGGTGCTCTGCATGTCGCAGTTGTAGCTCATATGGTCCCACTCAACCCCTCTCTTGTTTCCAGCGCTCATGGCTTTCTTATTCGAACTGAAGGACCTCGTCGACTTGATGTCCATCGGCACCCTGCTGGCGTACTCCCTGGTGGCGGTCTGCGTTCTGATTCTCAGGTGGGTACTGTTCTCTAGTGATAACATTTGATGATGGATTGGGTGAGGTGGGCTTCTTCTCTAGAATTGTCAAAGGTTCTCGTCCGGCGAGTCTTCTAAGAACGTACTAGGCGTACAGCGGTAGCCGTCGCATGCGAGCGGAGCTAGGGTGGCCGTGCTCTCGGTCACAAAGCCAGGGCTTGGACCTGCAGGCTGCTGGCTCCATAGGGCATGTGGGAGTCACCTCTGTGGTGGGGTCACCACAGCCAGGCACGTGCTCCAGGCCACCATTCTTTTTAGCCACACTCAACGCGCCGCGTGGAACTACTCCATGCATTCAACCCCTGGCACCTAAAGGAGGCGCAATAGAGTAGAAAAGTCTGGGGTTCCTAGTTTTAGAGGGGACTTGGCCTAACATAGACACAGCCCTTTTTGGGGTGCTCCCGACACCGATATGGGTGGTGCCCTTCTTAATAGAATTTTGCAATCTAGGAAGACTGAAAAAGTTGGCAAAGGGACCAGCCAGTGGTTTACGGGTAGATGCACCCCTCCCAGTTATGCAGTCTCTGTGGTCCTGCTCTTCTGTACTTAAAAAGTTGTCTGAGGCTCTCCGATGTGGCTACACAGCTGACACCGGGCTTTAGAAATCCTCCACTTACCGGTCTTCACAAGACCACAAAAGCATCGTCCGCAAGGGCGGAATCCATGCCAGATTTTCACAGTTGCCACTGGCTATGCTAAAGCGACCCCTTTACTCTTTCTATACGTGTGTTTTGTGTAGCTAGCCATAAATATTTTGTCTAGATATCCTGGGACAGGCTTTGTCCAACCCTCGGCCAGTCGTTGGGCACTGGTGTTAAATCCACTATTGCCAAGGGCTGGTTCCCCCAGACCGCCCTGTACCCCACTGTGCCAGGGCCCGGGTGCGTTAAGGAGCTGTCTGTCTGTGCAGTGTTTGTTGGAAGTCTAGACGTCCCAGGGATCAGGCCAAGGCACTGCACTGACAGAAGCCTCTGAATGCAAGTATTGCGTAGTGCATGAAGATTGCATGCCCTTTCCATCCCTTATATTATCAGCAACAATATCTCAATCGGATTCAGTAGAGGGGGGCAAGTATTCACATTTACGCACAAATCATTGCAGGAGCGTGGGAAAAAAGGAAGAGAGACTCTGAATTTCGGTTTTAGAAAGTGCACGAAGCATCATTTATTTAAGGACACATTTCATACAGAACAGTTAAGGCAGCACTGTGGGCATAAAATGTGGAGGCAACCCAAGGGGGCTTGGTGCACACGTGACAGTGAAGCAAAGAGTGACGGCGCACGTGACAAGTGGGTGGATACAGCGAGGACGCACCTTGCTTCTGTGCTCATCCTTCAAGGCCATCAGGGGTACCCAGTCTCCTGATTTCTTTACCCCATGTTGGACAAAGGGCCCTATAGAGTCTCCCAGGGTTATATAAGCCACATTCCATTTTTAGGGTAGAATAGGCCCATTACTAACTGCTGTGGGCTGCTCTGTTACAGCCCTGGGTGCATTTTCATTCTGCACCTCTTCGCCCCCTGCTGGTGAGGTCAGATGCAGGCGGTGGCTTTGTCCCTGCAGACCTCTGTCCCTCCATCTCCCTCAGTCCAGCTTGAATATCAGTTCATGAACCTTCATCCTGTGCCCTGGTCTTTCCCTGTTCATGAGAGCCGCTCTGCCCCATTCGAGATCCAGTTCTGCTAATCAGTGATTCATTCATTCAGTGGGGGTGGCCTGAAGCGCGTGCACGCACCACTATGAGGGCTTGGAACTCACCGCCCCCCTAAAAGACTCGCCATTCACGTTCATTGTGGACACACGTGTGCATTGCACGGCTGTCCTGTGTTGTGCAGTTCTGGTGTGTTGCATGAGTTTCACCAGAGCTCCTTGTGCGCTGTGCTAGCCCCAGCAGGGCTGGCCCCACAGGGTGCACCTTGAGTAGGCAGCACCTACAGGCACCTCCTACAGGATGCTGCATTCACCCTTTGCTTCTTTTTGTGCCAAGTGAGACTGTGTGCAGTTTGTTGATCTGCATTTTTCATTTTTCTCTCTTTACTCAGGTATCAACCAGACCAACTCACCTGTGCGGATCTGGACGACCTTACCAGCCCAGAGTCTGAGAAAATGGCCATGCACCTAGACGACCTCTCTGACCCCGGCCTCCCACCCAAATTCCAACTCAAGTGCCTGTTTGTGCCTCACAAAAGCTTCCCCACAGCCGTCTCCGGCCGCATCGTGTATGGCTGCGTCTCTGCGATCTGTAAGTCTGCGGGGGACTCTAGGATGGGGTGTGGTGAGGAGAAACTCTTGGAATGGCTGTGTCTGACCCCCAAGTCTGCATCTGTGTCTCTGGGATCTGTAAGTCTTCTGGGGACTCTGGGATGGGGTGTGATGGGGATAATCTCTTGCACTGGATGTGTCTGCTCCCCAAGTCTGACTATGTATGGCTGTCTCTGGGATCTGTAAGTCTGCTGGGGACTCTGGAATGGGGTGTGATGGGGAGAAGCTCTTGGAATGGCTGTGTCTGACCTCCAAGTGACAATAAGACCCTGACAGGGCTGGCCATAACACTTTATAGTGCTTAGATTACTGTTCTAGGTTGTGCTGGGCATGTGCTCTCTGAACTGTTTTCTCTGGTCTGTTAACATACCTGCAGCATTATTTAGGGCGCTGTTGGCCCCTGAAGTGAGTCTTTTTTCTGAGCTTCAAGAATCCATGCACGCTGGACTTCCTGTGTGGATATTAGTCTGTGTAACCCCCAAGTGCTGTTCTGCAGAGTTATAAATGTGGATAATACCTTGTGGCTGATATTCTGCTGCCTGCACCCCATACAATGTTTTATTCAGAAGTTAACTTGGGTCATTTCCATGCATGACTTCTGGAAAACGGGAGCTCTTGAGCGGGTCCAAAAAACACCAGATGGCACAACTCTGAAAAGTCCTACTGCAGTGGACTCTTGCTCCCTCTTATCGCCTGACCCTGCAGGACCCCCAGCAGGTGCTGATGAGGCCTAGAAAGCAGCTCACACCTCTGCCAGCCCTACACGTGTCATGGTGACTTTACTTCTTCCCGCCTTCCTCTTAACCCCTTTGCCGCGGGGATAATTTCCCTGCAACGCGGGGGGAGGTGGACCGCGTGCGGTGCTCGTGACGAGCTCGGCACGGTGGCGCTGTGCTCATGACGAGCTGAGCTCGTCATGACCACGCCCGTTTGAATGGAACGCCCAGCACAGCAGGGGAATTATCCCCACGTGGGCGTTCCACGGAGGTCATGATGAGCTCAGCTCGTCATGAACACAGCGCCACTGTGCCTCGTGACGAGCTGAGCTGAGCACGCAAGAGGTTAAAGCGGAACCGTTAATTTAAACCTTCCTTCTGCTTGAGGGGCCGATTCACCGAACTAATCTGAGACAAAATCCTAAACTTACTACTTTTGGAATTCACAGAAGGCATTTAGTAGTCTTAAATCAGGATTTTGTCTTGCGTTAGGATTTTGTCTTTATTTGAACATAAATTAAACTTAAGTTAAACTTAAGTTCGTCTTAAGACAAAATCCTAACTTAAGACAAAATCCTGATTTAAGACTACTAAATGCCTTCTGTCAATACCAAAAGTAGTACGTTTAGGATTTTGTCTCAGATTAGTTTGGTGAATCGGCCCCTGAGTCTTTATCTGTGCTCATTCCTGTTCACAAAGGGAGATTCAACCATGAAATTTAGGATTCATGAAACTCATAAACAGAAAAAAGGGGGAGAGAAAACTCGCTCGTCTTCCCTTGACTATATCAATCAAACAACAAGAGCGAGTACTTTGTGTTCCTAACAGATCACCCTCTGAGTTCGCTCCCTTACAGACATGCAGGCGGGAGCCTTCAGGGTTTTTAAAAGAACCCACACTCGCCAACCTGCGTGGTGACCTGCCTCATTGGGGTCCCACTCGAAGTCGAGTGCCTCCGAGGTGTGCTTCGATGCCTGATTACAGCGGAGCTAGTTTATGTTTTACGTGAAATAAAAAGATGCAATTGGCTTAAAATTGACTCACGGTCACCTACCAAAAAGGTATTTTAATCTTGGTGACCTTTGGCAAGTTTAAAATCAGTGTTTGGTTACCGTTGAAATATCAAGGGTCTCATGTTATAAAACAGATCAAAACTAAAATCCAGCAGTAGACAAAACTGGCTAGTGGAAGCAGATTTCAGCTTTGAATCTGTCCCCAGTTTTCCACGTGGATTAAGATATTGTAAAAGCAGCTCCCAGACTGAAGAATGCTGTGCACAGAGCCCTAAAGTAGGTGTTCAGTGCGCTCGAATCACCCCTCTGCTCTCTCTGACCTAAGGTTACTTTTTTATCCTGGAGCTTTTTTAAGCTAGATCACATACTGGTTACTGCGGCTTTGGGTATGTAGTTTCTACCGGCATTTTTCTACTTCACAAATTCACATACATGCAATAATGGCTCCACCCTGCGCCCTTTTCTTTATATGACCGGCATATCTTCTTTAGAAGGCAGGCTAGTTAAAACCAAAAAACACTGGCAAAGCCAACAGGTGCATGGGTTACAGGGAGGGGGAGTGAGTACTTGGCTCCATCCTGTTGGTGTCAGTGCAGAGAGCTAGTGTCTGGTTGTGGACTGGGAGGTGATGTTAACAAAGTGGGCTCCTCACCCCGCTGGAAACTCTGCCTGTAGAACTAGGAGTGTCCACATCCGAGGCCTACAATTTGGAATATCACCTCTCGGGTGACATGTCGCGCTGTATGAATCCCCCGATTGATTGAATGATTGATTGATTGATTGATTTGTTGAAGATCTCAGGAAGCTGAAATGTACTGCAGGCACTTTTCTAACGAGAGCTCGCTGGTTCTCCCTGCGTTTCTTCTCTTGCAGCTTTTGTGTTCATCATCCTTTGTATAATCCTGTCGGTGAAGCTCGACGCGCTGCTGGCGGGCAGCGTGGGCTGGATCGCGGCATGTGTTTTCCTCCTGCTGGTTTGCGCTGTAATCACGGGGCTGATTTGGAGGCAGCCGGAGAGCGGTGCTCGTCTCTCCTTCAAGGTAGGAACGAATGAGCGATAAGTGTGGTCCATGTTTTCTTTCCTTCTCTCTTCTCCATCCTATCTCTGCCTTTTGTTTTGGTGTAGTGCCATTCTGCCTGTGCTGCCCTTTCTCTTTGGTTTCTTGGTACCTTTGGAATCAACACACTGTGCTGGTGTTCAGCCTATCTAGGGGCTCTGGAGACAAAGGGACCTGATTCTCCAGTGACAGAAGCAAAGTTAAGGTTTCTTCTCATGGATTCACTGTTGACTATTGATCACATCCTTCTTCTGCAGTGTTGTGTGGCTGCTGCCTCCTGTTAGCCCCTTGTCTCACCCTCTTAGTGTGTTTTCCATCTTGGCCTTTTCGTTGATGGTCATGAATATTTTTGCTGTGGCTTCAAGAAATGCTCTTACCAGGAAACATTTGTGTTTTTACAAAAAAAATATCAAGTTTAGGCTCTCCTGGTGTCTACAATATTAGCCTGTCATTTCAAGACCTCCATATCTTCAGCTTCTTGCCGTACCAGCGCCCTCCTTATGTCCTTCGCTTGTGCAGCATTTGCCCATCATTTCCAGTTGGAAAGTTCAACATTGAGAGCTTCTAGAAGGCTTGTTTCCTTGAAGGGAATTGTTTCACCAGTGCAAGCGCGCTGTGTGTGGTAGCGCAGCGGTTCCTGCGTGTTGACTTACCTCTTGCCTTGTTGTCTTGCAGGTGCCTGCCCTCCCCCTCCTCCCTCTCTTCAGTGTCTTTGTGAACATTTACCTCATGATGCAGTTGGATGCTATGACTTGGGCCCGCTTTGGAGTCTGGATGATAATAGGTAAATATTGCACTGTGGGTGGGATTCTCCGTGCACAAGTGCTGTGGGTTGACTAGTGGGAGGATTGTAAGATGTGAAATTTGCACTGTGGGTTTGATTCTCCGTGCACAAGTGCTGTAAGTTGACCAGTGGGACGGGTGGAAGGATTGTAAGATGGGAAATTTGCACTGTGGGTTGGATTCTCTGTGCACAAGTGCTGTGGGTTGACCAGTGAGAGGATTGTAAGACTGAAATTTGCACTGTGGGTGGGATTCTTCTCGCACAAGTGCTGTGGGATGACCAGTCGGACGAGTGGAAAGATTGCAAGATGGAATATTTGCATTGTGGGTTTGATTTTCTGTGCACAAGTGCTGTTAGATGACCAGTGGGACGGGTGGAAGGATTGTAAGATTGGAAATTTGCACTGCTGGAAAAACTGGTGAGTCTTTAATTTCTGGTAAAATTACTCATCCTTGGCAGGTTTCGCAATCTATTTCGGCTATGGAATACGCAAGAGTGTTGAAGGGCAGAACCGCGAGGAGTGCGAGTTGACGCTAAAAGCCAAGCCGCCCATCTACCTCAAAGCCGACTCCACGGGTCCGGTGACGTCCACCATATGACCACGTCTGCGGGACATCGGCCCAGGCGCTCCATCGCTGCTGTTTTAGTCTCTGGACCTTTAGTACCGCCACCTGTTTACGGGTGGAGTTGCCAAATGAAGACTGGAGCAATATGTTACGTTAACATAGTGTTTGAGTCTCGCTCCATATAATGTATGCACTCGTATGTTCGAGGGGCTGAGCCCCTGCGCTACATCTGAACATCATGCATCTTCTGTACTCTGAAGGAGTACTTGTACAGAAAAATGCTCGTCGCGTTTAGCATTGCACTAGTTGGTAAAAATTGCCTTTTGTCCCTTCCCTTCTGTCTTACAATCATAATTGTATTTAATATTTATCAGAATGCTATTAGACTGCCCACTGTTCTGCTATGTACATGGTTTTTAATGTTTTATAACTTTTTTTGTACTTTATTTTTTACTGTAAACTTGTTTATATAGTATGTGAAGAAAAAAGTTGGTAAAGTTTTTTTGTACAAAATAACTCCCTCGGGTCGCTTAGTCATTATCATAAGAACTTGCTTATTTAATTAGGAAAACTTGACAAGAACCGTTATTCTCTTCCTGTGTGCGTCGCCTCCTAACACTTAAGTAATAGAAAAATAAATCTTTTCAATATTTTTTTTTAAAAATCAACTTTTTTTCTCTTCATTACATGTTCATGTTCACAACATGTGTTGCTGTAGATTACATGCTGCACACACCCGCCACCTTGCATTGCGCTTGGAATGTAACAAGTTGTTTTTCAAGGAAATGCTTTCAGTTTGGAGGTAGCCTGGTTGGATACAGACCCTCTTCAGATTGGATCTTGACCTGCTTCAAGTGCTCAGCTTAAGCGGTGCCCCAGAATATTTCAACACAGAGGACCGATGAGCTGATGACTGATGCTGCTGCATCAGTGCTTAATTTGAGCAGCTGGTTTCCGGTGCTCGGCACCAGCAGTTAATTGTCAGCACCGGCTCTAGGGATAGTCCACCACATGGTGGCGCTGTTTTCTCAAGTTTGAGTTGAGCACAAGTGTGTTTTAAAAGTGAAAATACATAGAAATAGTCTGAAGTCTATAACTTGTAGGAGTGCAATGGTGGTGCTGGCTGCTGTGGCCTCCCGACAAGGCTCCTGGTACTATTTTTAATTTTTTTTTTACAAATTACGCACTGTTGCATCCAGCATACCAGCCAAGCCCATCTGAGAGCAGATTGCGCTGAAGAGCCTGGCCCAGATCTATGAGAATGACTTAAATGGTGGAGGCTTGGAAAACACTTTTTTTTATAAATGTGCCCTTCTTGCAATATCTAGTTTACCTGTCGGACACAATTAGGGCCCAGATTTTTCAAATAAATCATGCAGTGCTGCAGGTGAAGTAGCTGTGTTGCGTAAATAGGAGACAAGAACGGTGCCGTATCTATCTACAACGATGCGGAGCAGTTCTGCTCTCCCTGCGCTGGCACACTTCATGACGCCATGCGTCTACTCAGACACCGTGGCACCTCAGGGCAAGGGTGTCTGTGCTGTGGTCAGCATAGTGTTTGTGCTAGAAGGTGTCTATTCCTGAACAAAAACTATTTTAGATTACAATCCAGCACAAATCATCATTTGCAATGGAGTGTAATGGCCTGATAACGTGTTGAGGCGTTATTTTTCGCCTTTGATAAATAACGTTGCCACTTGGTTCGTTATTGGTCGGGGGGGCAATTAACAGCCCCCGATCATATGAGTGTATGGGGAATAATATACAGGTTTTGGTGTTTAACGCACCAAAATCCACATGAATCAGGTAATACCCTACACATCTCCCCTGTTAATTTGCTGAAATTTAACGAAGCTTGAGGTATTTAACACATTCGATAACTATTGGATGCATTAAATACCTTATCACTCATAATTCGTCCCATGTGTGAACAGGTTTGCGCACCGGTCAGAATATAACGAGCTACTAATAATTGGGCCCTGTTAGAAATGGGATTTCTGGTTGGCTAAGCCAGACATGCAATTCACATCAGGCAGGCAGACACACTGCACACCGAAATGACAACTTCTAAAAGTGGCACTTCTCCACCAGTCACAATAAATCTGCGCACACCATTGTCCAGCATTTATTCTCACGAGTTCGCACATACTAAACTCGCCCCTTTACTCATCTCATATCAGGAACTACCAGGGACACACATATCCCCCGTGCATTCCTATGAGAAGGCAGACCCATCTTACCACACATACACAGAGAGCGCACGCACTTTACAGAGTGCTAAAGTGCTCAGAGGCCTACAATCACCAACACCAGGTTACAGAAAAAGGCTAGGAGAACGCAAAAAGTTTCGGGGTGAACCTGCCAAAAGGGCCAAGTCCGACAGGCCCCAAATACCAGTCTAACATTTTGCATCAAGCTTGCACTAAAAAAGTTTTGAAAGTTAACAAAACCCGACGCAAAGTGTTTGTGAATCTGGGCCTGAGTTTGCAACCACTGATATCGAGGAACCAGAGCAGCAGCTCCTCTTCAGTCTGCAGCGCCTTTCATTGCAAAAAGAGTGAATTGATAGAAGGTGGGTGCACTTTGCCATCATGCAGGACGAAGACTCGAGGTTTCAACAGGTGCGGTTGCTGAAGATGTCAAAGTATTCAAGTCTGACAATTTAAGGGGCCCACCAATGTTCATTTAGATGTTTCTGTTTGTGATTGATATAGAGGCTGTTGCAAAGGAATTTGGGAATGCTTTTTAAGAGAAAGAAAGTTGTTGAGGCCATGTGATTTATATGAGAGTCTAAAGAGATCTTGTTATCTAAGATGACTCCCAAGATTTTTTACTTTTTCCACTGGGAATGGAACTGGGCCCAGATCTTGTGGCCACCAATCTGGGGACCAGAAATCAGCTGCGTTGCCGAACCGCAGAATTTCGGTTTTGCTAGAATTCAGGGGCATATTATTAAGGACCGGTGTTAAAATGATCGCTGTTTTATCGGCAGGAAACTGCAGATAAAACAGTGATAATGGGCTTGATAATACTCCCTTGTTAATTCCCATAGAAGCTCATGTTAACATCAGAACATGGGCTTCTATTGAAATTAACAAGTGCGTATTATCAAGCCCATTATCGCCGTTTTATCTGCAGTTTCCTGCCGATAAAACGGCGATAATTTTAACACCGGTCCTTGATAATATGCCACCAAGTCTCAAGCAGTTAGCGTTCCTCCATTGGCTGATAGGTTCCATGCAGAGTTTGAACGTTCTCGTTGTAGATTCAGGGTTTCTGTGAACGAATGTCGTCAGCATAGGATATGACCTGGAAACCTAAGGTTTTAATGAGCTTGACAAGAGGAGAGATGTATAGATTAACAGGGTGGGGACTTAAGGAGGCTCCCAGGGGAACACCAGGGGCAGATTCAATGGTTTCGAGGTGTTAGCGCCATGGGACACGTATTGTTCTCTATCCTTGAGGAAGGAGGCCATTGAGGCCAGCGCAGAGCTTCTGATGCCGACTGGCGAGGATGTTATGGTCCACGGTATCAAACACCGCCGATAGGTCCAAAAGGACCAAGGCGGCGTACTCCCCGTTATCCACTGGTTCTCTTATATTTTCAGTAACAGATACAAGCGCAGTCTCGGTGCTGTGCTGCTCCGGTAGCCGAATTGAGAGGGATCTGGAAGATTAGTTTGGGTGATGAAAGTGGCAAGCTGTTGGTTGAGCACTTTGTCCAGCTTTTTAGCCGGCAAGGGGAGACGAGAAATGTGACGATAGTTTGACAGATCCGGGGCCAGGAGAGAAACCTGGTATATCAAGGGAAGAATGGAGGATTTTTTCCAAAGTGGAGGAAAAGATCAAATTTGAATGATTTCGATAAAAATAGGGGTGGGGCGGTCAGTGATGACCTCGGGGGCAGGATTCAATATTCTCGGGGGCAAGGTAACCGGAGTTAGTAGTAAGTAGTGGGTTTGTAACTTGTTCTTTGACCAAAGCTGTAAAGTCTGTGTAGACTCCATTGAGATTGTTGGATGGTTCATAAGGAGGGTTTGTAATAGGCGAAGAGTGATCCTATTGGAAGGATGAGAAAACTATCTCTTGAAAGGTAGAGGCTAGGAGGCCACAAAACGGGGAACATCCATTACGACGCGGTGTTTACACCGCACTACCATTACAACGCTGGTTTTACAACATTCTACGACTTGCGCTGGAGGGCGCTCTAGGCTAAGGAATAGTAGATTTACTATTCCAACACCTTCCCTACGGTACGTAGGCTGGTGTTGGAATAGTAAATCTTACTGTTCCTAAGTCCAGCGCCCTACAGCGCAAGTCGTGGTAACGAATTGCGTTGTAAAACCAGCGTTGTAATGGTAGTGCAGTGTAAACACCGCGTTGTATTGACATACAACCCACAAAACTCTTGACTGACACTTGCGCAGTTACCGTGGGGAGGATTGGATAGAGATTTAACCGTTTTTAAGTTCTTTGGATGAGTTTATGCAGACTCTATTTTGATGGTGTAGTAAGCTGATTTTTCAGCAATAAATCATGTATTTATAAGCCTGGAGAGATTTTTTGTAAATGGCTTTCTCCTCTTGTATTGGAGTTTCCATTTCGTTTCCAAGTTCCGGCAAATTTTCTTTTGATCTTTGAGCTTAGAAGAGTAGCGGGGTTCTGAAGTGGTTTTACAGGGAGTGGGACTGGTGGTGGAAGGGGCTAGGATACCTAGGGTGGGATTCAACCTGGCAGCCCGGTCCGTGCAGGTAACAGCAGTGGGGCCGTGTCCGGGGGGATTTCGAGGGACGATGTCGTGGGAAGATGAATTATTTATTTAATTTTCTCTCAGCATTGTCCCTCAAAATCCCCCTTTACCCGGCCCCACCGCTGTTACCTGCACGGACCGCGGCTGCAACCAGGCGTGGTAATTGACCACTGATGACTCTGGCTCACCGTTGATAAGAGGAGGCAAGTTGAGAAGAGACTTAGTGAGATTGGGCGAGGTCACTTTGTGCCAGGGTCGTATAGTTCCTGCTTGTGATATTGGTGTTAAGAGATGCACTGGGGTGGTCACGCAAATAACACATCTCACTGCAAAGTGGTCAGACCATGCTAAAAGAATCGACTTGAGGAATTAGAGAGCTGGATAATCGGAAGAAATCCTGTGTAAAGTGTGACCAGCGGCGTGGGACGGACCGAGGACCACTTGTGTGAGTCCAAAATTAGTCATATTACCTATAAAAAGAGCAACGTTAGCTTCTGACGTGTTTTCCAGGTGATAATTAAAGTCACCCAGGGGCATATTACCAAGGCGGGCGATATGAGATTATCGCCGCTTTAGCGGCGATAATTTTACCGCCCTATTAGCAAGCTGTCGCTAACAGCAGTTAGCGACAGCTTGTAGGCGATAGCGAGCGGTTTGGGGCCTGCTTTGCATGTCAGCAATATTTATCGCTAATGACATGCAAAGTGGGCTTACCCAACCTGTTAACGACTGAAAGCAGTCGCTAACATCGCTATCGCCTATTATCAACGCTGGCGTAGCGATGGAAATATTCGCGCTAAGCGCGAATATCTCCAAAACCTAACGCCTGCTCAGACCAGTTCTTAGCCTGTATATCCAATGGGAGGTAGATATTCAGGCTGAGTCCCTATTAGCGATAATGCCTGAATATCGCTGGATTTCCAACGATATTCACGCATTTCGCTGCTAGCGTTGGAAATTTTATCGCTTTAGATATAAACATTGCTAATAGCACGTTATCTCTGCGATAAAATCCGGCGATGCGCGGCGATAAAAAAAATGTCGCTAAGCTTATTTAGCGATAAATATCGCTAGTTGTTGGTAATATGCCCCTAGGATCTGTAAAATGTTCGGAGTTTAGTCTAGATTCGAGATAGGAGCTTATGAGCTCGTAGCAACAAGTTCTTTTTGCATCTAGTTTCATTTGGAAAGCCAAAGCTTCGCTTTCAAGACCAGGTGCGAGAGAGGAGAGCAGTTTGCACCTATTGAATTTCTGGCTATAATAGCAACACCGTCCCTCCCCCCTCCCCCCCCCCTTTTTGCGGTCGGTGCGATCGTGTCTGGATTTAGCATAGCCGGGGGCGTGGCCATTGCTAAGTCAGGACCGGCTGAAGGGTAAGCTCAAGCTATAGCAACGAAAGTCAAGTCTACTTCGTATATCATTAAGAAGTCCTTCCATTTTTGATTTGCGATCTTACATTGATAAGAACACATTTGAGGTGCCTGTGTGTGTTGGAGGCTAAATGCTGGGACTTAGATATAAAATCTTTTGGTGTAGTGGGCTGCTGTAGTTTGAAAAGGCAAGCAGGACATTTTTTGTGTGAATATTTTTATTCTGTTTTGCAGAGTAAAAAAAGCATCAAACGAAGCATGAATACACAATACACAGCATAGGGCACTCCATTTTGGCAGTGTAGGGCAGTTCTAAACACAATCTGGCTGTCTGAATGAGTCTGTCAATGGGTTGAAAGGCGTGAGTGCCAACAGAGGGGTCATACATTTCACAGAGAGGATTCTTACTGACATTATGGAAGGCTGGTATGTCTTCTTTCGAGTAAGGTGCCAGGGGGATAAGATCTGTTGAGTGACGTACAGGGGGTCTGGCGCTGGTCGCAGTCCGGCCGCGGACGGGCTCAAACGGGCTTGCCTTTGGTGCTCCCGCGGTGTGCCCGGTGGACGGGCACAGACGGGCTTGCCTTTGGTGCTCCAGCGGTGTGCCCGGCGGACGGGCACAGACGGGCTTGCCTTTGGTGCTCCCGCGGTGTGTCCGGTGGACGGGCACAGACGGGCTTGCCTTTGGTGCTCCCGCGGTGTGCCCGGCGGACGGGCACAGACAGGCTTGCCTTTGGTGCTTCAGCGGTGTGCCCGGCGGACGGGCACAGACGGGCTTGCCTTTGGTGCTCCAGCGGTGTGCCCGGCGGACGGGCACAGACGGGCTTGCCTTTGGTGCTTCAGCGGTGTGCCCGGCGGACGGGCACAGACGGGCTTGCCTTTGGTGCTCCCGCGGCGTGCCCGCTGCGCGGACGATCAGCAGCCTCATTTTTAGCATCACATCAGCCAGTGGGCGTGTCAGGGGAGGTAAGTGACGTGGTGCCTTAATGCGCCTAAAACTAAAAATAGTGCAGGGTAAAAGAGATTTCTAACTGGGGCACAGCATTCCCTGTCCTCCCCTGCAAGGAAGGGATACTGATGAAATTAAAAGCAATTAAAATAAGAGGGTGTAAAATCAGAAATATATCAAAACATCATAAGTCAATGAAGATAGAAACCCATCCTAATATGGCGTCTCCAAGCGCCGTGGTAGCCAGGCACCTCCCAGAAGAGTACAAGGAACCCAAAACCTATTCCAGGCGAGTAGGGCACACGTGGGTCCCTCTCAGAGGTGCAGGAAGGTGACTTGCGTCACTGCACTGCACGACTATTCTGTAAATCTGCCCCTCAGCATCTGAACCCAGATAAACCCTCCAAGCACGGGCAAGAAGGCAATAATGTCCATCACACACCACAACCAAGCGTAAGGCAGCTTACATGGATCCTGGCACAGGCCAAGCTGATGGCAAGCCTCAATAGCGTGCACAGTCGCTACAGATAAAGCATATTTTTACCTTTGATGAGCCCATCCTAGAGATCAGGGAGTTCCCTGTCTGCAAGATGACAAGGTGTACCACCTATAAGAGGACGCTGCCAAGTCGCGGCTCCTCCACTAGGGCGGAGGAGCCCAGCCCCACTGCTTTCTTACAATGCGAGAAAGCCAAAGCATAAAATGGTAATAACTTTTAGGTATTACCATTTTATGTTTGGTTTGCGCATGGTGGGCGGGAATGCTCTGCTCTTTGAGCAGGGCAGGGGAGGAGTGGTTTGCCCTCTCCTGAGTGCACAAAGACTGTTTGGTCGGCCCTGCTGCAGGCTGCATGAAGAACATGCCCACCCCACTAGCCCCTGGCTGGGTGCCAACCCGACCAATCACAACACTGCTTGCAGTGTTGTAATTGGCTTAGGGGAGGGAGCCTGGCTGCCTACTTCCTGATCCTCTCGGAGGAAGAAAAGCAGGAGAGTAGGACCAGTGAATACGCGGGACCCGGTGGAAAGGTAGGTTTTAAATGTTTAAAAAAAAAAAATTATGATCACCTCCTTCCCGCGAAACCCCATGCCCCGCCCATAACCCACGAGCCATGACGGCCGATACTGCCGCTGCCTCCACCGCCATCCTTCATATTCCGACTTCAATGCAGATATTTCGCAGACCCAGTGTCCCCAGGTCAAGACCAAGGGACACGAGAGCAGGACGATGACAAGGCATCTATGATGAGATGCTGGAGCCGATCACATTCAAGGCTTCTCCTCATCACTCAAGCTCTCTCCAGGCCCTTTATTGGAAGGTGGTATTCCTAGTCGCTCTCGTCTCTCTCCGAGTGGTTAGGGACCTGCAGGCCCTCTCAATGGAGGAACCATGTATACAGATCCACAAAGCTAGATAAAGTCATGTACAGATCTTGGGTTTTACCCAGTAGCAACTCGCCTTTCCACTTTACTCAGTCCATTGAGTTAACATCTTTTTTCCAAAGTCCAGGTGTGCAATCTAAAGGGCTTTATATACTTTAGATGTCAGGATGGCTCTCACGTACTTCACAGATCGACCTCTGTTACAACAAGCATTAGAAATGCAATAGGTCTCGGGTTTGTTTGAGTTTGAGAAAATGGCCTTGTAAATGGCAATGTATTTTAGGCATGTGTCTTGGAGTGTGAGCATGTGGTGTGTGTTGGAAAAATGTGTTTTGCATTTGAATATTAGCAATGGTGGCGTGCTGTGCTTTAACGCATTATTTTGAAAAGGTAAAGTGCAGCATAGAGCGAATGCTACAATATTTTATGGTGGATGCATTAACAATTGATAGGTGCATTGATGGGTGGTGGATGTGGGTGCCTGTAGGAATTGTGCAGTGATGGCTGGTGGTATGTGTGATTGTGTGGCTGTGATGCGTACAGAGATGGATGGTAATGTGTGTGCTTTGTAAAAGAGTGCACTGACAGCTGTTGATAAGTGTGCTTACTGAAAGAGTGAACTTTGGTGGTGTTGTGTGTGACTGATGAAAGTGTGCAGTGACAGATGCTGGTGTGTGTGTGTGTTTGGTGAAAGCATGTACTGACATTGTGTGTTGTGTGTGTGGTGGATTTGCGGCACTGAGGCATTGTCGTGTTTGTGTTTGGTGAAAGTGTACATTGATGGCTGTTGGTATTTGTGCCTGGTGAAAGTATGCACTGACGGTTGGAGGTGTGTTGTTTTGTGTGTTTTTTTGTGTGTAGTGATGAGTGTGTGCTGGTGAGAGGCTGGTGTGTGTTTAATGTGTGTGTGTGTGGTATGTGTGTGTGGTGTATGTGTATGTGGTGTGTGGGTTTGTGTGTGTGGTCCTATGTATGTTTGTGGTGAACTTAGTTTTAGTGTTTGTCTCCCGCACACTCAGACAGTGTCCCTACACACATACACTGCTCACTCTGCACATCCACACTGTTCATTCGCATAGTCACACACTGTTCATCCTGGACACTCACACACTTCGCACCCTGCACACTTACACACTGTTCACCCTGCATACTCACATACTCACACACTATTTACCTTGCACACTCACAGCTGCAGTCACTGTCACAGCACTCTACAGCACACAGCACTGTACAGCACACAGCACTCTATAGCACACAGCACTTCTCAGGACACAGCATTCTACAGCACACAGCACTCTACAGCACACAGCACTCTGCACTCAACTGCACACAGCACTCTGCAATCAACAGCACACAGCACTCTGCACTCTACAGCACTCTACAGGACTTCTCAGTACACAGCACTTCTCAGCACACAGCATTCTACAGCACACAGCACTCTACAGCACACAGCACTTCTCAGCACACAGCACTCTACAGCACACTACACTCTACAGCACACAGCACTGTACAACACACAGCACTGTACAGCACACATCACTCTACAGCACACAGCACTCTACACTACTCTAAAAGAAAGTAAGCATGAATGCACTATTTTCCTCACACTATTCCCGACATTTTCACACCTAAGCAGAGTATCACTGTGCACGATAAAAACAACCCCAAATAACTTCCTCCTTCATACCAAATTATTTCTTTATCGGCCACACTGCAACCACACACGTCCGTGTATGGATACTTTGGTCTGCGCCAAAACAAAGAAGTTTGCTTACTGTGAAATGGAGCAACACTACTGACAGAAGCGCAGTATACATACATCGTGTAATACTACATGTTTGGTCCAATCACTTCGCATTCTTTTTATGCTCAAGTCTTGTTGAATTTTGTTAAAGCACGTCTATACGAAATTCAAGATAATCTGCGTAATTCTGTTTCAATAGAAAGAAACTGGCCTTCACTGAACAGGCCATTGTATCGCGGGGCTCGAAATAAAGCTAAAGAAAACATTGGAACATTCCCCGACATAGTTCTAGCAAGGCAAATGTTTAGGTGAATTCTTCTTAAAAAGAAAAAAAAATGCCATCAGGATGTGCTTTTTCTCCTACTTCTACTTAGTTTCTCTCTTCTTGTTTACCAAGTAGAAACTACAAAGGTTATGGACATGCCGGATTTCTATGTGAACCGTCTCCTGCATTATTTGCGCATACTCCATATATAGTCCATACTTCCATTTCAACTTCCACCATTATTCTCTTGACAGTGGCAGTATATCCCTCGGCTGATTAATCAGTCTGTGCCTCATTTAAAAAATTTCCACAGCAAACACATAAACAAATCGGTGAATCTGAAAGAAAACTCGGGAGCCACCATGCGCGCACACAGAGCTGAAGAAAAATAAAAGCACAGCAGTGAACACGCTACAAGCATCTGCCTTCAATTACCGGCACCTCTGACAGCTGGTAATTGAGAATTTATAGCATTCTCCTGGACGGGGAGACAGCATGCGCGCGCACACAGCTCAAGAAAACGACAGAGTCGTGAATGCGCGAACATCTGGCTTCAATTACCACGGACCCTGACATCTGGTAATTGGGAATTTATGGCATTCTCCTGCGCGTGTCCGCACGGAATATGCAGGAAGTGGAGAGAGCAAAATTCCTAGGGCCTATTGCATGAAGCCTTACAAAAACACAGCCGTGAGAGGGCCAATTGCCATGCAGATGGCACACAACACCACGAAAATTCTCGCTCATTAAGGAATTTTTTCATTACTTATCGGAGCATTTTCTGAGCCCCCTAACAAAACGGCTCGGAAGCTCCGCCCACACTTCGTGTGGGGCGTAGGCCGAGCCCTAAAAACCAAGCAGCTGTTTGTTGCACTTATGCAACTGCACCTCAGGAGTCCTGTCATATCACGGGTGATAAACGGCGGTCTACAAATACCAACTGATTGATTGATTGTCTCAAAGCAAGTTTGGCCAGATAGATCGCTGGGTGTATTCAGATGAGGTATGCCAAAGGCAAGCACATAACTAGGGCTACTGGTTTTAAGGTATTTTTGTTTTTAACATTACCGTCTGTATTTATCTATATTTATTTTTTGCCATCTTTATGGTATTTATCTATATTTATTTTTTGCCATCTTTATGGTATTTATCCATATTTATTTTGTATTTTTGAAATAAATACAATCAAAATATGGTATATTTCCACATTTATTTAACTCTTTAGATGTGCACTCATACATGGTTGCCTGTCACGGTTTAGCAAATTAAGAAGTCATATACATATATAACGAAACACTACTCCACAGGTGCATATTAGTGTCAACTACAAATATATGTTAAAAAACAGGATATTTCTTTAAATACAGGCATATGTTAACTAACCGTGGGCAGAGACCTCCGCTACGCTGGCAGAGCTTGCAGATTTTTTCATACTCTGCGTTCCGCTCAGAACGCGAAGTTTATGCAAAACTCTGACTCCGCAGTGGAACGGAGTTCAACCCCGGAGGAGGAGGGCGGCCCGTAGACGCCGCGATAAAGGTAAGCGTGTTTAATTTGAAAAATATTTATTGAGAGGGGTGGAGACGCGGAGCGCAGCTCTACAGAGTTTTTGCTCAACTCCGTGGTGCTCCGCATAGAGCAACTCCGCCAGCTCCTTCCGGGCCTGATGTTAACTTCCTATGCTGTGTATCTGTTCAGCTTTTGCCTGTATCTCATGATAACCAGCCAATCTGTGTACATGCGCCATGCCCCCCTCTCCAGATGCAGCGCAGCAGGAAGTTGCGTCTGGAAACCTTTTAAAAATCCTAGAGGCTTATTTACAAGCCCCTTACGCTAAAGGTGCGTCACTTTTAATATGGGGAAAAAGTGACCCACTGGTGGCGCAAGTGGCTTGTAAATAAGCCCCTCTTGTTTCACTAAACACAAATTCTTTTCTGTACGGATACTTCATAACACTTTGCATTTCTACAACACCATCTTAATGGCAAAAAAACATACTCTGAGGTGGTGTGTATCGTGGTGTATTGTGCCTCTCAGGGAGGCGTCACGGTTCACCTTGAAACCAAACGCACCTCTTTGAAGCAGAACAGCTTATAGCAGTAGGTGCCCAACCCAGGAGTGTGCACAGCATGTGAATCTACAGCACTAAAAGTAAGGTTTTTCATATCAAAATCACTATAGGAAAATAAATTGCACAGAGTAGTATTTCTGCCCAGACCCATTTTATTTCCCCACATTTTAGGCCGTAATTACAACTACTTGGATAATTTTGTTTTGGGAGCGCAGTCTTGTTTACCCCCAAAATGGGGTTCCAAGTCAGCCACGGCCCAAGCCATATTATAATTGCTTATGTGCTATTTGCCCACACCTTTGTCAGGTAAAACCTGGTGAGCATCTTTGGGCAAATAACATGACATTTTCAATGCATTCCAGGGTGCACACATTGTGATTTTTAATCTGGGGCATTGCAAGCAGCCAGCTGATAGATACGCTAGCGCTTTTTTTGGGTCGCTGTCTGGAGGAACAAGAGCGTTTTTAGGAAAGTCAAAATCGCCACTTGACCTGTAATTTGTTTTTTAAAAGAAATTTTATTTGCATTTAATTCATCATTGCTTTTAAAAAATTGCCGCATACTCGCATTTAAAAGTGATTACACACACCGCTGATTAGAGCGGGATCCACTGTCTGTCCGGGGGCTCCAGCGCCATCTTGAGTGAGGAGGTGCCACTCGAGGACGCCATTTTGGTGAGCGCACTAGTGGCTGGGCCGGACACGCGTGCTACCTATTTAATTCGGGCAATGCAAGCGCGAAGCGCGCGCGCCGAAGGCGCACCAGAGGCAAGCCCGTCTGCGCCCGTCCACCCCCCGGGCGTGCCTAGTGCCAGCCACGCTGCCCGTTTGGGGAGCCAGGGACGTCGCATTGTGTATACAAGGACTCAGCTATTGCAAACAGGTGGGAGAGTAGAGCCTGGTAACATCAATCAGGACCCTGCTAAAATAGAGGCAAGTCAGGTTAGGAATATCAGATTAAGCTGTGGGCTGCTCAACTGTAGGTCGCTGGTCAAGCATCACACAGAAATCTCTATATTGATTGAAGATCTGAATCTAGATGTATTATTCCTAACCGAAACCTGGATTCGAGCAGACTTGAAATAGGACTTGCCTGTCCAAAGGGCTTTAACATCCTACATAATCCAAGGTTTAAGGGCAGAGGAGGAGGGGTTGGGATGATCCATAGAGAAGAACTGCATTTTGCCACGATAAAAGTGGAAGAGGTTAGTGGGCTAGAGCTCCTGGGATTCTCGCTGCAGGAACCCAAAGGTAGCCAACTCACGGGACTGGTTTGCTATAGCCCACCAGGGAGCGTCACCCACTACCAAGACGCCCTGGATATCATTACCAGTCTCTCCCTTGCACATTCCAGAATGATTATCCTCGGTGATTTCAACCTGTGGGAGAATGCCTCCTTGGGTATTCATTTGAGAGAACTGACGCACACCTGTGCCAATCTGAGTCTTCAACAACTAGTTAAACTCCAGACTCACCAAGGCGGTCATATACTTGACCTGCTCTTTGCCAATGCCTTGGAGACTGAGGTACTGAGTGTTACACCCCAAAATTGGACAGACCACCACTGAGTCTCATTTCAAATCCTACTCCCGGAACACACGGGACAAGCTAAGATACCTGTGGCGTTTAGGGTCGGAAGAGAATGGGCGAAGTTGGGTAGGTCAGGGGCCACATTAACTCCACCACCAGACAGCCTTTTCTGCGCCTCCACCTCAGTTGAGACTAATTGCAACATCTATCAGAACTATATCGTGAGTGCGCTGGATCGAATAATCCCGATAAAAACAATCAAAATAAGAAATAGACAGCCTGATTCATCATTCTCCCGTTTTGCGAGCCCCTAATAGCGATTCATAACGAATCGCTATTAAGGACTTGCAAAACGGGATTCATGTAGGAATTGCAATAAATATTGCGATTCCTACATGTTCCTTATTTGCAAGTAGCAAATTGCTAATCACAAATAAGGAATAACTCCCCATTCATTCCTATGGGCCAAAAGGCCCATAGGAATGAATGGGGAGTATTCCTTATTTGCGATTAGCAATTTGCTACTCGCAAATAAGATAACGATTTAAAGGGTGCCAGGGGTGTCCAAAGGACACCCTGTAGCACCCCTTAAATGCAAATTGAAACAGGTGTTGCGCACACACATGTCCAAAGGACATGTGTGTGTGCAACATGCAACTTAGAAAAATGCTTTTAAAAGTATTTTTGTAAGTTTTCGCTATTTACCACGAGGTTTGACCTCGCGGTAAATAGCGGGCCGAAATTGCGAATTCGCAATTTTAAAATGGATGATGAATTGCATTTAAGGAATCTCAAATAGAGATTCCTTAAATGTAATTCCTCGCAAAATAGCGAAATCGCTATTACCGATTTTTGCATTTGGGATGATGAATCCCAAATGCAAAAATAGCGTTCGCAAAGGGCCAGATTCTCAGAATATGGCCCTTTGCGAGCAGATTTCGGCTTGATGAATCAGGCTAAGAATCTTAGCACCATGGTATAATGATGAACTGAGACATTTACGCCTGCTGTGTAAAAAGGCGGAAAGGAAATGGAGGAAGGGCTATTTGGAGGGGGATATGCTTGAGCTGAGAGCAGCACAGACTGCGTATAAACAACGGATCCTAGGCTGCAAGGCCCAGTTCTATGCTAATTCCATTTCACACGCCTCTAACGGGACTAGAGAACTCTTCAGGATAGTCAGAGACCTATCAGCTCCGGCATGTCTGAGCACTAAAGTGGGGGCCTCTCAGAGAACTATGCAATGATATTGCTTTGCACTTCCTGGATAAATTGGGAAAGATTGTTAGCTCACTTGGGGTGTTTAATACCGACACCCAGCCCCACAGCTCACTGGAGACGGAGGTGGTCCTGAGCCAGTTATACACTCTTGATAGCTTTCAGGCACTCTCTGAATCCGCCTTTAGCGAGGTAGTGCTAAGTATATCCTCAGGATCTCCCTCTGACCCTTTGCCACAGAAAATATGGAAAACCTATGGCCACAAAACTCTCCCCTGGCTTAGACAGATATGCAATCAGTCATTGGAAACAGGCACTGTCCCGGGGGAATGGAAACAGGCGGTGGTGACACCACTGATTAAAAAACCTGCCTTAGACCCCACAAACCCAGTCAACTTCCGTCCAATCTCGCTGCTCCCTTTTCCTATTAAAATCTTGGAGAGGGCTGTAAACAGGTCCTTGTCAGACTTCTTTGAGGAACATCACTTGTTGGACAAGGATCAGTTTGAGTTTCGGCCGGCGCACGGGACGGAGTCTGCTCTCCTGACTATGCTGGACAACCTACGAATGCGGGCCGACAACGGGAATGGTGCAGTACTGGTACTTCTCGATATGTCGGCCGCGTTCGACACGGTAAGCCACCCAATCCTCTTAGAGAGACTGGAAATGATGGGGGTCAGGGGTAAAGCCTTGCAATGGCTTGGTTCCTATCTGACAGAAAGAGAAAAGACAGTTTCTATGACACCTTTCACCTCCTGCAAGACGTCGGTCACCCACGGGGTGCCTCAGGGCTCCACTATTAGCCCTGTTCTTTTTAATGTCTATTTACAGCCACTGTTTTCTATCATCAAATCGTTTGGGGTTGACCTGGTCAACTATGCGGACGATACGCAGCTGGCATTCTCCCTGGAAGGAGAACAGGCAGTTTCCTTGGAGCACTTCCAAGAGTGTATGCGCCAAACCGCGTATTGGCTGCGGAGGAATTCTTTGCAGTTCAATGGCGAAAAAACTGAAGTGCTCCACTTCTCCCCTGCATGGCCGACCATCTACTCCCCGTTGGAGTTTAGACTTACTCCAGAGGAAGATCCATTGATCCCGGCCAACACGGTGCGGAACCTGGGGGTCTTTATAGACAAAAACCTCCAGATGGAGTCGCAGGCAACCAAGACAGCTAATGTCTGCTTTGGTTGTTGCGCCTGCTTCGTCGAATACTCCCCATGTTACCAAGGGAACTGCGCGTTTTGGTAGTAAGCAGCACAGTGCTGAGCAGACTGGACTACTGTAACTCCCTATATCTAGGAGCCCCCCAGTACTTCTTTCAGGGGCTAAAAAGAGTCCAGTCTGCAGCGGCAAAACTGGTACTGGGGTTGCGACGTGACTCTTCTTCCACCTCCGCACTCAGGCAGCTCCATTGGCTACCAATCAGGGAAAGGGTTCTTTTTAAGTCACTTTGCCAGGTGTTTAGGGCCTCACGTGAAATGGGCCCAGTCCCTCTACAGGAAAGATTCTCCTGGTATCACCCTCAGAGACAGCTCCGGTCCTCGGGTACCGGCTTGCTGGCAGTCAGGAAATTTAAACGCTCCTGGATGGGGGGGAGGGCTTTCAGTGTGGTAGGAGCACAGTTATGGAACAAGTTACCACAAATGATCAGACAGAGTGTCTCACTAATTGAATTTAGGAAAAGTTTGAAAACTTGGCTATTCCCTAAACTCTGATCTATGCTCCATTCTCTCTCTTCACCAGCCAGCTGACCAAGTGTTTGATATCTAAAGCGCCAGGATACCCGTCGGGTGGCAGTAGCGCTATATAAGCATAGATACAATACAATACAAATTTTAGTATCTTTACAGTGTTTGTCTTTCTTTAGGCCTGCTGCTGCACTTCGTGAAGTATAATTGTTCCTCGCTATATATAAATGTAGACTCATATACAGTGAAATTCTGCCTAAAGAAAGGCGAGCTGGCGCAGAACACTCTAAAATAAGAGCGTGGTCATCGGTGCTATGTGATGGACGCATGCGTCTTGGCGCTCGTCAAACACAAGAACATTGGGTAATGTATTTAATCCACCTTCCCTGGTGCATCTACACTACATCTACACTTCTGCACTGTCCTATTGTCAAAAAAGCCTGGAGGTCGGCGGCGTGGCCGAGATAGCCATCATGCCGGACGCAGCTTAACGGAGCTCCGTCCCGCCCGACATTGATCCTCCTATATATCCTGCCTCCCCCCGATCCAGTGCGACCCGGAGGGGAGAATCCTGCACTGGAACCCGGCGGCGAGCTTCTGGCAGAATTCCAAGCGATTTCGTGCGCCGGGGGCTGTAGATCGCGGCCGTGCAGTGTGGAGCCTGCGCAGCAAAGTGGAGCCGGGGACCTCGATTTTCGCGGGTCCCGGTGGTCAGCGTGGTGGTGGCGCCGAGGGTGAACAGCGCGCGGGTGTCTGGCTCGGCGGGACCCGCAGCGGCGCCTGGCAGTGCTGGTCAGCCCCTCTGGGGTCCCCGGTGACAAGAAGATCCGGGGGATGGCGGCCCGTTCCCTGGCCCTGTGAAGCGGCAGTGTGGCGAGGCCTGGATCTGGAGGCGAAGCCGGGGATTCGAGTTTGGCGTGCCCCCCAGAGGCGGACTCCGGATCTTGACCCTGACGTGGGCTCTCCAGGAACACATCGGCCCCAGAGGGACAGACTGTAAGGAGGAGAGCGACGTTCCCTGAGGGGTGTGATCGGGGGGCACTGCGGGACCACGAGGCTGGAGGGGGCCCGTGGCCTGTCTTACGGCGGTCGAAAGGGGCTCCCGGAAGTCAAGCAGAGGATCCTTGATGTCTCCGACGGACACACCTCAAGGGCTTAGTTTACAATATAACTGACCATAGCTTTGTGCCTTAGCATGTTGATGTTTTTCCTTCTTTGCGGGTGAGTAGCATTGGATGTGTAGATTTACATGTAGCCTTGAGAAGGATGGGGCGCGGAGGGGTGGAGGGAGGGATGTTATGGGCGGGCTATTCCCCTACTTGCGCGGTGATTGAGGGTGGTTGAAGGGGTTTGGGGGTGTTCAATGGGGATCCATTGGCGTGGATGGCCTCGGGCCCCATATTGGGGGCCGGAAGTCCGCTAAACCGCGACAGGTACTGCAACGTTCTTAAGGTATGGGGAGGGGGGCAGGGGCAGGGGAAGGGGTGTTGTTTGCACTAGGGGGGTTTAGTTGGGGGGGGTGAGTCGCACGGTCCCATGGGGGTCTCGATAGTTGGTGTGTGTGCACCTGCATGGCCCAGCATCTGGGCGCTCGCTCTGGGCGTTCCCTGATGGCAAACTATGAGAATGTGGCACGTGGGCCCAGGGGCTCTCTCCGAGTCCTCAGCTGGAATGTGCGGGGAGTCCTGGACAAGGTTAAGAGGGGAGCGGTTTTGCGACAGGCGAAGAGGGCTGGCGCTGATGTGTTGATGTTACAGGAAACCCACATACTGGGTACGAAAACACTGTGCCTACAGCGCTATGGCTATCAACAAGTATTTCATGCAGGCTTCACTAAGGGATCTAGGGGGGTGGCCATTTTAGTACACCGCAGAATCCCCTATGTCCACTCAGCTCAATGGGTTGATACACAGGGTTGCTACATCATTATCAAGGGTATGGTAGGTGAGAAACCTCTGGTACTAGGGAGTGTCTATGCCCAGCCACCTTTACAGTGGTCCTTGGTCGAAAAGTTATTTGCGGTGTGGGCGGACATCCCTGATGCTCTGGCGGTTATTGGGGGAGATTGGAATGATGTTATGGACAGCCTTACAGATAGGTATTGACCCGGGGGTGGATGGGTGGTGGGTCCTTCCACTAAACTGAATGACATGGCTAGGAGACTCAACTGGGTAGATACATGGCGGCACCTACACGGTAACACGCGGGGATACACGTTCCTTTCTGCTGTCCACAAATCCTTCTCTAGGCTGGACTATATATTCGTTCCTAGGGTAGCGATTAATAGGGTGGAGTCAGCGGACATACTGCCACGCGGGCTTTCGGACCGCTCCCCAACTACTCTTGACATTTGTTTGGACAAGGGGCGGCAGCCATTCCGATGGCGTCTCTCTGTTTGTCACCTACAGCTGCCGGACTATCAGAAGCATATGGGGGAGGCCATTGCACAATTCTTGGATGAGAATGTGGGGTCCCTTGCGGAGGCCGGAACGGTATAGGAGGCCATGAAACCAACACTACAGGGAGTCAACATAGCCTGGTGCGCAGCAGCTCGGAGGAAGCGCAGGGCGGACTTGGTACGTGCCGAGGCTGAAATTGAGGCGTTAGAGGGTCAGGGAAATGTAGAAGGTGGGGTTCAAGCGGTGGGGCAGCTCCTTCTGGCACAGCAGTCCTATGCCTCTATGTTGATGGATGAGGCGAGACAGATATGGCTCGCAACGCGCAGTAGGATATACCAGTGGGGGGATAAATCGGGAACGATGCTACACCGGTTATGCCAGGGCACGTTCCAGGCTCAGACCCTACCGGGGATTCTGGACAGCGTGGGGTCCCCAATCACAGACCCTGAAGAATTGGCGGAACGCTTTGCTGCCTACTACGCAGATCTGTATGCCCCGAATGAATGTCTCCCCGCGGATGTAGTGGACAAATTCCTCGCTGATCTGCCGCCACGCACGGTTTCCGATGAGGTGCGGGAACGCCTGGAGCTCCCACTGACAGAGGAGGAACTGGGCACTGCACTGGGTGAACGTAACACGGACAAGGCCCCCGGACCCAATGGGTTTCCCAGTGAATTCTATAGGAAGTACCACCTGCAGCTCGGTGCTCATTATAGAGCGGCCGTAGAGGAGGCTAGGGAACGAGGCAGCCTCCCCCCAGATTGGAGACATGCAGAAGTGGTGGCCTTCCACAAGCCAGGCCGGCCCCCGGAGCAGCATGCATCGTACCGCCCAATCTCCTTGCTAAACGTAGAGGCCAAGATCTTGGCCAAAGCAATGGCCAACCGGTTATTACCCCATATAGCGGACCTTATCCACCCAGACCAGGCTGACTTTATGCCGCAGCGGGCGACCAGGCACAACATTCGGAGAGCGCGTGTGGCCATAGCAGCAGTCTGGAGTACAGGGGTACCGCCGGCGCTTCTGTTAGCCGATATGGACAGGGCGTTCGACTCGCTGAGCTGGGTCTACCTGTTCGCCCTCCTGCTTCGGCTTAACTTCGGTCCCCACTTCTTGTCGTATCTACGGCTGTTATACACAGACTTGACAGCCTCGGTTAGGGTTACAGGGGCCATGTCCTCCAGTTTTTCCATCGGGCGGGGCACCAGGCAGGGCTGCTCCCGCCATATCTTTTTACCCTGGCCATGGAGCCGCTGGCTGCGTGGGTG
Source organism: Lissotriton helveticus (assembly GCF_964261635.1). Taxonomy (NCBI): domain Eukaryota; kingdom Metazoa; phylum Chordata; class Amphibia; order Caudata; family Salamandridae; genus Lissotriton; species Lissotriton helveticus. The sequence goes on along the minus strand of NC_136064.1, from coordinate 97,084,206 downwards.
CGCATTGATGCGCAGCTACTGGGGTTGGAATGGGAGCAAGGACCGTCTGACAGGATTGCGCTATATGCAGATGATGTCCTGTTCTTCCTCACTGACATCAATAGGTCGGGGCCACGCCTCACAGAAATCATGCAAATCTTTGGCGAGACATCGTGGCTCTACATGAACCCCCGCAAATCAACCTTGTGGGTGTTGGGGGAGCACTCGAGGGTGGGGGACTGGGCATCAGCGCTGCAGGTAGCTGTGGGGGGCATTAAGTATTTGGGGGTGTTTTTATCCGAGGCTCCCACGGTCTCATGGGAGCGGAACGTGGCTCCTGTTTGGGAGCGGATTAGGGCAGATATCAAGACATGGACCCGCATGCCACTGACAATTTATGGTTGTTCGGCCATCTTTAAGATGGTGGCCCTCCCCAGGCTGCTCTATCAATTGCCGAATCACCCCTATCCTATCCCACCCCACTGGTTTCGACAGGTGGACTCAGTGTTGGGGCAGGGCCTCTGGGCAGGGGGCGCAGTGCGGGTGGCGGTGCGCACCTGCTTCCGGTCAACCTACTGTGGTGGATTGGCGACCTCTGATATCCTTTCCTATTACCAGGCTTCCCACCTCCTAGTCTTAAATGAGTGGTGGTGTGGGAATAGGGGGGACCCGGCTTATGTCCTGGAGCGCTGTCTGATGGGTGCTCACACGCTTCACACAATACTATATGCGGCCCAGATCCGGAAGACACTGCCGCCCATCACACAGATAGTGTTCCAGATCTGGAGACGGGCTCTGCGGCGTATGGGATGATGGAACACTCTGACAGGTGAAATTCCCCTCTGGCGTAATGGACGCTTGCCCGGACTGGCGACTCTGCAGGGCTTCGGGGGATGGGACAGCATTGGGATATCTACACTAGGGGATATACTGTCAGGAGTGACACTGAAGTCCTTTCAGGATCTGAGCCAGGAGTTTGGTATGCCCCGATCTCAATTTTATAGATATCTTCAATTCCGCCACGCCCTCGCCCCATGTCTGGAGGGGTTGGAATCCCTTCCCGAGTTTAGTCCTCTGGAGGCTAAGGTGTTCATGGGAGACTTGGGGACAAAAAAGATATCGCGCATATACCAGTCCCTTGTTACACACTGCTCCCCCTCGCTACAGAAGTTACAAGAGTCCTGGGAAGGGGATGTTGGTGCTCTGGAAGAGGAAGATTGGAGGGAGGCATTGGCAGCCCCCAGGGGTAATGTCATTTCAATACGCTTACGGCTTATCCAGTTTAAGTATCTCCACAGGGTGTATTTTACTAGACAACGTTTGTGGCGGGCGGGATTGATTGTATCTCCAGATTGTTTACGATGTGGGCAAGAAATTGGGACATTCATACACAGTGTGGAGCTGTAACTCACTTGATAGATTCTGGACGGGGGTGTGGGATTGTATGTCTGAGGTCCTGGGGTGGGAGCTCCCCCGTACACCACAGCTGGGTCTACTGCATGTAATGGATGGGGTAGGGGGTAACATCTATAAGAGACATTTACTACTGCTGGGTCTCATACTGGTCAAGAGGGACGTGGCCAGAGCATGGAAAGACACGCGGGCCCCCTCTGTTGTGGCATGGAAGAGAGGGCTCGACTTCTGTATGGGAATGGAACTGCCGATTTTTGTAGCCCGGGGATGTCCACGAAAGCACTATGAAATTTGGACGCGCTGGGCTGATTTTAGGGGCCTGTGGCTTGAACCTCCGGTGGAACAGGACCTTCCGGTGGAAGTATGAAGGGGCTATGATGGAAGGTGCTTGCATGTCGGTGGGTGTATGTGTAAGGAACTGGAGACGTGTGATGGAGACTGTGTGACGGGGATGTGTGGTATCCGGGAGGGGGGAGTTTTTGGGGGGGGGGAGCTGGGGGGGGAGGGAGGCCATTCTTGCTTTGTTTATACCTGATTGTTTCCTATAAGAAAACTGGATTGCAATCTAATTGTTGTGGCCTATTTGACCGGCAGATATCTCTGGGGTACAGAGCTCTGCGAAATGTATGCAATATTTGAATAAAATTTGTTTAAAAAAAAAAAAAGAAGCCTGGAGGTCTACAATGTGGTGTTACCCTATAGGATGGACAGAAGCCCACAGCGCCAGCTAGTCCCTGTGTGTACTGGGATGCAAGTATGGCAGTCTGTGCCATAATGTTACCCAGCAAACACAAGGAGATGATGGACGGAGCGCTGAAACTTTTCAGACTCTCACCCCCCAGTCACAGATCTTGGTGAATCTATCATCGTTCTTTAGCTGACTTTGCCACCCCAGTTCAGTCTGACTCTGTGCCTCATGGGGAAAAGTCCAGCCCGAACTGTCAAGCCATGTCTTCCCTGGACCGGAAACAAGCATCCTGGGACCACTTTGCTCACTTTGCCACTGGAGTCAAGCTAGCCTGGCTGATGAAGGCTGTTAGCCCGAAACTTGTTCCAGGATGCTTGTTTCCGGTCCAGGGAAGACCTGGCTGGGCAGCTCGGGCTGGAATGTTCCCCTGAGGCACAGGATTAAGATTGATTTGCATATGGCTGTGTCTGAACTTGGGTGGCGAAGTGAGCTAAAGAACAATGATGGATTCAACCCAGATCTGTGACTGGAGGTGAGTGTCTGAAAAGTTTCAGCAGTCCGTCCATCTTCTCCTTGTGTTTGTATTGTAAATACAGCTCATCTATGGTGGCGCAAGGGTTTTTCACGCAGGTGCAGGGAAACTGACGCATCTATACAGATGCGTCAGTTTCTTGTCAATCTGCCCCTCAGTGTGCGCGTACCTCTTCATAGCGCCCTGCGACGGCCTGCCTCCACATCTAGGCCTGCGCACTACAGCTCCCCATCCCAAATCGTTGCTCCTGCAAAACCCGCCCCCTCCTGGCTTCTCTGTTGTTACTGCCCGTGCGTCATTGGGTGCGTCATGGTGCACAAAGCGGCCCTATAGAAAAGCTCAGTCTAAGATACCTTTAAGAAGGACCCCTGGAACTGAAAGTAATTAAAAACAAATCCTTGGTGTGTTCCCATTTGGATGCGGCACTTTCCTTTAATAAAAAGACAACCACAGTTTTTGTGTATAAGTGATACAATTGGATTCCAAGCTACGCAGTGGAAAAGAGCCATGCGTCAGGATTTGAATCAGTGACTTCAAAGCGCCTAGACTTCTTAAAAGTGTGTTTGAGCTAAGCCGGGCTTGCCTTGGAGCATATTCTCAAGGACTTGTCGCTGAGTTATCGGCACTTTAGCGCAGCAAAAGTGGCGAAAGAATTATCGCCCCATTCTCAAGCTGGTGCAAACTGCCGATATTGGCAGTTTTCCAGCGATAACTTCCGCAAACAATATCGCCACGGATGAGAGCGACAACTAACCCTAATGATATGCAGAGTAGGCGTTATCATGCAAAAAAACACGAGAACACCACTTCGCAATATTCTCAACAACCGGCCAGATCTGCGGTGCGATCCAAAAACATGCAATAAGGCGCGTTAGCAGCAGGGATTTAACACCTGCCTTTTACTGGTGTAAAGTAGGTTGACTACTTGCAGTATGAAAGGGAGCCCAACCCAGAGCCACATCTGAAGACCAACACATGTCATGGAGACACTGATCATGCAGCTCGGAGACCCAAGAGGTCCACAACCCCCACCGCCAACCACCCCCATGCCCCTCCCCGAAGAGCCCCCCCTCCCCCGGACTACCACCAAGGCAGTGCAGAACAGGACATCAGATGTTCCTAATATGCACCAGCCTCAGAGACTCAACGCCAGAGGAAGTCATTGCCCACTACAAGCACAAAAGGGCAACCATCCTCCGCCTCCCAACCCACATTGGCCACAGGCTGACGGTACCAACACAGCGGAGAACCAGCATCCATCCGCAGACAAAGCTGCTGGCTGTGCTGCACCTGTTGGCCCCTGGTACCTCCCAACCACAACTGCCAGAGTCGGAGGAGTATCACGGCCAGTCCTATCAAACTTCCTCACACATGTCTTGGATGCATGTCCACAATTGCACCGGCGGGCCCCTGTATCCGCACCATACGACAGTTCTAATTCATAGTGTTCCTGCACAACCAACCCCAACGCCAGCCATTGCCAGACGCCTCTGTGCCCCAGATCCAAGATTGTAGTAACTGAATTGGGGGTGAGCAACAGTAGTGCAAAAACAGTCCTTTATTACAAATACACAAATAAACAACACGAAAAGCACAGCCAACGCCCAACGGGGAGCTTCATCAGGGCAACGTGTGGATTCAAGTAACTGCATATGCTGCGGGAACTCCCCAATACAATTCCATACTCCGGAAGTCAGTATTCAGAAACCCATTGGACAAATGGTGACAGTGGTCAAGTGTCCGTATAGTCACAAACCCAATCTGGTACAGTGTATAGCACTTGGACAAACCGAAATGCTTACAGGAAGGACAAATCCTGCTCAAAAAGACTGTAACAGAAGTATGTGTGGTTTTAACCTTCGTAGGAAAGAAAAAGAAGGTTATGTTCACACAAACTTCTGTCTCATGATGCAGGATTTCTCATACCTGTAAGCATCACGGTTTGTATCAGCTTGATACAAACCTGATTCACCTTCACTCCCCCCACTCTGCCACGAGGGTGCCGCCGTGACCAGTGGTGCCTACGCGACCCTGTGCATCTCTTGCACCCCAGCTGTGGTCCCCAGACTGGTCCGCTGCCCAGCGATGACTGCCTGCCTTTGTGCACCCAGGCCTCAATGCTCACCTGCCACCACCGGCGTGTCAGCAAGAGGGCCCACCACGTGCCGGTGCAACCTCCTCAGCCGATTGCTGAATTCCGCGCCGCAGGCCCCCAGCGCACCCCGCTGCAACGCGCCACAGAGTCATGTCTGAGCAGCCTGCTGCCTTTGGCGTACACTGCGGTCCAGCTGGGCTCACAATTCAAATGGAATCTTGTTTGGCAGGACGGCGTATCGAGGCCTACGCATCATTGCAGGCTGCACACCCGCTCAGCTCTGGTGCCACTAACTCAGTGCACAGCAAGTCATTGCCACGTGGCAGTAGACCCGAGCCAGCCAAAGTGCCTCGGCTGCCACTAGCTCTGTGCACCGCAAGTCATTGTCTCGTGGCGGTAGTCTCATGATGGCCAAAGTGCCTCGGCTGCCACCAACTCCGTGCACAGCAAGTCATGGGCCCTTTATGATTGAGTCTCTTGGTGCGGACGCCATCATGTCCCCTCCGGCAGTGGGGAATGTGATGTGTTAGGGCCCTAGGCCCTCATGCATAAATAATGACCACACGGACGCACTCAGATAGATAGTGGAAATGGCCTCCAGCACGTGCGCCCGGCCCGTTTTGTTGGCAGGGTCACATGTACTGTGACGCCTGTGCTGGATGGGTGTGGTGTGGGTGTAAACCAGCCCTCAGGGAGTGGCTGTGGCATGCTGACAACTAGACCTGTGATCAGCAGATCACTACAGGGAAGACCTGGGACATGTAGCGTTGTCGTCACCCACTGTAAGCGTAAGCAGAGTGGGCTGGCCTGGTGTATGCCAGTCCAGCGTAGGGGTATGAACAATGACCCCGGGCCTCTGGGCGTGGTTCCGTTCTGGGCTGGACAAGGAAGTAACTAATGCGTATGTCTCTGTTGTAGTGTTGGCGCCACCCGGACCGCAATCGGTAATGTATCACCCTGTGACTCAAAGTCCCACAACATGAGCAACATAGGCATAAGGGGGAATTACTGACCCTACATTCATCCAGACTTTCACACTTGAAAGATCAGAGACATGACACATCTGTGTGAATTTGAATGTTTATTGCACATTCTGTGGAGTGTTGTAGCTGGAGCAGGACATGGCCATGCAAACCCCACTTTACGTTGTGGCCCCATGGAGGGCCAGCCAGAGTCCTTTAGGGAATGACAAGTTCATCGGAAGAGGAAGAGTTCAGTCCGCAGTCTGATTGCTATGTCATTGGTGACACAACAGAATATGGAAGTCCATGTCGAGGTCCAAGGTGAATGTCGTAGAGTGCATCGGGAGACAGTGGAAGGTGATGATGCAGAGGGCAGAACCAAGCAGAAACAGGCCATATGGCGGAGATGAATGCTACTGCGTCCTTCTTACCACTGAGGTAGAATCATCGGCATCTTTGTTCTCTGATGTATCATGTGCCTCACTTGTGGGTGGTGGTGTTATGTTGCCAGCACTGTGTGGCAGTGACACATCAGGGCCGGAGGTGGAATGTCTGCCGCACTGTGTGGCACTGACACTTCAGGGGCGGAGATGTGGATGGAGTGGTAGCAGCAGCATTCCTTCGCACCAGGCCTTGCGGCAGCAATGCCATGATGAGGGTCTGCAGGGCATGAAAGAACCCAGATACCTCTCACTGGTGTGCAGCCGTGGCAGCCATTCTTTCCGCCTGCACCCGCTCCATGTGCTCCATGGTCCTCCGCATGTGTCCCAACTCCCGGGTGACACAGCTGGAGCCACTCTGACTAGACAGTTGTCCTTGTCTCAGAGTCAGGACTCCAGCGATGTCAGTCATGGATCGTTGATGAGCATGGAGCGGACTGTGGGTGCCCTTTAGGGATTGTAAGTGGTCCCTGATGGGACTTAGACACCCACGTATGGCATCGAGTTTGTCTGCCATGCGGTCGAATCCCACCCACACCTGTTCAGCCAGATTCTCCTGGCACCCCAACACATGGTGTTGGAAGGCCATGTGTTGTTCGTGTGGGTCCTGGGCGACAGCTGTGGTGGTTGATGCTTCCTGATGTGTGGTCTGCGCAGGGGGTGGGGTCTCCTCGATGCAGCTGGGCTGCCCTGCTCCTGGAGGTGGGGTGCCAACGCTGTCCATGAGCTCTTGGAGGGCGTCGGAGTCGAAGGTGGGGAGGTCCTCTTCGTCATCAGTGAAGAGTTGTTGGGTCTGCTCTGCAGGAGGTGTTGATGTTGCCTCTGCAATGTGAAGGGGAGATGCAGTTTAACATTGGGTTCACATGTATGTTGACGCATTGTACAAGTTTACATACAGACTGCATGACAATGTGCATTGTGACTCTTTGGGAGGAGCTGCCTATTTAATGCGGGACAGTGGACATTTCAACAATATCACGGATGTGTGTTTGTACTTGTAAATTATTATCTTACATTTCCCTGCTATGCCAAATGTGACTGGCCAATTTCCACACACAGGCGGTAGCAGTTGTGTCCTCTGTTCTGTTGTGAACTTGTTGCAGTTTGTACCACATTGTTGTCAATGTTGATGTGCTCTGAATGTAATGTGTGTGCTGGATTTTGGGAGAGTCGGCCCTTTGCAGCTCTGATTTCGCTGGCCCTTATCCCTTTCAGGCAGTGTGCCTTTGACTTCTGTGCTTATACAGTGCTGAACTGTTGCGCACTTGGGAAAATTGGGCTCTTGGTGTGAGTTGTGACTCTGGGGCATGCATTGTCCGCAGATGTGTTGTTGACGTCAGGGATTGTTTGTGCACCTGGATGTGTCAGAGTGTGACCTGCTCCTTTACGGATGTGGTCCACACTCAGCAACACACCATACCGTACCAACCCATACCATAACAAACCTTACCATCCCACACCATACCAACCCATAACATGCCATACCAACCCATACCAACCCATACCATCCCATCCCAGCCAATAACAAACCAACCCATACCAACCCATAACATACCATACCAACCCAACCCATACCAACCCAACCCATACCATGACATACCAACTCATACCGTGCCATCCCACCCCATAACACACCATACCATACCAACCCATACCATACCAACCCATACCATGACATACCAACCCAACCCATACCAACCCAACCCATACCATGACATACCAACTCATACCGTGCCATCCCACCCCATAACACACCATACCATACCAACCCATACCATACCAACCCATACCATGACATACCAACCCAACCCATACCACCCCAACCCATACCATGACATACCAACTCATACCGTGCCATCCCACCCCATAACACACCATACCATACCAACCCATACCATAACAAACCAATCCATCCCATACCATAACATACCAACTCATACCGTGCCATCCCACCCCATAACACACCATACCATACCAACCCATACCATAACAAACCAATCCATCCCATACCATAACATACCAACTCATACCGTGCCATCCCACCCCATAACACACCATACCATACCAACCCATACCATAACAAACCTTACCATACCAACCCATACCATGCTATACCATGCCATCCCAACCCATACCATAACAAACAATACCATCCCATACCATACCATACCAACCCATACCATACCAACCCATACCATCCCATCCCACCCCATAAAAAATCATACCATACCAACCCATACCATACCAACCCATACCATACCAATCCCACCCCCACCCCATAACAAACCATACCATACCAACCAATACCATACCAACCCATACCATGACATACCAACCCATACCATACCAACCCATACCATACCAACCCATACCATGACATACCAACCCATACCATACCAACCCATACCATACCAACCCATACCATGACATACCAACCCATACCATACCAACCCATACCATGACATACCAACCCATACCATACCAACCCATACAATTCCATAACAAACCATACCATCCCATACCGTACCGTACCAACCAATACCATACCATACCATACCAACACATAACATACCATACCATACCAACCCTTACCATACCAACCCACACCATAACAAACCATACCATCCCATCCCATACTTACCAACCCATATCATACCATAACAAACCAAACCATCCCATACCATAACATACCAACTCATACCGTGCCATCCCACCCCATAACACACCATACCATACCAACCCATACCGTAACAAACCTTACCATCCCATAGCATACCAACCCATACCATACCATACCAACCCTTACCATAACAAAACATACCATCCCATACCATACCTTACCAACCCATACCATACCAACCCATACCATACCAACCCATACAATGCCATACCAACCCATACCGTAACAAACCATCCCATACCATCCCATACCATAACAACCCATACCATACCAACTCATACCCTACCATCCCACCCAATAACAAACCATACCATACCAACCCATACCATACCAACCCATACCATGACATACCAACCCATACCATACCATACCAACCCATACCATACCAACCCATACCATGACATACCAACCCATATCATACCATAACAAACCATACCATCCCATACCATACCATGCCATACCAACCCATACCATACCATAACAAACCATACCATCCCATACCATCCCATACCATACCATACCAACTCATACCGTACCATCCCTCCTCGTAACAAACCATACCATACCATAACAAACCATACCATACTAACCCATACCATAACAAACCTATCCATCCCATACCATACCATACCAACTCATACCGTACCATCCCTCCTCGTAACAAACCATACCATACCATAACAAACCATACCATACTAACCCATACCATAACAAACCCTACCATCCCATACCATACCAACCCATACCATAACATACCAACTCATACCATACCATAACAAACCATACCATCCCATACCAAACCATACCATAACAAACCATACCATCCCATACCATACCAACCCATACCATAACATACCAACTCATACCATACCATAACAAACCATACCATCCCATACCATACCAACCCATACCATAACATACCAACTCATACCATACCATAACAAACCATACCATCCCATACCATCCCATCCCATACCAACCCATACCATACCATCCCATCCCATACCCAACCATACCGTAACATACCAACTCATACCATACCATAACAAACCAAACCATTGCATCCCATCCCATCCCATCCCATCCCATACCATAGCATACCAACTCATACCATACCATAACAAACCATCCCATCCCATCCCATACCATACCAAACGACACCATACCAACCCAAACCATACCAACCCATACCATACCATAACAAACCATCCCATACCAACCCAGACAATACTACACCATAAAAGACAGGTCATGCTACGCTTTATTATGCAACGACAGGCCGTACCACTGTGGAAAAGTCAGCCCATAATGCACCTGATGCCCAGGCTGCTGGCGCAGGACGCCTCTTAGTTCCCATCTTGAACAATTACCAAATAAAGAGACGGGCGCTGGAAGCAGGAAAACAAGAACAGAGTTTTATTTCTCATGAGGAGAGCCTGTCATTTCGGACACTCGCATAGTGTCTTCAGGAGGTGCTCTAACAAGTTCCTCTGAGGCTTCGTCTTTTATACACATGTTTATGATGCACAAAACATTCCTTATTGCAATAAAGACGCTTTGAAGTAGGAAGAAGCATGCTTGGAATCCCAGCTTCAGGCCTATTCCCATACCAGTCGCTCAGATGTCATTCTCCCCTCCTGAATGTAACAAGAGATTGTGATCTCTCAGCCGGACATTCCTACAGGACACGAGGGCAGGAGGGGATGATCTGATCAAAGGTTGGGCAGGCGATAAGATGGGGGACTTCGGCTGGTGTACCATGGTTTTGTTATGCTGCGCAGGAAAAGGGGGGGTGTACATCCACGAGGCTTGGTCTTAGGACTTGGGACCGGGTCGAAAGGCCAAGTGCAGTTGGGGGGGGGCTCGTCAGCTGAGGGGAAGGGTGTTCTTGGGAGGAAATGGGGGGTGTGGGTCAAGCAGGAGGGTTACTTCTAGGGCAGGGTCACGCAGAGGGAGAGGGTCTTATGGCCGATGCATGAGCAGTGCGCGCGGGGAGGGGTGCCGGGAACAAACAGGCAGAGAGGCCATGGTGCCTAAAATGGCTGTCGTGTACGGGTGTGCATGGGTCTATGCTGGCGGGATAACACAGTCAGTGTTTAGCGATATCCGTTCTGCTTACAACAAGGGGTACAGTGAACACAAATGAACGCCGCTTATGTGCATATACATTGCCATTTTCAACAGTCGCCGCTTTTTTTACATAAGCTAGTTCATTTCTATACAGTCAATACGATTGGCGGAATGCGGTACATGTGATTTTACATTTGTTGGGTTATTCATACAAGTCTAGAGATCGGCATAATACTTAGTCGGGGTCAATCAAGAAAAGGTTCCGACACATTATAGAATCAGGTTCTGACTTTCTCTCCGGTGACATCAAAATACAGTAAAAAGTGCTCTGATACCTTCGGGTCTTGTCAGTGCTATAAGAGACTTTTGGAAAACTAAATACATGAGTGACCGATGAAACATTTTTGAAAGCAACACAAAATGGTTGAGGGAGGAATTCAGTTCGATACAAGCAATTAGTGAAGGGGTGGGCAGAAAGTTCAGGAAGGGGGGTCTTTGTCACAGTGTCTTTTTAACAGAGTCCGTCTTCTTTCGTTGGCGCTGTTGAGCACCGGCGGTGGAGCTATAGGTCCAGCTCGGATTCATCCTTACGCGTTGCAGGGTGCGATCAGTCCTCTGCCGTTAGATCACAGTCCTGTTTCCTAACTGATCTTCTTAGGGGTGCCTTATGTTGGGCACCTGCATGTCTTTCTTCTTCCGTGGCAAAACCTTATTCTATCTAAATGTTGCTCTTCTTTTCTGAGTCAAAAGTTATGCGAAAAGGGTGATGTTGTTGAATAATCGAGGGAAGAGAGGGCGGAGTGGGATCAGATCTTTGAACACACCAAGGGACCAAAGGAGCAAAGGATGACGAGCAGGCAGGCCCATCAGTCGGGCTCAAAAGGGACGGGGGACTTCAGGCACGAGTGGGTCAGCAAATCAAGGGCTTCAAGGCAGCCCTTTATTCCTTCATCTGCCGAGCTTGAGAGTGGTGCCTCGTCCTGCGTCTCGTTGCTCTGCGACTCCACCTTTGGTTGCGGTCACACGTGCTTCATGATCTGTGGCCAGGCTGTGCGTCACATCCAGCTCCTCTCCTCCGGTGATTGTATCTTTGAATGGGTACAAAACAAGTTTTAGAAAAACTGGCAGGAGAAGACATTTATACATCTCAATTCCGTCCCCAATCCTAAGTAGGTGGGGGATAGGTTCATCGGTCACAGTCAGAAGTCATCACTTATGGAGTATGTAGGAGGGCATTTCCACTGTATTCGTGAGCCTATTTGGCGTTCATTCGTGGCGTACGTGGAGAGAAATCGGACTCCCATCGACAGTGTATTCTATCAAACTCGAAATCGAGTCCTTAGGTAGAGACTCGCCCTTTTTTCTAACCCAAGTACTGACAATCTTACATTTCCCTTCGGGGTCGGCTAACTCTTGCAAGCAGGGGTTATCATCATGAGGGGGGGGCAGAGGTTAAACATGCTTTTCTTGGGGAGCGACGGCTAATCAAGGTCATCAATTACGCTTCGGGGATAGCTGATATGGAGCTGGGGTCAATCGGGAGAAGCGAGGACGCTTTGGACAGGGAGCTGGGGTCAATCGAGGGAAGCGAGGACGCTTTGGACGCTTTGGACAGGGAGCTGGGGTCAATCGAGGGAAGCGAGGACGCTTTGGACATCCGCACTTAAGTGCAGAGGGGTGAGGCAATTTGGGCATTGGGGATTGCATTTCTAACGAACTGAAAGACAGACAACCATTGACGTTATAGTCCCCCTATAAAAGGCCAGATTAAGGGACATCAGTCGTCTTACCTGTCCTTTCTTTCATTACCAACTCGGGTTCTATCGTTTTGCAGAAAGGAGAGGTAGTAATATGGCAAGTTACAATCGTTTTAGTTCCTGTCAATTTTGCCGAACACCTTTGTGTTCGAAGAGACCCAATTAGGTTTGTGCCGGTGAGGCACAACGTTACCACACAAGGGAGGAGGGAACAGGGGGACCCTCAGAGAGAGAGAGTTGTCCGCACTCTAAACGAACCATTCGGTACACGTATGACATAGAGAGAGAGAGAGAGAGAGAGAGAGAGAGAGAGAGAGAGAGAGAGAGAGAGAGAGAGAGAGAGAGAGAGAACGTGTACAATAATGGGCCATTCAGTGCGCACACAACACAGAACAGCAGGGGTCAAGTAATACGGAAACACAGGCAGAGGGACGACGTAGATCCATACATTACGTGCACACAAACTCAGGCGGGGGAGACAGTACATGCATTATATACAAAAATCCAAGACAGAACATAGAACAGTTATTGGTATTATATACAAAAATCCAAGACAAAACATAGAACAGCTATTGGCCAAAATGATCTCTTCCTGTATGCTGCGCATCCTTAGCATCCTAAGCTCTTTTTACCTTTTTCTTCTCTTTTATCGTCGGCTGCCTTCACTGGTGGCTTTGGTTGCACACACTTATATGCCTTTGGAAATTGGTCAAGAACTAACCTGGTCGGGCTAATGTGTTTCCAGGCTGAGGCAACAGTGGGTGTCAGTTGCGAGAACAATGGGGCAGCTTTGAGTTTCATGTCTATGAGGGTGCGAAAAAGGAGGTAGTAGATTTTAAAACACTGGCAACATTCCTAGTCCTCCAAGCGGAGGGTACTTGGGTAAACCTCACCTCGGAATATTCCTTAAACTTTCCCTATTTAGTTAAACGTAGGAATTTATTCATTAGTGCACGTCATTCCTGGTTGTATTATTCGGGGTGCCAAGCGTAGTCATATTTTGTAGTTTCCGCTTCAGGCTGTCCTCCCAAGCGCTAAGTTCAGGGAGAGAAATAGCCATTGTTCGCTCGTCGTGTGTAGGTACCATAATCGAACCCCTTTTTCCCATCTCTTTGTCCCCTAGATCACCATTTTCCTTTTCGTACTTTAGTCGACGTTCCGATGTGACCTGCAGAAAGAGGGAAAAAGAAGGGGGGCGGGGGCAGCATTTTAAAAACACATTAGCGTGTATAAACCCGAAAAGGCTTTTACTTACTACATACTCGGCCTATCTCCACGGGACGCAGTCCCTGCCAACTTGGCGTTTAAGCCCAGGTGGACCATTTAGTGTGGGAGAGATGATTATCGGAAGCCTGTGGATAGCATAGGTCGCCCAAGTGTGGTATTACGGATCGTGCGCAAGGGGGGGGGTCAGAACAAAGGGCAGTCGGTGCAAAGTGGGGGGCGAGCTCGTGCTCTCCTTTGAGGAAAAGGGATAACCTACAGTGGTACGGGGTCATTATCGTTCGTACTAGGGGGGTCAGGTGGCACTCCTTCGGGGCGACTTAGGGGCATTTTAAAACAACTTTCCTGATACAGGTAGCATATAAAGTATAGGCTAAATACCAGGACCTTTAGCAGTTGCTTTAGGCTGTACAAAAATGCAAAACACATACAACAAAAACCTGGACCGTTCATATTTGCAATACTTCTGCGTACTATACTTTTTTAACCCTTAACTAATCGAGCTGAGCCATTTCACCTGTAATTTAGTTATATCGGAAATAGTGGTCATTTATTCGAAATTTACCAATTTACGCGTGACAACTTCGTTTGCTTTTTCCAAAAATCTTTAATGAAAATGTCGGTGCATAAATACGGGCCTACAACCCCGTGGGCCGGCCAGAACTGTACATGTGGGGATACTTATTAGTGGAAAACCTGATGGAGTCGGTGGTCGTTGATTTCATAATAATAAGTGCGACAGGTGCAATAAAAGCATATCGAAACTTCAGTGTGAGCGAGTATCATAAGTGTTGAAATTCGAACTTTCAATAATACATGATGCGCCAAAACTTAACAACAATTCATTGTCCGAATGTTCAATCAGTACCCATCTCATGTCAATTCATCGTCCGAACACATAATCAGTACCCATCCCATATCAATTCATTGTGTTTAAAAACTGCATACATATTTCATGACACCAAGGCTGAGCAATCGGGGTACAACAAGGAGTTGAAAGTTTCATTTGTACCAGCGCCATTTTGGGGGCAGCCAGGCAGATCCAGGCATAGTCAAAATCTCCACCAACTCGTGGTTGGCCCAGAGCCTCTTTCGGCAGTCCAAAAGTTCCGTTAAAGGGCAACAGAAAGGACCATCAGTCAAAAAGGAGGGAGGGAGGCAACAATTTTTTTCTACCGGGTCATACTGGGTTTTCACCGGAACTGATCCGAACTGTAGTCTGCAGGATTTTAGTCATTCAAACTGAGGCTGGCATCAGCATGGGAGCGCCGATGTCTCGCGGCTACATTTTCATCGTTCCGCGGGCAATCATGGCAGTCATTCCCCATCGGGGGTGTCTGCGGGGGTCGGGGGCCCCCGTGGCTCTTATAGAATCTTCAAAGTCGAGGAGAACACTTATGATGGTGGGACTCATTTCTTAATCAACAAGCAACCGGGCCATCTCTCCACACCGGGCCCGCTCCAGCAGGGTCGACCGCCATTTTACGAGTGGGCGAACCCTCGTCGGGTGAGTGGAGCATTGGGGGTGCTGCTGGGGGCCTCCACCTGGGGAGGTGGGAGAGGCTCGTTCGCGCCGCCTCTCCCTCCCAGCGCACCCCACGCCGTTTTTCTCGGTGCTAATATTCATGATGGCCGGACCAGGCGATGAGAGGGGGGGGGGTCGGAGGCATAGGCAAGACATCCCCCCCCGGTGGCCTGCAAGGCGCCGCTTCAGGGCCGGACAGGGAGCTTCTACCAGGCCGTGGCTGGACCAGGAGATGCGAGGGGGGGGGGGTCGGTGGCATGAGCAAGACATCCCCCCCCGTGTTGTCGCAGCCATTATTGAAGAAAGAAGAGGGGACGCCCGGATCCCGTCGGCCTCGGCTCCTCTTTTGGCCCACCTTACTCGACGACCTCCGGCCGACGGCTGGCAGCAGGACCCGCCCTACACGTGCCGAAGATCTCGTCTTCCGGATGGGCGTAGCCGCGAACCTGTTGCACTTCGGGAGTTTCCAGAATGGGGGTAGGTATCTGTTGACTTGTATCTGTCTCATGTTACCGTTATTGGGGCGTGGCAGGCGGTGGGACAGACATGTTTGGAGCAGTGAGGGGTGGCGAAGCCTGGTTACCTTGTGGCTGCCGTGATGTCAAGCTTGGCTTCTCTCACCATTTTCATGTTTCTTATTACGGACTTATTTCTTAACGTTTCTTATTTCTAGCGAAATCATGTGTTTTATCGTCAGCTATTTCTAACGTTTTCTTATTTGTAGCGAAACAAAAACTCATCAGTGGCCTACTGATTTTGCTTTCTTATTTCTTTCTTCCCTTTTTTTTCCTAGCGTGTTTCATGCTAAAGTTTCTGTTAACAGGATACGGTTATTACTTCGTTATTGTTGCATATGTCCTTTTTATTAGGGGTGCCCTCTGGTCGAGCCAGATGACCTACCTCTAATAAATGGTCCGGGTGGAACTAGTTTACCAATCAGTGGGGAGTAGATAGGCCCGGGAGATTACAACGGGGGACAAAGGTCCGCATTACCTACCCTTCACTACTTGTAAAGATTTAGACACAATATTTCTTTTCTACGTTATTTGCAAACAGAGGATACCTTAAAAAAAACTATTCCTTGAACAATAAATGTCCAGACAATCAATCAATCAATGGGTAGAAAAACAGGCATGACGGATTACAACGGGGACAAAAATCTGCATTACCTATCCTTCACTATCTGCAAAGGGGGCAGAATATTTCTATTCTTCCCTGTTTGTAGACAGGGAATATCTCAAAGAGCAATAATCGATAAAAATCGATAACAAACAATCAGTGGGGAGAAAAATAGGCATGACGGATTACAATAGGGGACAAACGTCTGCATTACCTATCCTTAACTATTTGCAAAGAGAGAGGAACGTTCCTATTCATCGCTGTTTGCAAATAGAAAATGTCTCAAAGAGAACCAATACTTCAAGTACAATCAATCAATCAATCAGATGGATAAAGCCATCCTACCAATCGGACGTAAAGACGTCCTACTTAACCTTACCCGGACCGGACCATGTGGGCAATTCTTCGCCTTCCCTTTTCCAGCGCCCAATCGTTCTCTTTCTCCATGTTTTTACCGCAGCATTCCTGTGGGATTCCAGTCAGGACAGTAGGTCACTTGAGAGAGGTACGTTCGGAATCGGTGAAGTTCATTCAATCGGCAGCCGGACGAGGGCCCTCTCAAGGCAGGTATACTCCAATCGTTTAGATGTTCACCCCATCGTCTGGACCTCTCTTATCGGACCTTATGTCGCTGATGGGCCCCACGTTGGGCGCCAATTGTGGAAAAGTCAGCCCATAATGCACCTGATGCCCAGGCTGCTGGCGCAGGACGCCTCTTAGTTCCCATCTTGAACAATTACCAAATAAAGAGACGGGTGCTGGAAGCAGGAAAACAAGAACAGAGTTTTATTTCTCATGAGGAGAGCCTGTCATTTCGGACACTCGCATAGTGTCTTCAGGGGGTGCTCTAACAAGTTTCTTTGAGGCTTCGTCTTTTATACACATGTTTATGATGCACAAAACATTCCTTATTGCAATAAAGACGCTTTGAAGTAGGAAGAAGCATGCTTGGAATCCCAGCTTCAGGCCTATTCCCATACCAGTCGCTCAGATGTCATTCTCCCCTCCTGAATGTAACAAGAGATTGTGATCTCTCAGCCGGACATTCCTACAGGACACGAGGGCAGGAGGGGATGATCAGATCAAAGGTTGGGCAGGCGATAAGATCGGGGACTTCGGCTGGTGTATCATGGTTTTGTTATGCTGCGCAGGAAAAGGGGGGTGTACATCCACGAGGCTTGGTCTTAGGACTTGGGACCGGGTCGAAAGGCCAAGTGCAGTTGGGGGGGGGCTCGTCAGCTGAGGGGAAGGGTGTTCTTGGGAGGAAATGGGGGGTGTGGGTCAAGCAGGAGGGTTACTTCTAGGGCAGGATCACGCAGAGGGAGAGGGTCTTATGGCCGATGCATGAGCAGTGCGCGCGGGGAGGGGTGCCGGGAACAAACAGGCAGAGAGGCCATGGTGCCTAAAATGGCTGTCGTGTACGGGTGTGCATGGGTCTATGCTGGCGGGATAACACAGTCAGTGTTTAGCGATATCCGTTCTGCTTACAATAAGGGGTACAGTGAGCACAAATGAACGCCGCTTATGTGCATATACATTGCCATTTTCAACAACCACACCATAGCATTGCATACCATCGAAGATGCGCAACCATAGTTCTCGTTCTTTGCGCACAATATGGATCGGGCGCGGTGTAATCCCGTCACAGGTTTTGTTGCTCCTCACCATACCTGTCTTAATTATAGCGTTCTAAACAGAAATTTTAACTGACAGATCCACAGAACTCATTATGTCCGACAAAAATGACAGACAGAGAAGTCATAACCTTAAAGTTTAAGCAGACCCCATTTGGCCCTACAAAAAGGACTCACAGAGTAATCTTAACCATAAAGGTTTTATTTTTAGAATTTGTAGTCATACAGGAATAGATTTCATAGACTCAGAATCAATTAGTCAATCAATCAGAGTGCAAAGCTCAGTTAAAATACCGGATCAATGAAGAACTCAGCAAAGAAGTAATCATAAAAATGCAAAGTATAGAAAGTGAGAGAGCGATCCGGCATGGATTTGCCTCCTATCGTAACTAGGAAATGTCTCCTGTTACAGCAAAAAACACACTCTTTTATAGAGTTCTGAAGAATAGATGTCATGCATTTATTACAGTTTTGCATGGTTCACATAGCCTAAACCAGCCTACACCAATCAAAACTAAGGGGCATATGTAGGTAATTCACAATTTGCGATTCTCGAATAGCGATTTTTAAGGAATCGCTTTTTGAGAATTGCAAAATGGAATGTCGGTAAAAAATCAATTTTTGTTTGCGAATCTCTAAAATTCCTTAATCGCGATTAGCAAATTGCGAATCGCAATTAAGGAATGAGTGTCCCATTCATTCCTATGGGCCAAGAAGCCCATAGGAATGAATGGGGATACATTCTCAATTGCGATTTTCTATGAGAAAACCGCAATTTGAGAATGGCAATTCCAAGGGTGCCAGGGTGTCCAAAGGACACCTGTTGCACCCCTGGAATGTGCCTGCAAGTACATGTGGCGCACATACATGCCTTAAGGGCATGTATGTGCGCCACATGGCACTTTAAATAAAATAAAAAATTCATTTTGAAAGGAAATCGCAAAATACCATCTACTTGGAGTAGGTGGTATTTTGCGATTCCTTAGGACATATTCACAATGTCAAAGGCACTCCTACATAGCATGTAAGGAATCTCAAAATTGCGATTCCTTAAATGCTTGAGCAAAATAAGGAATCGCAATTTTTGCGATTCCTTATTTTGATATGTGGCACCTACATACCAAAAGGCCGTTTGCGAGCCGCCATAAGTGTGGCAGGGTATGCTCAGACGTGAGTCCCTTGCTCACTTTGCCACTGGATTCAAGCAAGCCGGGCTGAAGACGGCTGTAATGCCAGAAACTGGTCCTCGGAAGCTTGTTTCCGGTCCAGGGAAGGCATGGCTTGGCAGTTCGGGCTGGACTGTTCCCATGAGGCACAGGGTCAGACTGATTTGCATACAGCCATGTCTGAACTGGGGTGGCAGAGTGGGCTAAAGAACGGTGATGGATCAAACCCAGATCTTTTGACTGGGTGTGAGTGTTTGATTGGTTCAGATGCTCTGTCCATCACCACCCCCTTTTGTACCACAGGGTGTCCAAAGGACACCTGTTGCACCCCTGGAATGTGCCTGTAAGTACATGTGGCGCACATACATGCCCTATGGGCATGTCTGTGCGCCACATGGCACTTTAAATAAAATAAAAAATTCATTTTGAAAGGAAATCGCAAAATACCATCTACTTGGAGTAGGTGGTATTTTGCGATTCCTTAAGACATATTCGCAATGTCAAAGGCACTCCTACATAGCATGTAAGGAATCGCAATTTGCTTGAGCAAAATAAGGAATCGCAATTTTTGAGATTCCTTATTTTGATATGTGGCACCTACATACCAAAAGGTTGTTTGCTATTCGCAAACGCCTTACTGCATATGCCCCCAAGCAAAGAGAAACAGTTCCAACTAAATACATTCAACAAACTTTTCATAATTTGATAGCATAAAGCCTCACACAGTCATCACCTGTACATGAAACAAAAGTGGTTCCACCGTGTGCAACTCTCAAAGGGACAGACAGCCTTGAATTCGTAGAATTTTATTTAGAACAGCTTGTGAAGGTCGCTGTTCTTGCCTGCGGGCCACATTCAATGTTTATTCTAGTGAGACATGAAAATACAGTTGATTCACGTGGGACAACGAAACGTCCCAGACAAGAAGAACTCTGCTGCCTGAATGCTCGAAGTTAGCCAGAGTTTACGCACCAAGTTGCGAAGCAGCGCGCGCAAGGTAAATTGTTTTATTTATTTCATTACTTACCTTACTCCTGTCCGTCATTTGTCGGACTCTACTACCCCCATCCTGACCCTCCCCCCACCCCACTGCCTCGCAGCACTCCCACGGCGAGCCGCGACTGGCAAAGACGCTCAGCATCCTGTGATTCTGGGCAAATCAATGCAAGAGTGGAGGCAGCACCAGGGATGAAGTCACAAACTGGTCACTTAATTTCAAAAAGTTCTTTATTTTTTACTTCATAAAACACACTCGACAACAGCCAACGCGTTTCGTTCCTGTGAAAGGAACTTCCTCAGGGCAAAAACGTGTATGAATAGATTCGTAGAGTGGACCCAGAATACTGGCCTTGGACGTAATAGTCCCAATCCTTTTATTTCTTATTCCTTCATATTTTTCAAGAACCAATACCATGATCTATCTTTTCGCGAAACTGTACACAGGTGTAGTCCTGCAGTAGGTAGTACAACTTCTACCCGGGGCTTAGGGTCAATTGCGATGGTTTAGATGCGGTATCGTTTCACATGGAAAGATGATTGAGCTACAGAAGACCACACCACATAAAAGTCTGTACTGTGGGTCCTTATGTCAATAACCACAGGAGATCATGATAAATCTCAGAGACATGGAATCAAAATGACGCGCAGAGTCACGGCGTCATGGTCCGAAGGTCGCAATCCTAGGATCCTATTTTTATTTTAATTTTTTATTTTATATGGTCCGCAATACTAGGATCCTAGGATTGCGACCTTCGGACCATGATGCCGTGACTCCGCGCGTCATTTTGATTCCATGTCTCTGAGATTTATGATGATCTCCTGTGGTTATTGACATAAGGACCCACAGTACAGACTTTTATGTGGTGTGGTCTGCTGTAGCTCAATCTTCTTTCTATGTGAAACAATACCGCATCTAAACCATCGCAATTGACCCTAAGCCCCGAGTAGAAGTTGTACTACCTACTGCGGGACTGCTGAATTTTAGCTTCACTTTCTACAAATATTTCCGTGGACTTGTTCATTCCTGACGTTACGACGGTGTGACAGAGGCAGATATACCCTCTTTTGTCTAACTACGCCTGTCTACAGTTTCGTGAAAAGATAGATCATGGTATTGGTTCTTGAGAAATAAGAAGGAATAAGAAATAAAAGGATTGAGACTATTACGTCCAAGGCCAGTATTCTGGGTCCACTCTACAAATCTATTCATACACTTTTTTGCCCTGAGGAAGTTCCTTTCATAGGACCGAAACGCGTTGGCTGTTGTCGAGTGTTTTTTATGAAGGAAAATAAAGAACTTTTTGAAATAAAGTGACCAGTTTGTGACTTCATCTCTAGTGCTGCCTCCACTCTTGCATTGAACTTTGCTTGTGGATTTCCAGTGGGATCGAGCTGCAGCAGGTCCCGTGGTGGGCTGGCACAGGACTTCACTTAACAAGGGACTATATGATTGATGTGCTCAGCGCAGAGTCAGCTGCAGGTTCATTTTGTAGTATTCTGGGCAAATCCCTTAATCTCCACGTGCCTAACAAAAATGAATGTGTCCGTCTGTAGTGCAACCGGGTGCTCATGTAAAGCGCTCTGATACCTTCGGGTCAGGTTCGTGCTATATAAGACTCCGGGGGGAAAAAAGTAACTCTGTTCACAATCACTCCAACCGACCATTTCTACTGTCTCATTTCTTTACTCTATTCAAACAATGCATGAGTTCCCTCTCTTTGCCAGATCCAAATTTAACTTTGTATATAAGTCTTTCTTTCCACCTTTTTCTTTGCTTTGGTTCTTGCTTCACTCCCTCTTCTAACATCTCCTTCTCCTTTCCTGTTCTTTTGTTAAGTTCATCAGTGAAGACCCTCCCGCATAGTTATTTTTGCGTGAAAGCTCACATGGATCTGAGTTAGCATGTGCTCGTATTTCATCATGTACTCCATTTTACTCACCTGCTTGTAAAATTTAGAAAATCGAGAAGTAGGGGTTGTCCTCCATATGTACAACTTTGAAGAATGGGTGGCAGGTACTTTCTTTAAGTGTTATATATAATAAGAATAAAACAGCTTGATCAAATCTTGATAAAACAGTTTCAAGAGCACATTACACGAAAAGCCATCTGATGAAGGAACCCTCAGCTGCAGGCGTAAGAAGGTAAGAGCGAACAAAACAATTTTCCACATGCATACGTTTTATATATTCTGCAAACATTTGGTAATATACGTAATATCTGAAGATACTTTCATAATTTGGTTTATGTGAAATTCTCCCTACTGCATTTTCTTGGATAATTACTAGTTTTGATTCATTCTACTATGGTTAGATGAGGTATTTCCTTCCAGAAGACAGATCTGATAACAAGCCAGCTACAGAAATTGCTATGCGACAGCCAAAATCACTAGGACAGTTTTGTGCCTGTTTAGTTCCTGTTAGTTCTCTACTCTCTACGGGCCCGATTCACAAAAGTAATCTGAGACAAAATCCTAACTTTACGACTTTTGATATTCACAAACGGCATTTAGGAGTAGTAAAGTTAGGATTCCTACCTTAAGTAGGAATCCTAAATATTCCCAACCTCTTGCCCTTTAGAAAGGCACTGAAAACATGGCTGTTCGCAATCTAACTGGCTATTCCCCTGCCCAGCTCACAGTAGGTCTTCTCACAGCGCCAGGACACCTTCGGGTATCAGTCTGCGCTTTACAAATACAAATAACATAACATAACATAACATTAAGTAGTCCTAAATGCATTTTGGGAATACCGAAAGTCGTAAAGTTAGGATTTTGTCTTAGATTACTTTTGTGAATTGATCCCTACCTTTCTGTCTCTCCCTATCTCTAAATCTATGGTGATAGTCGCCTTCTGCGGCTGAATACCTATGGTCTCGATGGTCCTCTAACCACGGGCCGAAGGTTGGTTATCTCAAAGATCTCCCTTCAGTGAGGTTTGCAAAGTTCCATTATGTTTTCCGTCTCCTCAACTACAATCTCCATTTTCACGCGGGTTGTCAACTTTCGTTTGAAAGTCACTCACGTCAACATCACTCCTCGCAAAGTAAGTCCAATCAGGCCTGCGTACTTCTGATAGGGTTTTATCTCTCTTTTTGGTCTCTTTATCTCGGGTTGATCCAAGTCACTGCCACTAAGTCCTCCTTGCTCTCAGTCCTCTTGTTCCTCTCCTTTCTAATGGTCTCTGGCCTTCTTGATTTCAACAGTATTCTCCTTCTCTTAATTTCATTCTTTAGCCATTAATCTTCGAGATGCACTCTATCCTTTGAGGTGCTTGTCACTTCGAATCATGGAGCCTGGTTTCATCCACGAGTCGAAGTTTACTCCTGCTGCTTCTCCTGCATTGCTTTTAACCAGCTGTGCACTAGTACCTGCTCGACCCTCTGTTCTGAGCTACGGGGATATAACAAGTTCCAGAGGCCTCTCCGCATGTGTCGAGCTGACCTGCTGCCTGGATTTTTAACTGTTCCTGCTGACCTCTGCTGGATTGAGTTCTTGATTCCCAAGAGATGCTCCCCTGGTCCTGGACCCTTGGTGTTGCATCAGTTGAGCTCGCTCCCCAAGAAAAGATGAAACCTGAAGTTTTGGGCTCTTTGCAACAACGGACAGGCCCGTTCGCGCTAAGATCTCACTGCCTGCACCGCCCACCATCATGAAGCTCTGATGAACCTCAATCTTAGTGCCTCAGCTACTGCCAGCGACACCCGGCAACGCGCAATCTGCACTTTGCGCTACAATGTAGACAGCCCGCGGTGACGCCAATGAGATTCTCCAGCAAGAACTGTTCGAGGCATGTGGGCTGCTGAATTCATATCTATAGCATAGATCGCCGCCTAGTGTTGGGTCCGGATGATTGCACATTGTTGTCCTGGAAGAGTCTTCGAAGTATCACGAGATAGGTGGCTCCTCCCCTGGACTACAGTGCGCATGGGCATCGACTCCATCCCCAGATTGTTTTTTTCCGCCATTGGGTTCGGATGTACTTTCGTTCTCTCAGTTCGGAATCGACAATATTCTCGAGGCCAAAAGGCCTTTTTGTCTCTAATATCGTCGGTATTGTTTGCGTTCGGTGCCCGGTTCTGTTCGGACTCGCCTTCCGAGTTTAACATCCAGGGAGTCGCGTGACTCTTTGGAGCTCGAGGTCCAGTCAAGCAGCAAGACCCTCGACGACGCGACATGGAACGGAGCCCGTTCAAGAAGTGTCCCGTGTGCGGATCGAAGTACCCACACATCGACGTCCACCCGGTGTGCAACAAGTGCCTATCGCCGGACCACGATGAAGTCAACTGTATGGCTTGTTCCAGGTTTCGTTCGAAGAAAACGATTCGGCTTCGGCGCGTGGCGCGCATGGAGGCCCGGCAGTCGGCCCCGGCGGACATCTTCGACAGCGAGGAAGCAGACGAACACGACGTTCAGCTGCAGATTTCACCTCCAGCGGAAGAAGTCGACTACGACTATCAAGTGGATGTCGAAGGCCTACCCGTACAAGAAGCCGTCGACGAGATAGGAGACGACGATGAAGCCTATGGGGCCATGGAAGATAGCTCAGAGGACGAGCTATGCTCCGTTCGAACACTTACAAAGGCTCAGGTCGAGGGATCGACTATCGGCCTTACCCAAGACCTTCCACCAAAATCCACGGCCCCGCCTTCCGGCCCGGCCACTGACACTTCGACGGAGCCGCCATTACAGAAAACGAAACCGAAAGTGAAACCTTCGGTGTCCGCACTACCTAAAGTGGTACAGGCACAATCGAAACCGAAACCTTCTGCACCACCGTCGACACCCTCGTCTTCCGAGGTGTCGGGAAAGCCCAAGCCGAAGAAGCCTGTCGAGCTGGCAAAGTCGATGAAATCCGTCCAGCCGAAGCAGACTAAAGGCCGTCCAGACTCCGTCAAGCAAGGGCGTTGAGCCGAAGTCCGGATCGGGTGTCGAGCCGGAGCCAAGCAAGGGCGCGGCGCCGAGGGCCGCAAAGGGCGTCGAGCCGAAGACCAGCAAGGGCATCGAGCCGAAGGTTGGTGCCCCTAAAGCGGTTGCCCAGGACACCAACACGGTCAAGCCTCGGACCGACCAGCCAAAGTCATCGACGCTCGAGTCTTCCCACGTTGCTGGACCGAGGTCGTCTGTCGTATCGGCGAAGCCGTCCGCTTCCTTCACAAAGCAGGTCTCGGACTCCCTCAAGCGTATCAGGGACAAGGCCTCGGCGGAAGACCCCAAAACGCCTTCCGCACCGAAGCAGTCGGTCCCCACCTCAAAGTCATCGACGCCACTACTCTTCACATTGCCGCCGAAAGTGGCACCGAAGGCCTTCGCACCACGGGCGGCGCCCGAAGCGAAAACGCAAAGTGCTGTGGGGTCGACGCCTACTCACCCGGCCGGGGGCTTAACGCATCGGCCACCATTACTGGAGGAACAGTCGGAACGTTTCATCGATGCCGACACTGGGAGGCTTACGCTTTACAAGCGGAAAATTACGGCGGCGACGCCTTTGGAGTCGTATACCATTCCTTTGAAGCGCAAAGGGCCTGCTTCTGATTCACCGGTCTTGGTCGAACTACTGACTCCTCGGACTCAAAGAGTTGCCACGCCCTCGCCAACTTATTCCGATGCAGAGGATGCTGGGGATCAAGATGAGGAATACAGCTTCCCGGCCCACACGGATCCTGATGCACAACAGGACGCATGGGTGGACACAGGTGACCAGGGGGATCAGCAACCCGCCCTCGACCCTCAGATATACAATATCAAAACGTCTCCCACTGAGGATTCTGCGGCATTCAATGCCTTGATTGAAAGGGCGGCTAAGAACCACGACGTTGAACTCCATGCTGATCCTGTGGAGGTGGACTTCCTCTTTGACACTTTTTCAACAGCTGAAAAGACTGTGAAAACCCTACCAATGCTAAAAGGGGTCCTCAAACATGCTGCGGACATTTTCAAAGAGCCCACACGGGCAAAGGTGGTCAACCCTAGAATTGAAAAAAAATATCGGCCGGCACCTGGCGATCCCACCTACATCAAGGGCCAGTTGCCATTGGACTCCCTGGTCGTTTCTAATGCCCGCAAGAGGGCGAATTCGCAATCCACTGGTGAAGATCCTCCCTCGGAAAAAGAGTCCAAAGTGCTAGAAGCATCGGGAAAGAGAGTAGCAGCTCAGGCGGCCAATATCTGGCGTATCTCTAACACGCAGGCGCTCTTGGCACGCTACGACAGGATACACTACGACACACTAGAGACCCTGTTGCAACATCTCCCAGACCAATATAAGGAGGCTGCGGAAATGCTTATCCAGGAAGGGAAGCTCATCTCCAACGCTTCAATTAAGTGTACACTGGACGTTGCGGATACTGCAGCCAGGGCGATTAACACCAGTGTGATGTTAAGACGACAGGCATGGCTCAGAATCTCTGGATTTAAGCCAGAGATCCAAACTACCATCCTCAACCAGCCAGTTAACCCTGACAGATTATTTGGTCCTGAGGTGGATACCACCTTGGAAAAAATAAAAAAGGATAACTACCTAGAACTGATGGCAATCTTCATGGCACTCAAAGCATTCAAACTACATCTGTGCAACAAGGTCGTGTTGATCCGGACGGACAACATGACGGCCATGTATTACATCCAAAAGCAAGGAGGTACGCACTCTCCACAGTTGTCTCATCTGGCTCAGAGCATGTGGAAGTGGGCCATTCAGAGGAACATCTTCCTCATGGCGGAACACCTCCCAGGCACGGACAATCAGATGGCGGACCTGCTCAGCAGGTACAGCCACCAGATGCACGAGTGGGAGATACATCCGGCAGTACTCCGCCCGTACTTCCAGAAGTGGGGTCATCCACAGATAGACCTGTTCGCCACAAGGGAAAACGCAAAATGCCAAAGCTTTGCCGCCAGGTTCCCTCACCCACAGTCGCAAGGCAATGCGATATGGATGAACTGGTCAGGCAGATTTGCGTACGCTTTTCCCCCAGCACCTCTCATACCGCTGGTGGCAAGAAAGCTAAAGCAACACTCGATGACTCTCATCCTGGTTGCTCCAACGTGGGCACGCCAGCCATGGTACACCGCGTTTCTGGAACTCTCCGTGGTACCGCATCAAAGGCTACACCTCACGCCCAAGCTTTTGACGCAGAGCCATGGCGACATTCAGCATCCAGATCCGCAACAGCTCAACCTGGCGATCTGGCTCCTGAAGTCTTAGAGTTTGGCTACCTTGACTTGCCTCCTGAATGCATGGATATCATACGGGAGGCAAGAAAGCCCACCACCAGAGCCTGCTATGCAGCAAAATGGAAGCGGTTTGTCATTTACTGTGCTACACACAACATCAACCCGCTAGATGCATCCACTCCCAACATCATCTGCTATTTGTTACATCTTTACAAATGCAATCTAGCATACGCTTCCATCAGGATACACTTATCCGCCATAGCGGCTTATCTCCAGAACAGGCAGCATCTCTCCGTCTTCAGAGTGCCTGCCATTAAAGCCTTCCTAGAATGCTTGAAGCGGGTCATCCCTCCCAGGACCCCGCCAGCTCCTGTATGGAACCTCAATGTGGTCCTTACCAGGTTGATGGGCCCACCTTTTGAGCCTCTACACTCATGTAAGATTCAGTTCTTGACATGGAAAGTGGCTTTTCTCATTGCCATCACGTCTCTGTGACGTGTTAGTGAGCTACAGGCGCTCACTGTACAAGAGCCATTCATTCAAATTCACTCCCACAGGGTGGTGCTGCGCACTAACCCTAAATTCCTTCCTAAAGTGGTTTCGCAGTTCCACGTCAATCAGACCATTGAACTGCCCGCATTCTTTCAAAACCCAGAAACAGTTGCCGAAAGAATGCTCCACACTCTTGATGTCAAACGAGCCTTGATGTACTACATCGATAGGACCAAAGACTTTAGGAAAACACAACAACTCTTTGTTGCCTTCTCAGCCCAGCACAAAGGCAACCCCATTTCCAGAGCAGGTATAGCCAGGTGGATCGTTAAGTGCATTCAGATTTGCTATCACAAGGCTAAGCGCACTTTAACGGTCCCTCCCAGAGCCCACTCCACCCGAAAGTTGGGGGCCTCTATGGCTTTCCTAGGTAATATCCCTTTGGAAGATATTTGTAGAGCAGCCACATGGTCTACACCACACACATTTACTAAACATTACTGTGTAAATGTGCACTCCAAGCAGCAGGCAGCTGTAGGGCAGGCTGTTCTTAAAACGCTTTTTCAGACTTCTGCAGCTGGCACAGGCGGCCGCCGTTAATGGAGGGACTGCTATGTATTCTATGCTTTAGATATGAATTCAGCAGCCCACATGCCTCGAACTGAATATGCTACTTACCAGTATGCATCTGTTCTTGGCATGTAGGGCTGCTGACATTCATATCGCCCGCCCTCCTCCCCGGCGCCTGTAACGGCTGCAGACTTTTTTAACACTTACTCTTAGCATGGCCATCGCTATCACTATTACACTCCATCTTTGCCACAATGGCTAAAAACAATCTGAGGATGGAGTCGATGCCCATGCGCACTGTAGTCCAGGGGAGGAGCCACCTATCTCGTGATACTTCGAAGACTCTTCCAGGACAACAATGTGCAATCATCCGGACCCAACACTAGGCGGCGATCTATGCTATAGATATGAATGTCAGCAGCCCTACATGCCAAGAACAGATGCATACTGGTAAGTAGCATATTCAATCCGCGGCACCCGACAGGTTCTTTGTGCTACAGCGATGACCGTCTACGACTCCTAGCCTGTGCTTCGCACTATAGTGACCACCATCCGTGACACTGTCCCTGCTCCTCGTGGCCCTCAACACCGCAAAAGGAACTCTTCACACGGGACTTTTGAAGGCAATTCTTTCAGCAGGATTTAACTTGGTCCCTGTATCCCGCACATGTTCCACTGTGGTCGGCCTGAACATGTGTGACTTTCACTTTGTCTTGGACGACGAGATAACCTCGAGTGATGCTTTATGCTTTTTGCTGCTATAATTACCTTAAATTCTTGAAATTGCACAGCTCTGGTTCTATTGATCGGATTTTTGTTGTTTTGGTCTCAACTAATGTATTACATTTTACTCTATTTTTAATTGGTGTGTAACTTTTCTTGTGTTGTGGTTCAACTTATTTCTCTTTGAATTGCTGCATAAATACGCTACACATTGCCTCTAAGTTAAGCCTGACTGATTTTGTGCCAAGCTACCATAGGGTTAAACACAGGTTAATTTGGGGTTTGCTTGTGACTTCACGTTGACAGGAATTGTGGTTGCCGCTTGTTGACTGTCTCCTTTCGGGTTGCAATTCACCAAACTCCCTTTTCAGTTTTTCAATCTTTTCATTCATCCAGGGCTTCCTTTTCCTGCATCAAGGATCAGTGGGGAACCTAAAAATGTTTGTGTGTGCAAGCCATGGGTAAGACAGTTGTAGAACTCACACACTTCTGTTATTTGTTTATTGGAGAAGCTCTTGACAAGGTTGAGTCAAGTGTTGAAATTGTTTAATTTCTTCCAATATCTGTAAGTACTATTGATTGGGGTCATTTCAGCTCAGCTGATGATTTTCTGGTTGGATATTGAAAGTGGTGACCTGGTGATCGCTCTAAATCATGGCCGAGTTTCCTGTTACCTCAACTAGCCCTGGTAAAGATTAGATCCAGGGTCTGGCCTGGAGTGTGAGTTACGTATGAATGTTTAATGATCCCTAATCAGATTGTGAGGACGTCAGTTAATATGGCAATTCCATCAGCACGTGGCGGACATCATAGAATTTGTTTACATAGACAATCATGGCTGTGCCTCTCCGGACTAATCAGATGATCAGAAATCGTTCTTGAGTCGCTATCACAAAGTCCGCTTTAGGAACTCCAAAATGGCTGCCACAAGGTCATCGGGAAACAGTGATGAAGATTGGGTCAGAGTCAATTTGAATCTCAGGGCAAGATCCACTGACCATGAAGGTGCAGGTCGTAGTCTCTATGGCCAACTTACCTATCCAGGCCCAGTGGAACCATCCCCTCTGCTACCAGAGTTTGATAATGCGCAAGCACCGTTCCCGTCCTATGAGCACCTGATGGATCGGGAGCGGAGTTATCCCAGTGGCGGTACAGAGTTTTGTGCTCCCCGCTGGACCGGTCTCAACTCTAGCATTCTAAATGACCATTTCAATTGACAACCAAGCAGAACCCACTTGGTCCTAGAAAAAGGACTCCCAGAAAAGTCTTAACCATGAAGGGTTTGTTTTTAGAATTTGTAGTCATACAGGATTCAATCTCATAGGGTCAAAATCAATTAGTCAATCAAAGAGAGTACAAAGATCAGTCAAAAGACAGGAAAAATTAAGAACTCAGTAAAGTTCTAATCATCATAATACAAAGGGGCAGATTTACAATTCCTGGGGCATCCCTGCAAATCAGCAGGGATGCGCCAGGAAACTTGCGACATGTATCTTAATCCTTGCGCCACCACGGATGCGCCGTATTTACAATGCATCATGGCGCTAGGAAATGTAGATGCGTGTCGCATCTGCTGTTGTAACGTTGGCGCAGTCCTAGAGTTGTTTCGCGGGACCGACGCAACTCCAGCACTGTGCCAACCCGGCCCATCTTGCACATGGTGCATCACACCTTGCGCCTGCTTCAAGCAGGCGCAAGGTTTTGATGCAGCGGGGTCGGAAAAGTGACTGAGTGAAATCTTGTAGATTTCACTCAGGCACTTTTCCGAGGCGTTCCTGCACCGGAATGCCCCCCCCTGCGCCGGAACACCCACTCGAAACCTGACGCAGGTTTCATGTGGTGCAGGACTTTACAACGTAACGCATCTCCCTAGATGCGTCACGTTGTAAATCCCCCGCAGCATGGCGCTAGCTTTCCACCACCGTTGCGTCACAGAAGTGAAGCAGCAGCGGCTCAAAAGTGGCGCACGGGGCTTGTAAATCTGCCCCAACATATTGAAAGTGAGAGAGCGATCGGCAGGGATTCGCCTCCTACGATAAGTGGAAAAGGGTCTCCTGTTGCAGCAAAAAAAAAAAACACTCCTTTATAGGGTTCTGAACAATGGATATCATACATTTACCACAGTTGCGCATGGTTCCCATAGCCTAAGCAAAGAGAAACATTTCCAACTAAATACATTCAACAAGACTCATAATTCTAAAACGTAGAGCTTCTCATAGTCTCCACCAGTACATGGAACAAAAGTGGTTGCACCGTGTGCGACAGACAGCCGTGAATTCGTAGACTCTTATTCTGGACAGCTTGTGAAGATCACTGTTCTTGCCTGCAGGTCACACTCAATGTTTATTCTAGAGAGACATGGAAATACAGTCTATGCATGTGGTGCAATGAAACGTCACAGGCAAGAAGACATCTGCTGCCTCAGTTCTTTAAGGTGGCCAGAGTTTGAGGTTTCACAAATGCAAGAGATGGGCAGAGAGTCATCTTGATGAGATGCCCGGGGAGGGGACACTTTGACACCTAGACACAAGATGGAGAGACGCTGTGGCTCAGGAATGTCGGGGAGATACACAGCTGGAACTTTACTGACACTTGCGCTGAGTTTACATCACAAAAGACACACACACCTGGCTGAAAGTGTTGTGTTGGGATTGTCTTCCCACGCAAAATCTGATTTGCGTTGGAACGTTTCCTAAAGTAAAGTAGCAATACTTTGTGTCAAGCGGCATTCCATTTGCGGTATGTGGGCATTAAAGTGCAACCACCCACAGGTTTTGGTGCAAATCCTTCAGATAGATTCATCATTGGAAAATGGGCTCGCAAAGGGCTAGATTCTGAGAATCTGGCCCTTTGCGAGCGCAATTTTTGCATTTGGGATTCATCATCCCAAATGCAAAAATCGCTAATAGCGAAATCGCATATTTGCGAGGAATTGCATTTAAAGAATCTCTATTTGAGATTCCTTAAATGCAATTCATTAACCATTTTTTATTTGCGAATTCGCTATTTCTGGCCGCTATTTACCGCGAAGTCTGACTTCGTGATAAATAGCAAAAACTTAGAAAAATGCACGTTAGTGCATTTTTCTAAGTGGTATGTTACACACACACATGTCCTTTGCGCAACATCAGGCTAAATTTACATTTCAGGGGTGCCACGGGTGTCCTTTGGACGCCCCTGGCACCCTTGAAATCGCATCCTTATTTGCGATTAGCAAATTGCTAATCGCAAATAAGGAATGACTCCCCATTCATTCCTATGGGCCTTTGGGCCCATAGGAATGAATGTGGAGTCATTCCTTATTTGCGATTAGCAATTTGCTAATCGCAAATAAGGAAGCTGTAGGATTCGCAAAATAAATTGCGATTTGTACATGATTCCCGTTTTGCGAGTCTGTAATAGCGATTCCTTATGAATCGCTATTACAGACTCGCAAAACGGGACTTTGATGAATCTAGGTGCTTATCTACAAAAAAGGGTCGGCAGGACTTTGTGCCAAAAACGTGCACCTCAAGGCGGAAGGTTTTAGAAAATGTTTCCTTTCTCAGAACGTTTCCAATTTTGCATGTGTGCTGTGCTCTAAAGCACCAGGGTGCAGAGGTGTGTGTTTGGCGCAGGTCAGACAAAAGTGCAAAAGTGCCGGGGGAGAAAAACAGCGCCATATCTTAGTCGATATAGCACTGTTTTTCACAACCTCTTTGAAGCAACGCAGCAACTTTGGCTGCTGTGCTGCGTTGGACTAAAAGTTAGTAAATATGGCCCACAGTGGCTCCCTGTGGGACTAACAGGATTAGGCAGAAAGGCGACTGCCTTGACAAGGTTGTCTTCTGCGCTTAAATACCTGAGGCCACCTGAATCATTCATTATTACCTGCAGCATCTTCCCAGGTTTGGGAGGGACATTTGTGGAGCAATGCTGTACAAATGTCCCTATTAATCCCTCCCACAATGCACTGGTGAGCACAACATGGCCTCAGTCACAGGGTAAGGTATACATTATCTGCCTGATTCATCAAGCTTAATTGCGCTCGCAAAGGGCCAGATTCTGAGAATCTTGCCTTTTGCGAGTGCAATTTTTGCATTTGGGATTCATCATCCCAAATGCAAAAT
Source organism: Lissotriton helveticus (assembly GCF_964261635.1). Classification (NCBI taxonomy): domain Eukaryota; kingdom Metazoa; phylum Chordata; class Amphibia; order Caudata; family Salamandridae; genus Lissotriton; species Lissotriton helveticus. The sequence continues at coordinate 97,050,860 of NC_136064.1, read as the reverse complement.
TCGCTATTAAAGAATTCGCATATTTGCGAGGAATTGCATTTAAGGAATCTCTATTTGAGATTCCTTAAATGCAATTCATGAACCATTTTGAAATACCGAAATCGCTATTTTGGGCCGCTATTTACCGCGAGGTCAAACCTCGTGGTAAAGAGCGAAAACTTAGAAAAATGCATTTAAATGCATTTTTCTAAGTTGCATGTTACACACACACATGTCCTTTGGACATGTGTGTGCGCAACACCAATGTAGATTACATTTCAGGGGTGCTACAGGGTGTCCTTTGGACACCCCTGGCACCCTTGAAATCGCTATCTTATTTGCGATTAGCAAATTGCTATTCGCAAATTAGGAATAACTCCCCATTCATTCCTATGAGCCTTTAGGCCCATAGGAATGAATGGGGAGTTATTCCTTATTTGCGTTTAGCAATTTGCTAATCGCAAATAAGGAATGTGTAGGAATCGCATTTCTTTATGCAATTTCTACATGAATCCCGTTTTGCAAGTCCTTAATAGCGATTCCTTATGAATCGCTATTAGGGGCTCGCAAAACGGGAGAATGATGAATCAGGCTGTAAGTCACGAAAGGGCAGATGTATCATCACTATCATTTGCGATTCTCAAATAGTGATTTTTTAGAAATCGCTATTTGAGAATTGCAAATTGGTATGTATGTAGAAAATCGCTATTTTTTTGCGATTTCTTAAAATTCCTTAATTGCGATTAGCAAATTGCTAATCGCAATTAAGGAATAATTTCCCATTCATTTCTATGGGTCAGGAGGCCCATAGGAAGAAATGGGAAGTCATTCTCAATTTGCGATTCGCAATTTGCTAATTGCAAATTGAGAATAATTTCAAGGGTGCAAGGGTGTCTTAAGGACACCCTGCTGCACCCCTGAAATTTACATGTGTGAGCATATGTTGCACATACATGCCCTAAGGGCATTTATGAGCGCCACATGCCACCTTTACAAATGCCAAAAAGTGCATTTGTAAAAGAATTCGCAAATTACCACCAACTACAAGTTGGTGGTAATTTGCGATTTCTTAGTGTGAAATCGCAAAACTGTTATGTTTCTTACATAGCATTTAAGGAATCGCTTTTTGCGATTCCTTAATTTTGAGTTGCGATTTTTTAATACATCGCATTAGCCGATTTATTTGTCACAAACGCTGCTTTTTTACGAATCGCAGCGTATGCGACAAAAAAAAACGGATGATACATCTTCCCCCAAGTGTGTGGAGCCCTAGACGTGCAATGCACAGGTAAGCCGACTGTTCTTTCTTTCTCTGTGTATTTATTTTTTTCTCTAGCACCGGCATTATGAAGTGGGTTGGATGCGGCAGCTAGGGACATCCGGTGCCATCTGATCTGCAGAAACTCTGTCTCAGACTACCCCAGGCACGCACGGCCACTTCAATCTATCTCAACCAGATTGGAGCATAAATCACATGCAGCCCACTAGCCAATGAAATCAGGGCTCACAGGGGACCTTCAAGGTCACAGTCAAGTGGCTTGTCACTCCTACCCATGCTGGTAATGTCCCTTTTCGCTTTCCATTGTTACAGGCCATACATTGAAACAAGCATTAGCTAAGCCAATATGTCTTACTTGCGTGACCTATTGGCTTTGTAGGAAGGTGGACTATAATGTGGTATGACTGAGTGGCCTTACCATGTAATATTATCACTATACCCCAAAGATGGTCCTTGGATTCACACTAATAAATCCTTAGCTCAGTCCAGATAGAGTTTAAAGATCAGTCAGGTTTTACTAGAAGAACATGTGTCAAGCACTTCAGAGCACCAACATGGACGATAAGTAATTGACACGACTCAAGAGAAATCCGGCACCAATTTATAAAAGTAGAGTTTATTTTTATCTTAATTTAGAGACCAAAACAAATGGGATATCATACATATAATCCGAGCTATAGATTTTTGAAGCAATATTAAATCAGTACAGTAAAATACAGAGACAAAATAACATTGCAGTCAATGGCAAACTCAACTAGTGACGATCAGTCACTTGCAGGGCGAATTACTTGGAACCCTTATGGGGATAAGGTAATATGGGCCCCAGGACCAGGCCACAGCAGTCAGACCAATTTTACCTAGCCCGTGGAGTCCGGGTGCTGAGTTGTTCTGGCGGTTCTTGTTGCTGAACGGGAGCAGTGGAAGGTGCTGTTTTTACTGCTTTCTCAGTGCTGCAAGAAACAAAATGCAAAAGCACAACAGGCACACAGCTGCTGACATTGGATGATGGTTGCATGATATCCTCTGTAGCTGTAGTGTTGAGTGTGGGGTTTGGTTACCAGACTGATGACCAACAAGCCTTGGCAGTGGTAAGCACAACAAAAAGCTTTGAGAACGTCACTGGTTCCCGTGGAGTAACGGAGTGGTCTGAGACTTCGGAACAGGTGATATTACAACTCCCACAATGCACTGGACCAACTAGATTTGGGCTATACCTCGGAGGCCAACAATTCTTTAGATCTGGTGAATGCTTTTATCTGCAGTTTACAGGAGACTAGTGCCAATAGTCCAAGGACGACTAAGGGTGCTTGTGGCTTCAACAAGAGTCCCTCTCTTGGGGAGTGTTGGGTTTTGGATAAGGGTGAGGGTCGTTCACTCAGTTCCAAGTTTGTTGCCTCAGGGACAAAGTATCCATCTTTTGCTTTGTGCTGGTGGGCAAAGTCCTGTTATCGGCGACATGGGTCTCCTCTTGTTCCTATATTGAAGTACGTTGTTCAGAGCTGAGGTTCTGTTGGCAGCGGAGCCCCTTAAATCCAAGATTAGGGGAGTTATGGGTGTGGAAGCTAGTAGCCAATGGGCAGCTAGTCCACCCCTGAGGTGATTACATCAGGTGGTGTAGGTCATCTTTTCAACCCAGAACACTCTATTTCTGTCAGCCTTCCTGGGGGTGTACACCTCCTGCATAGCTAATTTCCCACGTTGCCCTGTGCAAGCATGGCTGAGTCTAAGGGTGGGCTGTTTCCTTCTCAGTGGGACAGCCCAGATGCATATGAGAGGCAGGTAGTCTTTGAAGCTTACCACACTGATGTGCCAATTCACCAGCCATCTGGGGAGAAGGGCGGTGTGATCTCCTTCATGCCCAGCCTTTGTGTCTGACTCTTGGAAGTGATCACACTGTCAAACAGGAGGTCAGAATCTTTTCTTGGCAGCAGCAGGTACTGGAAAGAGCAGGCTGGTCAGCCAGATCACCGTACGGCTGGGGGCAACCAGGTGGTAGGTAACCTGTAAGGTGCCCTCTGGGTGCATGGGATTACCAAAGGGCTTGTAGTCAGAGAGAACAAGGTGCACAGCCTAACAATCAACACACGTTATATAGGTTGACTTATATTATGTGGTGCAAAGGGTGAGTGGAGAGCCCTTCTAGTTAACGCATTCGGTTGCTAAAGACATTGCAGAGATCGGGCGTTCTTTCTACAGACTGAAGTCGTACCCGACTTCAGGCTTCCGTGTGTTGGATTATACACTCAATATGTGGTTGCAGAAACATTTCCAAGGAACCAATCGATTTTGAAACAGTATTATGAACATAGGAAGTTTCTCCTCACAGTCACCTCATATTGGGTGTGGAGAACATTTTTCTTGCAATTTTGCCATTGATGGTCACGGGCCCGGCTGGGTCGGAAGTATCACCAGCTGTGCGACCTACGAGTCTCAATACAGCCTTATGAGCCCTGAGGATTCGCAATAGCGATGAAACACGTGTCGGCTGGCTGTTTGACACAATAAAGGACTCAAACGGACTACTCTCCCTCTGGAGATTCCTAGATTTCTTCTGTCGCTTTGTCTTTTTGTACTGAATCGTATTGTGTTACTGAATAAATGTTTCACTGTTTTGAGTGCATTGGGTAACCCCGTTTTTCCTGCCCTCTGGGTGCATACCATGTCACACAGGGCACAAGCATCATGTCAGGGGAGAGAGGCACAATGTTTGATAGCAAACATGACTTATTTCAGTGGTACCATACTGGAGCTGCCAATCTTGGGGGTGCTCAGTTATCAGCCCATGTTATCCTATGCACCGCTAACACATATGATGATTTTCAATGGGAAACACCCCATTATAGGGACATATAGGCATGCAATTACATGTCCACACCTCAAATATAATGCACCCAAACTCCTGGGTGGAGGAGGCCTATCTGAGGGGTGCCTTACATACATTAACAGCAGTGAGGGATACTGGCCCACAGATGGTGAGGTCACAGTTGAGGTCGAGTAGTTCGGAATGCTCTGCCAGCCTGCAACGGCAGGCCGGCTGTCAGTAGGTTGCATGGGTCACCCAGGGTGGCACAACCTCATGCTACAGCCCTGGGGACCCCTTTACCACCAATACACTGGGTACTCCTGGCACCATATACTAGGGACTTATCAGGGATGTAAAGCTTTTGCCAATTTGAGATTTCCAAGTCGAATATAACAGTTTTAGGGGAGAGCACGGGCACTGGGGTCTGGACAGCAGGCTCCAGTGCACTTTCAGAGTCATAGCCATCAGCATTTGGAGCAAAAAGTGGGGAGAGTGGCCATACAAAAAGGGGCCCATTGCTACAGGCGTTGTCATGTGAAATATAATTGGCAAGATGACCAAAAGATAAAAAAAAAACACAAACAAATAAAGTTACTGTAACCACAGTGACTGCGTCATTTTCTAGGCCACGCCTGCCTGATGATGTGAGTGAATGATGCGTCTTTGTGCATACCTGATGATGTGAGTGAGTGATGCATTATTGTCCATGCCTGATGACGTGAGCGAGTGATGCATCCTTATGCATGCCTGAAGACGCGAGTGAGTGATGGGTCGAGTGATGCGTCATTATGCATGCCTGATGACCTGAGTGAGTGATGTGTCATTACGCATGCCTGATGACGGGAGTGAGTGATGCGGCATTGTGCATGCCTGATGACGTGAGTGAGTGATGCGGCATTGTGCATGCCTGATGACGGGAGTGAGTGATGCGTCATTGTGCATGCCTGATGACGGGAGTGAGTGATGCGTCATTGTGCATGCCTGATGACGGGAGTGAGTGATGCGTCATTGTGCATGCCTGATGACGTGAGTGAGTGATGTGTCATTGTGCATGCCTGATGACGTGAGTGAGTGATGCGTCATTATGCATGCCTGATGACGTGAGTGATGCGTCATTGTGCATGCCTGATGACGTGAGTGAGTGATGTGTCATTATGCATGACTGATGACGGAAGTGAGTGATGCGTCGTTATGCATGCCTGATGACGAGAGTGATACGTCATTGTGCATGCCTGATGACGGGAGTGAGTGATGCGTCATTGTGCATGCCTGATGACGGGAGTGAGTGATGCGTCATTGTGCATGCCTGATGACGTGAGTGAGTGATGTGTCATTGTGCATGCCTGATGACGTGAGTGAGTGATGCGTCATTATGCATGCCTGATGACGTGAGTGATGCGTCATTGTGCATGCCTGATGACGTGAGTGAGTGATGTGTCATTATGCATGACTGATGACGGAAGTGAGTGATGCGTCGTTATGCTTGCACACCTAGAAAATGACTCGAGACGGAGCGATAACTAAAATAATGGGTCAAACCTCGTGAAAAATTGACCAGGGAAATAGTTCAATAATGGCGAATTAGCCATGAAAATTGAAACAGTGTCGTGATTTTCCCAATTCCTCACACCCTAGAGGACAACTCAGAATTCCATGGCAATCCTGCAACTTATATTTACTAACACCCACAGTTTTGGCAAATTGAGGTGAGAAATTTTCACTCCTAATTTACCAATGTACTTGGCATGAGTTCGATTGGCTGAAAAAAACAAGCGCAATTTTATAGTGTGAACTGATTAAACTTGGATTTCCGCGCAGGAACTATATGCAATTCTCAGCGTCTAATGGCTCTTTTGTATTAGGACACTTTCCAGGGGTGGCTCTGGGCTCATGGCGGCCCTGGACAGGGAGCATAGGTAGGGGGCCCTGGAAGAGAGGGTCCGGGCAGAACAGAGCCCCCCGAGCTCAGGAAGGTGTTTTAATAAAACGTCCAGAAAAGGCGTAAGATGACCAGAACCTGGGGCTGCTCCTACCCTTCCGAATTCCTCTCAGAACTATAAAATTTAGGAGGAGGAGGGTATTGTGACACACGACGTGGCCAGCAGTGGGTAGGGAAAAAAAGAAGCCAATCAGGAACCAGGAGGAACGCAGGCGCGGAGGCCAGTGAAGAGGGGGGGGTCAGGGTGTTTGGAAGTGGAACAGAGCCGGAGGCCGCCAAATCTCTGCCATGGGCGCCACGCAAATATGTATCCATCCTCAGAGGATTATTATATTAAGGATATATATATTGGCGTGGCGGCCCCTGGGGTTTGGCGACCCTGTGCAGGTGCAAAGTTTGCACATGCCTAAGGCCGCCCCTGCACTTTCAGAAGAATGGGGCGAGGCCTTACTTTCATCAGTGGAGGTGTACAGTGATATTTGGGTGACTTTGAATGTTGTTATCTGCTGCCCTAGATAGAAAACCCCATACTGAGGCAACATCTTGGGCAACAACACTAGGGTAGCTGGGAGGGGGGCCGTCCCAGACCCCTCAGCTGGGTTACACTTCTCCCTCGAAGAAGAGGGCCACGAAAGAGAGTCAGGAGAGGACGCTTGCATTGAAAATGGTGAACCTAAAAGACATAAACAGATATTGCACAGTAAATGCTTGTCACAAAGGCACAGTATCTTTGGTGCATCTTTAACCCCTCTGCTGCGCTGAACGTTCCGCGCTGGTGCGGAACGTTCTATTGCGCGGGCGGGGCCGCGACGTTCAACGGAGGTAGTGCACGCGACGTCCGTTGAACATGGCCAGTACTGAAGGGGTTAAGGAAGCCTACGCACATGTAGGACTTTACACTGCGAAGTAAAAACGGTCTACAACCCACGTCATCACGTCAGCTACGTACATTGAAGAACATAGCAAGGTATTAAGGAATGCCACTTGCTAAACAAAAATACCACTACCCAGTAATTAAAATGTAGTTGTGTGTGTAAAACAAATACATTAAAAGGCAGACAGTGACACTGTTCTAACAAAAGGACACTCCGGCCCCAAACCCCAAATCTAATGGGAACACAAAAGGAACAATGTACCCATTCACAGAAAGGAGACGCTGTCACCAAAAAACATAACACAGAAGTGACTAAGAGGCCCCCGGCCTGTTTGTGAAAAGGTATTCCGGCGCCTCTGGAGCTGGACAGGACAGTCCTGCTCTGGCTGAGAACATTCCTGAATAGTTGATGCCTCAGCATGAAGCTGGGAAAACTGTGTAGTGAATAAGAAATGCTCAGGTTCATGTAGTTTCTTCATGTAGATTTGTAGATTTATTAATTAGTTAAGATGTTACAAGAAGAGAGCCCCACCCGGAGCAGCCTTCCTACTGCTCATCCCATCCAACAATTGACTCACACACTCACCAACATTCCCTCACACACTCACCAACATTCCCTCACACACTCACCAACATTCCACCACCAACATTCTCTCACACACTCACCAACATTCTCTCACACACTCACCAACATTCTCCCACACTCACCAACATTCTCTCACACACTCACCAACATGCTCTCCCACACTCACCAACATTCGCTCATACACTCACCAACATTCTCTCACACAATCATCAACATTCTCTCATACACTCACCAACATTCGACCAGCAACATTCTCTCACACACTCACCAACATTCCACCACCAACATTCTCTCACAGACTCACCAACATTCGCTCATACACTCACCAACATTCTCTCACACACTCAACAACATTCTCTCACACACACACACCAACATTCTCTCACACACTCACCAACATTCTCTCACACACTCACCATTATTCTCCCACACTCACCAACATTCTCTCACACACTCATCAACATTCTCTCCCACACTCACCAACATTCTCCCACACTCACCAACATTCTCTCACACACTCACCAACATTCTCCCACACTCACCAACATTCTCTCACACACTCACCAACATTCTCTCCCACACTCACCAACATTCGCTCACACACTCACCAACATTCTCTCATGCACTCACCAACATTCTCTTACACACTCATCAACATTCTCCCACACTCACCAACATTGTCTCACACACTCACCAACATGCTCTCCAACACTCACCAACATTCGCTCACACACTCACCAACATTCTCTCACACACACACACCAACATTCTCTCACACACTCACCAACATTCCACCACCAACATTCTCTCACACACTCACCAACATTCCACCACCAACATTCTCTCACTCACTCATCAACATTCCACCACCAACATTCTCTCACACACTCACCAACATTTTCTCACACACTCACCAACATTCTCTCCCACACTCACCAACATTGGCTCACACACTCACCAACATTCTCTCACACACTCACCAACATTCTCTCACACACTCACCAACATTCTCTCCCACACTCACCAACATTCTCTCACACACACGCCAACATTCTCTCACACACTCACCAACATTCCACCAGCAACATTCTCTCACACACTCACCAACATTTCACCACCAACATTCTCTCACACACTCATCAACATTCCACCACCAACATTCTCTCACAGACTCACCAACATTCTCTCACACACACACACCAACATTCTCTCACACACTCACCAACATTCCACCACCAACATTCTCTCACACACTCACCAACATTCCACCACCAACATTCTCTCACACACTCACCAACATTCCACCAGCAACATTCTCTCACACACTCACCAACATTTCACCACCAACATTCTCTCACACACTCATCAACATTCCACCACCAACATTCTCTCACACACTCACCAACATTCTCTCACACACTCATCAACATTCTCTCACACACTCATCAACATTCCACCACCAACATTCTCTCACACACTCACCAACATTCTCTCACACACTCATCAACATTCTCTCACACACTCACCAACATTACACCACCAACATTCTCTCACACAGTCACCAACATTCCACCACCAACATTCTCTCACACAGTCACCAACATTCCACCACCAACATTCTCCCACACAGTCACCCTGGCTGAGCAGCAGGAATAACAAAGTGGCGCCTTTATTGAAAAAGACAAGCTCACATCTTTCTAAAACCCTCATTCGTGGTCCTGCGGCAAAACCGATGTGGTACTGTTAGAGTTAAAACTACCACGACTGTAGGAGACGGTAATCTCTGAGTGCGCTGTAACCCCAGCAGATGTTACCCTGAGGAATGGGGGCTCGCTGCAGGAACCCCTCTTTGTACACCATTGCTCCTGAGGCGTGAGCCGGGAGCCTGTGGGAATGCTCCGTGATTGTACCATTACCTGCGATATTTGCACATTGAGATTGCTGCTATTGATAGGCTGTTTCGCACGAATTAAGGAGAATTTTTAATCGAGTTTTTAAACTTTTTGGTTGGGAGGAGGTTTTTATGCATTGCCCCTGAGATATTATTAGCAGGGAACCGAGGCGCTCGTTTTACTTCCTGAATCACCTGAAGGGAGGGGGGGGGCGACTAGGCACTCACCCGGACGGCCGCCCTCTAGAGTGGGCCAGGGTGAGCACTCTAGCCTTTTCCTCCCCAGCACGTAAATTCCGGGCTGGCGCGACCGTGCCGGCGGCGCGCCAAAGGCAAGCCCGTCTGCGCCCGTCCGCGCCCGTCCGCGCCCGTCCGCGCTGGGATCCCTGGTCGGACCAAGACAGGTACGGGTTCCAGATTTAGGTATGACAGGGGAACATTACTGGGGCTCAAAGGATCAGGTGGAGGGGCAGAATGTATATGCTCAGACCCGAGAAGTGAGCTGCCACGCAGTGTTAGGACGTGCATGGGCTGCAAGATAGCTCTACCGAGACTGCAACTGACATCTAGTCAGCTGACAGGGGCGGGGGATATACCCCCACATGCATCAAGCATTTTTGTAGTCGCAAACGGTGCGATTCCTTAAAATCCGCCGTTTGCGAATGCAAAAGTGCTTTTTGGGATGCATGAAGCAATTTTAGAATTCGTAACATGTGTGCGAATTCTAAAATTGCGGGTGCTTTTAAGAAGTCGCAGATGTGCGATTTCTTAAAAGCAATGCATCATTTTTTTAAAAAGTGAAAATTCGCAAATAGGGTGCCAAATTTACCGAGTGGTTGAACCACTCGGTAAATTTGGAAAAAGTGTGTAAAATGTGTAAAATGTTTTTTTTTCAACATTCATGTTACGGACACACATGTCCTTAGGACATGTGTGTGTGCAACATGATGTGAAAAATACATTTCAGGGGTGCATGGGGGGGTCCTTTGGACCCCCCCCTGCACCCATGAAATTTTCTAAGTGCCACTCGCAATTCCCATTGACTCCTATGGGCCTTTTGGCCCATAGGAATCAATGGGAATTGCGAAAATTAAGTTAAGAAATCGGTATTTCTTTGGGATTCGGTAAAAATTGCGATTTTTACCGAATCCCAAAAGAATACCGAAAATATTGATGCATATCATTTTGCATTTCTTAATTTGCGATTCCTTATTTTTCGCAAATTAAGAAATGCAAAAAGACACAATGATGCATGTGGGGGATAGAGACCAGAAAGAAGGATAAGACAGGAAAGGACGAGGTGAAAATTTCCAAATGTGTATCCATCAATGCTCGGTCCCTGGTGAAGCACAGCATGGGGTGTGCAGAACTATTAATAGAGAAAGATATACATATAGCGTTCATTACGGAAACCTGGATGGACGCCGCTTCTGGGCCAGACGTGGTGATGGCCACTCCCACGGGTTATCCCTGCCATAGGCTGGATAGGAAGGGTAAAAGAGGGGGCGGTCTAGCGGTGATCTACCAAAGTGATATTAAAGCTATTATAAGCCCGTACCGCTGGATGCCCGTGAAGCTTTATCTTTCAACTTCACGTTTCTGAACCACCTCGCTTTCAAAGGAACACTACTATATAGGCCACCCGGGGCGAGAAATACCTTCATGGCGGCTATGGGGAGCTTACTGGAAGTAGGTATGTGCGAAGAGAACTTCACCATACAAGGGGATTTCAACTTTAATTTGGAGGATGGTGGAAACCCCGAGACAATGGCTCTACTTGATCTGATGGAAGCAGCTGACCTTAAATAGCTGGTGGCTATAGTAGAGCTTAACATAGCGGTTAGGAAGTTTACGAGCAGAGAGCTTGGCCCTAAATAAGAAATAAAGACCATCAGAGCCTGGAACAAGTTGGTAGGAGGAGACCTGGAGGAACTCCTTGCGGCATCGAAGGAGGAGCCTCCACTAGATGTGGATGAGGCGGCTCTACACTATTCGGCCTGGCTGGAACACGCAATTACAACTCTTGTACCTGTGAAGAAAGGGGGTAGGCAGAGGGAGAGCCCCTCTGCCCCCTGGTTTTCTGAGGAACTCAGATTAGCGAAAATAGGATGTAAAAAGCTAGAGCGGGAATGGCGCTGAGGGTATAAGGAGAGAGACAAGAGGAACCTAAAACACGGGCTTCTTGAATATAAGAAGATGGTTACCCAAGCAAAACAAGGCTATTTTACGAATCGTATCAATCAGTCTAGTAATTGCTCAAGAGAACTTTTTAGGACTCTTTCTAGTCTTGTATCCCCAAAAGTTGCCGGGCCGCAGCCCAGCCAAGATCTGTGTCACTCCCTGCCTTCCGCGGGAGCACATAGTTTGTCTCTGATTTTAACCCCACCACCCTCACTTGCTAGCGCTTTTTGCGCTTTTTAAACTTCTTTTGCCCTTACCTCGTCTCAGGGGCCCTGCCCTCGACCCTCTGTCCCGCGCAGCCGAGCTTGACGCTGCCGCGGCCCCGCAGTCAATTGCCTGCCGCCTCCAGCGGACGCCCCCCCGGCCACGCCCACTCCTTGGCCACGCCCATCCTTGCAGGTACATAGGAGCTGACTACAAGCTTGCTCATGATTGGATCACTCCCTGCCTTCCGCGGGAGCACATAGTTTGTCTCTGATTTTAACCCCACCACCCTCACTTGCTAGCGCTTTTTGCGCTTTTTAAACTTCTTTTGCCCTTACCTCGTCTCAGGGGCCCTGCCCTCGACCCTCTGTCCCGCGCAGCCGAGCTTGACGCTGCCGCGGCCCCGCAGTCAATTGCCTGCCGCCTCCAGCGGACGCCCCCCCGGCCACGCCCACTCCTTGGCCACGCCCATCCTTGCAGGTACATAGGAGCTGACTACAAGCTTGCTCATGATTGGATCACTCCCTGCCTTCCGCGGGAGCACATAGTTTGTCTCTGATTTTAACCCCACCACCCTCACTTGCTAGCGCTTTTTGCGCTTTTTAAACTTCTTTTGCCCTTACCTCGTCTCAGGGGCCCTGCCCTCGACCCTCTGTCCCGCGCAGCCGAGCTTGACGCTGCCGCGGCCCCGCAGTCAATTGCCTGCCGCCTCCAGCGGACGCCCCCCCGGCCACGCCCACTCCTTGGCCACGCCCATCCTTGCAGGTACATAGGAGCTGACTACAAGCTCGCTCATGATTGGATCACTCCCTGCCTTCCGCGGGAGCACATAGTTTGTCTCTGATTTTAACCCCACCACCCTCACTTGCTAGCGCTTTTTGCGCTTTTTAAACTTCTTTTGCCCTTACCTCGTCTCAGGGGCCCTGCCCTCGACCCTCTGTCCCGCGCAGCCGAGCTTGACGCTGCCGCGGCCCCGCAGTCAATTGCCTGCCGCCTCCAGCGGACGCCCCCCCGGCCACGCCCACTCCTTGGCCACGCCCATCCTTGCAGGTACATAGGAGCTGACTACAAGCTTGCTCATGATTGGATCACTCCCTGCCTTCCGCGGGAGCACATAGTTTGTCTCTGATTTTAACCCCACCACCCTCACTTGCTAGCGCTTTTTGCGCTTTTTAAACTTCTTTTGCCCTTACCTCGTCTCAGGGGCCCTGCTCTCGACCCTCTGTCCCGCGCAGCCGAGCTTGACGCTGCCGCGGCCCCGCAGTCAATTGCCTGCCGCCTCCAGCGGACGCCCCCCCGGCCACGCCCACTCCTTGGCCACGCCCATCCTTGCAGGTACATAGGAGCTGACTACAAGCTCGCTCATGATTGGATCACTCCCTGCCTTCCGCGGGAGCACATAGTTTGTCTCTGATTTTAACCCCACCACCCTCACTTGCTAGCGCTTTTTGCGCTTTTTAAACTTCTTTTGCCCTTACCTCGTCTCAGGGGCCCTGCCCTCGACCCTCTGTCCCGCGCAGCCGAGCTTGACGCTGCCGCGGCCCCGCAGTCAATTGCCTGCCGCCTCCAGCGGACGCCCCCCCGGCCACGCCCACTCCTTGGCCACGCCCATCCTTGCAGGTACATAGGAGCTGACTACAAGCTTGCTCATGATTGGATCACTCCCTGCCTTCCGCGGGAGCACATAGTTTGTCTCTGATTTTAACCCCACCACCCTCACTTGCTAGCGCTTTTTGCGCTTTTTAAACTTCTTTTGCCCTTACCTCGTCTCAGGGGCCCTGCCCTCGACCCTCTGTCCCGCGCAGCCGAGCTTGACGCTGCCGCGGCCCCGCAGTCAATTGCCTGCCGCCTCCAGCGGACGCCCCCCCGGCCACGCCCACTCCTTGGCCACGCCCATCCTTGCAGGTACATAGGAGCTGACTACAAGCTCGCTCATGATTGGATCACTCCCTGCCTTCCGCGGGAGCACATAGTTTGTCTCTGATTTTAACCCCACCACCCTCACTTGCTAGCGCTTTTTGCGCTTTTTAAACTTCTTTTGCCCTTACCTCGTCTCAGGGGCCCTGCCCTCGACCCTCTGTCCCGCGCAGCCGAGCTTGACGCTGCCGCGGCCCCGCAGTCAATTGCCTGCCGCCTCCAGCGGACGCCCCCCCGGCCACGCCCACTCCTTGGCCACGCCCATCCTTGCAGGTACATAGGAGCTGACTACAAGCTTGCTCATGATTGGATCACTCCCTGCCTTCCGCGGGAGCACATAGTTTGTCTCTGATTTTAACCCCACCACCCTCACTTGCTAGCGCTTTTTGCGCTTTTTAAACTTCTTTTGCCCTTACCTCGTCTCAGGGGCCCTGCTCTCGACCCTCTGTCCCGCGCAGCCGAGCTTGACGCTGCCGCGGCCCCGCAGTCAATTGCCTGCCGCCTCCAGCGGACGCCCCCCCGGCCACGGCCACGCCTTGGCCACGCCCATCCTTGCAGGTACATAGGAGCTGACTACAAGCTCGCTCATGATTGGATCACTCCCTGCCTTCCGCGGGAGCACATAGTTTGTCTCTGATTTTAACCCCACCACCCTCACTTGCTAGCGCTTTTTGCGCTTTTTAAACTTCTTTTGCCCCTACCTCGTCTCAGGGGCCCTGCCCTCGACCCTCTGTCCCGCGCAGCCGAGCTTGACGCTGCCGCGGCCCCGCAGTCAATTGCCTGCCGCCTCCAGCGGACGCCCCCCCGGCCACGCCCACTCCTTGGCCACGCCCATCCTTGCAGGTACATAGGAGCTGACTACAAGCTCGCTCATGATTGGATCACTCCCTGCCTTCCGCGGGAGCACATAGTTTGTCTCTGATTTTAACCCCACCACCCTCACTTGCTAGCGCTTTTTGCGCTTTTTAAACTTCTTTTGCCCTTACCTCGTCTCAGGGGCCCTGCCCTCGACCCTCTGTCCCGCGCAGCCGAGCTTGACGCTGCCGCGGCCCCGCAGTCAATTGCCTGCCGCCTCCAGCGGACGCCCCCCCGGCCACGCCCACTCCTTGGCCACGCCCATCCTTGCAGGTACATAGGAGCTGACTACAAGCTTGCTCATGATTGGATCACTCCCTGCCTTCCGCGGGAGCACATAGTTTGTCTCTGATTTTAACCCCACCACCCTCACTTGCTAGCGCTTTTTGCGCTTTTTAAACTTCTTTTGCCCTTACCTCGTCTCAGGGGCCCTGCCCTCAACCCTCTGTCCCGCGCAGCCGAGCTTGACGCTGCCGCGGCCCCGCAGTCAATTGCCTGCCGCCTCCAGCGGACGCCCCCCCGGCCACGCCCACTTCTTGGCCACGCCCATCCTTGCAGGTACATAGGAGCTGACTACAAGCTCGCTCATGATTGGATCACTCCCTGCCTTCCGCGGGAGCACATACTTTGTCTCTGATTTTAACCCCACCACCCTCACTTGCTAGCGCTTTTTGCGCTTTTTAAACTTCTTTTGCCCTTACCCCGTCTCAGGGGCCCTGCCCTCGACCCTCTGTCCCGCGCAGCCGAGCTTGACGCTGCCGCGGCCCCGCAGTCAATTGCCTGCCGCCTCCAGCGGACGCCCCCCCGGCCACGCCCACTCCTTGGCCACGCCCATCCTTGCAGGTACATAGGAGCTGACTACAAGCTCGCTCATGATTGGATCACTCCCTGCCTTCCGCGGGAGCACATAGTTTGTCTCTGATTTTAACCCCACCACCCTCACTTGCTAGCGCTTTTTGCGCTTTTTAAACTTCTTTTGCCCTTACCTCGTCTCAGGGGCCCTGCTCTCGACCCTCTGTCCCGCGCAGCCGAGCTTGACGCTGCCGCGGCCCCGCAGTCAATTGCCTGCCGCCTCCAGCGGACGCCCCCCCGGCCACGCCCACTCCTTGGCCACGCCCTTTAGCTGCAGTATATATCATGTGCTTTCACCGTTCGCGCAGCGGACGGGCACAGCGGGCGCGCCGTTTGCGCGCCAAAGGCGCGCCTAAGGCAAGCCCGTCTGCGCCCGTCCGCGACGGGCCGGGACCAGGGGCCCTAGACTCTGCCCGTCCTCTGGTATATTCTTCGGCACAACTCTCCTCTATCCCTGCTACTATCTCTCTGACCTCCTCTGCAGCTTCCCACCTATCTTCGCACGGCATCTATGTCCCCCCCCCTCTGGTTCGACCCCGTCCTTATCTCCTTCTTCTTTAATATCTCCTGTGCCACCTCCTATCCCCTCCCCCGCCTGTGTTTCCCTCGGTTCCCCTGCTGCCTCTGCTATTCTTCTCAACACGCGTTCTGCTGTCAAAAACCAAGTCGCTCTTTTCAACCTGTTGGACACCGACCCTCCGGATCTTCTTTTTCTCACTGAAACCTGGTTTTCCTCCCATTCACTTCCGGACCTTCTTGCTATTCTTCCCGTCACTCATTACGCTCTCCGCGCTGACCGCCCTGATGGCAGAACTGGGGGCGGCGTGGCGATGATAGCTCGCCGCTCTCTGCAATTCCAACTTCTCTCGCACCCCTGCATCTCTAGCGTTGATTTTCTGGTGGCCCGTTCCCTCAACCTCCCGGTTCCCCTTACGGTGATTCTCCTCTATCGCCCTCCCCAAAACATGCCCTCTTTCGTATCTTCTCTGCAGGATCTCTTGGCCACCCTGGCTGTAAACAACTCCTCACTACTTCTGCTTGGGGATTTTAATTTCTGGCCGGGCGACCCGCGGGATGATTCCTCCTCCAAGGATTTCTCTGCCACTCTCCGTTGCCTTAATTTTTTACCGCACGTCTTGACCCCCACCCACACCCATGGTCACATTCTCGACCAGATCTGGTCTTTACGTTGTAATCCCTCAGTCTCGTCGATCTCTCCTTGTGTCTGGTCAGACCATTCTTTGATCTCCTTCTCTATCCCTCTGGCTCAACCTGAGAAAGCCCTCCTGCCCAAAAACATCTGGGCTCGGAGCTGGAATAAGGTTGATCTCAATGATCTCTCTTCTTCTCTGTCTCTATCGGCTCCTACCTTGACCGACCTTCCTGTGGAAAATCAGGCGGATGCTATCCGTACTTGGCTTTCTTCGGCTTGCGACCAGGCCGCTCCTTTTAAAAAGATCAGATCGGCCCGCCTTCACGACGCCCATAAGTGGTTCTCCAACGACCTCAGATCCCTGAAATTAGAGCTCAGGCGGTCTGAACGTCGCTGGCGTCGTGACTATTGCCCCACTCTCCGCCTGAACTATAAGGCTCTTCTTCAAAAATACAAATCAGCCATCCTAGCCGCCAAATCGAAATACTTTACGGACCGCGTTGCCTCTTCGGCTAACAAATCTCGTGAGATTTTCTCACTGGTCCGTAGCCTTGCCACTTCTGACCGTGCAGGCCTTTCTCCCGCCCCCTCTCAATCTCTTTGTCATTCTTTGAATGACTATTTTATCAATAAAATAATCACTATTAAGGCCAACATTCCGATCGTGCCCTATCTCGACGTGCCGGATCATTCCTCCTTCTCCCCCTCTGTTTTGGACCACTTTAAGCCCATTACACCTGAGCTCTTTCTTGACCTTCTGGTTAAGGTCAAGTCTGGCTCGCCGGCGGACTGTGCTCCTGCCCGCATTCTTAGAACCCTTTACACTAGCTGTCCCACCCCCCCTAACCTTTCTTAATTCTTGCTTGGCTTTGGGCTCTGTCCCCTCTTCTTTCAAGTCTGCCATCGTGCTTCCTATCCTGAAGAAAGCCGGCCTGGACCCTTCCCTTCCATCGAACTTTAGGCCGATCTCCCTTCTTCCCTATCTAGAGAAAATTCTTGAGAGCCATGTGACATCTTGCCTCTCTTCCTACATAGAGGAGAATAACATCCTGGCCTCTCACCAGGCTGGCTTTCGACCAGGCCACTCAACCGAGGGCGTGGTCCTTGCGGTCCTGGATGAACTGAAGGGCAAGGCCGATAGCAATCTTCCCCAGGCCTTAGTCCTGTTGGATCTGTCCGCTGCGTTTGACACGGTCGATCATGCCATCCTTCTTGACCGTGTCAGCGCAGCGGGCATCCAGGGCTCTGCCCTCTCCTGGATCGCGCCCTTCCTTCAGGGACGGTCGCAGGCTGTTCATCTCTCTCACTTTTCTGCACCTCCCCTCCCCGTCACTTGTGGGGTACCCCAAGGCTCTTCTTTGTCCCCTCTTCTCTTTAATCTCTATATCCGCCCTCTTATTTCCTCGCTTCTTGAGCTGGGGGTCTCGGTGTATAACTACGCAGATGACCTCCAGCTCGTCTTTGATCTATCCTCCCCCACTTATTCCCTTTCTAAGCTCAGCTCCACTCTTGTCTTTATCTCTCAGTGGATGAGCTTCAATCATTTGAAGCTCAACCCTGACAAGACTGAGCTTGTTCTCACTGGTGGCCCTTCTAACCCCTGGTCGTCAGTCCATTGGCCCCTTTCTTTTGGTTCCCCTCCTTCCCCTGTTCCCTCTGTCCGGACCTTGGGTATCAAGATCAGCAATGATCTTTCTATGCACGCGCACATCAGTTCTGTCGTATCCTCTTGTTTCCTTTCCCTCCGCCTCATCCGCAAAATCTCCCGGTTTTTTTCTGTTGATGCCCTCAAACTCATCATCACTGCCCTCATCACTTCCCGCCTGGATTATGGCAATGGCCTGTATGTCGGCATCCCAGCCTACGAGACTCGTCGTCTCCAGGCCATCCAGAACCAGGCGGCCCGTCTTGTTCTTCGTCTTCCCAAGTTTTCCCACATCACCCCTGCCCTTAAAACCCTCCACTGGCTCCCCGTTCATTTTAGGTCCCAGTTCAAACTTGCTTGCTTGGCCTTTTGGGCGCATGCCCGCTCCGCTCCTCACTTTATTAATTCTCTGATTTCCTCTCACGCTCCCAGCCGCACTCTTCAGTCCTCGTCCCTTTCTCTTCTTCACGTCCCCCGTTTTCGTAAATCCCGCACAGGTGGCACCCGCTTTTCTGTGCGGGCCCCTCAGATCTGGAACACTCTCCCTCTCTCTATTCGCTCTATTCCTATCTTTTCTCATTTTCGCAAAGCTCTTAAAACTTTCTTCTTTCTTCAGGCTTTCCCAGACTAAAACCCCTTCTTTCGTGCCCTCTTGGTAGACATTGTTGTGATCCTTAGCGCCAGGAAGCCGCTTGGCCGCAGAGCGCTTTAGAAGTTTCTTTTTCATTTCATTTCATTTCACTTTCTTCAGGACCAAAGTTGAGACAATCTTTAATGCTTTCACAGGCATTACCAGGAGGTGGCCACTGGCACAAAATCAGATTCCTAGGGGCGACCCACGCAAAGATAGTCTAGAAGAGTTTACACCGGTAGGCACGGAAGAGACAAAAAAAGTGCTCTGCGGGCTCAAATCAGGGTTCCCATCTGACCCATGTCCAGCAACGATAGCCAAGCTGGCACTTGGTCCAATTGTGGGAACATTAACAACGATCTTCAACAACATGTTCGCAACCGGCCGGTTCCCATCCTGCTGGAAACGGGCATCAATCCTTCCACTGCTGAAAAAGTCAAATCTAGATACAGCAGATCCCAATAACTATCGCCCAATCTCAAGGCTTCCACTTCCAGCCAAACTAATTGAAAAGATGATGAATCATCAACTCAGTGTGTTTTTGGGCACAACGGGTGCCTTGGAACCCTCTCAGCACGGGTTCAGAGTGGGCCATAGTACGGAGTCGGCCCTAATAAAGGCAACTTAGGAAATTAGAGGAGTAATGGATCTAGGGGGCAGAAATGCAATTGTCCTCTTGGACCTCTCTGCAGCTTTCGATACGGTCCATCATGGAATTCTGATGGACCGGTTGAAGGACTGTGGGGTGCAGGGGAAAGCAGGAGACCTGGTGAATGCGTTCTTGACTAACAGAGAACAGAGTGTGGCGTTGGGGTATTACGTATCCAAATCTTTTGTTCTACCTTGTGGGGTCCCTCAAGGCTCCTCCCTAAGCCCCACTCTGTTCAATGTATATGTCTCCTCCCTGGCCCCAATTATTAAGTCCTTCGGTTTTAATCTAACCTCCTATGCAGACGACACACAAACTGTGGTGTCAGTGCTGCCAGGAAGGGAAGAGGGAGTGGCTTTACAATTTCAGGAATGCATGCTGGCGGTGGATAGGTGGATGGGCGAAAACTGCCTGAAGTTGAACACAGCAAAAACGGAAGTCATGATCTTCAATAAGGACTTTTGGAGCCCGAAATCGTGGCCTGAAGAGTTGGGGATCCCCTCTCTTCCAGTGGCCAAGGCGAAGAATCTAGGGTTTCTCATAGATGACCAACTCACATTCAGGCCCCAGGTCAATGCTCTAATATCTTCAATTTATTTTCTTTTGAAAATGGTACGGAAGATACTTCCTTTTCTCCCCAAAAGCAGCAAAAAGACGGTGGTTACAGCCCTGGTCTTACCCCGGCTGGATTACTGCAGTAGCTTGTTGCTGAATGCCCAACAGGGACTTCTGAACAAGTTGCAGGTCCTGCAAAATGCAGCAGCCAGACTCCTGACTGGCATTCCGAAATACGCGTCCGTGTCGGGCCAACTTACGAAACTACACTGGCTGCCGGTGCGTAAGCGGATTGCTTTTAAGGCCGTGTGTCTGGTTTTTATGGCCCTCCAAGGCCTCGGACCGGCGTGTCTGAAAGATTATTTTCATTGGTGCAACCCACGCAGACAGCTAAGATCATCACGCTTGCGTCTGGTCAGGGTTCCTAGCATAAGGAAAGCACGATAGGGGTGTAGGGCTTTTGTGTTGGGGGCCACAAAGGCCTGGAACGCCCTGCCCTTTGCCCTGAGAAACACCACAGATCTCATGACATTTAGGAAAGGCATTAAGACTTGGCTATTCACACAGTAATCTCGTTCGGCTCATATCCTTCTGGAGCATTTCAACACCGCCAGGACACCTCCGGGTAACAGTGCGCTCTACAAATATCTAAAATAAAATAAAATAAATAAAATACACAGATTCCCAATAGCTTTTCTCTTCTTCCA
Source organism: Lissotriton helveticus (assembly GCF_964261635.1). Taxonomy (NCBI): domain Eukaryota; kingdom Metazoa; phylum Chordata; class Amphibia; order Caudata; family Salamandridae; genus Lissotriton; species Lissotriton helveticus. Next base: position 97,030,160 of record NC_136064.1, on the reverse strand, counting down.
CTGCCTTTTAATGAGATATATTCAGCCTTGTAGTGGTATGTGTTTAGTGTACATCGCGCGATGTCGATTCGATGTTCTTATTTCCTCGCGCATTTCACGCGCTTTATATTGTACCTTGTGGTATGTTTCAAATGTGAAGGCTCACGCATGATGGGTTCGTTCTGTGGAGAGTTCTAACGATGTAACCAGTCACCGTTGGGCTTTCTACTGGTCGGATGCTTCTTGTGCTGGGTGGAGTCATTATGGCAATAAACTACGACTTCTAAACCTTGTGGCTTTCATGGATTTCCTCATTTAACATTTGGAGACGATCGGGAAACTCCACCCGAACCCACGCAAAAGATTTAAAATCATTTTCTACAAACTCAGATTTTCGAAGTGGGGGACCTATCTTCCATAAATCCGGTTGATCTCATTCCCATTTCCTTCTGATGAGGTATGTAAAAAACTATTTATGAAGCGCGATTGGTTAATTCAGAAGCCCGTTTTCTGGCTTTCCTATTCAATACTTTGTGACTTTCTCTCTTCATGATTGGCCAGTGAAATTGACTAAATTCAGCTTGTGACTCCTGCTTGTGACGCCTCCGATAATTTAGGGACCAACAGCCAGATGCATCAACCTAAAAACCGGTTGCAAACGGGCAGATTCTCAGAATCTGCCTCTTTGCGACCGGTATTTTTGCATTTGGGATGCATCATACCAAATGCAAAAATCGCAATTAAGGAATCTCTAAATTGAGATTCCTTAAATTGCAATTGCTTTTAAGGAATCCCAATTTGAGATTTCTTAAATGCAATGCATCAAACAAAAAAAAATAGCGATTTCGCAAATAGGAGTAGCAAATTACCATGAAGTTAAACTTCATGGTAATTTGCAAAAACATTGAAAAATGCACTAAAGTGCATTTTTCAAAGTTCCATTTTACACACACACATGCCCTTAGGGCATGTGTGTGTGCAAGATGTACCCATATGCAGATTTCAGGGGTGCAACAGGGTGTCCTTTGGACACCCCTGCACCCTTGAAATTGCATTCTGAATTTGTGATTCGCTAATTGCTAATCGCAAATTGAGAATGTCTTCCCATTCATTCCTATGGGCCTCTAGGCCCATAGGAATGAATGGGGAGTTATTCCTTAATTGCGATTCTCAATTTGCGAGTTGCAATTAAGGAAAGTGTAGGAATCGCTATTTTGATAGCGATTCCTACATGCATAGGCTTTTGCGATTCCTAAATAGCGATTCCTTAAAAATCGCTATTTAGGAATCGCAATTCCATCTGTTGATGCATCTGGCTGCAACCTCCTTCTTTTCTTTTGCCCACGCTGATTGGTTCAGCGTCATTTCTACTATGATTGGTCCATCGGAATGACACTCCTTCCAGTCCGTGTTGTGGAAAGTGTATTTCATCAACACCAGCGCATTGCTACACCGACGCGCACGCTTAAATATTTGTTGTAATCAGTGTATTTCTACAGCGATATGCACGCTCAATAGATCAAAGAAAATCACACCCGATTATAAAATACTACAGCGTATTGTCTCAGCGATACGCACGCTTGCCTCACATGTCATTTTACCAACACATCATTGCAGCGATACGCACGCTTGTCTTTTCAATTGATGTTATTTAAACCTGCATACTGTTTCTGCGATATGCACGCTTGCCTGGTATCCTAGCAAAGTTTATCTACATCGCATTTTTTTCACAGCGACACGCATGCTCAACTGATAATTTGAAGCCTGCCCGTGTGTCACTTTTCATCAGCGATACACACGCTTGGGTGTCTATTATTATCGTTATTATTTTATAATTTATTGTTTATCCTATTGAGTTAGCAATGATCATTATTTCATTTGCTTTATTGTTAGCAATGATCATTATTTCATTTGTTTAATTGTTAGCAATGATCAGTATTTCATTTGTTTAATTGTTAGCAATGATCATTATTTCATTTGCTTAATTTCGTGTTGTGATTTTCACAGTATTTACAGCAGGAATTGTAAGTTTTCAAGGTTTTCTTATAAATCCAAAGGGTTTTAGGTGGTTTTATTTTACATGATGTCTAATATCCAGTTACAGCAAATTACGCAACCACCTCCTTTTCTAAGTAAACCTGGGAGCCCTCAGATCATATGGTCTGAGTGGTTTGGTCTTTTTGAAAACCACCTTGTTGCTATTGACGCTGTTGCATATTCACCTGAACGGAAATTTGCTATTCTTTTTGGTTGTCTTGGCCAAGCTGCACAAAGAATTTTTAAGAGTGCTGTACATATTCCTTCTCATGCTGGCGATTGCCAATGGAACGTTTACCTTGAAGCTGTTGCTCGCTTAAAGAAACAGTTTGCAGAGGAACCAAACATTATGTTAGAGTGCCATAACTTTTATGCAAGGAAACAAAAAGACGAGGAGAAAGTTGAAGGGTACCTTTCTGCCCTTAGAGTGCTGTCAACTACATGCAACTTTGGTCCATTATGCGATAACTATATCAGAGATCAGTTCGTTTTCAATTGCGCATCCCGTAAGATCAAGGAACGGATTTTAGGGTGCAAAAATCCTTCCTTGAATGAAGTAATTGACCTTGCATTAGGCATTGAGCGTTCCACACTCTCTAGTAAAGTGATGATCGATACAGCAAAGGGCGGAGTTAACTTGATCAACCCATCTGATACTAATCAGGACAATGCTATTTGTGCAGTAAATATAAAAAGCAAAAAAGTTAAGTTTCCTCAAAAGAAACAAGCTATATTTTGTTATAGATGCGGATCCATAAACCACATTGGAAATTTTCCAGGATGTCCTGCCATCAACAAACGTGTAATTTGTAAAAAAGTGGGTCACTTTCAAGGGGTATGTAGAAATCTTAGGAAGCCACCTAATGTGAATTATATTGACTCCGATGTTGATTATTGTAGCAACTCTATCAGCAACATAGTGGTTACCTTAGACTGTGATGGTGAAGTTGATTCTATAAAAGTTCCTTTATGTTCTGCAATAATCGATAATGTTCCTTTACAGGTTATGGTAGACTCCGGATCCCCATTCACCATACTGTGAGATACAACTTTTCATGATTTGTGGAAAATAGAGGTTGACCTGTTACAATCCGACATAAATCCAAAAGCGTTTGGGGAAAAGGACATTAACATGATTGGGTATTTCTCTGGGTTAGTCCAATGTCTGGGAAGAGAAACCACGACTAAAATCTATGTTGCAGAGAAAGGAAAGAATATAGTAGGTTGGAAGGATCTTGCCCGCATGGGTTTGTACTTAGTTCCTGGGGACGATAATCCAATCAAGGTTGGGGAACTACTTGTGTCTAGTATTGATTGTGGCATGCCTATGTCTGATTCTTTTACTTTAAAACTAATTATTGATGAGTTCAAGCCAGTGTTTAGTGACACTGTGGGCAGTGTAAAAGGTTTTGAGCACAAGATCAAATTAATTCCGGGAGCTCAGCCTGTTTCTCATAGAGTTCGATCTATCCCTCTGAGTGTGAGGAGTGAATTAAAAGATTCTTAGAAAAATGTATGTGATCAGGGTATCATAGAACCTGTTGATTCTTCTCAGTGGGTGGCCCCCATCGTGGTCGCACGCAAAAAGTCTGGCGAGATTAGGCTCTGCGTGGACTTGCGAGCCTTAAATAAAAATATCATCATAGATTGCCACCCCCTGCCTAAGATCCATGAGTTACTCACAAACCTCAGTGGTGCTAAATGGTTCTCGCTGATTGATTTGAAATCAGCATACCATCAAGTTGCTTTATCAAAAGAGTCCCAAGAGTTGCTTACTTTCATCACCCCCTTTGGGGCATACAAGTTTTTGCACCTTCCGTTTGGCTTGGCATCGGCCGGAAGCGTTTTTCAAAAACTTATGGATTCTCTTTTTCACGAAGTTGTGGGCGTTCAGGCATATCTTGATGACATTTTCATTTTTTGCAAAGTCTTTGGAGGAACATAATATAATTTTGAGGCATGTCCTTTCAATTTTGATGTCTAAGAACATGACCGTCCGCAGTGACTGAGCAGGAAGGAGAAGGATGCAAAGTGGGTGGAGAAGGTGAGGGACGGACGGGGGAACTGGGCTAGAGCGGATGACCAGATAGCCACTGCCTTTGCGGGTTACTACGAAACCTTCTATGAGGCACGGGCGTTCTGGACAATGGAAGAGGCCCTGCACTACATGGCTGATATAGATTTACAAGCCCTAGATGATGCAGACCGGCAGGATCTGGAAGCTGACATTACAGTAGAGGAGATCAGAGTGGCCATGGCTAAGCTCAGGGCGGGGAAGGCGTCGGGACCAAATGGCTTCCCAGCGGAATTCTTTAAGAAAACGGCAGATCTCCTGACCCGCCATTTATTGGACTGTTTGTGGACGCGGAGTTTGGGTTTGGGTGGGTAGAGGTAAAGGGGGGTGAGGGTAACTTGAGGGTTCATGGTGGATGAAGGTAAAGGGAGGTTAGGGTTACTTGAGGGTTTGGGGTGGGTAAAGGGATGTGAGGGTGACTTGAGGGTTTGGGTGTGTAGAGGTAAAAAGAGGTGAGGGTGACTTGAGGTTTTGGGGTGGGTAAAGGGATGTGAGGGTGACTTGAGGGTTTGGGTGTGTAGAGGTAAAGGGAGGTGAGGGTGACTTGAGGGTTCAAGAGTGGGCAGAGGTAAATAGAGGTGAGGGTTACTTGAGGGTTTGGGGTGGATAGAGGTAAAGAGAGGTGAGGGTGACTTGAGGGTTTGGGTGGGTAGAGGTAAAAAGAGGTGAGGGTGACTTGAGGGTTTGGGTGGGTAGATGTAAAAAGAGGTGAGGGTGACTTGAGGGTTTGGGTGGGTAGAGGTAAAGGGGGTGAGGGTGACTTGAGGGTTCGGGTGGATGAAGGTAAAGGGAGGTGAGGGTGTCTTGAGGGTTCGGGGTGGATGAAGGTAAAGGGAGGTGAGCGTTACTTGAGGGTTCGGGTGGATGAAGGTAAAGGGAGGTGAGGGTGACTTGAGGGTTTGGGTGGGTAGAGGTAAAAAGAGGTGAGGGTGACTTGAGGGTTCTGGGTGGATGAAGGTGATGGGAGGTGAGGGTGACTTGAGGGTTCGGGTGGGTAGAGGTAAAGGGAGGTGAGGGTGACTTGAGGGTTTGGGTGGGTGGAGGTAAAGGGAGGTGAGGGAGACTTGAGGGTTTGGGTGGGTAGAGGTAAAGGGAGGTGAGGGAGACTTGAGGGTTGGGCAGTGTTAGACGGACCGGGAGGGTCGGCCGAGGATAAGGGGAGAGGTCTCCGGGGAGAGCCGTCTCCAGCGAATCGTACAGACAAGTAACTTCCCCCCCACAGACGGACACCACACAAGGATAAAGTTCAACGATACTTTATAGGGAATTCTTCAAGTACGGTAGAATGGTACAAGGAGGTCTGGACTCAGGGGTCCCCTCTATTCTGGTCTCTGTTTGGGAAGAGGGTAGCGGGACAGTCTTGTTACCAAAAAGATGGCAATAGCTCTCAATCCTCGAGCTCGGGGGTGTAGATGAACGGGCCGCGGCGGAGCCAGCAGGTCCCGAGATGGATGAAGGAAGACGACGGTCCGCGGCAGAGCCAGCAGGTCCCGATGAAGGTGGTGGTTACAACGGTCCGCGGCCACGCCAGCAGGTCCCGACGACGATGAAGGATAGGGTGGTTCCCAAAGCCGCGGCAGCGCCAGCAGGCAAGACGAAGGTGCACAAGACAGAGCTACGGCAGCGCCAGTAGTCCGTCAAGGATGAGTTCTTCTTTGCGTCTCTCGACTCCAAGATACAACTCCCGTCCTGCTCTGGAGCTGCCCCAGTTATAGGGCTGGTGTGCTTTGATGTCCGGACCCTCGCACTTGGAGGTCGGGAGGTCCGGGATGAGGGGGTTCAGACACCCAGCAGGGGGGTGGAGCCAGCGCCCGGGGAGGCGATGGGCGAGCGGTACTTGGCGGGGGAGAGCCATCGACACCTCTTGCTCCCATTGACTGACCAAGTAGCCCGCTCACCTCCTGGGTGGATGTTGGTGCCGGAATGTCTGAGGCCTGGCCAGGCCCAGGGTTGAGGTCGATCGGGGGCCAGGCGGCCTCGTGGTGGAGTGTCCAAGATGGCGCCCAGGATGGGCGCGCAGGCCGGTAGTGGGTCGGCCTACGCGGTCAACAGGTTCGAGGGTAGGGGTCCCTGCGGGGACGGTGGACGTGCAATGGTGGTGTGTGGTACTTGCGTGGCTGGTTCGGGCCTGGTTGGGCCGGGGGAGAGCGGCCCTTCATGTGGCCTGTCCAACATGCGTCCCCCCCAGCTGAAGGCGGGGAGAGTTACCCATTCTCTTGGGGACTCTTCTCGTCGAGGCGGAAGAACCGGGACAGGCCATCTGCGTTAGCGTGATCTGGCCCAGGCCGATGTTCAACTGTGAAGTCCATCCCTTGTAGGGAGATGGACCAGCGTAGTAACTTCGGGTTTTCCCCCCGCATCTGCATCAGCCACTGCAGGGGTCGGTGGTCGGTCTGTACCCGAAAGGGTGTGCCAAAAAGGTAGGGCCGGAGCTTCTTGAGGGCCCATACCACCGCGAAGGCCTCCCTCTCTATGGTGCTCCAGCGTTGTTCCCGTGGTAGGAGTCGCCGGCTGATGAAGGCCACCGGCTGATCACGGCCTTCGGTGTTCACTTGAGACAGGACTGCCCCAATGCCATGGTCGGAGGCATCCGTCTGGACGATGAACTCCCGGCTGTAGTCGGGGGCCTGGAGCACAGGGGCGGAGCACATGGCGGCTTTCAATTGTTCAAATGCAGCTTGACACTCTGGGGTCCAGTTGACTTTCTGGGGCTGATTTTTTGACGTGAGCTCTGTGAGGGGCCTCACGATAGTACCATAGTCTTTCACGAACCTTCGGTAATAGCCCGTGAGGCCCAGGAAGGCTCGTACCTCGGTCTGGGTAATGGGGGGCTGCCAGGACTGGATGGCGGCAATTTTTAGCTGCAGAGGGGCCACCAGGCCGCTTCCCACCTGGTGCCCGAGGTAGGTTACAGACCCTTGCCCAATTTGACATTTGCTGGCCTTGATCGTGAGGCCAGCTTGCTGAAGGGCGTGCAGCACTGCTCGGAGGTGGTGGAGGTGCTCGGACCACTGGTTGCTGTATACAGCGATGTCGTCTAGGTAGGCGGCGCTGAATCCTTCGAGCCCCGCCAGGACCTGATTGACGAGCCGTTGGAATGTTGCTGGGGCATTCTTCATGCCGAAGGGCATGACTGTGAAATGGTAATGGCCATCGGGAGTGGAAAAGGCAGAACGTTCTTGTGCCCGGGGGGTGAGGCCGATTTGCCAGTAGCCCGCCGTCAGGTCGAAGATACTGAGGTAGCGGGCAGCTCCCATGCGGTCGATTAGTTCATCTGCCCGGGGGATGGGATGTGCGTCTGTCCTGGTGACCGCATTCAAGCCCCGGTAGTCGACGCAGAACCGGAGTTCTGGTGTGGTGCCGGGGGCAGCTGCTTTGGGGACCAGTACTACAGGGCTGGCCCAGGGGCTGTCTGAGGGCTCGATGACCCCGAGCGCGAGCATTTTGGCTACTTCCTCCTGGATGCAGGCCCGTACCCGATCTGGCACGCGGTAGGCCCGGTGGCGGATAGGGGGGCTGTCCCCCGTGTCCACATCGTGCGTACACCAGGAAGTGACACCTGGGGTGAGGGAGAACAGGCTGGCGAATTGTGACAGGAGAACTTGGCACTCCTGGTGTTGCTCTCGGGTGAGGGCCTCTGAGAGTCGGACCCCATCTACGGAACCGTCTTTCTCCCGCGTTCGTAGGAGGTCCGGGAGGGGCTCGGAGTCCTCTTCAGCCCCATTGTCTGTGGCCATCAGGAGGCTGAGTTCTGTCCGTACAAAGTGCGGTTTCAGTCTGTTAGCGTGGAGGACCCGGAGGGGGTTCCGGGAAGATTCCAAGTCGATGAGATAGGTAGCCGGACCCTTGCGCTCGACCACTTTGAAGGGCCCTGTCCACTTGTCTTGTAGGGCGCAGGGTTCGGTGGGGGACATCACCCATACCTGTTGCCCAGGTTCAAATTCGATGGAGGAGGCATTCCGGTCATACCACCTTTTCATGTCCTCTTGACTGGCCTCTAGGTTGGCTTTTGCTAGTTCTCGGAATCGCCGGGTCTGGTTGCGGAGGGTTAGGAGGTAGCGGAAAACATCTGGTGGGTTCTTTAGAGGGGGCATCTCCCAGCCTTCCTTAACTAGGCTGAGCGGCCCGCGCACGGGGTGTCCATATAGCAGTTCAAATGGGCTGAAGCCCAGGGACTTCTGGGGAACCTCTCGATATGCGAAGAGGAGGCACGGCAGCAGCACATCCCACTGGCGACGGAGGGGCTCTTCCAACCCCCCGATCATCCCTTTGAGCGTGCGGTTGAACCGCTCAACGAGGCCGTTTCCTTGAGGGTGATAGGGGGTCGTGAACCGGTAGGTAACCCCGCACTGTTGCCAGAGAGATTTCATATATTTCGAAATAAAGTTCGTGCCTCTGTCACTGACGACCTCCCGGGGGAAGCCCACCCGGGAGAAGATCCCCATCAGAGCCCGGCCGACTACCGGGGCTGTCACAGTCCGCAGGGGAACAGCCTCCGGGTAGCGGGTGGCGTGGTCCACTAGCACCAGGATGAAGCGATGGCCTTGTTTTGTGCGCGGGTCCAGGGGCCCTACGATATCGATTCCGACCCTCTCGAACGGGGTGGTGACCACGGGAAAAGGTTGCAGGGGGGCTTTCAGTTTGCGGCCGCTCTTCCCACTGGCTTGGCACGTGGGGCAAGATCGGCAATGCTGGTGTACATTGTCCCTCATTTTGGGCCAGAAGAAGTGGGTCACCAGGCGGCTATAGGTTTTGTCTTGACCCAAGTGTCCTGCCAGGGGGACATCGTGGGCCAGGTTTAGCAGAAAGTCTCTAAAACGGAGGGGTACCACTAGGACTCGGCTGGCCCCCAGCTCCGCGATTCTTTGCTCACTGTACAGCAGATCATTGTCCCAGTAGACCCAGTGAGTTCCGGAGGTATCCCCTGCGCTTTGGGCTAGCGCTTGCTGGCGGAGTCCCTCGAGGGAGGGACAGGTCTTTTGTTCTTGGCGAAATTGTTCTTGCGTGGGCCCCCCCTCTTGAGGCCACTGGTCGAGGTTAGCGAGGTCTGGAGGTTGAGCTGGTTCGGGGGGGACGTCACGGTCGGTGGTTTCGGCGGGGGCGACCGGAGGCGGTGGCGCCGGCCATTCGAGTTCCTCTGGGCGGGTGTTGGCACGGGCGGTCATGGACCGGGTGGTGACGCACGCCCAGTCCGGGACGCCCAGCATCCCCAGGTGCTCTTTTCGTTCGACTGCTGCCCATGGAGAGCTTTCCAGGTCATTACCCAGGAGGCAGTCTACGGGGGCATCATCTCGGACCGTCACCTTCAACATGCCGGAGACCCCTCCCCATTCGAAGGGGACGCAGGCCATCCGACACAGACTTTCTGAGTTATCGGCTGAACGTACAGGGCAGAGAATGTTTGGTAAGTATTGTTCGGGGGTCACCAGGTGACAGCGGACGGCTGTTACACTGGCCCCAGTGTCACGAAGGGCTTCAGCCCGGCGTCCATTGATGCCCACCCATTGGCTGTACTTCTGGGTATTAGCGGGTAGGGGGACCCGCGGGACCATGTCCCCCCCCCCTAGGCAGGCGAGAGCCATGGCGGCTGGCTCCCATACTTGGTGTTCCTGTTCATATTCTTCTTGTTCCTCTGAGATCTGTTCCTCCCCCAGAGCAGCAGCGGCTACTTGGCGGGGTCTTGGGCTCTGGTACTGGGGGCAGTTTGGGTCGTTTGCATAGTGTCCGACTCGTTGGCATCGATGGCAGGTAACATTGGCTCGATGTCCCGGTCGCGCTGGGGTGCTGCCCCGGTTGGCCGGGGGGGTGGGGCTGGTAGTGGGGGTGACCGGAGCGTTGCTTCTTCCGCGTCCTTGGCCTCCACCTCCTCGGGGACGGTGCTGACCATTGTTGTTCCGGTTCTGTTCGGAGGACCCATTTCGACTCACTCTGGTGATCTCCCACCGGTCTGCTTCGGCTGCGAGCTGCCGGGGATCCGTTAACTTGCTGTCGAGGAGGTGCTGGCGAAGTTCAATGAAGCAATTGTTCGACAGATGCTCCCATACCATAAGATTGAACAGTTGTTCGTAGGTTGTGACCTTGCTTCCTTTGATCCAGCCCTCGAAGGCTCGGCTAAAGTAATTGACATAGTCCACCCAAGTTGTACCTGGGATGCGGGTGCAGTCTCGGAACCTCTGACGGTACATCTCGGGTGTGAGGCCATAGCGGGTGAGGAGTGCAGCTTTCATATGGTCATAGGAGGTCATCTGGTGGTCCGGGAGTTGCAGCAGGGCGTCGCGGCCCTCATTGAGGAATCTCCCCCACAGACCGGCCCCCCAATCGCTTCTATCGATCCGGTGTGCAGTCATAGCGATTTCATAGGCCTTAAACCATTGCTGGATGTCGTCCTCTCGGAAGTATTCTCGAACGACATCCTTGGGGATGTGTACCTTCTTCTCTGTTGCCCCTGGAGTGTGGGGTTGCTCGGGCACCCCTGCTTCTTTATTCTGTTTGCGTAGGTCGATTTCAGCTAATTTCCGCTCATGTTCATATGCCAGTTTCTTTTCCTCGAGCTCCCTTTGTCTCTGTTTCTCCTCTCTTTCTTCTCGGAGACGCAGGTGCTCTAAGTTGATTTTCTGTTCGGCCAACTTTAGTTCAACGTCCATTTTGAGCCGGGCCATTTCCAGCTCGTGTAGTCGGGTTCTTTCTCGTTCCTGGATCTCGTCTGGCGAGAGACCCGTTCTTCGTTCTTCAGGGGCCATGGGGGTTTGTGCTGCGATGTCTTGATCGGGGGTTCCGGCAGCCCCGGTTTCTGCCCAAGATTCCAGGGCCTGCTTAAAGTCATCTTTGGTATTTAGTCCGGTGGTAGCGATACCTAATTCGATACAGAACTGTTTAAGTTCACGATGGCTGTACTCGTCCAATTTCTCCATCTGGAATTTCTCCGTTGATCCGCTGTCTTTAGTTGACATCGTGATTCGCCGTGGGGTGAGCTACTCTCTGTACGGTTTATGCGGTGATTCGGATCCCGTCGCTGGCCACCAATGTTAGACGGACCGGGAGGGTCGGCCGAGGATAAGGGGAGAGGTCTCCGGGGAGAGCCGTCTCCAGCGAATCGTACAGACAAGTAACTTCCCCCCCACAGACGGACACCACACAAGGATAAAGTTCAACGATACTTTATAGGGAATTCTTCAAGTACGGTAGAATGGTACAAGGAGGTCTGGACTCAGGGGTCCCCTCTATTCTGGTCTCTGTTTGGGAAGAGGGTAGCGGGACAGTCTTGTTACCAAAAAGATGGCAATAGCTCTCAATCCTCGAGCTCGGGGGTGTAGATGAACGGGCCGCGGCGGAGCCAGCAGGTCCCGAGATGGATGAAGGAAGACGACGGTCCGCGGCAGAGCCAGCAGGTCCCGATGAAGGTGGTGGTTACAACGGTCCGCGGCCACGCCAGCAGGTCCCGACGACGATGAAGGATAGGGTGGTTCCCAAAGCCGCGGCAGCGCCAGCAGGCAAGACGAAGGTGCACAAGACAGAGCTACGGCAGCGCCAGTAGTCCGTCAAGGATGAGTTCTTCTTTGCGTCTCTCGACTCCAAGATACAACTCCCGTCCTGCTCTGGAGCTGCCCCAGTTATAGGGCTGGTGTGCTTTGATGTCCGGACCCTCGCACTTGGAGGTCGGGAGGTCCGGGATGAGGGGGTTCAGACACCCAGCAGGGGGGTGGAGCCAGCGCCCGGGGAGGCGATGGGCGAGCGGTACTTGGCGGGGGAGAGCCATCGACACCTCTTGCTCCCATTGACTGACCAAGTAGCCCGCTCACCTCCTGGGTGGATGTTGGTGCCGGAATGTCTGAGGCCTGGCCAGGCCCAGGGTTGAGGTCGATCGGGGGCCAGGCGGCCTCGTGGTGGAGTGTCCAAGATGGCGCCCAGGATGGGCGCGCAGGCCGGTAGTGGGTCGGCCTACGCGGTCAACAGGTTCGAGGGTAGGGGTCCCTGCGGGGACGGTGGACGTGCAATGGTGGTGTGTGGTACTTGCGTGGCTGGTTCGGGCCTGGTTGGGCCGGGGGAGAGCGGCCCTTCATGTGGCCTGTCCAACAGGCAGGTGGAGGTAAAGGAAGGTGAGGGTGACTTGAAGGTTGGGCAGGTGGAGGTAAAGGGAGATGAGGGTGACTTGAGGGTTCGGGTGGGTGGAGGTAAACTGAGGTGAGGGTGACCCCTTTAGAAAGACCCTGCAGACATTCCTGTTTCATCATCAATCAACAAGTAGCATTTCCACTACTGTACTTTCGACAGGAAGTGCCAAGGAACCTTCATTGTGAACATTGTCCTTTAGAAACATCCTATTTCTGGTCATTCCTCATCTTAGCATGAGATGCTGGACGGTAAAGAGGTTACAATATTGCTGTAATATATTCCACAAATACACATATATTATAGCAACTCAAGCATATGACGCTTAGTTCTGAGGTAGACAAAGCGCTATAGTGCATGCAGGTAGTTCGATTCTGCCTGCATGCTGGCTCCAGGCAGGTCGTGCTAAAGTCGGGGGAGGGGGGGAAAAGGGGGGGGGAGGAGAGAGAATAAAGATGCTTTATGAAACACGTCCAGCTGCAGTACGTTTATCTAAACTCTAGTTGAGAAAAATGCAATCCTCGATATTTTATGAGCGCTGCACTTTACCTCATGAACTCATGGAATTAGCCAATAGCAACGCCTGATATTTACAGCGCTGAGACGACATAAAAACGTCATGAGGTGCTTTGCAGGAAACAGGTTATTAACGATACATTTGAAGGTCGAATCGAGTAAAGGAAACCAAGGAATTCATTCTTAGAATGTTCAATGTTAGCCATCATCTGCTTTTACGAAATAAGTGGAGCCATTTTATGTACTAATGCGACATTTATCTAATTAAATAGTTATCATTGTATGTGGTGAATAATATAATTTTTCGACCACAAGCTACACTATTTAACACCGGGCACAAGCAGCAGTTCCTCCTCATTTCCTCCAGAGGCCGCCATAGCACTGCGGATTCCGCTGTGGATGTTTCACTTCGTAGGTTGCGCCTGCATTCCAGGATCCCGGCTTCCGCGAGGGCCTGTGTGAGGCCGATGGCGCCTGGTGCCAACAGAGGGCGACAAAGACCTAGGTATCGACAATTACAAAGCCTTGTCAGAGTTCAGTGGGTTTTAATTTTAAGGCCGAGACGATTCCTTATTTACTGCATTGTGACTGCATTAATATTACGTTGTATATTGTAATTGCATTTATAGTGCGCCTGCTACCCCTGAAAGACTGCCGACTCTGGTGCTGGAGACCAGGGTTCGAGCCTCGGGGTCGCGTCCGGGCCACATAGCAAAATAAGGAATCGCAAAAATTGCAATTCCTTATTTTGCTCAAGCATTTAAGGAATCGCAATTTTGTGATTCCTTAAATGCTATGTAGGGGTGCCTTGCAAATTGCGATTTTGGCTTAAGGAATCGCAAAATACCGCCTACTCCAAGTAGATGGTATTTTGCGATTTCCTGTTAAAATGCATTTAAAAAAAAAATTCAAAGTGCCATGTGGCGCACAGACATGCCCTTAGGGCATGTATGTGCGCCACATGTACTTACAGGCACATTCCAGGGGTGCAACAGGTGTCCTTTGGACACCCCGGAACCCTTGGAATTGCGATTCTCAAATTGCGATTTTCTCATAGAAAATCGCAATTTGAGAATGTATCCCCATTCATTCCTGTGGGCCTTTTGGCCCATAGGAATGAACACTCATTCCTTAATTGCGATTCGCATTTTGCTAATCACAATTAAGGAATTTTAGAGATTCGCAAAAAAAATTGCGATTTATTGCATACATTCCATTTTGCAATTCTCAAATAGCAATTCCTTAAAAATCGCTATTTGAGAATCGCAAAATGTAAATTACATACATATGCCCCTTAATCTCCCTGTGCCTAAATGTGTAATGTAAATACGGTGCTATGTAAAGCGCTCCAATTCCACTACGGGTTGAGTTCGCGCTATAAATGTATGCAAAACAAAAACGATTCAAGTACAAGCTGAGCCTGCAACAAAAACGGCAGCAGCCGCCCCATTGTTACATTAAATGGAGAGAAACGAGGAGAAAGGTGGAGGAGAGCAGGTGCACATACCTTGCCTGTATAAACAGGTGCACCAGACAAAAACAGGGAAAGTGGCCCTATTAAGGTGAACGCACTGCCCTCAGGGCAGGCGCGGACTCGCGGTGCCCTGTCGGCAGCACATCTGGTAAATTACGGAACAGCTGCTTGAAAGCTGCTGGTGAGTCTCTGAGCAGGCGGCAGCAGCCTGCACTTTCAAGAGGGGTTAGAGAGCCCCTTGCAGTGAGTGCACCCGCGTCCAGGGATCGAAGGGGTAGTTGAAAATCAAAAGGGTTCCTACATTGACACTGTGACCACAGGTTGCAATCTTAATTTTTTTTTTAATCTGCTCCTTTGTCCATGTTTTAAGAGTCTGCAAATGCCCAAGTGGTATGCTTAAGTAGAACTTCCTATAAAGGTACACTTATTAATATAAAACATGAGCATTTTTTTTTTTACTTTACCTATCAGTCAGGGATTACTATGGCAGCCCTAGTGCAGGTTTTAAAGTGCTTTGGGCATATTAGCAACAAATAGCCATAATTATTGCTAAATGAGCTTAGTGATTATTTTTTTTATCGCCACGCATCGCCGGATTTTATCGCAGAGATAACGTGCTATAAGCAACGTTTATCTCACATGCGATCAAATATCCGGCGATAGTGGCTCAACGCATGAATATCGCTGGAAATCCAGCGATATTCAGGCATCATCGCCAATAGGGTCTTAACCTGAATATCCACCTCCCATTGGAGATACAGGTTAAGAAGTGGTCTGAGCAGGCGTTAGGTTTTGGCGATATTCGCGCTTAGCGTGAATTTTTTTATCGCTTCGCCTGCGTTGATAATAGGCGACAGCGATGTTAGCGACTGCTTTCAGTCGCTAACAGTTTGGGTATGCCCACTTTGCATGTCATTAGCGATCCATATTCGCTGACATGCAAAGCGGGCCCCAAACCGGTCGCTATCGCCTACAAGCTGTCACTAACTGTTGTTAGTGACAGCTTGCTAATAGGGCGATAAAACTATCGCCGCTTTCACGGGAAAAAGTCCCGCTAAAGTGGCGATAATGCCTTTGATAATATGCCCCTTTCTTCTTATATTTTCTATTTAAAGTATGCACCGATAAGGCTGGAGAAAATACAGACTGCATAGTCCCTTCTCTTAAGCTCGGGTGGGCATTATATGAGCACCAGTTACATTACACAACGTCACTTTTATTTTTTTAACTGTACGGGAAATTGCCTAGAATCACTTGATGTTGAGCCAACACCGAGACTGGAATCTGACTCCCCAGTTCCAAAATTGGCAGCTATGGCGACTACGCCACATCCATCCCCCCATCCCCCTTCCGTTTTGGTGTTTTTAGATTTTTAACACAATGATGGTTTTCACATCTTGTGAAAACCAACACGCTGTTAAAACTTTACGAAACACCAAAACGATACATTGGTTATTAGTCGGACGTGCCCAAAGGCAATGGGTTTGTCTTGGAATTTTGTGGACTTTTAAGACAATGCTGGTTTTCACAGCCTAGAAAAACAAACATTGTGTTAAAAGTGCAAGAAACACCAACACCGCCTGTCAGAGATGCCAATAGACAGTGCGTCCGTGTTTGTGTTTCAAACATATGTTTTTACAGGCTCAGTTCTTATTTAAGAGGGAGGGGTCAGACTCAGAGTGTGTCGGGCTCGAGGGTCCACGAAGACCTCAAACTGACCCAGAGGCTGACATCTGGCTTGAGCCAGGCTCAAGCATTCAAGGGCCAACCCACCCCTACTACCCCCGATGAGGTGTTAAATCGCTTTACGCTGGGCAGCACACTGCTCTGGAACCCTTAGGGGTCGATTCACAGAACTAACTTAAGACAAAATCCTAAACTTACTACTTTTGGTATTCACAGAAGGCATTTAGTAGTAGTAAAGTTAGGATTTTGTCTTAAGTTTGACTTAAGACAAACTTAAGACAGAATTAAGACAGACTTAAGACAAACTTAAGACAAAATCCTAACTTAAGTCTGTCTTAAGTCTGTCTTAAGTTTGCCTTAAGTCTGTCTTAAGTCTGTCTTAAGTCTGTCTTAAGTCTGTCTTAAGTTTGTCTTAAGACAAACAAGACAAAATCGTAACTTAAGTTTGCCTTAAGTCTGTCTTAAGTCTGTCTTAAGTTTGTCTTAAGTCTGTCTTAAGTTTGTCTTAAGTCTGTCTTAAGTCTGTCTTAAGTTTGTCTTAAGTCTGTCTTAAGTTTGTCTTAAGTCTGTCTTAAGTCTGTCTTAAGTTTGTCTTAAGACAAACAAGACAAAATCCTAACTTCTGTGAATACCAAAAGTAGTACGTTTAGGATTTTGTCTTAAGTTAGTTCTGGGAATCGGGCCCAGTTAGTGCTTAGTCCAATGTTACTAGTTATCAGCATTAGTCTTGTGTTCTCAACCATTCCATGCATTCATTCCAGTTTTTTGGGGGTCAGTTAAATTAACAGGAGTTTGTTCCGGTCATTAGTGGTAAGGGGGAGTGTGAGTTCATTCAGATATTTGGAAGGGTTCCTCAATGAGCTGGAGGCGAGTTGGTGTTGTAAGGTTGCAGGGATATGACTTTCAAGAACAAGGAAGGCTGTGAGCACTGAAATGAGTTGTGGTCAAATATACAGAAATACAGTAATAGACATTAAGGCAAAATGCATCGACTGTGCTCAGAGAGGGGTGGCAGGCCAAGGGTGGACAGGGCCATTTGAAAGAAAAAAAGGAGAAACAATAAATAGATGTTTTAAGTAAAGGTCAGTTTCATGCTGGATTTAGAATGCTAGAGGATGCTTTTTGAGACAGGGTACAAGTTGAGGGTGCAAGACTGTAGGAAGAAACTCCATAATTCATGCAAAGATGGGGATATATTAGGTGCCTTTGCCAGGTACTAGATTCAGGCGAGCAGTCTGTCCACTCATGAGCTACACTAGACCACGGCTCCAGCTAGGTCGGCTCAAGGGTTGGAAGCCTAAAGAAGTGGCGGGAGACATATATAGGAAATAGCGAGAGTTTTAGGCTGCGCTCAAAAGAAGCAGTAACCTAAACATCTTAGCAATGTGAGAAAATACATGGGTACATAATGTAAACATGAACATGGAGAAGGGGATTCTGTAAGTGCTGAGCGGGCGATGTTTTCCTCAGGTGTGGCTGCCAGTATTAACTATAAAAGTAGAGATGGATCCGTTTTGGTTGCCCCTGGCTGTGGCACGGCACATGATGGAGGGCGGAGACTGCTCCCCCCGACAGTGCAAGTGTCTTCCCTGCATTTTAGTGTCTGGAGGGTGGAGATTCAGACACTGTGGCGCGGAGGGTCCTAACTTGACTACTACTAAATGCTTTCTGTGAATACCAAAAGTAGTAAGTTTAGGATTTTATCTCAGATTAGTTCTGTGAATTGGCCCCTTTGTTAGCAAGGAGCTGCTGATTACACTTCCTGAAGCACCGCCCTCTGGTGGATGGCAGGAGTGAGGGGTGGGAGGGCAGGGGTTGTTTGTACAAAGTGAGGGCGACCCTTCAGGCGGGGCCCAGCCTTTTGTGTGTCTTCTTGATCACAGCCAAAAGCAGAAACCTCACACCTCTTTGTGCGGGCTCCACCCCACTGTCAGGGGCATCATTACACAAAGGCTGTGTCTGGGGAGCAGCCAAGAAAGGACACTTACATTTGGACACAGGCGGGTCGCTTTGTTACTTAAACATTCAATAGGGCTTCACGTTGGAGGACAAAGAGGCAAAAACAGCACAGAAAACAACAAAGAGTGAATAGCGATATGTTTCAAATGTGATACCGGGGAAGTAAAACACTGTAATGGTACACCCAGCCTGGTGCAAGGGTTAAGAAAGAGTATATTTTTATACTGTTATGATATGTGAATTTGTAGATCGTGGCTAAACACCCCTGAGGGTATCCAGGCACTGTGGAGGGCAGGCCTGAGGGCGGAGGGGTTCATGCCTGTTTCATCTGGAAGAGCCATGTTTTGAGGTTCCTTTGGAAGTCGATGAGGGAGGGGGCGGTACTGAGGTGTTTCGGGAGGTCGTTCCGGGTTCTGGCTGCGAGGTATGAGAAGGAGCGTCCTCCACTTCTGGTCTTCTTGAGTCCAAACATGCATGTGCCAAAACCAGTATCACTAGAAACCCTTCATATCAGGCCAGCTGATATTTTCACTAAGGTGGCCATACATTTTAAATACATTTTCACCAGCATGACTAAGTCTGACAGCGCTTGGGCGCTAACGGCTAGGGCGCTCGACCTCGGACCTGAGGAATTGGGTTCGAGTCTCGGTAATGACGCTAAACATCCTGTGATTCTGGGCAAATCATTTAGGGGCAGATTTACAAGCCACTTGCGCCACTTTTGCGTCATCTTACCCAGGTAAAAAATGATGCAAAAGTGGTGCAAGGGGCTTGTAAATCTGCCCCTTAATGTCCCCGTGCCTAACAAAAATGAATGTGTCCTCATGTAACGCAACTGGTGCTATGTAAAGCGCTCTGATACCTGATTCGGGTCAAGTTCGCGCTATATAAAACTCTGCAAAAAAAAAAAATGCAGACGCTTTAGAGCTCTGCAAATCTATAAACGTAAATAAAATAATGTTAACTTGCTCCAACATGTTGGTTTTTAGAGCTCGTTGACTGCCCATTTTAGCGACAGGGCAGCATCTCCAGACACTCCTAGATTCTTGTGATTCCATTTTATCACTCGCGCCTTTGTTTCACGTTTTGGCCGGGATCGGGTGTTGGCTTGCCTAGTTATCCAACGCTGCACACAGCCAAGCGTCCCTTCCCAAAATCCAATCATATGACAGATCCAAGCATTACACAAACAACTCTCCATTCCCATCACTTAGGGGCCGGGACGTTATAGAACCCCATCACACGTCGTCGCGGTCGCATACCCCATCCTGGTCACACAAGTCCAACACCGGTTAGAGAGCAGCGCCCCTTGGGGTGAGTGCAAGGTTGATGCTGATGGCAGCAAGCAGGATTGCTGCAATAGACCAATCACATAGAGGGACAAAAAGTCTACCCATCACAATCAATGACCCCCTTCAGGATAAATAATAAAACCTGCGGGGCAGACCCTGAGGACTTCAAAAGAAAGCTTGGGCTGTAGCTGCATCACACAGAAGTCAATACATCCTCAGCACAAGCTATGACCAAGGGCTGCATTAATGCCGGCAGTGTAGGGGTTTCGGGGGGGGGCAAAGTGTGCATAGGGGTTCAAAGCTTGTCCATGTGTGGACTGTGAGTCTTCCTCTCCAAGATGGTAATTCTCCCCCGCCTATTATACTATTTTGTTAATGTGCCGGTCTGCTCCCCCAGGTCACACTTCCAAGAGTTAGAGTCCATGTTGGGGTGACTCATATGGCTGACAAACGGCATCGAATGGCTCTCAGTAAACTCCAGATGCCGGTTATGTTATGTTATGTTATGTTATGTTATTTTATTCGGAATTTATCAAGCGCACGGTCACCCAGGGGTTTCATGGCCAGGGCGGGTTGCAAACCCCTTCCTTTAAATTGTATTACTTAGCGGCACAACTGCAGTGGGTATCGCAGTGGTTAAAGGGCAGCAATTCATATGAAACTTGTACCAGCAACGGGACTCTACCGTTAGATACCCTCTGCCAACTCCTGCAACCCTCAGCTAAAATATATCGCTTGCGGTCGCTGCATGTTTGGGTGTCTCGCAGATGCCTTGCCTGGGCTTTCCATCTGACGCAACATGTCCTCCCATACGCCCCCTCGATTCCTCTGCGATTCCCCAGGTCTATCACTTCAGAGGACTTAACGCCCTGGCACGAGCGATCCATTGAAATGATAGGGAATCTATTCCAGGACCATCACCAACTGACATTCGACCAGTTGCGAAAAGACTATGATGTCCCCCCCTCCCCGCCAATTCCTCCTCAATGGCCAGCTCCTGGCTACGTGCCATCTGTGATGGCATATCATTGATGGCGAACCCCCCTCCCATGCCATCATACACTCTCCATACACCATGGGCTCTGGGCGACAGCTGGTTACATGGCTGAACAAAGCCATTCAGGAACACACAGGGGTCTTTCTTGCGCACCTTAGACAGGTTTTGGGGAACGATATTGGACGCCTGCTCCACAACTCAGATTGGACACTGGTACCCGAGTCCCCTCAAAATATCTCCATTAAAGCCAGATTCAAGAATATTCAGTATATGATCATCCACAGGGACCACCTGGCAGTGGCAAGTTAAAATCGCATATTCCCAACAGCCAATCTTACGTGCCCCAGGTGTCCATCCCATACTGCCCACTGTCAACATATGATCTGGTTGTGTCTTAGACTAACACGCTACTGGCAGACCATTCACAATACACTTGCCACAGTCACGGGACTCACCCATCTGAACACGTGGGCAGCGATTGCTCTCGTGATCTATAAGCGAGACAAGAAACGTGTAGTTTGGACCCGCTAAGCGAACCTAGCCCGACTGCTTGCTAAACGCACCCTTACACGGAGAACGACCTTCACAACACGGTTGTTACACCGTGATAGCTGTACAACACGGTCATTACAATGCAAGTCGATACAACGACTTGCGCTGGATGGCGCTCTGCACTAAGGAATAGTATGATTTAGTATTCCAACACCTTCCCTACTGTTCCACACACTGGAGTTGGAATAGTAAATCATACTATTCCTAAGTCCAGCGCCTCTAGCGCAAGTCGTTGTAACCACTTGAGTTGTAACGAATGCAGTGTAAACTACTGCGTTGTGAATGTATGCGATGTAACGTCATATATTTCCCTTAGACTGCATTGGCGAGCTCCCCAGTTGCCATTCCCAGCACAGCGGCACAAAGCTTTTCTCCACTGGGGTAAAGCCGAAAGTACCAATCTGCACTACGCGGAGGCACGCCGCCTTCGAAAGAGGCCCCCTCGCACCTCCACATCTGTGGGCGGATAAGACATCGCGACTACCAACCGCTGCTCCAATGAGGCCCCGCCTCCCCATACGCCTGCCCCCAACCATCGCACCCCTACACCACACTGTGCACCACGTACACTCGTACTGCTTCGCGACCTTCCCCCACACCCCACAATTACCGTCCCCTTAGCACACGTATCCCGCAACAGAGTCCCCCAGTATATGTTGTTTTTTTGGGGTGTCGGCCATATGATCATCAGACTGGTCCCTGACCCTAGCAAGTTTGCACCTCATTCCTGTTCAGCCTAAAACTGGCGCCCCCCACAGCTTACAGTGGGATGGAACATACAGAGTGTCGTTATGAATCATATTGTAAAAGCCATTACCTGAACATCTCTGTATTTTGGCTACATTGTGAAAATTGAAAAAAATTCAACAAAAAGAGTTTTGTTTTTAAATGGTGTGGACTAGAGTGGGGGTGCTATTTGGATAGTTTCCTTCCATATGTCATATTAATTAAGCCCCTAGTCTCTAGAGGAGACATAGGTTTGACTCTAGTGTGTTGTGCTACATCTTAGCGAGTCAGGTGGACAAAGGAAATAACCTAATTATTGAACTGGAATAAAATACAACTGTAGGTCGAACAATCTCCCAGTGTCTTTAGTCTCTTAAATGTAAGGATTGGGAGTGCTTAGAAGCAGGCTCAGTCAAGGTAGCAGGTGCAATACAAATCATTGACCGAGCTCCACCCCCACACCCCTCACCAACAAGGACTGCAATTCACTGAGGGGGCAGATACAAACTCCCAGCCTCCACCGCGAGGTGGGGTACAGTAGAAAAGTGTTAGCCATGCCACTAGGAGACTTGAGGCCCGATGTAGGTAATTCCGATTTACCGACTCTTAAATACCGAATCATACCGATTCGGTATTTAAGAGTCGGTAAATCGGAAGCAGGCAGATGTAGGTAATAAATTACCGATTCTGTACCATTCGGTATTTACCGAATCGGTAAATACCGAATCGCTATTTCCTATTGATTCCTATGGGCCTTGAAGCCCATAGGAATCAATGGGAAATACTGAATCGGTATTTACCGATTCGGTAAATACCGAATCCTGCAAGGGTGAACGGGGTGTCACTTTGACACCCTGTAGCACCCCAATTCCAGGCTTGTCTGTCATGTGGCACACATACATGCTTAGGGCATGTATGTCTGTGTGTCACATGGCACAGGTGTACATGCACAGATGTGCATGTACACCTGCATTCGGTATTTTACCACCCAATTGTATTGGGTGATAAAATACAGAATTCTGAAGGCCTGTAGCACTGTAAACAGTGCTACCTACATCTGGGATTTACCGAATCGGTAAAATTACCGATTCGGTAACTTTACCGATTCTGTAAAATAATGGCCCCTACATCTCAATCACCAAATACCGGTCGATAACGGCTGAATTCGGCCGTTACCGACCGGTATTTGGTGACCTACATCGGGCCCTTGATGTATAATCCTGGCTCTACCACTTTACCAAAGCACATAGTGTGATCTTTGTATTAAATTCCCAGCAGATTCAACAACACAGTGTCACATGTTTGGTGAAAGTAGTTTGTGATTCTCACGGGAACTGCTCAAACGCCACTTGTTGTATAATGAGTGAGATGGATCCCTGGAACCGGAAAACACTTCTTTTAATTTCTCCCGTCCTCTCTGTGTGACACATTTTGTGCTTGTGGGCAATCCATTTTTTTTGTAATTCTTTTTATTAAACAATTGCTCAGTTCACATAAGAGAATACGGGGCATATTTACAAGGGCTTTATCGCCACTTTTTTGGCTTAAAAAGCCAAAAAGGCGGAGATAAAAATATCGCTCTATTTTCAAGAGGGTGCTAACATGCACTATCGCATGTTAGCACCCTTTTGCACTACGCCTACCTTTGCATCTCTGATGAGATGCAAAGTGGGCATTCCTGACATACACTACATGTCAGGAAATCAATAGCGCGGCTTCGCGCTATCAGCAAGGATGCCCTAGCATTTTAGCAGACGTTCGTTTTTGAAGAAAACTGCTCTTTTCTTCAAAAACTAACGTCTGCTTGAGGTACTGGGTTTTTAAGAACCGGCACAGAACCGGTAACCCAGCGGTGTCAGGGTACACCCAGAGACCTCGGGTTCTTCCTGATCCAGACCACAGAAACTCAGAGTCTTCTAGGTGAAGTCAAAGATCGATTTATTGGCTGCAACCAAGGTAACAAGTGTCCTAGAAGTACAACACACGGGGAAGTATATTCTCAGGAGACTGCTCGAATTTACAAAGTCAGGCTTCTCTCTTTATACAGAATATTCAGCTTCAGGCATACATTCTTCGAATTTGCAATATATCATTTACAGGTTTTGGTTACAAGAGGAAAAGCAGAGTCATGATGACATATACATATTTCACGTCGTGCTGCCCACAAACAAATCACCCGGCAAGGCCCAACATTTCATCAGATATCGGTGGACCCCCAATAAAACAGGCACCTCCCCACCATAAAGTAAGTGAAGCAAAAAGAGTAGAGACAGATGGGAGCAAGATACGGCAGGTGTGCGTTCTGAAATGGTTTTATGGCTTGTTGAGCCTTGATGCTATCTTGTTCGGCCACTGGGAGGGGAACTGACCTAACGAGTTCGGCCTGGGGCAATGGTTCCAACTTGTACAGGTCATAGAAAAGTCGATTAAGGAGTATGTGTCCATGTGGAATTGAATTCAGCTGGATTAAGGCCTATGTAAAGGGCAACACATGAATGGAGGCCAAGGGTTCAGAACGCAAATGACGATTTCGAGGTGAAATCGTCATTCGAATATGCTGAAAATATATGTACATGGTATGCTCGTCATTCTCGGTCTTTTGATACCAAATTCGTCATGTTTCGATGAAGTTTTAATTCTCGAGTCCAGAACGATTACATGAATCCAGAATCTTCAGAACCACAAACCCTCCTTTTGCCCCTACATAGGCAATTAATCTATCCTCATGTTAATCTGAGTCCAGATCTATATTCCTAAAGTCATTGAGATGTTGCTGTAACATCATTCTAGTACTCAGTTCATCTCTTGATACATGCTTCCTTACACATGATGTGACGCAAAGGCCACATATTGCAGGAGCACACTGTATGCATAGACAGAACAGGAAAAGAATGGCTAAGACCATCCCAATGACCATTAGAATTTTCCATCCCCAGGCAGATATCAGTTCCCAGAACCATCCCATTAATGACCACTCTCCTTTATCCATATGAATTGATTCGGAGATCTTATGTAGTTTGGAGATGGCCTGGTACACTGTTGGAGCGTTATCTAGGATGAAAACGCAACAACTCGATTGGATCAATCTGCATACCCCACCTCGGTCTGCAAGTATGACATCTAGAGCGACCCTGTTCTGAAGCGTCATAAGTCGATCCGACTGGAGCTCAGCAGTCAAGTTACTAAGGGCACCAGCAGTTTCAATCACGGTGGACTCAACTACCCTTGTCAATTGCCTAATGTTCCTGCTGTTGGCCATGGATCCCCAGAACGGCAGAAAACCCTTTGCAAAGTCCCCAAATTCTTGACCTGCAGTGTCTTCTTCACTCAAAACACCTCTAACTATCCTTGTCCTGTGGTAGTCTGCCGCTGCTGTGTAGGTGGGAGGCAACAGGAATGAAACAAAACATGAGCCCGAGAAGTCAGGGGGCAACCATTTATAGGCTCTATCTGGCAGATGAAATAGGTACCCTTAGCTGCTAAAAACGCGGGGGAAGTCTGAGATCCAAAAACATATGTTTTAGTGCAGATACTCTTCCCTAACTGAGCCCTGGGATTCGTGCCATTACCTTGCAGACACAGATGACCCTGATGGGGTACAATCCAAATCGGGGACGATCTCTTAGCTTGCTGTTTCTCACTCAGAGTAGCTCCATATCCAGTCATGTTCCAACCGATGTATACCAGTGTCTCATCTCTCGGGATAGTCTCATAAGAAATACCTTCCTTAATCATGTCTACTATACCCTTGACTAGAGCACTCTTTCTAGGATTGTCTGTTACAGAACGCAGGGGGTAGATTTCGTGTGCATATATGAACATCGTCCTATATGCCCATACAGAACCATTGTGACTGAATGGCAGGACCAGATAAGGGATACCTTTATCCGTGGTGTGAGGCATAAGACCGCACACCCAACAGTTAGTTGTGTTCATTACAAGTTGGTGTTGGTGTAACAACTGAACAAAGGAGTTATTAATGAACTCCAATCTCCTATTTGATTCGTGGTCAGGCAGAGGGTGGAAAGAATGAGAGGAAACAGTAGGAGGAGGTATGGGTGATGCAGTGGGTGCAAATGTTACACGAACAGAAAATAAAACATAACTTATCAAAAATATCATTACACTGAATAGCATGGAAATACACAATATTATAACACTTTTCCTTGTCATCACGTTGCACAACTTGTGCTTTAAATTTGTCAGCTTGGCAGGTCTCTCCACATTGGGAAACTCCATCCTCTCTAAAGTGCTGCCCGCGGTGGGAGGTTGCCTCTGCTAAGGGATGCTTCTGTCAGTCTAGGGCAACTCCCTTGGACCAACCAGACCTACCGACCTAACGTCGTCAGCTGCACCCCGAAGACTTTAATCAACCGCGGCCCTAGCAGCGGAACCCGGATGGCGGTTCGAAAAACAAAAATAAGCAAGTTTCTCAGATGGGAGAGCTGCACTTTCAAAAATAGTACTTGGGAGGAAAAAAGAAATATCTTTTTATTAGTTCATGGATCTTGGTCTCAAATTGCAAAAAGAAAGTGTTTTATTAGTTCGTTTTCCTCGGTCTCAAATTGTATCGTTGTTTCCCAGGTATTGTCTGATCCCGGAACAAAAGGTCAGGCTCTGTAGTGTTCAGTCGATTGGATGGTGGCACAGCCTTGTGCGAAATGTTCTCACTTTCTTGCTCAGAGTCAGTTCTTTTTACATGCAAGTCATGAAAAGGGACGGCGTGTGGCACTGCTTTAGGCTCTGAGTCAGCGCCACCCTTCTGGACCCACTGGTCATAGGGCAGAGGGAAAGGGATTTTTTTACAATGGATCCCCTGGACCCAGTTGGCCTTCCCCTCCACCCGGACGGCTGACCTTGTAGATAGAAGGACGAGATGAGGCCCGGTCCACCTGGGCTGGTCGTTCTTCGTTCTTTGGAAGTTGCGGACAAGAACCCAGGAACCGGGGTCAATGGAGTGACCCGGAGTCTCAGAGACTGGAGGCAGGGTGTTGTGGACCTGTTGATGCAAAACACGCAATTTAGCCGTCAATTCATACAGATAATTAAGCAAAATAGGGTGTTCAAGCTCGCTGAACTTAGTGGGTCTAGGCACTCCCCATATGTTGGCTGGCCGGCCAAAAACTATTTCATATGGACTAAGTTTCACTCGTGAATGTACAGTCATTCTAGTGGACAGGAGTGCTAAGGGTAGAGCGTCAGGCCACTTAAAACCTGTTTTCGCTTGGATTTTGGCCAGTTTAAGTTTTAAAGTGCCATTGTAACATTCTACTAATCCAGCTGATTGGGGGTGATTTGCAGCGTGGAACTTCTGCCGGATACCTAGCTCTTCATCACACGACCCACAAATTCACTTCCATTGTCAGACCAGACCATTCTAGGCATTCCAAACCTGGGGAAGTACTCTTTCACAAGGGCTTTCTCTGTGGACAAGGCCGTATTGTCTTTTAGGGGATAGGCTTCTACCCATCTTGAGAAGGCACAAACAACAACGAGTACATATTTTAAGTTGTTGCACCTCTCCATGTGGATGAAATCTAGCTGCAAAACCTCGAACATATACGTAGGAGGTGCAAAATGACCAGCTGGAGTTGGAGTTCCCCTACCAGGATTGTGTTTCAGACATACCATGCAATTCTTGACAACATTCTCTGCACACTTGGGAATCCCTGAATTCTTCCATATTGGGGCCAACAACTCGCAAATCCCTTTTACGCTGATATGAGCCATTCCATGAGCCATTGTAACCACTGCAAGCACATATGCATCGGGTAACAACCATCTCTGATTCTCTGATAATTCAATCCAACAACCATTTGCATGCATTCTACCCGTACTTCCTCTCCACGTGCTCAACTCTTTCTCTGTGGCCTCAGCTTGAATGGACTTCACACTCTCTATTGTGTCTTCACACATTCCAACGTCACCAGTCCATCTTGCAGGGCCTGTAACATACATTCGGCTCATTACATTCTTTGCCGTTTCTTTCGCGATCTCATCAGCAAATGCATTTCCACGACCAACATCATCAGTCACCTTCTTGTGAGCGCTACATTTCACAATCGCCATTTGCAGGGGCAAGGTCAGTGATTCAAGAAGTTCATTCACCAACTGACCATGCTGAATCTTAGCTCCATGCGACGTCAGGAACCCACGTTCTCTCCACAATCGCCCAAAACTGTGAGCCACTCCAAACGCATACTGACTGTCAGTGTAGATAGTCACTTTCATTCCTTTAGACAATACACATGCTCTCGTCAGTGCAATCAATACTGCTGCTTGAGCCGAATTATGGGGGACACGTGCAGCTTCAACAACTGTATGCAAAGTCGTGACAGCATATGCTGCAGTCGTGTCACCACTCGGGAGCTTGAAGCATGAACCATCCACCCATAATGTACCATCACATTCAGCAAGAGGAGTATCGGATAAATCTACTCTCCCTTTCGTCTCTTCCTCTGTTCTGAGAAAACAATCGTGCTGTTCTGAAACATCTGATTCCTCTGCAATTGGCAACAACGTAGCTAAGTTCAAGGTACTGCACCTTTTTATGTGCACATGACTCGCTAGTAATGTCAATTCGTAACTGGACAGTCGGGCACTAGTTAAGTGCTGTGTCTTGTTTCTATTTAACAACGTGTCTACTGCATGTGGGACCATCACGACTAGTGTATTATTCATTACTAGACCAGCAGACTGTCGAATAGAGACAGCTGCTGCTGCTGTGGCTCTTAAACAACTTAGCAATGCCTTAGCTACCAGATCCAAAGTCGACGAAAAATAGGCACATGGACGCTGCCTACCTCCAAACAACTGAGTCAACACAGACAATGCACAGCCCTCTTTCTCGTGGACATATAATGTGAAAGGCTTACTGTAGTCGGGGGTACCTAACACAGGAGCCGAACACAATGCTGTGCGCAATTCGAGAAAACCTTTCTGACACTCTTCAGACCAAGGAATGGGATTGCGTGTATTTTTGCATGTTAATGCCACCAAGGGTTTGGCTAATAATGAAAAATTTGGAATCCACTGTCTACAGTACGATGTAATGCCCAAGAAAGCGCGTACTTCTCTCTGTGTTCTTGGTACATTTAATTTCGCTATTGCCTGAATTCTTTCTGGGGTAAATTTCCTTCCCTCCTTCGATAAGAGGTGACCTAGGTAGGTCACTTCTTGTCGGCAATATTGCAGTTTGGAAAGTGACACTTTGTGATGAAGATCACACAGATGACGCAAAAATGACAGCGTTGCCTTTTTACAAATTTCCTCAGTGTCTGCAGCAATGAGTAAATCATCCACATACTGTACAAGAGTAGCACCTTCAGGCAAAACAATCGTATCAAGCTGTGTTTTTAGAGCTTGACTGTATATTGATGGACTTTCACAGTAGCCCTGAGGAGCGCGTTTAAAGCGGAAGCTGCGACCTCCTAAACTGAAGGAAAAAATATCCCTGCTTTCCTCAGCGATCGGGATGCTGAAGAAGGCATTCTTCAGGTCAATCACCGAAAACCAAGAGGCAGATGCTGGAATCATAGTCAATAATGTGGTAATGTCGGGAACAACTGGGAATTGTGGCACAACTATTTTATTCACCTCTCTCAGATCAATCACGAATCTGTACACAGGTAGCTGAGAAGGGTCAGTTCGTTTTAAAACAGGCAGAACTGGACTATTACAAACGTTACCTCACGTTTCTTCAATCACATCCTTTGCAATTAATTTGTAAACGATCGCTAGCAAAGCTTTTTCACCCTCACTAGAAATCCTATATTGTGGAATTCGTGGCATTTTAACATTGGCTTTCAACGGTACAACATATGGTGGAATTTCTAAAAGGCCTACATCATTAGGACCAGCGGCCCAAAGAATGTCTGGAAGAAACGACAATTCTGCTGGAAGTTTGTCCCTCGACAAATACATGGGAGAAACCACTTTCTTACCTAGAGTAAGTTGTACTCCTGAAGGAGAACAGTACAAAGTCGCATACAATCTTTTTAACAAATCCAATCCTAGCAAGTTTTCACCACAACCTGTTGTCGGAATGAGGGGTGCTTCGAATTTGCAAGGACCAACAGAAAGAGACAAAGGGTCAGAAATCGGATTTCTAACTGGGGCGCCAGAAAAACCTACAGAACCGTTCATTTCGCCAGACAAAGGTGCGCCAGGGAGTTTGGTGTGCATAATAGAACTCTTTGTAGCACCAGTATCCAACAGAAAAGGCTCTGACACACCTGATGTAATCACCTCAACGTAAGGTCCACTCTGATCTACTGGAACTGAAACAACTCCCTCTCTTTGTCTTTGGCTGTCCTAGCAATCGTTACCCTCCAAATACTCATTTTCTGTATAGTAATCATCAACATAGTATTGAGCTGTCCTGTCAGAGGCGTTGTTCTGCTGATCGAAACTATTCATAGAATTTTGTGGTGGAAGGGGACGTGCATTCTGGGGGGCGTTTCCACGTCCTCTACCTCTAGGCGCTTGCTGAACACCACGACCTCTTACACCAGAAACACCATTTGCGCGTTGTAACAAAACAGGACAACTATACTTGAAATGACCTTCTTCCTTGCAATACGAACACTGGTTGGGGCCTACAGGGACACGTGGCTGAGTATACTCAACTCTTTGCGAGTTCCTCTGATACTGTTGAGGCTGTTGAAAATTATTCTGGTAGTGATTCTGACCATTATTGTTTTGATTACCACCACCACGTGGCGGATAGGCTTGCTGTAGCAAAACCTTCGTTTTCAGCTCTTTAGTTTTCTTTTCTACTCTGTCTTTCTCGTCCTTGTCTCTATTTTCGTAATATTGTGCAGTAGCCAATATCTGCGCTGAAGATGAGACTGCCCAAGAACTTTCCGAATCCTTTAACTTTTTACACAATTCTGGAAGCAGATTGTGCACGAATTTATCGACACAATCTCTGACCACCTTCTGTGGTCATATCTTGACCGCTGTGGTCGACAAATGTCTCTTCAAACCTGGTGAAGAAATCTGAGACTGTTTCCTCTTTCTTTTGCTTGCATGCAGATAACTTATCCCAATTTACACGTATTGCAGGCATTATCGTTTTCATGTAATCAACTATTCTACCAGGGAGTTCTGCTATCAAAGGCTCAGGCTTAGCACCACCAACTTGTCGGGCATCTGCAGCGGCAATATTAGCCCATGAGTCACCTAATTCCTGATCATGATCTGTATGACAAATTTTACCCCATAAAGGCTGTGGAACAACATTCCCAAATAGCATATCAATATCGGCTAAATTCATTATACATGACCCAGCAGTCTGTGACAACTCTTTGTAATATCCTGCAGGATTTTTACGCGGATCAGGTAATGTCTGTTTAAGTGCTAAAACTTCAGCTCGCTTCCATGGGACATGTACCCATACACGCTGAAAGTGTGGCAGAATAGGTGGGTTAACAGTTGTGTCACCCTCTCTCCATTGTGGGGGGACTTCTCTCATAGGGTATTGTCACGCCTTTTTCCTACTGGATGCACCAGGCTCAGATTGTGACCCAGAACTGCTCCCCTTACTCCGATATGATAACAATATTTCAACCGCTTTCTCTACATCGGGACTTACAATCATGCCCTCTCCAAACTTAAACCGTACACGACACATCTCTTGCGGGATGCATTCCAGATCATTGTCTTCCAAATCCTCACAAAGGAAAACACACATCTGTTCAAAAACATATCTCTGCGTCGGTGCTTCCCATTGATGGAAAACTTCCATGACAGACTCTACATCATACTTCACGGTGTCCATAACCCATTTCCGTGCTAAACGATTCAATGAGTCTCTCTCTTGATAGTCAGGCAGTCGACTTTGCAACTGTCTATGTTCCATTTTAGGGGTCGTAGTAGGCGACCCAAAAAGAGGTGAGAAAAGGTTAGTGACAGTGCTGGCCATTTTCTGCCGAATGGAAGGTGAAACTGAAGGAAGAACAGGTGGAAAAACGGGGTGAGATAAGGCAGGGGCAGAGACAATAGCAGAGGGGGCATCAGGCGAAATAGAAGGGGCACTGGGCAAAAGCGTTGAGGGAGTATTAGGAGAAGTAGAGAGTACAGTAGGCAAAATTGTGGAAAGCACAGGTGAAACAGGTGTGATTGGTGGGCCTTGAGGAGGCTGCACCATAGGGACAGGAGCCAGCTGGAGAACAGCTGGTGAGTGCTGAATAGGAGGAACAGGAGGCACAGGTTGCACAACTGAAGGTTGCGGGGGTGCCGTGGCATTTTGCGCATAGGGGGGTGGCGAACTTAATAAATGCGACATTAATGGATCTTTTTCACGTTCTTTTGCTGCCTCTTGCTGAAGAGACGGCAAAACTGGATAACATTTATCTATTGCCATTTTACGTTGCCTGTGCAACTGCTCACTCATCTGCTCCTCTCCATTGTCTTTAAACTGCATAGCAGCTTGCATTACTGAAATTCCCCCTTCTCTCTTATTTTTCTTAGCTAATTTGATTTCTTTTTGTTTGGCTTCCTTATGCCATAGGCGAAAAGAGTGGAACATCGCCGGCCGGGCTTTCTTTTTGAACAGTTTCACTTCAAGGTTATCTAAGATTTCAGTATCAAAGCTACCATATTGGGGCCATTTTAAAACACCATCTTTCCTTGTGTATTTGATCCACACTTCATTGTATGTGATGGGGCCTACCCCATGTTTCACATATAACTCGTAAGTTGGAGTTCCAACCGGAGGAACCGGACATGAGTCCTCCAATCGGGAGTCCCTATTATTACAACCAAGACAAAACAAATTTCCAAGTCTGAGACTAGGCATCTTCGCTCTCTAGTCGAGTTCCAAACTTCAAAGGATTATCGATTACGATATTTCTCGTGAATACACGAGTCCTTCGGTTTTGGTGCTTGCAAGTACCAACAATTATCCCAAAGGATACCCAAGACTAAGACCAACTAAGGACTGGTAGACGCTCCACTTATACTTAACTGAAATATCGATGACGTCACCAGAAGACTCGTCTTAGTGTTTCGCTCTACCAAACTTCAAGGGTCCAAATCAGGGCGATAGTCAGGGCAGCAGTCCTTGTAGCCGTCGGGAAGCGGGGAACCTCGCCGCAAAGACCTTCGGACCACGTCGACATGCAGGGGTCGATGAGGTGGTTGGCCGTCCTCCGGAATTTTCACACGAAGCTCCTCACGATCCTCTGGCTGACTGGTACCACTGGAATCGCCCCAAACGTTGGGCGCCAGCTGAGGTACTGGGTTTTTAAGAACCGGCACAGAACCGGTAACCCAGCGGTGTCAGGGTACACCCAGAGACCTCGGGTTCTTCCTGATCCAGACCACAGAAACTCAGAGTCTTCTAGGTGAAGTCAAAGATCGATTTATTGGCTGCAACCAAGGTAACAAGTGTCCTAGAAGTACAACACACGGGGAAGTATATTCTCAGGAGACTGCTCGAATTTACAAAGTCAGGCTTCTCTCTTTATACAGAATATTCAGCTTCAGGCATACATTCTTCGAATTTGCAATATATCATTTACAGGTTTTGGTTACAAAAGGAAAAGCAGAGTCATGATGACATATACATATTTCACGTCGTGCTGCCCACAACAAATCACCCGGCAAGGCCCAACATTTCATCAGATATCGGTGGACCCCAATAAAACAGGCACCTCCCCACCATAAAGTAAGTGAAGCAAAAAGAGTAGAGACAGATGGGAGCAAGATACGGCAGGTGTGCGCGCTGAAATGGTTTTATGGCTTGTTGAGCCTTGATGCTATCTTGTTCGGCCACTGGGAGGGTGTTAGACCTGGCACCTTGGCGTGAGTTTCCCTTCCACTTTTTGCTGTTGTGCCTCCAATGTTTTGATGGTGTCTGCTACTCAGGGCACTGCGCCACGGCCAACCCGTGCCGCAGTGCAAGTGCTCCCTACTGTAAAGTGTACATGTGATTGATGTCCATGATTGGTTCATTGGATTTACTGTTAGTCCCTAGTAAGGTGCACTAGGAGTGCCAGGGCTTGTGAATGCCAATACTGCTAGTGGGCCTGCAGCGCTGGTTGCGCCACCCACAGAAGCAGCCTTAAAATGTGTCTAGGGTCTGCCATTGCAGAACCTGCGTGCAGTCTGGTACTGTCACCCTGGCTGGGCAAGTGCACACACTTGCCAGCCCCTGAACCTTCCCTTAACTTCATATTAGTCACCCCTATAGTAGGCCTGAGGGCAGGGTGCATTGTAGTGTAAGGTAGAACATGCCCTGATGTGTGTGGCATGTTCTAATAGTGAATTACTACCAAATTCGTTTTTCACTATTGTAAGGCTACCTGTTCCCTTCTAGGCCAGATGGGCTGCTGGAATTATTACACTCTATAATCCCAGCAGGCTCAGGGAACCTGGTAGGAATTCGTGTTTAGTATGCCTGGACTCAGAATAATAAAATACTTCTTTTAGTAAAGTTTATTTTAATATCCTGTGTTTGCAAATGCTACTTTTAGAAAGTTAGCATTTGCTTGCCTAACCATTTCAGCCCGCCTCTGCTTGGATGTGGATCTGACTGTCTGGTGTGTGTGAGTGACAGGGCTGGGAGTTGACAGGTAGTGATTAGCAGGAGGACCCCTTAATGGGTGGTGGGAGTTTCCCCTGAATGATGCATCAGGCTGTGCCCCTGCCACCACAATGCTGGCTCCGCCCTCCTGGGGAGCGACTGATGACTCAGCCTGCACCTGGCCCAGGAAGGACCGAAGCTTGTAAACAAAGTGCTCAGGCCACTCCTGCCCTCTCAATGCCGGCTCCGCCCCCCTGGGGAGCGGCTGATGTGCCTGCCCTCACACTGAATGCAGAAGTCATAAGTACCCACAACAAGTACTCAGAGACTGGAGCAGTTATGCAGAGGCCCCCCTGGCTTGCTAGAACAAAAGAAACTGGGTATAAAAGTAGGAGCCCTGCTCCTTGTAAATTAGATCCTGTTTGTGCTACAAGAGAAACTCTGCCCGAAGAGAAGGACCTGGAAGGACTACAAGGAGGAGTGCTGACTCTGGCCTGTGTCTGGTGCCTTGCTGCCAAAGGAGAGGAAAGAAAAGACTACCAAAGACTTTTGCTTATTTGAACTTTGTGCCAAACTCTGCTGAAAGATCTCCAAGGGCTTGCCTGTGAACTTGCCCCCTGACCAGCGCTCCAGGAACAGTGAGCGCTACCCCCCTGAAGAAAAGCTGCTGCTGGCGTGTGCTGTGTGTCTCTACAGCGCCAAGGAAAGGAGAGTCGAGAGCGCTGTGCCTGCCGCCACGCTCTCTAAACAATTTGTGCAGCTGTGCCCCTTCCCCGACCACCGTGACTGTGGCCTGTTCGTGTGCCAGCCGCAAAGTAAGGATCAGCCCCGCGCTGGTTCGAGCGCCGTGACTGTCCGCGCTGAGCCGCCCTTGCAACGGAAAGGGAGGACCTGCCCGGTCCAAGCATCGCCGCCTGTGTGACCCCCGAGGTACAGGCTGCTCCGCAAAGACCGGCACTGCCAAGATTGTGCCCCTCGTGACTTGGGCGCTGAGACCCCCTGGCCCCCGCAGCTGGAAGTGACTCGCTGCGGAGCCGTGCCTGAATTGTGCCCCGCGCTCCGTGGAGTGCACCCCCCTCAGCCCCGCCTGCCTGCAGCTTCCCCCCTTCAGTGCGAGTGAGCCGGACTCCGGAGACTCCTGCCCCGCATCTGCACCGTCATCCCGGGTGCCCTGTTACCTGCGCTGAGACTCGCAGGCCGCCGCACCCTCCAGGAAGACAACGCGACGCGGGACAGATCCCCGGACAGCCGTCCGCTCCAAGACTTACCAGCAAGCCAAGGTACTGTGTTCTTTGACCTCGCGGTGTGAGCATCCTACGTCCTGAGCTCGCACCGCGCTCCCTGCTTCCCAGCGCGAGCCGCCCCTGAAACCAAGGCTCGCACTGTGCCAGATCGACGAGGCCCACGCGGGAAGCGTGAGCTTTAGCCGGCCGGGCCCGTTCTCCTCTCTGAGACGAGCGGAGACAGCGGAACGCGCATTGAGGCGCTACAAGACACTGAACCTTGCTGGAACCTGGGCAGAAGGCCCAAAAGATTGCTTATTGCTGAGAAAGAACTGTGACATTGATAAAAGAGTAACTGGAACCTGCTTTCAAAAAGTAACCAAGACTGTATTTACAAGCCTGCTTGAGATTTATATAAAGAGATATATTTTCACAAATACAGTTTGGTGTCATTGTGTGGTGGGTTGGTTGTGATGGTGTAATATTGCAAATGTTTAACCCTACATGCCCCAGAGATTAGCCTAAGACTGCTTAAGCCACACTACCTAGAGGGTAAGCAGAGGTTGTCTTGAAGGTAACCCTCAGCCCTGACGAGGAAGAGAGAGGCCCTGCTTGTCGCCAGCGTTGCACTGCGCCAACCAGAGACTCCCCCTTCCTACATTGGACGCAGCGGTGAGGATTCGCGAATTTACATTTGCAGTGTTTTACCTTAGCTACTGACCATTGCATAGTGATTACAGTCCAGTAACTTAGCCACAGACTTTTGATTTTTTGATTTTGCTAAAGAAGAAGATCCCTAGTGTTGCAAACATGCCTGGCACAAACAGCATTGATGGAGGAGAGTCCATAGCCTCTAGTGCGCAGGGGCTAGAATGGGACGCATCAAAGCTGGATGACTACACAAAGAAGCAGTTGAGTTATTTTTGCAGGAAACTCAAGGTTCCACACGCAGGATGCAGAAACAAACCTGAGTTCTACAAGGCCATGAGAGCCTGGATTGAATCTAGGAAGGCACCTGAGGATCAGAATGCACCTGTGGATCCAGTGGGTCTGGAAAAACCAGACAGCGTTCTTAGCTTTGGCAGAGGCCTGTCGCCAGAGGAGCTGGCAGACAGACAGGCAACCAGGGATCATGAGATCAAGATGGCAGAATTGAATTTGAAGGGCCAAATGGAGCTTGAAAGCAAAAAAATGGCTCTGGAAGAAAGAAAACTCCAGTTTGAGTTTGATATGAAAATGAGGGAGATGAGTCTAAAAGAGAAAGCCTTGGATCGTCCTCCCTCTGGTGGCAGCACAACGCCGGTGCAGGTAGAGTCAAGAGTGCACATCCCCAAAGATGTAGTTAAAGAGTTCTTTAAGGGGGATGACATAGGACAGTGGTTTAGGGCATATGAGGTAGCCATGCTTTCCCACCGGGTCCCTG
Source organism: Lissotriton helveticus (assembly GCF_964261635.1). Taxonomy (NCBI): domain Eukaryota; kingdom Metazoa; phylum Chordata; class Amphibia; order Caudata; family Salamandridae; genus Lissotriton; species Lissotriton helveticus. The sequence continues at coordinate 96,993,584 of NC_136064.1, read as the reverse complement.
AGAAGGATTGGGGAGCGGGGTTATGGGGAAGGTTCCTTAGCGAAGGAAGGGACACCCTGCTAGATTTGCCCACTGAAGACCAGAGATCCTATCCCCATATGAAAGAAGCTTTAATGACCAGGTATGGGCTTACCCCTGAAATGTATAGGCAGAAGTTTAGGGGGTGTAATAAGCGGCCTGGGAATACGTATGTGGAGTTTGTGACTTTTTTTTGCAGAGCACTGGATGGTTGGGTGAAGGGTAACAAAGTGAATGATTTTCAAGGTCTCTTTGATTTAATTGCATGGGAGCACTTGTCTGATCAATGTTTTCCTGAGTTACGCCAGCACCTGATTGATAGCAAGTTGTCCAACCCGAGGAAACTTGCTGAGGAGGCGGACCGCTGGCTCAGCACCAGGGTCCACAAGGGTCCAGTGGGAGACTCCGCCAAGGGTGGGCAGGGTCCCCAGCAGAAGAGTGGGGGGGACAAGGGAAAACAGAAAGGGTTCCAAAAAGGCCCCCAAAGTAATCCCCAAGGGGACCAGCAGAAAGGTTCTCAGCCTCCCCCACCCCCTAAGCAGAATGGGGCCCCGACAGGTCGACCTGTTCCAAAGGGGCCCTTCAATTGTTACAAATGTGGTGACCCGGGGCACATAGCCAGTGACCCCAAGTGTCGCCTGTTTGGAAAACCAGCACCCACTGGTGCTCCGCCCCGACAAGTGACCAGTGTTCACTTAGGAGAAGAAGTGATGGTCCCGGGGGGTGGAGATCCTGTTCAGATGACCCTAGTCTCACTAGGAGACAGTGAGATGGTCCCTACAAGCTACCTGCCCTCTAACACTAAAAAATATGGGCAGGTGGTTACCATCAATGGTAAGAAAGCTGAGGCTCTTAGAGACACAGGAGCCAGTGTGACTGCAGTGAGGCATCACCTGGTGTCTCAAGAGCAGGTTGTACCCCATGCCTACTGTAGGGTTGTCAACGCTGACAATTCAGAGAGTCAGTGTCCGATGGCTCAAGTTCCCTTCGAGTGGGGGGGGGTCTCTGGTACTCTGCAGGTCTGTGTGAGGAAAACCATGCCTGTTGACTGTTTGCTAGGGAATGACTTGGAGGACTCCCCTTGGGAAAAGGTGGAGAAGACGACTCACCTGAAGATGGTGGGTCTACCTGACTGGGCGTGCGTGACCACCCGGTCAATGGCAGCCAGTAGGGGTGATCAAGAGATCCTGGGGCCTGACGGAGAGGCCCAGGAACCGGCCTTAGGGAGAAGGCGCAGGGTGCGCGGGAAACCGGCCCCTGAAGTTCCCACGGTCCAGGAGGAAGCAGACCTTGAGGGGGATGCCCTGGAGCCTACTGGGGAACAGATTGCCGAACTGGGGGACCTGCCTGAGCTGACCCATTGGCAGCAAGAAGGAGGCCCCTCCAGGGAGGAATTCTGCAGGGAGCAGAAAGAATGCCCTTCTCTCATGGGTATGCGGCAGCAGGCTGCAGACCAGGCCAATGGTGTTCAGGCCAAAACACATTATGTGTACTGGGAGAATGACCTCCTGTACTCAGAGCCTAAGGCTGCTGAACCTGGGTCAGCCCGTGTGCTGGTGGTACCCCAGAAGTTCAGAGCCTTCCTACTGGGACTGGCTCATGATGTGCCTTTAGCAGGACATTTGGGGATGGACAAGACCTATGACAGGCTTGTCACCCACTTCTACTGGCCCCAAATGCACAAGAGCTCAGATGCTCATTGTAGGACCTGTCCAACTTGCCAGGCAAGTGGGAAGAGCGGAGGGAAGAACAAGGCTCCCCTCCAACCCTTCCCTGTGGTCAGTACGCCATTCCAACGAGTGGGTATTGATATTGTTGGGCCTCTGGACCCCAAGACAGCCATGGGCAACAGGTTCATCCTGGTCTTGGTGGATCATGCCACCCGGTACCCTGAAGCCATCCCTCTGAGGACAGTGACGGCCCCCGTGGTGGGGCGTGCACTAATGGGAATTTTCTCCAGAGTGGGGTTCCCTCTAGAGGTGGTGAGCGACAGGGGGACCAACTTTATATCCAAGTATATGAAGTCCCTTTGGCAAGAGTGTGGTGTAACCTACAAGTTCACCACACCTTACCATCCACAAGGAAATGGGTTGGTTGAAAGATTCAACCGAACCCTGAAGGGCATGATCATGGGCCTGGAAGGTCCAATGAGGCGTAAGTGGGACGTCCTCTTACCATGCCTGCTCTTTGCATACCGCGAGGTGCCACAGAAGTCTCTAGGGTTCAGCCCCTTTGAGCTGCTGTATGGCCACCCCGTGAGAGGACCACTGAGTTTGGTAAAGGAAGGCTGGGAGCAATCTCCCAGGAAACCTCCCCAGAATGTATATAGCTACATGCTGGCCTTCAGAAACCAAACCAGGCGCTTCAGACAACTTGCTGAGGCAAATCTGGAAGCAAGCCAGGAGGAGATGAAGCAGTGGTACGACCAGAATGCCACTCTGGTAGAGCTTCAGCCTGGACAGGAGGTGTATGTCTTGGCCCCAGTGGAACCCTGTGCACTTCAGGATAAGTGGACAGGCCCATTTGAGGTTGTGGAGCGCAAGAGCTCAGTGACATACTTGGTGGACATGAAGACGCCCAGGAATCCTTTAAGGGTCTTACATGTCAACCGCCTCAAGCCCCACTTGAAAAGGTCCGAAGTGGGCATGCTGTTGGCCACTGATGATGGAATGGAAGAGGAGTCTGAGCCTCTTCCTGACCTCTTAGTGGCCTGTGAGAAAGATGGGTCAGTGGATGGAGTTAACCTCTCACCCACCCTGACCCCTGAGCAACAGGAAGACTGCCGCCAGTTGCTGGGGCAGTTTCCAGACCTGTTCTCCCTGGTTCCTAGTGTCACAGATTGGTGCGTCCATGATGTGGACACAGGAGACAGCTTACCTGTGAAGCATAAGGCTTACAGGGTAACTGACAGGGTCCGGGCCTGCATCAAGGAGGAGGTCTCCAAGATGCTTGCTCTTAGGGTGGTTGAGTCTTCCAGCAGTCCTTGGTCCAGCCCCGTGGTCTTGGTCCCAAAGGCTGCTGCGCCGGGAGCCACACCTGAACTCCGGTTCTGTGTGGACTACAGAGGACTCAATTCAGTCACCAAGACTGACGCGCACCCTATCCCCAGAGCTGATGAGCTCATTGATCGGCTAGGGGCTGCCCGGTTCCTCAGCACGTTTGATTTAACGTCTGGGTACTGGCAGATCGCCTTGACCGATGGGGCAAAGGAGAGGTCAGCATTCTCCACACCAGATGGGCATTTCCAGTTCCGGGTTATGCCATTTGGGATGAAGAATGCCCCTGCCACCTTTCAGAGGTTGGTCAACCAGGTGTTGGTCGGGCTGGATGAGTTCAGTGCCGCCTACCTGGATGACATCGCAGTGTTCAGTGGCACCTGGCCAGAACACCTGCGGCACCTCTGGGAAGTGTTGATGGCGCTGCGCAAGGCAGGCCTCACAATCAAGGCAAGCAAGTGCCAGATTGGGCAGGGTTCAGTGGTGTACTTGGGACACCAAGTGGGGAGTGGCAAGGTGGCACCCTTGCAACCCAAAATTGAGACCATCCTGGCTTGGGAACCCCCCAAGACCCAGACTGCAGTGAGAGCCTTCCTGGGGCTCACTGGGTATTACAGGAGGTTTGTCAAGGGCTATGGCACTATTGTGACCCCCTTGACAGAACTGACTTCTAAAAAGCAGCCCAGGAATGTGATTTGGACTGACACCTGTCAGAAGGCTTTTGACACCCTGAAGACTGCCATGTGCACGGCGCCCGTGCTCCTGGCTCCTGATTTCTCCAAGGAATTCATAGTGCAAACAGACGCTTCAGAGCATGGTGTAGGGGCTGTTCTCTCACAGATGACTGAGGAGGGCTGGGACCAACCCGTAGCCTTCATCAGTAGGAGGTTACTTCCACGGGAAAGTAGGTGGAGTGCAATAGAGCGAGAAGCATTTGCTGTGGTCTGGGCGCTGAAGAAGCTAAGACCCTACTTGTTTGGGTCTCACTTCCGGGTTCAGACGGACCACAGGCCCCTCAGATGGTTGATGCAAATGAGGGGTGAGAACCCAAAACTGTTGAGGTGGTCCATCTCCCTACAGGGTATGGACTTCACGGTGGAACACCGCCCTGGCACAGATCACGCCAACGCTGATGGTCTGTCCAGATTTTTCCGCCTTAGTGATGAGGAACTCCCTGGGGAAGGGTAGTTCTCCCCACATTTCAGCTGGAGGGGACACGTGTTAGACCTGGCACCTTGGCGTGAGTTTCCCTTCCACTTTTTGCTGTTGTGCCTCCAATGTTTTGATGGTGTCTGCTACTCAGGGCACTGCGCCACGGCCAACCCGTGCCGCAGTGCAAGTGCTCCCTACTGTAAAGTGTACATGTGATTGATGTCCATGATTGGTTCATTGGATTTACTGTTAGTCCCTAGTAAGGTGCACTAGGAGTGCCAGGGCTTGTGAATGCCAATACTGCTAGTGGGCCTGCAGCGCTGGTTGCGCCACCCACAGAAGCAGCCTTAAAATGTGTCTAGGGTCTGCCATTGCAGAACCTGCGTGCAGTCTGGTACTGTCACCCTGGCTGGGCAAGTGCACACACTTGCCAGCCCCTGAACCTTCCCTTAACTTCATATTAGTCACCCCTATAGTAGGCCTGAGGGCAGGGTGCATTGTAGTGTAAGGTAGAACATGCCCTGATGTGTGTGGCATGTTCTAATAGTGAATTACTACCAAATTCGTTTTTCACTATTGTAAGGCTACCTGTTCCCTTCTAGGCCAGATGGGCTGCTGGAATTATTACACTCTATAATCCCAGCAGGCTCAGGGAACCTGGTAGGAATTCGTGTTTAGTATGCCTGGACTCAGAATAATAAAATACTTCTTTTAGTAAAGTTTATTTTAATATCCTGTGTTTGCAAATGCTACTTTTAGAAAGTTAGCATTTGCTTGCCTAACCATTTCAGCCCGCCTCTGCTTGGATGTGGATCTGACTGTCTGGTGTGTGTGAGTGACAGGGCTGGGAGTTGACAGGTAGTGATTAGCAGGAGGACCCCTTAATGGGTGGTGGGAGTTTCCCCTGAATGATGCATCAGGCTGTGCCCCTGCCACCACAATGCTGGCTCCGCCCTCCTGGGGAGCGACTGATGACTCAGCCTGCACCTGGCCCAGGAAGGACCGAAGCTTGTAAACAAAGTGCTCAGGCCACTCCTGCCCTCTCAATGCCGGCTCCGCCCCCCTGGGGAGCGGCTGATGTGCCTGCCCTCACACTGAATGCAGAAGTCATAAGTACCCACAACAAGTACTCAGAGACTGGAGCAGTTATGCAGAGGCCCCCCTGGCTTGCTAGAACAAAAGAAACTGGGTATAAAAGTAGGAGCCCTGCTCCTTGTAAATTAGATCCTGTTTGTGCTACAAGAGAAACTCTGCCCGAAGAGAAGGACCTGGAAGGACTACAAGGAGGAGTGCTGACTCTGGCCTGTGTCTGGTGCCTTGCTGCCAAAGGAGAGGAAAGAAAAGACTACCAAAGACTTTTGCTTATTTGAACTTTGTGCCAAACTCTGCTGAAAGATCTCCAAGGGCTTGCCTGTGAACTTGCCCCCTGACCAGCGCTCCAGGAACAGTGAGCGCTACCCCCCTGAAGAAAAGCTGCTGCTGGCGTGTGCTGTGTGTCTCTACAGCGCCAAGGAAAGGAGAGTCGAGAGCGCTGTGCCTGCCGCCACGCTCTCTAAACAATTTGTGCAGCTGTGCCCCTTCCCCGACCACCGTGACTGTGGCCTGTTCGTGTGCCAGCCGCAAAGTAAGGATCAGCCCCGCGCTGGTTCGAGCGCCGTGACTGTCCGCGCTGAGCCGCCCTTGCAACGGAAAGGGAGGACCTGCCCGGTCCAAGCATCGCCGCCTGTGTGACCCCCGAGGTACAGGCTGCTCCGCAAAGACCGGCACTGCCAAGATTGTGCCCCTCGTGACTTGGGCGCTGAGACCCCCTGGCCCCCGCAGCTGGAAGTGACTCGCTGCGGAGCCGTGCCTGAATTGTGCCCCGCGCTCCGTGGAGTGCACCCCCCTCAGCCCCGCCTGCCTGCAGCTTCCCCCCTTCAGTGCGAGTGAGCCGGACTCCGGAGACTCCTGCCCCGCATCTGCACCGTCATCCCGGGTGCCCTGTTACCTGCGCTGAGACTCGCAGGCCGCCGCACCCTCCAGGAAGACAACGCGACGCGGGACAGATCCCCGGACAGCCGTCCGCTCCAAGACTTACCAGCAAGCCAAGGTACTGTGTTCTTTGACCTCGCGGTGTGAGCATCCTACGTCCTGAGCTCGCACCGCGCTCCCTGCTTCCCAGCGCGAGCCGCCCCTGAAACCAAGGCTCGCACTGTGCCAGATCGACGAGGCCCACGCGGGAAGCGTGAGCTTTAGCCGGCCGGGCCCGTTCTCCTCTCTGAGACGAGCGGAGACAGCGGAACGCGCATTGAGGCGCTACAAGACACTGAACCTTGCTGGAACCTGGGCAGAAGGCCCAAAAGATTGCTTATTGCTGAGAAAGAACTGTGACATTGATAAAAGAGTAACTGGAACCTGCTTTCAAAAAGTAACCAAGACTGTATTTACAAGCCTGCTTGAGATTTATATAAAGAGATATATTTTCACAAATACAGTTTGGTGTCATTGTGTGGTGGGTTGGTTGTGATGGTGTAATATTGCAAATGTTTAACCCTACATGCCCCAGAGATTAGCCTAAGACTGCTTAAGCCACACTACCTAGAGGGTAAGCAGAGGTTGTCTTGAAGGTAACCCTCAGCCCTGACGAGGAAGAGAGAGGCCCTGCTTGTCGCCAGCGTTGCACTGCGCCAACCAGAGACTCCCCCTTCCTACAGAGGGGAACTGACCTAACGAGTTCGGCCTGGGGCAATGGTTCCAACTTGTACAGGTCATAGAAAAGTCGATTAAGGAGTATGTGTCCTTGTGGAATTGAATTCAGCTGGATTAAGGCCTATGTAAAGGGCAACACATGAATGGAGGCCAAGGGTTCAGAACGCAAATGACGATTTCGAGGTGAAATCGTCATTCGAATATGCTGAAAATATATGTACATGGTATGCTCGTCATTCTCGGTCTTTTGATACCAAATTCATCATGTTTCGATGAAGTTTTAATTCTCGAGTCCAGAACGATTACATGAATCCAGAATCTTCAGAACCACATGCTAAATTCTTGACTTAGCCACCCCTAACATAGGGGGTGGATTGTGTTGGTACGACCCTGTGGGTCGTATCAGCAAGGTTATCGTCCTTTTGCAGGGAACATCGCTGGAAAACCAGCGCTGTTCCCTGCAAAAGGGGTTAATCTCGCTATCTCTGGAATTTTTATCGCCCTGGAGAAACGCGTTGTTAATTACGCGCTACCAGTGTGATAAAAAGCAGAGATAGCCTGTGATAATCTAATTATCGCTAAGCACGGCCAGCGATAATTATCGCTGGCCGTTGCTAATATGCCCCCTACGTTCTTATAGGAAGGATATGGCATTTTGCCTTTGAGTGGTACAACATCCATACATTGCACACAGTCATTGGTTTAGCGCAATTCACATAGATATAGTTGTAGATACATATGAGTATTTTCTTTGTTAATCACCAAACGGGCCTTAAGCCCCCTCCCACTTACAGCGGGGCCTCATAGTCCCCAGTACTCACCTCATTTGCCCCAAACTTTCTTGAATTTTCTAGGACATTCCGACTCTGATATACCACCCGCGCAGCCAGTTGACACCGGTCCATGGCGTTTTCCCAAAGGTAATCGATTTTTAAGCACATTTCTCTGCTCCTTTAGCGGTGGGATGAACTCAAATGGGCCACAGTAGGATCGAGCCACATTCAATCCAAATGCCTAGCTCAGGCTAAACTTCCAGGTTTTTTTGGATTCTCAATCCCAAAATGAGACACGCCTTCCTGTAGCACCCCCGCTCTAGCCTGGAGTGCCAAGAATTGAAATCAAAGCATTAACATTTGATGTAAAACAAACAAGATAACCCATCTAGAGGCTGAACTGCACAATGTGAAACCAGAAAACCTGGGATCAATCCCGGCTTTGCCGCTTGACCAAACGGTGTGATGTTAGTCAATTATATTCCACCTGGCATCCTTTTTTTTTTTCAGAACAAAATGTTATTGTTTTCTTGAGAGAGATTGCAAATAAACCACAGTACTCCAAGCACCGGAGGGGCTGTGAGCATAAAACTCAAAATGCACAGAATAGCAATCAATACAGTCGTACAATTAAGCATATTTACTACAACTCTCCTATCTCCCTGTCCCGTATTAACCACCCCCTCCCGGATCCCACCCTAATCCCTTGCACGATGTCCTCACAGGTCCAAGAAATAAAGCATCTATGAAATAAGCAATGCATACTCTCCCTCACCCAGGTTTTTAAAGCATCTGTTCTGTATCCACATCACGCTGTGCTGGCGGTTCCAGCCACAATCCCCTGTATTCCGCCCATCTCTTCCATATTTTGTAGAGTTTTCTGGGGCAACCTCGCACCTTGCATCCTTTTTATCATTATCAGATATAAGAGCGCCTCAAAGTACATTAGTTCAGCCTGTGCACTGTACAAAAGCGTCTCTTGTACTTGATTTAATAGATTATAATAATCTTCCATACATAATAACAACCATGGCCACATATAGGTGATCGTGGCAACATATGTGCTTCTTGATTGACAGGTGCCGTTCTATCCAAACTGGAGGTGAAAGGATTTCACGCCTGGGCTCAACCAACAATGGCCTCAATGGAAACAGCGAGCGAGTCCACTGTCTCTAGAGAGTTAAATATGACACAATTCACTGGACAGGCCACAGGGCACGACACGCAGAGCCACATCACGGGCAACCTAATGGTTCGCAGATCCCCCACACAGTGTAGATATGTTGCAATAGAAATGATAGATTCCGCACTGCCTGTCATTCAAACTTTTAGCAAGAGAGGCATGACGAGGCCAATCACCCAACGCTTACACACACTGCATACTGCGTATAAGAACTGTAATATAAGTATGTAAACATTTGTTGTCGAAAAGCATACGTGCAAGAGCTGTTATATTTGCCATGCCTTATGTATAAGAATAATACCACAAGTATATATACATTATCGTTTTTTAATTGTATGTGCATTAGCCGCCATAATAACGCAGATGCAAAACTGCATACAAGTTTACAATAAGGGAGGATGTATACCCATTGTGATAAGTGTTTGTTAGCATTATACAAGGAAACGAGATCACTCAAATTGATGGGTGCAACCTCTGAGCGCTAAAGGCGAAAACAAAAACCCTCTAACACTTTAAGCCGCAATGCTCGCCGAACCTGAGAAGATATTTTGCATGAATTAATAAAGTTACAGTGTTCAAGTACACAGGGACCCGTAGCACGCCCCTTAGAGGAAGTCAGGCAATATGGGAAGGTCAGGCAAAGCTTGCCCCGCCCCCTTAACATTTTATTTATTTATTTTTGTGTTTTATAGAGCGCAAACTTGATCCGTTAGGGTATCAAAGCGCTTTACAGAGTCATAGAGTTGTACAAAAGGCATGAAATCACAAGAGTATACCATAGATTTGGAGTGTGGGGGGGGGGAAGTGCTGCACATCTGCTCCAATGCGGATTGGAACGAAGGCCTAGCTAGAGAGCAGCACACCTGAGGAGCATGGCACCGAAGGCTTAGTAGTACTGCCGCAGGAACATTCCACTCCAAATGAACACCGGAATATAACACTACGGTAACAGATACGAGCACGCGGGAGGTAGGACATTATGGTGAGACGGAGAACCTCCGGATGCACAATATGATAGCTGCCCCGATGCACAAGTCGCCCGTCACTAATGCATGCTGTTCACAACGATAGGGCAACCACGAAGAAACGCGGTCCACCCACTCTCAAAGAGGGGATTGCATGCAGGGCCCCTCTCACACTGAAGATGGGCACTACTGAAGGCAACATGCCCTGTACTCGATGCCCAGCGTCACAAATGGACTCAGCATCCGGTGTGCGCAGTATCATGTGAGCTGCACTATGCAGTGGGGTGCATATCAGTACTTCATTAATGCATGGGCCTGCACACAACGCAACCATGAAATGGCCCCACAGTACCAATTTGTAAAAGGGCTAGCATATTTCCGCGATGCTGGTCCAATTCATGAGTGCATGCCGGGCGGTATCAGGCCATCACTCTCCAAATGCTTTAATTAACTCCCTTACAAGACATTCTTTTTTTTTTATATATATATTTTTATTAATTGTAACACAAGAGAAGAAATGTACATATCGGGTGTCACTTGGAGGAACATATTGTAATGGCGAACGGGCAAATGATTCGAGGAAATACACAACAATTATAGGCATCTGAAAATCAACAATGCCAGCTTAGAGCTGGGGCAAAACAATAAGGTACAGATAACCTTAAGCGAACCTCATCGGAACCCGCCCACCCAGAAGACAGGAAATGAAAATCTAACACTCGACACCCGGATATGAGGACCAAAGCGGCTCAGGATAATATGCCACATCTCTTGTGAAGAAGGGAAAAGGGAAAAAGAAAGGCCATAGAACATAATAAAGGAAAAATAAAAAATAAACCCTCAGCCCCCCACCCTGCACCCCTGCAGATGGCTACGACCTAACCCCACTAGCAGCGTGCCTGTCACCCACTAAACTAAACCCCAAGGAAGGGAAAAGATGGAGGAGGAAATGTCATACAATACAATACGAGCTCCCGGACTCCCCTCCCCCCGCCAAAAGCAGACAGCCCCTACCGTCGTACAAAGCGAATTCAAGCAGACTAATAAGCAAACAGATAGTGCAGTCCCAGAAAAAGGAGAAGACCTTCCCGCCCAACCCCCAGCACAACAGAGGCAGCAAATCCCTTATCAAACATAGCCATTGTACCAAACCCAGACAATCAGACTTCCGTCAGGCCCCTACGCTCACAGACACCACCCAGCAGAGCCAAAAGATAGTCACTGTACCCAACTCAGACAGTCAAATTCAGCCCTGGCCCTTACGATCCATCGCACAAACCCCATCCGGTAGGACCAACATAGTAGCAAAAGAGTCAACACGTTGTAAAAAAAGAAGACCAATACTGCCTGAATGGGTCAAGAATGTTAAGGGGAAGAATCGAACCACGTTGTATACGATTCTCACATCGTACCCTATTGATTTAAACACGTGTAACAACACGAGTAACAACAGTTACTCGATACAGCTCTAATGAAGTCCCCTGATGAAGGGCAAATGCCCAAAATGCATTGGGCATAATCATGATGAATGTTTTGATCAAAGTTATGATGCAATAACGAAATGAAAAATAATGAATAGAAAATAAAATCAAGGATAAACAATTGAAAAGTTGTGAAAAAACTTTATTGAATAACATTGAATGAAGGAGATGAACATTTACTTTTGAGTGCATCGAAGAGACGTCTCTCCTGAGGGAGCAGCTGCATTTTTGGAAGTCTCGAAGTCCACCAGATACACGAAAGTCAGTCGAAAGAGTATGAAAGGAAGTCTCCAGAAGCGACGGAAAAAATGAATGCTGCGCGGACGATGACTCTGCAGATTGTGCTAGTTGTTCAAGGGCTCCGGCAACATACCGCTGTACTCGTGCATAGACAAATGGCACCAGGTCTTGATTATGTTCGAGGTTCTCCTCTCGAGTTAGATCAAGCTTCGCGGGGGCACCTTATGTTGCAGGTCTGACACAGGGCTGGAGTCCGGTCTCACACACACAGTCTCGATGCTTACGGCCAATTTGTAGAAGATAGCCTCCATTTGCAGGTGAAGAACCCCGATGGCGGCCATTACGGTCTCCAGTGATGGTCCACACATCGTCCGATCCATCTCTGCTTGCACGATAACAGAGCAGGTCCTTAACCCCGTAGGCCGGCTGCTACGGGGAAACAAACAGGAGCGGGATGGACGGAAGCGACGGGCTACTTGTAGGCTTGGTGCTCTTTACACTGTTGCCGCGGGCGGGGGCCCCACCCGCGGACCCCGAGGGACGCAACAGGGTCCTCAGGACCTGGCCGACCACCCACCGCAGCAAACACGTCTCGTCGCCGTCTGTCTAATATTCGCCGGGACCAGAAACCACCACCAGGATCGAAGAATAAGTTTCAATCCGATGAGACCGGATTCCGCCAGGTACCCGCGGCCGATGTTGTTCAACTGAAACCCGGTTGGGTCAGTACTCGAGGCCCTGGCATGCACACTGGAGTAGGCCCAAAAATGAAAGACGGTGTAACTTCGTCAATCAGAGCAAGAAAAACTCCGGGATTGCCCCCCTGGGCTCAGCAACGATTCAGACACCCGGGAGTCGGGCGGGAGGTCAGGATTAATTTCAGGATAGGTCCGCCAGCGACGGAGGTCGACGGAGCCGGGAGCTTATGCGGCCATCGTGGTTTCTAGCGTAGCTCCTCCCTACAAGACATTCTTTGCTCCCTTGTAGGCTCTCGGACCAACAGTGACGAAGGGTCCCTAATCCCACACATTTCAAGGTATGATGTTTACTCCTCTTAATACATATGAAATTAAAGACAATGTAATTCCTCAAGCTCTAGAAAAGATTTTGCTCCTGTTTCAGGGTTGAACCTCCCTGCAGGACCCATTGACCTGATCTCACCTGACCTGAACATGGATCAAGAAATCAGCTAGCTACACATAATATGGTGGTGACAACTCATCTAGCAAAACGGAATGTCCCTAGCAAGTTTTGCGAACATGTGGAACTTCTTTCACGCCATTCATAGTTTTGACATTGAAGGACACATGCAAGACAGTAATTGTTTTTTTAAACATCCCCAAAGTGTCCATAAAACCACCTGCCCTGAAGAAGACCTTCCCTGAAATTACACACAGGTCCATCTTCAAAGGTCGAAACACGTCGGCGTAAACATGAATGGGGCCAAGAGGGACCATAAATTGACGCATTATGTGCACAATAGTACTGCACTCCGAGAGATGGACTCTGGTATCCTATCCCGGTATAGACTCGTGCTCTGACCCCAACCATTATAGGGCCTAGCAGTAGTGTTTCTCACTACACAAAAAGAGGACACAAGTGGCAGGGATCCCTACGATAACACGTTTCAGGACATTAGACAAGTAACTGCATATGTTCAGTTGCATGCTTACAAATTTATGCATGAACTGTATTTTAGATGTGATGTTTATTGAATAAAGTTCGTGACAGACAAGGAAAACAGTTTCACCACATGTTGTTAGCTGTCCACAGACATCATGATACACGTTAACAAGGTCAATAGCACATTTACTTTAAGCCGGTACATCTCTGTCAATTGTCCTGCGCATTTCTAACTCTACCACGGGTGACACAAAGATATCTACTCTATATACATTCCATTTCGACCATTTCTTGTCCCATTTCTCCGGGCACACCCTGTTTATGAACACCTCTTTCTCCACAATCATACATCTATCCAGCTCTTTAAGCCAAACCGCTACGGAGGGCGGTGCCACACCCTACCATCCCCTTGCCAGTTCTTTTTTGATCAATGTGTATCCCAGCGTCACTAGCTGCTGCTCAGTTTCAGTCAGGTCAGTATCTGTCCATATGTTAAGCAAACCTAGTCTGGACGTCAGGCCCACCGACTTCTCCAACGCAGACTGCATGTGATTCGTGGCCCTATCCCATATAAGATTCACCATCGGACACTCCCACAGTGCATGATAAAAGGTAGCCTGCTGTTTGCAACCTTTCAGACATAGGTCATCTTGTCTCGCACCTATTCTTGCAAGCACAACACCCGTCATGTATGACCGGTGCAGTATCCTGAGTTGTATCAATCTAAACCGAAGTGTGATGGCCGCTTCTCTGGGCGACATAAGGGCCAACCGCCAATCTTCCTCCTCAATCGGACCCAGGTCTTTTTCATACTACTCCTTAAGCTTGCCAAAGTTGTCTGGTCGTTATTACTAAGTTTTTTATATGTTAGGGATATTGCTTTAGAATGAAGTGGCCCATCTAGCAAACGGTCCTCCAGAGGAGACGAGACTGGTATGTCCCCGCAGCTCGGGAAGGCCGCTTGCAGAGCATGTCGTGTCTGCAGGTACAGGAATATCTCCCCCGTCGCCATCTGGTAAATCCTTTGAAGGTCCTCAAATTTAAGTATGGTCCCCTTTTTGACTAAGTCCCTCACTGCCGAGATACCTATCGTATCCCATCTATCAAATCCTGGTTGGTGGCATAGCATGCCTAGTTTCTGCTAGATCTAGTAATATTTTTGTTGTTTACTAATTGTCTTTTGGAATAATCCTTTACATATATCCAAGTAATGTTGTCATGTCAGTCATGTTTCTTATTAGTTTTGTCCCTTGTCATAATGTCCACAAATGTATAATATATTTTCTTTAAAAACAAAGGGGCATATTACCAACAACTAGCGATAATTATCGCTATGTTGGCTTAGCGGCAATATTTTTTATCGCCGAGCTGTGGCGATTTTTATCGCTTAGGAGCCTTGCTATTATCAAGGTTTATCTCCTAAGCGATAAAAATCGGCCGAAATGCATGAATATCGCTGAAAAGTCCGCGATATTCATGCATTACCGAGCTAATGCTCTTAGCCATGTTATCCACCTCCCATTGGATAACATGACTAAGAACTGCTAAGGGCAGGTGTTAGCTTTTGGAGATATTCACGCTTAGCGCGAATATCTCCAAAAGTTGGTAATAGGAGATAGCGATGTTAGCGACTGTTTCCAGTCGCTAACATCTTGGCACGCCCACTTTGCATGTCATTAGTGATAAATATCACTGACATGCAAAGTGGGGCCCAAGATGGTCGCTATCTCCTACTAGCTGTCGCTAACTGGAATAAGCGAAATCTAGGTAATAGGGAGATAATTTTATCTCCGCTTTCTTGGCTTTTAAAGCCAAAAAAGCGGAGATAACCCCCCTTGATAATATGCCTCAAAATTCTAAAAAACAGGCATAAAGAAATAAATGCTCTGATTCTTGAAAAGATTCAGTGATTCATTTCAGAATAATGATGTAAATTTCACACATACAGGCATGCTATATAGGAGTCTACAATCTGGATGAAAGGCTGAAATAATAGTTGGTCAAATTTATGACAGCAGAAGGAACAATTTATTTATTTTGAAGGTTTTATATAGCGCATACAAGACCCTTGCGGGTATCAGAGCGCTTTACAGGGTAGATGTAAGAAACAAATACAAGCATAGAAAAAGATAGGTGATTAAAATACATGGTGAGAACTAATACAAACGAGTAATTATATTATAGTGAAAAGTAAGTCGTTCATAGATGCGTGATTTCTCACAAAGTACCTGCAGATGTGTACTTACATATTCACAGTGCTTTCTGGCACAGACTAGGACCTCCCAGCACAATGTTTTGGTTTCTTCTTTGTTAAGTAGATTTTGCTTAATGGTCTGGGAGGCAACTTTCCAATTTTGGCTTGTTAAGTACTGATTCCAGCCTCCACAGTCCACAATCGAATCACTCCCCACCTCCCCACTCTAGGAGATATGAATCTTGACTCACTAATGGCCTTGTCATCAGACATAGGAGGCGAGCATGGATATTTTGTAGTTTATGTTTGAAAACTATAACTTCTAATAAATGCCAAATGTCTGATGTACTAAGATGAAACTCTTCACCATGTTACAAGCTACACTTTTTTGAATTCTGAAGTGACTTTATCATACGTGTACGTTTGTTCCATGATGTCTTTAAACATGGCAGCGTTCCTACAGGTAAGTGGTGCAGGACACCTGCTGTGCTTCTTTTAGTTTACTTCAGTTAATGTGTAAATAAACGCTTGCCCGTTTGTTTATCACCTTTCTGAATATTGCTAAGTCAGTGAAGAGCAGTCCAACTATGCCCAAAGCTCTTGTTTTCAAGGGGGCACATGTAAGTGTCAGAAGGGTCACAAGCGCCACCACTCCCAGGCCATATGAATAGTAAGCAAAAAAAACAGTTGATGGACAGAATGCAGAAAAATGTCATACATTCACCCCAGTAATGACATCTGGACCTAAATCCATCGTTTTTTTGCTCACCATGCCATTCCAGTTTGAACCCAGCCCTATGCAAATTATCCAGTTGTGGTAAGAGGGAACTTCGTCAGGGCTCTTGAATAATTGGCCAATGGGCGTCGAAAGATAGTGCGACAGGACAAACAGCGATATGCCTGGCTATACCTGGAAATACCCACATATTACTTTATATACCTGGATATGCCTGGATCTACCTGGATATGCGTGGATATACCTGGATACACCCGGATATGCCTGGATACATCTAGATATATCTGGATATATCTGGATACACCTGGATATATCTGGATATAACTGGATACACCTGGATACACCTGGATGTACCTGGATATGCCTGGATCTACCTTGATATGCGTGGATATACCTGGATACACCTGGATATGCCTGGATACATCTAGATATATCTGGATATAACTGGATACACCTGGATACACCTGGATGTACCTGGATATGCCTGGCTATACCTAGATTTACTTGAATATACCTGAATGTACTGGATATGCATGGACGTACCTGGATGTACCTGGATATGAGAGCTATACCTTGATAGGGCTGGGTATACCTTGATGGACCTGGATATGCCTGTCTATACCTTGATATGCCTGGATATACCTGGATATACCTGGATATACCTGACTATGCCTGGATATATCTGGATACACCAGGATATACCTGGATACACCTGGATGTACCTGGATACACCTGGATGTACCTGGATATGCCTGGATATACCTGACTATGCCTAGATATATCTAGATACACCTGGATGTACCTGGATATACCTGGATATTTCTGGATTTACTTGGATGTATCTGAAAGTACCAGATATGCCTGGCTATACCTTGATAAGCCTAGGTATGCCTGGTTATGCCTGGATACACCTGGATATACCTCGATATACCTGGATATGCCTGGATATTCCTGGATGTACTTGGATATATCTGAATGTACCGGATATGCCTGGCTATACCTTGATATGCCTAGGTATGCCTGGTTATGCCTGGATACACCTGGATATACCTCGCTGTACCTGGATGGTCGGCGCTACAGTCATCCTTGACATGCGTAGGGCATGTCCAGAGTGATTGGATAGTGTCCTTGCGATCTCTTCAGCCATTGGTTGTTTGTCCACCTTGGTGTTGAGTGGTTGTTTAAGGTGAATTGGCACCTCATGTTGTATCCTGCCTAGAAGCATCTGTAGTGGCTCCTTACCGGGTTTGCCTGGTTGTAGAAGTAACTATGCTCACTGTACTGCATAGACCCGCGTGCAGCTTCCAATAGCAATGCTTCCTCTGCAATTCGCGCCTGAAAATTATACGACTTGAACCGGCTACAGCCGGCCATGAAGGGGCCACACTGTAGTGTACAAGGTAGTTTGTCACTATTGCTGTCCAGCCAGGAGTGACCATATTCAGTCATAAGAAGATGCTAGCGCTGCTTACCAAGCCTCTGGGCGCTATTGGGCAGAGTGCTGTACAATCATCAGAGCTGTGATGGGAACCAAGAGCAGCCCTGGCAAAAATGTTCAAACCAGCCCCGCGTTCACTCCTCGCCTTCCTCTCCCTGCACCCCTGTTGCGCTGCTGCCACAAACCTCTTGGCGCTGGACTTTTAAAGCCTCTTGGCGCTGGACTTTTGAAGCCTCTTGGCGTTGTACTTTTAAAGCCTCTTGGCGTTGTACTTTTAAAGCCTCTTGGCGCTGGACTTTGAAAGCCTCTTGGCGCTGGACTTTTGAAGCCTCTTGGCGCTGTACTTTTAAAGCCTTTTGGTGCTGGACTTTTAAAGCCTCTTGGTGCTGGACTTTTGAAGCCTCTTGGCGCTGGAGGTTTAAAGCCTCTTGGCGTTGGACTTTTGAAGCCTCTTGGCGTTGTACTTTTAAAGCCTCTTGGCGTTGTACTTTTAAAGCCTCTTGGCGCTGGACTTTGACAGCCTCTTGGCGTTGGACTTTTGAACCCTCTTGGAGCTTTACTTTTGAAGCTTATTGGCGCTGGACTTTTGAAGCCTCTTAGCGCTGCACTTTTAAAGCCTCTTGGCGCTGCATTTTTAAAGCCTCTTGGCGCTGGACTTTTGAAGCCTCTTGGCGCTGGACTTTTGAAGCCTCTTGGCGCTGGACTTTTAAAGCCTCTTGGCGCTGGACTTTTAAAGCCTTTTGGTGCTGGACTTTTAAAGCCTCTTGGCACTGGACTTTTAAAGCCTCTTGGCACTGGACTTTTGAAGCCTCTTGGCGCTGGACTTTTGAAGCCTCTTGGCGTTGTACTTTTAAAGCCTCTTGGCGCTGGACTTTGAAAGCCTCTTGGCGTTGGACTTTTAAAGCCTCTTGGCGCTGGACTTTTAAAGCCTCTTGGCGCTGAACTTTGAAAGCCTCTTGGCGTTGTACTTTTAAAGCCTCTTGGCGCTGGACTTTGAAAGCCTCTTGGCGTTGGACTTTTGAACCCTCTTGGAGCTGTACTTTTAAAGCCTCTTGACGCTGGTCTTTTAAAGCCTCTTTGCGCTGGACTTTTGAAGCCTCTTGGCGCTGGACTTTTGAAGCCTCTTGGCGCTGTACTTTTAAAGCCTCTTGACGCTGGTCTTTTAAAGCCTCTTTGCGCTGGACTTTTGAAGCCTCTTGGCGCTGGACTTTTGAACCCTCTTGGAGCTGTACTTTTAAAGCCTCTTTGCGCTGGTCTTTTAAAGCCTCTTTGCGCTGGTCTTTTAAAGCCTCTTGGCGCTGGACTTTTAAAGCCTCTTGGCGCTGGACTTTTAAAGCCTCTTGGTGCTGGAGGTTTAAATCCTCTTGGCGTCGGACTTTTGAACCCTCTTGGCGCTGGGCTTTTAAAGCCTCTTGGCATTGGACTTTTAAAGCCTCTCGGCGCTGGACTTTTGAAGCCTCTTGGCGCTGGACTTTTGAAGCCTCTTGGCGTTGTACTTTTAAAGCCTCTTGGCGTTGTACTTTTAAAGCCTCTTGGCGCTGGACTTTGAAAGCCTCTTGGCGCTGGACTTTTGAAGCCTCTTGGCGCTGGACTTTTGAAGCCTCTTGGCACTGGACTTTTAAAGCCTCTTGGCGTTGTACTTTTAAAGCCTCTTGGCGCTGGAGTTTTAAAGCGTGTTCGCGCTGGAGGTTTAAAGCCTCTTGGCGCTGGAGGTTTAAAGCGTCTTGGCGCTGGACTTTTAAAGCCTCTTGGCGTTGTACTTTTAAAGCCTCTTGGCGCTGGAGTTTTAAAGCGTGTTCGCGCTGGAGGTTTAAAGCCTCTTGGCGCTGGAGGTTTAAAGCTTCTTGGCGCTGTAGGTTTAAAGCATCGTTAAGCCTCATTAGGCCTAGTTTTCCCGGCCTCATTTCATCCATAACAACATGAGACATGTTGACTCCACGAAAGACAGTCAGCCCCTGGCTTCAGCACAGAACTGTCTTTCTTCCTCCATGTCCCCTCCCCCTGCCCTGCTGTGACCTGCCCCAGGGCCACGCCCCCTTCTAGCACAGTCCAAGAGATGCAGGCTGCGACAGCACCTGGGTGGGTGGGAGGGAGGATCTGAATGGTGCCTGGCGGGAAGGCCAGGCGTGAGGATTACATCACGGAATGGAATCCTTGAACCCCTGCCACCGCCCGTTCCGCTCCCAGCTCTTTTCTTCCTTTTGTTGCATTTTTATACAGCCTGAACTCGACCCGGAGGGATCAGAGCGCTTCACAAGAGCACCAGTCACATTACACAAAGACACATTCGTTTTTGGTGGGCCCTGAGAGATTTACCAGAATCACAGGATGTTGAGCCGAGACTCGAACCTGGTACCCGGTTTCAAAGTCGGCAGCTCTGGCCTTTATGGACCATCCTCTCTCCAACATCACAAACTCTGACCATATAAACCATCACCATCTGCAGCAAGACCAGACTCTCAGAAACCATACCATAAATTGTATGGGCAAAAAATGTGAAATGTTAATGAAATACAGAACATAGCAAACTTGTAGAGATTGATGTAACCGCACAGCGCACCGCGTCTGCGGTCACCTCCAGAGCCTGAAAACAGAAACGAGTAGGAAAAGTGCACATGAGTACCCAGTATCTGCCCTACAAACATCTACCGGAGGAGTGCTGGTTCAGAGGCCCCAATATTTGCCTACACACATCCGCCAGAGGAGGAGCAGGTGGACAGGACGCCACTATTGCTCTAGTAGAGGGCCCTGAGCCACCAGTGTTGGTGAACCTGTAGTAATGCATTAACATGTTTGCTATTGTGCTAGTTTGGCAACATGGTAATAGAATGTTGATGTTTGAACTGCCAGGGACTGTTTGTGATTCCCTGGAAGCTGTGGAGATGAACGGTCATAATTTTAACATCGGTCACTTACTCATTTCGGTATTCACAGAAGTTAGGACTCCTAACTTTACTAATCCTAAACTGAGGACAATCCTAACTTTAAGACTTTTGGTATTCACAGAAGGCATTTAGGAGTCCTAAAGTTAGGACTCCTAATGTGAATACCAAAATGAGTAAGTGCCTTCTGTGAATACCAAAATGAGTAAGTGCCTTCTGTGAATACCAAAATGAGTAAGTGCCTTCTGTGAATACCAAAATGAGTAAGTGCCTTCTGTGAATACCAAAATGAGTAAGTGCCTTCAGTGAATACCAAAATGAGTAAGTGCCTTCTGTGAATACCAAAATGAGTAAGTGCCTTCAGTGAATACCAAAATGAGTAAGTGCCTTCTGTGAATACCAAATGGCAGTAAGTTTAGGATTTTGTCTTAAATTAGTTCTGTGAATCGGTCATTCAGAAACCCCTCTCTGATCCCTTCCCACCTAGGAAATGGTGAGAGATTTGGCCGCAGTAACTCTCTTTCAACAGTGGTGTGGAAGAAATCGTCACCTCAGGTTTTCCTGGGTCTGAAAACATTTATTGACTAAAGAAAAAAGAATGGTCTGTGAACGAGAGAATTGACCGCCCAAGGTCTCCTGTGTGATCATCGGTGCAGGCAAACTTGGCAAGTAGACTCAGGAGCCAAATGCAGGCTTTACTAGCCACAGGTTTCTAGTATCAGTCACACCATATGACTCACAAGAATACAAGCAGGTGCCTAGCTGAGCTCATGATAACTGGGAAAAGGCCTTCAAGAGTTACAAAACTATAACGTTTTCGTCTCTGCAAGCGGATTCAGAATTCCACATCCTTGGTACCAAAACACAGGGAGCCTGAACATGAGCAGAAGGCACAGCCTGTGGGCAATGCCAGCCGGAGCAAGAAACATGGCTGAAGCAGGTTACAGTGACACTCATACTGGCAAACACAGGGGAAATGTCCGTCATTAGAAGGGTAACGGAACAGGGAAGTGGTTTTGCTATGAGATAACATACGATTCCAGTGGGGAAAACAAAAACAAAAGGGAAAAACACAAAAAAAAGTAGAACTGTACAGATGCTTACTCCAATAAACAATTTGTACAATTCCATGTTGGAGAAACCAACATGTCTACATGACTTTCCCATGTGTGAGGCTGGAAAGCTATGACTGACACAGCTCTTCAAAAATACTACTTGGGAGTTTTGTGAATTGCAAACTTCATAACTCTACACCTGGGTGTGGCAGTACATTTATTGATGCAAATGTACAACTTTTCTGATTGCAATTTGAATCCTGATTTTTTGATGCAGTGCGTGTTCCTGAGAAGAAATGGTTCTGTGTCGAAAACGAAAAGTTTTTGTCTTGTGAAAAGTTTGTTTCAGATTTGGAAGGGGTGCCCTGGGCTGCCACCTACTCCCCAACAAACTTTTATTTACATGCACAGAGGCGAAGGGACCAAAATGGGTCCCATTCCCTTTTGCTAATGTTTTACCACCCCAACTCAGGAGTCAGTCATGGTTCAGTCTGTGTATCCTGGTGTGATCCTGGGTGTCTGTGTCTCCTGCTGTGAATATGTGCATCTGTGTCTTCTGGTGTGAACATGTGTGTCTGTGTCTTCTGGTGTGATCCTGGGTGGCTGTGTCTCCTGGTGTGATCCTGGGTGGCTGTGTCTCCTGGTGTGATCCTGTGTGTGTCTATGTCTCCTGCTGTTAATATGTGTGCCTGTGTCTCCTGGTGTGATCCTGGGTGTCTGTGTCTCCTGCTGTGAATATGCGTGTCTGTGTCTCCTGATGTGATCCTGGGTGTGTCTGTGTCTCCTGCTGTGATCCTGGGTGTCTGTGTCTCCTGCTGTGAATATGCGTGTCTGTGTCTTCTGGTGTGATCCTGAGTGGCTGTGTCTCCTGATGTGATCCTGGGTGTCTGTGTTTCCTGGTGTGATCCTGGGTGTGTCTGTGTCTCCTGGTGTGATCCTGGGTGTCTGTGTCTCCTGGTGTGATCCTGGGTGGCTGTGTCTCCTGGTATGATCCAGTGTGTCTGTGTCTCCTGCTGTTAATATGTGTGCCTGTGTCTCCTGGTGTGATCCTGGGTGTCTGTGCCTCCTTGTGTGATCCTGGGTGTCTGTGTCTCCTGCTGTGAATATGTGTGTCTGTGTCTTCTGGTGTGATCCTGGGTGGCTGTGTCTCCTGGTGTGATCCTGTGTGTGCCTATGTCTCCTGCTGTTAATATGTGCGTCTGTGTCTTCTGGTGTGACCATGTGTGTCTGTGTCTTCTGGTGTGATCCTGGGTGTCTGTGCATCCTGGTGTGAATATGTGTGTCTGTGTCTCCTGGTGTGATCCTGGGTGTCTGTGTCTCCTGCTGTGAATATGTGTGTCTGTGTCTCCTGCTGTGATCCTGGGTGGCTGTGTCTCCTGATGTGATCCTGGGTGTCTGTGTCTCCTGGTGTGATCCTGGGTGTCTGTGTCTCCTGGTATGATCCAGTGTGTGTCTATGTCTCCTGCTGTTAATATGTGTGTCTGTGTCTCCTGCTGTGATCCTGGGTGGCTGTGTCTCCTGATGTGATCCTGGGTGTCTGTGTCTCCTGGTGTGATCCTGGGTGTCTGTGTCTCCTGGTGTGATCCTGTGTGTGTCTATGTCTCCTGCTGTTAATATGTGTGCCTGTGTCTCCTGGTGTGATCCTGGGTGTCTGTGTCTCCTGCTGTGAATATGCGTGTCTGTGTCTCCTGATGTGATCCTGGGTGTGTCTGTGTCTCCTGCTGTGATCCTGGGTGTCTGTGTCTCCTGCTGTGAATATGCGTGTCTGTGTCTTCTGGTGTGATCCTGAGTGGCTGTGTCTCCTGATGTGATCCTGGGTGTCTGTGTCTCCTGGTGTGATCCTGGGTGTGTCTGTGTCTCCTGGTGTGATCCTGGGTGTCTGTGTCTCCTGGTGTGATCCTGGGTGGCTGTGTCTCCTGGTATGATCCAGTGTGTCTGTGTCTCCTGCTGTTAATATGTGTGCCTGTGTCTCCTGGTGTGATCCTGGGTGTCTGTGCCTCCTTGTGTGATCCTGGGTGTCTGTGTCTCCTGCTGTGAATATGTGTGTCTGTGTCTTCTGGTGTGATCCTGGGTGGCTGTGTCTCCTGGTGTGATCCTGTGTGTGCCTATGTCTCCTGCTGTTAATATGTGCGTCTGTGTCGTCTGGTGTGACCATGTGTGTCTGTGTCTTCTGGTGTGATCCTGGGTGTCTGTGCATCCTGGTGTGAATATGTGTGTCTGTGTCTCCTGGTGTGATCCTGGGTGTCTGTGTCTCCTGCTGTGAATATGTGTGTCTGTGTCTCCTGCTGTGATCCTGGGTGGCTGTGTCTCCTGATGTGATCCTGGGTGTCTGTGTCTCCTGGTGTGATCCTGGGTGTCTGTGTCTCCTGGTATGATCCAGTGTGTCTGTGTCTCCTGGTGTGATCCTGGGTGTGTCTGTGTCTCCTGGTGTGATCCTGAGTGTCTGTGTCTCCTGATGTGATCCTGGGTGTATGTGTCTCCTGGTGTGATCCTGGGTGTGTCTGTGTCTCCTGATGTGATCCTGGGTGTCTGTGTCTCCTGGGGTGATCCTGGGTGTATGTGTCTCCTGGTGTGATCGTGGGTGGCTGTGTCTCCTGGTGTGATCCTGTGTGTGTCTATGTCTCCTGCTGTTAATATGTGTGCCTGTGTCTCCTGGTGTGATCCTGGGTGTCTGTGCCCCCTTGTGTGATCCTGGGTGTCTGTGTCTCCTGCTGTGAATATGTGTGTCTGTGTCTTCTGGTGTGATCCTGGGTGGCTGTGTCTCCTGGTGTGATCCTGTGTGTGCCTATGTCTCCTGCTGTTAATATGTGCGTCTGTGTCTTCTGGTGTGACCATGTCTGTCTGTGTCTTCTGGTGTGATCCTGGGTGTCTGTGCATCCTGGTGTGAATATGTGTGTCTGTGTCTTCTGGTGTGATCCTGAGTGGCTGTGTCTCCTGATGTGATCCTGGGTGTCTGTGTCTCCTGCTGTGAATATGTGTGTCCGTGTCTCCTGCTGTGATCCTGGGTGGCTGTGTCTCCTGATGTGATCCTGGGTGTGTCTGTGTCTCCTGATGTGATCCTGGGTGTGTCTGTGTCTCCTGATGTGATCCTGGGTGTCTGTGTCTCCTGGTGTGATCCTGGGTGGCTGTGTCTCCTGGTATGATCCAGTGTGTCTGTGTCTCCTGGTGTGATCCTGGGTGTGTCTGTGTCTCCTGGTGTGATCCTGAGTGTCTGTGTCTCCTGATGTGATCCTGGGTGTATGTGTCTCCTGGTGTGATCCTGGGTGTCTGTGTCTCCTTGTGTGATCCTGGGTGTCTGTGTCTCCTGGTGTGATTCTGGCTGTCTGTGCCTCCTTGTGTGATCCTGAGTGTCTGTGTCTCCTGATGTGATCCTGTGTGTCTGTGTCTTCTGGTGTGATCCTGGGTGTCTGTGTCTTCTGGTGTGATCCTGTGTATGTCTGTGTCTCCTGGTGTGATTTTGGGTGGCTGTGTATCATGGTGTGATCCTGGGTGTCTGTGTCTTCTGGTGTGATCCTGGGTGTCTGTGTCTTCTGGTGTGATCCTGAGTGGCTGTGTCTCCTGATGTGATCCTGGGTGTCTGTGTCTCCTGGTGTGATCCTGGGTGTGTCTGTGTCTCCTGGTGTGATCTTGAGTGTCTGTGTGTCCTGATGTGATCCTGGGTGTATGTGTCTTCTGGTGTGATCCTGGGTGTATGTGTCTCCTGGTGTGATCCTGGGTGGCTGTGTCTCCTTGTGTGATCCTGGGTGTCTGTGTCTCCTGGGGTGATCCTGGGTGTATGTGTCTCCTGGTGTGATCCTGGGTGGCTGTGTCTCCTGGTGTGATCCTGGGTGTCTGTGCCTCCTTGTGTGATCCTGGGTGTCTGTGTCTCCTGGTGTGATCCTGGGTGTCTGTGCCTCCTTGTGTGATCCTGGGTGTCTGTGTCTCCTGCTGTGAATATGCGTGTCTGTGTCTTCTGGTGTGATCCTGGGTGTCTGTGTCTTCTGGTGTGATCCTGTGTATGTCTGTGTCTCCTGGTGTGATTTTGGGTGGCTGTGTCTCCTGGTGTGATCCTGCTGTCTGTGTCTCCTGCTGTGAATATGTGTGTCTGTGTCTTCCGGAGTGATCTTGGGTGTCTGTGTCTCCTGGTGTGATCCTGGGTGTATGTGTCTCCTGGTGTGATCATGGGTGGCTGTGTCTTCTGGTGAGATCTTGGGTGGATGTGTCTCCTGGTGTGATCCTGGGTGGCTGTGTATCCTGGTGTGATCCTGGGTGTCTGTGTCTCCTGGTGTGATCCTGGGTGTCTGTGTCTTTCTCATGGTTTGATCCTGGGTGTCTGTGTCTTCTGGTGCGATCCTGTGTGTGTCCGTGTCTCTTGGTGTGATCCTGTGTATGTCTATGTCTCCTGCTGTGAATATGTGTGTCTGTGTCTCCTGGTGTGATCATGGGTGTCTGTGTCTGCTGGTGTGATCCTGGGTGTCTGTGTCTCCTGCTGTGAATATGTGTGTCTGTGTCTCCTGGTGTGATCCTGGGTGGCTGTGTATCCTGGTGTGATCCTGGGTGTCTGTGTCTCCTGCTGTGAATATGCGTGTCTCTGTCTCCTGATGTGATCCTGGGTGTGTCTCTGTCTCCTGGTGTGATCCTGGGTGTGTCTGTGTCTCCTCGTGTGATCCTGGGTGTGTCTGTGTCTCCTGGTGTGATCCTGGGTGTCTGTGTCTCCTGCTGTGAATATGCGTGTCTGTGTCTCCTGCTGTGATCCTGGGTGTCTGTGTCTCCTAGTGTGATCCTGGGTGTCTGTGTCTCCTGCTGTGATCCTGGGAGGCTGTGTCTCCTGATGTGATCCTGGGTGTCTGTGTCTCCTGCTGTGAATATGCGTGTCTGTGTCTCCTGCTGTGATCCTGGGTGTCTGTGTCTCCTAGTGTGATCCTGGGTGTCTGTGTCTCCTGCTGTGATCCTGGGAGGCTGTGTCTCCTGATGTGATCCTGGGTGTGTCTGTGTCTCCTGCTGTGACTATGGGTGTCTGTGTCTCCTGCTGTGAATATGCGTGTCTGTGTCTCCTGATGTGATCCTGTGTGTCGTGTATCCTAGTGTGATCCTGGGTGTCTGTGTCTCCTGCTGTGAATATGTGTATCTTTGTCTTCGGGTGTGATCCTGGGTAGCTGTGTCTCCTGGTGTGATCCTGGGTGTCTGTGTCTCCTGGTGTGATCCTGGGTGTCTGTGTCTCCTGCTGTGAATGTGCGTGTCTGTGTCTTCTGGTGTGATCCTGTGTGTGTCTGTGTCTCCTGGTGTGATCCTGTGTGTCTGTGTCTCCTGCTGTGAATATGTGTGTCTGTGTCTCCTGGTGTGATCCTGGGTGTCTGTGTCTCCTGCTGTGAATATGCGTGTCTGTGTCTCCTGCTGTGATCCTGGGTGTCTGTGTCTCCTGGTGTGATCCTGTGCGTCTCTGTCTCCTGGT
Organism: Lissotriton helveticus; assembly: GCF_964261635.1. Lineage (NCBI taxonomy): Eukaryota > Metazoa > Chordata > Amphibia > Caudata > Salamandridae > Lissotriton > Lissotriton helveticus. Next base: position 96,966,729 of record NC_136064.1, on the reverse strand, counting down.
GTGATCCTGGGTGTCTGTGTCTCCTGGTGCGATCCTATGTGTGTCTGTGTCTTCTGGTGTGATCCTGGGTGGCTGTGCATCCTGGTGTGATCCTGGGTGTGTCTGTGTATCCTGGTGTGATCCTGGGTGTCTGTGTCTCCTGGTGTGATCTTGGCTGTCTGTGTATCCTAGTGTGATCCTGGGTGTCTGTGTCTCCTGGTGCGATCCTGTGTGTGTCTGTGTCTCCTGGTGTGATCCTGGGTGGCTGTGTCTTCCGGTGTGATCTTGGGTGTCTGTGTATCCTGGTGTCATCCTGGGTGTCTGTGTCTCCTAGAGCCATCCTGTGTGTGTCTGTGTCTCCTGCTGTTAATATGTGTCTGTGTCTTCTGGTGTGATCATGGGTGGCTGTGTCTCCTAGTGTGATCCTGTGTGTCTGTGTCTTTCTCATGGTATGATCCTGGGTGTCTATGTCTCCTGGTGTGATCCTGGGTGTCTGTGTCTCCTGGTGCAATCCTGTGTGTGTCTGTGTCTCCTGGTGTGATCCTGGGTGTCTGTGTCTCCTGGTGTGATTTTGGGTGGCTGTGTATCCTTGTGTGTTCCTGGATGTCTGTGTCTCCTGATGTGATCATGGGTTTCTGTGTCTTCTGGTGTGATCCTTAGTCTCTGTGTCTCCTGGTGTGATCCTGTGTGTCTGTGTCTCCTGCTGTGAATATGTGCGTCTGTGTCTTCTGGTGTGAACATGTGTGTCTGTGTCTTCCGGTGTGATCTTGGGTGTCTGTGTCTCCTGGTGTGATCCTGGGTGTATGTGTCTCCTGGTGTGATCCTGTGTGTCTGTGTCTACTGCTGTTAATATGTGAGTCTGTGTCTTCTGGTGTGACCATGTGTGTCTGTGTCTTCTGGTGTGATCCTGGGTGTCTGTGCATCCTGGTGTGAATATGTGTGTCTGTGTCTTCTGGTGTGATCCTGAGTGGCTGTGTCTCCTGATGTGATCCTGGGTGTATGTGTCTCCTGGTGTGATCCTGGGTGTCTGTGTCTCCTGCTGTGAATATGTGTGTCTGTGTCTCCTGCTGTGATCCTGGGTGGCTGTGTCTCCTGATGTGATCCTGGGTGTCTGTGTCTCCTGGTGTGATCCTGGGTGTCTGTGTCTCCTGGTATGATCCAGTGTGTCTGTGTCTCCTGGTGTGATCCTGGGTGTGTCTGTGTCTCCTGGTGTGATCCTGAGTGTCTGTGTCTCCTGATGTGATCCTGGGTGTATGTGTCTTCTGGTGTGATCCTGAGTGGCTGTGTCTCCTGATGTGATCCTGGGTGTCTGTGTCTCCTGGGGTGATCCTGGGTGTATGTGTCTCCTGGTGTGATCCTGGGTGGCTGTGTCTCCTGGTGTGATCCTGTGTGTGTCTATGTCTCCTGCTGTTAATATGTGTGCCTGTGTCTCCTGGTGTGATCCTGGGTGTCTGTGCCCCCTTGTGTGATCCTGGGTGTCTGTGTCTCCTGCTGTGAATATGTGTGTCTGTGTCTTCTGGTGTGATCCTGGGTGGCTGTGTCTCCTGGTGTGATCCTGTGTGTGCCTATGTCTCCTGCTGTTAATATGTGCGTCTGTGTCTTCTGGTGTGACCATGTGTGTCTGTGTCTTCTGGTGTGATCCTGGGTGTCTGTGCATCCTGGTGTGAATATGTGTGTCTGTGTCTTCTGGTGTGATCCTGAGTGGCTGTGTCTCCTGATGTGATCCTGGGTGTCTGTGTCTCCTGCTGTGAATATGTGTGTCTGTGTCTCCTGCTGTGATCCTGGGTGGCTGTGTCTCCTGATGTGATCCTGGGTGTGTCTGTGTCTCCTGATGTGATCCTGGGTGTGTCTGTGTCTCCTGATGTGATCCTGGGTGTCTGTGTCTCCTGGTGTGATCCTGGGTGTCTGTGTCTCCTGGTGTGATCCTGAGTGGCTGTGTCTCCTGATGTGATCCTGGGTGTGTCTGTGCATCCTGGTGTGAATATGTGTGTCTGTGTCTTCTGGTGTGATCCTGAGTGGCTGTGTCTCCTGATGTGATCCTGGGTGTCTGTGTCTCCTGCTGTGAATATGTGTGTCTGTGTCTCCTGCTGTGATCCTGGGTGGCTGTGTCTCCTGATGTGATCCTGGGTGTGTCTGTGTCTCCTGATGTGATCCTGGGTGTGTCTGTGTCTCCTGATGTGATCCTGGGTGTCTGTGTCTCCTGATGTGATCCTGGGTGTGTCTGTGTCTCCTGATGTGATCCTGGGTGTGGCTGTGTCTCCTGGTATGATCCAGTGTGTCTGTGTCTCCTGGTGTGATCCTGGGTGTGTCTGTGTCTCCTGGTGTGATCCTGAGTGTCTGTGTCTCCTGATGTGATCCTGGGTGTATGTGTCTCCTGGTGTGATCCTGGGTGTCTGTGTCTCCTTGTGTGATCCTGGGTGTCTGTGTCTCCTGGTGTGATTCTGGGTGTCTGTGCCTCCTTGTGTGATCCTGAGTGTCTGTGTCTCCTGATGTGATCCTGTGTGTCTGTGTCTTCTGGTGTGATCCTGGGTGTCTGTGTCTTCTGGTGTGATCCTGTGTATGTCTGTGTCTCCTGGTGTGATTTTGGGTGGCTGTGTATCATGATGTGATCCTGGGTGTCTGTGTCTTCTGGTGAGATCATGGGTGTCTGTGTCTTCTGGTGTGATCCTGAGTGGCTGTGTCTCCTGATGTTATCCTGGGTGTCTGTGTCTCCTGGTGTGATCCTGGGTGTGTCTGTGTCTCCTGGTGTGATCTTGAGTGTCTGTGTCTCCTGATGTGATCCTGGGTGTATGTGTCTTCTGGTGTGATCCTGGGTGTATGTGTCTCCTGGTGTGATCCTGGGTGGCTGTGTCTCCTTGTGTGATCCTGGGTGTCTGTGTCTCCTGGGGTGATCCTGGGTGTATGTGTCTCCTGGTGTGATCCTGGGTGGCTGTGTCTCCTGGTGTGATCCTGGGTGTCTGTGCCTCCTTGTGTGATCCTGGGTGTCTGTGTCTCCTGGTGTGATCCTGGGTGTCTGTGCCTCCTTGTGTGATCCTGGGTGTCTGTGTCTCCTGCTGTGAATATGCGTGTCTGTGTCTCCTGGTGTGATCCTGGGTGTCTGTGTCTTCTGGTGTGATCCTGTGTATGTCTGTGTCTCCTGGTGTGATTTTGGGTGGCTGTGTCTCCTGGTGTGATCCTGCTGTCTGTGTCTCCTGCTGTGAATATGTGTGTCTGTGTCTTCCGGTGTGATCTTGGGTGTCTGTGTCTCCTGGTGTGATCCTGGGTGTATGTGTCTCCTGGTGTGATCATGGGTGGCTGTGTCTTCTGGTGAGATCTTGGGTGGATGTGTCTCCTGGTGTGATCCTGGGTGGCTGTGTATCCTGGTGTGATCCTGGGTGTCTGTGTCTCCTGGTGTGATCCTGGGTGTCTGTGTCTTTCTCATGGTTTGATCCTGGGTGTCTGTGTCTTCTGGTGCGATCCTGTGTGTGTCCGTGTCTCTTGGTGTGATCCTGTGTATGTCTATGTCTCCTGCTGTGAATATGTGTGTCTGTGTCTCCTGGTGTGATCATGGGTGTCTGTGTCTGCTGGTGTGATCCTGGGTGTCTGTGTCTCCTGCTGTGAATATGTGTGTCTGTGTCTCCTGGTGTGATCCTGGGTGGCTGTGTATCCTGGTGTGATCCTGGGTGTCTGTGTCTCCTGCTGTGAATATGCGTGTCTCTGTCTCCTGATGTGATCCTGGGTGTCTGTGTCTCCTGCTGTGAATATGTGTGTCTGTGTCTCCTGCTGTGATCCTGGGTGGCTGTGTCTCCTGATGTGATCCTGGGTGTCTGTGTCTCCTGGTGTGATCCTGGGTGTCTGTGTCTCCTGGTATGATCCAGTGTGTCTGTGTCTCCTGGTGTGATCCTGGGCGTGTCTGTGTCTCCTGGTGTGATCCTGAGTGTCTGTGTCTCCTGATGTGATCCTGGGTGTATGTGTCTCCTGGTGTGATCATGGGTGTGTCTGTGTCTCCTGATGTGATCCTGGGTGTCTGTGTCTCCTGGGGTGATCCTGGGTGTATGTGTCTCCTGGTGTGATCCTGGGTGGCTGTGTCTCCTGGTGTGATCCTGTGTGTGTCTATGTCTCCTGCTGTTAATATGTGTGCCTGTGTCTCCTGGTGTGATCCTGGGTGTCTGTGCCCCCTTGTGTGATCCTGGGTGTCTGTGTCTCCTGCTGTGAATATGTGTGTCTGTGTCTTCGGTGTGATCCTGGGTGGCTGTGTCTCCTGGTGTGATCCTGTGTGTGCCTATGTCTCCTGCTGTTAATATGTGCGTCTGTGTCTTCTGGTGTGACCATGTGTGTCTGTGTCTTCTGGTGTGATCCTGGGTGTCTGTGCATCCTGGTGTGAATATGTGTGTCTGTGTCTTCTGGTGTGATCCTGAGTGGCTGTGTCTCCTGATGTGATCCTGGGTGTCTGTGTCTCCAGCTGTGAATATGTGTGTCTGTGTCTCCTGCTGTGATCCTGGGTGGCTGTGTCTCCTGATGTGATCCTGGGTGTGTCTGTGTCTCCTGATGTGATCCTGGGTGTGTCTGTGTCTCCTGATGTGATCCTGGGTGTCTGTGTCTCCTGGTGTGATCCTGGGTGGCTGTGTCTCCTGGTATGATCCAGTGTGTCTGTGTCTCCTGGTGTGATCCTGGGTGTGTCTGTGTCTCCTGGTGTGATCCTGAGTGTCTGTGTCTCCTGATGTGATCCTGGGTGTATGTGTCTCCTGGTGTGATCCTGGGTGTCTGTGTCTCCTTGTGTGATCCTGGGTGTCTGTGTCTCCTGGTGTGATTCTGGGTGTCTGTGCCTCCTTGTGTGATCCTGAGTGTCTGTGTCTCCTGATGTGATCCTGTGTGTCTGTGTCTTCTGGTGTGATCCTGGGTGTCTGTGTCTTCTGGTGTGATCCTGTGTATGTCTGTGTCTCCTGGTGTGATTTTGGGTGGCTGTGTATCATGGTGTGATCCTGGGTGTCTGTGTCTTCTGGTGTGATCCTGGGTGTCTGTGTCTTCTGGTGTGATCCTGAGTGGCTGTGTCTCCTGATGTGATCCTGGGTGTCTGTGTCTCCTGGTGTGATCCTGGGTGTGTCTGTGTCTCCTGGTGTGATCTTGAGTGTCTGTGTCTCCTGATGTGATCCTGGGTGTATGTGTCTTCTGGTGTGATCCTGGGTGTATGTGTCTCCTGGTTTGATCCTGGGTGGCTGTGTCTCCTTGTGTGATCCTGGGTGTCTGTGTCTCCTGGGGTGATCCTGGGTGTATGTGTCTCCTGGTGTGATCCTGGGTGGCTGTGTCTCCTGGTGTGATCCTGGGTGTCTGTGCCTCCTGGTGTGATCCTGGGTGTCTGTGCCTCCTTGTGTGATCCTGGGTGTCTGTGTCTCCTGCTGTGAATATGCGTGTCTGTGTCTTTTGGTGTGATCCTGGGTGTCTGTGTCTTCTGGTGTGATCCTGTGTATGTCTGTGTCTCCTGGTGTGATTTTGGGTGGCTGTGTCTCCTGGTGTGATCCTGCTGTCTGTGTCTCCTGCTGTGAATATGTGTGTCTGTGTCTTCCGGTGTGATCTTGGGTGTCTGTGTCTCCTGGTGTGATCCTGGGTGTATGTGTCTCCTGGTGTGATCATGGGTGGCTGTGTCTTCTGGTGAGATCTTGGGTGGATGTGTCTCCTGGTGTGATCCTGGGTGGCTGTGTATCCTGGTGTGATCCTGGGTGTCTGTGTCTCCTGGTGTGATCCTGGGTGTCTGTGTCTTTCTCATGGTTTGATCCTGGGTGTCTGTGTCTTCTGGTGCGATCCTGTGTGTGTCCGTGTCTCTTGGTGTGATCCTGTGTATGTCTATGTCTCCTGCTGTGAATATGTGTGTCTGTGTCTCCTGGTGTGATCATGGGTGTCTGTGTCTGCTGGTGTGATCCTGGGTGTCTGTGTCTCCTGCTGTGAATATGTGTGTCTGTGTCTCCTGGTGTGATCCTGGGTGGCTGTGTATCCTGGTGTGATCCTGGGTGTCTGTGTCTCCTGCTGTGAATATGCGTGTCTCTGTCTCCTGATGTGATCCTGGGTGTGTCTGTGTCTCCTGGTGTGATCCTGGGTGTGTCTGTGTCTCCTCGTGTGATCCTGGGTGTGTCTGTGTCTCCTGGTGTGATCCTGGGTGTCTGTGTCTCCTGCTGTGAATATGCGTGTCTCTGTCTCCTGATGTGATCCTGGGTGTGTCTGTGTCTCCTCGTGTGATCCTGGGTGTGTCTGTGTCTCCTAGTGTGATCCTGGGTGTATGTGTCTCCTGGTGTGATCCTGTGCGTCTCTGTCTCCTGGTGTGATCCTGGGTGTCTGTGTCTCCTGGTGCGATCCTATGTGTGTCTGTGTCTTCTGGTGTGATCCTGGGTGGCTGTGCATCCTGGTGTGATCCTGGGTGTGTCTGTGTATCCTGGTGTGATCCTGGGTGTCTGTGTCTCCTGGTGTGATCTTGGCTGTCTGTGTATCCTAGTGTGATCCTGGGTGTCTGTGTCTCCTGGTGCGATCCTGTGTGTGTCTGTGTCTCCTGGTGTGATCCTGGGTGGCTGTGTCTTCCGGTGTGATCTTGGGTGTCTGTGTATCCTGGTGTCATCCTGGGTGTCTGTGTCTCCTAGAGCCATCCTGTGTGTGTCTGTGTCTCCTGCTGTTAATATGTGTCTGTGTCTTCTGGTGTGATCATGGGTGGCTGTGTCTCCTAGTGTGATCCTGTGTGTCTGTGTCTTTCTCATGGTATGATCCTGGGTGTCTATGTCTCCTGGTGTGATCCTGGGTGTCTGTGTCTCCTGGTGCAATCCTGTGTGTGTCTGTGTCTCCTTGTGTGATCCTGGGTGTCTGTGTCTCCTGGTGTGATTTTGGGTGGCGGTGTATCCTGGTGTGTTCCTGGATGTCTGTGTCTCCTGATGTGATCATGGGTTTCTGTGTCTTCTGGTGTGATCCTTAGTCTCTGTGTCTCCTGGTGTGATCCTGTGTGTCTGTGTCTCCTGCTGTGAATATGTGCGTCTGTGTCTTCTGGTGTGAACATGTGTGTCTGTGTCTTCCGGTGTGATCTTGGGTGTCTGTGTCTCCTGGTGTGATCCTGGGTGTATGTGTCTCCTGGTGTGATCCTGTGTGTCTGTGTCTCCTGCTGTTAATATGTGCGTCTGTGTCTTCTGGTGTGACCATGTGTGTCTGTGTCTTCTGGTGTGATCCTGGGTGTCTGTGCATCCTGGTGTGAATATGTGTGTCTGTGTCTTCTGGTGTGATCCTGAGTGGCTGTGTCTCCTGATGTGATCCTGGGTGTATGTGTCTCCTGGTGTGATCCTGGGTGTCTGTGTCTCCTGCTGTGAATATGTGTGTCTGTGTCTCCTGCTGTGATCCTGGGTGGCTGTGTCTCCTGATGTGATCCTGGGTGTCTGTGTCTCCTGGTGTGATCCTGGGTGTCTGTGTCTCCTGGTATGATCCAGTGTGTCTGTGTCTCCTGGTGTGATCCTGGGTGTGTCTGTGTCTCCTGGTGTGATCCTGAGTGTCTGTGTCTCCTGATGTGATCCTGGGTGTATGTGTCTTCTGGTGTGATCCTGAGTGGCTGTGTCTCCTGATGTGATCCTGGGTGTCTGTGTCTCCTGGGGTGATCCTGGGTGTATGTGTCTCCTGGTGTGATCCTGGGTGGCTGTGTCTCCTGGTGTGATCCTGTGTGTGTCTATGTCTCCTGCTGTTAATATGTGTGCCTGTGTCTCCTGGTGTGATCCTGGGTGTCTGTGCCCCCTTGTGTGATCCTGGGTGTCTGTGTCTCCTGCTGTGAATATGTGTGTCTGTGTCTTCTGGTGTGATCCTGGGTGGCTGTGTCTCCTGGTGTGATCCTGTGTGTGCCTATGTCTCCTGCTGTTAATATGTGCGTCTGTGTCTTCTGGTGTGACCATGTGTGTCTGTGTCTTCTGGTGTGATCCTGGGTGTCTGTGCATCCTGGTGTGAATATGTGTGTCTGTGTCTTCTGGTGTGATCCTGAGTGGCTGTGTCTCCTGATGTGATCCTGGGTGTCTGTGTCTCCTGCTGTGAATATGTGTGTCTGTGTCTCCTGCTGTGATCCTGGGTGGTTGTGTCTCCTGATGTGATCCTGGGTGTGTCTGTGTCTCCTGATGTGATCCTGGGTGTGTCTGTGTCTCCTGATGTGATCCTGGGTGTCTGTGTCTCCTGGTGTGATCCTGGGTGGCTGTGTCTCCTGGTATGATCCAGTGTGTCTGTGTCTCCTGGTGTGATCCTGGGTGTGTCTGTGTCTCCTGGTGTGATCCTGAGTGTCTGTGTCTCCTGATGTGATCCTGGGTGTATGTGTCTCCTGGTGTGATTCTGGGTGTCTGTGCCTCCTTGTGTGATCCTGAGTGTCTGTGTCTCCTGATGTGATCCTGTGTGTCTGTGTCTTCTGGTGTGATCCTGGGTGTCTGTGTCTTATGGTGTGATCCTGTGTATGTCTGTGTCTCCTGGGGTGATCCTGGGTGTATGTGTCTCCTGGTGTGATCCTGGGTGGCTGTGTCTCCTGATGTGATCCTGGGTGTCTGTGTCTCCTGGTGTGATCCTGGGTGTGTCTGTGTCTCCTGGTGTGATCTTGAGTGTCTGTGTCTCCTGATGTGATCCTGGGTGTATGTGTCTTCTGGTGTGATCCTGGGTGTATGTGTCTCCTGGTGTGATCCTGAGTGGCTGTGTCTCCTGATGTGATCCTGGGTGTCTGTGTCTCCTGGTGTGATCCTGGGTGTGTCTGTGTCTCCTGGTGTGATCTTGAGTGTCTGTGTCTCCTGATGTGATCCTGGGTGTATGTGTCTTCTGGTGTGATCCTGGGTGTATGTCTCTCCTGGTGTGATCCTGGGTGGCTGTGTCTCCTGATGTGATCCTGGGTGTCTGTGTCTCCTGGTGTGATCCTGGGTGTGTCTGTGTCTCCTGGTGTGATCTTGAGTGTCTGTGTCTCCTGATGTGATCCTGGGTGTATGTGTCTTCTGGTGTGATCCTGGGTGTATGTGTCTCCTGGTGTGATCCTGGGTGGCTGTGTCTCCTTGTGTGATCCTGGGTGTCTGTGTCTCCTGGGGTGATCCTGGGTGTATGTGTCTCCTGGTGTGATCCTGGGTGGCTGTGTCTCCTGGTGTGATCCTGGGTGTCTGTGCCTCCTTGTGTGATCCTGGGTGTCTGTGTCTCCTGGTGTGATCCTGGGTGTCTGTGCCTCCTTGTGTGATCCTGGGTGTCTGTGTCTCCTGCTGTGAATATGCGTGTCTGTGTCTTCTGGTGTGATCCTGGGTGTCTGTGTCTTCTGGTGTGATCCTGTGTATGTCTGTGTCTCCTGGTGTGATTTTGTGTGGCTGTGTCTCCTGGTGTGATCCTGCTGTCTGTGTCTCCTGCTGTGAATATGTGTGTCTGTGTCTTCCGGTGTGATCTTGGGTGTCTGTGTCTCCTGGTGTGATCCTGGGTGTATGTGTCTCCTGGTGTGATCATGGGTGGCTGTGTCTTCTGGTGAGATCTTGGGTGGATGTGTCTCCTGGTGTGATCCTGGGTGGCTGTGTATCCTGGTGTGATGAATATGCGAGTCTCTGTCTCCTGATGTGATCCTGGGTGTGTCTGTGTCTCCTGGTGTGATCCTGGGTGTGTCTGTGTCTCCTCGTGTGATCCTGGGTGTGTCTGTGTCTCCTGGTGTGATCCTGGGTGTCTGTGTCTCCTGCTGTGAATATGCGTGTCTGTGTCTCCTGCTGTGATCCTGGGTGTCTGTGTCTCCTAGTGTGATCCTGGGTGTCTGTGTCTCCTGCTGTGATCCTGGGAGGCTGTGTCTCCTGGTGTGATCCTGGGTGTCTGTGTCTCCTGCTGTGAATATGCGTGTCTGTGTCTCCTGCTGTGATCCTGGGTGTCTGTGTCTCCTAGTGTGATCCTGGGTGTCTGTGTCTCCTGCTGTGATCCTGGGAGGCTGTGTCTCCTGATGTGATCCTGGGTGTGTCTGTGTCTCCTGCTGTGACTATGGGTGTCTGTGTCTCCTGCTGTGAATATGCGTGTCTGTGTCTCCTGATGTGATCGTGTGTGTCGTGTATCCTAGTGTGATCCTGGGTGTCTGTGTCTCCTGCTGTGAATATGTGTATCTGTGTCTTCGGGTGTGATCCTGGGTGGCTGTGTCTCCTGGTGTGATCCTGGGTGTCTGTGTCTCCTGGTGTGATCCTGGGTGTCTGTGTCTCCTGCTGTGAATGTGCGTGTCTGTGTCTTCTGGTGTGATCCTGTGTGTGTCTGTGTCTCCTGGTGTGATCCTGTGTGTCTGTGTCTCCTGCTGTGAATATGTGTGTCTGTGTCTCCTGGTGTGATCCTGGGTGTCTGTGTCTCCTGCTGTGAATATGCGTGTCTGTGTCTCCTGCTGTGATCCTGGGTGTCTGTGTCTCCTAGTGTGATCCTGGGTGTATGTGTCTCCTGGTGTGATCCTGTGCGTCTCTGTCTCCTGGTGTGATCCTGGGTGTCTGTGTCTCCTGGTGCGATCCTATGTGTGTCTGTGTCTTCTGGTGTGATCCTGGGTGGCTGTGCATCCTGGTGTGATCCTGGGTGTGTCTGTGTATCCTGGTGTGATCCTGGGTGTCTGTGTCTCCTGGTGTGATCTTGGCTGTCTGTGTATCCTAGTGTGATCCTGGGTGTCTGTGTCTCCTGGTGCGATCCTGTGTGTGTCTGTGTCTCCTGGTGTGATCCTGGGTGGCTGTGTCTTCCGGTGTGATCTTGGGTGTCTGTGTATCCTGGTGTCATCCTGGGTGTCTGTGTCTCCTAGAGCCATCCTGTGTGTGTCTGTGTCTCCTGCTGTTAATATGTGTCTGTGTCTTCTGGTGTGATCATGGGTGGCTGTGTCTCCTAGTGTGATCCTGTGTGTCTGTGTCTTTCTCATGGTATGATCCTGGGTGTCTATGTCTCCTGGTGTGATCCTGGGTGTCTGTGTCTCCTGGTGCAATCCTGTGTGTGTCTGTGTCTCCTGGTGTGATCCTGGGTGTCTGTGTCTCCTGGTGTGATTTTGGGTGGCTGTGTATCCTGGTGTGTTCCTGGATGTCTGTGTCTCCTGATGTGATCATGGGTTTCTGTGTCTTCTGGTGTGATCCTTAGTCTCTGTGTCTCCTGGTGTGATCCTGTGTGTCTGTGTCTCCTGCTGTGAATATGTGCGTCTGTGTCTTCTGGTGTGAACATGTGTGTCTGTGTCTTCCGGTGTGATCTTGGGTGTCTGTGTCTCCTGGTGTGATCCTGGGTGTATGTGTCTCCTGGTGTGATCCTGGGTGTCTGTGTCTCCTGCTGTGAATATGTGTGTCTGTGTCTCCTGGTGTGATCCTGGGTGGATGTGTCTCCTGGTGTGATTCTGGGTGTCTGTGTCTCCTGCTGTGAATATGTGTGTCTGTGTCTCCTGGTGCGATCCTGGGTGTATGTGTCTTCTGGTGTGATCCTGGGTGGCTGTGTCTCCTGGTGTGATCCTGGGTGTATGTGTCTCCTGGTGTGATCCTGGGTGTATGTGTCTCCTGCTGTTAATATGTGCGTCTGTGTCTTCTGGTGTGATCCTGGGTGTCTGTGTATCCTGGTGTGATCCTGGGTGTCTGTGTCTCCTGCTGTGAATATGTGTGTATGTGTCTTCTGGTGTGATCTTGGGTGGCTGTGTCTCCTGGTGTGATCCTGGGTGTCTGTGTCTTCTGGTGTGATCCTGGGTGTCTATGTATCCTGGTGTGATCCTGGGTGTCTGTGTTTCCTGGTGTGATCCTGGGTGTCTGTGTATCCTGGTGTGATCCTGGGTGTATGTGTCTCCTGGTGTGATCCTGGGTGTCTGTGTATCCTGGTGTGATCCTGGGTGTCTGTGTTTCCTGGTGTGATCCTGGGTGTCTGTGTCTCCTGGTGCGATCCTGTGTGAGTCTGTGTCTCCTGGTGTGAATATGTGTGTCTGTGTCTCCTGGTGTTATCCTGGGTGTCCGTGTCTCCTGGTGCGATCCTGTGTGAGTCTGTGTCTCCTGGTGTGAATATGTGTGTCTGTGTCTCCTGGTGTGATCCTGGGTGTCTGTGTCTCCTGGTGTTATCCTGGGTGTCTGTGTCTCCTGGTGCGATCCTGTGTGTGTCTGTGTCTCCTGGTGTGATCCTGGGTGTCTGTGTCTCCTGGTGTGATTTTGGGTGGCTGTGTCTCCTGGTGTGATCCTGGGTGTCTGTGTCTCCTGGTGTGATTTTGGGTGGCTGTGTATCCTGGTGTGTTCCTGGATGTCTGTGTCTCCTGATGTGATCATGGGTTTCTGTGTCTCCTGGTGTGATCCTGTGTGTCTGTGTCTCCTGCTGTGAATATGTGCGTCTGTGTCTTCTGGTGTGAACATGTGTGTCTGTGTCTTCCGGTGTGATCTTGGGTGACTGTGTCTCCTGGTGTGATCCTGGGTGTATGTGTCTCCTGGTGTGATCCTGGGTGTCTGTGTCTCCTGCTGTGAATATATGTGTCTGTGTCTCCTGGTGTGATCCTGGGTGTATGTGTCTCCTGCTGTGAATATGTGTGTCTGTGTCTCCTGGTGTGATCCTGGGTGGCTGTGTCTCCTGGTGTGATCCTGGGTGTATGTGTCTCCTGGTGTGATCCTGGGTGTATGTGTCTCCTGCTGTTAATATGTGTGTCTGTGTCTTCTGGTGTGATCCTGGGTGGCTGTGTCTCCTGGTGTGATCCTGGGTGGCTGTGTCTCCTTGTGTGGTCCTGGGTGTATGTGTCTCCTGCTGTTAATATGTGCGTCTGTGTCTTCTGGTGTGATCCTGGGTGTCTGTGTATCCTGGTGTGATCCTGGGTGTCTGTGTCTCCTGCTGTGAATATGTGTGTATGTGTCTTCTGGTGTGATCTTGGGTGGCTGTGTCTCCTGGTGTGATCCTGGGTGGCTATGTATCCTGGTGTGATCCTGGGTGTCTGTGTCTCCTGGTGTGATCCTGGGTGTCTATGTATCCTGGTGTGATCCTGGGTGTCTGTGTTTCCTGGTGTGATCCTGGGTGTCTGTGTATCCTGGTGTGATCCTGGGTGTATGTGTCTCCTGGTGTGATCCTGGGTGTCTGTGTATCCTGGTGTGATCCTGGGTGTCTGTGTTTCCTGGTGTGATCCTGGGTGGCTGTGTTTCCTGGTGTGATCCTGGGTGTCTGTGTCTCCTGGTGTGATCCTGAGTGTCTGTGTCTCCTGGTGTGATCCTGAGTGTCTGTGTCTCCTGGTGTGAATATGTGTGTCTGTGTCTTCTGGTGTGATCCTGGGTGTCTGTGTCTCCTGGTGTGATCCTGGGTGGCTGTGTCTTCCGGTGTGATCTTGGGTGTCTGTGTATCCTAGTGTGATCCTGGGTGTCTGCGTCTCCTGGTGTGATCCTGTGTGAGTCTGTGTCTCCTGGTGTGAATATGTGTGTCTGTGTCTCCTGGTGTGATCCTGGGTGTCTGTGTCTCCTGGTGTTATCCTGGGTGGCTGTGTCTTCCGGTGTGATCTTGGGTGTCTGTGTATCCTGGTGTCATCCTGGGTGTCTGTGTCTCCTAGAGCCATCCTGTGTGTGTCTGTGTCTCCTGCTGTTAATATGTGTCTGTGTCTTCTGGTGTGATCCTGGGTGTCTGTGTCTCCTGGTGTGATCCTGGGTGTATGTGTCTCCTGGTGCGATCCTGTGTGTGTCTGTGTCTCCTGGTGTGATCCTGGGTGTCTGTGTCTCCTGGTGTGATTTTGGGTGGCTGTGTCTCCTGGTGTGATCCTGGGTGTCTGTGTCTCCTGGTGTGATTTTGGATGTCTGTGTCTCCTGGTGTGATCCTGGGTGTCTGTGTCTCCTGATGTGATCCTGGGTGTATGTGTCTCCTGGTATGATCCTGGGTGGCTGTGTCTCCTGGTGTGATCCTGGGTGTCTGTGTCTTCTGGTGTGATCCTTGGTGTCCGTGTCTCCTGGTGTGATCCTGTGTATGTCTGTGTCTCCTGGTGTGATCCTGTGTGTGTCTGTGTCTCCTGGTTTAATTCTGGGTGTGTCTGTGTCTCCTGGTGCGATCCTGAGTGTGTCCGTGTCTCCTGCTGTAAATATGTGTGCCTGTGTCTTCTGATGTGATCCTGGGTGACTATGTCTCCTGGTGTGATCCTGTGTGTCTGTGTCTCCTGGTGTGATCCTGGGTGTCTGTGTCTCCTGGTGTGATCCTGGGTGTCTGTGTCTTCTGGTGGGATCCTGGGTGTCTGTGTCTCCTGGTGTGATTTTGGGTGGCTGTGTATCCTGGTGTGATCCTGGGTGTCTGTGTCTCCTGGTGTGATCCTGGGTGTATGTGTCTCCTGGTGTGATTTTGGGTGGCTGTGTATCCTGGTGTGATCCTGGGTGTCTGTGTCTCCTGGTGTGATCCTGGGTGTCTGTGTCTCCTGGTATGATCCTGGGTGGCTGTGTCTCCTGGTGTGATCCTGGGTGTCTGTGTCTTCTGGTGTGATCCTGGGTGGCTGTGTCTCCTGGTGTGATCCTGGGTGTATGTGTCTACTGGTGTGATTTTGGGTGGCTGTGTATCCTGGTGTGATCCTGGGTGTCTGTGTCTCCTGGTGTGATCCTGGGTGTATGTGTCTCCTGGTGTGATTTTGGGTGTCTGTGTCTCCTGATGTGATCCTGGGTGTATGTGTCTCCTGGTGTGATCATGGGTTTCTGTGTCTCCTGGTGTGATCCTGTGTATGTCTGTGTCTCCTGGTATGATCCTGGGTGGCTGTGTCTCCTGGTGTGATCCTGGGTGTCTGTGTCTTCTGGTGTGATCCTGGGTGTCTGTGTCTCCTGGTGTGATCCTGGGTGTCTGTGTCTTCTGGTGTGATTCTGTGTCTCAATGGAGCAGGAGTGAGACAAACATTTTTGTGTACCCCCTGTGAAGTTAGACTTGCTTAACTATAATCGATCTAATCGTTTGAAGCATGAATAATTAACCAACAAAATTGCACTTAGACATCAATATTACACGTGGGTATTAACTGCTATTTGCAAAAGTCTAACAAATTAATAATTGCGAATGAGTCATAATAATATAGTGCCATAATACGAAAACCGCATGTTTGTTTTGTTTATATGTAATGTGTATGTCTTATCATGGCAGAAAAAGAAATGCATTTGGTAAGTAAATAAAGCTATGTGTTGTGCTTCCACTAGGGAACTTACTAATAGGGAATATTAGAATGTTGGGAGGTTAACAGAAAAACTATAATTCTAAATTTTAACATTTGTTGTGTTTGTTTGCGCACTAGTTCTCGTTGAGGCCTACGCGGCCGAGTCGTGAAAAATATATAGCTGCTGACTGCAGTGTTAGCGTTAACCTGAAAGAAAGAGCCTCTACGCATGCGCCAGAAAAGAATTGCAAAATCAGCAGAAGAGCCTGGTTCACCCAGCGAGTGATGTCAAGGTCGGCTTGACCCAAGAGTGCAAGAGGATGCCAAGAGTTGTTTTGCATCTGAGAATATTGGAACGGAAGGCGATGTTTCTAATGGAATGAATGACAAAGTATAAACGAAGATGACGTTCATGGGAACGAGTGAGAATGACTGCGCATTTTGGAAAAACCGGTTCTGAGAAGGATGAAATGAGATGATCATAGTCACCCCTCCAATGGACCAATCAGAATGAACTGTGGACCCTAAAAGTTTCAATTTTAGTCAGATAGTTAGTGAAAAAGGGTATAAAAGATATTGTTCGAAAAGTGTAAAAGAGCTTGCTCCTTGGATTTATTTTGCACCACAACATGCTGTTGGTTTGAACTATTTTATGGTGCTAACGACTTTGAAATATTTTTGGACTTTTACTTTTGGAGCAATGAAGATGACCGAATGCAGAGATTTTATTTTGAGACGTTGAGGAGAATAGAGAGGCAGATTGAGACTTGTGCGACTCTGTTATTTCTTTGTAACAGAGCTAGGTAATATGATTTCTAATTTTCATTTTTCTTTTAACATGTACTAAATAAATAGTTAGGGCCATATGTATCAACATTCCGTTTTGCGATTCCTAAATAGCGATTTTTAAGGAATCGCTATTTAGCAATCGCAAAATGGTATGTACGTAGAAAATCGCTTCTTTTTAGCTATTCCTTAATATTCCTTAATTGCGATTAGCAAATTGCTAATCGCAATTAAGGAATAATTTCCCATTCATTTCTATGGGCCAGGAGCACCATAGGAATGAAGGGGAAATGTGCGATTAGCAATTTGCTAATCGCATATTGAGAATATTTTCAAGGGTGCAGGGGTGTCCAAAGGACACCCTGCTGCACCCCTGAAAATGACATGTGTGCGCATATGGCGCACATACATGCCCTAAGGGCATGAATGTGCGTCACGTGGCACCTTTTGTTTTAAAAAAAATGCCTTTTTAAAAGAATTCTCAACTTACCACCAACTAGAAGTTGGTGGTAATTTGCGATTCCTTAAGGACATTTTGGATTTTTTTTTTCTTTGATACATTGCATTTAAGGAATTGCAAAATTTGTAATTCCTTAAATGCAATCGCAAAATAAGGAATGGCAAATTTTGCGAAAATGTCTTTGCACGAAATTGGAACCGGTTGGACTTTAATGCCCTTCACTCTTCACTGGTGACCTCTCTTCCTGACCTTTCAGATCTCCCCCTTGACTTACAGGTTGAGTCCATCAATTCCTGGCTCTCCGCCTCCTGTGACTTGGTCGCTCCTCTTAGGAGGGTCAAAGCGTGCCGTCTCCACCATGCCAATAAATGGTTCTCTTGCGAGCTAAAAACTCTTAAATTGGCCCTCCGGCAAGCAGAGCGACAGTGGAGACGCACCTATTGTCCTCTCCTGAGGGACCGTTACAAGTCCCTCTTGAAAAACTACAAAGGAGCCATTTTATCAGCCAAGCTACAATACTTTTCGGGCAAAATTCTATCTGCCACCAACAAATCTAGGGAGATCTTCTCCATCGTCCACAGCCTGGCCACTTCAGAGAGAGTCAACCCTAACCCTGCCCCCTCTCTATCCCTTTGCCTATCCCTTAATGACTTCTTTCTCGAGAAGATCATTAATATCAAATGTAATATTCCCCCACCCTCTTTTCCTCTCCCTGCTGCCCCTCTTCCCCTTTTACTCTCCTCCCTTGATCACTATCCCTCTATTTCACGAGACTCTTTCTTCGCCTTGCTCGGAAAGGTCAAGTCAGGCTCTCCCGCCGACTGTGGCCCGGCCCGTATACTGAAAGAGCTGTTCACTGGGTGTCCCGATCCCCCTCTATTCCTTCTCAATGCGTCGATCTCCCAGGGCATAGTCCCATCCTCGTTCAAATCGGCTACAGTTATCCCTATCTTAAAACAAGCATTAGAAATGCAATCGGGCTCGGATTTATTTGAGTTTGAGCAAATGGCATTGTAAATGCCAATGTCTTTTTGCCATGTGTTATGGAGTGTGTGCATGTGGTGTGTAGTGGAAGTATGTTAGTTGAATTGTAATTTTACCAATGGTGGCATGCTGTGCTTTATATGAATATGTTTAAAAGTAAAGTGTACCATACTGCGATTTCTTGGTGGAAAAGTGCACTGCTGGCTGGAGGTGTGTGTGCCTGGTGGAAGGGTGCACTGACGCCTGGTGGGTGTGTGCTTGGTAAAAGCGTGCACAGATGGATGATGGCTGTTGGTGTTTGTGCATGGTGAAAGCATTCATTGACGGCTGGGGGTGTGTTGTTGTGTGTGTTGTTTTCTGTGTGCTGGTGAGTGTGTGCTGGTGAGTCTGTGGGGGTGAGCCTGGGGAGTGAGTGTGGTGGTGAGTGTGTTGTGTTGAGTGGTGACAAGTGTGTGGTGTTGAGAGACTGAGGTGTGTGGTTTGTGTGTGCGTTATGTGTGTGTGTGGTGTATGTGTGTGTGGTGTTTTCTGCACACTCACACACTGCCCCGTAACATTCACACACTGCTCACCCGCACACTCCCAATGTCACCCTGCATAGTCACACACTGTCACATAGTCACACACTCAGCAGCACACAGCACTCAACAGCACTCTGCCCTCAACAGCACTCTGCCCTCAACAGCACTCTGCCCTCAACAGCACTCAACAGCATTCTGCCCTCAACAGTACACAGCACTCTGCCCTCAACAGCACACAGCACTCTGCCCTCAAAAGCACACAGCACTCTGCCCTCAACAGCACACATCACTCTGCCCTCAACAGCACACAGCACTCAACAACACACAGCACTTGTGAGCTCCGGCGTCCCTCCTGGGTGTGTATTTGCGCACTGACTGACAGTCTGGAGGCCACTGAGGATACCGTCTCTTTAAAAAGACCCTTCCTTCCCTCCGCCACGCATCCTCTCCCGGCGCATCCCGCTGTCCCGCTGTGTGCTCTTCCGCCGTTCCTGCCACCTGCTGATCTGTCTATACATACTTACATGAGGATCTGTGAGGCAGGGCACACTGCTTCCCCTCACCCCAAAATGTACCCCAGGAAGCTTGTAAGTGCCCTCTTGCATCTGTGTGTGGTCTGTACCTCAGCGATGCGTCTGTCTAGGCGCTATATTGACAGGATTTTCTTCAAAATTTTTCTTTTTACGCACGTACTGTCTGGTGTGGTCAGACATCGGCTGGGATGCCAGTCTGTGATTTCAGAGACAGTTGTATTTTAGCTGAAAAGTGGTGGCCTTCGGTGCAAGCCCACATTGCCTCATATTTTAATTCGCCCACTTGAACAAACCGTGTGATCCTGTGCAAATTATTCTCGCTTTCTTTGTACTTGACCTTGCAGACTTCGGAGAGCTCAGTGCTCCAGACATCTACGCTGAATAATTAACTCGGCTGTGTCAACTTGCGTAAAGCGCTCCGAAGTAGTTGAAAGGGGGTGGCTGGCGCATTATTGAAGGTACACGCACTCATTCTCAAATGCAGAAGGCGTGTTAATGTGTCACGCACTGTGCTGTGGAGCAGCTCAACTGTCAGCACACATTTACACAATCACAATGTTGTTGGTTTGCAAACGGCGCTTGTGTCTTCTGTCCTCTGTCGGGTCCTGTTTGCAGAAGAGACGAGGCTTCGTTGCTTTAGCGCTGGGTGTTGATGGGAAGGACCTTGGCTAATTGATCGTGTTTTAATTAGCGGCTGCAGCGTGGAAGCACTGCCAGTAGCAGCATTACCCTTTCGCAGCCCACTAGCCGTACTTTCATCAACCACTGGAAGATGAAAGGCTGCGCTGGACGCAGCGCCAGGTAGATCGCACGCAGAACGCAGCAGCAGGTGCAGCAGCCCGCTGAGCTACAGTGGCTGCGGATCAAAGCGCGGATAGTTCGTGTGACACTTTCACGCACAATGCCCTCGAACACTGCAAGGGGATGTTTGTTTACAGTGGAGATGTCCTCTCCTGGCACCCGGCTCAGGGCACGGTAAACACATGGGGGTGATGTTACCAGACACTAAAGGTGCCGCCGCCTCTTTGAAAGCAGAACCGCTTTAATAAAGATTATATAAATATGAAGCTAAAGCAGCTTCCTCTGCCGCAAGCCTCACAAGGAGGTCAGAATATTGACAGGATTTTCTTCAAAATTTTTCTTTTTACGCACGTACTGTCTGGTGTGGTCAGACATCGGCTGGGATGCCAGTCTGTGATTTCAGAGACAGTTGTATTTTAGCTGAAAAGTGGTGGCCTTCGGTGCAAGCCCACATTGCCTCATATTTTAATTCGCCCACTTGAACAAACCGTGTGATCCTGTGCAAACTATTCTCGCTTTCTTTGTACTTGACCTTGCAGACTTCGGAGAGCTCAGTGCTCCAGACATCTACGCTGAATAATTAACTCGGCTGTGTCAACTTGCGTAAAGCGCTCCGAAGTAGTTGAAAGGGGGTGGCTGACGCATTATTGAAGGTACACGCACTCATTCTCAAATGCAGAAGGCGTGTTAATGTGTCACGCACTGTGCTGTGGAGCAGCTCAACTGTCAGCACACATTTACACAATATATATATATATATATGAACCGCTCTATAGTCCTAACCACCGCACTCATTATCCCTTTTCACTGTATCTTGTTCACCAGCTGACACACCCCCACAAGCACTGAAAAGTGCACAAGCGCCTTGGAATCACGGTATACATGCTTCGTGCATAAACTGCTTCAGAAATACACTTCGCTCTTCTTTTCTGTTTACAGAAAGTTGCATAACCGCTGGCAGCCAGACAGAAAGACATGGCGAGGGAAAGACGAACGGACAAGCAAACACAGATGAGCAACGTAGAAATTTGTGTATAGACACAGGAACATAGACAGGGCGAGACACGGGCAGTGAGACAGGCATAAATAGATACGCAAGCATAGACAGAGACACTGACGCAGCGCGAGACAAGGGCAGTGAGACAGGCTTTACAGATAAGCGCACAGAGACAGCGAGAGGCGGACATATAGACAGAGACAAAGAAACAGAGACAGCGAAAGACAGAGGCATAGGGACACTGGGGGGGGGGGGGGCATGGCGAGAGACAGATAAACAGCCAACGTCATAGAAAGCACGAGACCGAGGGGCGAACACAGAAAGACACAGGGACCAGCAGAGGCCCCCGAGAGTGAGGCCTTCACAGAGGGTGCTGACGGTCACACAGACAGGCAGGCACAGCGCCTAGAGGCGGCAGGCGCCGGGAGAGAGCGCTTCTCCACGCCGAGTGTACTGCGAGCAGCCCCCGCTCTAATCTGGCTGATAATCTGCACTGTTAACATAGCATTATCCCTGATTTGTATCGTGTATCAGAATGCGTGCCCTCGGCTGCCGTCCCCGCGCGCTGCGCAGCGACGCTCGGCACCACGCAATGCTAAACAGTCAGCACACCATCGCTCATTATTCTTACAGACTGTCACGCAGAGGCAGAAAAAAGACACCCCGTAGCAACTTAAAAGAAGAACTACAGTGTGGACGAGCATGTATGAGTCATCTTCTGTGAGCCTCGCCTGCTGCCTCTCGTCATTTAACATTGAACGCGCTCACCGCTGTGAACGCGTTCGCATCATCTGGCTTGCATTACACGGGCACTCTGACAGCTCGTAATTAAGATTAATCACTCTGCCATGCTCGCTCTCGCACACAAAATGCCACCTCGGGCACGCGTACATTACTTACAGCCTATCACTTCAAGGCTACTACATACACAGCACAGGGAAGACGAATCACTGACCAGATGCCAGAAAACGGTAAGGAATGTCTGGAATTTCTCTCTCCAAGGCCCTCTTCTTCTTTTTTTTCTCCTTTAACATTAGTTCTCAAACTCCTCCCAGTTTCACTGGGAAGGAGTCCGAGCCCTAAAAACCTGGCTCTGACCCCTCCCTCCCTGTCAATTTTAGGCCCATCTCCCTGCTCCCATCTCCCTGCTTCCCTATCTTGGCAAAATCCTGGTGAGCCACATTACCTCCTGCCTATCGACCTACTTGGAGGATAACCATCTTCTCGCCTCCCATCAAGCTGGCTTCCGCCCAGTCCATTCGACTGAAGCGGTAGTCACCTCTGTTCTTGACGAACTGAAGGGCAAGGCAGACTCCAACTCTCCTCAGGCCTTGGTGCTCCTTGACTTGTCCACCGCTTTTGACACGGTCGACCGCTCCATCCTTCTCGGCCGTGTCAAGGCGGCGGGCATTTAGGGCACCGCTTTCTCCTGGCTCTCCTCGTTCCTTCAGGATAGGACGTAGGCGGTTCGCCTCTCAGGCTTTTCCGCCCCCCCCCCCTGTCCGGTGTCTTGTGGAGTTCCCCAAGGCTCCTCCCTCTCCCCCCTTCTCTTTAATTTATACATCTATCCCCTCATTGTTTCTCTACTCAGCATGGAGGTCTCTGTGTACAATTACGCAGATGACCTTCAGCTGATTTTTGACCTTTCTCCTACTCCTGACTCTTCTTCTAAACTTCAAACTGTGCTCATCTTTATTTCTTAGTGGATGAACCAAAACCATCTTAAGCTTAACCCGGACAAAACGGAGCTCGTCCTGACTGGTGGTGCACACCTGTTCGCCCAAGCCTTTTCCACCCTGTAATCCCCTGGCTGCCTCTTCCATCTGATTCTATCTATCTTTTTAGCGCCAGAATGCCGCTTGGTCGCAATGCGCTGTATAAATATTTTCAAACTCAAACTCTGGGTGTCTGTGTCTCCTGCTGTGATTCTGGGTGTCTGTGTCTCCTGCTGTGATCCTGCGTGTCTGTGTCTCCTGGTGTGATCATGCGTGTCTGTGTCTCCTGGTGTGATCCTGGGTGTCTGTGTCTCCTGCTGTGATCATGCGTGTCTGTGTCTCCTGGTGTGATCCTGGGTGTCTGTGTCTCTGTCTCCTGGTGTGATCCTGGGTGTCTGCGTCTCCTGGTGTGATCCTGGGTGTCTGTGTCTCCTGCTGTGATTATATGTGTCTGTGTCTCCTGGTGTGATCCTGGGTGTCTTTGTCTCCTGCTGTGATCATGCGTGTCTGTGTCTCCTGGAGTGATCCTGGGTGTCTGTGTCTCCTGCTGTGATCCTGGGTGTCTGTGTCTCCTGCTGTGATCATGCGTGTCTGTGTCTCCTGGAGTGATCCTGGGTGTCTGTGTCTCCTGGTGTGATTCTGGGTGTCTGTGTCTCCTGGTGTGATCCTGTGTGTCTGTGTCTCCAAGTGTGCCCTTGTGCTGGTGATTCCTGCTGTGACTATGTGTGTCTGTGTCTCCTGGTGTGATCCTGGGTGCCTGTGTCTTCTGATGGGATCCTGGGTGTCTGTGTCTCCTGGTCTGATCCTGTGTGTCTGTGTCTCCTGGTGTGATCCTGGGTGTGTCTGTGTCTCCTGGTGTGATCCTCTGTGTGTCTATGTCTCCTGCTGTGAATATGTGTGTCTGTGTCTTCTGGTGTGATCCTGGGTGGCTGTGTATCCTGGTGCGATCCTGGGTGTCTGTGTCTCCTGGTGTGATCCTGGGTGTCTGTGTCTCCTTGTGTGGCCCGGGGTGTCTAGGCCTCCTGCTGTGTTCCTTGTTGGGCGGTAATGAGCGGCCAGTGTATGTAACTATGTGTGGCTATTGCTCCAGCATGTCTGTGATAATATTAGAAGTGACTGTGGAGTGGGGCATGGGGGCGGTAGTGTGTGTGATGGTGTTTGTAGTTGTATGGATATTAATGGTGGTGAGGTTTAACATGGTTGCTGTTGAGTTACGGGCTGCAGCGGGACATTAGGGTGGGGTTGGTGTCATTGTTGGGACGATGGATGTTTTACCATTGTTTATTGTGGAAGCTGTTGTGCTGGTGGTGTTTGTTGACTTTTGGTGATTGTGTTGTTAACTGTGGAGGTGGTTATGGTGGTGTCCCTGGGGTAAGCGTTTTAGTGGGAGCTATGTTGATGTTAGTGGTAAGATGTGGCGATGGTTATTCTTTTATTGATGTTTATCATTGTAGAGTTTGTGGCGGTTGCTTTGGTGTGTCGGTTGCTGTGGTGGGGCATTGGTGGTTGTGTTATTAATTGTGGCTCTGATGATTGTGGTGGCGCTGCTGAGATAAGTAGTGTAGTGGAGAGTTCTGTTGGAGCTGGTGTTGAGTGAGTTGATGGGGTTATTTTCTTGATGTTTGTCGTTTTGGTGTTTGTGGAGATGGTGGTTGCTGTGCTGGGGTATTTGGTGGTTGTGTTACTAATTGTGGTGGTGCTGCTGAAATAGGTGATGTAGTGGAGAGTTATGCTAGGGCATGTGTTAATTGTAGCACAGTTGGTTGCATTATTGATGTTTATCATTGAATAGGTTGTGATGGTTGCTCTGATGGGGCATTTGGTGTTTGTGCTGTTCAGTATGACTTAGGTGATTGTGTTGATAGTGCAGAGGTAGGATTTGCAGTGGGGATTTATGTTGGAGTTTGTGTTAATTGTGGTGCTGTTGGTTGTTTTATTGATGTTTATCCTTGTAGGGTTTGTGGTGGTTGCTGTGGCAAGGCATTTGGTGGTTGTACTTTTAAGTATGGCTGTTGTGATTTTGTTGATAGTGCAGAGGTAGGCGTCGCAGTGGGGTTTTATGTTGGAGTAGGGGTTAATTGTGGTGCTGTGGGTTGTTTTATTGATGTTTATCCTTGTAGAGTTTGTGGTGCTGGCTGTGGTGGGGCACTTGTTGTTTGTGTTGTTATGTGCGGTGGAAGGGATTGTGTGGTGCTGCTGAGACAGGCGTTGTAGTAGGGAGTTATGTTTGAGTTTCTGTTCATTATGATGGTGGTTGTTTTATTGATGTTATCTGTGTGGTGTTTGTGAAGATGGTGGCTGCTGTGCTGGGTATTTGGAGGCTATGTTACAAAATGTGGTGGTGGTGGTGGTGGTGGTGTTTGCAGTGGCATTAGTGGTGACTGTAGGGATGTTTCTGTAGTGGCAATATTAATATCTGTGTGATGGTGGTGCTAGTGGCATTTTGGGTGGTGGTGACTGTTGTGGTGTTTATTATGGCAGTGGTGTTGGTGGTGGGGTGATTTGGGCGAATTAGGTCTTAATTTCATTAACGATGACGGTGGTGGGTGTGGTGCTTCTACTGGAGGCTCTGATGGGTGGCAGTGGTAGCTGTGGTGGTGGTGGTGATGGTGGTGATGGTGGTGCTACTGGTGGCTCTGATGGGTGTCTGTGGTAGCTGTGAAGGTGGTGGTGATGGCGGTGCTAGTGGTGTTTTGGGCGGTGGTGCCTGTTGTGGTGCTTATTGTGGTAGTTGATGGCAGTGGTGTTTATGATGGGGTGATTCTGGCGATATAGGTGTTACTGGCTCCGATCAATCAATCAATCAATCAGGAATTTGTATAGCGAGCTACTCACCCAGAGGGTCTCAAGGCGCTTGGGGGAGGGGGGTCCGCTACTGCTCGAACAGCCAGGTCTTGAGTTGCTTCCTGAAGGAGAGGTGGTCTTGGGTCAGGCGGAGGTGGATGGGGAGGGAGTTCCAAGTCTTGGCTGCCAGGTAGGAGAAGGATCTTCTTCCCATGGTGGATCTTCGGATGCGTGGCACGGCGGCGAGGGCGTGGCTGGTCGATCGAAGCTGGCGGGTTGGGGTGTAGAAGGTCAGGCGGTTGTTGAGGTACCTGGGGCCCAGGTCGTGGAGGGCCTTGTGTGCGTGGGTGAGGAGTCGGAACGTGATTCTCTTGCGAGAAGATCCACTCCAGTGCCTTCTCTTGGTTTCCGATGTTGCTGAGGTGCTGCACTAGGATGCGGTGGTAGAAAGTATCGAATGCTGCGGAGAGGTCCAGGAGGATGAGGGCCGCTGTTTCCCCGTTGTCGAGCAGGGCTCGGATGTTGTCAGTGGCTGCGATGAGGGCGGTCTCGGTGCTGTGGTTGGCGTGGAAGCGGGACTGCGAGTGGTCGAGGGATACGTTCGTCTCGAGGAAGGCGGCAAGCTGTCTGTTGGCGGTCTTCTCGATGACTTTGGCAGGAAAGGGGAGGAGCGAGATGGGGCGGTAGTTCTTGAGGTCGGCGGGGTCCGCTGACGGTTTCTTCAGGAGGGCGCTGAGTTTGGCATGCTTCCAGCTCTCCAGGAAGGTGGCGGTGCTGAAGGAGCAATTGATGATGTCCCGGAGTTGGGGTGCGATGACGGAGTCGGCCTTGTTGAAGACGTGGTGGGGGCATGGGTCGGTTGGTGATCCGGAGTGGATGGTGTTCATCGTGTGGATGGTGTCTTCAGTGCTGATCGGGGTCCAGTCGCGGAGGGTGGTCGTGGGGGGTGTCGGTTCGGTGGTTGGGTGCGTGGTCTGTGCGCTGAAGCTGT
Source organism: Lissotriton helveticus (assembly GCF_964261635.1). NCBI lineage: Eukaryota > Metazoa > Chordata > Amphibia > Caudata > Salamandridae > Lissotriton > Lissotriton helveticus. Next base: position 96,941,147 of record NC_136064.1, on the reverse strand, counting down.
TGTGTATGTTGGCGATCTTGCTGTGGAAGAACGAGGTGAGTGAGTCGCAGAGGTCTTGCGAGGGAGTGATGTCGTTGTTTCCGGCGCTGGGGTTGGAGAGCTCTTTGACGATGCTGAAGAGTTCCTTGCTGTTGTGTGCGTTGTTGTCGAGACGTTCCTTGAATGCTGACTTCTTGGTGGTGTGGATCTGCTGGTGGTGTTTGCGGGTGGCGTGCTTGAGGGTGGTCGTGTTGTCTGTAGTCGGGTTTTTTCGCCAGGCTTTCTCGAGGGCACGGCAGTTCTTCTTGGAGTTCTTGAGGACGTCGTTGAACCAGGAGGCTTTCTTGCTGCCGGGCCTGCTTGGATGGTTTTTCAGAGGTGCAAGGTCGTCGGCGCAGTTGGTGATCCACTGTGTGAGGTTGTTTTTTCAGGTGACCGTCCTGCTCCCAGCAGAAGCGGTCGCTCCACAAGCTGCTCCACGCCTTCACCTGGTACAGGGTACAGTAGCGATCTTGCACTGCACTGCTTGAGCCTGCACAATATATTTAGTGTAAATCGACTGCCTGCATAATTATCGGATCGCAATTGATAGCCTGCATAATTATTTGCTTATCACTAAGGCATTCCAGATAGCAGCGCGTATTGCCAAGGTGCGCTAGTCCAACTTGTAATTGTGCTGCCTGCTGATTTAATTTGCCAGATTTTGCCGACGCCACTGCCATTTGCCTCGTGCATTAGTCTATCGTGCCCCAGTCCGGTTTCATTATTGGCTTGCAGCCATCTTGTTTGTTGTTGTTTGAGCCTCCCTGCCCTGATCTCCGCCCCGGTACCGCCTCCCAGCTGACCCTCCCTCGCCCCTCCCTCCACCACTATCCACTTATGACAGATGCATTTGCGCGCAGCGTTCACGCGCAGCGGATGCGCGCCAAAGGTAAGCCCGTCTACGCCCGTCCGCGCCTGGACCGCGCCCAGTGCCAGACCCCCTGGTCCTCGCAACACCCACCCCACTTGCTTAACGTATGACGCCGCTACTCTCCTCGCCCTTAACCCCGGACGCACCCCACAATGCTGTGTAGCTACCCCAGGACACACCCACGGACCATTCGCATGCCACTCATGCAAGTTCGCCTGCATCAGGACCCACACCAAATCGCCCTCCTCCAAATACAGCTTCGACTCTACCCACCTGAAGTGCATCCTGCTGAACACCCGCTCGATCCACAAACACGCCACTGAACTCTGGGACCTACTCGACACCACATCACCAGACGTCGCCTTCCTTACAGAAACCTGGATGAACGCATCATCAGCACCCGACATCGCCATAGCCATCCCGGACGCCTACAAGATCATCCGAAAAGACCGCACCAACCAAACAGGAGGAGGCATCGCCATCGCCCATAAGAACACCATCCGAATCACAACCAGCTCCGACGATAACCTCGCGAACGCCGAACACCTTCACTTCCAGATCCACACCGACCCCAGGACCACACTTAGAGGCACCCTCATCTACAGACCACCAGGAACCCGCACACAATTTAATGAAGACATCACTGACTTCATCAGCCCACATGCCCTTACCTCCGAGAACTACATTTTACTGGGAGACCTCAACTTCCACATGGAAAAGAACAACGACAACAACACCATCACCCTTCTGGACAACCTGGCCAATCTCGGACTCAAACAACTTGTTGACACCCCCACCCACCTTGCCGGACACACGCTCGACCCTATCTTCACCTCCAGCAAACACATCTCCTTCGACCACACCACGGCTCTCCATTGGACGGACCACAGCTGCGTTCACTTCAGCTACAAAAAGACCATGACCCACAACCCCCCACAACCTATTCCTCGAAGAAACTGAAACAAAATCACCACCGACCAACTCCTCACATCGCTTAACCAAAACCCCCCCGCCATATCATCGGACCCAAACCAAGCTGCCACCAAACTCACACAATGGATCACCCACAGCGCTGACAAATTAGCACCCTTGAAAAACCACCAGATCAAACAAGGTAGCAAAAAGGCCCCTTGGTTCAACGATGACCTTAAGAAATCCAAGAAACTCTGTCGTACCCTCGAGAAAACCTGGAAAAAAAACTCAACCACGAACAACCTGACCACCTTCAAGGACGCCACCCGCAAACACCACCAACTGATCCGATCCACCAAGAAATCAGCATTCAAGGATCGACTCGACAACAACACCCACAACAGCAAAGAATTATTCAACATCGTCAGAGAATTTACCAACCCCACCGCCGGCACCAACGATATCACTCCCTCCCAAGACCTATGCGACTCCCTATCCTCTTTCTTCCACAACAAAATCGCGACATTCATAACAGCTTTGGAAACCTGTCCGAAGAACAACCCACTCCACCCACCTCCGAACCAAAACAGCACTCTCACAACCTTTGCGCCTGGAACCCAATCACGACTGAAGACACCATCAGCCTGATGAACTCCATCCACTCAGGATCGCCAACCGACCCATGCCCCCACCACATTTTCAACAAAGCAGACTCCATCATCGCACCCCATCTCCGCGATGTCATCAACTGTTCTTCAACTCAGCTCCCTTCCCGGAAAGCTGGAAACATGCCGAACCCAGCGCCCTTCTGAAGAAACCCACAGCAGACCCTACTGAACTTAAGAACTACCGCCCCATCTCACTCCTCCCTTTCCCGGCCAAAGTCATCGAGAAAGCCGTCAATAGTCAGCTTGCCGCATTCCTTGAATCCAACAATTCACTGGACCCCTCACAGTCCGGCTTCCGAGCCAAACACAGCACCGAGACCGCCCTCATCGCTGCTACAGACGACATCCGAACGCTACTGGACAACGGAGAAACAGTTGCCCTCATCCTACTCGACCTCTCCGCCGCCTTCGACACAGTCTGTCATAACACCCTCATACAACGCCTCAGCAACATCGGAATACAAGGAAAAGCACTGGACTGGATCATCTCGTTCCTCGCCGGAAGAACCCAGAGAGTCCGCCTCCCCCCATTCAAATCAGAGGCAACCGAAGTCATCTGCGGCGTACCACAAGGGTCATCACTCAGTCCCACCCTCTTCAACGCGTACATGAGTCCCCTCGCATCCATCGCGCGACAACACAACCTCAACATCATCTCCTACGCTGACGACACCCAGCTGATCCTATCCCTCACCAAAGATCCTAACACCGCCAAAACCAATCTACACGAAGGAATGAAAGAAGTAGCCGAATGGATGAAGAACAGTCGTCTAAAACTAAACTCGGACAAAACGGAAGTCCTCATCTTAGGATCACCCCCCTCGGCTTGGGATGACTCATGGTGGCCACCGGCCCTGGGCACAGCACCCATACCCACAGCTCACGCACGTAACCTGGGCTTCATCCTAGACTCCTCCCTATCGATGACCAGACAAGTCAACGCCGTCTCATCATCATGCTTCAACATCCTTCGCATGCTCAAAAAAATCTTCCGCTGGATCCCCACCGATACAAGAAAGACAGTCACCCACGCACTAGTCACTAGCCGACTAGATTATGGAAACACCCTCTACGCCGGAACCACAGCCAAACTACAGAAAAAACTCCAACGCATCCAAAACGCCTCAGCCAGACTCATACTGGACATCCCCCGTCAAGCTCACATTTCCGGTCATCTGAAAGATCTCCACTGGCTTCTCGTCAACAAGAGAATAACGTTCCGTCTCCTCACCCACGCACACAAGGCCCTCTACGACCTTGGACCTGTATGCCTCAACAAACGACTATCCTTCTACTCACCCACCCGCCAACTACGTTCATCCAATCAAGCCCTCGCCACAATCCCGCGCATCAAGCAACTAAAAACCTGGCTATTTGATAAATAATACACCCACCCTCACTCAAGCGCCTTGAGACCCTCTGGGTGAGTAGTGCGCTATACAAATTATTGAACTTGAACTTGAACTTGTTGGCTGCTTGGTTGGGGTCCGTTGAGCTGGCGGGAGGGTTCTGTCTCAGTGATGTGGTGAGCTAGTCAGTTGTAATCTTGTTCCAGCTCCTGCGGGGAACCTGTTGCGGGTGGTGGTGGGTTGTGGTTCTCCTGAAGTTGAAGTGGACGCAGCTGTGATCAGTCCAATGAAGTCCGGTGGAGTGGCTGAAGGAGATGTACTTGCTGGAGGAGAAGACTGGGTCAAGCGTGTGTCCGGCGTAGTGGGTGGGGGTGTTCACCAGTTGCTTGAGTCCGAGGTTGGTGAGGTTGTCCAGCAGGGTGGTGGTGTTGTTGTCGTTGTTGTTCTCCAGGTGGAAGTTGAGGTCCCCTAGGAGGATGAAGTCAGCGGAGGCGAGGGCGTGCGGGCTGATGAAGTCTGCGATGTCTTCGCTGAATTGTGTGCGTGGTCCCGGGGGTCTGTAGATGAGGGTGCCTCAGAGTGTGGTCTTGGGGTCGGTGTGTATCTGGAAGTGGAGGTGTTCGGCGGCGGTGAAGGTGTCGTCGGAGTTGGTCGTGATGCAGATGGTGTTCTTGTGGACGATGGCGATGCCTCCTCCTGTCTGGTTGACGCGGTCCCTACGGGTGATCTTGTATCCGTCCGGGATGGCGATGGCGATGTCGGGTGCTGAGGAGGCGTTCATCCAGGTTTCCGTGAGGAAGGCCACGTCTGGAGATGTGTGGCTGTGGTGGCTGTGAAGGGGGTGGTGAGTGTGGTGAGTGTGGTGCTGTTACTGGAGGCTCTGATGTGTGGCCTGTGATGGGTGTCTGTGGTGGCTGTGGTGGCTGTGAAGGTGGTGGTGATGGTGGTGGCAGAGGGAGGCAGCCTGGAAGGCCAGAGATGTGCCTGTGAGCTCATGCCAGTCCTAAAGGAGCCGCTTTCTCTGGTTTTGATGCACCCAGCCGGTTCTAATCATCAGAAACAGATTATTTCATAAAAACAGACATTTTTATTTCCTGGCCCGCCCTGCCGGGGAGGCCCTGGCAGCAGCCGCGGTTTACGAGCATTTCACAGAGGTCAGCGGCAGTAACAAGCAGAAACCCTGTCAGCACTCGGCTGACAGGGAACCAGGCCAGCCCCACAGCGCCCCCTGCGAGGGACCAGAGCACACAGCGCCAGCCCCACGGCGCCCCCTGCGAGGGACCAGAGCACACAGCGCCCCCTGCGAGGGACCAGAGCACACAGCGCCAGCCCCACGGCGCCCCCTGCGAGGGAGCAGAGCACACAGCGCCCCCTGCGAGGGAGCAGAGCACACAGCGCCCCCTGCGAGGGAGCAGAGCACACAGGCCCCCTGCGAGGGAGCAGAGCACACAGCGCCAACCCCACAGCGCCCCCTGCGAGGGAGCAAAGCACACAGCGCCCCCTGTGAGGGAGCAGAGCAGACAGCGCCCCACAGCGCCCCCTGCGAGGGAGCAGAGCACACAGCGCCAGCCCCACAGCGCCCCACAGCGCCCCACAGCGCCCCCTGCGAGGGAGCAGAGCACACAGCGCCCCCTGCGAGGGAGCAGAGCACACAGCGCCAACCCCACTGCGCCCCACAGCGCCCCCTGCGAGGGAGCAGAGCACACAGCGCCAACCCCACTGCGCCCCACAGCGCCCCCTGCGAGGGAGCAGAGCACACAGCGCCCCCTGCGAGGGAGCAGAGCACACACCGCCAACCCCACTGCGCCCCACAGCGCCCCCTGCGAGGGAGCAGAGCACACAGCGCCCCCTGCGAGGGAGCAGAGCACACACCGCCAACCCCACTGCGCCCCACAGCGCCCCCTGCGAGGGAGCAGAGCACACAGCGCCCCCTGCGAGGGAGCAGAGCACACAGCACCCCCTGCGAGGGAGCAGAGCACACAGCGCCCCCTGCGAGGGAGCAGAGCACACAGCGCCCCCTGCGAGGGAGGGGAGCACACAGCGCCAGCCCCACAGCGCCCCACAGCGCCCCCCTGCGAGGGAGCAGAGCACACAGCGCCCCCTGCGAGGGAGCAGAGCACACAGCGCCCCCTGCAAGGGAGCAGAGCACACAGCGCCAGCCCCACAGCGCCCCATCGCGCCCCCTGCGAGGGAGCAGAGTACGCAGCCTGGCCCTGGACAGAGAGGGTATGGGAAGGCTTCAGGGCCCCTTCACACCCAACCAAATCTGCAAAAAAACGTTTACAAATGGTGCATAATACACCACAAAATCTCAGATGAATTGGTTTAAACCATAGAATGTGCAAAAAGCTCAGAAAGCGAGCGGAATAAATATTCCAATATGTTTGCAGCAGCATCAAGTCGCTGTGTATATGGGCACAGGATAGAAATAGCGTGCCAGGTACACAATCCTAGGTGCAGAGGAGGCACACGCCGGTTTTGCTTTGTAATTGTATTTATACAGGGCTGCTGTCAGGGTGCCAGGGCTGCTGTCAGGGTGCCAGGGCTGGTGCCAGGGCTGCTGTCAGGGTGCCAGGGCTGCTGTCAGGGCTGCTGTCAGGGTGCCAGGGCTGCTGCCAGGGTGCCAGGGCAGCTACCAGGGTGCCAGGGCTGCTGTCAGGGTGCCAGGGCTGCTGTCAGGGCTGCTGTCAGGGTGGCAGGGCTGCTGCCAGGGTGCCAGGGCAGCTACCAGGGTGCCAGGGCTGCTGTCAGGGTGCCAGGGCTGCTGTCAGGGTGCCAGGGCTGCTATCAGGGTGCCAGGGCTGCTGTCAGGGTGCCAGGGCTGCTGTCAGGGCAGCTACCAGGGCAGCTACAATGACAGATACAACATAACACCTGTCATGGTGCCAGGGCAGCTACCAGGGTGCCAGGGCTGCTGTCAGGGTTCCAGGGCTGCTGTCAGGGCTGCTGTCAGGGTGGCAGGGCTGCTGTCTGGGCGCCAGGGCTGCTGCCAGGGTGCCAGGGTGGGGCTGAGTGATGATCCTTGTGGTACGCCGCAGATGACTTCGGTGGCCTTGGATCTGTACGGGGGGAGGCGGACTCTCTGGGTTCTTCCGGTGAGGAACGAGATGATCCACTCCAGTGCCTTCTCTTGGATTCCGATGTTGCTGAGGCGCTGCACTAGGGTGCGGTGGCAGACAGTATCGAATGCTGCGGAGAGGTCCAGGAGGATGAGGGCCGCTGTTTCCCCATTGTCGAGCAGGTCTCGGATGTTGTCAGTGGCTGCGATGAGGGCGGTCTCGGTGCTGTGGTTGGCGCGGAAGCGGGACTGCGAGTGGTCGAGGGATACGTTCGTCTCGAGGAAGGCGGCAAGCTGCCAGGGTGCCAGGGCTGCTGTCAGGGCGCCAGGGCTGCTATCAGGGTGCCAGGGCTGCTGTCAGGGTGCCAGGGCTGGTGTCAGGGTGCCAGGGCTGGTGTCAGGGTGCCAGGGCTGCTGTCAGGGTGCCAGGGCTGCTGTCAGGGTGCCAGGGCTGCTGCCAGGGTGCCAGGGCTGCTGTCAGGGTGCCAGGGCTGCTGTCAGGGTGCCAGGGCTGCTGCCAGGGTGCCAGGGCTGCTGTCAGGGCGCCAGGGCTGCTGTCAGGGTGACAGTGCTGCTGTCAGGGTGCCAGGGCTGCTGCCAGGGTGCCGAGCTGTCGTCAGGTTGCCAGGGCTGCTGCCAGGGTGCCAGGGCTGCTGCCAGGGTGCAGAGCTGTCGTCAGGTTGCCAGGGCTGCTGTCAGTGGAATGAGTCCAAGTGGTACCCAGGTCACTTGCCTCTTCTGCCCACGGAGAGCGGTGGGGTTCACAGAGTGGCACAGACGGTGGTCATAAGAGGCCTCAGCCCGGGTGCCACACGTCTTCTTAACAAGTACTCTCTGCCCAGGTAAGTTTCTAAAATTCCTTTTGCTTGCATTGACAGGAGCCTTGACATCTGTGTTTGCGGAAGTCCCGCCCTCCATGATCCCCGGCCTCCAGTTCGATCACGGGGGATCAAAGGAAACGCTGTTCTGGCGCTGCTGAGATATTTACACACATTTTTCTGTGAGAAAATAATATACTTTTAATATACAGCTGCCAGGGACACGCCCTGGATTCCTTAATAAAACCTGGTTTTACTTCACAAGCTGTGAAGTTCTTCCAGTCCCCCCCCCCACCCATACCGTGCTTAATAATTCCTGTTCCTGGCCAGAGAGCCTGGGACCCTCATGGCCTGACGTTGCAGCTCCATCTGACCGAGAAGGCATGGAGGGCTCCTGTGGCTTCTGCAATTCTCCTGATGTTTCAGAGGAAAACATCCCTGTAGCGCCTAAGAGGACGGCAGTTCTAGCGCCTGCTTTGCAGTGATGCTACAACAGGAGTAATGCTATCTTTGGAGGCTGGAGCTGGTGCTGGGGGGAAGGACGGTGTGGGGCAACTGAGAGCTGGCGGGAAGAGAGGTTGGACTCAGGGGACCAGAGCGAGGGTGGAAGCCTCGAGGCGCTGTGTCAGTTTGGGAGCCCTGTGAGCGGCTTCATAAACGTAGGCCCTGAGTCAGCTAATACTGTGAGAGTTACCCAGAGCCTCTCCTAGGCGTATCCAGAGACTGGTCCTGGGAGTCAGTGAACCATCCTCTCTCTCTCCATAGACTCCATCTTGGATGCCCCAGGTGAAGACTCCATCTTGGATGCCCAGGTGAAGACTCCATCTTGGATGCCCCAGGTGAATAATCCATCTTGGATGCCCCAGGTGAAGAATCCATCTTGGATGCCCCAGGTGAAGTCTCCATCTTGGATGCCCCAGGTGAAGAATCCATCTTGGATGCCCCAGGTGAAGAATCCATCTTGGATGCCCCAGGTGAAGACTCCATCTTGGATGCCCCAGGTGAAGAATCCATCTTGGATGCCCCAGGTGAAGACTCCATCTTGGATGCCCCCGGTGAAGACTCCATCTTGGATGCCCCAGGTGCAGAACCCATCTTGAATACCACTGGTAAAGACTCCATGTTGGATGCCCCAGGTGAAGACTCCATCTTGGATGCCACATGTAAAGACTCCATCTTGGATGCTCCAGGTGAAGATTCCATCTTGGATGCTCCAGGTGAAGACTCCATCTTGGATGCTCCAGGTGGAGACTTAATCTTGGATGCCCCTGGTGAAGACTCCATTTTGGATGCCGGTGAAGACTCCATCTTGGATGCCCCTGGTGAAGACTCCATCTTGGATGCCCCTGGTGAAGACTCCATCTTGGATGCCCCAGGAGAAGACTCCATCTTGGATGCCCCAGGTGAAGACTCCATCTTGGATGCTCCTGGTGAAGGCTCCATCTTGGATGCCCCAGGTAAAGACTCCATCTTGGATGCCCCTGCTGAACCATCCATCTTCGAAGTCCCTGGTGAAGGCTCCATCTTGGATGCCCCTGCTGAAGACTTCATCTTGGATGCCCAGGTGAAGACTCCATCTTGGATGCCCCTGGTGATGACTCCATCTTGGATGCCCAGGTGAAGACTCCATCTTGGATGCCCCAGGTGAAGACTCCATCTTGGATGCCCCAGGTGAAGAATCCATCTTGGATGCCCCAGGTGAAGTATCCATCTTGGATGCCCCAGGTGAAGACTCCATCTTGGATGCCCCAGGTGAAGAATCCATCTCTGATGCCCCAGGTGAAGACTCCATCTTGGATGCCCCCGGTGAAGACTCCATCTTGGATGCCCCAGGTGAAGACTCCATCTTGGATGCCCAGGTGAAGACTCCATCTTGAATGCCCAGGTGAAGACTCCATCTTGGATGCCCCAGGTGAAGACTCCATCTTGGATGCCCCAGGTGAAGAATCCATCTTGGATGCCCCAGGTGAAGATTCCATCTTGGATGCCCCAGGTGAAGAATCCATCTTGGATGCCCCAGGTGAAGACTCCATCTTGGATGCCCCAGGTGAAGACTCCATCTTGGATGCCCACGTGAAGACTGCATCTTGGATGCCCCAGGTGAAGAACCCATCTTGAATACCACTGGTAAAGACTCCATGTTTGATGCCCCAGGTGAAGACTCCATCTTGGATGGCACTGGTAAAGACTCCATCTTGGATGCTCCAGGGGAAAATTCCATCTTGGATGCTCCAGGTGAAGACTCCATCTTTGATGCTCCAGGTGGAGACTTAATCTTGGATGCCCCTGGTGAAGACTCCATTTTGGATGCCGGTGAAGACTCCATCTTGGATGCCCCTGGTGAAGACTCCATCTTGGATGCCCCTGGTGAAGACTCCATCTTGGATGCCCCAGGTGAAGACTCCATCTTGGATGCCCCAGGTGAAGACTCCATCTTGGATGCTACTGGTGAAGGCTCCATCTTGGATGCCCCAGGTAAAGACTCCATCTTGGATGCCCCTGCTGAACCATCCATCTTCGAAGTCCCTGGTGAAGGCTCCATCTTGGATGCCCCTGGTGAAGACTTCATCTTGGATGCCCAGGTGAAGACTCCATCTTGGATGCCCCTGGTGATGACTCCATCTTGGATGCCCAGGTGAAGACTCCATCTTGGATGCCCCAGGTGAAGACTCCATATCGGATGCCCCAGGTGAAGAATCCATCTTGGATGCCCCAGGTGAAGTATCCATCTTGGATGCCCCAGGTGAAGACTCCATCTTGGATGCCCCAGGTGAAGAATCCATCTTGGATGCCCCAGGTGAAGACTCCATCTTGGATACCCCCGGTGAAGACTCCATCTTGGATGCCCCAGGTGAAGACTCCATCTTGGATGCCCAGGTGAAGACTCCATCTTGAATGCCCCAGGTGAAGACTCCATCTTGGATGCCCCAGGTGAAGACTCCATCTTGGATGCCCCAGGTGAAGAATCCATCTTGGATGCCCCAGGTGAAGACTCCATCTTGGATGCCCCAGGTGAAGACTCCATCTTGGATGCCCACGTGAAGACTGCATCTTGGATGCCCCAGGTGAAGAACCCATCTTGAATACCACTGGTAAAAACTCCATGTTTGATGCCCCAGGTGAAGACTCCATCTTGGATGCCACTGGTAAAGACTCCATCTTGGATGCTCCAGGGGAAAATTCCATCTTGGATGCTCCAGGTGAAGACTCCATCTTTGATGCCCCTGGTGAAGACTCCATCTTGGATGCCCCTGGTGAAGACTCCATCTTGGATGCTCCTGGTGAAGGCTCCATCTTGGATGCCCCAGGTAAAGACTCCATCTTGGATGCCCCTGCTGAACCATCCATCTTCGAAGTCCCTGATGAAGACTCCATCTTGGATGCCCCTGGTGAAGACTCCATCTTGGATGCCCAGGTGAAGACTCCATCTTGGATGCCCCTGGTGAAGACTCCATCTTGGATGCCCAGGTGAAGACTCCATCTTGGATGCCCCAGGTGAAGAATCCATCTTGGATGCCCCAGGTGAAGAATCCATCTTGGATGCCCCAGGTGAAGAATCCATCTTGGATGCCCCAGGCGAAGACTCCATCTTGGATGCCCCAGGCGAAGACTCCATCTTGGATGCCCCAGGTGAAGACTCCATCTTGGATGCCCACGTGAAGACTGCATCTTGGATGCCCCAGGTGAAGAACCATTCTTGAATACCACTGGTAAAGACTCCATCTTGAAAGCCCCAGGTGAAGACTCCATCTTGGATGCCCCTAGTGAAGACCCCATCTTGGATGCCCCTGGTGAAGACTCCATTCTGGATGCCCCAGGTGAAGACTCCACCTTGGGTGCCCCTGGAACGACTCCATCCTGGATGCAAACAATTATAGGAGCAAAGAGGGATACTGGAGCGGGTCGCCCTCCACTCAAAATCAACAAAACAATAAAGACCCACTCCACCGGTGTACGTCCAGATCAGTGACTAGAGGGGGGTGTTCCAAACGTCCTACTCCCTACAATTCTCTTACCAATTTTGTAAGAGACACTATGCACTGTTCTCCGCCAACATATAAAAACCTGTTCTCCCGGGCCACACACCAGAACCCACACGTTCGGTGTACCCGAATATCGAGAAACACCACTGCATCCACACCCAACGTTGGACACTGCTCCTACTAGAGCAAAAAATGTGAAAGACGCAAGTGACACCTCACGGAAACACCACCATCGGGGTAACTGGTATACAATTTCCAGACAGGCCCCTGTCTCATCATCGGTTGTCACCTGCGTCTTAAAGAAAAATAAGATGAAAGGAAAGAAGTGTCCAAAACAACCAACATATAAAGTGACAAACTCGTGAAGGCGCAGAAATATCTGCTAGTGACCAACACATACAAACAAAGTGAAAATAACGTAACAAAGTGCATAAAAACACACACGACAATCCGTCCCTTACCCAATTTTATTCATAGGGCGGAGATTGTGTGCTTGTATAAAAAGGCTGGTAGTTAATCATGCCTACCACAACCTACTGCCAGTGCCGACACGTCAGCCGTCACGGCTGAGGAAAGGCGTCTTCCGAGCACGGCACGATTTTATACTGGAGCAATAAGGAATAGACTTACATGAGAAGTGTTTGTTGCCCTAGAAGAAACAGGAGCGGCCGGTATGAATGGCCTGGCTGACCCCTGCACACTACAGAACTAGTGTCCAAAACAGTGAAGTGACATTCCCAGAGTGCAGCCCTGAAGAAACTGCTTCAATATAACATAGCAGTGAAACATGTCGGCACTGGCAGTAGGTTGTGGTAGGCATGATTAACTACCAGCCTTTTTATACAAGCACACAATCTCCGCCCTATGAATAAAATTGGGTAAGGGACGGATTGTCGTGTGTGTTTTTATGCACTTTGTTACGTTATTTTCACTTTGTTTGTATGTGTTGGTCACTAGCAGATATTTCTGCGCCTTCACGAGTTTGTCACTTTATATGTTGGTTGTTTTGGACACTTCTTTCCTTTCATCTTATTTTTCTTTAAGACGCAGGTGACAACCGATGATGAGACAGGGGCCTGTCTGGAAATTGTATACCAGTTACCCCGATGGTGGTGTTTCCGTGAGGTGTCACTTGCGTCTTTCACATTTTTTGCTCTAGTAGGAGCAGTGTCCAACGTTGGGTGTGGATGCAGTGGTGTTTCTCGATATTCGGGTACACCAAACGTGTGGGTTCTGGTGTGTGGCCCGGGAGAACAGATTTTTATATGTTGGCGGAGAACAGTGCATAGTGTCTCTTACAAAATTGGTAAGAATTGTAGGGAGTAGGACGTTTGGAACACCCCCCTCTAGTCACTGATCTGGACGTACGCCGGTGGAGTGGGTCTTTATTGTTTTGTCCATCCTGGATGCCCCAGGTAAAGACTCCAACTTGGATGCCCCTGGTGAAGTCTCCATCTTAGCCCCAGGTGAACACTCCATCTTGGATGCCACTGGTGAAGACTCCATCTTGGATGCCACTGGTAAATTGTCAGGATTCCATCATTTAGCAGCAGTGAGGTGACTGCGTGACTGATGGGTTCAGCAGACAGTCAGGTAGAATCGTAATAAGGTGCAGAATAAGTGACAGAGACAGAAAGAAAACCTGCCAGAAATAGAAGTCAGGACAGGGCCCCTACAGCATAATGACAGTACCCCTTTAACACAGGAGAGGGTCCCACAGCATAATGACAACACCTCATTAACACAGAACAGGGTCATACCGCATAATGAAGGCACCACAGAGGACACCGCCGCAACGCGACCCTGGTCTCATCAACGCCACCTGCTGACGCCGCCACTGAGCCACTGCTCGCACTGCGACCTGTGAGCACCGCACTCCGCACCGCCTCTCTTCATGACGACGACTTGGTATCCCTGACGACGACGCTCTACGCCGAAATCGACGCCGCTGCTTGCACCGTGGTTCGTGGGCACCGCTCGTAAAGTTACACGACACACTGCTCTCATCTCATACAGCAGCCATGGCCTACCGACGGTGGCGCCATCGACTCCAGTTTGTCAGCCGACGACAGCGCTTCAGCAACGAAGCGGTGGGTGCTTGCACCGTGACCTGTTAACACCGTGACAAGCACTGCATTCACTTTGACCGCGACCCTGGTCTCACCGACGACACCATCTGACACAGCCGAGCTGCTGCTCGCACCGCACCCTGAGGGCAGGGCACGCTGCACCACTACACTTCGCACCGTAGCACCCTACGCCTGCTGACGCCAGGGTTTCTGACCTCAACAGAGAGGAGTTCGATGTGCAATGTGTGTGACTTCGAGGGCCCGACGACTCCTGTCCGAAACTGACGCCTATGGACGCCGTGCTTTCGGAAGCTCAACGAGAGGTCGCCGACGCCCTGCATTTCTAAAAGGCACTGTTTGCGGGTCTTCCCGACACAGTAGCTGGCCCGCGATGCCGCGGTCAGCCAGATCTGTTTGGATTTGTTTGCTCACAACGCCGCGATAGCCCCGGACAAGCTATCGACATCAAGGAACTGTTTTTCAAGCATATTTTGATAACTGAAGATTTTTAAGTACTGTATTGTGGATTTTTATCATTTTTGGTCTGGTCTTAAGTATATAAAAATATTGGATATTTTTCTAAACTGGTGAGGTGTCCTTACGTAGTTCTTACACTGTATTACTGTTGGTTATGTGCAAATGCTTTATACACTGCCTCTAAGATAAGCCTGACTACTCGTGCCAAGTACCAAGGGGGTGAGCAGGGGTTATTTTAGGCATGTAACTCCCTTATCCAGACTAGGAAGAAGGGTCCCTGTTTGGACAAAGTTACCTACCTCTGCCAACTAGAGACCCCCATTTCTAACAAGCACCGTGAAAGGAGCACCATAGCGTCATTAATGACGACACAGCCTTCCTTGCACGTGATGGGGCTTTTTAGCCTACAATATAGGTAACAATTGGAAACGAGGAGGCACTTTAATTAAGGGATGACATATATGTTATGCATTTTAAAAGATTCATATGGACATAGCCTCGGGAGAGCCCGTCTCATGGTGTATTTCATATAGCATCAAAGGCAGAATATGAGACTGGCTGGTCTGTTTCTCAATAGTAAAGTATGTAGCGCCTTGACTATGAGCACGGCGCAGGGTCTGGGTTCTATATTGATAAATTAATATTATTAACACAACGTGGGCAGTCAAATAGGACAGAATGCAGCACACAGGCAAAGAGGAAGTAACAAGGAGAAATAAAGTTATTTCTCCTTGTTTTGCCTCTCTTGCTGAGGGGTGCACCATTTTGGTGCAATTGCAGACTGTAGTAAATATGGGTTTATGCCCAAATACATGGTTGAATGCACCGGAATGCCGATGTTACACCTGTGTACAATCTCCCAGATGCAAAGTAACGTAACTCTTTTTTTTTACAGAACCACGCAAATTGGGCTTTGTATGGCTTTGTAAATTCCAAAAGACACTTTGCGTTGCAGCTGCACCAAAAAAGTGGCACAGCCATGGCGCAAATTGTTGGTAAATCCGGGTCTAAGCCTGCTACACTACGCAGAGTAGCTGTGGTCACTACCTTCGAATAGTTCCTCTGCGGAACATCCTTCACCGCAGCTCCTGCCACTTTTTGATCAGATTCAGGTTGTAGCTGGGAGCCATCTTAGGCAGAGAATTGCCTGGTTCTTGTTTGCGGTGCTTGTTAGAGGAAGGCGGGAGGACCGATCACCAGGCTGGATTCAAACTCCACCTGTAGACTGCTGGCTCAACTTGTGGTCTTTCTTCTCCAACATCCTCTGGGCATGTGTCCACCATGGTCTCTGTTGGAAGCCACTCCTTCTGGTCTTGCCTGGTGGTGGGTTTTGCAAACCTACTTCCAGTCTTTGTTGTTCGCTCGTTACCCGGTTGTGCTGGTCCAGCCCACAAAGTTGTGATCCAATGTAAAACAACATGGCGGACATCTGTGGTTGGAAGGCTTGCATTAGGTCTGTGGTGATCTCTGTTGCCATATTGGCTCTTGCGCCCAAAACTAAGGGCTAGAAACGGGGCGGCTCTTCCAACTCAGTCCTTGCTGCTTCCGGCTGCAACGCCCTTCCTCGCCATCTACGGGTCACCACAGACGGAAGACCCTTCAAACGGGGCCTAAACCATGGCTGGTCAATCTGGCTTTCCAATGATCAATCTACCTGGACTTCTGGTCACCAGACCTTAGCTCCGGGACACTCAATTGAGTAGCTGCGCGCTGTACAAAAAACCAATAATAATAATTATAGCTTATGGTCAGTTGAGGAGATTCCTTTTGAAGCCGCTTGGCGTACTCAGTGGAGAAGTGTGGCTCAATGGTTAGAGCAGCAGACCCTGATGCTAAGGTCTGGCCCGGGACCAGGGTTCAATTCCAGCCTCGGCGGGTCTCGGGCTCAATTTCCTCGGACCTGATAATTCTCGCCTCGGTGCCTATTCTAACCATGGGTCCCACGCTGCGACTCTGGGCAATAGCTTGCTTAGTCTCCACAACGGCCCTAACAGCGCTGGGATGCCTGGCTTCACCTTGGGGGTACCCAGGAGTGGGCACTTCACAGGGAAAAGCCAGGAAGGGTTCCACAGTGGTATGTGTATAGCACCAAGACACTCATGAGTATAAGTGCGCTTTACAAGTGTGAATCATTTAATTTCAATTTACTCTGCGGCATCTATAGAGTGCGGTTTCCATGAGGATCTGCAGCCCTTATTCCCAAAACAAGATGGCCGCCCGCCCTGTTCACACAAAGGCATGGCGGGAGCCGGGTGCCACACAGAGCCTTCAGCCAAGATTGATCCAACGGCGCTGCGTGAATATAGCAGTGCTGCGTTGTACCAATGAACACAAATTGAGCAACGTCAAATCTGCAAAGCGTCAAACGCTTATGATGTCATCAGTTACAAAATAATGGCGGTTTTGCACTAAAGGCAGTCCACCATGGGACAAAAGTTAGACAGAAGTGTCTTACTTGTACTTGAGGTGCACTCTTGAGCACAAATGTCTACGCAATGGCAACTGGAGAAGGGCAACACTTGTAAAATGTGTAATGTGGCTTCAATGACACATGGTGCATTGCAATATCTCGCAATATTCCACTTGCCAATTGTTCGCGCCTGGTTTGATTTGACATTAGCATACATGCCAACATTTTAAAATTAGAAGGAGAGAGATAAAAAAAATCGGGGGACTTTATTTTCCCTTTTGATATACATTGCAGCAAAGGCAATTTTAGGGGGAGACACTTAAAATAAGTCAATTTTTTGCATAAAAAATCGTGAGTCTCTCGCCTGAATCAGGTCTGTTGGCATGTATGCATTAGGATATCACGTAACGCCAAGGTGGGCTGGTTTAGTTGATTGGCTTTGCATGAAACCCCCCGGGACTTTGGCATTATCCCCTCTCAGGGCTGGCTCTAGGGCGGTGCGATTGGAGCCATCGCACCGGGCGCTGACTTGGGGTGGGGGAGACATCTTTTTTTAAAGTACCTGCTGCTGAGTTCTTTGCCTCCAGCAATTTTCAGGCATCAATTAGAATGTCAAGAATGTCAAGATCACTCCCA
This sequence comes from Lissotriton helveticus, assembly GCF_964261635.1. Lineage (NCBI taxonomy): Eukaryota > Metazoa > Chordata > Amphibia > Caudata > Salamandridae > Lissotriton > Lissotriton helveticus. The sequence goes on along the minus strand of NC_136064.1, from coordinate 96,923,875 downwards.
TGATTGTCTTCGTGGAAAGAGACCGAAGTTTTGTCTAGTGGAAGTTTTGACTCATTGTAAAGTAGAGCAGAGGGTTAGAATGCCTGCTGCTAAGAACATGTACCATGCAGATAAAGTGCATATCATGTAAATGGCATTTAGGGTGAATGCTTCTGTAAGAGAGCTCCTTTTGCTACCTGTCGTTTATAAGTCAAAATCCTAATACAGAACAGTGAGCTATTAACTGTCTTCAAAGAGCTGCATGCAAACTGCTAGGTATATGTTAGCGCTATATGCTTTTTTGCCCAGTCTTTTATTATGCTGGGTCTGGTGGCTTAGTGGACTAATGCATCCACTACAGGCGCCTGTGTTTGACCTCATGGTCACAGGTTCAAATCCCGGAGGGTCCACTCAGCCTTTCATCTATCTGAGGTCGACTCAGCGACTTAACGGTGATAAGTGCGCTTTATAAATACACGTTTAATGTTTATTATCCTCACCGTGCCAAAAGGGATCATTTGGATAGAAAACAATTCTAATATTAAAGAGAACCCCTAACAATGATTTTATGTTTTAAATTCAGAATTTGTACTTTTTGAGAATAAGGATCTTAAACTATATTGCCTACCAGTATCGATACAATCTAATCCCAATCTGCTGTCATTCCGGAAACAATTAAAAACCTTCTTGTTCACTACCCCCCTTTAATTCCTCTGGCTGATCCCCCTTCAGTGCTCAGTTATCACTAGCCTACACTAGCGCTTGGACGCCCCTGGGCAGCAATCGCGCTTTATAAATTCTCTTTTCATTTAATTTCATTTCACATGTCACTCCTACGCTACACCGTGTAATCTTGTCTGATGTAACATTTCCTATACACTGATTTATACACATATGATTGTTTCTGTGCAAAGTGTGTGTGATGTAAAGTGCTCTGACACCTCACACTGGTATGAGTGGTGCTATAGAACTAAATGAATTTGACTGAGAGAGTGGTTATGGAGACTTGAGGGGCGCTGTTAAAGGGTGCTAGGAATCCATGGCAGAGGTGGTCATGAGGGGGGGGCAACAAACATTGTCGCACAGGGCGCCACCAGTGTTAAAGACGGCGCTGTCCCCTCCCCGCTACAGTTGGTGGTGTAACAAAACTTGAGGGGGGCTCCCTGCAAAGCACGCGTAGGCCCCCCTCTCCCTGGCTCACCACCTTCCACTTCTGCTGAGGTGCCCCATGGAGATTGCCCCCCGCACTATGGGGGCTTATGTTATGCCACTGGTTACAACTCCTTTGCATACGTTAACAGAAAAACTGGTGCTCCTTGGCGCAAAGCGATTTTGGCGCTGCACTTGTATCAACTTTTGGCACAAAATCGTTTGTGCCTGAAACTGAATTAGTGCTTCTGTTTGCTCTGCAGAGTGCCGCAATGCACCGGTCAAGCTCCAGTAAAAACATATCGTGAATCTGGGCCCTCCCACACCGCGCGGCGACCTCTGCAAGTCACAGCCAATAATGAAGAGGATCATAACTAACGAGTGGGTTTTGCAATCAGGGTTTCAAAAGGTGGTCCATGCTGAGGCTCTGCCCAGCTGGGCACCAGAGTGGGCACAGTACAGGACCTCAGAAGCCTCATTGCACCTCCCCGGGCCACCAGGCGCAGAGCAATATGTCAACACGAGCGATGTCGCGTGCCAAAAGATGGGTGTCCTGATGAGGTGTTGCAGCCTGGCTAGATATAAACTCACCCAGAATGCAGCTGACTGAGGGTTGTCCAGCACACTGAGCTACTCTACTGCCTTCAGGGACATCAGGAAGGCTGAGGAGTGAGCCCAGAAGGTGGAGATGGAGAGAGGTCCAAGTTGTCCCACTGAGCAGTCATGTACGGATGTATGACGTTACAACGCATGCTTTTACAACGCATGCCATTACAATGCAGGTTTTACAACGCAAGTCGTTACAACGACTTGCGTTGGATGGCGCTGGATAGTGAATAGTTTAATTTACTATTCCAACTCCAGTCCCAGTGGATAGTAGGGAAGGTGTTGGATAGTAATTAAACTATTGCCTATCCTAGAGCGCCCTCCAGCGCAATTCGTTGTAATGACTTGCGTTGTAAAAGTTGCATTGTAATGGTAGTGCGTTGTAAAAGTTGCGTTGTAAAGGATGTTTCCCGTCATGTACTCTTCTGCTGCCACATCTGCTACACACAGACCTGACTCCCTTCCATGACAAACGTTTAGATTTGTGGCCACCGGCTCTCCGCACAGTGGCAGGTAGACCTTCTCTGCACCCTGTCCACCACCCACTGCCCTCACCCGGTCTCTCAGATCTCAAACATGGTTTTTGCAGGCTCATCAGCCCATGTGGAGCTGCACAAAGCCCACTGCAGGGACCCCAGAAATACAAGCCTGCTCTTTCAGGTGGCCAACCAGATGTTTCAAGATATCTTGTAGAGCAAAGGCAACCAGAGCTGCAGATTTCGGCAGGCTACCTGAAGCCCCAGCGCTAGGGTAGACATCTGGGTCCATGTCATCTTTGGTTTTTACACTGAGTTTTTGATAATTGTTTGTCATGTTGGTTAATTCTGATATATTGTGCATTGCCTGGGAATAACATTTTAGCTTCCATGTCAGCAACACGCCATGCTGAGCTTATGTGTCACAATACACCGTCTTCTGGTGAAGACCACAGCTACGCAGACCTCGCCCTGGCAGAGATCCCCCGCATCCGCAGAAGCAGAGCGGGTGGAAGAGCCGTCTCCTACGTCGCAGTCAAGGCCTGGAACGAGCTCGACATCAGACGCTCCCCGACCCTGCACACCATCAGGAAGAACCTCAAAACCTGGCTCTTCGACTGAACGGAGCTGCTCTCCCCCCCACCCAACGCCTTGAGACCCTCACGAGTGAGTAGCACGCTCTACAAAATCCCTGATTGATTGAATGAAGGCGATTCATGACAACATGGTGTTCAGACAACACAGAGGGAGGGCTTGATGGTGCCTGCCTGCTATCCAACTCAGCCCTCCAATGGTGCCTTGTTTTGATAATAGTGACCCTCTTCTTCAAAACTAAGCTAACATAATTGTCAAAACCAGGAATGCTTGACTCAGTGGGTCTTCCAACAAACCCTACTGCAGAAGAGCTGGTGAAAGTAATAGGTCTTGGAAATTACCATAGCGTAGAACAGCTGTTAAAAGCAGTGGGTCCATGAACTGACCATTCCATAGAACAATTGTTGGAATTATAGAGGCTTTGAACGGATCCTATTGCAGAAGAGCTGATAAAATCAGTGGGTCTTCGAACTGACCACACCATAAAACAGCTGTTGAAAGCAGTGGGTTGTGAAATTTAATATACCATAGAACGGCTGTTAAAAGCAGTGGCTTTTCAAATTGACCATACCGTCAAACAGCAGTTGAAATTAATGGGACTTCGAACAGACCCTACTGCAGAAGAGCTGATGAAAGCAGTGGGTCTTCGAAATGACCACCCCATAGAACAGCTGTTGAAAGCAGTGGGTCATGATACTTAACACACTGTAGAATTACAGTTAAAAGCAGTGGGTCTTCAAACTGAAAACATCGTGGAACAGCTGTTGAAAGCATTGTGGCTTTGAACTGACCATACCATAGAACAGGTGTTGAAAGCAATAGGGCTTTGAACCGACCTTACTGTAGAATAGTTGTTGAAAGTAGTGGGTCTTCAAACTGACTTTAAGGCAGAAGAGTTAATTTAATCATTGGGACTCCGAACAGACCATACCATAATGCTAATTAAATCAGAGGGTCATCGAACAGATCAGCTGTTGAAAGCAGTAGACCTTCGAACCCACATACCGTAGAACGGCTGTTAAAAGCAGTGAGTGTTTGAACCGTAGACCAGTTGTTGAAAGCAGTGGGTCTTCGAACAGACCCTACTACAGAAGAGCCGTTGAAAGCAGTGGGTTGTGAAATTTAATATACCATAGATCGGCTGTTAAAAGCTGTGGCTTTTCAAATGGACCATACCATAGAACAGCTGTTGTAATTAATGGGACTTCAAACAGACCCTACTGCAGAAGAGCTGATGAAAGCAGTGGGTCATCAAACTGACCATCCAATAGAACAGCTGTTGAAAGCAGTGGGTAATCTTAACATACCGTAGAATGGCTGTTAAAAGCAGTGGGTCTTCAAACTGAAAATATCGTAGAACAGCTGTTGAAAGCAGTGTGGCTTTGAACTGACCGTACCATAGAACAGGTGTTGAAAGCAATGGGGCTCTGAACCAACCATACTGTAGGACATTTGTTGGAATTATAGAGGCTTCGAGCGGATCCTGTTGCAGAAGAGTTGGTGAAAGCAGTGGGTCTTCGAACTGACCACACCATAAAACAGCTGTTGAAAGCAGTGGGTCGTGAAATGTAATATACCCTAGAACGGCTGTTAAAAGCAGTGGCTTTTCAAATTGACCATACCGTAGAACAGCCGTTGAAATTAATGGGACTTCGAACAGACCCTACTGCAGAAGAGCTAATGAAATCAGTGGGTCTTCGAACTGACCATCCAATAGAACAGCTGTTGAAAGCAGTGGATCGTGATACTTAACATACCATAGAATGGCTGTTAAAAGTAGTGGGTCTTTAAACTGAAAATATCGTAGAACAGCTGTTAAAAGCAGTGTGGCTTTCAACTGACCATACCATAGAACAGGTGTTGAAAGCAATAGGGCTTTGAACCGACCATACTGTAGAACAGTTGTTGAAAGTAGTGGGTCTTCAAACTGACTTTAATGCAGAAGAGTTAATTTAATCACTGAGACTTCGAACAGACCGTACCATAGAACAGCTGTTAAAAGCAGTAGGTCTTCGAACTGTCCATACCATAGAAACGCTGTTGAAAGCAGTGGGACTTTGAACTGACAATACCGTAGGCCAGCTGTTGAAAGCAGTGGGTTGTCAAACGGACTCTACTGCAGAAGTAGTGATGAAAGCAGCCAATCTTCGAACTGACCATACTGTAGAACAGCTGTTAAAATCAATGGAGGTTTGAACTGACCATATATTGTAAAACAGTTGTTGAAAGTAGTGGGTCTTAAAATGGACTCTACTGCAGAAGTGCTAATTAAATCAGAAGGTCATCATACAGATCAGCTGTTGAAAGCAGTATACCTTCGAGCCCACATACCATAGAACTGGGATGTACGACGCATGGTTTTACCACGCGTACCGTTACAACGCGTTTTTTACAACGCAAGTCGTTACGATGACTTTTGTTGTAGGGGTGAGGACTTAGGAATTTTTTAATTTACTATTCCAACACCAGCCTACATACAGTAGGGAAGGTGTTGGATAGTAAATTATATTATTCCTTGTCCTGTAGCACCCTCCAGCGCAAGTCGTGGTTACGACTTGCCTTGTAAAAGACGCGTTGAAAGGGTACTGCGGAGTAAAACCTGCGTGGTAAAGGATGTTCCCCGTAGAACTGCTGTTAAAAGCAGTGAGTGTTTGAACCGAAGATCGGTTGTTGAAAGCAGTGGGTCTTCGAACAGACCCTACCGCATAAGAGCTGTTGAAAGCAGAGGGTCGTGAAATTTAATATACCATAGATCGGCTGTTAAAAGCTGTGGCTTTTCAAATTGACCATACCGTAGAACAGCTGTTGAAATGAATGGGACTTCGAACAGACTCTACTGCAGAAGAGCTGATGAAAGCAGTGGGTCTTCAAACTGGCTATCCAATGGAACAGCTGTTGAAAGCAGTGGATCGTGAAATGTAATATACCATAGAGCAGCTGTTAAAAGCAGTGGCCGTTCAAATTGACCATACCGTAGAACCGCCGTTGAAATGAATGGGACTTCGAACAGACCCTACTGCAGAAGAGCTGATGAAAGCGGTGGGTCTTCAAACTGACCGTCCAATAGAACAGCTGTTGAAAGCAGTGAATCTTCGAACTGACCATAGCGTAGAACAGCTGTTGGAAACACTGGACTCTCACTCAGGACTGGGAATAAAAGCAGAGGTGTCGTCATCAGCCAATCTTGGCCAAGACACGCGCATTGCGTAGCGATTGGACTCATCCGCGTTCCTGGGACTCGTGTATCTTCGTAAAGAGCAGCATAGGTCAAACCAATCCCGGTCCCAGGACGCTGATGAAACTTAACACACATTGTTCACAGTACTACCAGAACGCACCAGAGTACGTCACCTGCAGAAGGGAGTTTCATAAAAGCTCTGACCGCAGCCAATCCTGCTAATATTGACTCAGAGGGAGCGTAGAGGACCGCAGTGAGACGGCGAAGGAAAGGAGGTCAGCTGTCACTCAAAGTGTCCAGGGAAGGAGGTCAGCTGTCACTCAAAGTGTCCAGGGAAGGAGGTCAGCTGTCACTCAAAGTGTCCATGGAAGGGGATCAGCTGGAGTCAAAGGAGGTCAGCTGGACACTCAAAGTGTCTGGAAAAAGAGGTCAGCTGTCACTCAAATTGTCCAGGAAAGGAGGTCAGCTGTCACTCAAAGTGTCCAGTAAAGGAGGTCAGCTTAACAAAATGTCCAGGGAAGGAGGTCAGCTGTCACTCAAAGTGTCCAGGGAAGAAGGTCAGCTGTCACTCAAAGTGTCAAAGGAGGTCAGCTGGACACTTAAATTTTCTGGGAAAGGAGGTCAGCTGTCACTCAAAGTGTCAAGGAAAGGAGGTCAGCTGTCACTCAAAGTGTCAAGGAAAGGAGGTCAGCTGTCACTCAAAGTGTCAAGGAAAGGAGGTCAGCTGTCACTCAAAGTGTTAAAGGAGGTCAGCTGGACACTCAAACTGGCAGGGAAGGAGGCCAGTGGGACACTTAAGGTGTCCAGGAAAGGAGGACAGCTGGACACTCAAAGTGTCAACGGAGGTCAGCGGGACACTCAAAGTGTCAACGGAGGTCAGCGGGACACTCAAAGTGTCAACGGAGGTCAGCGGGACACTCAAAGTGTCCAGGAAAGGAGGTCAACTCACACTCAAAGTGTCTGGGAAAGGAGGTCAGGTGGACACTCAAAGTGTCTGGAAAGGAGGTCAGCTGTCACTCAAAGTGACCAGGAAAGGAGGTCAGTGGGACATTCAAAGTGTCAAAGGAGATCAGCTGTCACTCAAAGAGTCAAAGGAGGTCAGCTGGACACTCAAAGAGTCTAGGAAAGGAGGTCAGTTGGACACTCAAAGTGTCTGGAAAGGAGGTCAGCTGTCACTCAAAGTGACCAGGAAAGGAGGTCAGTGGGACATTCAAAGAGTCAAAGGAGGTCAGCTGGACACTCAAAGAGTCTGGGAAAGGAGGTCAGCTGTCACTCAAAGTGTCCAGGAAAGGAGGTCTGGTGTCACTCATAGTGTCCAGGAAAGGAGGTCAGCAGGACACTCAAAGTGTCCAGGAAATAAGGTTAGCTGGACACTCAAAGTGTCCAGGAAAGGCGGTCAGCTGGACATCCAAAATGTCAAAGGAGGTCACAGGACACTCAAAGTGTCAAAGGAGGTCAGCGTGACCCTCAACGTGACCATGGAAGGAAGTCTCTGGACACCCAAAGTGTCCAGGAAAGGAGGTCAGTAGGACCCTCAAAGTGTCCAGGGAGGGAGGTCAGCGGGACACTCAAAGGGGCATATTCTCAAGGATGTATCATCGATTTATCGGCACTTTAGCGCTGCAAAAGTGGGGATAGATTGATCGCACTATTCTCAAGCTGGAGCAAACTGCCGATATCGCCAGTTTTCCAGCGATAGCTGCGGCAAAAAACATCGCAACGGATGAGCGCAACAACTAACGCTAATGATATGCAGAGTAGGCGTTCCCGTGCAAAAACACACAAAAACACCACTTCGCGCTATTCTCAACGACCAGCCAGATCTGCGGTGCGATCCAAAAACAGGCAATATGGCGCATTAGCAGCAGGGATTTAACACCTGCCTTTTACTTGTATTAAGCTGGACCACAACCTACAGTATGAAAGGGAGCCCAGCCCAGAACCACATCTGAAGACCAACACAAGTCAGGGAGACACTGATCATGCATCTCAGAGACCCAAAAAGGCCACAACACCCACTGCCATATCCCCAGGTCCCACCCCCAGCCCCCCCTTCTCCGGACTACCACAGAGGCAGCGCAGAACAAGACAGCTGACCTTCCGAATTCATGGCCCCTCAGCCAACCAATTGCAGAATGTGGGGAGAGGTGGGAACAAAGTATGTGTGAAGGAGGCAAATCACCCATGAATAAGAATGTACACAATGCCAAGTGTGGCGGTGATGTGCGGGACAGACTTGAGTATGCAGAGCACAGACACGTCCATGTGGACATATACTGCTGGTGTTTGTAGTGTTGTGGACAGTGGACTTGCAGGCCTGCTGCTGCTTATTACTGATTTTTTTTATCGCGGTTGGGCCCATCGCCACTTTTTTCACGTTCGGTTTAGATTTTTATCGCCGTCCTAGTAATTTTATTGCGGACATTTGACATGTTATCAGGAAACTATCGCATGTTACCGCCGTGTTGTGAATACGACGTTAACACAGAGTTATTTTCCCGCGATAGACGGCTATATGAAAAATTGCGTAACCTATTTTGGTGATGATTATCGCACATTGTTGTGAATATGCCCCAAAGTGTCCAGGGGTACATAGGACAACACACGAAGACCCATGACCGGACAAGGGCTGAGACAAGCGAGGGCGGTGCGGTCCGCCAAAAACATCTCACCACTGAGCCCGAACCGCCCGCGCGCCGGAGGATCCAGATGGGATATGAAATCACAGCTCACAACACAGCTGAACAAAGCCACAAGAAAAGAAATGGAGCTTTCAATGTCCCTGGGAGGCCGTAAAACCCCGGGCCTGGCTCCGAGGAGGCCGCAGCACGTGCAGCTGCGGGGTCAGAGGGAGGGGGGGGCGGGAAGATGGGGGGTCACAGAGAAGGGTCAGGACGGGGCGTTATTAGCAGCAGCTCCAAGGCCCGGCTCTAGGCGCTCGATCCATCCCTGTCTCATGGAAGGAAGGAAGGAAGCTGCCACGAGGCGGGAAGGGCCGGGTCACTGGGGTGGCAAACACTGCGCTGAGAGACTGCGCATGCGCAGCCGAGCTCAGGGACAGCTCCCTCCTGGGTAACAGCATCCATGACCCTGTGTGTAACCCTGGTGCAATCGCTGGTCCTCTCCAGACTGGACTACTGCAATTCTCTTCTTACTGGCCTCCCCAAATCCCACCTGTCCCCCCTTAAATCTGTTCTCCATTCAGCAGCTCGTTTCATTTATGGGGCCAAAAGAAGCGACCACATCACACCCATGTTATCTACCCTCCGCTGGCTTCCCATGGAGGCAAGATCTATCTACAAGACTGCCTGCATCACCCACAAAGCCTTGCACTCATCCTCTCCTCGCTACCTGGTGAATAAACTGAAACTCTCTGGAGGCTCTAGACCCTCACGCAATGCGGAGAATCTTCTGCTTGAACCTCCCACTTTCAAGAAGGAAAGAACGATGGCACAATCCTTTTCGGGCAACGCGGTGAGAATCTGGAACTCCTTTCCGCCCCAGCTCCGGACCACCGCCTCCTCCCAGGCCTTCAAAACTGACCTCAAAGCTCTCCTCCTTCAAAGACACTTCCAAATGTAACTCATGCCCTCTCTATTATCCGTAGGAAGCCCTTCCATTATAGATAAATCTACTTTACATGACTATGGAAGTGTTTTCCCAGTGTGTTCTTGTGGTCTGAGAGTCTGCCATTTTGTGCAGTACTATCTTTCTACCTGTGTCTGGTACTCATGTGTAACTTGCACCCGTCACTTTCTCTTGTAACACACTGTTTTCTACCTCCTACAATTGTTTACCTGCACAAGTGCCACCATTCCCTTCTTATTTGTTCTTGTGCTTGAGTGCCCTCCATATATTGCAGTATTATAGCTTTATGTTTACCTTGTATGCTTTTGTAACCGGCACACGTCACTTTTTCCTCCTGTATTGCACCGTTTGCTACCTCTTGTATTTTGCTGGCTCACGATTGTCATTTTTGCTTCATTTAATGTAACGTTTGCCTTTCTATTTGGTTCACTTGTAATGTTCTCATGTACCAGTTCTGTTCCTATTGTGAAGCGCTCTGACACCTTCGGGTAAAGTCCGCGCTATATAAAAACGCACAAATAAATAAATAAATAAATAAATAAATACAGGAGCTCAGAGTCAGAGCCCGTCCTGGCACTCTCTCCTATGAAACCCTGAGCTCAGGGACAGCTCTCTCCTGTGTAACACCCCGGCTTAGAGACCGCCCCCCACCCCCGTGAGGCCTGCAGCCCCGAGCTCCGGTATATTTCAGGGCGGCCATGACACAGCTTTTGGCGGGAAGCCGAGGCTCTCTGGCAGCCACCCAGGCGGATTCCGGCGCTGAAAGCGATATGAGGGGGAATATTAATAAAAAGAGAGCCCAGGGCACCGGCCGGGGTCAGGAAGAATCCAAAATATGTTCATAAACAGGGGGAGTTGGCGCGAGATGCATTTATTACTAGGGATGGGCGTTTGTAGAAGCATAACTTGCGAGGTGAATACTGAAAAACCTCATAAAGTTTTATCACGGATAATCCTAACTGCTGACACACATACAGATACAGATACTGACTGGGGAAGACCCATCCGATGTGTGACCCTGGACAAGAGGCTCAATGCTGGTGAAGAGAAGACAGACATTTGAATAAATGACGCGGACGATATGGTTCGTGACCCCGTGGTCCGGACGCCTTTCGCTCATCGATAACTCCCTCCAAACGTCAGAGTTCATAGTGCGCTAAGGCGGAGTTGCAACAGTTACTATTGGCCAATAGTTTCCTCTTGAATAAAGAGCACGGGGTTAAAAACAACCAATGTAGAAGAAAAACATAGGGGGCATATTACCAAGGGTGGCAATATTGAATGTTTTTGACCGCTAAGCAACGATAATTCCATCGCCCTATTACCAAGCTGTCGCTAACACCAGCTGGCGACAGCTTGTAGGCGATAGCGAGCAGTTTGGGGCCCGCTTTGCATGTCAGAGATATTTATCGCTAATGACATGCAAAGTGGGCGTACCCAACCGGTTAGCGACTGAAAGCAGTCGCTAACCTCGCTATCGCCTATTACCAAGAAAGGCGAAGTGATGGAAATATTTGCGCTAAGCGCGAATATCACCAAACGCGAATATCGCCAAACGCTAACGCCTGCAAATACCAGTTCTTAGCCATGTTATCCAATGGGACGTGGATAACATGGCTAACAGCATTTGCACGCTAATGCGTGAACACCGCTGGTTTTCCAGCGATGTTCACGCTAACGCCTGCAATATTATCGCTTTTGAGATAAACGTTGGTAATAGGACGTTCTCTCAGCGATAATATTGGGCGAAGCGCGGCGTTAAAAAAACTAACGCTAAGCTCAGTTAGCGATAAATATCGCTAACTGTTGGTAATATGCCCCATAGTCCGAGTAGTGCAGGCAGAGCTAGAAGTATGACGAATTTTATACCCAACTTTGCTCCAACCAAGTTTAACCCAAGGCACAAATACGTTTATATAGTGTATAAGCTTTGGTTTCAATAGAAACATCAGGAGGAGTAGAAAGGTTGTTAAGTGAAGAAGAAAGATTAGAGGAAGAATCAATGCAATTCTCTCTAAGAGTGTCTAAGATGACGAAATAATTAGCAGAGTATGAGGATGGAAAATGAAAACGGGTACTTTAGTCATGGAAAGAAACGAAATGGCCATCATGAATGATCTGAGATATCAAAATGAGGCCTTTAGATAGCCAAGGGAGCCATTTAAGAGTCCTGCGTGCTATGGTAATACCAAATTGGAGTTAATAACAACTGAAAGGGATTGTAAACACTGTAAAGAATTTTTTTTGACAACGGAACTGGAAAACATTAATAAAGAGGAAGACATAACTTAAGTTTTGGTCTTAAGTTAAACTTAACACCAAAACGTACGTTTAACTGAGACAAAATCCTAACTTTACTACTCCTAAATGCGCTTTGTGAATACCGAAAGTCGTAAAATTAGGATTTTGTCTCAGATTACTTTTGTAAATTGTGACCCATGAGTTGATTCTGAGATGCTGTGGGACCACGAGTCTTTTCAGAGATGCTGTGGAGCACGAGTTTATTCAGAGAAGCTGTGGGACCACAAGTCTATTCAGAGATGCTGTGGGACCATAAGTCTATTCAGAGATGCTGTGGAACCACAAGTCTATTCAGAGATGCTGTGGAACCACGAGTCTATTCAGAGATGCTGTGGAACCACGAGTCTATTCAGAGATGCTGTGGAGCACGAGTTTATTCAGAGAAGCTGTGAGTCCACGAGTTGATTCAGAGATGCTGTGGAACCACGAGTCTATACAGAGATGCTGTGGGACCACGAGTCTATTCAGAGATGCTGTGGAGCACGAGTTTATTCAGAGAAGCTGTGAGTCCACGAGTTGATTCAGAGAGGCTGTGGAGCACGAGTTTATTCAGAGAAGCTGTGAGTCCACGAGTTGATTCAGAGATGCTGTGGAACCACAAGTCTATTCAGAGATGCTGTGGGACCACAAGTCTATTCAGAGATGCTGTGGAACCACGAGTCTATTCAGAGATGCTGTGGAACCACGAGTCTATTCAGAGATGCTGTGGAACCACGAGTCTATTCAGAGATGCTGTGGAACCACGAGTCTATTCAGAGATGCTGTGGGACCACGAGTTGTTTCAGAGATGCTGTGGAACCACGAGTCTATTCAGAGATGCTGTGGGACCACGAGTCTATTCAGAGATGCTGTGGAACCACGAGTCTATTCAGAGATGCTGTGGGACCACAAGTCTATTCAGAGATGCTGTGGAACCACGAGTCTATTCAGAGATGCTGTGGAGCACGAGTTTATTCAGAGAAGCTGTGAGTCCACGAGTTGATTCAGAGATGCTGTGGAACCACGAGTCTATACAGAGATGCTGTGGGACCACGAGTCTATTCAGAGATGCTGTGGAGCACGAGTTTATTCAGAGAAGCTGTGAGTCCACGAGTTGATTCAGAGAGGCTGTGGAGCACGAGTTTATTCAGAGAAGCTGTGAGTCCACGAGTTGATTCAGAGATGCTGTGGAACCACAAGTCTATTCAGAGATGCTGTGGGACCACAAGTCTATTCAGAGATGCTGTGGGACCACAAGTCTATTCAGAGATGCTGTGGAACCACGAGTCTATTCAGAGATGCTGTGGAACCACGAGTCTATTCAGAGATGCTGTGGGACCACAAGTCTATTCAGAGATGCTGTGGGACCACAAGTCTATTCAGAGATGCTGTGGAACCACGAGTCTATTCAGAGATGCTGTGGAACCACGAGTCTATTCAGAGATGCTGTGGAACCACGAGTCTATTGAGAGATGCTGTGGGACCACGAGTTGTTTCAGAGATGCTGTGGAACCACGAGTCTATTCAGAGATGCTGTGGAACCACGAGTCTATTCAGAGATGCTGTGGGACCACGAGTCTATTCAGAGATGCTGTGGAACCACGAGTCTATTCAGAGATGCTGTGGGACCACAAGTCTATTCAGAGATGCTGTGGAACCACGAGTCTATTCAGAGATGCTGTGGAACCACGAGTCTATTCAGAGATGCTGTGGGACCACGAGTCTATTCAGAGATGCTGTGAAACCACGAGTCTATTCAGAGATGCTGTGGGACCACGAGTCTATTCAGAGATGCTGTGGAACCACGAGTCTATTCAGAGATGCTGTGGAACCACGAGTCTATTCAGAGATGCTGTGGGACCACAAGTCTATTCAGAGATGCTGTGGAACCACGAGTCTATTCAGAGATGCTGTGGGACCATGAGTTGATTCAGAGATGCTGTGGGACCACGAGTCTATTCAGAGAGGCTGTGGAGCACGAGTTTATTCAGAGAAGCTGTGAGTCCACGAGTTGATTCAGAGATGCTGTGGAACCACAAGTCTATACAGAGATGCTGTGGGACCACGAGTCTATTCAGAGAGGTTGTGGAGCACGAGTTTATTCAGAGAAGCTGTGAGTCCACGAGTTGGATCAGAGAGGCTGTGGGACCACGAGTCTATTCAGAGATGCTGTGGGACCACAAGTCTATTCAGAGATGCTGTGGGACCATGAGTTGATTCAGAGATGCTATGGAGCACGAGTTTATTCAGAGATGCTATGGAGCACGAGTTTATTCAAAGATGCTGTGGAACCACGAGTCTATTCAGAGATGCTGTGGGACCACAAGTCTATTCAGAGATGCTGTGGGACCATGAGTTGATTCAGAGATGCTATGGAGCACGAGTTTATTCAGAGATGCTATGGAGCACGAGTTTATTCAGAGATGCTGTGGAACCATGAGTTGATTCAGAGATGCTGTGGAACCATGAGTCTATTCAGAGATGCTGTGGACCCCTTGGGACCACTTCCTGTTTGTGAGTGGTTTATCGCCTACTTGAAGTTGGTAGTAAACTGCAAGTGTTTTGTGGCCGCAAATGCGGTCGCAAAACATTTGTACGTGGCATTGTGACTCGCTATTAGGAAGGGACGGCCCTTCCTAATAGCAGGAGTCGCAAATGCTATTTTGCGAGTCTATAACTCGTAAAATAGCATTTGTACATTCTGTTACCCTTTTTTGCTGTCACACACGGGAGGATCTCCCGTTTGCTGCTACAAAAAAGGGTTGTACATCTGGCCCTTAACCTCTCGGTGCTTACCAAAAATGAATGTGTCCTTGTGCAGCGTAACTGGTAGTCATGTAACGCACTCCAATACCTTCAGGTCGACTACACTCTATATAAAAATTGCACACAAAAAAAAGACTGTGCCTCCATGTGACCCCCAATGTAAACCCCCTCCATCCACCACATCTGGAGCGCGAGAGGGAGTAGGCGCCAGTTTATGTCTTCCAGCTCTGCCACTATGTGTGGGCCTGTGACGGGAGGGACAGACACATACATACATAACACTCGTATCAGCACGTGCAGCGACCTTCAGTTTATATTTTTGTATAAATGTGGCTGAGGTCCCGTGTGTGACTCATCCTGGCCACAGAACACTCCGTTCCCAACACGTACATTTTGATTTTGTGTGTGTTGTAAGATAGTGCAGGTATCCGCCTCTATGTCATTTGTGCGGGGCTCATTTTTTTGCAGTTTGATATAGCGCAGTTTTGGTCCCAGTGCATTTGAGCACTTTACATGGCAATCAGAAGTTTAACATTAAAGCATACTGTTTTTAAGCATGGGTGGTTAAGTGAGGTGCCCAGAATCACAGGATGACGAGCAGACGCCGGGATTTGAACCTGGTTCCTCAATTCCATTGTCAGCAGCTCTAGTCACATCTCCCTATTCCTGTTGCGATGCCCATCAGAAGGTCACGCTGCAGCAGATGCCCGCCGGAATACACTGGCTACTGCCTGTCAGAGGGCACACAGACACACTCCATCTGGAAGGGTCATTTTAGCAGCTTTTGTGCTCACGCACCCATACTTCAGAGCCTGAGCCCTGCTGTCACTAGGAGCACTCGTACTCCCTGTCCCAAGGAGAACTTCCCGTACTCAAGGGGAGAAACTTGAAAGTGCCGGCACTCAGTACTCAGTACTGGCTCCTTTCCATCGCTGCTAATTTTGCGGCACTGCAAGTGAACCACTTTGCTCGTTTGACTTCTTGTGCTTACTATGTTATGTTATGTTATTAAAACTTACATAGCATGCTTATACCCGTAGGTGTCTTGGTGCTTTCAAGCTCAAACAAACCACGCTGACGTATAGCTAAATTCTGAAGAGCCACGTCTTAAGTTGTTTTCTGAAGTCGAGGAGGGTAGGTATAGTCCTGAGGTGTAGTGGAAGGGAGTTCCACAGCCTGATGGTATTGTAGCTGAAACTCCCACCACCCCAGCTCGCCTTTTTGATTCTAACCGTGGACACCAAGCTGGCGTTGGCCGATCGAAGAGTTCTATTTGGAGAATACCAGCTGAATATTTCCAAAGGAATTGTGGACCTTCTCTATGCAGAGCCTTGCGAGCAATACAGAGAGCCTTAAATTTACCTCGTTGGCACACTGGGAGCCAGTGGAGATCCTGGATCCCTGTCCTAACTGACCGATATTTGGGAATATCCAGGATTAATCTAGCAGTAGCATTCCGTACCGCCGGCAACTTCCTAAGTAGTCTGGCTTGGAGGTTCATACATAGGCTGTTGCAATAGCCAGTGTGGACAAAACTAACGAAGACACAACTGTTTTTCTGGCGTTTCTTGGATTGAAGGGGAGGAACAGTGCCCCGACGACAATCAGAGCCCCCTTGACAGTCAAAACGGTTGTATGTCAGCACAACGCGGGCTATTACCATGCATGCCATTACAACGCTGTTTTTACAACGCAAGTTGTTACAGCGACTTTCGCTGTATGCGCTGGATAGTGGAATAGTTTAATTTTCTATTCCAACTCCAGCCCACGTTACAGTAGGGAAGGAGTTGGAATAGAAAATCAAACTATTCCTTGTCCAACAGCGCCCTCCAGCGCGAGTCGTTGAAACGACTTGCGTTGTAAAAGCAGCGTAGTAGTGGCAGCGCGTGGTAATGCCCGCGTTGTAAAGGCTGTTACCCGTCAAAACGCCCATCTAACCTCGGCCTGGGGCTCGGATTGGACAGGGCTACAATCAGGAATAGTCCAAGAGAACCGACTGCACTCGACGAGCCGCCAAATCACCCCTATCGAATGTGTCGAGATTCACTTTACCCCAAGGGATGTAACCTCCGCCCCCCCAGCGGAGCCGGGGATGTTTGAGAACTGCTCCTCCGCATCACAGCTGCCGGTCGAAGCTCAGTCTTATCAATCAAATAAGATGGATGTGCAAGTGGACCTGCTAAATACAGCAGCATTATTTGTCTCTGTATTGATCATAAGCTGGCGGAACTGAACAAATGACTAACCCAAGCACGAAACTACGCAGTCGGACTGCTCCGGTGCACCAGTGATCGATAAACTTGATGAAATGAAATGAATGAATGAATTTGTACTTTTAAAGCGCACTTATACCCCAACTGGGGTTTCCTGGCGCTGTACGCATACCGCTGTGGAACCCTTCCTGGCTTTTCGCTGTGAAACGTCCACTCCTGGGCACCCCCAAGGTGGAACCAGGCATCCCAGCGCTGTTGGGGCCATTGTGGAGATTAAGCAAGCTATTGCCCAGAGTTGCAGAGTGGGACTCCATGATTGGAATAGGCACCGAGGCGAGAATTATCAGGTCCGTGGAAATTGAGCCCAAGACCCGCCGAGGCGGGAATTGAACCCTGGTCCCGGGCCAGACCTCTGTATCAGGGTCTGCCGCTCCAACCACTGAGCCACACTTCTACACTGCCCACAGCTCTGGGCACTTTAATAATATTCAATCGGGCCTATTACCTCAGGGCTAGATTTGGATTCTATAACCCTACGAGACAGGTGAGATCCGCCAGCAAATTGTTGCAGTGATACCCAGAAGTCAGCGCGGAGGAGGGGTGGAGGTCTCTTCCGTATCTGGGATGGTAGCCTGGAATCCGCGTCCTCTGGAGCTGCGGGCAGTGGGTGACGCTGCAGTCTTTAAGAAATATATCTTTTAATCGTCAGGTTGTAAAGCGTAAAAATACAATGGGAAGAAAGGGGGCCCCTCCAGCAGTTGTAACGTTTCCAGCACCACAAGGGGTCCAACATCTGTGTGCCAGGTCTGGTGGCGCAGCGGACTAACGCTTTCATTACAGGGGCCTGTGTTTGATCTCATGGTCACAGGTTCAAATCCCAGCGGGTCCACTCAGCCTTTCATCCTTCTGAGGTCGATAAAATGAGTACCATTGAGTTGGATAACAATAAACATCTGTCATTCAGTGTCAAAATACCTACGGGGGAGGATGTATGTTGTAACAACGCATGCTTTTTCCACGCATGCCTTTACAATGCAGGTTTTACAACGCAAGTCGTTACAACGACTTGCGTTGGGGGGCGCTGGATAGTGAATAGTTTAATTTACTATTCCAACTCTAGTCCCCCGTGGATAGTAGGGAAGGTTTTGGATAGTAAATTAAACTATTCCCTATCCTACAGCGCCCTCCAGCGCAAGTCGTTGTAACGACGTGCGTTGTAATTCCTGCGTTGTAAAGGTACTGTGTCGAAAAAGTTTCGTTGTAAAGGATGTTTACCTACGGGTGAACGTGTTCTTTACAAATACTTATGTTATGTGCCAACTTTTTTTTTACCAGTTTGAAACAGCGCTGCACGTCCCTTGGCACGTGCTCGGGGTCCCCAGGCCTCGCAGGCTAAAGGGGAAGGCCTCTAATTGAGGAATATTGAAAGAGAATGTGCCAAGGCAACGTGCTTAGAAGACAGCCCCTCTCACCCACCCCTGGGTCATTGTAATTTTTGCATTTATATAGCCGTTACTACCACTGACGAGGCGTCAAAGCTCTTTTCGGCGAGTAGCACGCTACTCCAGATCCCAAATAGATTAGTGGTGGATTCGTATGGGGTAATTGGAGTTGTTTGAGCGGCGGACACATGAGTCTGTTTGTTGGATTGAATACGAGAATGGAGGAATAGAAGAGTGACGAGTCTAGAAAGGGTTACTAGGGAGATCATAGCAGTAAGATGAGGTTTAGCATGAGTAAAGGAGAGATGGAAAAGGGAAGAGTCCCTAGAAAGGGATGGGGAGATCAGAGTAGGAAAATTGGATGTGGGGTGAGCCAAAGGAGGGATACATAAGGGAAGAATTTAGGGGCATATCAACAAGCCGGCGATAAAAAACATTTCGTCCGAAAAGCGGCGATAATGTTATCGCTATATTAGCAAGGTCACGCATCCTTGCCTTAGCGCACTTTCCCATAACGCACACCAGCGAGGACATTGCCGACTTCGTCAGCCCGCACGCCCTCCCCTCCGCTGACTACATCCTCCTGGGGGACCTCAACTTCCATCTGGAGAACAACAACGACCGCAACACCAGCACCCTGCTCGACAACCTCGCCAATCTTGGACTCAAGCAGCTGGTGTCCACCCCCACCCACCTCGCTGGACACACACTCGACTCCGTCTTCTCCTCCAGCACAGACGTCGCCTTCAGCCACGCCACAGAACTCCACTGGACGGACCACAGCTGCGTCCACTTCGCCTTCAAGAGAACGACGACCCACCACCACCAGCAACAGGCCGCCCGCAGAAGCTGGAACAAGATCACAGCAGACCAGCTCGACACCACCCTGAGCCAACACCCTCCTGCCAGCTCAGCGAACCCCAGCCAGGCCGCCGAGAACCTCACGAAGTGGATCAGCATCTGCGCGGACGAGCTCGCCCCGCTGAGGACCCCGCCCAGCAGACCCGGAAGCAAGAAAGCCCCATGGTTCACCGACGAACTCAAGAGCTCCAAGAAGAACTGCCGAGCCCTCGAGAAAGTCTGGAGAAGGGAACCTACACCGGACAACAGGACCACCCTCAAACTGGCCACTCGGAAGCACCACCAGCTGATCCGCGCCGCCAAGAAAACTGCTTTCAAGGACCGGCTGGACAACAACGCACACAACAGCAAGGAACTCTTCAACATCGTGAAAGAGCTTTCCAACCCCAGCGCGGGAAACAACGACATCACCCCATCGCAAGACCTCTGCGACTCCCTCGCTTCCTACTTCCACAACAAGATCGCGGACATACACAACAGCTTCAACAAACAACCAACGCACACCAGGACCGAACAACCACCCCCCACCACCACCCTCCACGCCTGGACCCCGATCAGCACCGAAGACACCATCCGCACGATGAACTCCATCCACTCCGGATCACCGACCGACCCCTGCCCTCACCACGTCTTCAACAAGGCCGACGCTGTCATCGCACCCCACCTGCGAGACATCATCAACACATCCTTCGACACCGCCACCTTCCCTGAGAGCTGGAAGCACGCCGAAATCAGCGCTCTACTCAAGAAACCTACAGCGGACCCCACCGAACTCAAGAACTACCGCCCCATCTCGCTCCTCCCGTTTCCAGCCAAAGTCATCGAGAAGACCGTCAACAAGCAGATGGCCGCCTTCCTCGAGACGAATGGATCCCTCGACCCCTCACAGTCCGGCTTCCGAGCCAATCACAGCACCGAGACCGCCCTCATCGCCGCCACCGATGACATCCGAGCCCTGATGGACAACGGAGAAACAGCGGCCCTCATCCTCCTAGACCTCTCCGCGGCATTCGACACTGTCTGCCACCGCACCCTAGTACAGCGCCTCAGCAACGTCGGAATCCGGGACAAGGCGCTGGAATGGATCATCTCCTTCCTCGACGGAAGAACACAGAGAGTCCGCCTACCACCGTACAAGTCAGAGGCCTCCAAAGTCATCTGCGGCGTCCCTCAAGGATCCTCTCTGAGCCCCACCCTCTTCAACGTCTACATGAGCCCCCTCGCGGCCATCGCACGCCAACACAACCTCAGCATAATCTCCTACGCCGACGACACCCAGCTGATCCTCTCCCTGACCAACGACCCCGCCACCGCCAGAGCCAGCCTACACGAGGGGATGAGAGAGGTAGCCGAGTGGATGACGACCAGCCGCCTGAAACTGAACTCGGACAAGACGGAGGTCCTCATCCTGGGCTCCTCACCCTCCGCCTGGGACGACTCCTGGTGGCCTCCCGCCCTGGGCACCGCACCCAAACCGACAGACCATGCACGCAACCTGGGCTTCATCCTGGACTCCTCCCTCTCCATGACCAGGCAAGTCAACAACGTCTCCTCGGCGTGCTTCAACATCCTACGCATGCTACGGAAGATCTTCTGGTGGATCCCCACCGAGACCAGGAAGACCGTCACCCAGGCCCTCGTCACCAGCCGACTGGACTACGGCAACGCCCTCTACGCCGGTACCACCGCCAAGCTCCAGAAGAGACTCCAGCGGATCCAGAACGCCTCAGCCAGACTCGTCCTCCACATCCCACGACACAGCCACATCTCCGGACATCTGAGAGACCTCCACTGGCTCCCCGTCAACAAAAGAATCACCTTCCGCCTCCTCACCCACGCACACAAAGCCCTACACGACCAAGGCCCGAGCTACCTCAACAGCCGGATCAACTTCTACGCTCCCAAACGCCACCTCCGGTCAGCCAACCACGCCCTCGCCGCCGTCCCCCGCATCCGAAGAGCAACTACAGGAGGAAGGTCCTTCTCCTACCTGGCCGCCAAGACCTGGAACTCCCTCCCGACCGACCTGCGCCTGACCCAAGACCACCTCTCCTTCAGGAAGAAGCTGAAGACCTGGCTGTTCGAGCAGTAGCGGCACCCACCCTCCCCCAAGCGCCTTGAGACCCTACGGGTATGTAGCGCGCTCTATAAGTGTCATTGATTGATTGATTGATTGATTGACCTTTGCATCTCCAATGAGATTCAAAGTGGCCGTTCCAGCTCCAAATAACTGGAGAAATGTCGCTAACCGACATTTCTCCAATTATTTATGGACACGCTAATAAGCACAGCGATAAGAAAAGTAGCGCTAACCTTCGTTATCGATACTTTCCTTACGCCTGCTTTTAGTTTGATTTAGGCATGATATCCAATGTAAGGTGGATATCATGGCTGAGTCTGCCCTGCCGTATCAGCAGGCTATCGCCAAATGTTGTGCGATTATTGCTGTATTTCCAGCGATAATCACCCAATTGGCAGCTTGCGCCTGGAATTTTATCGCTTTTGAGATAAGCTTTGCTAATAGCACACTATCTCAGCGATAGAATTCGGCAATAGCCAGTGATAATTATCCTAGCGCTAAATGCGTTTAGCGATAATTATCGCCAGTTGTTGCTGATATGCCCCTTGGAAAGGGCTGTATGGGAGATCATAGTAGTAAAATGAGGTTTGGGGTGAGCCAGGAGGGAGTGTGCTAGCTGACATATATTTTCAATTTAGAGGTACAACATAACATACATAACATAACATAACATGTGTATTTGTAAAGCGCACGTTCACCACTACGGGCATCTTGGCGCTGAAATAACAGATGTTTGTTGTTACCCAACTCAATGGTACTCATTTTATCGACCCCGAATGGATGGAAGGCTGAGTGGACCCGCCGGGATTTGAACCTGTGACCATGAGGTCGAACACAGGCCGCTGCAGTAGACGCATTAGTCCACTGAACCACCAGACCCGGCAAGCCTAGTCCTATCCTCTCCTCTTCCCCCCGCCCCCTCCCCCCATGGCAGATTCAGTCGTTCATCCTTCCAGGGCACCTAGAACGAGCACCTTCAATCAGTTCTAATATCAGCGAAAAGCTGAGTGCCTAGAGGCCGTCCCGTGTGCGCTGTATGCTGAATGAAGGAACATTACCATTATTACTACGCCCCCTTCCCTGAAGACCTGGGGTACCACGAGGTCTGCATCAGACCCCCGGCTGGTCTCAGCCAGCTTTAGCGCCTCGAAGCCTGGGCCGCCTGAGGTCAGCGCTGGACAGGCCCTGCCAGTCTGGTGTAACCTGACTCAGCATCAGACTTCCTGCCAGTCTGGAGGGCTTCTCATTCCAGGCATCCCCCCTCCCCCCCCCCTCACTTCTCCCCCCCATTCCACCCCCCCCCCCTCATGCAGTAACTCCGTAGACCAGAGTTCTTCAATCTGTGGGGCGCGCCCCCCCTGGGGGGGCCCGACACCGCGCGAACTCCTCCGTAAATCTCACCTTTGTCCTCCACTGATTGAAGAAACAAACGGCAGAGTGGAGCTGCAGGGGCCCGAAGAAGGGGTGAAAACCATTAAAGACTCATTAACAGGAAAAATGTCTTTTAAAGCCCGGGCAGACAGGTGGCGTCGAACTTAAACTGACGTCACTGCAGTCAGTGCCCACTGGTAAAGTTAATTGACTTCCTGCCGCCCGCGTTCTGTGGAGCTCCTGCTCCTTCTAACCTCGCCGCAATGCTGCCCCGTTTTCAGCGCTAGTATAGAGGATTCAAAATACTGCTTTTGCTTTAGGCAGTGCAGGGCTGCAGGCCAGGCAAAGACCTGCTGATACAGCCATCTGCGGTATAGAAGTAAAATCTAAAGCAACTGGGACCCAGAGCCACCATCCGAGCACTTCTGCCCAGTGATGATCATGATGAATAATCAGTAAGTGCCTGGGAGAGGGTAATGTATTAACTGTTGTGATCAATTGCATGTTAAAAATACTTCTCCGTAACTGCATATAAATTGCAGCTACAGTACTGTCCTGAGCTATGTGACTAGGTCATTGTAGCGTACTAACGCGCTAACATTTGCAGTGCTTTCCGATATTTATTTCCTCCCTCAGCCTAAGCCCCTGCCCCAGCTCGGGCCCCTGGTAACTGTAGTTGTCTCCTGACAACATTCGAACTCCTCATGAACACTACTAGGTGTGAAGGGTGTGGGAAGGAGGTTGCTGGCCTTTTACTTTTTTCATGGCTATGCATATACTGTCGGGAGGTCCTCGCAGCCCTCTCGGTCATGATAGGTTGTGATATACCGTAATTATGCAGCCCAAATAGTGCTGAGACTGTCGTCTTTCTGCCCCGTGAGACATTCTTATGCAGTGATTCATCAATTGTGCGCCAGAAACAAAAAATAATTACACAGTTGGCAATCTTGTGGAGAGTGCTCAAAAGGATTTCGTACAGAATGTGAAACACACCTCTGAGATTCTTAAGACACTGGCATCATGTCTCTAATGTGTTAAGTGTCTGGTGAGCATCATTTACAATATTGACCATTACAGTTTTGGGATTGTGTCCATCATAGAAACGATTATAGAAACCTGACTGGAAGTTATTAAGTAGTTAAATGTTTTGATACATTATCTTCTCGTGTCGGAATTCACTAAAGTTTTGGTTGTAAATGAGCCTCCTCCCCTTGCCATCTCCTCCTTTTTAGGTTTTGCCTAGCGAAAGCTGCGCTCTGCGCAGCTTTTTCGCGCAGGCGAAATCCTGTTGAGAACTGTAGGGTGCTTTGGGTCGGCCCTCGTCATTGATTGGCTGGCTCCGTAAACGGAGCCTTGCCATTGGACGAGGGGCCTGTCCGTCAATGCCGGACCAGACACGGGGGCGTTCCTGACATTCTTTGCCTTTTGCCGACGTCACGCGACGCCGGGAACGCCCCCGAGTCTGGTCCGGCATTGCCGGCACTTCTGCGTCTCTCCTGCCCCGTGACTGGCCGGCCGGCCAATCCTAGCGCGGCCGGCCGGAAGTGCCCGCCCCCCGCAGCCCGGGGAAGAAGGAGAGGAAGACGGCAAGCACTATGGCGGCGCCCGCGGGGAGACCGGAGAAGTGCCTCTCCAACCTGCCGCTCTAGCTGATTCACAGCATCCCTCCAGCTCTCAGGCCGTGCAATCAGGCTCTCGACGCTGCCTGCCGCAGGTCACACCGCCCTCCCGACAGCCCAGCCCGCCTCAGATCGGAGTGAAGTGCAAATCAATATGGTAATTACATTCCCATGCTGAACCGCAGCCAGGCTGGTGTGGCGGGAGCTCCGAGCCTCAAGTCTTCGCTTCCAGGCGCTGCATTGCGGTTACACCTTTTCTGATCCATTCTCGGCAGGCAGCGCTTGGGGACATCTCAGAGTCCCCGGTCTCGCTTCAAGGCGCTGCATTGCATACATCCTCTCCTTACATAAGTATCTTTCGTTCCCTTTTTGTAGGGGAGGAGGTGCGAAGCCTCTCGAGGCGCTATGTTCCCGTCCTCCTGCGCTCTGAAAGTTGGTGATCTTCGCCCAGCCGAGCCCGTTTCGAGGCGCTGTATTGCCTTTTCTCCTTGCCCCCTCTTCTCATGGGCGGGTTGCGGCCGCTTCTCGAGGCACTGTGTCCCTGTCATTCTGTGCTCCGAGGGATAGTGATGTAGACACAACTGAGCCGGTTTCAAGGCGCTATGTCCCTGTCCTCCGCCTGTACTCTGAGGGTTGGTGATCTGCGCCCAGCTGAGCCGGCTTCAAGGCGCTGTGGCACCTCCGCCTCTTCTCTCGCCTCTCCCCCGTCCGCTCCACCCTCTCGGGGGTACCTCGGGGGTGGGGGGCGGGTACCCCCGAGGCCCGGAGCCCTCCCAGAGCCCTCCCGGAGCCCGCGGGGCTGGCCCGGCTCCAGGCACACCAGCGCCTCACAATCGCGGCTTGTAGCGAAGTGCCTCTCCAACCTGCCGCTCTAGCTGATTCACAGCATCCCTCCAGCTCTCAGGCCGTGCAATCAGGCTCTCGACGCTGCCTGCCGCAGGTCACACCGCCCTCCCGACAGCCCAGCCCGCCTCAGATCGGAGTGAAGTGCAAATCAATATGGTAATTACATTCCCATGCTGAACCGCAGCCAGGCTGGTGTGTAATAGGCTTCAACACATTGACAAAGCCAACAGCTCTTACATAGGCGGGACCTGGCTTTGCCAATGCTTGCTATATATTTTCAGTTTTATATAGGCTATCTCGACCGAAGGTATTGGAGCGCTTTATATGAGCAGCGGTGACATCACACGCGGTCACATCCTATTTCAGGCACAGGAGATATAGTGGTGTGCCGAGGATCACAGGATGTTGAGACGATGCGAGACTCGAACTTGTTTCTTCAGTGCCACAGTCAGCCGCTCTGGTCCTTAGGCCACGTCCTCGCGGTGTTGCCTTCCCATCCGATATTACTCTTGTGGATTGTGGGGTACGCTTCAAAGCGCTGCACGTACCCCTCCCCCCCCCCCCCCCCCTCCTCCATGTCGTCCTGTGGATGTGGGCGACTCTGAAGCCCATGGTCCGCTTCAAGGCGCTGCACCAGGGTCTACAGACATGTCCAAGGTCAGAGTCAAGGTGACCCCGTTGAACCCGGCTCCCTGGCCGTCCTCCGCCGAAGCCTTAACCCCAGCCCTCTCCCCCCGCCCCCACCGCGTTGACAGGCCAGAGTCTGTCTTCAAGGCGCTGCATTAAGTGTATACCAACTTTGGCACTTTCTATGCAGAGGGTGGGTGTGGCGGGAGCTCCGAGCCTCAAGTCTTCGCTTCCAGGCGCTGCATTGCGGTTACACCTTTTCTGATCCATTCTCGGCAGGCAGCGCTTGGGGACATCTCAGAGTCCCCGGTCTCGCTTCAAGGCGCTGCATTGCATACATCCTCTCCTTACATAAGTATCTTTCGTTCCCTTTTTGTAGGGGAGGAGGTGCGAAGCCTCTCGAGGCGCTATGAAGATTAATAAATGTTTTATATTTTTTTACTTTCTATGTCTGTCTGTTACATGGTTACAAGACGGGGGATCTTAAATGATTTTATATCTATGTATTTTATGGTCCCTGCCCTTTCCCAGCCTGTCCTCTCCCAGCCTGTCCTCTCCCAGCCTGTCCACTTCCAGCCTGTCCTTTCCCAGCCTGTCCTTTCCCAGCCTTTAAACTTCCAGCCTGTCCACTTCCAGCCTGCCCTCTCCCAACCTGCCCTCTCCCAACCTGCCCTCTCCCAGCCTGCCCTCTCCCAGACTGTCCCCTCCCTGCCCTCTCCCAGCCTGTCTCCTCCCTGCTCTCTCCTAGCCTGTCCTCTCCCTGCCTGTTGTCGTGTCCCGGCGGCAGCAGGCAGCAGCGTGCACTGCGTCCCCGAAGTAACAGCCCTAAAGCAAGCAAGAAGTACGCCCCCCTCCCACCAATCCCTGTTAGGTAGTGGAAACTGTCCAAACTGGGGTGCAGACAGCCCCTCTCACCTTTCGGCCTGGTACCACTGCACCAGCCGCACTACTTCCCGAACTGACCGTTCTCCACTTCAGCCCCGTCTAAATTACAATTCATGCTTGTGACCCTTTTGCCTGCTTGTGCTTGTTTTCATGACCCTGTTGCCTGCTTGTGCCTCCGTGTGCCCCTGTTGCCTGCTTGTGCCTCCGTGTGCCCCTGTTGCCTGCTTGTGCCTCAGTGTGCCCCTGTTGCCTGCTTGTGCCTCCGTGTGCCCCTGTCGCCTGCTTGTGCCTCAGTTTTCGTGCCCCTGTTGCCTGCTTGTGCCCCTGTTGCATGCTTGTGCCTCCGTGTGCCCCTGTTGCCTGCTTGTGCCTCCGTGTGCCCCTGTTGCCTGCTTGTGCCTCTGTGTGCCCCTGTTGCCTGCTTGTGCCTCTGTGTGCCCCTGTTGCCTGCTTGTGCCTCCGTGTGCCCCTGTTGCCTGCTTGTGCCTCCGTTTTCGTGCCCCTGTTGCCTGCTTGTGCCTCCGTGTGCCCCTGTTGCCTGCTTGTGCCTCCGTGTGCGCCTGTTGCCTGCTTGTGCCTCCGTGTGCCCCTATTGCCTGCTTGAACCTCCGTGTGCCCCTATTGCCTGCTTGTGCCTCCGTGTGCCCCCGTTGCCTGCTTGTGCCTCCGTGTGCCCCTGTTGCCTGCTTGTGCCTCCGTGTGCCCTTGTTGCCTGCTTGTGCCTCCGTGTGCCCCTGTTGCCTGCTTGTGCCTCCGTGTGCCCCTGTTGCCTGCTTGTGCCTCCGTGTGCCCCTGTTGCCTGCTTGTGCCTCCATGTGCCCCTGTTGCCTGCTTGTGCTGTGTGGGTGTGTGTGGAGGGCTCTGTGTGGCTGTGTGTGTGGGGGGCTCTGTGTGGCTGTGTGTGTGGGGGGCTCTGTGTGGCTGTGTGTGTGGGGGGATCTGTGTGGGTGTGTGTGTGGGGGGGGCTCTGTGTGTGTTTGTGTGTGTCATTTGCGAGAGATAAAGCTAGTGGCATTGTAAATGACAATGCCATTATTTATGTTAAAAAAACATAAATAAAAATAATGTCAAGAGCAATACCAATAGCTCTAACTTTAACAAAGGCAAAACCATTGCATTGTAAATGCTTGTTTTCCTTTTCTCAGCAGCTACCTGATTTTGTATGGTGGCAGAGCCTTGTGGGCTACAGTTGCTTTCATTGCAGATAACTTTGAGTTTCTGTGGGGAGTGGAGCTTGGCTCATGAAAGCTGATGCCGGGTTGCTATGAGTTGGTCACCTGTGGTGCTGTCCACATCAGAGCAGCCAGGATGATGTGATGGAGTATGGCGGTCCTTTGTGGTTGTGGCTTATTTACAAGGCAGCGTTAAGCCAGCGTTAGTGGCTTAACTCTGTCGTGTAAATACGGCAATGCCCCCATCACCACCACAATGTCTTAAAAAGTGACGGTGTGGTGTCTATAGGGGCTTGTACATATGCCCCTGAGTATGATGAAACTATGAGTAGCACTATAAAAAAATTATATGTTTGCCAGAAAGGTGCTATAGAGAGATGAGGTGCATTGTTGGTGAGTGGTAGTGAGGGAATTCATGGAGAAGGAGGAAACACTCATTGTTTTGAACATTATTTGCTGGATATGGCCAGGGATATGCGGGTGGCGGTCGATTATGTAGTGTACCAGATTCCAGAAATTTCTGTCAGGTGGTGGGGGGGGGCACAACATTTAAAAAAAGTTCAGCTGGGGGGGCTCAACCTTCAAAAGTTTGAAGACCTCTGCCGTAGACTGTTACAGGTGCTGAAGGGATAGTGTTGGGGGGGGCGGGCGGCCCCTCTGACGAGGCTGGAAGCTGATGCGCCCGGCCCGCCCGGCATTGAAACCCCACCCTGCCAGGGGAGCGCTCTCCGCCTGGTATCCAGGTTCAGGGGGGTGACCGGGTGCGGCGGGGGGGCTGGCACCCCCTCTCTCACCTCTTTGGCTTCATGACAGAGACGCCATTCAGGGCAGACTCCTCTACCAGACATGGCGGGAGAACCGCTGCGCTCTTGCGGCACACAGGTAACACGCCAGGTCTGTCACTGCTGGGGCAGCTCAGTGGGTTAAGGGTGCCGCAGACAGCTCTAGGCTATCTGCAAGTCACTGGTAGAGGTGGGCGAGCAAACAAATGAAAGGAGAGGGCCGAGCCCAGGGCCCGGCTCGGACCTTAGAGCCCCTGCACGAGCCGAGCCCTGAAAAGGTTTTCTTGATAAATCATAGACCAAACATCAGTAAAATGTGATAAAGTGTCTTCAAAATACAAAAACGTTTATTTCTTTAACATGTGAAGGTTTCAAATTACTAAATCATATTGCAGCAAAGCACAGATAAGTACTTATTAAAAGTGATAGTTTTAAAACATGAACCATTAGTGAACTAAGAGGCAAAATACCAACTGTCAATCAAACCCTGTACCTGGCCAACATTAGTAAAGAGCAACATTATAGAAATCGAATTTTGCATAACTATCAAGGAAAAGGTACTTTTACAAAGTTAACCTTTGCCCTGCCTGAAGTCTCTGAAAGCTAATCTGCCTTTTGCTCCTCCACTTCTGCCAGCCAGTAATATGCACTGGAATATGTGTGAATGTGGTGTGAACTTGCTACCAGGCCAGGGATAAAAGGTCTTAGGTGTGGGGAGGTGTTAATGTGCCCTTGGCAGAATGGCCTCGGAGCTGGGTCATGGTCCTTAATTAACTTCAAAGAGACCTCCCCTCTCACATGCATGGCAAGACAGTTCTTGTGTATTCACCAGTTGCTGAAAACTCATTTTGTTTTCAAAATTTTACTCTTTTTTTCTAATTTGATTTGGGATATTTATTGTCTTGCATTTTGACTTTATTGCTATTTTAGTACTGCATTAATACTTTACACATTGCCGTTAAGTTAAGCCGGTCTGCTCTGGGCCATAGCTACCAGTGATTGACAGTAAAAAGGATTGTGGTTATTACCTGAGATGGGTACCTTTCTCCATCAACTAACACTCCAATTTCTTATACAACCCAACTCGGGAGTCTGTAATTGTTCAATGGTCTGCAACGAGATTTCAGTCGCAAGAATTAATACACAACATAACATACAGATTCACAATTTGAAACTGGCGCCTAAAATACCTTCTTCCAAATTATGAATTTGCAAAGACAGTTTGGGAGTCAGAAAAAGGCATCTGACTCCTAAAATGACTTCAGTACTTACCCAAAAAGCTTTTATTAATTGCAAACACAGCATCAGATTCTTTGTGACTGTTATAATGCTTAGTACATCTGATCGTAAGATCCTACAGTCTCCCGCCAAGCCTGTTTCTCATCTACACAGTGAGAGGAGAGCTTGAGATACTGTGGAGAAGCGTGGCTCAATGGCTAGAGCAGCAGGCCCTGATGCAAAAATAATCTCCTACATTATGGAGAGAATGTTCACTCTGTGGCCTAGGCTTCCTACTGGATTGCATGCTCGCACTATTCCTCAATTCGAGTGAGATCCAGTCCATGGGGAGCTAATCGCCAGCTTCCCAAGCTCTGTATCCTTATACCAGACTGCCCTCCCCTCTTTGGCACCGTTGTCATGTAGGTGCACCCGTTCCTGGCAGGATCTCTGCTCCCATCTCCTTGTGCTCTTGGTTTGGGGAAAGAGACAATTTGGGGAAACAGTAGTGATGATCATGCATCTCTTTTATACCTTTGTTGCCAACCAAACATAATAGAAGCAAATCTTCAGTTGGAAATGAGTTGCTTTTGGATTGTTTATTGCTGTTTGATTTCATTGACTCTTCTACTGTGCCTTTCACAATAGCTCCAAACTGGTCTCTTTCCATATGTGACATGTTTCTTTTTCAAGTGTCCTTCTCAGGCTCCCTGTCTTTGTGTAAAGTGATGCTTCTCACAACACATAACACAACGTCTGGCTCCAAGCAGGAGCACCCACAATTTGGGCACAATGAAGCGTGAGATCTGTGCACCTGGTTGCCATTAACCTTTCTGAAGCAGCAATCGGGGACTGAGAAAGGACGGGCCTGGTCTAGGAATGCCCTCGACTTGAACATTAACTATGTCTCACCCTTCTCTCGGCCATGAACAAAATAGCAGTGTCCGGGAAGCATTCATCAGCAGCCCTTTGCTAACAAGGCTCAAGGAATTGGTAAAAGTAGCCCTTCCCACATCCTCCTCGCTTCCTTGTCCAGGTCCCTCCCATAAGCCACAGGAATGCTGGCGATACACTTCGGCTGTTTGGTGAAGCAGTCATCGCCGCCATCTTGTGCCGTGCTACAACCATCGCTTTGTTCGCCCTAAGTTGGCAGGGTATGCTCAGACGTGAGTCCCTTGCTCACTTTGCCACTGGATTCAAGCAAGCCGGGCTGAAGACGGCTGGAATGCCAGAAACCGGTCCTCGGAAGCTTGTTTCCGGTCCAGGGAAGGCATGGCTTGGCAGTTCGGGCTGGACTGTTCCCATGAGGCACAGGGTCAGACTGATTTGCATATAGCCATGTCTGAACTGGGGTGGCAGAGCGGGCTAAAGAACGGTGATGGATCAAACCCAGATCTTTTGACTGGGTGTGAGTGTTTGATTGGTTCAGATGCTCCGTCCTTCACTACCCCCTTTTGTATCGCTGTGCTACAACCAGGGGCATCCAAAATGGATCCCGCTTTGCTTTCATTGGTACTACTGTGAGGCAACTATTAAAGGTGAACACTAGAACACTGCCATCCTTTGCAGAATTTTCCTCTCAATCTTTGCATTATTCACCCCGTACACTCTCTCACGTGTCTAGGATGATGGATTTACTGCCACCTTTAAGTGCAGCCTAAACGTGTTCATAATTCACTATATATAGGCTCCCAGCCATTACTTTATGAGCCAGCCCTTGTGATGATCAGCTTGTTTACTAAAGCGGTGGCCAGTGGTGACCACTCAGGGATAGGACTATCACCTGATTCTAGAGCGCATTAAAAGTTCCTAAAACATCACTATTACAACAGCCTAAAATGTCACGGGCTGAAGTAAAACCCCAGGTCCAAAGTGACACCGGCGGTGAATCAGAGTAATGGAGAGGACCGGTAAGTAATCGAGACAATACTTCAATAACGTGACCGGCTGAGTTGGACCTGTGACCAGAGGGTTGCACACATGTCTTTGAAGTAGGTGCACTTACCTGCTGTGCTCTCTTATTGGCATTCACTCTGAGACTGATCTATTTAGTTGGATTCATAAAGACTGCTGGAGTTCTCTGCACTAGCGAGTGGGACTTCAAGCCCCAACCTACAGGTTACACCAAAGATCTCTTCACATCAAACCCCCAACCTACAGGTTACACCAAAGATCTTTTCACATCAAACTCCACCCTACAGGTTACACCATAGATCTCTTCACATCAAACCCCCAACCTACAGGTTACACTAAAGATCTCGGCACTTCAAACCCCAACATATAGGTTGCACCAAAGATCTCTTCACATCAAACCCTCAACCTACAGGTTACACCAAAGATCTCTTCACATCAAACCCCCAACCTACAGGTTACACTAAAGATCTCGGCACTTCAAACCCCAACCTACAGGTTACACCAAAGATCTCGGCACTTCAAACCCCAACCTACAGGTTACACCAAAGATCTCTTCACATCAAACCCCCAACCTACAGGTTACACCAAAGATCTCTTCACATCAAACCCCCAACCTACAGGTTACACTAAAGATCTTAGCACTTCAAACCCCACCCTACAGGTTACACCAAAGATCTCGGCACTTCAAACCCCAACCTACAGGTTACACCAAAGATCTCGGCACATTATCCGCAGGGCTATTATGGAGGCATTGGCACAGAAAGATACCTACTTCAGGAAAACCAGTTGTGGCTTTAGGACGGTGCGGCCGGTGCAGCTGCACCTGGTGTTGAGCTAGAGGTTGGGGAGGAGTGTTGTGTTTAGAAATAACTTGTGGGTTTAAAAGCTCCTGCTGTGGAGTTCCTTGTGTGTCCATCAGGTTTCAGGTAATAATAAAAAATGTCTAGACAACTCAACTGATTAATGTTCCTGCTGAAGAGGGATGGGGCCGGGGTGTTGTCTAGTGGCAGTGTTGACTTATGACAAAGTAGCACAGAGGGTTAATGTGCCAGCTGCAAAGAACGTGTACCATGCAGATCACAGAACTGTATTTATGTGGATAGCTCAGTGGGTTCCTGCTTTTGTCACAGGGAGGCTTTCGTTACTTGTAGTTCATAAGTTACAATTGTAATAAAGCACAGTGACCTCTGAACTGTCATCAAAGAAGTGCATGCAAACTACATGGTACAGGTTAGCAAGTTATGTTCCCCCCTCCCTCCCCCCCAGTCTTTTATTACTCTAATGTTGCTTAAAAGTCTTCATTTGAGTCGAAATACATTCTTATTAGTAAAGCCAACCACGGTGGTATGTTTTAAAACCTGGGTTTGTGCTTTTCCAGGCCAAGCACACTTAAAACAAACTACCTACCAGCATGGATGACACCTGAGTCCTACACCTTGTAATCTTCATTGTTTTATGTAACTTTTCCTATACACTGATATACACACACATGATTCACTGTGTCTGTATAATGTATGTGTGATCTAAAGTGCTCCGACACCCTACACCGGCATGAGTAGCGCTGTAAAAGAAAGGAAATGCACGTGAGAGAGTGGTTATGGAGCATTGAGGGGCCCTGGTAGCGGGTGGTGGGGAGGAGGGAATCCCGGAGGTCATTGGGCACAGGAAAAAATTGTCTCACCGCGCGCCCCCAGCCCTAAAGCCGGCGCTGAATGAAAGCGCCAGATGGTTTATTGCGCCTATTAAAATGTTAAGAATATGCTGTATTTTTTATGAATAACTGTTGAAGTAGTAAGACTGTCACATTTTAATATGAAATGTAAAAAATATTTTGAATTGCTTTGTGTCTGCGTGCCTATGAGTCGGCCCCCACCCAGAAGAGCCGACATAGAAGACGGACTCCTGGGGCGGTGGTCGTGCTCTGGGCTGCGGGGAGCGTTGTGTCATGGGGTGGGGGCTCCCGCCTGTGTCTGCGGCCCTGCCAAGCTAGACTCTCATCAGAACGGTTACAATGCAGGGTTATGTGAGACATCCATACATTGAAGGGAGCCGTGTCTCTGGAGAGAGAGCGCCGCCCTGCGCCTGGGGAGGGAGAGGCCAGGCGGACGGCTCCCCTTACAGCAGCGCCTGCAAACCTATTAAAGCCGCGCCCCCCTCCCCAGGGGAGGAACACATCATCGCCCCCTCAACATGTGTCACACGTATTCTATTAAACAGGCATCTCAACCCCCCCCCAGTATTGATTACCCTGCCCTATTGTACCGCCCCACCAGGGCCGGCCTTAGGCATGTGCAAGCTGTGCACCTGCACAGGTCCACCAAACCCCAGGGGCCACCACGCCAATATATATCCTTAATATAATAATTCTCTGAGGATGGGTACATATTTGCGTGGTGGCCCCTGGCAGGGATTTAGCTGTCCCACTTCCAAACACCCTGACCCCCCCCCCCCCTCTATACTGGCCTCCACGCCTCTCTTGGGGCCTCCTCTTCCAGGGCCCTCTTCCGGGGCCCCCTACCTACGCTGTCTGCCCAGGGCCACCATGAGCCTAGAGCCGCCCCTGGCCCCACCCACTAACGCCCCCCCCCCCCACCCCCGCAGTGATCCGCAGGTGCCAAACTGCACCTGAAAAAGACCCCATATTTGGCCTAGAGGGGGCTATTCATGCTGAAAAAGCAGCCACTATTCCTGCGTCTTTCTGTTATTCCCCATTCAGAATTGGAGCTCCTGCTCTTGGTTGAGGGGTGTTTGTGGCCCCTTTAACCTCAGCCCGGAAACACTGGAGCACCCAGAATCACCAGGGCAGAGAAGGAAAAGGACCCTGGTGCAGAAATACAAGCCCCTTGTGTCACGTTTGCGTCACTTTTAATATGGGAAAAGTGACACAAAAGTGGTGCAAGGGGCTTGTAACTCTGCCGCTCTGTCTCTTCCTTATGCCCAGAGACCACACGGACAGCATCCTCTACTTTTCTGGACTGGCAGCTGCCCCCCCTTCCTATTATTCCCTCTCTTTCTGTCTTGCTCCTCACTTACTGAAAACCATGACTTGAAGAAACGGTTCACAACCTGTCTTTCCTTCTTTCCTTTACTTGCTTCTCTGTGAAATGGATCAAAAAAAGAAAAACACTCTTGCGGGAAATGACCTTTTTCTGAAAACTTTCTATCCCAAAATGCAGCCTCGGGATGGAGAGAAATAAAAGGTTTTAAATATGAAAAATAAATACATAACTAAATAAAGCACGACAGAGTGGTTGCAAAGTGGTGAGATTGGTTTCATTCACACCCAAACGCATCAGCCTCACTCTACAGACTTTGCAGTGAAGCGCTACTTTTTTCGTCTTTCTTTGAACAGCATTGTTTTCCCCGGGTGGGGAAGTTCACCATTCCTGGATGTATTGCAATACCTGGTTGATGGGTGGATTGGAAAACAAAATGTGTACCATGGCTCTGTGTTTATGGATGTGTTCTTTTAAAACCAAACTGCATACGTTTTGTAAGGATATAAGCAATGGACATTAAAACGGTTTCCTTCAGGGCCCTGTAGTCATGTCCTTAACTTTTCAGGTAAAACCACTCGCTGATTTCTGAATAGTGAGTGAGAGATCGTTAATGTAACCATGTTGTTTCTGCTTACATCTCACATGCTTTACTTAATCTTGCATTCCCTATGAGAGTTTGCTTTAACTTTATTTTATTTTTAGGCAGCATATTACTCATATACAGTCCATAATTTGAATTGAGCCACATCCAAGTGTTTATAGCGGGCACACTTAGGTTGTAGCTGAAGGCAGTGTGAGTTTCTCTCAGTGGGGCGGTATGGTGTTCAGTGGGGGAGAGGATATGGCACTATGGCCAGAGCTGTCGATTTTGGAACTGGAGAACCGGGTTCAGCCTACATGACCAGTCCACCAGACCACTCTACTGAGGGAGCACATTCCCATGCTAGACCTTAGAAGGCCCCGCAAGACATTAGAAGGCCTGATGTCTTAGCACAAGCAGGTGTACCCTAGCGGTGTCAATTGTGGGTTAACCGTGAAGGCCTGTCTACCACAATCCATACCAAAGTTCATCTCCAGTCTTGCGGGCAGGCCTACGAAGCAGCACACCCTAGAGCAGCAGTGATCCAGTCACCGTTAATCTGTCACTGAGATCATATGAACCTTGAGCAGGTTAGGGCGGTGCGAACGGTGTGACCGCACTGGGTACCTATTTTGGGTGGGTGTGTAGTGTTGCTGCCTCCTTTCTGGCCTCCAGCAATTTTCAGCAACAATAAAAATGTCATGATTAATATTCTTCCTAGAGAGAGATCGGAGTTTTGTCTAGTGGAAGGGTTGACTCCTGGAAAGGTAGCACAGAGGGTTAATGTTCCTGCTGCAAAGAACATGGACCATGCAGATCACAAAGTGCACATAACGTTAACTAGGTTAGTAGGTTGCTGCTTTTGTCAGAGAGATCCTTTTGTTACTTGCAGTTTATAAGTTAAAATCCTAACATAGAACAGTGAGCTATTAAACTATACTGCCTACTAGTATGGTTGTCATGTGGCTTCTACACTTAGTAGTCCTTTGTCTTATGTAACATTTCCTATACAGTGATTTACACACATATAAATGATTGTCTCTGTGTTGTTTGAATTAAATAACACAATAAGCTGTAACTGGTCGGTGAAATGCCAAACAAATACTAAAAATAGGGATGTTTGGCACATTCTCGCCACACCTCTGACTCCGCCCACTGATCCAATCCTTGGGTTATCCCCGTCCTCGGAGTCTCCGCCCACAGTTCCCCTACTTTTTTCCCCCCACTTCGACCACTGCTTCACAGCACTATCTGCGCTATATGCAGGTTCCACAAAGACCGCTTGCTGCAGTCAGCAGGTTGCATTCAGGCATCGAGGTGCTATCTGGCCTGTCGCAAGATTGTATACAGACTCCAAGGTGCCATATATGCACTAAACGAGTACTGCAAGGCAAGATCAGTGCAGTCAAAAGATTGTGTGCAGCTCACGAGGCACTATTGGTGCTGTATGCAGGATCGTATACACACTGTTAGATGCTATGTTTGCTGCCTGCAGTTGTTTACAGTCCACGAGGCGATATCTGCAGGTTGCACACACACTGGTAGATGCTATAATTGCTGTCTGCAGTTGTTTACAGCCCACAAGGCGCTATCTGCAGGTTGCACACACACTGCTAGATGCTATGTTTGCTGTGTTAAGTTGTTTACAGCCCACGAGGCGCTATCTGTAGGTTGCACACTCACTGCTAGATGCTATGTTTACTGCCTGCAGTTGTTTACAGCCCACGAGGAGCTATCTGCTGGTTGCACACTCACTGCTAGGTGCTATGTTTTCTGCCTGCAGTTGTTTACAGCCCACGAGGCGCTGTCTGCATGTTGCACACACACTGCTAGATGCTATGTTTGCTCTCTGTAGGTTGTTTACAGTCCACGAGGCGCTATATGCAGGTTGCACACACACTGCTAGATGCTATGTTTGCTCTCTGTAGGTTGTTTACAGCCCACGAGGCGCTGTCTGCATGTTGCACACACACTGCTAGATTTTATGTTTGCTGCCTGCAGTTGTTTACAGTCCACGAGGCGCTATCTGCAGGTTGCACACACACTGCTAGATGCTATGTTTGCTGTCTGCAGTTGTTTACAGCTCTTGCTCTGTGTCCCAACAGCCAGAATCACGAGATGGGCCCAAGATAGAGGGATGTTCTTGACTGAGGCGCTGCCAGATAGGAGGAGGGGGGGGGGGGATGATTCAATGATTCAGAGCTCCGCCCTCGGGAAGTCATGAAATCTTGTTGAAGTCACGCGCTGCAAACAGCGCCAGTTTCAGCAGAGTGCCAGCAGTGGAGACAACAAGTGGAGGAGGAGGGCTGCCTTATGTGGGTGTGGGGGCCTGGGGGGGGGAGGGGGGAGATTATAGCGACACCTCAAGAACAGCCTGACACGTGGCTGGCTCCGCCCTTGCTCTTTGCACCATGTTGATGCAGGAGCCTGATGTATTACTGCAAGGATTTCTGCATTACTGGTCGCATTTCTTACCTGTAATCTTTATTACGCTGAGTCATAGTCTTCCTTATCACAGTCCAAAGAAACCACAAATATTTTTCTTGTAAAATATTTCATCTTACCGTTATTTTTGCCCGGAGGCGAGGAAGGGAAACCAAGGGGCATATCATCATGGGCTGAAGATATAATTATCGCCGCTTTAGCGTCCGTTTTCGGGCGAAAAGTGGCGATAATTATATTGCATTATTTGCAAGGACACACTAGCGCCAGTTTCCTTGATTCAGCTCCTGTTTTGTTCGCGCCTTGCTTCGCATCTAATGAGATGCAAAGGAGGCGTGCCTGACAAAACACTCTGGGAAAATAGCGCTACCCCAGCTTTGTGATATCATCAACGAGGGGTAGTGATATTTTAAATCCCGTTAACTATGCCTTAATTTGTGAATTTAACGTCTGTTAAATTCTTGGCTAAAGCATAGCTAACATGGGGGGTGGATTATGGTGATACGACCACAGGGTCGTATCATCAAGGCTATCTCCGTTTTGGGTGCAACATCGCTGGTTTTCCAGCGATGTCGGCCCATTTCCCTGTTAATAACGCGTTACCAGGGCGATAATTTCCTGCGATAGACAGCGATAAATAAACAAGCGCTAAGGGCTCTTTGCATTTATATATCGCCGTCCTAGTAAATATGCCCCTAGGTGGTGAATAAATACCTTTAACCCGTTGGCTGCTTCGGCAATTTCGCGGCAGTGCGGCTGTTTTAAAAAACGGGCCGGGCCGCGTCGGCCATTGGCCGACGGCAGCACCAGCGAGGTAGCGCTGCCGTCAGCCAATGGCCGACGACAGCATGGAAGGGGTTAAGGGAGGCATATTAACATGCCAGCCAATAAGAGGCCGTGCCCCAGTCGGGCTGACCTTAAATTATACAAGTAAGAGGAACCCCAGATCCCTCGTAGGGCACGGAAATAGCCCCCCTCACTCACCTCTAAAGGTGGGAGTGCAAGGACCATGACCCTTATTGGCTGAACCGGAAGTAACAAGCAGAGAATCTACCAGCCGGAAAGAGGAAGTTCTGTGAAGATAACCAGAGAGATTGAATGCCTCAAGATCCCCAGGTCTGTAGAAGGAGAAGAGGGACCCAAATCCTGCAATAGGTAAAACGATGTAGCCACGCCCAGGGGAGCAGTAGTAAGAGAGCTGCCATGCCCCCCTGAACGATCAACCATTGTCTTCCTGGGGCTTCTTGGCACTAAAGTGCCCAGTCATGACACCCACCTCTCCTTCATTGCTGGTTGCAGAAAGACTCTCACCAAATCTCTCTCGAAAAGGGCTCCTAAACACTGCTGATTCTGGAGCAGGTCTCTGTTCAGGAGAATCCAAAGCCCTGTTAGAGTGCCAGGTACCAGCGAACTCTTCTAGACCATTAGAGAGAGAAGCAGGACAGAGTCACTGCTCATTGAGGTATGGAACAACTAACAGTCCTTACATGTATGTACCTTTTTTAAGGTCGCAAACGGCCCAATTCGCACAATCGGGCCATTTGCCAATGGAAAAAAGGGTTTCCCAATGTACCACACCCTATTTTGCCCATTACTGAATCGCAAAATGGGTCAGCGAATCGCTATTAGGAAGGGGTATGCCTAGGGCATCCCTTCCAAATACCGAATTGCATCGGTATATAGAAATGAAATGCGGTCGCAAAACATTTGCATTTTACATCCTATTTTAAGTAGGTGGTAACCCATTCGCAAATGGGAAGGGGTCCCAAGGGACCCCTACCCCTGTGTGAATATTTGTAAAAGCATGTTTTAAAGCAGGCAGTGGTGCCACAGACCACTGCCTACTCTTAACAATTTTAAATAAAACTTTTAATTTCTTTTTTTTAAACACATCCTGTTTTCCTTTAAGGAAAAAGGGCTGCATTTAAAAAAAAGATTGTTTTATTTAAAAGCAGTATCAAGCAATGGGGTGACCCAGTTATTTGCAGAACCTGGGGATTAGTACATTAAGTGAACAGTGGTTCGGCCACCTGTTAGCTTATAGAAAGTGTCAAACTTATTTATTTA
The DNA here is from genome assembly GCF_964261635.1 of Lissotriton helveticus. NCBI lineage: Eukaryota > Metazoa > Chordata > Amphibia > Caudata > Salamandridae > Lissotriton > Lissotriton helveticus. The sequence continues at coordinate 96,884,141 of NC_136064.1, read as the reverse complement.
ATTTGCCCCTCTCTTCAGATGAGACTATCATTTAATGAAAAAAATATCCAAATTAAGCCCAATAAAAAGAAACTCATTTACTTCTGAATTAGTACATGATGTTATAACAAATTGGTGAAAATTATGTGCTCAAAAATGAGAACAGGACATATGTATGCACACACAGATATATGATGTATATTTACACTCATTAACACATGACGTGAAATGAAAACAAAGAAATATATTTACATACCACAACACAATATATACAAATATTGTGTTGTGATACGTAAATTGCAGAAAATCACAATTAGGTAATCCCTATTACAAATGCCGTTACATGTGGCCCAATGAGTAACCAGAATGAAAGTAGGGCTGAGAAAACCGGTAGCGGATTCCTAAGATAAAACGAGGCATTAGAAATGCAATCGGGCTCGGATTTATTTGAGTTTGAGCTAATGGCATTGTAAATGCCAATGTATTGTTGCTATGTGTTATGGAGTGTGTTCATGTGGTGTGTACTGCCAGTGATCTCATTGTGAGTGTGAGAATATTGCACCATTACTGCCTGTGATGTCCTTCTTGTGAGTGTGAGAAGCTTGCACCTCTGCTGCCTGTGGTCTCCTCGTGAGTATAAGAAGCTTGCACAGCTGCTGCCTGTGATGTCCTACTCACTACTCTACTCTACTCACTACTCTACTCACTACTCTACTCACTACTCTGCACTCACTACTCACTACTCTACTCACTACTCTACTCACTACTCACTACTCTACTCACTACTCTGCACTCACTACTCACTACTCTACTCACTACTCTACTCACTACTCTGCACTCACTACTCACTACTCTACTCACTACTCACTACTCACTACTCACTACTCTACTCACTACTCTACTCACTACTCACTACTCTACTCACTACTCTACTCACTACTCTTTTCACTATTCACTACTCTGCACTCACTACTCACTACTCTGCTCACTACTCACTACTCTACTCACTACTCACTACTCTCCACTCACTACTCTACTCACTACTCACTACTCTACTCACTACTTTTGACTCACTACTCTACTCACTACTTACTACTCTACTCACTACTCACTTCTCTACTCACTACTCTGCACTCACTACTTTACTCACTTCTCTACTCTACTCACCTCACTACTCTACTCACTACTCTACCCACTACTCACTACTCTACTCACTACTCACTACTCTGCACTCACTACTCACTACTCACCTCACTACTCTACTCACTACTCACTACTCTGCACTCACTACTCACTACTCTACTCACTACTCTACTCACTACTCACTACTCTACTCACTACTCACTACTCTGCACTCACTACTCACTACTCTACACACTACTCTGCACTCACTACTCACTACTCTACTCACTGCTCACTACTCTGCACTCACTACTCACTACTCTACTCACTACTCACCACTCTACTCACTACTCACTACTCTACTCACTACTCTACTCACTACTCTACTCACTACTCACTACTCTGCACTCACTACTCACTACTCTACTCACTACTCTACTCACTACTCTACTCACTACTCACTACTCACTACTCTACTCACTACTCTGCACTCACTACTCACTACTCACTACTCTGCACTCACTACTCACTACTCTACTCACTACTCACTACTCACTGAGTGTCAAAGTGGAGTGGCATAGAGTGGCTTGGAGTGGAGTGGCGTAGAATGGAGTACTGGAATGGCATAGAGTGGAGTAGACTGGAGTAGTGTGCCATAGAATTGAGTGGAGTAAAGTGTCATGGAATAGCATAGAGGGAGTTGCGTATAGCGCCATAGAGTGGAATAGTGTCTTAAAATTGTTGTAGAGTGGAGTGTTGTGGAGTAGTGTCAGAGTGGAGTAGAGGTTAACGGAGTGTAGTGGCACAGGGTGGAGTGGAGAAGGGTGGAGTAGAGTGGTGTAGAGTGCAGTGGCATAGAGTAGAGTGGGGTAAACTGCAGTGGTCATGATAGAGTGCAGAGGTGTAAAATAAAGTGGTGTAGAGTGCAGTAGTGCAGAGTTCCGTGGAGTGCAGTGGCGCAGAGTAGAGTGTACTGGCGTAGAAATGAGCGGTACAGAGTATAGTGCAGTGACAAAGAGTGCAGTGGTGCAGATAAGCGTAGAGTTTAGTGGCATTGTTGGACTTGGCCCTTTTCACTGAAATGTTTCACTTTTCGTTCCCCTAATTCAGGATGTCCCCCCATCGTAATGAAGTTGTATAGGCCCTGTGAGGTTGAGATGCCCTGTGTAATGTTAAAATCAGTGCTAAGGTGCAGGTGCTCTCTACTTCCAACATGGCTGCCATAGGCCCCTGCTACTGCAGCGTGGCCTTTCTAGTAGCACTCTAGTTGCCAGGAGCTGGCTGGAACCCCTAAACATTGTTGCCATACCAGCCTGCCTTGTCTGCCCAGAGCTAGACACGGGAAGCTCCTGGAACCTTCTAGAATAGGGGCGGAGTCTGCTTTTGCCACCTTAGAGGGTGGTCACTTGACCTGGGCCTATATATAGAAAAGGAGGGAAAGTTTTCAGTCAGTTGGGGCATCACTGACCTGGGGGACCCTACGCAGGAGACTTAGGCGGTAGGGCCTCGTCAGAAACCTATACCACTGGGGGGTGACAGGGTTCAGGCGCTGCCCACCAAGCTGTGTGAGGAACACTGAACTAACCCACTGATCTGGCCCGGCGGGAAGGGAACCCAGGGACCACCTGTAGTGACCTGCTGAGGAATCCTGTCAGAAGCCTTCAACTCAACCCCCCCCCCCCCTTCAAGGAACCAAGAAACTAACTACCATGGGCGCCCGAACCATCAAGCGCCAAGAAGAAACCTAACTACCACAGGACTACTGGGGATCAACCAGGTATTGGCGCTGTGTCACCCCTGCGCTCCCTGACTCCACCTGGGTCCCCTTGCTGATCTGCCACTGTCGTGTGGCTTGAACTGCCTAACTGCCCCTCAAGCGCTATCTTGTTGTGGCACCAGAGAAGCGCTAGCTCTAGAACTGCCTAAACTGAACTAAACTGCCAAGATTGCCTAAATTGCACCTCAGCGCTCTCCTGCTGAGTCCCCTGAGAAGCGCTGTAATTCACGACCTGCTGACTGACCTAAGCGCCGTGAAACCCCCGGCGCTAGGCCCTTCGAGATCGCTGAGCCACTGAACTGCCTCAGGCGCTATCTCTGCCCAGCGCTGTCACCCCTGTCGCCTGCTGAAGTACTGTGCCCCCGGAGCGCTGCTGCGCCTTCGCAGCGCTCCCTGAAGTACTCACCGCCACAACCCTTGGGAAGCGCTGGGCTCGAAGCGCTGTTGTCTGCCCCCGGCGGCCCTCGGTGCCAGGAGAGGGCCGCCGCGGGGACTCCACACGTTCGGGCCGGGCGCGGCCCACAGCAACACAGCAGCTGCCCTCTGCTGGCACAGAGGGCCGCCGGGGGCAGACAACAGCGCTTCGAGCCCAGCGCCCCTGGAGCCGTGAGGAGGCCGCCGCGAATTCCAGTCAGGCCGCGCTAGGCTTTGGAGGCTGGGACACTCACCCCACGTAACGGGGGTGCCCCGGCCGCGTCATTGGACGCACCCCCACCCATAGCCGCGCAGCCATTGGCTGCAATTGACACGCCCCATGGAGCCGCTCCGCGATTGGCCGCTGTGGTCAAGGCCTCCCACCAGCCTCCTCCTGATTGGTTCCCAGGCCGTGGAAGCGGTGGAAGGCCCGGGAACAGCCTGCTGAGACCCCGGAGGGCTCGGAGGAGCCCGAGAGCCCCCATCTACCAGCGTGGGGCCCCATGTAGCCCTCCTGTGCCCCGTAGCCAGCCCCCAACAGCAGGGAACCCACCGGAGGGCTCCGAGAGGACCATGAGCCCTCCCCCTTACCCGACCGGCCCGCCAATCACCAGAGGGCCCTGAAAGGAGCCCGGGCTCACCAAACCGCCGCAAGGGGCCGAGGAGGCCCGAAGCAAGAGGTAAACCCCCGGAGAGGCGGGCGGAAGGCCGTAGGAGGCCCGAGTTCGCCCCTCCCCTGGGGACGGCTGTAGTTGGGCCCCGTTGGCCCCAATCGGCCCATTCAAGTACTGGAACTGGGCCAGAGCCCCAAAAGACACCTCTGGGGCCTGAGTTTAGTAGAGTTGAGTATCAGGTAACGCTAGGCCCTGACGAATGATACTCATTGTTAACGGAGGCAATGTATCTTTGCTCAATGAAAGGCTTATTGCTGGGAAATGAACTGTTTCTTCCTGTCTAATGACCAGTTTATTCCTGCTAAGGAGCTTAATGAAATGTTCACCCTTGCTCGGTGAGAAGTTGATTGATTTGCCTACTGAGCAGGTTACTTACCTGATTAAATGTTTGCCTTGTTTAATGAAATATTGCCTGTACCCTAAAAGAATAGGACTGCTCCTGGTTATTTGATGAAATCTTTTACCTATGCCTAACGGGATTTATGAAATGTTTATTCTGGCCTGATGAAATGTGTTCTCTTGCTTCATGACATGCTCATCCTTGCCTGATGAGCTGGTTGTTAGTGCCTAATGAAATATTTAGTGCTGAGTAATGGAACGGTTTTGAATTCCTGCTAAAATGGTTATTTCCCAATGAAATGTTCTTCCTGATTAAGGAGATGTTTACCCTGGCATGAGGAAGTGTTTATTTCTGCACAGAGGGATTACTGAAGGGTTTACTTCAGATTACAGAGTTGTTTTACCCCAGCCTCATGAAATGTTTTGCTCTTGTTTGATAACATGCTGATTCCTGACACGATGAAATGTTCATTGCTAAGTAATGAAATGCTAATCCCTTAAGGAAATGGTTATTGCAATATGCTACATTGATTATTGAACTGCTCCCTTTACTCCCCTCTGATGAAATGCTTTGATGAAATAGAGATACTGTGATTTTTGATTACCCTGACTCTGCTCTAGATAAAGGCTATTTGATTTTTACTCAAACTCACTGGAGTGGCGTCAGTCATTGCGTGCGTTTTATTGTCTCAGTGAATGCGTGTGCTGTGTGGTCACTTAAGACCTAAGCTTTCGGGTCCCTACCTGCTCGGGCCAAGCTACCCTCGGGGAACTGGTGACCCCAGTTCTTACAGGCATAGAGTGCAATCTTGAGAGTAGAGTGTCTTAGAGTGCAGTGGTGTAGAGTGCAGTGGCCTAGAGTAGCGTGTTTCAGAGCAGAGTGCTGTAGAGAGCAGTGGTGTATAGTAGGGTGGGACAGAGTAGAATAGCTTGCATTGGTGTAGAGTGCAGTCTTACAGAGTACAGTGTCTTAGAGTGCAGTGGTGTAGAGTACAGTGGCTTAGAGTAGAGTGTTGCACAGTAGAGTGTTGTAGACAGCACAGGCGTCCAGTACAGTGGTGCAGAGTAGAATAGAGTTGCATAAAGTACAGTGACAAAAGGCGTAATGGTTTAGAGTGGTGTAGAGTGCAGTGGCGTAGAGTGATGCAGAGTAGAGTACAGTGGCGTAGAGTGCAGTGGTGCAAAGGAGTTGGCGTAGAGTGCAGTGGCATAGAGTGCATTGTTTTTGAGTAAAGTGAGGTTAAGAACATTGCATAGAGTGCAGTGGTTTAGAGTAGAGTTGCATAGAGCACAGTGTGGAAGAGTATAGTGGCGTAGAGTGGCGCAGCGTAAAGTAGAGTGGCAGAGAGTGCAGTGTTGTAGAATAGATTGTTTCAGAGTAGAGTAAAGTGGCGTAGAGTGGTGTGCTGCAGGGTAGAGTAGAGTGGCATAGAGTAGTGGCCTAGAATGATGTGGTGTAAAGTGGAGTGGTGCAGAGTGCAGTGGAGTGGTCTAGACTGGAGTGGAGTATAGTGCAGAGGCAAATAGTGCAGTGATGCATAGTAAAGTAGAGTTGATTGGCATAGAGTATAGTGGTGCAGAGTAGAGTAAAGAGGTGTAGAGTGAAGTGGCGTAGAGTGCAGTTGTGCACAGTAGATTAGAGTGGTGCAGAGTGCAGTGGTGTAGAGTAGAGTGGTGCAGTGGCATAGAGTGCAGTGGCGCAGAGTTGAGTGGCACAGAGTTCAGTGGCGGAGAGTACAGTGTTGCAGAGTAGAGTGTCCTATAGTTCAGTGGCGTAGAGTAGAGTGGTGGAGAGTACATCGGGCAGAGTAGAATAGTTTGGCATAGAATTCAGTGACAGAGTGCAGCGGCTTAGAGTGCTTGGAATAGAGTGCAAATGAGTAGAGTGTAGTGGCATAAATTAGAGTGTTGCAGAGTAGTATATCATTGCGTACAATGCAGTGGCATACAGTGTATTGCTTTCGAGTTAAGTGGTGTAGAGCACATTGGCATAGAGTACAGTGGTGTAGAGTACAATGGCTTAGAAAGGAGTGGCATTGAGTGGAACAGTGCAGAGTGGAATTCAGTGGCATAGAGTTCAGTGGTGTAGAGTAGAGCGGCTTAGAGTACAGTGGTACACAGTGCAGTGGCGTAGAGTAGAGCTCTGCAGAGTAAAATAGAGTGGTGCAGAGTAGAGTACAGTGCGGTAGAGTGGAATGGTGCCGCGTTGATTGCAGTGGCGTAGAGTGGAGTGGCACAGATTATATTGTTTCAGAGTAGAGTGATGTGGCGTACAGTGGAATGTTGCACGATAGAGTGGAGTGGTGCAGGGCGAGTGCAGTGGCCTTGAGTGCAGTGCCACAGAGTAGATTTTAGTGGCATAGTGCGAATGGCATAGAGTGCACTGGTGTAGAGTAAGCGGTACAGGGTAGAGTACATTAGTGTAGAGTGGAGAGTTGCAGAGTAGAGCGGCATAGAGTGGAGTGGCGTAGAGTGGAGTGGTGTAGAGTGGAGTGGTGTAGAGTGGAGTGGTGTAGAGTGGAGTGGTGTAGAGTGCAGTGGTACAAGGTACAGTAGAGTGGGGTAAAGTGCATTGGTGTAGAGTAATACAGAGTAAAGGGCATAGACTAAATTTGCATTGAGTGGAATGGTATAGAGTTCAGTGACGCAGTGTAGAGTGGAATAGAGTGGGGTGGCATAAAGTGAGTGGTGCAGAGTAGCGTGGCGTGGAGTGGTGTAGAGTGGAGTGGTGTGGCGTAAAGTGAAGTATGCATGGTATGATGGAACTCTGCCATTACAGACAACACATCTTCAATTGAAATGACCATTACATTGGCACACACATAGTTTTTCTAATAAAAGTATACAACGCACAAATTATGATGTGTGGAAATTGCTTCACCTGGTGTATTGATTTGTTTTTATGGTATTAATATATTTGTTTCCACCACACTTCAGAATTACCCCCAGCAGCCAGCATGATTGTCAAATAAATCCTCTCACTTTGAAGTCAAACCAAGAAAAGTAAACACCAAGCTTCCTCAGGAGACAGAGCCTGACATTTGACCTCTGTCTTTGAATGCACAGAAAATGTGACAAGATAAAAACAAGATTTAAGACCTGTTACAGAAAGGGAGCTCTCGGAAGGACACTGTTAATAAGGTTTGGGCAATGGACAGGACGACCTCAAGCTGGACAGCCTAATACAAATAAAGCCAACAAATAGAAAGCGAGAAAATGTGTTACAAACCACAAAGCCAATGACAAGCAACAGGCAGAAGGCATTCCTAGGTCAACTTTTTGAATGTCCCCAAGACGTCCTTAGCAAAGGAAACAGCTGCGCTGTCTGCTATGCAGCTATGCAGCAAGGACATCGCCTTCAGCCACGCCACCGGACTCCACTGGACGGACCACAGCTGCGTCCACTTCAGCTTCGGTAGGACCACGGTCCACCACCACCAGCTACAGGTTGCACGCAGGAGCTGGAACAAGATCACAGCCGACCAGCTCACGACCTCCCTGAACATGAACCCTCCCACCAGCACAACGAACCCTAGCCAGGCGGCCACCAACCTCACGAAGTGGATCAGCGACTGCGCAGACGAGCTCGCCCCTCTGAGGACCCCGCCCAGCAGACCCGGTAGCAAGAAAGCCCCATGATTCACCGACGAACTCAAGAGCTCCAAGAAGAACTGCCGAGCCCTCGAGAGAACCTGGCGAAGAGACCCAACACCGGACAACATGACTGCCCTCAAGCTCGCCACCCGAAAACACCACCAACTCATCCACGCCACCAAGAAAACTGCATTCAAGGAACGATTGGACAACAACGCACACAACAGCAAGGAACTCTTCAACATCGTCAAAGAGCTCTCCAACCCCAACGCCGGAAACAACGACATCACCCCTTCGCAAGACCTCTGCAACTCCCTCGCCTCCTACTTCCACAACAAGATCGCGGACATACACAACAGCTTCAGCTCTCTACCGACGAACGCCACGACCGAACCACCACCCCCCCCCACCACCCTCCGCGCCTGGACTCCGATCAGCACCGAAGACACCGTCCGCACGATGAACTCCATCCACTCCGGATCTCCGACCGACCCCTGCCCTCACCACGTCTTCAACAAGGCCGACGCTGTCATCGCACCCCACCTGCGGGACATCATCAACACCTCCTTCGACACCGCCACCTTCCCGGAGAGCTGGAAGCACGCCGAACTCAGCGCCCTACTCAAGAAGCCATCGGCCGACCCGACCGACCTCAAGAACTACCGCCGCATCTCGCTGCTCCCGTTTCCAGCAAAAGTCATCGAGAAGACCGTCAACAAGCAACTGGCCGCCTTCCTCGAAACGAACGGATCCCTCGACCCCTCGCAGTCTGGCTTCCGAGCCAACCACAGCACCGAGACCGCCCTGATCGCAGCCACCGATGACATCCGAGCGCTACTCGACAACGGAGAAACAGCGGCCCTCATCCTCCTCGACCTCTCCGCGGCCTTCGACACTGTCTGCCACCGCACCCTAGTGAGCGCCTCAGCAACGTCGGAGTCCAGGAGAAGGCACTGGAGTGGATCATCTCCTTCCTCGCCGGAAGGACACAGAGAGTCCGTCTCCCTCCGTTCAGATCTGAAGCCACCGAAGTCATCTGCGGCGTCCCTCAAGGCTCCTCGCTCAGTCCGACCCTCTTCAACGTCTACATGAGCCCCCTCGCAGACATCGCACGCCTGCACAACCTCAACATCATCTCCTACGCCGACGACACCCAGCTGATCCTCTCCCTCACCTACGACCCCGCCACCGCCACCGCCAGAGCCAACCTTCACGAAGGGATGAAAGAGGTAGCCGAATGGATGAAGAACAGCCGCCTGAAACTGAACTCAGACAAGACGGAAGTCCTCATCCTGGGATCCTCACCCGCCGCGTGGGACGACTCCTGGTGGCCCCCGCCCTAGGCAGCGCACCCAAACCAACAGACCACGCACGCAACCTAGGCTTCATCCTGGACTCCTCCCTCTCCATGACCAGACAAGTCAACGCCGTCTCCTCGTCGTGCTTCAACATACTGCGCATGCTACGTAAGATCTTCCGGTGGATCCCCACCGAGACCGGGAAGACGGTCACCCAGGCCCTCGTCACCAGCCGTCTGGACTACGGCAACTCCCTCTACGCCGGAACCACCGCCAAACTCCAAAAGAGACTCCAGCGGATCCAGAACGCCTCAGCGCGACTCATCCTGGACATCCCCCGTCGCAGCCACATCTCCGGACACCTGAGAGACCTGCACTGGCTCCCGGTCAGCAAGAGAATCACCTTCCGTCTCCTCACCCACGCACACAAAGCCCTACACAACCAAGGCCCAAGATACCTCAACAGCCGCCTCAACTTCTACGCTCCCAAACGCCAGCTTCGATCGACCAGCCACGCCCTCGCCGCCGTCCCCCGCATCCGAAGAGCCACCACAGGGGGACGGTCCTTCTCCTACCTCGCCGCCAAGACATGGAACTCCCTCCCCACCCACCTCCGCCTGACCCAGGACCACATCACCTTCAGGAAGCTACTCAAGACCTGGCTGTTCGAGCAGTAGCGGACCCCCCCAGCGCCTCGAGACCCTCTGGGTGAGTAGCGCGCTATATAAATGCGATGATTGATTGATTGATTGATTGATATGCCGCGACCTAAAAAGGATGCTATGAAGGAAATCTTCTCCTCCTACCCATTCCCCTTAGCAGAAGGATTCATCGACTATACAAGATTGCGACAGGGTAAGAAAGGCAGCTGGGACAGGCACATCTGCAGGCTGATAAGGAATACACGCAATGTGACAATAAATGTTCGACAATATGTAAATACAAATACTTTAGCTTATTTAGGTGACATCTTGCACATAGAAAGTTACAGAAGAAAAACTGGATGTGTCAGGGCCACTGTATTTCTCTTTTGCAGAAGTAAACCATGAAATCTGCAAAAGAAAAATAAACCTCGACAGGCCACTAAAATATGTCTCAGAACCGGACACAATGTTCCCTCCGCTTTGGAAGCATGGACGTCAATTCACCCAATTGTCAGGGGTAGCGGAAGTGACATCACATGCCCTTTGACCTCCACTTTCAATCACACACACATACTTACACATATACACAAATATACACTCTCTGACACATAAACACACTCTCGCCTGTAAGTATGCACACAACATACATTTAAAAGCACTTTTTACTTACCTCAGCTGCCATGGAAGGGCATATTACAACTTATTGTACTCTATTTTTATTACACTTGTAGTGAATATTATATTTTATTTATTCTCTATTAGTGCAATAAGAAATTTACAGAAAATAAAGAGAGCGGAGCCCCAGCTGCCCCTGTGTTCCTGGCACTGAATTTGCCACATCTGTGGGACAGGGGTCGCAAAGGCAGTGCTAGGGGTAGCAAAGGGCAAGCCAGGGGTTGCGGCTGTGACCACTGGCGACCCCTAAATGACATCCATGTTTGGGAGGAACACTTGCACCAAAGCATCCCTGCCAGCACATCAAGGGTCTGTAATTATGGTGGGAGGTCCTGGGCAGACCACCCAACAGGGTCTAATGATGACGTCAGACTCAGGAGGAACCACTCACTCCATTCTGTTTCAATTATATTTATATGCGTACTTTTTTTCCCCTTTGTAGACAAAACCCTTCCCCAGTCGATGAAATGGGAATGTTTACACCAGCTGAACAACATTAACACCCCTTTAAATACCGGATTACTCCAATGAACCACTGAAGATAACCGAGGGCCATATTATCAAGAAAGGGCGATACATTATCGCCGCTTTTATCGGCATAGACGCCCATGTTCTGGAGTGAACCTGGGCTTCAAAGGGAATTCACAAGGGCCTATTATCAAGCCCATTATCGCCGCTTTAGCGGCAGTTTCCTGCCGATAAAAGCGGCGATAATGTATCGCCCTTTCTTGATAATATGGCCCCAGATTCCTTTTGTACAGTGCCTGGCACAGCATTGCACTCCATTTTCCGTAATGTGAGTTGCTTCTGATCTGAAAGTTATGCAGCATTTGATGGATTAAAACGCATGTGTGGCGAAATTGTATTTAATGTGGAAATCTCCGTGGCCGCACTATCACATTTTTCTAGTGACGCAGAGTGAAACCGAGTTAAGGAATGTGCACATTTATGATGCATTTTATAGGAGCTTTAAATGAACATGATCATTTAAAAGCAGCCATTGAAGAGTGACATTTTAGTATGAAAGGTGCCTGAGGGTGGGAGGGCAGCAGAAACCAGATAATCAGAGGCAGATTTACAAGCCCCTTGCACCACTTTTGCGTCACTTTTCCCATGTTAAAAGTGACACAAAAGTGGCGCAAGGGGCTTGTAAATATGCCCCTAAGTGTCTATGCAGAGGAGGACTGGAAACCAGGGGCCTCATTCACAACAACTGACGCATCATCAGCAATGTGTCAAAATGACTTGTAAATTGTGACATCATTTTTGAACGCCGTGGATGCACTATATTTACGGTATGGTGCACCATGGTGTAAGGATGAGGATGCGTAAAAAAAATTTACACTGGCACGGAGATGATGTAATGTCAGAAACTGAGGTATGGGGAGCAAAATTGGTGTAAGGCTGGTTAGCGGCAAGTAAAGCGATGTTAGCCACCTGAACATCGCTTTTCCGTATGTGAAGCATCAAAAAACATATTAAAAATGACACTTTGGAAAAAAAGGATGTCACGCTTGACAAAAGTCAGCCATGGTGCGGGGTAAAGAGAACAGCAGCCAGGACAACAATCCCAGCACCAAATAATATGTCCAGACAGACTCCCAGGGGAAGAGGAAGAGAAAGTTAACTTCTGTGAGGAGGAGAATGACATCTTGATCACTGAGGTGACAGAACACCAACATCATCTCTTTGTCACCTCAACATTGCCGTTAGTGCAGTCCATAGTGGCCAAGATCGACAGCATGGGACCAGCCAAGAGGACAGTCACCGAACGTAAAAAATGGCGGCACGACCATAAGCACAGGATGATGGAGAAGCTGGCCAGCAACCTGAAGCAGCCACGCAGACCGGAGGAGGAAGCCCGGGGCCACAGGTGGAGGTGGAGGCCCTGGAGGAGCGGGTGGCAGCTGTCGTCCCAGAGGAGCGGGTGGCAGGAGTTCGGAGACAGACCCTGCAGCCCATGAAGAACAACAAGACCTGCAGGGTAAGTCGCAATAAGGGGCAATGTGGGAAAAAAGGTCATATTGTGCAGTGCAGCTAGCTACCCTAACGATTTACTGTGCTGTGTGCAGAGAAAAGGGCAGGAATCTGGGTCATGTACTGTAAAACATGACGTAAGGGTAAGTAACACTGCCCAGTTACATGTGGCACAGCTCAGTCCAGCTCTGTCACCTTTCTCTCTTCCATGTGTGAACTGCAGCTCCAGTCCAGGTTCACCTTTGTGTACTGGCACTAGTTGCGGAATATACAGCATGGGTCACCAGAACTACAAGTCCCACAATACCAAGCAAAACACATGGAATGGAACAACACATCATGCATATACATATTAACCCTGTCCAACCTTACTAGTACAATGCAGGCCACCTTGCACCATTGGGCCACTGTGTCTAACTTAGGCCTATGCACACAAATCTGGACTGTAAAACAATGGAATGGCATGGGCTTGTCAGGCGAGAAACTGCACACCTGAGGGGGGTCAGGTGCGGGGCACGTGAAAGATTAACACATAGGAACATGCCAAAAGTCACATGTATAGTAAACTGCATGAAACTACATAGCATGCAGCTGTCCAGAAGTGCGATGTGAGAGCACACAGATGTCAGCTGCCATGATAGGGACCAGCCAAGCACACGTCATGAACTAAATCAGACTGGGTGGGGTGGTGAGTGCAAGTGATACACACCAGAGGACCATACGTGCCAAAGCAAAAGATGGTGTGTGGCGCCTGGTAGTGCAGTGCATTGTAGGCGCTGGCTGAGCACATGTCTGAATGGGGAGACACTGCATAGCAAGGAGTTGAGAAGGGATATGTGTCATACAAGGAGGCCTGACCAAGACACATACATTGCTGTGTCTGACAGTGTCACACTTGTATCGAGCTGGGAAGGGATGACAGAGAAGAGACCATTGTGGAACCACAACCTACATGTGATGTGGCCCTGGGTGAACATGCAGCACGTAGCAGGAGGGAGTCAGAAGGCAATTTGTCTCACCATGCCACATATGTCAAATTCGGAGGATGTGAAACAGAGATCTGTCAAGGTACAGAATAAACTAGTCTGCCACAACAAAGGGCAGGAGTCAGGGATGGTTAGATGGTGAAGTGTATGGGCCCAGTTGTGTGGCAAACCAGGGTAGGTGCATGTCACCAATTCAAGCACTACTACCGGGTGGACTGCAGCGTGTCCCATACCCTCAAAAACAGCCAGCCATGTCAGTCCATTGGATATGGCCATGCATACGTTTGGTGTTGTCGTCACATGAGTCAATGTATTCTCTGGGCTCCATCAACGTGTGGCAGTAAGTTGAGTCCCTGGCCAAAATCAGGCTTGCCAGAGGAGGCATGTACACATACAAGTGAGCGGGCCTGAGTGAAGTGGTGTGTGCAACTCTACAGATGACCTACTCTGGCAATGATGGCATGGTTGAGCGTCAGTGCCAGCAATCGATCTACTTTGACTGGGCCCATCCCCTCAGAGTTGCTACACAGTGCCCACTGTCCACAAATATGGAGCCAACGGTGTGTGCAATGAACTCACAAGAGTAGGCACAAATAGGAAACTCATTGTGAGTACATGCCCTCACACATTCTTGCAGTGCAGCAAGGTTGGAAACTGTATAGAGGTGTGCAGGATATGTGTGAAAATCTGAACCCTTGGCCACATGAAAGCACAATGTGTATGCAAGACCGCACAGCGAGGCAGAGTGCTGTGTTGTACTGTGTGAAAGGGAGACTGCAGGATCATAACTAACTCATGACCAAACCCACATCAACTTCCCAGGAGCTGTGGGCTAAATACTGGTCACAGGCAATGCAGGCACCCTGTGGACTAGATGCAATGTGCCCAGTAGTGGCCTCAGCCGACACTAGGTCATCAAAACTGCTCATCTTGCTGGCCTACACTACAGCCAGCAGGCCTTTCCAGATGTGAGTGCGGCCAGCCTAGACAACGCCCAATGCACGACCTACAAATAAGTCCTCCAACTTCCCAAATATGTACGTCGGGCGAGATTACGACTCGAGCTGGGCCTTCTGAGGCAATCACTTACATGCCAGGCCGATACCCTGAAATTCTATATAAGGGTATTAAAAGCCTAGGATAACACCCTCAAAGCCCACTTAAAAGAAACCATTGAGAGCCCTGGAAACCCATGGAACCAACAAATTCAAAAGGCAATAAAATCTCTACAAATTGAAGAAACAGCGTTCAAATCAGCTGTTGGTCAAGCAAACGAATGATACACCGGGTCAGTCTGGCCAAAACACAAGTAACGGCAGGGAACCACCTATTTTTGGCCCCCGACCGACAGCATCCTCTGTACAAGGCCAACGGATTCCGGTATTCACCGATTCGGAGCAGCCTACAATCAGGTTCTACTCGACCCTCAGCCTCCTCTTTGCACTTGGCACCCTCTGCCAAAAACTTGCATTTGCCATTTTTTCTCCTAGGGGCAGACTCGATATTGCTTGAACCCTCGCACTGACACTTTCGACAAGGAAAAGATGACTACTAGCTGCTGGTGTAAATTATGGTTTAATACTGATATCTATTAGTTTACCCTTAGCATGGACATTGCGTAAGACTCCCTTTTAAGATAAACAATTTTATCTTAATACGTGTGCAATACAGTGCTGTTAACGTACTCAAGCAGATAGTGTTATTATTGCAATGGTTTTAAGTAACTGTGCAAACAAATAAATGTATTGTCAAATTGTCAGTAAATTGATACTTGTATAGCACACTACTCACCCGCAAGGGTCTCAAGGCGCTTGTACGAATACCACTGTGGAACCCATCCTGGCTTTCCCTGTGAGGTATCCACTCCTGGGCACCCCCAAGGTGGAGGCCAGGCATCCTTAGCGTTGTTGGGGCCGTTGTGGAGGTTAAGCAAGCTATTGCCCAGAGTTGCAGAGTGGGACTCCATGATTAGAATAGGCACCGAGGCGAGAATTATCAGGTCCGTGGAATTTTGAGCCCAAGACCCACCGAGGCGGGGAATTGAACCCTGGTCCCGGGCTAGATCTCTGCATCAGGGTCTGCCGCTCTCACCATTAAGCCACACTTCTCAGTAGTGGTATCAATCCGTCAAAATACAATCAGTATAGGCATCACGAAAAAGAAAACAAGTCACCAAGGCTTAGCTCATAACACACGTGCAGGAACAGCAGGCCCAGTGAGCTGTGTAACTGTGTTGCAATATGTGTCATGACCAAGGCTCCCTGTTTTCCGTCTTTACGGATTTTTACAGATAAATACAGACGGAAAACAATGTGTTTTCTGTCTGCATTTATTTTTTAAAGTGGATAAATACAGAACATTGAGCTTCTTTTAAGTGACTCTCCGTGCTGTCTTTCATGAATTATAGCCCAACAGCTGAGCAGATGCACAGCATGGGAAATTAAAAAATTGGATGAAATTTCTTTAAATAATGGCATGTGTCAATATACATTTGTGGTATAATGCTAGTGTTTACCAGCGGATGTACGGTAATGTCATATTTGGAAGATTAAATAGCTAAAACACGACAGACCTCAAAGTATGGGTGCACGTTTATCAGTTTAAACAAATATGGAAATGTAGTTTTACAACTTTATTTATAAGCAAAATACAAAATATAGATAAATACAGATAAAATGGCCAAAAAATAAAAATGGATAAATACAGACGGAAATGTTAAAAAAATAAATACCATAAAACCATGAGCCCTAATCATGACACAACAAGTCAGCATTGTCACATATTGGTTGTGTAAACAATGCAGAGATACTGCCACCTGAAAGGCAACTACACTGCAACGTGGCATCTAAACATATGAGAAGCAGGTGTCCTAAGCATCAATGTTGACCTGAACCTGAATTAGTAGGAAGTCTGAATGTCAACCAGAATACTCATGTCACCATCTAACATAGATCAACATAAATCTATTTCATTGCAGAGGACGTACCAACAACTCCTGACCAGCTGCCTGTCCTGGACCAGGATCCTGCTGAGGATGACAGCCAGCCAACCCTCGACCAAGACACCCACCCTCCAGCAAATCCTGTACTCCATTCAGACATCTTCCCGGTCACAAGAAGGGTCGACAGCGTTGCACTAGGTACAGAGGGTCCGCCCAACACCCAACAAACACCACCAGCCAGCCCACCCCCAGCCCTGGACTCTGAGGACCCCCAAGTTGAATTCCAACATAATGTGGTAAGAGTCCAGCAGGAGCAAGTAGATGCGATGCCGGCAGGGATGGAGACGTGGCAGGCACCCTGGAGGGAGTCAGTAGATGTCTTAGTCCCAACACTATAAGAGGCACCTACCCTCCGCTCCATGGCTTCGAACTATAGCACCGTATCATGCCGTACCAATAAATATACATATCTGGGCCTTCCTGAAGAAAAAACCTATGCGAAAGTCACACAGCTACAAGCTCATGGCATATAGGGGCATATGTATGAAAAAGCCGTTTTGCGAGTCCTTAATAGCGATTTATAGCGAATCGCTATTAAGGACTCGCAAAATGCTATGTATGTCGGAATCTCAATAATAATTGCAATTCCTACATATTCCTTAATTGCGAATCGCAAATTACAATTTGCAATTAAGGAATGCCTTCCCATTCATTCCTATGGGCCTATAGGCCCATAGGAATGAATGGAAAGACATTTGCAATTTCAAGTACCCATTAGGTACTCGCAAATTGCGAATGCAATTTCAAGGATGTAAGGGTGTGAAAAGCGCACCCTGTAGCACCCCTGAAATATATATGTGTGCACATGTGGCACACATAGATGCCCCAAGGGCATCTATGTGCGCCACCTGGCACTGTGAAAAATGCAAAAAAACTTGCATTTTTCAAAGAAATCGCAAATTACCACCAACCTGAAGTTGGTGGTAATTTGCGAATTCTTAAGCCAAAATCGCACTACTTGGGTGCTTCCTACATTGCATTTAAGGAATCGCAGTTTGCGAATCCTTAAATGCAATCCCAAAATAGGGAATCGCAAATTTTGATATTCCCTATTTTGCAATGGCCTTTTGGGATGATACATCCCAGAAGACCTATAGCCGTTTGCAAACCCACCGATTCTGGGAATCGGCCCGTTTGCGAATGGGAAAAGGGCTTGATACATAAGCCCCATAGAGACTTACCGGTAAGCACCCAACTTCAATCTCCAAGTGATTGAGGAGATCTGCCTCCTGACTGACAACATCATCGGTGCCTCCGTTGATGGATTGTCCGCTCGACATTGAATATCCGACTGCCGATCTGTTGGGATCTTACCTGTTTCTTTAAATGCCACGAGGACTCTGTGGTTTGTGTTCGTAGTGCTGTGACATAATGTATAGAACGTGTGAATGTCCGGGACGGCAGTTGCTGCCGGGAGAGCTGTACACTGGACGCATTAAAGAGAAGCTTGTCAACTTACCCGTATTCTTGTCTTCTCTTCACTGGCAACAAGGATCCAGTGTCTGCCTCTCTTCAAGTGTTGCTGGACGTCCTGGAGTGATTTTCCTCGGCGAGGCAACCGCGACGTCGTGTCAAGAAAAGAAGCGGATCGTTTCTGTCTCATTCTGACAGATTTATCGAGCGATGTACGCACCCTCAAACCTTTGTTTCGTGAGTTCCTCTGTCGAGGGTCTAATTTTTTTTTTCTTTTTAAGTTTTCCCGGTTCTGGCCAAGTTCTATTGCGCATTTCAAATTGCGGGAGCCACGAGGACTCTGTGGTTTGTGTTCGTAGTGCTGTGACATAATGTATAGATCATGTGAATGCCTGGGACGGCAGTTGCTGCCGGGAGAGCTGTACACTGGACGCATTAAAGAGAAGCTTGTCAGCTTACCCGTATTCTTGTCTTCTCTTCACGATCATGTGTGTCAGGTGCCGGATCGAAAGCCACAGCAGGCCCCCAAACTTGTCCTCTGACAGGTTCTTGGATCTGGCCCTGCCCAACATCTACTTACCCACACTAGACACCCTAAACCCCCAAATCCCAACAACCCCTTACCACTACCCCTAAAACTACTAACCTCTAAATGGACAAACACCTGACAACACAGTCGACACAACTTAACAAAATACAATTACACAACACAAATGACAGTTTACTTACACAACAGGGACAGCAGAGACACGAACAAGACCAAATAAGACACCAAATTTCAAGAGCTTACAACAAACAATTCAACCAGCCAGTGTGAGAAGTTGGCCTGGTATATAGTGCTCACTATTCTAGTGAACACCTTGCACCAGTCCAAACAACCCTTATGGTGATGGTTGTAAGTCAACCTTATAGACCAGCTATCCTAGTGGTAGCGTGGACAGAACCGTCTTAGGCTAAAAGACTCTTGAGGGCATGTAAAGCCAGCTGTTTTACCATATGGAACCCCTTGAATCCCAAATGAAAGGACACCACACAGGATATATATAAAATATATATGTATTTATTTACTAACACACTCCTCTGAACTCTTTATGAGATCAGAGGCAAAAGCACATCACAAGTTACTTAGTCAGAATACATTAAGTTGCACAATTTACGGTTAGGCCCTAGGGGCGAAGCAAACCATATACTAATCGTGCCCCTCGTCGCCAGTGTAGGGAAGTCAAGTTCATGAAAATGAAACACAGAAGGAGACGTGTTCGTAAAAGAAGACGTTTAATGCATCTTCTCAGGTCCAAGCTTAACAGTTTAATGCATGAACATTCCCCGGTAACCTACTGTTGGAACTGGGGTCACCAGTCCCCTAGGGTAGCATGGCACGAGCGGGTAGGCATCCGAAAGCACATGTGTTAAGCGATCATGCAGCACACACTTACACTGAGACAGAAACCTGGGCACGCAATAAATGACTCCACTCCAGAGCTTGTATAAAAACAAGTGATTTGTATTAAGATAAATAATCAGATAGATAGAGCAGGATCAGGGAAATCATAAATTCATTTAAAATACATGTGTCTCAAAACTTGCGATCAATATTAGATGAATAAATATCCGTTCTGCAATAAATATTAAATATTGGATCAATAAATAGTTAAATACATTTTTAGTGGGACACAGGCCCGACCTACGCCTTGCTTCTTGGTCAGTACCTGAAAGGAATACATCTCAAAGTCATAAGAACAACACTGCATTAAGCATCAATATCCATTTCCTCAGGTAAACAAAGGGACAGTTCCATAACAGAAACATCTCCCCGCTGTAGGAATAAACAATTTGTTAAGTGTAGTTCAAACATTTCCTTAAATATGAAACATTTCATTTGCCACAAAAGTATGTGGACGTAACTCTCCTCCTGTAATAGGAATTAAACATTTCATTAAGAATAATTATTCCATATAACAAGGTTGGGCATCCCTTTGGGAGAACTTCTCATTGGGCCCAGCTAACCATTGCATTAGCCAGCACTAACTAGGAGAAAACATTGCAATCTAGGTAACCATCCCCTTGTGCAGGTTTAACTGTATCAGGGCTACACCAACATTCCATCAGGGAAGTAGAAATCCCTACATTGAGCAGGTGTAAGTAGATCTCTGTTATAGCAGGGGTATGAGACCCTTCCCTGGGCAGGAGTAAACATTGCCTCAAATGAGGTCAACACCTTTCATTAGGCATAAAGTATTTCTTTAGGCATCACACACCATCCTATTACCTGATGGCTGAACAGGCAGGGCCTTCCCCCTATTAATCAGGAGCTTACAGGTAAAACATTTCCTGCAATAGAGATAATCAGTTTAGCAGAAGTAAAACACTTCACTGAGGGTAAAACATTTCATTAACGTTTCCTTAGGCAGGAATGAAACTCCTATGGCAGGAATAAAAACACGCCACTGCGGATAAAACATCTCATTAGGCAGTGTAACTATATCCTTATAGCATTAACGTTCCCCTACTCAGCAATCAACAGTTAACAACTCTTCAAGGCAGAGATAACCATTTTTAACAGGCAAGCCTGAGCTTAGAAGACTTGGTTTATGCATGTAAAGCCTTTTAGTAAATGTAAACATTTCTTTAAAGCAAGGAGCACCTCACTCCATAACTGTGGGCATGTGCTCCACCTTTCAACCAACATGAATAAATGTTTCATTAGTCAGCAGACCAATGGAACAAAATACCTAGGCAGTAATTCAAAATGCTAAAACAATATTAAAAGGACCAACACTAAGGGAGAATAGTTTCCAGGTAATTACAAAAGTTTATTACAATCATAAAAATACATGTATCATAAGTCAATAACTAAAAATATACCTTCCGTAGAAAGTAAACATAAATCAATTATACATAAAAATTCTTGAACATGAAGAGGTAAGTTGTGTGTCGACGCGTTTCGGCGACCAGCGCCTTTCTCAAGACAGTTTACAACTTTCTGAAAATAAAAGCATGAGTCAATATATAATTTATAATCAGTCATTTACAGTATTCTCTAAACATAGATGTAATATTAAAAACAACCTATATACACAATATATTCTTTTTAGTCTAAAGAAAACTGTTCATACAAAAAGGTCCTCAGATAATCAAAGCACAACTGATAGTCTCAACCAATAGCAAAGCTTAAATGACACAACCTCTATTATGACTTTCTTCTATATAGCTTATTACTAAAGTATTTTAGTAACGTGAAACATGTATGAGACATGTGTGATACATAATTCAATTACTACATTCACTAACATTACATAAACATTATTTAACAATTACTTATTTATAAAACATGATGGTCAAGAACTAAATCATTCGATTGCAAATCTGAGATTCTTCCCTTGTTAATGAATAACATTTATATCTGAATGCATACATCTTATATATGATATAATCGATCAGATTGAGGCTATAGAATTGATTAGAGAGGAACAGATGAAAAGAATAGAGTGGGGAAGAAAAACCAACTCTCATGGTCAAGGACTCCGGTGTTATGAGCAGTACTCCAATTCACTACTCTTTTGATTCCTAGTAGACCCGATTACTGGGGGATCTGTGTTCTATAAATGATAAAAATGGTATTCTATTTATAGAAAGGACCTCTCATGTCTCTATTTATACTAATATAAACCTTGTAGTCTTTAAAGAAATTACAGTTTTAAATGTTCATGTATTTAATATGACTTACCTAAGGCAATTATGGACTGACCACAATGGTAAGACTTTCGCCGCTGCGGGGGTCCATGTGGTTCTTAATACCGGAAATGATGTATCTGATTGTCAGTGTTTCTATAACTTTGTTAATAAAAACAGAAAGCATTTACTATTGACGAATTGCACGGCTAGCACTACTTAATTTAATTTCCCAAAAAATCATTTTAATTGGAAAGAAAAGAACTGACCTAATCTGCTAGATCTGCAGTTCTTATTTCAGAAACGGGTGTTCGGATACTTCAGTTTATTAAATACTTCGGTCTTTAATGTCCAGGATAGCGGACTACATGAATAATAAATACAAAATATACCATTCAAGTCAAACTATCCGAGCTCCCAGAAGAATATATATTCGTAGGTCAGCCCCTTACCAGTAATGAAGCTATGTAGATGGCGTCGCCTCCACACTTTTATTTTGTGTTTACTTCTAGAACCCTAGGGTAACAGCGTTGTCTAAAATGCAAAAAGATCCGGAAATTCAGTCAATTATTTTTAACTATAACTGGGTGCAGACGCAGACACAGTTCATTATGCAGCTGTTGGCGTTTCCACCCCCAGGCCAGGATCAACATTCTAATTCCTACATTAAGCAGGCATAAACCTTTCAGCACCCAAGAGTAATCCTGTAAATAAGTAGAGGTTATAACACTGGGGCAGGGGTGTAATAAAACTTCTATAGTTCAGAATAATCCTGGTTCCAAGCAGGAATAACCACTTCAAAACTCTTCCCCAATCATAGGTAACATCCCCCTAATCAGGAGTAAACATTACAGGGAAGGAATCAGGCATAGGCATTTAATTAAGTAACTTATAAATAGAACATTACTCATTGCTAGAGAGCAACATCTCATTAAGTAAGCACAGGCCTTGCTTTAGATTAGTAAAACATTTCTGTTAATTAAGGTGAACATTTCAATAAGCAATTCAGTAAAGCATTCTCAATGAGCATTTTACTATGCCTTGGACTCCCCTATGCAGGGCTAAGCCATCGCAGGTGAACTCAGTATGTCTTTAGGCCTACGCCGGAACCAGGGCCCAAACAGTTAATGAATGGCAAGCCTGTCCTCAGGCATAAACAGTAACTTAATGGCCTCCACGTCACTAGAGGCACATAGGGGCCAACAGGTGGGCACTTAAGGTCAAAAATACAGCGTTTCTCTGGGGCCTACAAGAGAGCGCTTGGAGGCACAATTACAGCGCTTCTATGGGACATTCAAGAAAGCGCTTGGAGTGAAATTACAGCGCTTCCCTGGGCACTACCTCAGTTCCTCACATGACAGCGCTTGGCCACAGGCAATGCTGGGGACAGCGCTTCAGCAGGCAATCAGGTTTAGATAATAGCACCCTGCAGGTACAGCACTTCACCAGGCAGCAACCCCCTTCAGTACCTCAGCACTCTTCACAGGGACAGCAAAGGAGCGTTGGGGGAGCAGGGAGTCAGCGCTTCAGAAGGCAGCAACTTCTAGAGCCACAGAAGTTCTTGGTGACACAGCGCTTCAGGGGGATAGCGCTTTTCAGGATTCACAGCGCTACGATATAGCAGGCAATTCACAGCAGAGGTAGCGCTCGGCAGACAGTTCATTCCAGGTAGCGCTGCTGAAGGGCACCACAGAATATAGCGCTTCAGGCAGGAATCACGCCCAGGATTCTAGCGCTTCACAGACAGCAGGGTGCAGGGCTATAGCGCTTTGGCCCACACGAGGTGGGGGCAAGACCAGCAGGTCTAATAACATTCAGTTCAGGGTGCTGCAGTTCAGGCAAATATAGCGCTTCAGAAGGCAGCAACCCCCTCCATTACTTCAGCGCTCTTCATAGGGTCAGCAAGGGCAGCGCTAGATATACAGGACAGGTGACACCCCAGTAGCAGGTTAGCAAGGGAGACCCCAGGTGACATCAGGAAACACAGGGTCAGTACCGCGCCAATACCTGTTTGCTTCTTCAAAAGTCCTGTGATGATTTAATTTCTTCTTAGCGCTTTAGGTTTCTTGCGCCCTTGTAAATAGAGGCTTAGTTTCTTGTTGGCGTGATGTTTCTTGCGCCCTTGTAAATAGAAGCTTAGTTTCTTGTTGGCGTAATGTTCCTTACGCCCTTAGTTTTGTTGCTTGGTTTCTTGTTCCTTGAAGGGGGGAATAGTTTGGTGGCTGGTGTTCCAAGTTCTTCTCAGCCAATCCCTTCAAGTGGTCCCTGGGGGTTCCCTGCCGCGGGGTTAGGTCAGTGGGGGGGGGGGTACAGGATGCCTCAATACTTGTAAAGCAGCACACTAGGCCCTGTCATTCCAGCATCATAAGACCCTGCCCTGACCCCCACTGCCTATCCTCCTGCGTAGGTACTTCCCCAGGTCTCCCCTTAGTCCCTCTGACAGGAAAGTTTACCTTCCATTCCTTATACAGTGCCAGTTGACAGTTGGCAGTGGCAGTTGGTGTCACCTCACCTGTTCCAGAATGTTCCAGGGGGTTCTAGGAGGTTCCACCATTCTACCTGTTGGCAGGCTGGCAGGCTAAGTTGATACATTGTTTGGAGGGTTCCAGCCAGGCCCTAGCCACTAGAATGCGCCCACTAAACCCCGCTGCAGCAGCAGTGGTCAGTGGCAGCCATTTTAGGGGTATAAGACACCTGCATCTTAACATCAGTTTCACAGTACACAGGGCTTTCCTCACTACACAAGGCCTATACATTGTTGTTACCATGAGGGCATTCTGATTTAAAAGGGAAATAAAAAGGCGAAAAATTTTGGGGAAAAGGCCAAGTCTCACACCTACTAAATCAATTTTATGGCCTGTATACCCACCAGGGGATACATCGGCGATATTAAACACCTACCAGGCCAATTGTCCTCAAAGATCTTGCGGGAAATAATGGTAAACCAAGCACAAGAATCAACAAAGAAGTCTAACTTAATACCATCTACCTTGATAATACAAGATGGAAATTTGGAAACTCCATCAACACAACAAACATTAATAACAGTGTTGATGTCATTCTCATCATTACCCGTACTGAGCTTATCATCACTTGAGTAATGTACGTAATTAACTCTTTTGGGTGGTGATTTACAGAATTTGGTAAAATGACCTTTTCTATTACATTTAGCACAAACTTTATCGATGCCAAGACAATGCTTGTAATTGGCTAAGTGCGAATTACTACCACATCTAAAACATAACAGTGTGTGACTGCGTTTCTCACTATTCTGATTCATACTCTTATGTTTAATATCACATTTGTTGGAAGTCACTCCTTTGACTGGAAGTCATCTTTTGTTTATTTTGTTCCTTAAATTCTTTATTTACATTAAAAACATCATTTTTATCCTTACCCCTAATCTCCTTTACAAACTTTTCTGAATGCTCAATTGACTTAGCAATGTCAATTGCAGCATTCAAGGATAAGTCAGGAGTAGACCATAGTTTCTCTTGAACTTTTTTACTATTTGTACGCATCAAAATCTGGTCCCTTAGAACCTGGTCATAAGAAATATGTTCAAATGCGCAAGTAGCCGCAAGTGATCTTAAAGAGGATACATAATCCTCAATGGACTCCTCCTCACGCTGTTTGCGAGAATAGAAAATAAACCTTTCCATCACTACATTTTTCTTTTTACCAAAACGAATGTTAAGTTGGGTAGATGCATCCTGGTACACATTAATTCTACCTGGGTTAATTAAAGCAGGGAGAGTTTTGAATTCTTTAAGTCCAAAACCCCCCAAACAATGTTTCAAAAGAGAGAGTTTCCTCTCTGCCTCACAATCCTCACCTTCCATGACCTCCACATAGGCTTAAAACATAGGTTCCCAAACTTCCCAGGCCATGGGAGGTTCACCAGAAGCCGTTAAGAAATAGGGAGGAGGTAAAATGCCAGACATTTTGTCAAGAAATGATGGAATAAATAGAATAAACTTAATCAGCACGAAAAAACAAGAAATATTCCTTTTCTCATGCTGCTCCAAAATAATAACCAAAAAATATATATATATATAATAATAATTTGCGTGATGAATTACAATAAATAATAATAACAAACAGCCCAGAATGTTTATGCAGCTACTCATAAAACACAAAGAATGAATAAATATTGCAAAACAAACGTGTATATTGTTGTTGTAAATGCGGCAAAACACTATGTTAAAGTCCTCTGGACGTGCACAATAGTACGTACATCGCTGTAACTAAAAACATGAAGTGATGACAAGAAATAAAGAAATGCTCAATCCGAAATGGCTGCCGCTGCTGACGTGAAGAACGTAATGAAGTAAGATCCAGAATGCATTGAGCTTCCACAATCCACAGTGTGTCATCCAAGATGAAGGAGGAGACACAGCTAGGCAACAACGTGAGTGATCGTGAAGAACATTCTTAAAGATGCCATGGATCCGTGTCCGCAACACCCAAACAATGTAAGTTAAAAATACGTACGATGATGTATTATGCAGCGTTGGGCTAAATAAACAAATAAAGGGCACAAATAACTGCCGCAGGTGCTATCAAATGCACATGACAGTACACAGCTGCGGAAGCAATCAGAGCTTATTAATTTTTTTTTTAAAGGTGACAACAACTCTGCAAGCAAATTTCCGATTTAAAATGCGGTTGAAAAACACACAATAAAATTAATAATAGGAGAACCATACACCACCGCTCGATTTACGCGGTCGGACAAATTCCAAACACAACTGTATAACACCACCGCTCAATAACTGCGGTCGAGAATAAAAATAAAATAAAATGATCTCAAGTGATTGTTCTTATTGTGCAGGATCGTACCCCTCGTCGCCAGTGTAGGGAAGTCAAGTTCATGAAAATGAAACACAGAAGGAGACGTGTTCGTAAAAGAAGACGTTTAATGCATCTTCTCAGGTCCAAGCTTAACAGTTTAATGCATGAACATTCCCCGGTAACCAGCTCTCCCACAAACCATTACAATTCTGAAAAAGAACCACTATCTTCCACAAGCACGGAGTGCACGTGGAAGATAGCAGAGAAGACAGTATGTATGCAACACTAAGAAAGTGGTATAAGTACCACGTCACGAGAAAAGGAAAGGCCTAGGGCCTAGAGAATCGCGGGGGCTACATTATCTGACCCTTAGGTTAGGAGTAGGAGGCCCACAGGCGGCGCGTGCAGTGTCTTTACACACACGCGAGAGTCAATGTTAAGTCAATGGGAACTTCGAGTTTAGGAAAAGAAGGATTTAGGACACTTCCGGTCTAGCTAGAAGGAAACAACTAAAAACCTAGACACTTGGATAGTCAATACCCTTGGGAGCATCGAAGTACTCGCGTTACCTCACCCGCAGGAAGCGGGTGCATAGGTGTGAAGATGTGTCGGGTTTCGCCGTTGAAGTCTATGGAGCCTGTGAAGAAAGATGCTGCAGGCGACCAGGAGGAAGATGTCCAGGTGGATCCAAGGGTGGATCGAGGATGACGAAGACCTGAAAGCAGAGGGGACAGAGTCTGGGTCACGGGACAGAGTCTGGGTCACTAGCCAGTGACCGGGTGGAACCAGGAAGGAACCAGACGACGTCGAGGAGCAATCAGGTGCTGCCGTGAAGCTTGTCTCTTCAGCCATGCAGACTAGGAGGCGTCGAGGACGACCAGATTCTGGAGAGGAGCTGTCCCACGAAGGTTCTCCCAGATGGAGGGGTCGACCGCCGGATTGGAGTCAACAAGCTTTGGCAAAGGGAACCCACGCAGGATTCAAAGAAGGCTTGGGATGCAGACCAGCAAGGTCTTAGGTGCCTCACCTTTGCAGGGAGGCAAGGGCCAGTCTGAAGGAACCAGACCAGTGAGGTGATTCAAAAGGATTGTCGTCACAGAGGCTACTAGCCAACGGGCCAGCAACCGGACAACGCGTCGAGCAGAACACAAGCAGAAGGGCCCCACGCAGAACTCGTGGAGTGTGGAGGGCTGATCTTCGTGGCAGGTGGAGCTCGGATTCGGGGCTTCTCAATCCCCAGTGCACAGCTTCAAGGATACCTCTGGAGCTGCACAGTTAGCAAGTCGTGGACTTTTCAAGATGGCCGGTCCCACGTGTCTCGTCTCCTCCACGGATCTCAGCTATGCTGCAGACGTGAAGAGAGGGTCAGAGAGGTCTGGATCTTGTCAGGCTCTGTGCTCGGGTCCCGGCGGGAGCGTCGCCAAAGCAAGCCGTTGATTTGCTGGATGGTGCCTGGTTGCCCAGGGTGGTCACTCCTTGGCCACAAGGGAGATTCTTCAGTCTTCAGCTTTAGCAGAATGTCGAAGGTGCAGAGTTTCGTTTCAAGTTTCAGTTCAGGATCAAATCTAAAGCCTAAGGACACAGCTCCTACCTTTATACAGCTAAAAGGGGCTGGATTAGTTCCTAGGTCCCTCCTATGGGTGGGACCAGGAAGGGGGTGGTTACATCCCCTTTCCTTTGTCGAGTTTCATGCCAGAGCTGGGGCTGGAGTGCCCCAGCGACCGGTTTGAACTGGGGTATGCATGAAGCACCTAGTGTGCCTCAGGCAGTGTCTCATTCTATTCAGCCCTCCCTGTCCCAATACACAAAGTCCTGACTGGGGTGGTGCTCACACATATCCAGGCAGGAAACCTATTGTCCAAACCTCCGTGACTGGAAGGACTCCCAGCAGCAGGAGGTCAGACTTGTGTCTGTGGCAGCAGCGTCCATTTTGTGACGCTGGGCTCTGGTTAACTTTAACCGGGATAGTCAGCACTAACATGTCTTCTCCCTCTAGAAGGGTGGAATGCTACCCCCGTCGCCAGAATTGGCGAGGGGGTAGTATTCCAAAGCATATGACACCTTACACGACATGTTTAGATAAAGCCAAACCAAAGTTAGCATTCAACCGCGAGCATTATAATGAACTTAAGAGTATATGGTATGGCGATATCATAGAACACCTATAAGGACATGGCTCCGAAAGCTGCAGACAGGCTCAGCTCATGCTAGGGCACCATCTCACACATAACCAAGCACTCTGCCTCCAGGATTGTTAAGGCCTGCCATAGGAGTGACTTATAGGTTACTGTGTGTCTATATATAAGGGTAGATATAGGAATACTATACCTAAGCAAGGGGTGATTACACGACCTTGCCCCAGCTGAGTGATCAGCCAGTTGTGTCAGTTTGAGTGGCCAGCCAGGGGTGGCATAATACATGCTGCAGCCCCTGGTAGGCCTTGGTTACACCTATGCCCTGAGTACCTAGAGTACACTTCTACAGGGGCTGATAAGGTGAACCAATTCCCAATTGTGGATGTACCTAGAGTACATGGTGTGAATGTAGAGAGAGTGCATCTGGGCTGCGGGTCTGAGTAGCAGGCCCACAGCCACATCTAAGTCAAAAACCAGTAAAGCAAAAGCAAAAAGTGGTGGTGACCATAGGAAGCAGACCCTACTCTCCTACACAACCCTCCCCCCCAAACTAAGGGACATTAAACTAACCTTGACCAGTTGAGTCTTCATGTTCTAAGTGGAAATATCGGGAGAGTCCATCTGCATTGGCATGGTCAGTCCCAGGTCTATGTTTCACTGTAAAGTCCATCCCCTGTAGGGAAATGGACCACCTAAGAAGTTTGGGATTTTCACCCTTCATCTGATTTAACCATAGGAGGGGCTTGTGGTCTGTCTGAATCTTGAAGTGAGTGCCAAACAAGTATGGCCTCAGCTTCTTCAGGGCCCAAACCACAGCAAAGGCCTCCCTCTCTATAGCTGACCAACATTTCTCTCTAGGGGTCAGCCTTCTGCTTATGAAAGCAATGGGCTGGTCTTGACCATCTATATTCAGTTGTGAAAGTACAGCTCCCACACCCAACTCAAAAGCATCTGTTTAGACTATGAACTCTTTGGAGTAATCTGGACTTTTCAGAATAGGTGCAGTACACATGGCCTGCTTCAGGTCATCAAATGCCTTATGACAGCTAACTGTCCACTGCCCTTTCCTTGGCATCTTTTTGGAAGTGAGGTCATTCAGTGGTGTCACAATGGACCCATAGTTTTTCACAAACTTCCTGTAGTACCCAGACAGGCCCAAGAAAGCTCTGACCTGTGTCTGGGTGATTGGAGGAGTCCAGTCTCTGATGGTCTGGATCTTGCTCTCCATTGGTTGAACCTGACCCCCACCTACCAGGTGGCCCAGATACACAACCTTGCTCTGCCATAACTGGCACTTAGTGGCCTTGATAGTGAGGCCTGCCTTTTGCAGGGCCTCTAAAACATTCCTCAGGTGGACCAGGTGATCCTCACAGGTGGAGCTAAGGACAGCAATATCATCTAGATAAGCTGCACAATAGTCATCCAGTCCTGTGGGAACTTGATTCACCAGCCTTTGGAAAGTGGCAGGTGCATTCTTCAAACCAAAGGGCTTTACCACAAATTTATAATGTCCTCCTGGGGTCGAAAATGCTGTCTTGGCTTTTGCATCCTCAGCTAATCTGATTTGCCAGTAGCCTGCTGTCAGGTCAAATGTGCTCATGAATTTGGCAGAAGCCAATCTATCAATGAGCTCATCTGCCCTGGGGATGGGGTGGGCATCTGTCCCAGTGACTGCATTGAGACCTCTGTAGTCCACACAAAACCTCATCTCTCTCTTACCATCTGGGGTGTGAGGTTTTGGCACCAGGACTACTGGACTGGCCCAAGGGCTCTCTGAGGGCTCAATAACTCCCAGCTCCAACATCTTTTGGACCTCTGTCCTAAGGCAGTCCCTGACATGGTCAGGTTGCCTGTAGATTTTACTCTTGACAGGCAGACTGTCACCACTGTCCACCTCATGGGTGCACCAGCTTGTCTGACTCAGGGTCAGAGAAAACAGATGTCTGAAGGACTGAAGAACTTGTCTGCAGTCCTGTTGGTGATGTTCCGAGAGGCTGTCTGCAAAGACTACACCATCTACTGACCCATCATCAGGGTTCTGAGTAAGCAGGTCTGGGAGAGGGTCACTCTCTTCCTCCTGCCCCTCATCTGTAGCCATGAGCAAGCCCATGTCTGCCCGGTCGACAAATGCTTTTAGTCTGTTGACATGAAGCACCCTGTGGGGGCTTCTGGGAGTCCCAAGGTCCACCAAGTAGGTGACATCTCCCTTCTGTTCAACTATTGTATGGGGTCCAAACCATTTGTCCTGGAGTGCTGCTGGGGCCACTGGCTCCAACACCCAAACTTTCTGTCCTGGCTGGTACACAGACAGCACAGCCTTTTGGTCATGCCAAGCTTTCTGAAGTTCTTGGCTGGCCTCAAGGTTTTTGGAAGCCTTCTCCATATACTCAGCCATCCTGGAGCGGAGACCAAGTACATAGTCCACTATGTCCTGCTTAGGCTTTTTGAGAGGTAACTCCCATCCTTCCTTCACAAGACATAGGGGTCCCCTTACAGGATACCCAAACAAAAGCTCAAAAGGGCTGTAGCCAACCCCCTTTTGTGGGACCTCTCTGTAAGCAAACAGAAGGCAGGGTAAAAGGATGTCCCATCTTCGCCTCAGCTTTTCAGGTAACCCTTTTATCATCCCTTTGAGGGTCTTGTTGAATCTTTCCACAAGCCCATTGCACTGTGGGTGATAGGGGGTGGTGAACTTATAGTTGACACCACACTCCTTCCACATTTCAGTCAAATATCCTGACATGAAGTTTGCAACTCTGTCAGAGACAACCTCCTTTGGAAACCCCACTCTGGAGAAAACTCCAAGTAGGGCCCTTGCCACAACAGGAGCTGTTGTGGTCCATAGGGGAATAGCTTTTGGATACCTGGTGGCATGATCCACTACCACTAGTATAAATCTGTGCCCAGATGCTGTTTGGGGGCCCATTGGTACAACAATGTCTATCCCTACTCTCTCAAAGTGAACCCCACCACAGGTAGTGGTATGAGGAGGGCCTTTGTGGTGCCACCTGATTTGCCACTGGCTTGGCAGGAAACACAGGAGCGACAAAACTCCTTGCTATCTTCTGACATATGGGGCCAGTGAAAGTGAGGGACAAGTCTGTCCCAAGTCTTGTTCTGGCCTGCTAGGGGAATATCATGGGCCAAGGTAAGAAGGAAGCCCCTAAATTGCAGAGGAATAACCAACCTCCTGGAAGCACCAGGCTTGGGGTCTCTAGCCTCTGAATAAAGGAGCCCATCATCCCAATACACTTTATGGGTACCTTGAGCATTCCCAGCAGCCTCAGCAGCAGCCTGCTATCTGAGGGGTTCAAGAGAGGAACAATATAATTGAGCCTGCTTCATATCTGCCCTTGAGGGTCCCCCTGTCCCAAGAAACTGAACCTGATCAGGCTCAAGCTCTTCTAGGACAGTTCCCTCTTGGATCTCAGAATCATCCCCCTGGGAGGGCTGATCCTCAACCTGAGGCAGGGGGGAAGGCACTGCCTTAACCCTCTTACTCTTTCTCTTGGGTAGTGTCTGGTCTATTGTTCCAAGATCCAGCACTTGTTCAGGTAAGCACTTTTTGGCCTTTGACCTGGTCACAGCAAGGACATGTGCTGATTGATATTCCCAGCATTTCTGCATGGGTCCTATACTCCACCTCAGACCAAACTGAGGTTTCAAGATCATTACCTAACAGACACTCTACTGGAAGGTCTGAACTCACAACAACTCTTTTGAGGCCAGTTACCCCTTCCCAGGAGAAGTTAACAACTGCCATACTATGGGAGGTAGTGGCATTGCTAGCGTTGGTCACTAGGTAGGTCTAACCTAGTATGATCTGTTCAGGGCCCACAAAGTTAGGTGTCACCATGGTGACACTGGCACAAGTGTCCCTGTAGGCCTGAGACATCTTATTATTAATAAAAGGTGCCTGTCTGTACTTGCTCAGATTACTGGAACTTACAGTAGAGGACATTGCTATGTCCCCATCACAGACAAGAACAGCCTGAGTTGGTACTCTGACTAGGCCAGAGTTCACCTCAGTTCCCAGGGTCAACCCTACTACACCCTTTTGCTGGGAACCACCACCAACAGCTGGACTAGGGGGAACAGTTGCCTTAGGGGCAATGGTGGTTGGTGCTGTGCCCTTCTTGGTGCAATCACTAAACCAGTGAGAGACTGATTTACAGTATCCACACCAGGGCTTCTTTGGACCTTCTTGTTTCTGTTTGTTCTTTTTGGAGCCACCCTCCCCCTGTGCCTTTTGGGGGCCTGGTGAAGACTTCTGGTCTTTTGCTTTCTGCTCATTACCCTTTTGGTCTGCCTTTTTCTGATCACCCTCCTGGTTCTGGTTTCTCTGCTTAATCCTGGTTCTGACCCATTTGTCTGCCTTCTTTCCCAATTCTTGGGGAGAGGTCAGATCAGAGCCAATCAGGTATTGATGCAATAACTGGTTTTGACAATTGTTAAGTATTAGCTCTCTCATGATCGAATTATACAATCCTGTATAGTCCTTCACTTGACTTCCCAATAACCAGCCTTCCAGAGCCTTAGTGGCACAATCAACAAAATCAGTCCAGTCCTGAGTCTGTGTCTTCTGGGTATCTCTGAACAACAACCTATATTGTTCAGTGGTTAGGCCAAACCCATCAATCAGAGAACTCTTCAGGACAGAGTAGTTGTTAGCATCCCCATCACTAACTGGGAGGAGCATATCTCTACCTTTTTCAGAAAAGGAGAGCCATAAGATTGCTGCCCACTGACTTTGGGGTACCTGCTATACTTTGCAGGCCCTCTCCAAAGCAGTTATCCATTTGTGGATGTCATCCCCTTGTTTGTAATGGGGCACAATCTTGCTTCGGTTTCTATTCTCATAGGACCTATCTTTATCCTTAGGGATATTTCTGCCACCAGTGGGTTCTAACCCACTCTCTCTATGCTCTCTAGCACGAGCAAGCTTCTCTTTGGCCAGGGCAACCTCAAGTTCCTGCCTCTCAATCCTAAGAGCAGCTTCCCTCATCGTTGCCTCATGTTCCTTTCTCTGAGGGGTAGTCATCCCTCTCTGAGCAAGGCCATGAGAGCTATTTGAAGCATGCGATTGGAGAGATTCCCTGGAGTGGGATCTTCCTCTTCTCTGCCTCTGGTTAAGCCCACTTGGGGGTCTGTATGAGGGCTGCCCATACTGACTCCCATGTATGCTTAAGTTAGCCTGGCTAAGTCTTCTGACTGGGACCTGGCTGTTTGTCTCAAGATCAGAATCATCTTCTTCTACCCCCTCTTCTTCCTCTGGTACAGGAGTATCAGTATTATCATCAGAAGAGGGAAAGACTTCATCTGCACTACCTGTGTCACCTGTCTTGGGTGGCTGTTGAGAATCATACTCTTCTAAGAGCTCAACCAGGAACTTGATGGTAGGGCTTGAACCCTGTTTTAGCCTTCTAGAAGTACACAATTGTCTCAATTCTTGGAAGGCTAAGGCTTCATATCTCGAAGCAGTCCTCAAGGGATCTACTTCTGCAGGCAGAGAACCACTGGGATTCACTGTCTGAGACATGTTTTCTAGTGAGGTGTGGTGTTGCACCTACCTACACTATTTGTTTTCCTACAGAACCTCTCTAGGAGTTGTAGTCAGGGTGTGCTAGGCCCAGGCTCTACAACAGCTAAGTTCAGTAGAACTTAAGTATACTAAGACTTGTTTTTATATGTACCTATTGGTACTATGTGATCTTTCAAATGATATCTCAAGATTACAAGTGGTAAAACAACAGCAAGCTCTAATCCCAACCGCTGCACACCAATGTGAGAAGTTGGCCTGGTATATGATGTTCACTATTCTAGTGAGCACCTTGCACCAGTCCAAACAACCCTTATGGTGATGGTTGTAAGTCAACCTTATAGACCAGCTATCTTAGTGGTAGCGTGGACAGAACAGTCTTAGGCTAAAAGACTCTTGAGGGCGTGTAAAGCCAGCTGTTTTACCATATGTAACCCCTTGAAAACCAAATGAAAGGACACCACACAGGATATATATAAAATATATATGTATTTATTTACTAATAGACTCCTCTGAACTCTTTATGAGATCAGAGGCAAAAGCACATCGCAAGTTACTTAGTCAGAATACGTTAAGTTGCACAATTTATGGTTAGGCCCTAAGGGCGAAGCAAACCATATACTAAGAAAGTGGTATAAGTACCACGTCACGAGAAAAGGAAAGGCCTAGGGCCTAGAGAATCGCTGGGGCTACACTATCTGACCCTTAGGTTAGGAGTAGGAGGCCCACAGGCGGCGCGTGCAGTGTCTTTACACACACACGAGGGTCAATGTTAAGTCAATGGGAACTTCGAGTTTAGGAAGAGAAGGATTTAGGACACTTACGGTCTAGCTAGAAGGAAACAACTAAAAACCTAGACACTTGGATAGTCAATACCCTTGGGAGCATCAAAGTACTCGCGTTACTTCACCCACAGGAAGCGGGTGCATAGGTGTGAAGATGTGTCGGGTTTCGCCGTTGAAGTCTATGGAGGCTGTGAAGAGAGATGCTGCAGGCGACCAGGAGAAACATGTACGGGTGGATCCAAGGGTGGATCGAGGATGAAGAAGACCTGAAAGCAGAGGGGACAGAGTCTGTGTCACTAGCTAGTGACCGGGTGGAACCAGGAAGGAACCAGACGACGTCGAGGAGCCTCCACGGATCTCAGCTATGCTGCAGATGTGAAGAGAGGGTCAGAGAGGTCTGGATCTTGTCAGGCTCTGTACTCGTTGATTTAAGTTATAGAGAGAAATAGTGTGTCACGTTGTGTTTCTGTGTTGCTTAATTTGATAAAGGACTCACTCAAGTCCTTACCGCTATCACACTGATCGCCACTAGAGTGTGCCAGAGAGCTGCTAGCCAGAAACGCCAGAACCCCATCCCGAAAAGGCCAAACGGGCCGTACTACTGCTGCTACCGGCTACCGGCTATCAGCTCCGGCTACTGGGCCGCTGCCCCCCCCCCCCAGCCGTGGGAGTCGTTGAAGCCATGGTAGCCGAAAATGCTACGGAAGCTGCAGCACCCCGCCCTGCCTGGACCCCGCTGCCCGCTTTCACCTGTTCAGCGTTGTGCTGTGCTTGACCCGACCCTGTGACTGGAAGCTCCGTGACTGAGCAGAGCTGAGCCAGACCACGCACCGTGGAGGAGGTGGGGCGGCGGACCACCCGAGGCGCCATTGTCATGTGTTCAGCATGTGGAGTGGTGGTGGCAGCGTACTGTGTTTGGCAAAACCATAGTTGTGACCAGAACCTATTGCCTACTACCATACTTAGGAAGTGACGGGCTGTAGCAGTAACAGAGCAGAGGAGCTGAGGAAAAGCAGCTGCTGGAGCTACGAGCGGTGGGTCCCGCGACCGGAGGAGCTCGTGGGAGCTGCGTGCCGAGGAGAGTAGCAGCAGGTCCTGCGACCGGAGGAGCAGCAGCAGGAGCTGTGCACCGAGGAGAGTGGCGGTGGGTCCCGCGACCGGAGGAGAGCAGCCGCAGCCGCAGAGAGCAGCGAGCAGAGACGAGCAGAGGAGAGCAGCGGTGGGAGCAGGGAGCGGAGGTGAGCTCCTATCCCCCGGTGCATCTATCTCCCTCGGTGTGCGGCGGGAGCACCTCCCCTCCACCCCTGTAGTCATTGCAGGAGCAAACTCTGCGGGCACTCCCTCAAAACACAACAGACAGTCTGCAGCAGCTGAGCCCGATTTACTACCTTTCCCTTGGTGTGCAACAGGAGCACCACCAGGATTTCCACATTGCACGTGTAGCCTTTTTTCGGTTTGCTTCACGTTTCACTTTTCACCGTTTAGCTTGGTGTGGGAGCCCTTTAAAAACTTGAATTCTGGAGGGAGCATCGAGCATCGAGCAGAAAACCGAAACCACTTGAACGACACCTTTTGCAGCGAGACGCGGACACCCCCGCTCCCGCTCCCGTCTCTATCGAATAGCATCCGGAACACCTTGAGCACCAGGCGTGACGTGTAAAGTGCTTCTGACGACGTGGGAGACAAGAGGTAAGAGGTTAGAGGTCGTCGCTAAGTAAGAGCCAGAGGGTGGGGTCTGAGGGGCTGGTAGACTAGGTCTCCAGCCTGCAGCCCCCCTCGTGCGCACCGCTTGCTAACCCCTTCCCCCCCCACCCCTCCGTGCCCGCAAAACAAAAAACTCAGCTCAACACAGGGGCCCACATCAGCACTAGTACCGGTATCCCCTCCCCCCCAAAACGAATAGGCACAAACAAGCCTATCCCCAGCAAACGGCGCAAAAAGAGATGACGCTGAGGAAGACTAAATCCTGCACGGAGGAGGTGGTGGAAGTGAACCCTGAGAGTCTAGCACAAAGAAGGGTAACCAGAAGCACAAGTACCCAAAAATCCCAGGACCTGGTCACTGGCACTGGCAATTCCCTCCCCCAAGGCCTTATCACTCAATTCTTTCAGGCCTCAAACTGCCCCTCACCTTTTGAAGCAAAGTCACAAGATCCCGCGAACAGTGACACACCGGGGATCCCAAAGATCCACCTGGCCCTAGGGGACTTAACTCCTGCGAGTCTGCTAACCTCGAGTCAGCCGGGAGCCTTGAAGCTTGCTCTGGGCCCGAGGCCAGGACAAAGAGCCCGATTAGGATCACTGCCGACATTCATGAAAGGCCAACTCCAGGGGCGAACGTGGACTTAGATACTGGGAGGATAAGCGAGGCTGTCGCATCCTCCTCCCCAAAGCGCACAGGCAAGGGTCTGAATGCAACAGTGACATCTAGGGAAACACAGAGGCCAATCCTCCAGGGTACGGAGGTTCCAACAACTTCGTTCTTATTAAAAGTGGAACAGATTATTGAACGTACACTTGAAACTACACCTATTAATTTAGGAAGAGGTAAGGCCCCGAGAACAGTACAAACGGAGGGTTGGAGTCCGCTGAGCTTAACTCATCACCAAGACTTAACAGACCCAACTGATGAACCCACTTTTAAAGACCTTAATTTGTCAGCAATAAGAGAAGTCCAGGACACAATGGCTAGGGCACTGCTATGGCAGTCCGCAAAGATGGAACTCCAAATCGATCTTTTGCAGTCGATAGCCCAGCATTTGGTGTGCCAAGACGATAAGCTTGCAAAGCTGGAAGTCCAACTTAACGCCCAACAAGCTCATGCCGCCAGCACCAATTCCTGTGACGCCTTAATTGATAAATGGGCAAGTCTACCTGAAGTCTTAAAAGAGATGCTTGCATTATCCAAGGGTCAGGGCGAGATAACCACGCAAGAACAAGCCGCACAAAAGCTACCACCCCAGACGACAGAGCACGCCGAAACTGCATCCTTTAGCACAACGGGCAATAGTGCCACAAAGGTTCCCCTAGTAGGGCCCGCATTAACTTTATTTTGGCTAATAAAGGGAATGGTGACCCCGAGGTCTCGGATTTCGAGACCGTAAGTGATGACCTGTCTGTTACTACCTCTCAGGTGGAGAGGGTCGAAGGAGCAATAGCAAGTGCCAAAGCTCCGTTATCAAGGAGAGTCAAAAAAAGACTTAAAAAACAACTTAAGAAGTCCAAAGCTAGAAACAGAAACACACCCTTGGTGGTATCAACCCTGGGCGACACTGAAAATAAACGTATCCCCAAACCACTCTTCCCCATTTTCGTACCCAAGCAGGTGTCTAAAATGGGCAAGTCATGTGACGCACCTCTTGTTCGCGGCGAGGCCCTAAGTCAACAAATCCCTCACACGAAGGGTCAAACCAATGAGGATCTCCAACTACGGCCTTCACAGGTGGCCGCCCTCGCACCATCAAGTGCCCCCAGCCCTTCCAGCTGGGTTTTGCAACATGAGTCTGTAACAAATCCCAAACTACAACAGGGCGCACAGCCAGTACAGTCTAGAGTGGTAGGTCTAACAACTGAGGGGCAAGGGAATCAGCAATCGGGAGTCACACTCAAAAACTACCTAAATTTGACATCAGACCAGGGGGAGTGGCAAGGATTTCCGAGTGCGGAAGGCCAACCAAGCATGGGGCCCAATGGGCAGCAGCCAGAATCCACTCACAAAAACCCTTCAAATTTCAGTAACCAGAGGCTAATGCTCCAGGGAGAAGGGGTGAGTTTGTGCAACATCACACAAAAAAACAAACAATCCACCGATGAGCTACAGTAAACCCCAAGGTACACAGCTAAAGGCTCATTTGACATCTTGAACAGGTCTAATATTGTCCGCCTCTTTGGCCATATTGCCTCGCTGGCCCAAATCACCTCAGAAAATATTGAGTGGGTGATATTCAAGAGACTGGAGATAGAAACCCACGACGATTCCACCATAATCGGACTTGCGAGCCAGCAAGTCCAGCAGGCTGTCCTTAAGGAAGCAACACTGTTCGCTGAATGGGGCATTGATGTCGTTGCGCCAAGGACACTGAAATATCCACACGTCCTGTTACCGCAACAGGACACACACGTACCGTCATCCGTGCTTAAAGGCATAATGCACACCCGCCCAGATACAGGGGCGAAATCAGGGTGGGCAAAAACCCCGCTAAAAATCAAAATCCAGTAAATCGACGGGCAACGGAGCGTGCAGCGGCATTACCAGTCATCAGATCACCTGGAGGCCACATGGAGACAGTGTCCCTAACCTAATAAACAGCCATGTAAATAACGCCCGTCCAAATCCACTCAGGGGCCTAGTCCGCGAGTTATCCATCATCTCATGGAATATTGCTGGGCTGAACAACATCTTTAGGGACATAACTACATCTGAATACCTCGCACAGGGGGACATACTGTGTATTCAGGAAACCTGGGCAAGGGCAACGACTGCCATCGGTGGCTTTTACGAACATTTTAAACCAGCTACCAAAAGGACAATCTTTGGTCGCCCGACAGGGGGGCTCTCCATCTACGTAAGTCATGCGTGCAAAATTAACACAACTGAACTAAACTTGGAGTCTCCAGATCTTCAAGCCATCCAAATCAGTGGGTTGTCATTGGGTCAAAAAACTCGCCCCCTTCTACTAATTAATTGTTATTTCAACCCAATTAAGTATCAATCCTCCCAGGCCATGGAATCACTTATTTCAATTTTGGAAGATCTTTTAATAAACTGGAAGGACCATGACGTAATAATCGCGGGTGATTTCAATCACAGAGGCCTGGGTTTAATCTCTGAGGCACCATCAAGCAAGAAGTCAGCCCTACTGACTGAATTTCTCGCAAATTTTAAGCTGCACTCCACCCACAGAATACAAAAAAGGACCCAACCCGAATGGACCACCATCCCGACCTTTAGAAATGTCTCTACTATAGACTACATCTTTATCACCGAAGGGCTTGCCCACAATCTTTGCAACTTTACAGTGGACGACAGAGAGGAAAGCGATCATAGGCCCCTCCGCGCCTCATTCAATCTGGCGCGTGTACAAGCAGAATTACAAGTAGTTATTGGAACCACCACGGGGGAGGAACATCACAAAGTGCTTAAAAGAATAAAATGGTCAACTAATCTCAGTCATAGCCTGCTAGATTATGTAGCTAGAAGGGAGGAAGAACCTAACCCAGTTCAAACTAAGAACATCATCCACCTCTGGGAAACTCTGACCTCCGACTTATTGGATTGTCTAGGCAATAACCACCATTCAAGAAGTTGCCAATTTCACTCTGAGCCTCGCCATGCAAATTCGTGGTGCCTGTCACAGGGTAAGCGTGCTCTTAATAAGGCAATCAGGGCACAAAAGAAAGGCACTAATTTGTCAGGGAGATACTCCATAGCTGCTCTGCAAACTGACTATAAAAAGAGAGTCTGGGCCCACAAAAAACTGCAGACCGAACAGAATTGGTTGACCGTGTTCTCCTTAATTAAAGGAAATGACAACAGCAAGCTTTAGCGTTTCATTAACAGTCTGACCCCCAGAGGAGCGCAAAAGGAAAACAGCGTTGCAGGGAAAGTGTGGGAACAGTATGCCAAGGGGCTGTACACCTGCGAGACAAACCAGCCCACTGCAGGAAGCCTTGAGTGGTCCAAGTTGGCGGCGGAAATTATCGAACCCGAAAGTGCCTCGACAGAAGGCGTAAACTCGTCCTCCACCGGATCGTTCACAGAGATGGAGGTACTAAAGTGCCTCAAGGCCATTAGAACTGATGGCGCTCCAGGCCCAAATGGGATTCCGGCCCAGGTTCTGAAAACTGCCTCAGCCTTTTTTGCATCTAGACTCACCCCTCTATTTA
Source organism: Lissotriton helveticus (assembly GCF_964261635.1). NCBI lineage: Eukaryota > Metazoa > Chordata > Amphibia > Caudata > Salamandridae > Lissotriton > Lissotriton helveticus. The sequence continues at coordinate 96,843,438 of NC_136064.1, read as the reverse complement.
ACCATTCTTTTGCCACTGCAATTTTGCCATCCTCCTGGAAAGGTTCCATTCTATTCCCTATCCATAAAAAGGGAGACCATTCCATATGGGCACATAGCCTACCCAGCTGCATTTGACAAAGTGGTCAAAGCCTATAAGATGGTGCTACGGGCCCCTAGATACGCAAGGAACAAAAGATTAAGGCTAGAAATAGGCCTCAAGCGACCTGAGCTGGCATTACTGGGGGACCTTTTAAAACTCTATATTAGAGTATTGAAAGCGCCAGAACATTCCCTAAAGCACTCCCTAAAATCAATCTTTGAGGAGGTGGGCTCTCCCTGGCACTCAAAGGTAGGACAAGCCATTGCAGCATTGAAAGTCGAAAGAAGGAGTTTGCCCCTGCACGAAATTCCATTCTCAGCCTGGGCCCAAGCCGTTAAGCGCCAAGTCCGGATCATTTCCTTTGGACTCGATCTTGCATCTCTTCGGCAAAATCCACTAACTCAGGCCCTGGACAAATCATATATTCCAGGTAAACCCCAACCTTACCTGCAAGACCCAGTATCTACTCACGCGAGAAAGAAAATGTTGTACTTTCGCCTTTTGGCCCTCAGGATCACGGACTTCAACCCCCAATGGGCCCGTACAGATGGCACCATAGCCTGTCGTCTATGCAACTACCGTAGAGAATCCTGGCTACACTTGTTGTGCTGTTGCACAAAGCTGGCCAATGACCGCCATCGCTTGCTGCTTCCGATTTGACGGAGTACGGACCATAGAACTTGTAGAGAGGCTTCGGACTGGTGCCTCTCAGTCTCCACGACCTGTTTGAAAGCCAGAGTTGGGAAATGTATACACCAGGTAAAAATGGCACTCGACTCCCACTTAACGGCATTGTCTGCAAAGTAACTGGAAACCCTCGGCCCCAGTCATCCAACCTGGGCTGGTTTAAAGATCCACGAGGAATCCATCCATCGTCTACTGCCCTTTAAGCATGGGCGGATTTTGCGTATTGGCAATCCGCGGATCTGCGTATTTGCGGATTGCGACAATACGCAAAATCCGCGGATCCCAGCGTATTTTTTTTTTGCGTGTTCGCACGGGTTTCTGCAAGTTCGCGAGGGTTTTATTGTACAAAACGCTCGCGAACGTGCAGAAACCCGTGCGAACACAATGTGGCTACTCATGGCCAAACGGACGGGCTTCCATGCGAGTGGGCATGCCTCTTGTGTGTATAAAAGTTCAGAGGCCGATCAGAGCAGCAGATGAAGATGCAGAGACTCCTGCTCACAGGCCTCTCTATCCAGCATCACAGCTGACTTTCGACGGTAGATTGGGTAAAGAAGGCACATTGCCCAGCCTCGGCGGCGCTCTCGATTGTTTCTGGGCTGATGAATGAGTCACTGCATTTGAGCTTCAACAAGTTCCAGGGACCATCTGTGTACTGTTTCCAACGGCGCCAGCAAGCTGCCAGCGCCGTTGAAAAATAGTTACAAAGTTAGCTGCACCTGCTCTGTGCAAGCTAACTTTGTAACTATTTTACAACGGCGCTGGCAGCTTGCTGGCGCCATTACATGAGTGGGTGGGGGGAATCCGTTACATCCGCGGATTTTGTCGGATTTTTGGGAAAATACGTAAAATACACGGATTGCGTATTCACCAAAAATCCGAAAAATCCGTGGACGTAACGGATTTGCCGCCCATGCTTACTGCCCTTGGTGCATGAATTGACTCTACCGAACTTTTACGGGCCTCCTCTTATCAGCTGGAAAACATTGGTGCAACCTATACTTCACTCTTTTTAATAGAACTCTGTTTTGGACAGCTAATCAGGACTAACATGTTAGTATTTTAACTTAAAGTGAGATTCACTTTTATGTGTCTTTCTTTCTTTTTATCTTATACTGTAAAGATTTTAAGTAATCATGCAGTTTATTAATAAAATTGTACTCGTTGATTTGCTGGATGGTGCCTGGTTGCCCAGGGTGGTCACTCCTTGGCCACAAGGGAGATTCTTCAGTCTTCAGCTTCAGCAGAATGTTGAAGGTCCAGAGTTTCGTTTCAAGTTTCAGTTCAGCATCAAATCTAAAGCCTATGGACACAGCTCCCACCTTTATACAGCTAAAAGGGGTTGGATTAGTTCCTAGGTCCCTCCTATGGGTGGGACCAGGAAGGGGGGTGGTTACACCCCCTTTCCTTTGTCCAGTTTCGCGCCAGAGCTGGGGCTGGAGTGCCTCAGCAACCGGTTTGAACTGGGGTATGCATGAAGCACCTAGTGTGCCTCAGGCAGTGTCTCATTCTATTCAGCCCTCCCTGTCCCAATACACAAAGTCCTGTCTGGGGTGGTGCTCGGCACATCTCCAGGCAGGAAACCTATTGTCCAAACCTCCGTGACTGGAAGGACTCCCAGCAGCAGGAGGTCAGACTTGTGTCTGTGGCAGCAGCGCCCATTTTGGGACGCTGGGGCTCTGGTTAACTTTAACCGGGATAGTCAGCACTAACATGTCTTCTCCCTCTAGAAGGGTGGAATGCTACCCCCGTCACCAGGATTGGCGAGGGGGTAGTATTCCAAAGCGTATGACATCTTACACAACATGTTTAGATAAAGCCAAACCAAAGTTAGCATTCAACCGCGAGGATTACAATGCACTTAAGAGTATATGGTATGGCATTATCCTAGAACAGATATAAGGACATGGGGGCATATTACCAAGCAATAGCGATAATTATCGCTATTGCTTGGTTAGAGACAAAATTTAACCGCTGAGCTGCGGCGATTTTTATCGCAGATAAACCTTGGTATTACCAAGGTTTATCGCAAATGCGATAAAAAACGGCCGCAATGCATGAATATCGCTGAAAAGTCAGCGATATTCATGCATTACCGAGCTAATGCTCTTAGCCAAGTTATCCACCTCCCATTGGATAACATGGCTAAGAACTGCTCAGGACAGGTGTTAGCTTTTGGAGATATTCGCGCTTAGCGCGAATATCTCCAAAAGTTGGTAATAGGAGATAGCGATGTTAGCGACTGTTTCCAGTAGCTAACATCTTGGCACGCCCACTTTGCATGTCATTAGTGATAAATATCACTGACATGCAAAGTGGGGCCCAAGATGGTCGCTATCTCCTACTAGCTGTCGCTAACTGGTGTTAGCGACAGCTAGGTAATAGGGAGATCATTTTATCTCCGCTTTCTTGGCTTTTAAAGCCAAAAAAGCGGAGATAAACCCCCTTGATAATATGCCCCATTGTTCCGAAAGCTGCAGACAGGCTCAGCTTCTGCTAGAGCACCATCTCACACATAACCAAGCACTCTGCCTCCAGGATTGTTAAGGCCTGCCATAGGAGTGACTTATAGGTTACTGTGTGTCTATATATAAGGGTAAATATAGGAATACTATACCTAAGCAAGGGGAGATTACACGACCTTGCCCCAGCAGAGTGATTAGCCAGTTGTGTCAGTTTGAGTGGCCAGCCAGGGGTGGCATAATACATGCTGCAGCCCCTGGTAGCCCTTGGTTACACCTATGCCCTGAGTACCTAGGGTACACTTCTACAGGGGCTGATAAGGTGAACCAATTCCCAATGGTGGATGTACCTAGAGTACATGGTGTGAATTTAGAGAGAGTGCATCTCATCTGTGGGTCTGATTAGCAGGCCCACAGCCACATCTAAGTCGAAAACCAGTAAAGCAAAAGCAAAAAGTGGGGGTGACCATAGGAAGCAGACCCTACTCTTCTACAGCCAGTACAGACAAAAAGACTGCAAATGAAAGTGAAAGGAACTTTATACTTCCTGTATTGCAGCATGGGTGAGGCAATGCATCATTTCCTGGCTGAATGCATCAGGTTTCCTACTAGAGCGTCACTTTTCCTACTAGAGCGTCACATTTCCTACTAAAGCGTCACTTTTACGAGTAAAGTGTCACGTTTCCTACTAAAGCATCATGTTTCCTACTAAAGCGTCACCTTTGCTACGAAAGTGTGTTATTTTTTAAAGTGTCACCTTTCCAAATAAAGCGTCGTATTACTACTAAAGCGTCTCAAATTCCTAAAGCGTCACCTTTCCTACTAAAGTGTCACCTCAACTAGTAAAGTGTCACTTTTCCTACTATGATGAGAAAAAAGAGTCCTTCACCATTGGAAGGCCAAACTCATGTATGCACTCCTGAGCGAATAGAATCGCTTGAAAAAGTTAACACTCCTTGTTCCTTCGCGGTCTCCTTAACAGGAAGAACCCCCTGAAGAAGGGCTGGTCCTGAAATGCATCGGGGATTGTTGATAATATTCCTGTGAAGTAAAAAAATGCTCAACATCTTACTGTTATGAAGAATGAATATTTACAATCCGCAAAAATGAACTGATTTTTCGCTATTGGAATATGATGTGAATAAACCCTAGTGAAACATAACTGAAGGAGTGTTAACTTTTTCAAGCGATTCTCTTCGCTCAGGAGTGCTTATATGAGTTTGCCCTTCCAGTGGTGAAGGACTCTTTTTTCTCATCTTATCGTACACCTCATGATCAGGAGGTGATACTCTATAGCACCCAGAAACTGTGAAATCAGAACTAACATTTAACATTGTTAAGAACGGAGTGCGACCGTCATCTCATCTCTTTTGTTCAACTTTCCTACTAAAGCATCAGCCTTAATAGTAAAGCGTCACCTTACCTACTAAAGCGTCACATTTCCTACTAAAGCGTCACCTTAATTACGAAAGCGTCTCATTTCTTAAAGCGTAACCTTTCCTACTAAAGCATTGCATTACTACTAAAGCTTCTTGAATTCCTAAAGCGTCACTTTTACTACTTTACTGGGCTAAAGAACGGTGATGGATTAAACCCAGATCTGTTGACTGGGTGTGAGTGTTTGATTGGTTCAGATGCTCCGTCCATCACCACCCCCTTTTGTACCGCTTTGTTCTCCATAAGTTGGCAGGGTATGCTCAGACGTGAGTCCCTTGCTCACTTTGCCACTGGATTCAAGCAAGCCGGGCTGAAGACGGCTGTAATGCCAGAAACCGGTCCCAGGAAGCTTGTTTCCGGTCCAGGGAAGGCATGGCTTGGCAGTTCGGGCTGGACTGTTTCCATGAGGCACAGGGTCAGACTGATTTGCATATGGCCATGTCTGAACTGGGGTGGCAGAGTGGGCTAAAGAACGGTGATGGATTAAACCCAGATCTGTTGACTGGGTGTGAGTGTTTGATTTGTTCAGATGCTCCGTCCATCACCACCCCCTTTTGTACCGCTTTGTTCGCCATAAGTTGGCAGGGTATGCTCAGACGTGAGTCCCTTGCTCACTTTGCCACTGGATTCAAGCAAGCCTGGCTGAAGACGGCTGTAATGCGAGAAACCGGTCCCAGGAAGCTTGTCTCCGATCCAGGGAAGGCATGGCTTGGCAGTTCGGGCTGGACTGTTCCCATGAGGCACAGGGTCAGACTGATTTGCATATGGCCATGTCTGAACTGGGGTGGCAGAGTGGGCTAAAGAACGGTGATGGATTAAACCCAGATCTGTTGACTGGGTATGAGTGTTTGATTGGTTCAGATGCTCCGTCCATCACCTCCCCCTTTTGTACCGCTTTGTTCGCCATAAGTTGGCAGGATATGCTCAGACGTGAGTCCCTTGCTCACTTTGCCACTGGATCCAAGCAAGCCTGGCTGAAGACGGCAGTAATGCCAGAAACCGGTCCCAGGAAGCTTGTTTCCGGTCCAGGGAAGGCATGGATTGGCAGTTTGGGCTGGACTGTTCCCATGAGGCACAGGGTCAGACTGATTTGCACATGGCCATGTCTGAACTGGGGTGGCAGAGTGGGCTAAAGAACGGTGATGGATTAAACCCAGATCTGTTGACTGGGTGTGAGTGTTTGATTGGTTCAGATGCTCCGTCCATCACCACCCTCTTTTGTACTACTTTTACTACCGAAGCATCGTCTTTGTCTGATGCCTCGCTAGAGAAATGGGCAATGCTTTTGTTTTCATTGACGCAACTAGACCTTTTGAGGGTGGCACAGGGTATTGATTGTTGCAGTGCAGGTAAACACTCCCAGGGATCAGTTTGCTTGCTCATATTTGCTTTGCTGACATTATTGTAGACTTGGGATGTGTCACATGTGTATATTACAAGTGCACCTATGTGTGAGTCCTTGTGTTCATGGTGCAAACACTAGAACAGGCAATATATTGCTGTTAAAACCACCGACATATATATTGTCAGAGGTTCATCTTTTGACACAATCCATATGTATTTGAGTTTGTATTATGCTTGCCTTGTTGTATGTTTCTGCGTAGTAGGCATGTTTGGGTCATGGATATTGCAATCTAATGCAAATGACATCCACATTGTCATACATGATGATGCCCATACTTGAAGATTGTATTAGCTGTCTGCATTACTGATGTCAATGTATAGATGTTTACAGTGAGTGTTAAATGAAAGTGTTTACTCAAAGTAAGTGTTCATTCATTTATTTACATTTTGGAACTCTTTTCCTTAAAAAATGTGGATGTCTGGTCATCACAATGAATGATATTTCATTGTATGTTTTGCACAGTTGTGTTCCTTCTCCGAGTCCCTGCACTTGTGCCTACATTTTCCCCTCTGTTTTCATCGTCATCCTCACCCGCGGCTTCCTGCTCCTCATGGCACTGGTCCCATAAGATGTCTGCCTGCACGCAGATGTTGTGCAAGATACAACAGCCAAGGATCATTTTGCAAACTCGAGTAGACACTAGAACAATTGGCCCTCGGACCTGCCCAGACAGCAGAAGCGAGACTTCAGTACCCCATAAGTCCGCTCCGCGATACCCCAGGTCTTGCCCAGTGCAGTGTTATAGGTGTGCTCTGTCTCTGTCCGGGGATGTGCAACGGAGTCATGACCCATGACTGCAGACCACAACATTGGTCAGCTGAAAAGACAAAGGGAGAAAAGTTTAGTCAATGCTTGTGGTGATTGATCAGGCCACATTCAAGTACGTCTGTTATGTGTACTAAAGGATACTTACACATTTCGACCACTATTGTATGTAACTTGTTGCATGAAGATTGGCACAATTAATTCCACATGTCTATTCCTGTTGTCCGTGTCAAATTGAAACATGTGCATGGCCTGTTCCTTTTGACAGTGCCATAATCTACCAAACCCATTTGGTCTGTGGCTTAGTGTGATAGGTGTTGTGCAGGACCATTGTCGCAGGAGGTGTGGACTGATGCTGTGATACGGGCTCTGGCGAAAGGATTAAAAGACAGAAAGAGAGAAACATTGAAAAGTCTGGTAAAACACTGGATTTACAAATAAAAAAGGAAAGACTAGAAGAAAGAATAATCCAATAATACTAATAACGAAAAGGAGAATACCAAAGCAAGGGAAACAATATGGATAAAAAAAAGAGTGGATGATTAAAGAAATTACAACTGTGCAGAATCCACACCTAGATTAGGCTGTAAAAAGCACAAAGTCGAGAGAGATAAGAGGAAAATAAACACAGATCCCCAGATTGTAAAGAGATAAAGGCGGTATACAACCAAAAAGGAATAATCCTGGGTTAGAGATTCCCACGCATTACTCTGACGGGTCCTGAAGAAGGTGGTTTCTAACACCGATTATACCACCGAAACGCGTTGACCAAGTCTAATATTGAATCCTACGGAATGTAGTGAATCTACTGAGATCAATAGATAAACAACTGAAACGTGCAGACTGAGTGCATTGTATGTAGAGTGTGTATGTAGTATGTATGTATGATGTGGGTTGTATGTTTTCTCTAACCAGGTGTGTGTGTTTATTAGTAGAAGTTTTATGTACAAATAATTGTGCTATACTGTAATTTTGTAAAAGTAACTGATCAATTTACACAAATACAATTGTGGTTAAAAAAAGAGAAAAAAATGTTTTAAAAGAAATACAAAGAAATATACAATGATAAATAAATAAAATGAAATAAGAAAAGTGAAAGTAAAAATTGGTTTTCTGGTATTTGTTAGTGCCGGAATGTGGAAACTGTAACTTGATTCTTAAAGTAAATGGGTCGTGAGGGAGAGTTCTTATAGATAGGTGTTGTGCAGGACCATTGCCGTAGTAAGTCAGAGTATGCTGACGACAAATTGGGGTTTGTTGCCATACATGAGTAGGTTGTACCAATACGAACCTGTTTTGCACGCACCCATAAATGTGTCCAGGTGGAACCACTGAAGTCATTGCTGCACTACCTAGCGATGACGGAGCCTTCAAATCGTTAACCTCCTTTCGTAAGTGCAATGTGGTGAGTACATGTGGTGCATGTTACATTTGGACAAACAAACAACAGCCAAGTCAGCCCTTCCTTGTGCACACTGTTGCATTTGTCCAAGTATTTTATTGTTCAGGTTCCTCTTATTGTTGTTAGACACACGCAGTGGCTTAGCACATCTTGACACATGTGACTTGCAGGTTTGCGTTGCACATGTGCCCTGATTATTGGTGCAAGCATGAGAACCACCCCTCATACATATGCACACACAGATCTACCCATTGGGTCATTGAATATTTACTGTTATTAGCTCTGAGATGTCGTTCAGATCTACTTACCAACCAGTAGGCCATTCCCATGGTGCCATTTTGGAAGCGTTCATTGATGATGGAGTGCCTGAAGAGGTATGCGTCATGCACACTCCTGGGGTATTTGGCGAACACGTTTGGGTGCATGCCCATAACTTTAGGACTCCTAAATGCCTTCTGTGAATATCGAAAGTCTTAAAATTGGGATTTCTCTCAGTTTAGTAGTAGTAAAGTTAGGACTCCTAACTTTAGGACTCCTAAATGCCGCCTGTAAATACTGAAAGTCTTAAAATTGGGATTTCTCTCAGTTTAGTAGTAGTAAAGTTAGGACTCCTAACTTAAGGACTCCTAAATGCCTTCTGTAAATACTAAAAGTCTTAAAATTGGGATTTTTCTCAATTTAGTAGTAGTAAAGTTAGGACTCCTAACTTAAGGACTCCTAAATGCCTTCTGTAAATACTAAAAGTCTTAAAATTGGGATTTTTCTCAGTTTAGTAGTAGTAAAGTTAGAAAAATCCCAATTTTAAGACTTTCGGTCTTCACAGAAGGCATTTAGGAGTCCTAAAGTTAGGAGTCCTAACTTTACTACTCCTAAACTGAGAAGAATCCCAACTTTAAGACTTTCGGTATTCACAGAAGGCATTTAGGAGTTCTAAAGTTAGGAGTCCTAACTTCTGTGAATACCGAAATGAGTAAGTGCTTTCTGTGAATACCAACATGAGTAAGTGCCTTCTGTGAATACCAAAATGAGTAAGTGCCTTCTTTGAATACCAAAATGATAGTAAGTTTAGGATTTTGTCTTAAGTTAGTTCTGTGAATCGGGCCCATAGTGTTGGGCTAAGGGAAGAGCCCTGGGGAACCCCACAAGGCAACGCAAAGGGGGGTGTCACCATGTCCCCATAGCCACTTTCTGGGACCGCTCCGACAAGAAGGAGCTTAAAAGGGATAGCGCCTTACCCCTGATCCCGATGGTACACAGCCGGTCCCGCAGCAACCCGTGATTGATAATATCAAAGGCTGCTGACAGGTCCAGTAGGATCAGCATTGCCGCATTCCCCCCAGTGTCTAGTAGCAGTGCAGAGGAGATTTTGCAGATTCCGGCGTAGAGGGCGTTGCCGTATTCCAGTCTGCTGGTGATGAGTACGTGGGTGATGATTTTTCACTGGGGATTCAAATACTTTTCACTCTGTAACACCACTGGATTTATATTCTTGATAAAAGTTTTTGGTTTCTTAGGCTGAGAATCTATGATTTCTATTTTACTCACTTACACAATCCAATTTCACGTTAAGGATTCTACTACAGTTACGTCTTTACACCCTTGGTCACAACATGGTTAGAGGACCTATCACTACAACTGTGTAGGCTTCAAACTAAAAGCTTCAGGTATTATGACTTTGGGGACGGAATTCTCTAAATCTCATGCTTGTCCCTTTTCTTCATTCTTTTTCCATTTTGTGGTCTTTTTTCTACCCTTTTTCAAGTAATGACCTGTTCTAATTTATACTTTATTTAATAAAATCTCACAGCCTTGAAAAAGTCCTTGTGCAACGCAACACATGTTGGCTGTGCCTGAAGAAAGAAACTGTGAACATTTCATCATATATATATATATTCACTGAAAAAACCATAGGTTTCGCACCAGTTATAGTTAGGAATTAGCATTTAAAAAACCTATTAAATTAAGCGCACCAGGAAGCACGCGATCGCATACGATCACGCAACGTCTCGACTCGCTTACGCGACGCGCCCCGGGGCGCGTAGCATAAGCGCGTCGGATCATGTGATCTGAAAATAACACTTTTCATTGGTGCAGATCAGTTTTGGTTTCCAAATGATGAAAGCCCCCACCTTTTTTCCTTATTCTGACTTTGTCCTTTGACTGAGGAAGACCTGTTTCGAGTTCTATCTCAGAAAATGCCTACAGTAGTATCAGCAGCTGGAGCATCTGGCCCACCACCACCACCACCACCACCATCTAAAAGACCACCAGAAGATTACCTTGGTGGTCAAGAGGAAGAGGAGGAGGATGATGAAGAGGAGGCACAGAGAAGGGAGTTCCTGCCTGAAGATAAACAGCCCTACAAACCCAAAGAGCACTTTATATGGCAGTTCTACAAACTCCCAAGGGGTTTTAAAAAAGTCAACGCTGCCAAGGTGACTTGTTTAATTTGTGGTGCTGAGCTATCCAGGGGGAACCCTAACAAAAAGTATTCCTTCGGGAATCATACGATGATTCGCCACACGATGCGTGCGCATCCAAACAACTACTCTAATGCAGAGTTAAGGGACCTCTGCAGTAAACTACCCCCATCAACGTCTAGACGCTCAACATCAAAACAACCCACTCCATCGGGTCCGGGGGCAAGAGACACATTGGCTACTATTCAACCTAAGTTTGCCGATTACAAAATTGTGTGCAAATTTTGTAACAAGACACTTTGCTATGGTGAACAAAGCATCGAACTTATAATGGTTGCTGGTGATAACCATAAGTGTCCAAAAAAAAACTAATTTTTCCTGTTTTTTTTTTATGCTCCAGTTGAGCCATTTACAATTCCCTGTTTTTTGTTTCTCCCCATAAAAAATACAAAAAAAATATAAAAGTGTTCAGAAAAGCCAAAAAAAGTAAAAAATGTTAAAAAAATATAAAACAACAAAAAGAATAAAAAAAACAGTTCTTTTCAGAACTACCTCCAATTTATATAAAAATGCTACATTTTTTAAAAAACTGTCATTCTTTATTCCCCATGGTACGCTCCCCGGTACGCTCCCCGGTGCGCGTACCGGGCGCTCCCCCCGCGAAAATCGAAAAAAAAGTAATTTTTTTTTTCACCCGCGGGGCCCTTTTATAGCCCCCACATCAAACCTAGGGGGTCAGGGGGGGTCTACCCTGCCCCCTTTTGGTTATTTCCCCATTTGTTTTTTGCCACCTCTTGTGTCTCGATCCTACCGAGACACAAGATGGCGGCCACTGCTGACTGTTTCGAATGTTTACAGACACCCGAGAGCCAATCAGCTTTCCGTGCGCGCCCGGAGCGCTCCCCGGTGCGCGTACCGGGGCGCGGCTATAGATATATACATTTTTTTTAACCTAAATTACTCAAAATCCTCTGGAGCACATATGTTGAGACATAGCAAAGGTACATCGGGCTACCAGTCCCTACAATTTTGCCAAGTTTGGTGAAAATCCATTCAGCCGTTCGAGCTAAAAGTGCGAACGACAACCCTATGGAAATTAACATGGGGAAAACACGTTTTGGGACCCCCCTTTTATCTCAGCCCCCCCTTGACGAATCCCCCCCAAGCTTTCAGGGAAGGAGCGGAGAGCCGCGAGGCAACGTTGCTGACAAATTCAGGCAGATTCCTTAACCGGCGCCAAAGTTATTCCCAATAGAATGTTGCGATTTCCCTATGGAAATCAATCCTAACTATAACTACCTACTGGCGACCGCCAGTAGGTAATATATATATATGCAGGTTCGGAGCCCCCGGAAAAATGGAACCCTTGTGATAAATTTTGATTGAGGGGGATGAGCCGCTTACCAACGCTGCCAGCCGCTAAAGGATTTCCAAAGGCCATGTGGCAGTTCGTTTGGAAAGAAAGGGAGAGGTGAGAGGTGATTCCTCTCTCCTGCAACTCCGCAGCGCTAGCACAAATTCGAGACACTGCTGCCTGGTGAGACATTTGCCAAATTAATATATTTTACGCATCAAGCTGATGGCAGAATGTATTGTTTTATGGACAAAATTACGCTATTTGAAAGACATGCAACAAATTCCTATTTACAAGCAAGATTACCTAGCTGGTGCATTCTGGGTCCCGTGGTCATCCTGCTACGGGCCAAAGTCCACTTGGAATTAAATGTAACACACCCACCTGTGAACAAGGCGGAGTCACGCTGAAACGCGTCAGGACCAATTAAGTGTGTTTAAAAAGCTGCAGTGTTTTGGACGAAATAAAAGTCTGCTTTCTGCATCAGACGGAGTTGGGCTCTGTTGTCCTTTGTTGTTTGCAAGATATTGCCTCCCAGCAGGATTTCCATTCCTGCCTTAGGAGCCCGCCCTGCAGGTTCGGAGCCCCCGGAAAAATGGAACCCTTGTGATAAATAAATATATATATATATATATATATATATATATATATATATATATATATATATATATATATATATATATATATATATATTACCTACTGGCGGTCGCCAGTACAATCCTAACTATAGCTACCTACTGGCGACCGCCAGTAGGTAATATATATATATCATGTGATCAAGGGCTCCAGGGCCCGAAACGCGTCATGGCGATCGTGAGGGTGCACAGTGTGAAATAAAGACGCTTGAAATATTCTCATTGGGTCCGTCTTCGTTATTTGGCTCCTACTGAATACTGAAGTTCCAGTCATATATATATATATATATATATATATATATATATATATATATATATATATTCACTGAAAAAACCATAGGTTATAGACCATATATAGTTAGGAATTTGCATTTACAAAACCTTGAAAATTCACTGAAAAAACCATAGGTTAGAGACCATATATAGTTAGCTGGACATTTTATTGACATAAAACCAATGAAATTCCATATATAGTTAGTTGCACTAACTATATATCGCGCACCCGCAATCCACTGCTGATGATGTCACATATTACATCATTCATGACATGGTCAGTGACATCACTGATGACATCTCAAATGACATCACTGATGACATCTCAAATGACATCACTGATGACATCATCTAGTGTCTGTGTGTTTTTGTAAAGTTTAAATATGTTTTACATATTGAAGAATGAGTGGATGTATGGAAGACTGAGTGTGTGTGTGGCTGGCTGGGAGGTGTGTGACTCTGTGCATATCAATGTGTACTTGTATCAGTGATTGTATAAGAGAGTAAGTATGTGTTAGTATATGTGTGAAAAGTATGGTGTTCTGTGTTTAACTGTATAGATGAGGAAATCGAAGTGTGATTGATTCTTCACAGGACTGACTAGGTGTATGAGTGCATATGATAGTGTTGTAATAATGAGTGACTGTATGTATGAGTGATTGTATGGGTGAATGAGTGAATGTGTGTGTAGACGTAGGAATCAGTGAGTGCGTATGTAGTAACTGGTATTGGTGTGTCATGATGTCATCAGTGATGTCATTTGAGATGTCATCAGTGATGTCATTTGAGATGTCATCAGTGATGTCATCAGTGATGTCACTGAAGTATGGTGTTCTGTGTTTAACTGTATAGATGAGGAAATGGAAATGTGATTGATTCTTTACAGGACTGACTAGGTGTGTGAGTAACTCCATGGATGAGTGGCAGTGTGTGAGTGTCTGCATAGGTGTATGATTGCATATGATAGTGTTGTAATAATGAGTGACTGTATGTATGAGTGATTGTATGGGTGAATGAGTGAATGTGTGTGTAGACGTAGGAATCAGTGAGTGCGTATGTAGTAACTGGTATTGGTGTGTCATGATGTCATCAGTGATGTCATTTGAGATGTCATCAGTGATGTCATCAGTGATGTCATTTGAGATGTCATCAGTGATGTCATCAGTGATGTCACTGACCATGTCATGAATGATGTAATATGTGACATCATCAGCAGTGGATTGCGGGTGCGCGATATATAGTTAGTGCAACTAACTATATATGGAATTTCATTGGTTTTATGTCAATAAAATGTCCAGCTAACTATATATGGTCTCTAACCTATGGTTTTTTCAGTGAATTTTCAAGGTTTTGTAAATGCAAATTCCTAACTATATATGGTCTATAACCTATGGTTTTTTCAGTGAATTTCATTGGTTTTTTAAAAACTAATATCTATAGCTGTAAAATATATTCTTTATTACGTGACGTATCACGTAGCCACGTGAGACGCCTCATGATGCGTCGCATAACCGTGACGTATCGGCTCTGCAGCGCAAACAAAACCCGTAACGTAAGCGTGCCGGAGCACGCTTACAGATATATATATTTTTTTAACCTTAATTAGACAAAATCCACACGTGCACATATCTTGAGGCCTTGCAAAGGCACATCAAACAAACAGTCCCTACAATTTTGCCAAGTTTGCTGGAAATCTATTCCCGTAATTTTTTTTTTACTGTTTCTCTTGGTTTTCCCCTTGTTACGCTTACCGGGACGCTACCCGGTACGCGAACCGGACGCTCCAAAAACACAAGATGGCGGACTCCCGTTACGCTGCCGGTTAGCTGCCCGGTTCGCGTACCGGGAAGCGCCTCTACCGCCAAAAATCACGGGGGACTTTAATATCCCCCTCATCAATCCTAGGGGGTCAGGAGGGGTTTACCTTGCCCCCTTTCCTTCATTTCCCCCTTCTTTTTTCACCACATCTTGTCTCTCGAACCTACCGAGAGACAAGATGGCGGCCGCTCCGGACTGTTTACAATGTTGACAGCTACGCTGCCGGTTAGCTGCCCGGTTAGCTGCCCGGTGAGCTGCCCGGTTCACGTACCGGGACGCGCCTCTACGGCGTAAAATCGCAAAAAAAAAAAAAATTTTATTTTTTGCCCCGCGGGGCACTTTAATATCCCCCTCATCAATCCTAGGGGGTCAGGAGTGGTCTACCTTGCCCCCTTTCCTTCATTTCCCCCTTCGTTTTTCACCACATCTTGTCTCTCGATCGTACCGAGAGACAAGATGGCGGCCGCTCCGAACTGTTTAGAATGTTGACAGACACCGGAGAGCCAATCAGCTTCGCTTCGCAAAGTTCCGTTACGCGTCAGGTACGCGAACCGGGGCGCTAACCGGAGCGCTGTCACAGATATATATATTTTTTTAAACGTTAATTTCTCAAAATCCACTGGAGCACATATATTGAGACATAGCAAAGGCACGTCGGGCAAACCATATCTACAATTTTGCCAAGTTTCATGTAAATCTATTCAGCCGTTCGAGCTAAAAGTGAGTCCAACCGCCCTATGGAAAAATGAATGGGAAAAATGCGTTTTGGGACCCCCCTTTTTTCTCGGCCCCCCCTTGACGAACCCCCCCCAAATTTTCAGGGGCTGCTCAGAAACAAAATGTGCCATTTTCCTGAAAATTTCAGCCAATTCCGTCCACAAACGCCAAAGTTATTAGACATAGAATTTTCAGAAATCCCATAGAGAAAAAATCCTAACTATATATACCCACTGGCTATCGCCAGTAGGTAATATACATATATAAACATATATAATCTGCATATCTATATAAATATAAATGCATGCATACATATACATATATGCATACATATGCATGTTATTTACATGAAAGTTTTAAAAACACTAATAAAAGCAAAGCTAAAAAGCCACCTCATTACAAACAGAATGGCTTTAACTTAAACGAGGGCGAGATCTATTGCATTTTCAATGCTTGTTTACTTTGGTTCTATCAAGAAGGCATTCAGATGTGTCACACATTTTCCATGAATTCTGAATGTTAGCACTCTAGTTGCTCATTAGATCACTGTAGTAAAGCTAGTGCTCACCAGGGAAGTCTGCTGCTAATCATGGTTTGCAGCCATTTTCCCGCATTTTTTATCCCGCAGACTTTCAGTCCGCATACCATTATCCCGCAAGGTCATTGACCTCGCATACCATTATCCCGCATTTTTTCAAAACGCATGTGCATTTATCGCGCATGCCTTTACAAAGAATTACGTTTTAAAGGCATGTATGGTAAATGCATTTGCGTTGTGAAAACCACGATGACGAAAGAGGTAAGTGGGTTTGTGTTAATTTTTTCGTGGGTTAGTGATTGTGTAGTGTAGTGTAGTGTTGTGTAGTGTAGTGTTGTGTTAGTGTAGTGTAGAGTTGTGGTGGTTGTTTAGTGTAGGGTCATGCTGGGGGTAGTGTTTTAGGGTTTAGGGTTGTGTTGTAGTGTTTGCGTAGTGTAGGGTCATGCTGGGGGTAGTGTTTTAGGGTTTAGGGTAGTGTTGTAGTGTTTGCGTAGTGTAGGGTCATGCTGGGGGTAGTGTTTTAGGGTTTAGGGTTGTGTTGTAGTGTTTGCGTAGTGTAGGGTCATGCTGGGGCTAGTGTTTTAGGGTTTAGGGTAGTGTTGTAGTGTTTGCGTAGTGTAGGGTCATGCTGGGCGTAGTGTTTTAGGGTTTAGGATAGTGTTGTAGTGTTTGCGTAGTGTAGGGTCATGCTGGGGGTAGTGTTTTAGGGTTTTGGGTAGTGTTGTAGTGTTTGCTTAGTGTAGGGTCATGCTGGGGTGTAGTATTTTAGGGTTTTGGGTAGTGTTGTAGTGTTTGCGTAGTGTAGGGTCATGCTGGGGGTAGTGTTTTAGGGTTTTGGGTAGTGTTGTAGTGTTTGCGTAGTGTAGGGTCATGCTGGGGGTAGTGTTTTAGGGTTTTGGGTAGTGTTGTAATGTTTGCGTAGTGTAGGGTCATGCTGGGGTGTAGTGTTTTAGGGTTTTGGGTAGTGTTGTAGTGTTTGCGTAGTGTAGGGTCATGCTGGGGTGTAGTGTTTTAGGGTTTTGGGTAGTGTTGTAGTGTTTGCGTAGTGTAGGGTCATGCTGGGGGTAGTGTTTTAGGGTTTTGGGTAGTGTTGTAGTGTTTGCGTAGTGTAGGGTCATGCTGGGGGTAGTGTTTTAGGGTTTAGGGTAGTGTTGTAGTGTTTGCGTAGTGTAGGATCATGCTGGGGGTAGTGTTTTAGGGTTTAGGGTAGTGTTGTAGTGTTTGCGTAGTGTAGGGTCATGCTGGGGGTAGTGTTTTAGGGTTTATGGTAGTGTTGTAGTGTTTGCGTAGTGTAGGGTCATGCTGGGGGTAGTGTTTTAGGGTTTAGGGTAGTGTTGTAGTGTTTGCGTAGTGTAGGGTCATGCTGGGGGGTAGTGTTTTAGGGTTTAGAGTAGTGTTGTAGTGTTTGCGTAGTGTAGGGTCATGCTGGGGTGTAGTGTTTTAGGGTTTTGGGTAGTGTTGTAGTGTTTGCGTAGTGTAGGGTCATGCTGGGGGTAGTGTTTTAGGGTTTAGGGTAGTGTTGTAGTGTTTGCGTAGTGTAGGGTCATTCTGGGGTGTAGTGTTTTAGGGTTTTGGGTAGTGTTGTAGTGTTTGCGTAGTGTAGGGTCATGCTGGGGGTAGTGTTTTAGGGTTTAGGGCAGTGTTGTAGTGTTTGCGTAGTGTAGGGTCATGCTGGGGGTAGTGTTTTAGGGTTTAGGGTTGTGTTGTAGTGTTTGCGTAGTGTAGGGTCATGCTGGGGGTAGTGTTTTAGGGTTTAGGGTTGTGTTGTAGTGTTTGTGTAGTGTAGGGTCATGCTGGGGTGTAGTGTTTTAGGGTTTTGGGTAGTGTTGTAGTGTTTGCGTAGTGTAGGGTCATGCTGGGGGTAGTGTTTTAGGGTTTAGGGTAGTGTTGTAGTGTTTGTGTAGTGTAGGGTCATGCTGGGGGTAGTGTTTTAGGGTTTAGGGTAGTGTTGTACTGTTTGTGTAGTGTAGGGTCATGCTGGGGGTAGTGTTTTAGGGTTTAGGGTAGTTTAGTTGTTTAGTGTATGCTAAAGGCATATTCGTTCTAAAAGTTTTCGTTATTTTAATTTGCGGCCTAATAGTACATGCAGGATTTTTTTTGCGGACTGATGGTATGCGGGATTTCGTCATATATTCGCTAATCATACTTTCTATGGCAAAATGAACCCCCTCATTTTGTTCCTTTTTAAATTAAATGTTTTAAGAGTTACCACTTTATTCCAATCAAGATGGCTTCAGGTGTGCCATACCTTTGTAATAAGTAGGACTGTTAGCACTCTAGTTGTTCTTTAGAACACTCTGGGACATTCTGTCATTGGGCTATAGTTGGGCTACATCTGGCTGATATTTGGGCTACATTTGTTTTTTTTGTCTCTGGTGGCCATCTTTGGGCTACATTGGGCTACATTGGGCTACATTTGGGCTCCAACATATATATAGCCCAATGTAGCCCAATATATATTTTTCAAAGTTAATTTTCGTAAAAACCACTGGAGCCTATATCTTGAGACACAGCAAAGGCACATCGGGCTACCAGTCCCTACAATTTTGCCAAGTTTGGTGTAAATCCATTCAGCCGTTCAGGCTAAAAGTGGGGCCAACTGCCCTATGGAAAATTGCATGGGAAAAACACGTTTTGGGACCCCCCTTTTTTCTCGGCCCCACCTTGACGAAACCCCCCCAAATTTTCAGGGGCTGCTCAGAAACAAAATGTTCCATTTTCCTGAAAATTTCAGCCAATTCTGTCCTCAAACGCCAAAGTTATTCGACATAGAATTTTCAAAAATCCCATAGGAAAAAAATCCTAACTATATATACCTACTGGCTATCGCCAGTAGGTAATATATATATATATATATATATATATATATATATATATATATATATATATATATATATATATATATATATATATATATATATATATATATTACCTACTGGCGGTTGCCAGTAGGTAGTTATAGTTAGGATTGATTTCCATAGGGAAATCGCAACATTCTATTGGAGAGACAATATATATATATATATATATCTATATCCAACCATAGCGCAGGTACCCATTCAGGGAGAAGCCACACACGAAATCGATTCAAACCTCCTTTATTTCAACAGCTTGCTAGCCGGCTTCCAGCACCAGCATGATTCACACAAAGGCTGCCAGACGCGTTTCAAGAGACGTAGCTCTCTTCCTCAGTGGCAAACGTTCATCGATGGCTAGGGTGTGCCTCTTAAGTATTCAGTCCCCGCCCCCTAGGCGTGTTAGGTCACACAGGCATTTCTGGGATCTGTAGTCAATAAACAATTAAGCGAGGCATTCCGTTTTGCATCGGTGGAAAGTAAAAATCACAGTGGATTGTGAAGGACACTAGCGCAGTCCGCCGGCCCCGCTTTTCAGTTGTTGAAGGAGTGGCCATGGTTCTCCCCTGCAGAGTCTCATAATCTTCGTGCACTTGTTGTCCTTTAATGGGTGTCAACAATGATTCGGTGAACAGCAGGCTTCCTCCCCACGACCGGGACGGCCGTTATAACATCCAACCATAGCGCAGGTACCCATTCAGGGAGAAGCCACACACGAAATCGATTCAAACCTCCTTTATTTCAACAGCTTGCTAGCCGGCTTCCAGCACCAGCATGATTCACACAAAGGCTGCCAGACGCGTTTCAAGAGACGTAGCTCTCTTCCTCAGTGGCAAACGTTCATCGATGGCTAGGGTGTGCCTCTTAAGTATTCAGTCCCCGCCCCCTAGGCGTGTTAGGTCACAGAGGCATTTCTGGGATCTGTAGTCAATAAACAATTAAGCGAGGCATTCCGTTTTGCATCGGTGGAAAGTAAAAATCACAGTGGATTGTGAAGGACACTAGCGCAGTCCGCCGGCCCCGCTTTTCAGTTGTTGAAGGAGTGGCCATGGTTCTCCCCTGCAGAGTCTCATAACCTTCGTGCACTTGTTGTCCTTTAATGGGTGTCAACAATGATTCGGTGAACAGCAGGCTTCCTCCCCACGACCGGGACGGCCGTTATAACATCCAACCATAGCGCAGGTACCCATTCAGGGAGAAGCCACACACGAAATCGATTCAAACCTCCTTTATTTCAACAGCTTGCTAGCCGGCTTCCAGCACCAGCATGATTCACACAAAGGCTGCCAGACGCGTTTCAAGAGATGTAGCTCTCTTCCTCAGTGGCAAACGTTCATCGATGGCTAGGGTGTGCCTCTTAAGTATTCAGTCCCCGCCCCCTAGGCGTGTTAGGTCACAGAGGCATTTCTGGGATCTGTAGTCAATAAACAATTAAGCGAGGCATTCCGTTTTGCATCGGTGGAAAGTAAAAATCACAGTGGATTGTGAAGGACACTAGCGCAGTCCGCCGGCCCCGCTTTTCAGTTGTTGAAGGAGTGGCCATGGTTCTCCCCTGCAGAGTCTCATAACCTTCGTGCACTTGTTGTCCTTTAATGGGTGTCAACAATGATTCGGTGAACAGCAGGCTTCCTCCCCACGACCGGGATGGTGACCTAACACGCCTAGGGGGCGGGGACTGAATACTTAAGAGGCACACCCTAGCCATCGATGAACGTTTGCCACTGAGGAAGAGAGCTACGTCTCTTGAAACGCGTCTGGCAGCCTTTGTGTGAATCATGCTGGTGCTGGAAGCCGGCTAGCAAGCTGTTGAAATAAAGGAGGTTTGAATCGATTTCGTGTGTGGCTTCTCCCTGAATGGGTACCTGCGCTATGGTTGGATGTTATAACGGCCGTCCCGGTCGTGGGGAGGAAGCCTGCTGTTCACCGAATCATTGTTGACACCCATTAAAGGACAACAAGTGCACGAAGGTTATGAGACTCTGCAGGGGAGAACCATGGCCACTCCTTCAACAACTGAAAAGCGGGGCCGGCGGACTGCGCTAGTGTCCTTCACAATCCACTGTGATTTTTACTTTCCACCGATACAAAACGGAATGCCTCGCTTAATTGTTTATTGACTACAGATCCCAGAAATGCCTCTGTGACCTAACACGCCTAGGGGGCGGGGACTGAATACTTAAGAGGCACACCCTAGCCATCGATGAACGTTTGCCACTGAGGAAGAGAGCTACGTCTCTTGAAACGCGTCTGGCAGCCTTTGTGTGAATCATGCTGGTGCTGGAAGCCGGCTAGCAAGCTGTTGAAATAAAGGAGGTTTGAATCGATTTCGTGTGTGGCTTCTCCCTGAATGGGTACCTGCGCTATGGTTGGATGTTATAACGGCCGTCCCGGTCGTGGGGAGGAAGCCTGCTGTTCACCGAATCATTGTTGACACCCATTAAAGGACAACAAGTGCACGAAGGTTATGAGACTCTGCAGGGGAGAACCATGGCCACTCCTTCAACAACTGAAAAGCGGGGCCGGCGGACTGCGCTAGTGTCCTTCACAATCCACTGTGATTTTTACTTTCCACCGATACAAAACGGAATGCCTCGCTTAATTGTTTATTGACTACAGATCCCAGAAATGCCTCTGTGACCTAACACGCCTAGGGGGCGGGGACTGAATACTTAAGAGGCACACCCTAGCCATCGATGAACGTTTGCCACTGAGGAAGAGAGCTACGTCTCTTGAAACGCGTCTGGCAGCCTTTGTGTGAATCATGCTGGTGCTGGAAGCCGGCTAGCAAGCTGTTGAAATAAAGGAGGTTTGAATCGATTTCGTGTGTGGCTTCTCCCTGAATGGGTACCTGCGCTATGGTTGGATGTTATAACGGCCGTCCCGGTCGTGGGGAGGAAGCCTGCTGTTCACCGAATCATTGTTGACACCCATTAAAGGACAACAAGTGCACGAAGGTTATGAGACTCTGCAGGGGAGAACCATGGCCACTCCTTCAACAACTGAAAAGCGGGGCCGGCGGACTGCGCTAGTGTCCTTCACAATCCACTGTGATTTTTACTTTCCACCGATGCAAAACGGAATGCCTCGCTTAATTGTTTATTGACTACAGATCCCAGAAATGCCTCTGTGACCTAACACGCCTAGGGGGCGGGGACTGAATACTTAAGAGGCACACCCTAGCCATCGATGAACGTTTGCCACTGAGGAAGAGAGCTACGTCTCTTGAAACACGTCTGGCAGCCTTTGTGTGAATCATGCTGGTGCTGGAAGCCGGCTAGCAAGCTGTTGAAATAAAGGAGGTTTGAATCGATTTCGTGTGTGGCTTCTCCCTGAATGGGTACCTGCGCTATGGTTGGATATATATCTATATATATATATATATATATATATATATATATATTGTCGCTCCAAGGTTGCCCACCTTTGAGTAGCACATGTGCAGCAGCTTGATTTATGTGTAGGTGAGGACGGGGATCCGCTTGTAGATTCCGCTCCGTAATGGATCTGCCCGACGCGTTTCGAAGCTCCATATGCTTCTCTTCAGGGGCTTTAACGGAAGCGGTGTGCGCAACCGCTAACCCACTTCTCCATTTTCCATATGACACACCCACCAATGGGAGGCTCAAATGAGACTGTGTATTATGGGAAGTGTGGTGCGGAAAGCACACAATCAAGTCCTGTATGGACCCCGCAAGTGGGCCCGTCCTCGATCCCGTGTACGGCTGCTGTTTCACTTCCGTGACCCCCAAGGATGACGGGGTGGTGCATACTCCGCGGCTGGACGGCCGCGTATTAATTGTCGCTCTAAGGTTGTCCACCTTTGAGTAGCACACGAGCAGCAGCTTGATTTATGTGTAGGTGAGGACGGGGATCCGCTTGTAGATGCCGCTCCGTAATGGATCTGCCCGACGCGTTTCGAAGCTCCATATGCTTCTCCTCAGGGGCTTTAACGGAAGCGGTGTGCGCAACCGCTAACCCACTTCTCCATTTTCCATATGACACACCCACCAATGGGAGGCTCAAATAAGACTGTATATTATGGGAAGTGTGATGCGGAAAGCACACAATCAAGTCCTGTATGGACCCCGCAAGTGGGCCCGTCCTCGATCCCGTGTACGGCTGCTGCTTCACTTCCATGACCCCCAAGGATGACGGGGTGGTGCATACTATGCGGCTGGACGGCCGCGTATAAATTGTCGCTCCAGGGTTGTCCACCTTTGAGTAGCACACGAGCAGCAGCTTGATTTATGTGTAGGTGAGGACGGTGATCCGCTTGTAGATGCCGCTCCGTAATGGATCTGCCCGACCCGTAATGGATGAAATGAAATGAAATGAAATTAAATGAAAAGGAGCTTGCTAAAGCGCACTGCGGCCAAGCGGCTTCCTGGCGCTGGGGGGGTCAGATTCTACAGTGGTACCAGAGGGCTAAGCTGGGAAGGCCTGGAGAAAAAGAAAAGTTTTTAAGGCTTTACGAAAGGATGAATAGTTGGGGATGGACCGGATGGACAGAGGGAGACTGTTCCAGAACTGGGGGGCCAAAACCGAGAAACGGGTGCCACCAGTCCGAGATTTGCGGAAGCGGGGAACTTGGAGAAGAAGAAGAGATGAGGAGCGAAGAGTGCGAGTCGGAGTGTAAGGAGTGACTAAAGAAACAATAAAAAGAGGAGCAGAGTGGGTGTAGGCCAGAAAGGCTAGGCAGGCTAGTTTGAAGTAAGAGCGGAAATGGACCGGGAGCCAGTGGAGGGACTTAAGGACAGGCGTGATGTGAGAGAATTTGGGTTCAGAAAAGGGGGTGGTGATGAACAGAGTGTCTGAATTAAGCAGACCACTCTTACCCAGTCCAAAGATCAGGGCTTGATCCATCACCGTTATTTATCTCACTGCCCCATCCCAGCTCAGAACCTGGCTATATGCAAATTAGTCTGTCCCTGGCCCAGTGCATCATGGGAACAGGGCAGACCAAACTACCAAGCCAATTCTTCACCAGAAAGGAGACAAGCTACCGGGGACCGGTTTCTGGCATTTCAGCCTCTTCGGCCCGGCTTGCTTGAATCCCGATGGAGCAGTGAGAAAGGGACTCATGTCTGAGTATACCCTGCCACACCTATAGTGGCCAAAAACGATTCAGAAAAGGGGGTGGTGATGAACAGAGTGTCTGAATTAAGCAGACCACTCTTACCCAGTCCAAAGATCAGGGCTTGATCCATCACCGCTATTTATCTCACTGCCCCATCCCAGCTCAGAACCTGGCTATATGCAAATTAGTCTGTCCCTGGCCCAGTGCATCATGGGAACAGGGCTTCCCTAAGCGTGGAAGGGTATACTCAGATGTGAGTCCCTTGCTCATTGCACCATCAGGATTCAAGCAAGCCGGGCCGAAGACGCCTGAAATGGCAGAAACCGGTCCCCGGAAGCTTGTTTCCTTCCCAGTACAAGAATTGGCTTGGTAGTTTGGTTTGCCCTGTTCCCATCATGCACTGGGACAGGAACAGACTAATTTGCATATAGCCAAGTTCTGAGCTGGGATGGTGCAGTGAGCTAAAAAACGGTGATGGATCAAGCCTTGATCTTTGGACTGGGTAAGAGTGGTCTGCTTAATTCAGGCACTCTGTTCATCACCACCCCCTTTTCTGAATCGTGAGAGAATTTGGGGAGATGGAAAATAAGACGGGCTGCTTGATTTTGAATTGCCTGAAGCCGTCGTGATTCGAAGGCCGGGATGCCAACATAGAGGCAATTCCCGTAATCAAGACGGGAGGTGATGAGGGCCATAATGATTGATTTAAGGGCAGTGGTAGAAAAGAAACTGGAAATTTTACGGATAAGACGAAGGGACAAAAAACAGGATGAGACAACGGAGCTGACTTGGGCGTGCATTGAGAGGTCATTGCTAACCTTGATGCCCAAGGTGCGAACAGAAGGAGCAGGTGAAGGAGAGGGACCAAAGGAGGGGAGCCAGTGAGAGGGGGAACAAGGATTGGTGGGACCACCCGTGAGGACAAGCTCCGTCTTGTCGGGATTCAACTTGAGGTGGTTAGTGATCATCCAATCCGAAATGAAAATTAAAGTGGAACTGAGGAAAGAGGGAGAGTCAGGAGTGGACAGATCAAAGATGAGCTGGAGGTCGTCAGCGTAGTTGTACACGGAGACCCCCAGCTCCTGAAGAGAGAGAATAAGAGGGTAGATATAAAGATTGAAGAGAAGAGGGGAAAGAGAGGAGCCTTGAGGGACTCCACACACTAGAGGGCGGGGAGGAGCGGAGAATCCTGCAAGATGGACTGCCTGGGCTCTGCCCTGGAGGAAAGATGCTATCCAAGAGAGTGCAACACCTCTAATGCCGGCTGCGCTGACACGGTCGAGGAGAATGGCGTGGTCGACCGTGTCAAACGCAGCCGACAGGTCGAGGAGCACCATCGCCTGGGGAAGGCCGAAATCCGCCTTGCCCTTGAGCTCATCCAAAACCGCGGTGATAACAGTCTCTGTGGAATGGCCAGGGCGAAAGCCCGCTTGGTGGGAAGCTAAAAGGCAGTGTTCCTCAATGTGGGAGGACAGACAGGAGGTGACATGTCTTTCCAAGATCTTGCCCAGGAAGGGAAGAAGGGAAATGGGCCTGAAATTAGGGGGTGAAGAGGGATCCAAGCCAGGTTTTTTTATGATAGGGAGGACTATTGCGGCTTTGAAGGAGGAAGGGACGGATCCAAGGGCCAGGGAGGAGTTAAGCAAAGTAAGAGGAGGTCCGGGACAGGAAGTGAAGAGAGTGTGAAGGATTCGAGCCGGGGCGCAGTCAGCTGGAGAGCCGGACTTAACCTTGGCAAGCAAGAGAAGAAATTGATCATGAGTGATAGGAAGAAAATAATCCAGTAGCACAGGCGGCGGAGGGGGAAAAAAGGTGACTTGAATTTGGGAGACAGTGGAAATGTTGTTTTTAATGGCCGTGATCTTATCAATAAAGTAATTATTAAGAGTGAGGCAAAAAGACTGAGATGGAACAGAGCTAATATTTGTGCGGTCAGAGGTAGCAAGCTGCTTGACCAAAGAGAAGATCTCGCTGGGTTTATTGATAGAGAGAGCAATCTTCTCGGAAAAGTAAGCAGTTTTGGCCGACACAATAGCTTTCTTATAGTTGTTCAGAAAGAGTTTATACCTGGAGCGGAGCATGGGACAGTATTTGCGTCTCCAATGGCGCTCCGAACGCCTGAGACTGAGCTTGAGATCTTTTAGTTCACTCGTAAACCATCTGTTGGCGTCGTGAGGCCGAACAGATTTGACCTTCTTGAGGGGGGCGGCGGTGTCACAGGAAGAAGAAAGCCAAGAGCTGATGGCATCAGCTTGGAATTCAAGAGGGAGATCCGTCAAATCGGGGACTGTGGAGGCCAGGGAAGAGGAAAGAAGAACGAGGTCCGTCTTGCTCCAGCAGCGGACTGACACATTCTTAGTGAAAGGGATTTTAACAGGGGAGGCAGAAAAAATATTAAAAGAAATCAAGGAGTGATCCGACCAGATACAGGGAAGGATAGAGGGAAGGGAAATTTGGCGGCGCAATGACCAGATTTGGTCTAGAATGTGGCCCTTGTCATGGGTAGGGACAGTGATGTGAGGAGAGAAGTTCAGTGACTGAAGAGTGGCAGAGAAGTCCTTGGAAGCAGAGCATTCTCTAGGATCGTCAGGCCAATAATTAAAATCCCCGAGCAGGATAACAGATGAGTTGTTTACCGCCAGGGTGGCCAAAAGGTCCTGTAGAAGGGGAACAAACTGAGGCATAGACTGGGGAGGCCGATAGACAAGCACAAAAGTGAGGGGATCAATGAGATTGGTGGAGCGAGCAACCAAAAGGTCCACATGAGGAATAGAAGGGTGGTCAAGGAGCTCGGATCTAAGCGCTGAGCGGATGATCATTGCCACTCCGCCACCGGCTTTGCCCGCCGGAAGATCCATGCGGAGAGCATAGTAGGTGTCTGGGAGGATAGCTAGAAGGTCAGGGAGTGAGTCTGTCGTGAACCAGGTTTCGGTAAGAAAAAGATAATCAGGGGAATCTGAGGATAGAAGATTGGAGAGTTCGATTTGGTGCTTGGCTGCTGACCGAGTATTGAGCAGAAGAGCAGAAGCTGCAGAAGGGGGAAGTGACGGAGGGAGAGTGGTCAGTTGGGCAGGGGGTGGGGAAGTGGAGGGAGGGGAAAAGGAAGGTGAGCAAGGGCAGTGAGCCGCAAGGACACCAAGTGAATCCAGGCGAAGTGTCAGTGAGGGAGAGAGGGGGCTGGGGGTCTTAAGTGCAGATAATTGGGCAGAGGAGTAGGTCAAGGTTTGAGCAGGGTCTGTGGCCCCTGGTCCCGGCCGGGCGCGGACGGGCGCAGACGGGCTTGCCTTAGGCGCGCCCGCTGCGCCCGTCCTCTGCGCGTACGGGGAAAGCACATGGTTTATAGGGCCGTTGAGGGCGTGGCCAAGGAGAGTGGGCGTGGCAGGGGGAGCGGCTCGCTCAAGGCGGCGAGCGAAGGATCCTGGGGCCGCTGCAGCGAGAGCCTCGGCTGCGCGGGAACTGACAGGCAGGGAGAGGTCCCTGAATGAGGGTAAGTTTGAATTTAAAAAGCGCAAGGCGCGCGCTGTGCAAGCAAGTTGTTTAAAAAAAAAAAATAATCAGGGCTTCAGAAAATAGCTCCCGCGGAAGGCAGGGGAGAAATCCAACTAACTGAGCTCGTAGTCAGCTCCTGTTTGTAAAGCCCAGAGTGGGCGTGGTCAAGGAGAGTGGGCGTGGCTGGGGGGTAAGTTTGAATTTAAAAAAGCGCGAGGCGCGCGCTGGGCAAGCAAGTTGTTTTAAAAAAAAAAATAATAATCAGGGCTTCAGAAAATAGCTCCCGCGGAAGGCAGGGGAGAAATCCAACAATGGATCTGCCCGACGTATTTCGAAGCTCCATATGCTTCTCTTCAGGGGCTTTAACGGAGGCGGTGTGCGCAACCGCTAACCCACTTCTCCATTTTCCATATGACACCCACCAATGGGAGGCTCAAATGAGACTGTGTATTATGGGAAGTGTGGTGCAGAGAGCACACAATCAAGTCCTGTATGGACCCCGCAAGTGGGCCCGTCCTCGATCCCGTGTACGGCTGCTGCTTCACTTCCGTGACCCCCAAGGATGACGGGGTGGTACATACTCCGCGGCTGGACGGCCGTGTATAAATTGTCGCTCCAAGGATGTCCACCTTTGAGTAGCCCACGAGCAGCAGCTTGATTTATGTGTAGGTGAGGACGGGGATACGCTTGTAGATGCCGCTCCGTAATGGATCTGCCCGACGCGTTTCGAAGCTCCATATGCTTCTCTTCAGGGGCTTTAACGGAAGCGGTGTGCGCAACCACTAACCCACTTCTCCGTTTTTCATATGACACACCCACCAATGGGAGGCTCAAATGAGACTGTGTATTATGGGAAGTGTGGTGCGGAAAGCACACAATCAAGTCCTGTACGGACCCCGCAAGTGGGCCGGTCCTCGATCCCGTGTACGGCTGCTGCTTCACTTCCGTGACCCCCAAGGATGACGGGGTGGTGCATACTACGCGGCTGGATGGCCGGGTATAAATTGTCGCTCCAAGGTTGTCCACCTTTGAGTAGCACATGAGCAGCAGCTTGATTTATGTGTAGGTGAGGACGGGGATCCGCATGTTGATGCCGCTATGTAATGGATCTGCCCGACGCGTTTCGAAGCTCCATATGCTTCTCTTCAGGGCCTTTAACGTAAGCGCTGTGCGCAACCGCTAACCCACTTCTCCATTTTCCATATGACACACCCACCAATGGGAGGCTCAAATGAGACTGTGTATTATGGGAAGAGTGGTGCGGAAAGCACACAATCAAGTCCTGTATGGACCCCACAAGTGGGGCCGTCCTCGATCCCGTGTACGGCTGCTGCTTCACTTCCGTGACCCCCAAAGATGACGGGGTGGTGCATACTCCGCGGCTGGACGGCCGTGTATAAATTGTCGCTCTAAGGATGTCCACCTTTGAGTAGCACACGAGCAGCAGCTTGATTTATGTGTAGGTGAGGACGGGGATCCGCTTGTAGATGCCGCTCCGTAATGGATCTGCCCGACGCGTTTCGAAGCTCCATATGCTTCTCTTCAGGGGCTTTGACGGAAGCGGTGTGCGCAACCGCTAACCCACTTCTCCATTTTTCATATGACACACCCACCAATGGGAGGCTCAAATGAGACTGTGTATTATGGGAAGTGTGGTGCGGAAAGCACACAATCAAGTCCTGTATGGACCCCGCAAGTGGGTCCGTCCTCGATCCCGTGTACGGCTGCTGCTTCACTTCCGTGACCCCCAAGGATGACGGGGTGGTGCATACTACGCGGCTGGATGGCCGGGTATAAATTGTCGCTCCAAGGTTGTCCACCTTTGAGTAGCACACGAGCAGCAGCTTGATTTATGTGTAGGTGAGGACGGGGATCCGCATGTTGATGCCGCTATGTAATGGATCTGCCCGACGCGTTTCGAAGCTCCATATGCTTCTCTTCAGGGCCTTTAACGGAAGCGGTGTGCGCAACCGCTAACCCACTTCTCCATTTTCCATATGACACACCCACCAATGGGAGGCTCAAATGAGACTTTGTATTATGGGAAGTGTGGTGCGGAAAGCACACAATCAAGTCCTGTATGGACCCCGCAAGTGGGCCCGTCCTCGATTCCCGTGTACGGCTGCTGCTTCACTTCCGTGACCCCCAAGGATGACGGGGTGGTGCATACTCCGCGGCTGGACGGCCGTGTATAAATTGTCGCTCCAAAGATGTCCACCTTTGAGTAGCACACGAGCAGCAGCTTGATTTATGTGTAGCTGAGGACGGGGATCCGCTTGTAGATGCCGCTCCGTAATGGATCTGCCCGACGCGTTTCGAAGCTCCATATGCTTCTCTTCAGGGGCTTTAATGGAAGCGTTGTGCGCAACCGCTAACCCACTTCTCCATTTTTCATATGACACACCCTCCAATGGGAGGCTCAAATGAGGCCCGTAGGCCCTGGGTGCCCACTTTCCAGCTCCTAAGATGGCCACCCGATCCAGCGCGGCCTACGCCGAGAGGCGCCACCCTGGCTGGAGGACAGCTCGCTCCCCGTGAGTGAGAGAGGGAGGAGCAGCTTCTCTCACACCTCCGACCTCCCCTCGAGAGATGGGTTTCGATCGCCCTCCAGCCACTCTGAGGGCTGGCTCCACGCCTGCTGTGTGTCTGGGACTCCTCCCTAAACTGACATGAATGGATCAAAGGGCCGCATGGCAGGAACCGCCAACAAGCGACCCCCAGGTGTCAAGACCCCTGCCGACCAGAACTCCGGAGATCAAAGAGGAGCAGTCCTATAACTGGGGTTGCTCTGGGACTATCGACAGATTCGATCCTGGAACGACGAGAGCCCTGCTGACGTAGTCACGGCTCGCCTGGCAGAGAAGGACTTCTGCTGGAACCACCTGAGCCCTGCTGAGTGACTCGCGGCTTCCTTGCAACTTTGAACCACCTGAGCCCTGCTGAGTGACTCGCGGCTCCCGTGCAACCCTGAACCACCTGAGCCCTGCTGAGTGACTCGCGGCTCCCTTGCAACTCTGAACCACCTGAGCCCTGCTGAGTGACTCGCGGCTCCCCTGAAGATCGTAAGACCTCCGACCTTTTGCTTGAGCCCTGCTGAGTGACTCGCGGCTCCCTGACTCTCCTGGTCCGGCTGGACCCCTAAAGATCACATCATATCCCCCGGCTCGAGGATTGAGAGCTGTGCGCCGGATACGCCCCGATAACGACACCGAACCTTAAGACTGTCCCGCTACCCCTACGCTGACCGAGACTTTCTCGAGCCCCAGCTTGATCCTGTACATACTTGCTTTTACCGATCATAAAGATCTTCTGAAGTTCAAGATAAACGAACGTTATTAAGAAATCCGGTGTAGTGTCTCTTTGTCGTGTAGTGTTGGTATAGTGTGTACGATCCTAGATTCGAGACTCTCCCCCTGAGGAGTCTCCCTCCAGTACTCATCTTGGTAACACGGGAGGTGGGTCCAGGGTGGTCAGGTGCACGTCCTGTCCTCCCCTGAGGTCGCCTTCTAACACTGAGAATGATGCACTTAGGTGAGAGGCCAAGGTTAGATCTAGGGGCAAATCCTCACTGGGGACCTCATATTGTCAGCCATTGGGATTAGAAACGGCCGTCTAGTGGGCTTCCCAAACCTCCCCCAAAATCAAGGAGTCCATCCTACCCAACTCCCCATTAAATAAAGGGCGATTTATAACTTCCCAGAAACTTTTCGAATCCTTAAGGGAGCTTTCCAGGTCATCCCAGGCTGAACACAAAATACAAACAAAAGATTCTACCTATATGATTAAGCTATGCTAAATGTCCGTTGATGTTTTAACCACTCTAGTTGTGCTTAAATGGCCATGCTCTTCACAGCAGATAAGTTGATAAAAACATTACTTTATTTTTTCATTTTAAGAAGAATTGATATGTAACAGTGAAAAATCATATAATTGAGATTGCAGAAGAAGCAGGTCCCATTTTCTCATTCATCACTTACAACATACATACAGTATCGTAAAAAAGTTCAATCGGGACGGGGACAATCGATATTTGCCCGGCGGTATTGCCTCTGTGACCCTCTAGTTATTTAAATCAATGAAGAGGCAGGCGCTGGAGACTGGAAAGCAGGAAACAAGGTTTTTTATTCTCTCCGGAGGAGAACACAACGAAACGGACAGAAGGTATCGTTCTGAGGTGCTCTAACTTACGTTTGAGGCCTGGCCCCTTATATACAGTGTTTATGGTTTTTATTACAGTTTACATACATGTGACAAAGCTTTGATATACGGAAAGACATACCCGGAATCCCCCTTTGGGGCCCGTTTCCACACACATTTACAGTTGAAGTCCCCACCCTAATCACAACAGGTGATGAGCATCGCGCAGCTGGATAATCCGCCGATTCACGGAATGTGGGGAGTTTGATTGGATCTCATGGGGTGGGGGCTTTGATCAACCCGGGGATTTCTTTGATGGGGGAAGCTTTCTATTGTACGGGGAGGGGCAAGGATGGTATCGGCAGAGCTGGGTGTCGGCTTGGGAACGGGGAGGAAAAACGGGCACACGGGGAAAAAGGGGTTTGCATCTAAGGGCCGGAGATCATGAAAGGAAAGCAGGGAGGTGTCGCGCTGGGAACAGGATGAGGGCCTGGGGCAGAGCAGCGCCGAAGAGGGGTTTATGACTCAAGGCAGGTGCAAGCAGGGGGTGGTCAGCGTGCAGGCTTAGCGAAGGCAAAGGGCTATGTCAGGGGCCAGCGGCATGCAAAAGGGTTTGTTCTGATCGGGGCATCTTAAAATGGCGGGCGCGCACAACAAAAGTGTGGCATCAGGGGAAGAGGCAAGATGGCGCAGATAATGTTCACCAAAACGCACTAATTTTCCACAGTCCTCCCTTTAACATATTCGAGACATCTTGCTGGTTCATTTTCTATTCGGTTCTACTGTGGTGAGCATGAGAAAGAAAACGGTAGGAACCCAAGATGGAAAAGTGTTGTAAACAATACATTTTGAGGTTTCCAGTTTTTAGGAGGTGCACCTATTTGATAACTTTGATAAATTTGTTCAGCAGGAAAGTCATAGGAATGAAATACAAAAACGGCGAGCAGCAAGTACATATCATAACGTGAACTGGCAGGTTAATACATATTTCGGATTCGGATTGGAGCAGGATCAATACAATGGTGGCTGGGAGAGAAATGAGGCGTAGAAAAAACGGTGGTTGAGGATGTCAAATGTTCGAAGTTTACGAGTTCTCATTGTTCTTTGTGGTCTTTCGTTGGCGCTGTTGAGCACCGGCGGTGGAGCTACAAGTCCAGCTCTGTTCTAAGTTCTGCGTTGCAGGGCACGACCCTTTCCTCGCGTTTCCGGTCGAAAAGGTCCTTTTCGCCCTGTGTCCTTTGAGGTGATTGTCAGAGAGTTCGGATGGAAGAAGAGAGTACAAAACAGTCCGTAGGGTAGGTCAGAGGAAAAGGGGGATGGAGCAAGGCCAAATTAGGAACAAACTAGGAGAACGAGAGACTTCAAATAGGCGAGCATGTGACCGAATTCAGAGAGCGGGGACTTGTCGACAAGTACTGGACATCGAGCAGGGGCATCAGGTCGACCCTTTCTTCTCATGTTGTCAGAAACAGTGCCTCGTCCTGCAGCTCCTTTCAGTCGTGGTCTCGCCTTGGCTAATGTCGCAGGTGTTCCTTAGTCTGCAGTCAGGCCTCGTGCTCCCACATCCGGTCCTTCTCTCCTCCAACAGCAGTACCCTTAAACAAGTTTGAAAAAGACAGTCTTTAGAAAATTTGCAGATGGAGATAATCAAAAAGTCTATTTCTCTCCCAGCTCCAGGCAAAGAATGAAAATGTCCGTTATATTTAATGTTCGCAACTGGCATATGAATGACCGGTGGAGGACCTGTTGGATTTACTATGACTTTCCTTCATAATTATTTATTACAGGCATGACAGTTCATCTGATGGTAACCCACCTTCGGGAGACAAATCTGGCAAAGATATGCCGTTCTCTAGAGTTTTACATTTACAAAAGGGTACAGTGAGTCGTCAACATGGTACTACACAGGTATTTTGCTGAGAGACGAACATGGCTAAACATTTCCTTTCTATCGGTGCATCCTGTTTTTCAACTACTGCGGGGTTCATTTTGATGATTTCTTTACCTTGGTCTAGTCTGTTAACCTTGTAAATCATCATTCTGGGTCCTACGTAACCTTTTACAGCCCGGTTACTTAACTAGGAAGGACAGGGGTTTTATGGGAAACAACCAGGGACATAGACAGGGGAGGTAACGGGGGTGATCGTTTTTCTGGTTTGGGTATTGTGACGATTCGGGGAGGGGAGGGTCGCGTATTCCGAGGTCCTTGTTTTATACTATAGGAGCCGTTGACATGTAGTTCCCTTATTTCGGGCCAGATTAGGGAACCTCTGTCGTCTTACCTGTCCTTTCCCTTACGGCCCAACCTGGGTTCATTGACTTCTAGCGGAAAAGGAGAGGTAATGACGCGGCCTCAGGGTGATTGTATTAAAGACAAGCGTTTGTGCAAATACTGACGGTATTTGAAGCCAATTAGGTGGTGTGCTAGGGGTGGCAATCTGCCAATTTCGGGGCTAACCACTCGGAAGAGTGGTAGTGCAAAAATAGAGAGAGGGAGAGAGAGAGAGAGAGAGTGAGAGAGAGAGAGAGAGAGAGAGAGAGAGAGGGGGTGCAACGGCAGGCTAAATAGTACACGTGCAACAGAGAGGGCGGCAGTGCATTCAAGAAAGGCTATTTAGTGCATTACACAGTAAAGGGTATTCACGAGTCCGCGTTAGAATCTTGTAATCATGCAGTTTGAGCATTAGACAGGGTAGAGGGGACGTGCTTTGAGAAAAGGAAAGAAGAAAAAAGGGGGTACCATTTTGTCGCACTTTCTCGCATTCTCGGTCCTTTGACCAGTTGGGTCAACGCCTCAGTCACACACACACATTCCCTCACAGTTTCGCATCATACGTGACATGGGTTCATTCGTTCGGTCTGGTTTAAGGGTGATCACTTTTTATCAGGTTGTGCTAATTTTTCGGATTTGTTCGATACGTGAGTAGTTTGCAGGCGTGCTTAGACACCACCCTGCGGCGCTAGTCCGTTTCGTGTATTTAGACATGGCAAGGTCTCAGATCTTCGCCACACCTTGGCTGTAATCTCTGATGTAACCTGCAGAGGAAGGAAAAAAGGGGGGGGGTGGGGGAGACAGCATTCGCGCGCATTCAAATACATGGATTCATAAGTCCTTTACTTACCTCTTACTCGTCTTTCCTCCTTGGAGCAGGGTCCCCGGGGATATGGTTTTCGGAGTCGAGGGGGGGTAGTGTGTTCATGTAGGGCGTGTGCGGGGAAACATAAAAAGGAAACCAGAGGTGCCTAGTGCGAGGTATCTAGTCAAAGGATATATCTCACTATCGGGATCCTTAAACCTCTTTCGACGCCGTGGCGTTCTAAAGTTCTTCGGTTCTTGGGTCCCTGCTACTTTGGAACGTTGTACTTTACAATATTTACATTATTTCATTTCACCCTCCTTTTACATTCCCTCATTTACACCATTCGTTTTACACATCCTTGGAAGTCACGGTCTTCCTCTACGCGAGAGTTCATGAGTCAGTCGCGTACTTTTAAGACGGAGTGTCGTGTTGTCGATCCGATCCGTCCTCCAGGGCTGGGCAACCATCTTCCTTTAACCTTAAAGAGAGAGCAGAGTAGGGTGCACAGAAAAAGAACCTTCCTACCCATCCCATATTGTTTTAAAATAAAGCATGCAATACCCGTCCATAGTTTCAAAGACTTTATTTTGCAAATTCATTTCAGCATATGGATTAGGAGGGTGTGGTAGTATTTGGTCGGTCGTGGCAACGGCTAAAGTGCGTACAGTGGGGGGTGTCGTTTGCAACAATAAAAACATCGGAAAGTTTTACTCATTCATTTGTAAGAGACTAAAACGTCTATTAATTGGCTGGGGGTTCGGGGGCATATATTTTCATAATTTAGAAGCATAATCATAACAGTTGTAATCAGATTTCCTATATGCATACCATACGTGTGCGTCGTAAATGAGGTTTACATCAGTTATAAAAATATAATACAGTGTACATTTGTAATCAACATTTGTAATGGGGATTCTTTCATACTGTTCGTCGAGTGAGCTCTCCTTGTCTTTTCTAGCCAAGTGTACAAAGGATCACAAAAATCTCAGAACATCAAGTTTATATTAGTGCGAAGGAACACCACGAGGTGTTCGTAAGTTCCGATTGATACCAGCGCCATTTTGGGCGGGGCCGGCACAGTCCGGAAGCAGCATCAGGGGGAAATGTTTCCATTACTGGCAGTTTGGACCAGAGTCCTTTTCGGCAGTTCTAGAATTCACGCTAACAGAAGGTGTGGCAACGTCATGTTTGTTTCGTTGGCGACCAAGGCAGCCGTTCCTTACCGGAAACCTGCAAAGGCCGAAGGTTCCGCCGGGGACCTTTGTATGATCTTCAAGGCTGCGGAGATGCTGTCGGAGATGGGGGCTCGTGCTCCATGGGACAAATGTTCGAGTTATACGGCTGGCCAAAGTTACTCTAGTGGCCGGGGCCCGCCTTCCAGCGGATCCAGACGCCATTTTGAGGCCCTACAGGGGCCACTCTCGTCGAGTTTGCAAGAATGGAAGAGACCCTTCGGAGTGAAAGGAAGAGGTCCCTGTTTTGTGAGAGCGGGACGTCCAGCTGGGGTGCAGCTGTGATGCCCCCACCTGGGGGGCGAGGGAGACTCGTTCACATCGTCTCCTTCTCCCGGTGCACTCCATGCCGCTCCTTTTCATCGCCCCGCATGAAGGCCTCTCCACATCCGGTGTTCCCCAAGTGCCGCCATTGTACGTTCGGTGCTGCGCAAATACTGGGGTGCCACCATTGTGTGTTCGGTGCTGCGCAAGTACTGGGGTGCCACCATGGTGTGTCCGGTGCTGTGGAAGTATGGGCACCATCGCCTGACTGGGGGTGTTCGGCGTCGGGCTGGGGGCTGGGAAACCTCCTACCGGTGGAGGTGGGAGAGGCTCGTCCGCGTCGCCTCTCCCTCCCAGCCCAACTTGGACAGATTGTTGTGGAGGTACGTGCAGGACATCCCGCCGTCCAGGACTGCTGCGGCTGTGACGGAAGAGAAAAGGAAGAGGTGCCTCGTTCTCCTCTTGACATGTGGCGGGACTACCTTAGTCTTTCCAGGCCCGTTGCGGCCGGCCAAGGAGACATGTGGCGGGACTACCTGCAAATGCCCAGGCTGCGGGCTCCTGCCTCTCCTCCGGCTCCCCCATACGTTAAGATTTCCTGACCAAGAGTTGGCGGCGGGGCTCGCCTTATATGGGTTGCCGTTGGTTGGGCGTAGCCGTAACCCTGCCCTACTTTGGAAGGTTCCAGAATGGGGGGGGGGGCGAATGTTCTGTTTGACTTTCATTTTCTACAGTTTATCGTTATTATTCCTTGTTTGTTGTGTTAAATTAAAAGTTCAAGTTTATTAATGGTCTACGGATTTTGTTTTATCATTTCTTTCTTTCCAGGTTGCTTTGATGCTAGGTTTCTGCTAACAGAGGTCGAGTAACACGGAAACACGTGTAGAGGGATGACGCAGATTTGCACATTACATACACACAAACTCGGACGGGGGACAGTACAAGTACGACATACAAAGACCCAAGACAAATATAAAAACAGTTATCGGTCATAATTATCTCTCTCCGTCTGTGAATTTTAAACGAGGCTGGGTTCCCGTCTTGACATTGCCCGACCTAGGAGAACTTGAGCACGCCGCTGAGATTTTCCTGGCGAAATCTGTGCCATCGGGCATAATCAAACGTGGTGGTTCTGTCTGGTCTGTCTATGTAAGTCGGGTTCTTCTCTGTCTCGCGCCTTTTCTCGTACTGTCGGTCTGTCGTTCTTGTCGGCCCTTTGCCTTTACTCACGCTCAGTAGAGTCGGGCATTGGGCTTTCCAGTGTCCGACATACCTACAAAAAGCACATTGGTCTGACCCTAAGTCTGGTCGTCCTTTGTATAGTGTCGGGGGATAAGTTGTGGGTAGCGGTGTCCTGGGGTTGTCCTGACGGTATATTTCCCTACTTGGTTTATCCTCGTCTTTTCTCTGTCGTTTCGTAGCCTCTCTGCGCCACATACCGAGACTGTCGAGCATAATTGGCGTCGTCTTATTATTTCGAAGGGCTATTTCTAACGTTTCTATTTTATCAAGGTCAAAGGATCCTGCCAGTGGCCACTGTTTGTCTTGGCTATCTTCGGTATACCTGTGCCATAATTTATTATAAGCTATGGTGACTAACCCATAGTTTATGAACATGTCCTTATTAGGGGTGCCTTCTAGTGGAGCCATATGGTCCACCTCTAACACCCGGTCCGGGCTAAACAGGCTATTTATCAATGGGGAGAAGACAGACATGACGGCTCGTAACGAGGGACTAAAAAGTCAGCACTGCCTATCTTATCACTAGGTGCAAAGACTAGACAGAATATTCCTATTCTACGTTGTTTGCAGGTAGTGAATACCTCATGGATCCAAAAAAAACCAAAAGACCAACAAAATAACAATGGGGAGAATGAGTAGGACCGCAAAGATCTGCGTTACCTACCCTTTTCACTATCTGCAAAAAGGATGGTCTCTTCCCTGCTTGCAGACAGAGAATCTCCAGGAAACAATAGTTTGTGAACAACAGTTCAGTTTCAAGCAATTATTGAGTGGGGGAGAAAAAGAACAAGCACGGCTGCTACCCTACTTATCCTCCACTGCTTGCAAAGGGAGAGAGAGCCTGTTGCTTCTCCGTTTGCAGACAGTGAATCTCTAAATAAAAATAAACAAGGCAATACTAGTATTTTTGAACAATCAAGCAATCAAAACAAATTCTTTCGCAACTTGTCGTGGCAACACGACCTTACCCGGACCATGTGGACAGTTTCTTGTCTTCCGAATCCAGCGCCCGATCGTCCTCTTTTTCTCGTATTTCTCACGGCACTCCTGATGGTTCCCAGTCAGGACCGTAGATCACTCGAGAGAGGTCTGTTCGGAACTAGTGAAGTTCGGATGATCGGCTGCCAGACGAGGGTCTATTGGGCAAGAGCTCTCCCGATCGTTGCAGTCGTTCACTCTGTCGTCGGGACCTCTCCCACTGGATCCACGAGTCGCTGATGGGCCCCACGCTTGGGACGCCAATTGTAAAAAAGTTCAATCGGGACGGGGACAATCGATATTTGCCCGGCGGTATTGCCTCTGTGACCCTCTAGTTATTTAAATCAATGAAGAGGCAGGCGCTGGAGACTGGAAAGCAGGAAACAAGGTTTTTTATTCTCTCCGGAGGAGAACACAACGAAACGGACAGAAGGTATCGTTCTGAGGTGCTCTAACTTACGTTTGAGGCCTGGCCCCTTATATACAGTGTTTATGGTTTTTATTACAGTTTACATACATGTGACAAAGCTTTGATATACGGAAGGACATACCCGGAATCCCCCTTTGGGGCCCGTTTCCACACACATTTACAGTTGAAGTCCCCACCCTAATCACAACAGGTGATGAGCATCGCGCAGCTGGATAATCCGCCGATTCACGGAATGTGGGGAGTTTGATTGGATCTCATGGGGTGGGGGCTTTGATCAACCCGGGGATTTCTTTGATGGGGGAAGCTTTCTATTGTACGGGGAGGGGCAAGGATGGTATCGGCAGAGCTGGGTGTCGGCTTGGGAACGGGGAGGAAAAACGGGCACACGGGGAAAAAGGGGTTTGCATCTAAGGGCCGGAGATCATGAAAGGAAAGCAGGGAGGTGTCGCGCTGGGAACAGGATGAGGGCCTGGGGCAGAGCAGCGCCGAAGAGGGGTTTATGACTCAAGGCAGGTGCAAGCAGGGGGTGGTCAGCGTGCAGGCTTAGCGAAGGCAAAGGGCTATGTCAGGGGCCAGCGGCATGCAAAAGGGTTTGTTCTGATCGGGGCATCTTAAAATGGCGGGCGCGCACGACAAAAGTGTGGCATCAGGGGAAGAGGCAAGATGGCGCAGATAATGTTCACCAAAACGCACTAATTTTCCACACAACCCTGAACCACCTGAGCCCTGCTGAGTGACTCGCGGCTCCCTTGCAACTCTGAACCACCTGAGCCCTGCTGAGTGACTCGCGGCTCCCCTGAAGATCGTAAGACCTCCGACCTTTTGCTTGAGCCCTGCTGAGTGACTCGCGGCTCCCTGACTCTCCTGGTCCGGCTGGACCCCTAAAGATCACATCATATCCCCCGGCTCGAGGATTGAGAGCTGTGCGCCGGATACGCCCCGATAACGACACCGAACCTTAAGACTGTCCCGCTACCCCTACGCTGACCGAGACTTTCTCGAGCCCCAGCTTGATCCTGTACATACTTGCTTTTACCGATCATAAAGATCTTCTGAAGTTCAAGATAAACGAACGTTATTAAGAAATCCGGTGTAGTGTCTCTTTGTCGTGTAGTGTTGGTATAGTGTGTACGATCCTAGATTCGAGACTCTCCCCCTGAGGAGTCTCCCTCCAGTACTCATCTTGGTAACACGGGAGGTGGGTCCAGGGTGGTCAGGTGCACGTCCTGT
Source organism: Lissotriton helveticus (assembly GCF_964261635.1). Classification (NCBI taxonomy): domain Eukaryota; kingdom Metazoa; phylum Chordata; class Amphibia; order Caudata; family Salamandridae; genus Lissotriton; species Lissotriton helveticus. Next base: position 96,803,430 of record NC_136064.1, on the reverse strand, counting down.
CCTCCCCTGAGGTCGCCTTCTAACACTGAGAATGATGCACTTAGGTGAGAGGCCAAGGTTAGATCTAGGGGCAAATCCTCACTGGGGACCTCATATTGTCAGCCATTGGGATTAGAAACGGCCGTCTAGTGGGCTTCCCAAACCTCCCCCAAAATCAAGGAGTCCATCCTACCCAACTCCCCATTAAATAAAGGGCGATTTATAACTTCCCAGAAACTTTTCGAATCCTTAAGGGAGCTTTCCAGGTCATCCCAGGCTGAACACAAAATACAAACAAAAGATTCTACCTATATGATTAAGCTATGCTAAATGTCCGTTGATGTTTTAACCACTCTAGTTGTGCTTAAATGGCCATGCTCTTCACAGCAGATAAGTTGATAAAAACATTACTTTATTTTTTCATTTTAAGAAGAATTGATATGTAACAGTGAAAAATCATATAATTGAGATTGCAGAAGAAGCAGGTCCCATTTTCTCATTCATCACTTACAACATACATACAGTATCATACTCAGACATCCTCACTCATACATAAAAAAGGAAAACAATATTTCTAGAAATGTACTAAAAATTCAGGTTCCCCTGTAGCCATAGAGGGCTATGACTTAAATAACTCCTCTGAGCCAACAATTACTTCGGAAGATCAACCAATCACGCTGGCAAGTGAAAGAAGGAAGAGTGGTCCTTCCCCCTCGACAACAGGAAAGAAATCCCCAGCGGTTCCACCTGGAAAAAGTGCGTTTAGTGGGACAAACGAGCAAAACACTTACATCCACATGGTTCCCCTCAACACTCACATTACACAGAACGTAAAGGTCCAGCGCCAAACCTCAAGCCAATCAACAAACCAACTCGGTGGTATTATGACCGCAAAACAGGCCCCTACCGTAAATTGTGCCAACAACCAACAGGGCGTAATCCACGGGAGGGACAAAGACGCCGAAGGCCAGGGAATAAATGAAAGGCCCGATTGTGTCCAGAATGAGGCCCAATCCAAGGGCCCTCTGAAAAAACTCGTCCACCTGCATTGCGTGCAAACATCAGAGGCAACTCCAATGCCGCTCAGAACACCACTGAGTGGCGACGCCCACTTTACCCTCTTTTACCTGGAATATAAGTCTAAAGGCAACCACGACATCCTAAATCGGGGGAACATCATAAAGTTGATTCATGCAATAGGACTGTCAAACGTAATAACATCAAAGGAAATCACATCGGTAGAATTCATCGAACCGTGTCAAGGCCAAATAAATGAAACCACAAAGGTCACCTGGAGTACAGCAGAGGCAATGAACAACATCTTAGGCCAAATTGACACCTTCAAGCAATGGGGCATTCAGATACAACCTGGTAGGGAAGTGGGTTACCCATACGTCTTGCAGGCTAGTCAAGGTACTGAACATAGATGAGCGGCAAGGGGCACAGTCTACTGAGTCCTCAGGGGCGCTTGCAATAAAACCCTCATCCTTGACCACAAACAAAGGAAATCAAGAGACGATGGGATCACGCCAACCAGGGACCGGGAAGAGGTCGACACATGGTCATGGTTGGCAGGCACTCTGAATACAACCCGACTCCTGCAATGACAGCTTAATAGGGAAAATGGCCAAGAAATGCCCCCTTTAAAGATCTGTTCATGGAATATCAATGGCCTAACAAATAAACTGGAGGATTCCGCCACAATCTCTTACCTTCGGGAATTCGACATACTACTATTACAAGAGACATGGCTCCTCGAACCACAGCAAATGGAAGGCTACAAAACTCATTACATTCCAGCACAAAAACTGAACCGCTCAGGAAGAGGGAGCGGCAGCCTAGCAATTTATATATCAATAAAAAACGCTGTCGCTTCCCGGGACCTTCCAAATTCATCGCACTGTCTCCAGTGTGTGGGAATTTCTTACAGTTCCAGTAAAGGCCGACGTTGGACCATGACCTTAATGAATGCTTACGTACGCCCGAACCCAGACTCACGACAATCCTTTGTAGAAGAAGCCATAGAGACAGTACAAAGAGTGAAAATTGTATCTCCCAATTCAGAAATAATTTTTTCTGGTGAGTTTAATATGTGGTTAATGACAGACTTAAAAAAAAACGAGATCACCAAATCGCATGACAGCATCTGGGTGATTCCATCGCAGGACCGGCCAGGATGGCACAAGGACGATTCGAAGGGACGTTCCCTACAAGGCATCCTTGAAAACTTGGGCCTCAGAGCCCTCAACGGGCGATTTCCACTTGACACGCCTCCTCGCTTCTCCTATCTATCGAAGAATGGTGCCTCATTAATCTACTACACCTTCGTTAGCCTTCCACTCCTTCAACAAATAACAAGTTATTGTCTTGGGAGCAGAATAGAAAGTGATCACTGTCCCCAAGAAATAACGCTGAGGACAAGTTGCACTCAACATGAAGAAGAAAGGACATTGACATCAGAGAGCTTCACAATTAACTTAAAACGAATCAAATGCTCTCTTAGCAATTTTCAACAAGTTGCAACAGAGGCCAAACAAATTATGGAGCACTACAGTAGGAGTACGGATGACACAATTACCAACTGGTCAATTTTCGCAACCGAACTTATCAACAAACATGCGAAACCAGTAAAGCATGCAAGTCATACTGGGCAAAAGCAGACGTCCCACTCAAATCCGGACATACAAATTGCAACGAGAATCATGAATCGGTCATGGCGGGCGTTAAAAATCGACCCAATGGACCCCACCAAATTAATAAAACTGAGAGAGGCCGGTAGTCAACTTAAGAAGGCAAAGAGGGAGCTACGTAGAAAATTGAACTTGTTCTGGGCTAGACTCCAGCAAGATATTAAATCAAACAATTCCGCTAGGTTTTGGCGATCAATCAATACCTTGTCTGGTCGCGTTTCTAAAGTTGCCTCTTCATGCATACTAGAGTCAGAGTGGGTCGACTTTCTCCATCTTCACCATAGCGACCGGAAAGCAAAAATCCCATATCAGAACTTCCCCCTTGTAGATACTGCCGCACACGAAGTGGCTGACCAGGCGTCGGATCTGAACATTCTTAAGCCCCTAACAAAGGAACGCCTTAATAACGATCAAAAAACTGGACCATCAAAGGAGGGCTTTATGTCCCAAAGCAGCAATGAACTAGCAACGATCCAGAAGGCAGAAATTGAAAAACTGATTAAAAAGGGTCGGAAAGACGGCGCTCCAGGCCCAGGGGGAATCCCTCAAGCTCTGTTCAAGGAAGACGTTACTTTCTGGGCTGAGAAGTTATGCACCCTATTCAATTCAATCCTGCAGAACACTATTATCCCGCCTTCATGGCGGGGATCAATACTCGCACCAATATTCAAAGGCGGGGACAAAAAATACCCTGGGAATTACCGCCTCATTGCCCTCATCGACAATGAAGCAAAATATTTTTCAGGAGTGTTGCTTAACTCATTAAGGGCTTTTGCGGAAGACAAGTCCGTCATTCCTCCCAACCAAACAGGTTTTACTACTAACACCGGCACATCGGTCAATCTTATGACCCTTTCTTGTCTGATTGACCAAGCGAAGTTCAGCTCGTGCCCGCTCTACATGGGATTTATTGACTTCCAAGCGGCCTTTGACAATGTGAATAGAGCGAAGCTATGGCAGAAGCTGTCCAGTATAAACATTCCTGCTGATCTTCTAAGAGCAATACAACTTTTACATCAGGACACTTGGGTCAGGATTAAGATCGGGGATGGTTCAAGACTATTACGCCCAATTCCGACAGTAAAAGGTCTAAAACAGGGCTGTGTCCTGGCCCGACACTTTTTAACTTGTTTTTATCAGACCTCCCCGAGGCTCTAAATAAGGTCAATTCTCACGCTCCTAAAGTAACTGGTCTATTGATGTCAAATCTGCTATACGCCGACGACGTGGTCCTTCTTAGTAAAACTAAGATCGGCATGCAAAGGCTCCTGGACGCTACGTTGGAATACTCAAAAAAGAACGATCTTCTGATCAATAACAAGAAAACCAAAATCTTGGCGGTTCATCCAGGGAAAGCTAAGAAACTGTCTAGGACCCTGAACAAGGAAAGCATTGTTGAATCCAATTGCCACAAGTACCTTGGGGTTATTTTTAACAACAATGACACATATAAAACCCACTTAGAAGAACTAAAAAGGAAGGGAGCTGCACTTGCTTTTGCAATTGGATCAATCCATAAGGAACTACAACGCCCAACTTTCGCACCAACAATACAGGTCGCTCAGGCAAAAATCATTCCCACACTAACCTATGGCAGTGAAGTCCTCAAAGGCTTGGACAGTGGCCAATTGGAAAAATCATCACAAAGATCTACAGAACTGTGTTCAAGTCACCGCCTCAAACATCACCGGCACAAATCAGGTTGGAACTGGGAATTTGCCACCAAACACACGCCAGAGCCATGTCTTTTCTCGTGTGTTCCCATAAATTGAGGTCATCAAAGGAAGGCAGCCTAGCTCAACATCTGTGGGCTAGTCTTGACAAGAACTTATGGTGTGCAGGGCACGACTACTGGGAAAAAGGACTAACAACTTTATGTCTAAATGACCTTTGGAGCATGCACATAAGTCAAAATGAATTCAAACGGCTAGCTAAAATAAGCACAAAAAAGCTATCAATAGTTGAAGACAAGGCTCGCCTAGCAAAAAGAAGTCATGGGTGGTTAACCTTGCAATCCTACGCCTTGCTGACCCCACAGCAGTACTTAACTGTATCTTTTACTGCACAAACTAAATTAAGTTTTTTAAAACTGAGACTGGGAGTAATTAACTTGTTGGTCCATCTGCCAAAATGGAAAAGAGATTACGGACGAGAACTATGCCGACTTTGTGGGACCCACAGAGAAGACATAATACACATTATTTGTCTTTGCCCCAAAACTGCTGAATGAAAGACGGTTGCTCCTTAAGCATCTCTGGAACATTAACATGATTAGATCATGCAGAGCAGCTGTTTTGGCCTGCTTTGACCCCAGGAACACTAAATTAAACTGTGCCCTGGTAAGGTACATGGATCACATAGCAAAAAAACTCTGTGAGGAGCCCTCAGTCTGTGATCCATCATCGGCACAACATTTCGCGGCATAACATTTCGGCAAGCTCCATCTCACATCTGCATCCAATTTGGACTTAATCCACTCCCTTTTAAATGTATTTTCCTGAAATCCCTTACTTGCAATGTTTTTTTTTTTAATCAAGCAATAAAGTTTTATTTACTTACTATGTGACAGTGGTATACAGAAACTTTAACCAACAACTGTTTTCCTCCTAATGTGCAAAAGCATCAGATAGATTCAACATTAGAAAAAACGTATCAGATTTGTTAATCAAAAATCCAGGTTGAGTAGGATACAACAGTTTATAGAGGGAGCTCAGTGAGTTCTCTCTATAAACTGTAATATGATTTTTCACTGTTACATATCAAATCTTCTTAAAATGAAAAAATAAAGTAATGTTTATATCAATTTACCTGCTGTGAAGAGCAAGGTCATTTGAGCACAACTAGGGTGGTTAAAACATCAACAGACGTATAGACAACTTAATCATATAGGTAGAGTCTTTTGTTTGTATTTTATGTCCATATCCCCTGTTCCTCTACCTTTAGCCGCCATTAGGGGTCCCCTTCTATTTGAGTAGTCCCAGGCTGAACGCCTCAGTTCTTCTTTCCTCCGGTACACTGTACTTTTGTATGCCTTCCGAGCGTGCTTTTGCTTAATTTTAGTCCTTTCTCGAGGGTGTGCATGCAATGCCAGCTTTAAAGTTTTAGGGCCCGATGTAGGTAAATCTTTTTTACCACTTCTTAAATACCGATTCATACCGAATCGGTATTTAAGAAGTGATAAAAAAGAGGAGGGCAGATGTAGGTAATTAATTACCGAATCGGAAGGAATCGGTATTTACCGATTCGGTAAATACCGAATCGGTAATGCCCATTGATTCCTATGGGCATTGAAGCCCATAGGAATCAATGGGCATTACCGAATCGGTATTTACCACATCGGTAAATACCGAATTTTGCAAGGGTGCAGGGGGTGTCACTTTGACACCCTCTGGCACCCCAATTACAGGCATGTGTGCCATGTGGCACACAGACATGCCCTAAGGGCATGTCTGTGTGCCACATGGCACAGGTGTGCATGCACAGATGTGCATGCACACCTGGATTCGGTATTTCACCACCCAATTGGATTGGGTGGTAAAATACCGACTCCTAAAGGCCTGTGGCACTGTTTGCAGTGCCACCTACATGTGAGATTTACCGAATCGGTAAAATTACCGATTCGGTATTTTACAGAATCGGTAAATTTACCGATTCGGTAAATTTACCGATTCTGTAAAAAAGGTCCCCTACATCTCAATGACCCATTTACCGGTCGGTAACGGCCGAATTCGGCCGTTACTGACCGGTAATGGTCACCTACATCGGGCCCTTAGTGTTTTCAACATTGAACCACCTTATCTCCGGGGGGTCCATCACCTTAATTAATTTAGTCAGGTTTCAGCTACATCCAAACAGATCAGTTGGAATTCCTGAATAAACTCTGCTGAAGGCGAATCATAGGCTAGGCACTTCACAATCGAGTGGTAATTAGTTTTAACAGTTTTTGCATTGAACTCAAAAGGGTTTACTTTATTCCATTTAAGTCTTACCCCTTTATTGAGATTAAAAGAAACTTCATAACCGATAACATTCACTGGCTGAGCTATTATACTAAGGGACGCTGTAAGGGGATTATGATCACTCTCGTTATTTGGATCCACCTCAAAGTCACCAATAAGTGGCAGGAACTTGTGCGATATGAACATAAATCAATAAAACTCTCCCTACCTCCACCAACATAGGTGGGGCACTGTGTTGTGGAGTTGCTAGCTAAGTAGTCAACAAGGCAGAGCTCATTGTCCATGATAATAGAGTTTGGAGCCTCTCCCTGGGGGGTATTATTAAAATGCACCATGGGTTGCACCTCTATGCTTACCATCCCACAGGCATGGCCAGAGCTGTAAGGGCAGATTGAGTAATTAAAATCTCCTACCCAAAGAATACATAGAGGTTGCAATTTTTCTGAAATGTGGTTAATTTTTGCCTGTAAAGCCTCGATAACTTGAATGGTGTTGTGATTAAAAATATTATAATACCAGTTCACCACTAATAAATTGACTGGGAGCATATTGAAAACCACAAGTAATTGAAACCATGGAGATGTACCAACAACAGTAACTTTCTGTTAGGGTTTGTGCACAGCAAAGAGCATGTCCCCTCTCATTGCACTAGTGGTCTCTGTAATAGCTCTCTTTAAAATACTATGCATTGGTCTCTGTAATTACATAAACATACTATTGAAAGCCTTTCTTGTTATCTCAGCCCCCTCCCTAAGACTTCTGTGTATGTTGCTCAATGTATTCACAAGTTTGGACATTGCGGTCTTGTTTGCACATTGGACTTTGCTTTTAACAAGGCTTATTTAGAGCACTCCTCCCTAGGCCATATGTTACTTCAACTCATTAGCATAATAACTGAAGCTCTGCACCCCTGCTTGTGAGAACCACACCCAGCTCTTCGAACCACACCCAGCTCTTCGAACCACACCCAGCCCTGTCTATAAAAGGCAGCCCCTGAGCCTCACCCAGTGCTCGTGCTCGTCTACCTCCCACTTACCTGAGAACAGATCCTTCGGCGCTGGCACTCCTGCTCTCTCCAGACCTTCTTCGGCTTCAACGGGCGCGGCTGCTGGCTCTTCCTTCTTCCGGTTTCCGGCTCCTTCTTGCCTCAGCCCCTCTTCTGTCCACTGCAATCGACCTGCAAAAGAGAAAGAGGTCAAGGTTAGACTGATCAGTATCCCTTTTCAGCAACAAGTAATTGCAAAACTTTTTATTACCTGAAAGAACTTTGTCGGCTATTTCTGGATTCATGTAAAGACAATTTGGAACAAGATATCTACCACAAACTTTGTGGTTCGAACCCTTTGTTACAAGAATACCTTGTGGAACTTTGTGAAATAAATATTGTTTTACATGGAACTTTTTAAGAATCGAACAGAGGAAACCATTGACAGCAAGGCAAACAGTAAATCAAGGACTTACACAAATTACCTGCTGTACTTTGATGTAAAAGTACAGTATTTGTTTTATAAAAAGTCTGGAAATGTGTGAAAAGTGAGTTTGCTATTAAGAATTTAGGCTTTAGTTGTATTAAGGAGAATGTTAGATGTTGGTAATTCTGATAATGATATTCGTTTGATTTTACAGAAGTTTTACAGTAATAGAAAGCACATCCCAGAACATTAACACATTACAAACCGGAAGCTAGAGACCAGGATCCAAGAGGTACTTTTAGAAGAGAATTTCTAATAGATTAAGGGTTAGCCAGGAACACATTTAGGGATAGGTTGCACTTATCTGTTCTTTGTTTATGTTTCATTAGGCACCAGTTTCTACAGAAGTCAGAGAGGGCCGTAGATTTTAACAGCACTTCTACAGTGGAAACGCAAGAACGGTGTTGTCTCTCTTTTTTTATTTTATCCCCTTCCCCCTTCCCTTGAGCTTCTAGTTCTTAGTGCACTGTTTAAAACTAGTGTGCTGGAACAAGCAGTTTCAGGGTGGGGTCGGACTGTCTTCAACCTCCATCAGAATTGAACAGAAACTCAGGTGAGCTGGGCTTTGACACTTTCATAGCCTCGTATTTTACAGAGACGCTGCGCAACTCGCAGTCGGAGCCGTACTTTGGGATTTCCACCGGTCACAACGTCGTTATAATTCCAAGTGGAGTTATTTGTTGCTACAAGCTTTATTTTTGTGAATAACCTTTTTTGAGGATATCTTGATACCTGTACTGTGGATTTTTGTTGTTTAGTCTTGCTTTGGTTTAGATAAATATTATTTATTTTTCTAAACTAGTGTGATGTCCATCATTTGTAGTGTTTTCACTGTATTACTGTATGTGTTCACAGATGCTTTACCCACTGCCTCTGAGATATGTCTGTCTGCTCGTGCTAAGCTACCAATGGGGTGAGATGGGATTATTTTAAGAGAGTATCCACCTTACCCTGACTCGAAGCAAGGGTCCCTATTTGGACAAAGGTGCAAACCATTGCCAACCAGAGACCCCCATTTCTAACATTGGTGGTCAGCGGTAAAGATCCTGGTTTTGCATTTGTGACTTACATACAGTGATTGGTGTACACTACTAGTGAGTGCAGACCATTACGCGACCACACACATTTTTGAAGAATTCTTTCAGGGAATTCTTTGCATCTTGAGAACTGCCAATTTTTACCATGAGTAAACAAGGATCCATTGCATCTATGGATATTGAATTTGAAGAGGAGAGGGTTGATACCTACACTTAAAACCCTCTGCAAAAGATTTAAAATCTCAGTGAGAGGCCTCACCAGGAAAGAGGAGTTCCAAAAGGCGTTGGTGCCTGGTTGGAAGTAAGGAATGCCAGTGGGCAGACCGAGGATCCTATAGTAGAGGGGGAAAATTTAGAAGGGCAGCAGGATGGGTTAGTGGGCCTAACTTGAGGGAGAGTACCTCCCAGGGAAGGCAGCAGTGTGTCTTCAAGGGGTCTGTCTTCAGAAGAGTTGGAGTGCATGAAATGGAGATTGCTAAGCTCAAACTGGGGAGCCATGGTGACTTATAGAATAAGAGGTTGGAGTTTGAGAGCAAGAAATTGGCCATGGAGGAAAAGAAGATGTTTTTAGAGCATGAAAGAGTGTTGAGGGAGCTGGAGCTGAAGACGAAGAGCTTAGAGATCACTTCCTCTGGTGGCAGCGCACCATCAGTGCCTGTAGAAGGGAAAGTGTACATCCCCAAAGATGTGACCTAAGATTTAATGAAGCAGGAGTTCATTGGGCAGTGGTTTAAAGCCTATGAGATAGCGATTAAGTCCCACTGGGACCCTGGGAGAGATTGGGGAACGGGGTTGTGGGCCGCTTCATGGGTGAAGGGAGGAAAACCTTGCTAGCTTTGCCCACTGAGGATCAGATGTCCTATGCCCCCATGAAGGAAGCCTTGATAGTCAGGTATGGGTTGACCCCAGAGCTTTATAGGTAGAAATTTAGGAACTGCAAGAAGCTGGAGTCAAGTACTTGGGTGGAGTATGTATCTTACTTTTGCAGAGCACTGGATAGGTGGGTGAAGGGTAGCAAGGTAACTGACTTGCAGGGTCTCTATGATTTGGTTGTATGGGAGCACCTGTCCAGTAGTTGTTTTCCAGAGCTACACCAGCACCTGATTGACAGTAAGCTGACTGATCCCAGGAAGATTGCTTTGGAGGCGGACCGCTGGGTCAGTACCAGGGACCACAAAGGTCTTGTGGGAGACTCCGCCAAGGGTAGGCATGATCCCCAGCAGAAGAGTGGGGGGGGGGACAAGGAAAAACAGGAGGAGTTTCAAAAAGGGCCCCAAAGTAATCCCCAAGGGAACGAAGGTAAGGGTTCCCAGCCTCCCGCTGAAAAGAAACCATGGGTCCTGCCAGCTAAGCCTGCGCAGAAGGGTCCCAAGACCAGTTTTAGCTGTGGTCAGATGGGTCACTTCCAAGGAAGTCCCAAGTGTCCCAACAAAGTGACCACTGCACCCACTGGTGCAACTCTCCGGGAAATGGCTAGTGTAGCCTTGGGGGAGGTTGGTGGGGTCCCGCAGAAATTTCCCTGGTCTCTGTAGGAGATAGTGAGATTGTCCCAAGAACTTATCTGCCTGATAACACTAAAAAGTACAGGCAGAGGGTGACCATCAATGGCCATAGTGTGGAGGCTCTGAGAGACACCAGAGCCAGTGTGTCAGCTGTCAGTTGTCGGCTGGTGTCTGAAGAGCAGTCTCCGACGCAGTCTACCCAGTAGTTGCCGCTGACAATTAAGTGTGCCTCTGTAAAGTGGCACAGGTTCCCTTTGAGTGGGGGGATCTCAGGTACCTTGAAAGGAGCTGTGAGGCCAGCCATGGCTGTTGACTGTTTGCTAGGCAATGATTTGGAGAGCTCCGCTTGGGCGAAGGTGGAGCGGAGGTCTCATTTAGAGATGTTGGGTCTTCCTGAGTGGGCGTGTGTGACCACTCGGTCAATGGCAGCCGGTAAGGACATTCAAAAGGACCTGGAGCCTGAAAGTGTGGCCCAGGTGCCTGCCGGAAAGAGAAGAGGCAGGGGGCACGGGAACCCAGCCCCCGAAGTTCACACCATCCACGAGGAGGCAAACCTTGAGGGGGATGCCCTGGAGCCTACAGGGGAACACGTGGCTGAACTGGGGGACCTGCCGGAGCTGACCCATTGGCAGCAGGAAGGAGGCCCCTCCAGTGAAGAATTCTGCGAGGAGCAGAAGAAGTGCCCTTCTCTTGTCGGTTTGCGGAAACATCATGCAAACCAGGCAGCAGGTGATCAGTCTGGATCACATTGGATCTACTGGTAGAATGGTCTCCTGTATAGCAGGCCTAAGGTTGCTGAGCCTGGGTCAGCCCGTGTGCTGGTGCTACCCCCGCGCCTTCCTACTGGGACTGGCTCATGATATGTCTTTAGCAGGACATTTGGGGCAAGACAAGACCTTTAAAAGTCTTGGCACCCACTTTTACTGACTCTAAATATGCAAGAGTTGTGATACTCATTGTAGGACTTGCCAGGAAAGTGGTAAGAGTGGGAGGAAGTGCAGGGCTCCTCTCCAACCTTTCCCTGTGGTAAGCACCCCCTTTGAGAGGGTGGGCATTGACATTGTGGGACCTCTGGATCCCAAGAAAGATATGGGCAAAAGGTTCATCCTGGTCTTGGTGGACTAAGCCACCCGGTACCCGGAAGCCAACCCTCTCTGGACTGTGACGGCATGTGGTGGGTCGTGCGTTGATGGGGACTTTCTACCATGTGGGGTTCCCCAGAGAGGTGATGTCCGACCGTGATACCAACCTCATATCTAAGTATATGAAGTCCCTGTATCAGGAGTGCGGTGTAACCTATAAGTTCACCACTGCTTACCACCCCAAATGTAATGAGCTGGTTTTAGAGATTCAACCGGACCCTGAAGGGTATGATTATAGGTTTTGGTGAACCCATCAGGCGTAAGTGTGACATCCTATTGCCATGCCGTCTGTTTCCTTACAGAGAGGTGAATGTAAACTAACACTCCCAGGCATAAAATACAACAGTAACACAATAGAGTGAACAAAACAAACTACTAGGGTATCAAAAAATATACATTTTTAATTCGAATAAAAATACAGTTAATAACGATCAATACACTGATAAAAGTTAATAAAAATGCTAGACTGATATATAAGGATTCACAAAACAATCAATTTAAGAATCAAATTTAGAGATCAAAGGAGGTTAGGTGGTATCCGGTCGACGCGTTTCAACATGAAATTATGTCTTCATCAGGACATTTACCATCCAATTTCTGTAACAAAGGTAACAACAGAATTTCAATGGTATTACTCTAGTAGTTATAAGTTTGTTACACATTTCTATCGGTTGTACACATGTTTGCTATAAATCTTGATGTACCGCTCATTATATATATAGAAAACACCTATGCATATGCTAATTGATAGTGCATTCATGTCATTGACCAAATTCATATTTTTGATAAATAGAACTTTATGCATATTCCTATTACATAAAACATTAGTTTAATAGCGGGCGATTCTCGCTCCCTTGGGATGCAATGATTGTAGCTTACTGAATTAGCTAGATGTTTATTCTCCATTTCATACATTGCATGTAATGCACATAAACAACTTAATTATTTTCTTTTATACATGTCTTTTTTAGCCCAACAAGAGTCCCAATCAAATTAGATTTAAAAGGATAGAAAAATAGAAAAAAAGAAGAAGAAGAGAATAGGATAATAAAAAAGAGAGTCAGTGCACCGTGAGTGCTATAAATATCTCCAGGCACAGTACCCTAACCAGGATATCAGTTATGATTCATGGATAGGATAGGCATATATGGTTAAATTGTGGCGGTCATCTCTTTTTTATTATCCTATTCTCTTCTTCTTCTTTTTTTCTATTTTTCTATCCTTTTAAATCTAATTTGATTGGGACTCTTGTTGGGCTAAAAAAGACATGTATAAAAGAAAATAATTAAGTTGTTTATGTGCATTACATGCAATGTATGAAATGGAGAATAAACATCTAGCTAATTCAGTAAGCTACAATCATTGCATCCCAAGGGAGCGAGAATCGCCCGCTATTAAACTAATGTTTTATGTAATAGGAATATGCATAAAGTTCTATTTATCAAAAATATGAATTTGGTCAATGACATGAATGCACTATCAATTAGCATATGCATAGGTGTTTTCTATATATATAATGAGCGGTACATCAAGATTTATAGCAAACATGTGTACAACCGATAGAAATGTGTAACAAACTTATAACTACTAGAGTAATACCATTGAAATTCTGTTGTTACCTTTGTTACAGAAATTGGATGGTAAATGTCCTGATGAAGACATAATTTCATGTTGAAACGCGTCGACCGGATACCACCTAACCTCCTTTGATCTCTAAATTTGATTCTTAAATTGATTGTTTTGTGAATCCTTATATATCAGTCTAGCATTTTTATTAACTTTTATCAGTGTATTGATCGTTATTAACTGTATTTTTATTCGAATTAAAAATGTATATTTTTTGATACCCTAGTAGTTTGTTTTGTTCACTCTATTGTGTTACTGTTGTATTTTATGCCTGGGAGTGTTAGTTTACATTCATTATTTACCCTGTCCCAGGATACGCATCTGTACCAGGGGGTCCTTGTTGCTCACATACTCCTTACAGAGAGGTGCCACAGAAGTCCTTAGGGTTCAGTTCCTTTGTACCTGCTGTACGGCCATCCGGTAAGAGGACCTCTGAGTCTGGTGAAAGAAGGCTGTGAGAAAGCTCCCAGTAAACCTCCCCAGGATGTATATAGCTACATGCTGGCCTTCAGAAAGAATAAGCGCTTCAAACAACTCCTTCAGGTAAATCTGGAAGCCAGCCAGGAGGAGATGAAATGCTGGTATGATCAGAATACCACCCTGATTGAGTTTCAGCCTGTACAAAAAGCTTGGGTCATGGCCCCAGTGGAGTCTTGTGCACTCCAGGATAAGTGGACCGGACCATTTGAGGTGGTGGAGTGCAAGAGCAACGTCACCTACTTGGTGGACTTGCAGTATGCTAGGAAGCCTTTGCGGGTCCTACATGTGAACCGCCGGAAGCCCCACTTGGAGAAGTCCGAAGTGGGTATGCTCCTTGTTGGACTTGGCCCTTCTGGCAGGTTCACCCCTAAACTTTCTGCTTTTAATGGTGACCTGGTGATGGCGATTTTTGGGTTCTGCGCACTTTCACTGTGTCCCAGTGGAAAGTGTGTGCGCACTTTGAGTGCATGTGGTGAGATAGGCCTGCCCTCCCATAGGAATGCATGGGGAATGTATGTGACCCTGGTAGTTCCTGATGCGTGGGGTGTACAGGCTCGAGTCTGGTATGTGCGGACTCGTGTGATTGAATGCTGCGAGATGATGTATGCGGCATGTATGTGTCTAGTATGGAAGTGCCACTTCTATACATGGCCATGTGTGTGCTGCGAAGGTGCTGGCGTGTGATTGGCTGGAGCTGGCTGGGATGCCAGGCTCCATGAGTCATGATGGGTCTGCCCGGTGGTGAGTGTGGAGATTAGCATGCTGATGGCTGGGGAGGAGTGCGTCTGTGTCCTGAATGTGGCTGGGCTTTCCCCCACACAATGCTGGCTCCGCCCCCTGTGGGGCGTCTAACGACCCTAGCCTCCCTAGTGAATGAAAGGGGTGGTTGAGCCATCAAGGGTGCTCCAAAACCAGCTGCGACTGGTTTCTCCCCCACCCTGCACCTTTAGACAAAGGAATTTTGAGTATAAGAAGGGGCTGTGTCCCCTAACAAAATGTTCTGTTCCAGGATCCTGTCTGAGGGGGCTGCTGCTGTTGCTGGGCAGGAGGACGGCCACTTGGACTGCCTCCCTGCCTGGAGGCCCAGTGAGTTGGCTCTGGGCCCAGCCTTGCCCCTCCCCACCTCCTGAAGGGCTTTGACTGGACTTTAGGGGCTCCTGGCGCTGGGGAGCGCCTTACCTTGCCCTATAGCGCCTGGGAGCGCTTTGTTCGTCTTGCTAGCAATTGGGAGCGCTTTACTGGCTCAGCCGGTGCCCACCCGGCGATTGCCCCGTATTTGCCGATTTTGTAGCCCTGGCAGGTGCCCACCCTGCCAGGAACCTGGTGCCGTTGGTTTGGCCCCATATCGAGTGCCCACCTCGATTTATTGGTTATTGTAAACAAGCCGGTGCCCACCCGGCATTGCCCCTCGAAAATCACCGCCGCAGCCCAGGAGACCTTGCCGGGCCGCCGCGCTGCCTACGGCGGCCCGGAAGTCCCGCCTCTATTCCCCCAGTGCCGCGCTGCTATTGGCCGGAAGTGTTGCCCCTGTAACCGGAAGCGGACGGGAGCCCACCCCGCGCTCCAGTGGACAGAGAGAGCCGGCGCCTGGTCCTCTCCCCCGGGGCTCCCAAGAGCGAGGGAGAGCCCCGGAGAGAGAGGGAGAAGTGTGGTGAGAGCCCCCGAGGAGCGGGTGCTCTCGTGCAGAGCCGCCGCCGCACAGAGAAGCCGCCGCTGCACGGAGACCCAGTGAGTGGGGCTCGAAGTGCAGTGTCGGGGAGGAGGGCGTTGGGGCACATTGCCGGTGCCCGCCCCCCCCCCAGTGCTCTCTCCCCGAGTGCGGGACAGTTTTCCGCTTTGTGCGCAGAGCGGCCCCGGTTGCCAGGGGGCTGCTCCAACCAGTGGGGCATTTTGTTGTTGAGAGCCTGAGAGGCTCGGGCCGCATTCGTGTTTTCGAGCTCAGAGAGGCTCAGTGGTTACTCAGAGCCACGAGGGCTCCAGAGGGGGCAATCAGTGTTCAGAGCCCCGAGAGGCTCTTGAGGGGATTTCTTTGTATTTAGAGCCCTGAGAGGCTCACAGCCCCTTTTGTTCATTAGAGCCCAGAGAGGCTCTGGGGTGCCACAGTCGTTTTTTGAGTTCCCAGAGGAGGGACTCCAACGGGCACATTTGTTTTCAGAGCCACGGAGGCTCTAGGGGGCACGTTGTTGATTTGGAGCCCAGAGAGGCTCACAGCCACATTCCTTGGTTCAGAGCCCAGAGAGGCTCCCTGCCCACGTTGTTGTTCCAGAGGCTGCGAGGCTCCAGCATTGGCCCCTCACTGTCTACACAGCTGCCCAGCACTTAGTGGGCAACTGCCACGTTTAGGCCCCTGACACTGGGACACAGGGCGTCCTAGCCCCAACAAGGCCAGTTGGCCTAGAGACAGTCACAGGTGGTGACTTATGTGAGTTGGCGCAATTGTGTCGTTGATACACCTCTGAATGTTTTTAGGCATCATGTGTTTTCCTATCCTGCACCTCTAAATGTGTCCTTATGCGTCATGTGCCTTGTTCTTACACCTCTGAATGTGTTGTTGATACATCATGTGCTATGTGCTCATACCCCTACAGGTATTGTGATACTTAGGTGGTTGCTCTCCTAGTACAGGTGGTGCTAGTGAGGTCCTGGTTACCAGTAGTTACTGGTTGTGTGCTACAGTGATTTTCTATGCTATGTTCTAAGTGCTATTTCTAAAAGTGTTACTTCTAAAAGTGCTGATTCCTGACAGTGGTCCAGGTGGCCCTGTCTTGTACATATCCCCTGTAAATTCTGCCCGTGCCTGTAGGCACATTGTAAAGTGTGTGTTTTTATCTAATGTGTTTTGGTGTAATACAAAGGCTATTTTTATATAACCTTGTGTGGAGTTTCCTTTGTGGTGGGCCTTGGGTGTTGTTGCTGGGGTGCGTGCGCAAATACTTAACTCACATCGCCTCGAAGTTTAGCCTTGCTGCTCGCGCTATGTTACCTAGACGGTGAGCAGGGGTTATCTTGGCGTGTAACTCCCTTGCCCTGACTTAGGAGTGGTGGTCTCTGACTGACTTTGGCGCAAGCCCTGGCCAGCCAGGGATCCCATTTCTGACATTGGATGCAGCGGTGAGGATAAGGTTTTGTGTTTGCGTTGTACCACAGTGGCAACTGGCCGCACTACAATACTCTGCATTTTAGATGACCACATTTTGGGGATTATTGTTTTTTTGAAGTTCCATTTTCTTCTCCTAAGAGTGTCATTTTCAAATAGTGTCCAGTGCATTTGTTCCCCCACCCCGTGCCCAGAGTTTGGTACCTGTTGTGAGAAGTTGGCCTGATATATGATGTTCACTAGTTCTAGTGACCACCTTGTATCAGTCCAAACAACCCTTATGGTGATTGGTTGTAAGTCAACCTTATAGACCAGCTATCCTAATGGTAGCATGGACAAAGCAGTCTTAGGCTAAACTCTTTTGGCATGTGAAGCCAGCTGTTTTACCACAATATAACCCCTTGAATACCAGATGAAAGGACACCACACAGGTTGTTATGAAAATAAACAATATATTTATTAATAACAACACCTCTGAACTCTCTTTATGAGATCAGAGGGCTAAGCACATGACAATACTAAGAAGGAAATACGAGTTCGCACAATATTTACACGTGTGCCTTAGGGGCACGACAAACCATATACTAGAAACAATGGAATGCGAGGAAGGAAAGTACTGTAAGGAGATCCAGAGGCTGGAGGATCGCTGGGACTGCGCTACGAACTAGGTAAGTAAGGAGCAGGAGGCCCACGGGACTCACGTGCAGAGTGGAAACTCTCACGCGGGATGCGTACCAATGTCTATGGATACTACAGTTTACAAAGTTACGGATTCCAGACGAACCCGGCTGGATGGAGGGAAAACAACAGTGGACCTGGACACTAGGATAGTGAACACTGACTTCAGCACCTAGAAGCTTTAGTTACCTAACCCACAGGCTGCGGGTGCATAGGGCTGAAGTGGCGTCGGGTTTGCTGCGTTGATCCCGGTGATGCCTGAAACAAGGAGTTGCTGGCAGGCAGCCAGATGGAGGAGTCCGGTGGTTCCAAGGGTGGAACTAGGAAGGAGAAGTCCTAAAAGGGAAGGGGACAGAGTCTCGGTCACTAGCCAGTGACGGTGCTGGAGCCAGGAGGGAACCAGATGCTGTTGCCGCGTTCAGGTGAAGGAAGGGTCGCTTCTCTCTGTAGCTGCACGGACCAGGAGCTGTTCTTCACGACCAGGCTGGAGGCACGAGCTGTCCCACGTAGTCTGCTGCTGTTGGCGGTGTTGGATTGTAGATCTGGTCAACAGGCCTTGGCAAATGCAAGCCACGCGGTGGAACAAAGATGGCGTCTGGTGCGGACCAGGAGGGTCCGGGGTACTTCTCTTTTACAAGGAAGCAAGGGCCAGTTTGGGGGACCAGACCAGCAGTGTTGAAATCTTCGGGTCGTCGTCTCAGAGGTCACGAGCCAGCCGGTAAGTGACCAGACAACAGGAAAAGCAGCAACCAGGCAAAAGGGCCCCACGCAGATCACGTGGATGCTGGGGGGCTGGTCTTTGGTGCAGGAGCTGCGTCGGTGTGGGGCTTCTCAGTCCCCAGTGCACTCACTCGAGGATCCCTCGGGGGTCGTGCTGGAAGCGCTGTGCAGGTTTCTTCGAGATGGCCGTCTCCACGTTGCTCGTCGCACCCACGGGTCCCAGCTGTGCTGTGGATGTGGGTAGAGGTCAGAGGGGTCTGGAGGTCTGGGTCTCGTTGAGCTGGGTCGTCGGGTTCCAGGAAGGAAGGACTTGCAGCAAACCGCACAGGAGCTTGATGGTGCCTGCGAAGCAGGATGGTCACTCCCTGACCATAGGGGAGATTCTTCAGTCTTCTGATGTTCAGGAGGTTGAAGGTCAAGAGTTCTTCGTGGAAGTTGTCAAGATTAATCTAACTGGGAATGGGACCAGCTCCTACCTTTATTCAGCTAAAGGGGGCTGCACTACGACTAGGTCCCTCCCCTGGGTGGGACCAGGAAGGGGGGTGGTTACACCCCCTATCCTTTGTCCGGTTTCCCGCCAGAGCTGGGGCTGGAGTGACCCAGCAACTGGTTGGAACCGGTGTATGCACAGGGCACCTTGTGTGCCCCAGGCATGTCTCATTCCTTTCAGCTTTGGCCTACCTAATACACAAAATCCTGTCTGGGGTGGTGCTAGCACCTCCCAAGGCAGGAAACCATTTGTCTGAGCCTCCCTCGCTGGAAGGACTCCCAGCAGCAGGAGGTCAGACTTGTGTCTGTGGTGGCAGCATCCATTTTGTGATGCTGAGGCTCGAGTTAACTTTAACCGGGGTTCACAGTTACATACATGTCGTGTCCCTCTAGAAGGGTGGAATGCTACCCCCGTCACCAGAATTGGCGAGGTGGTAGTATTCCAATTCGTATGACACCTTACTCGACATGTTTTGATAATGCTATGCCAACGTTAGCATTTAACCGCGAGGATTATAATGCATAGAGTATATGGTATAGCGTTATCATGGAACAGCTATTAGGACTTGGTTCCGCAAGCTACAAACGGGCTCAGCTCATGCCAGAGCACCATCTCACATAATTCCAAGCACTCTGCCTTCAGGATTGAGAAGGCCTTCCATAGGAGTGACTGATAGGAATATATGTGTTCATTTTAGGTTTTAGATATAGGGAACTATATCTAAAGCAAAGGGTGATTACACCACCTTGCCCCAGCTGTCGTGCAGCCAGTTGTGTCTGTTTAGATGGCCAGCCAGGGGTGGCATAATACATGCTTCAGCCCCTGGTAGGCCCTGGGTACACCTATGCCCTGGATACCTAAGGTATACTGTACAGGGACTGATAAGGTGGCCCAGTACCAATTGGTAAATGCACCTAAGGTACATGGTTGTAATTTTAGAGAGAGAACAGCTAGGCTGTGGGTCTGATTAGCAGGCCCACAGCCAGGGAAAGTCATAAACCAGTGAAGCAAAAAGCAAAAATATGGGGTGGCCATGGGATTGCAGACCCCACTCTCCCACACCTGTGTCACGTGTGGTCAGGTTGAGAAGTCAGGGGTGGTAGAAACTGCCTTACCAGTCCGAGGGGGGAGGTTGTGTGTGAATTAATGGTGTGTGGCACTAGACAAGTGAAGGTTGAGTTCTCTAGGGAGCTCACTGAATCTTTGTAAATTTGGTGCTCCTGCTTCAGCTCTAACAGTTAAGTCCCCTGTGTTACACGTGTCTGTGAGCATCCTGCCAAGATGGAGTCTGCTTTTAATGTCTGGGGTCTGTTTACGCATGAACTGAGAGAGATTTGCGAAGAGAGACATTGCAGTGAATGAGTCAGACACCCAGTCCCAACTTAGGGGTAATCTAATCCAATGGCAGAAGGAGGACTGGGAGCGTGAGCACAGTGAGGAGAGGGCCCGGGTCTCACACCATGAGGGTGGTAGGTCTGAGGGGAGCCCTGAAGAGTCTGAAGAGGAGGAAGAAAATGAGAGTACAGGGACGCCAGCAGATAGTGAGGACCCCATAGATAGGGAGTCCCTTGCTGGGTCCAGCGTAGGAGGCAGTGCCTCATCCCTTTGCCTGTCCCCAGAGGAGTTGAAGATAGGAGGAGAGAAAGGGAGCACCAGATGGCTTTAGAAAAGCTCAGGCTTGAGCATGGCCAGGCTATGGCACAGCTGGGCGTTAGAAAGCAACAGCTAGAGACTCAATGGGTCTTAGCGCAGGAAAGGATAGAGGAGGCTGAGAGGGCCTCCACCAGAGTATCCCCTGCGCGCAGTTTTAATTGTCTGGACTCCCCAGGGCGGGTTGAGTCCAGTGGTGGCAGCTATATAGATTTCAGTGTAGGAAATCCCAGTCCCAGTTCCTCCAGTTTGGTACCTGTTTCCCAAGAGGAGGAGTTAAGGTTGAAGTTCAGGGACAGTAAGAAACTGTCTCACCAGTCTTGGGAGGAGTTTGAGGATGAATGTTGTGATACACTGTGGGCTTGGGTAAAGGTTCACACGAAAGATGATTTTGACGTCTTGTTTGATCTGATTGTCAAAGAGCACCTGCTCAGTTGTTGTTCACCAGGGTTGCGCCAACACCTGTTGGGGTGTGGATTGTCTGACGCATGTGAGCTTGCAGATGAAGCCGACCGCTGGGAAAGGGCCAGAGGTTCTTTAGAGTCATTAGTGAGTGATTCCAAAAGTAGTGGTTCAGGTATCTTCCAGCCCAGCGTGCTGGAAGATACCTGAAGTATCAGTGTAGCCCAGCGGTAAAAGGCCACTACAACGCGGCCGTTTCCACGAATACCTTAACCACGCATGCATTACAATGCATGCGTGGTTTCTACGAAAGCCTTTACCACGCATACCTTTACTACGAGGTACGTAGTAAAGGCATGTGTGGTAATGGGGTTAAAAAAAAGGGGGGCTAGTGGGGGTCTCCCCCTCCCAATAAAAAAAACTCACCTACAGAAACGTCGAGATGTGCAGGAAAACGGCGTCGTTTAAGAGGAAACGGAAAGGAACTTCCGCTTCCTCTTAACGACGTCGGTTGTCACCACGGAAGAAATCGAGGAAAAGGTTATGCGTAAAAAAAACATTCCGTTGTAACGCATGCATGGTAAAGGCATGCGTTGCAACGGAATGCATTGTAAGAACATACAACCTAGCCCAGCTAGGTCCCAGGATAGCGAGGAGGGTGTAGGGGCTTACTGTGCCTGGCTCAGTGGAGCAGGAGTAAGTGGGCGACCGAGGGTCCCCAGACGCACGAAGCCCTGCCTCAGGACTTGGATGGTTTCTTTAGGGAACACCAGGTTGGGGACCTAGGCTGTCCTGTTAGTCCATTTGAGGAGGATCTCCTAATGTCTAGGGACCCTGGAGCATCTGTAACTAGAGCTCCAGGGGTTCCAGTGTCCGGCAGTGTCCCTCCAGTTGGGAGGGCACAGAAGTCCGAAGTGAGGAGTGATTGGGGGATGAGTTCCCCAGTGGAAGAACCAGTGGGTCAGGGACTACCCAGTTGGGCTAGGATCCGGTGTAGTGACCATGGTGACACCACTTCTGTTCTGGGGGATCTTCGCGCCCTGTCAGGTGGACAGGGGATGGGAGATATGCGCCAGACAGACAGTCACACGACACATGGGTCATGTGTCAGCCTCAGGGGGATGGAGTGTGAATACCCAGAAGTCCTGGAGTGCCAGGCAATTATTCCACCAAAGGTTTTAGACCAGAGGTTGGGAGGCCAGGTTCAGATCAGCCTGACCTGAAGGGTAGGACGACTGTAACCAGTGTCCTGACCGGTTCTTCTTCCAGAGGTACCGCCCCAGTTGGTAGGGAGCAGGACTCTGGAAGGGGGTGCAGAGGGTGGAAGAGCCCACCTCTGACCCCAGTGCAACCTGAGGGGTTAAACCCTGGGTTGGAATGGCGCAATAGGTGTACCCCTCGCTGGAGGAGGAGGAACCCTAGAAGAGGTAGGGGGAGGAGAGCCTTCCCTGAGACTCCTGGTCCATATGAGGGTGTAGACCCTAGGCTGGAGAACCAGTGGCAGTCTGGCCCTGTCTTGCAGACAGGAAGAGTGGAGAGTGGCTACTATGTGCCAGGGGTTACTACCCCCCACTTTGAGAGTAGGCAGGAACCAGTGGCACCTGGGTGGCCTAGGGCCTGGTCCTGGCCGAGGACAGCTGGAGAGTACCAGTGGGGTAGCCCAGTTAGTCCCTACAGTAGTTTTAGAAGGAACCCCAGGGGTTCACCGTGGTGTAGAACAGGAGGGTGTCCCTGCAGTTGCGGGCCCGCGTCCGTGTTCTATCGCCCCAAGCAGGGAATTCCATCACGGTGGTGATTGGTCTCCCCTGCGTTTTGGCTGGAAGGGGGTTGTGTTGGACTTGGCCCTTCTGGCAGGTTCACCCCTAAACTTTTTGCTTTTAATGGTGACCT
This sequence comes from Lissotriton helveticus, assembly GCF_964261635.1. Lineage (NCBI taxonomy): Eukaryota > Metazoa > Chordata > Amphibia > Caudata > Salamandridae > Lissotriton > Lissotriton helveticus. The sequence goes on along the minus strand of NC_136064.1, from coordinate 96,780,616 downwards.
GGTGATGGTGATTTTTGGGTTCTGCACACTTTCACTCTGTCCCAGTGGAAAGTGCGTGCGCACTTTGAGTGCATGTGGTGAGATAGGCCTGCCCTCCCATAGGAATGCATGTGGAATGTATGTGTCCCTGGTAGTTCCTGATGCGTGGGCTGTACAGGCTCGAGTCTGGTATGTGCGGACTCGTGTGATTGAATGCTGCGAGATGATGTATGCCGCATGTATGTGTCTAGTGTGGAAGTGCCACTTTTAGACATGGCTATGTGTGTGCTGCGAAGGTGCTGGCGTGTGATTGGCTGGAGCTGGCTGGGATGTCAGGCTCCATGAGTCATGATGTGTCTGCCCGGTGGTGAGTGTGGAGATTAGCATGCTGGGGAGGAGTGCGCCTGTATGGGTGGATTTTGCGAATCTGGCGTACGCGAACTTGCGTATTTACGGATTCGCAATCCGCAAAATCCGCGAACTCTCGCGAATTTGCGGATTTTTGTGGTTTTTTGTGTTCGCAAGGGTTTCTGCCAGTTCGCGAGGTTTGTGTACCAGTTCGCAATTGCGAACTTACTTGTCGGCTCGCAACGGCCGCGACTATGTTGTTTCTACGTCTGGTTCATCATCACAGGTTCACAGCACCCTCTGTTTCACCACTGCCACCCTCTGGTACACCCATGCCACCCTCTGGTACATTCTCACTGCCACCCTCTGGTTGGTTTATCACTGTAGATTATGGTGGTGAAAAAAAGCAAGCACACCTGCCCTGCTTCAACTGCCATGAATTAATTTGGGGTTGATTAATGTGTCACTGATTTTTAAACTTCCAGTCTGGCTGGCACCTGCTTCCTTCCTTATCTGTAATTTGCTTTCTGTTGCAGTGCAATTTTTTTTCACAGGACCTTTATGGCCTACTTGTAGCTATTCTATGATCCTGCTGTGAGGGTCAGAGCAGGGTCATAGAATAGTTGCAAATAGGAAACTGAACTCTGGAGGGGCCCCTCAGGAAGCACTAGAGTGAATGGTTACTAATGTTAAGATTGAACTTTTGCACCTGGTGATTGCTTTCAGTTTTGCAAAAATCGTTTTCCTGCAATTTTGCGCGATTTGCGTGGCGCGAATCCGTGCGAGATCGATTTTGGAAGCCGCGAATTCGTGCGAATACACCACTTGTTTTTTGCTGCGTGTTTGTTCGCGTGATTTTTTGTGTTTTCGCAAGCCGCTTGTAGCGCAACATTTGCGAAGTTACCCTAGTGGTCGTACATGGGCTCGGCCATCTTGTTTGCGTGACGTAATTCCGTTTCCGGACGCTATGTGTAATCTCGCACAGTGTGCGGCTCGCTAGTACAATTTCGCGTGTGATCGCGAGGAAAATCTTGTGCGAACTTACCCACGCGGTCGTGAACGGGCGCGGCCATCTTGTTTCTCATTCATTGCTATGGTTCTGGGCATGCTCTCTGTATCCTTTCTTAATCTCTGCCATCCTTTGCTTGTTTGAAGTTTTTTTTAATCTATTTTACTTATTATCTATCCCTCTATTTTTCTAGCTCTATATTTTTGTGTTTTCTGCTACTTTTTGTTAATTTTAAACTACTTTTTTAAACGCTTTTCTTTTCTTCTTCCCTGTTCTATTTCGTCTTTCTTATTTTGCTTCCTTTCTGCCCAGACCATGGCAAAGGGAGCCGGGAAGAAGCCCGCAAAGGGGAAGGGTCCCGCACCCCGTGCCCGGCTCCCGTGCGGGCGTTTGAGGGGGGAGACAGTTACAGCTCGGGAGATTTTTAGTGCGGAGGAGCTGGCCGCACTAATCTTTCACGTCCAGCGCCGCCTCCCCAAGACCATCATGGGAGGCGGCAGGATCGCTACCGGCTACGGATCCGGGAGCGCCGGAAGCGGTGGGAGAAGGTGTGCCGGGCCATGTTTGAACACTCTGGGGTCCGGCGCACCTATAACCAGGCCACCCACCGCTGGACGGATCTCATGGACCGGGAACGCGACTTGCTGGACGTGCTCGGCGTAGAGATCCCCAGGCTAGGTGAGTAGTAGTAGCTATTTCTATCTATTTCATCACTACTCTGTTTTATCCCGCTCTGTGTGTTATTATATTGCAAATTTTTGTTTTTTACCAAGAGCAATAATGCTGCCGATTACATTGTAGGTAAATTATATTTCAAAATCTTCTATGCATTTCAGGTGCACTGCTCTCCTTCTCAGTAGCCTTGCTACTATGCTTATTTGTTTTCTATTTTGTGTTCATTTCATTGGCCTGAGAAATTATGTATGAGTGTAGTGTAAAGAACTGCGTAATGCTAGACACTAAGGGTCAGATTTTCAATTACTGGCGCATCCCTGCAAAGTAGCAGGGATGCGCCAGTAATTGTGCGCCATGCCACCACCACCCATGGTGCGCCGTATTTACAATGTGGCGCACCATGGGCCCAAAACGTCACAGAAACCTTACGCATCTGTGCCGTAAAGGCGGCGCATTGCTGAAGTTACGTGCCAACGATGGCGCAGCTCCAGCAATGCTCTGGGGTGCCCTATCTCCCCAATGCTGCATCAAGCCGTACGTCGGCTTCAAGCAGGCACAGGGTTTGAGTCACGCATCATTGTCCTAAAAGTGACTGATTGACATCTTGTAGATTTCCCTCAGCCACTTTTAGGATTCGTTCCTGCGCAGGAACGCCCTCCCTTGCGCCGGAACGCCCTCTGATGGCGCAGGGCTTTACAACGTGATGCATCTCCCATATGCGTCACTTTGTTAATATACGCCGCACCATGGCGCCTCTTTTGTTCTGCCGCTGCGTCACAAAAGTCACGCAACAATGGAGCAAAAGAGCCGCAAGGGGCTTCTAAATCAGCCCCTACAGACTCAAGTCCAGTCCTTCCTTTAGACACATGGCTATAAGAAGAAATAGTGGTGGTGGTCGGTGGATTGATAGTTTGAGTATTCACTGATCTGCAAGCACGATGGACTTTGTCTGTCACTTCGCGTGCTGCGGACTGCTGCCTGCCAGGCCTAGGCAAACCTTTTTAGTAGTTTGTTTAGTGAGTTACATAGGAACTTTCCAAGTCAACAGTCCGCAAATCAAGCAATACTAATAACGTAGTAGACCACATGAGATCGGTCAATATATCCCGTGGAATAGTTGTCTATTTGCTATTTCGCCAAAATATTTTGTTATTGTTCTTTTGAAATGTTTGATTTGGTTGACAAATATCATCCATGTTTTCTGGTCTTTCTTTCTTTCATGTTGTACATCAGCTCCCCCCAGGGGCAAGAGGACACAGGAGGAGGAGGAGGGTGCTGTTCAGGATGCAGGCCAGGATCGGGCAGGCGAGGGCTCCTTTGCTGGCCCCAGTAAGTTTTAATTTTAATATAGAGTACCTATTTTTTCCTAGCGTTCCTCATTCGATTTTTTCTAAATCGTCTTTGATCTTCTTGTAGACTGGATCTAAATTCTTATCCTGCCTCGACTATGACTCCCTGTGGTATTACTAGATTATTCTTATTAGTCTGTCTGTGTAGCTAACTAAGATAGCACATTTGGCAATTCCATTGGACTCCCATTCTAGTCAGCAGTAGCTCGATGCACTGAGTGCAGTCCTCTGGGATTGTCCATAATGTCTTTTCAAGTCTTCTAAATGTTTATGCTTTGACAATTGCCAACAATAAAAAGGTGAATGACCACCAAGAAAAAATAAGGTACTACTTTACTTTTGGTTTGGATAGTAGGACAATCCATTCTACTACTGTTGCAGGGCAAAATCTGCACAAACAGAACTATGGACACTAAATAATGCATTGCTTAGCGTATCAATTATAATAGGTGCTTTTAGACTTTCCACATACCTCAGTGATAACAGACTTTGTAGTTGAACCCCCAATCTCCTTACTGACTAGATAGTGTGGCAGAGTCAATTAGCTCCCAAAGTCACCGATGATTGATCCCCAATGATGATTAGATTATCCAACGTAGGACAAGAGTACGGAGTCAGAGTCAAGAAGTGTCAGAGGCACGGACTCATGCTTGCAAAAATTCCAAAACCTTTAGCTCATCCACTCTAGTCTGGAGGACCAAAAACCAAAGAGTCTATTTAAGTTTAAAAGCTTTATTAAAAGTAAACACATTTATTAAAATCAACTTTGTCATAAAACTAAACAGTTAACTGAAAATGGAAAAGTGCTTAGTGCTGACGCGATTAATTGGACACATTTCTTGTGGTCGAGCCGAGCTCTCACCTGGTTTGAACTTGATCCTGCTCGTGTTCTTAGAAGTGAAGCTTCTGTCTGTTAGGAGAAAAAGTGGTGCGTGTTAAAAATAAAAAGCAAGCATTCATCAGTTGTGCCAAAAAGTGCAGCAAGACAACAGCCTTCCCTGGAAAAAGGGACATTTTTACTTTAGAGTAGACAGCCACAAATTATTACATTGTATTCTGTTTTTTTCACATTTCTTTATTCCTCCTAGACCAAATATTATATAGTAGTGAGTGGTGTATTCTAACATTCTTAAATGTACTTTGTAGGTGGAACATCTGGTGGCGGGGCCAGCGCGGAGGTGGTGGTATTGGACGAGGGGAACAACTCTGGGGAGGAGGCGGTGCAAGTGCCGGACGTGCCTGTGAGGGTTCACACGGTGGTGGCGGGCAGAGGTAAGCTATATATTCCTTACTTATTGAGATTGAAGACTGCATAGTGTGCTTTCTGCACCGGTGTATTATAAATCAACCAGGTAGTAGCCTCCTCTAAATGCACTTCGACTTAGCTGTGAAGTTTTTGGCGAGAAGAATCCCAATACGATCTGAGATGAACTTGATGGATGGGATGAACGAAAAGTGAAAGAAGGGTGTAAGTAAGTGTGGAAGGACGAGAAATTTAATGATGACTGGCAAAGAAGAAAGATATGTGTTTGCTTGGTCCCGAGGTGGCTGGGAAGGAAAGAATATGGTATGGTGCATGGCTGGGTGAATGATGAAGCAAGGATGGGTGGAAAGAGAACAGCCTGGGGGGGTGAAACAGAAACTGTATGTGTGCATATACTTTGAATGGATGGATGCCTTGATCATGGTATCATCTGACTCTTAGATAGCCTATGTGTATCTAGAGAGAGTAGACGGTCACTGGATGAACTAAGTGTTACTTTGAAGAGCATGTAACACCGCACCCGCAAGTCCGTTCCAGTGTAGGAAAGGCAAGGAAAAGAAGTTGTAATTTTGTCCAAATACTACCATGAATAGTAGCAGTAGTTTGTATTGCAACTGCAAGCACAGCATATATCCGGTTATTACGGTGGACACTCCCTACCTCTCTTAATAACTTTAGTTTAGTAGTAGTACGTCATTAATGTGTGGGTGTATCACTGTTCACTCAATAATAAGCCATCCCATATGTCATCAAATACATCCCATGTGAAGTGATAGATAATCAGATTATTTAGCTTCTTCATTTTCCTTTTCTAGTACTCATTTGCACTGTAGGGTGAAAGCTAAATTAATTAAGCAGTAGCTCTTTTAACAGAGTATTCTCAGTGCCACCCGTAATAGAAAAGTAAGAGCTTCACCACCTGCATGTACTGGACCGGTACAGTAACGCAAGTCTGTCTCACTCATCATGGTGTGCGTCTGTTTTTCTCGGGTGCAAGTTCACTGCGCTGGCATTATGCCGGCTTGCATAAGATAACGTACCAATTTTCCTAAACAAGAGAGAAGAAGAAGAATAAGACTGGTGTACTGTCATAGTCGACTGTAATGGAAGTCCATAGTGCTCATGGAATTTGTTCCTTAAACTCCCACAAATGTTAGAGCAAGAATGAAGAAGTGGGAGGTTAGATAGATACTGTCCTCAATAGTTATGTACTGTGCTTTCAATTTGCTACTTGTACTGTGACACAACTTTCTGCTCAATCATGTTGTGTTAATCTTAAGGAGCATTGGTTACAGACTATGTCTTTCTTTCTTCATATAGTTGCTCCTTCCAAATCAAACAGAACATCAAGGAGGGAGCTGGCTCAAATGGCCCGGCAACGGAGGCTGGTGGCCCTGGAGGAGGAGGAGATGCAGTCTACCGGTACAACAACAACATCCACTGGGACAGCTGCATCCTCCTCCGTGCCCCCACGGGCTGCCAGCCAGCGCAGTGCTCCAGCGGTACGGAGCCGGGCTACCAAAGCCAACCGCCACCGCCGAGCAGCAAAGACAGCAGCTGCCCCCCACAGGAGTTGCAAGGCAAGCCAGCGCCGCTTATGCCTCAGAGTGTCCTACCTGGAGCAGGAGGTGCATACCTATAAGAACTTGGTGGAGGGCCTCCGCTTCGACCATGCCACCCTCCGCAAGGAGTATGATGCCCTGGCCGCTAAAGTCAACAGCACCCTCCCGTAGTGTAGTGTCCCTTGCCCCTTTTTTAGAGACTTTTGGGGGGTGGGAATTGGGAGTTGGGTTGTTTTTGGGACTTTTGAAGGACAATCGTTGGGGTTAGGGAGGGTCTTGCGGGAGATTATTTTGTTAGGGCTACAAAAATATACTTTTTGTAACTTTATCCGACCATACCTGTTTTTTACTGCTTTTGAGTCTGGTGGGTGGGGGTTTAACAGTAAGTTTGTTTTCCTGAAGAGTCCTAGGACTTTAGTAGTACTACCGTCAATCTCTCATCTATTCCTAATACTCCATTATACTACCTCCCACCAAACGCTTATCTTACCTGTAATTTGTGTTTGAAAGTAGGGCTAGGCCCAGGGCTGGCTCCACGGGAAATGGCGATTAAGGTTGGCAATCCTGGGCGGATGAAATGTCCTCATTGCGGTGGTACTAGTGGTGTGACACAGTGGCAGTTGCATGCCTATGGGAAAAAAGAAAATGAAACCTGGTTTGTCCTTACTGTAGCATTACAACGGTACGATAGAGAATATAGCAGGTGACAGTACACTAGAACAGTGCCACACAGAGCCTAACAAATGGTAAAGTATTGAAAGTATAACTAGTACTTGCGTTGAATTTCTTTGACATTGGCTACTGCTACAAGAAATAGTACTAAAGCTGAGTAAGTCTAGAATATATCCTCGGATTCCTTCACCAGCCTGTTGCTATAACCTTATCCTCTCCAGCAAGTGTGTGGAATTATTGATGTCATTTAGTCACACATCAAGCAAAATCACACAGCCCGGGGGAAGAGGGTTAGGGTTTGGAAAATGGATGGGAATGGGGGTTTCTTTTAGGGTAGGTTTTGTTGAGAGAAAAAAAAAAAAGCACAGCATGGACAAACAATAATTGAAGATTAAGAAATCTTTGGGTACAAAGCTAACCATAAATCTTTTAAGTGACATAAAGGAAGTGCATGCCCTACTGCATGCATTGCTACTGAAAAGTAAGTAGTACTAGAATGCCACAGTACAGGGCTGCAGCGTTTTCACTTGCCTATCTCTGCACTCAGAGAAACACTTCTTACATTAATTTAGGTTTAAAAATTAGCCGAAGTAAAACCTATAGAATGGCTGTAGGGATCAATTTAGAAGCAGAGAGAGATCCAAGAAATGCAGTCACACTCATAGAAGAAAACAATGGATACTGTATCTGTATGTTGTTGTAGTTGTCCTGTTGAATTTGGTAAGTAAGTTGCATGCAGCAAACAATTCCTCTTATTAGCGGCACTCCTCCATTCCAGCTGACGCTTCGTCCATCAATGTTGGTGACCAGAAGACACCCTGTCCACTGCCTGCCTGGTGGATGCTGAATTGCGGCTCGCTAATGTGAAGCCTGACTCCATCCTTTTTTCCCCATTGCACAGACTGAAACCCGGCCTGTAATTATTGAACGAAAAACAGGAAGTGCTATTACAACACCACTGATAAATAAATATAAGATATGTACGCTGTGTAGTGCAAAAAGTCATACTTTGATTTTCCTAATAGACAGTACAATATTTTTGAAAGTGCGTACTCTGTCTGAGTCACCTTTTGAAGGATAAATAAGTATGGGCAAATTAATTTAGCGGATCTTTCCCCTCAAGCTAGGTGTACTGTAAACTGTGTTTTAGAACAAAATTAGACCTCCCCAGCAGTGCTCCCACCCAGACCCTTACTAAAGTCAGTCGCAAAAATGTAGAAGACCCCCAATCAGATCTCAAAAAACGAGGCCTAGCAGAAAACTGGTGACAAAACGTACTTTGAAAGTAAAAGTAGGCCCAAATACCCCCTTACCCACCGTGGATTGTATTCAAACCACTTGCAAGCAAGCAAAAGTATCCATAGCCAGCATCGCTCCAAGACTCGAAAACCCCCCCACCCTAACACATGCAATAGAAATACTGCTAACCCTAACGAGCCCTAAGTTAAGAATAGTGGCAAAGGCTTTCTTTAACTATGCCAAATCCCCCCTTTCCCACCATACTACTGCTTTTGAGTATGGTGGGTGGTGCTTTAACAGTAAGTTTGTTTTCCTTAAACTTAAGTCTGTGTCATTTTCTTCCTTTAAGTGTAAATGGCTAAATGTTTTCAACACTAAGTGCCTCTCACAGAGTAAGTGATCCCCCCTTTCCCACCATGGATTTTCTTCAAATCACTTGCAACAAAAATCACACATTCCCACGAGTGCTCTAAAACCCCAGAACTCAGTTGCAAAAATCAAGAACAACCCGAAACACATGCAATCCTGCTGCTAGGGCTAACCCTAACGAACCCTAAGTTACAAAAAGTGCCAAAACCTTTTTCCTCATGGATGTTGTTTAAACCAGTTTTATCCGGTATTAGACCTTCCCAGCAATGGCCCCAGAGCCGTCAACCCAGGCGAAAACAAGTAGAAGACCCCCAAACAGCCGAAAAGCAAAAGTACAAAAATGTGGACTTAGTCACTTTTCTGAAAATTTGCAAAATCACTCAGCGCGCGCTCTGCAGCTAGGCCCTAACTCCCCTCTGCCTCCATGGATTTCCTTCAAACCTCTTGCTATCTAAACTATCCATACCCAGTAGTGCTCCCAGACCCCGAAACCCACCCACAAACACCAGGAAGCCCCCCAAACAGGCCTCCGAAAACGCTACATTGAGCGAAAAGTCAGAAAAGCCAAAACCTTTTTCCTCATGGATGTTGTTTAAACCAGTTTTATCCGGTATTAGACCTTCCCAGCAATGGCCCCAGAGCCGTCAACCCAGGCGAAAACAAGTAGAAGACCCCCAAACAGCCAAAAAGCAAAAGTACAAAAATGTGGTTAAAGTTTTAATTATATTAACTTGTGCAAAACAAAGAAAGACAGAAACACAGGAATAAAAGTGAATAAGTACGAAAAAGAAAATTTCTGAATTCATTGGCTCATTTTCAGGCCTCGGTGTCAGGGAAGAAGAGTTTGTCCTCATACTCTGCGAATTCAGGCAGGAGTAGGTCAGTGTCACCTAACACAGAAGAAATTCCCTCATCTAAGTTGCTGTCCTCCTCGTCTTCTTCAGTCATGCGATCTGGTACTTTGAAATCTAGTGGTATGAGGTGCTCATTCATCTTGATCATTGTCAATATCTCCACATTTTTGGGCGAGAGGCGGGTCCGTTTGCAAGTTACAATGCCACCAGCAGCACTGAAAACAAGTTCAGAAGACACGCTTGTGAGTGGGCAAGACAAGTAATGTATAGCCAGGCGGGTGATCTCTGGCCACAATTCTTTTTTCCCATGCCAATACGCCAATGGGTCAGCATTAACATAGACCTCTGTTGAGTCATTCAGATAGTCCTGCACCATCGACTCAAAGTTCTCCACAGTTCCTCCACTTTGCTGAATTTTTGCTCGGACCTTTTGAGAACCATAACCAATCTCAGCTAGCCAATCCTCTTCATCACCCGATATTTCTGTTGTGTCTGGTGCAGATGATGCGGTTGCCGGTGTGTTTAACGGCCAAGTAGACGCTCTAATAATTTCTCCGCCAAAACAAAAGCTTCTTGCTTTTCTTCATCTTTTTGAAACTTTGAAGACACCGCCTTCAGTTTGTGCTCGCGTTGTCAGTCCTTTGCCGTCTGGAGCCCGAAGCACATCGCCGATTCATTCGTCTTAAAATTTGCCGAACCCGCGGCGGCTGCCGCTTGTGTTCGTGCTGTGAATCAACTATCTGCACACAAAGGCGCACCTCCCGACCTTAGTTACATCAGCATCCCTCATTCGTGTGCTTGCACATTAAACATCAAGGTAGCATCCTGATATTCCCAGAATAAGCGACAACGACCTCCCCAATCCTTGTCCTGAGGAGAACCCTTAGAACTACTCAACGGGTTCGAAACGCGTCGGCGTCCTGTTCCACCCAGATACTGAATTGTTAGGGCACAATAGGAATATAACTTATACACAACTCTACATTGTTGCATAGTTTTGTGTCTTCCTATGTTGTGCACCATATGTTGAATTGATTTATGTGTATCTAGTGGTGGTCATAACAAGTAGGCTAGTTTGTCATCTTAGCTGTCCACTTGTTTAATTGCATTCAGGATTGGTGCCTCTACAAAGGAATTTTTTTGAGGCATTCTACAGTTGTCTTTATTTAATGTTATCACAATTGTTATATGTGTATGTTTTGATTTAATGTACTGTTTATGGTTTTTTCAATGTACTTGTGAACCTTTGTAAATGTGATGTGAATCCTTTTTGATGCCATGACATCTTCTCATAATCTTTCTTTATAAAAATACAAGTGACTAAACACAGATGGTTTGTTAGCCTAGCAATTTATTATACTAGGTGCGTACTTGTGTCAATCAACTAACACTGCCCGGCAATTTGGTTTGTTTATTCTTCAGTTTGTGCTCCAGCATGCGCAACAATGGGATAGCTTTTCCCAAATTACAGTCCTCCCTGCTGACTGCACGCGTGAAGACCTCAAAAGGACGAAGCATGTCTGTCAGGCTTTTAACTAGCTCCCATTGCGCCGCATTTAACCTCAGGTCCTCCTTCACAGCTGTACCCATTGTTAAGAAATACTGATCGAGTACCGTAAACTGCTCATACAGACGCTCAAGCATGTAGAAGGTTGAGTTCCAACGTGTTGGCACCTCCTGGATGAGTGCTTTCACTGGCATTCGACGTTCATGTAGCAGGCTCCTCAGATGCTTCCGGGCCTTAAAAGAATGGCTGAAATGGTTGCACATTTTTCGGCAGGTGACCACTAACTGGCATGCTGGACTGTCTTTCTCCAAGAATTTTTTCACAACCAGGTTTATACAGTGCGCCAAACACGGCACTCTGAAATAGTCACCCAGTTCCATGGCCTTAACTACATTGGCGCCATTATCCGTGAAAACATAACCAATGCCGCGCTTTTTTGGAGACAGCCAGTGAAAGACCTTTGTGTTGAACTCATTCAAAATGTTTTCTGCTGTATGACGTAGCTCCAAGCCAAACATGGCTAGTGTTGCATGTTTCTGAGCAGCTTTAAAAACTTGGTCCAGGTCAGCACCTGCGGTTAGCTTTGCTTTAACCCCTGAAAAAGAGACCCAGTGTGCAGTGATGCACATGTAATCAGTGCCTGCGCCACTGGTCCACATGTCTGTTGTCAGATGTATAGTGTGAACAGCACTCTTCTGCAAAGCTGCCCCAATCACCTCCAGCAAATCTTCATGTAGTGCTGGAACCGCAACTCTGGCAAAATAGTACCGGCTAGGAACCTTCCATTTAGGGCAGAGCGCTGCCACTAATTCGAGAAAACCAACCCCTTCTACAAAAGAAAAAGGGAGAAGATCCAGCGCTAGCATTTTAGCCAGCTTAGTGTTATACAGACGCACCATTGGGTGGTTGCGGTCATATGGCGCGTCTGAAAAAAACATTGTTTTAATGTTGCCATGGACCATTTTACGGGATGATGATGATGACTTCTCCGACCCAGTTACGCTCGCTGATGAACTTTTTCGCATTGGTGTCTCACTCTGTCCCACACTCTTAGTGTGGCTCCCAGGGGTACTGGGTGTAAGTGAAGTGTGTGACACTTCTTCCTCCTCGTCATCATCAGATGGAACATCAACGTTTTCTCGACTTGCAATTCGGGCTTCCTTGATCTCCTTTAGGTGCGCAAACCATTGGACAGCGTGCTATCTCTCAAGATGACCTCTCTGGCCTCCAGTCCCATAGTTGGTACCAAGCTTACCATGACTACCTGCAAGCTTACAAATGCTACAAATGGCTATGTTTTCCCTTTTTGTGCAAACACTAAAGAAGTCCCAAACTGCGGACTTGAAATGTTTGTGGGGGCCGGAGGAGGCGATACTGGTGGTGGTCATGCTGCTAATGCCAGATGAAGTGGAGGATGTGTATTGCTGAACTTTACTATGTTGTGCACTTTCACCACCACTAATTGAGGTCGAGGTGGATGGAGGTCCCTTCTGGTGAGTAAGAAATATGGAAGCGGTAGGTTGTGGTGTACTAGTTAACATCAATGATTCTGGTGTTCCCATTGCCTCCTCGTCGACTTCATCATCACGCTCAGCAGCTTGTCGGGCTAGGGTCAAAATGTCTGTTTGCTGCATGCCCGCTGGGGCTTCAGTGACGTTAGTGATGATGACTGCGTCATCGTCGTGAGAGTCTTCAGCAGCAGGAGTATACGCCACTTCTTGTTGAGCGTCATCACACTCCATAACTATGAGAGTTTCGACGACCTTCCTTTTACGCTTAGCTACCTTTGTCAGATCATGGTGTGCCTCCTCAACCTCACTCTCAGACGGCAGTGGTGCTGGTTCCCAAGTAAGATCCATATCATCAGAAGGAGGTGGGCTTGAAGAAGATGTAGACACCAACACCCTTGATCTTTTCCTTGCTCGGGATGTGGAAGACAATGAATGATCATCAGGAGGAGTGGCTTCCTCGAATGAAACCTCGGCTTGATTGTCGATTTCCAGATGTGCCCCTACTTCTGGAGGAACAACTATTGTGGCCACTTGTTGTGCCCCTCCATGCACCTCTGCTTGCTCCTCTCCTTGCGCCGCCTCTCCTTCCACATGTACTTGGGCTTGTACTTGCACATGTGATTGTTGTTGCGGCTGTGGTTGTTCAACACTCGTCAGATGAGTTACAACAACCTGTGTTGATTGAGGGACATTGCTGCTACTTTCTTGCGATGAGCCAACATCACTGGTCGATGGTGATTGAACAACTATACTGGCTGCCTCTGCAGCACTCAAGGACTTGGACCTAAGTTGGCGTGGTGGTGGTGGCACTGAGCCCAATGGAGCGGAGGTGCTGCTCCCAGCTTATCCCAAAAAATGTGGCGGTCGTCATCACACCAGTCTCCTTGGTAAGTGGCCCCACTTGCTTCTTCTGCTCCTTACTGGCAACTTTCTTGCTAGAGGAGCTACGGGCAACTTTTTTTGGGGCCATCTTCTTCAGATGTCACTCTGAACAGCAGGCCGCAGTTGCACAAGTTGCAGAGTTGTCTGTGGCCACACGCACATGTGACGTTGTGCTGCACACACCGCAGCAGGACTTCTTCCTGGCACTGGTGGTTCTCTTGTGCACCTACAAGCAATGGAAGACAGAGAAACATCAGTTATACACCACAAAAAGTCGAAAAAACACACAAAAATCAGCACAATCCCATTCCCAGCCCATCCATGGCCTCAATGGTGTTTAAATCCAAGAAGACACCCCACAGAAAGACTAGGCCCATGCACCACTCACACTACCCCTGGGCAAAAGGCCCCACCAGAAGCCCCAAAAACATGACAAAAAACACAAAATTCAGCACAATCCCAGCCCATCCATGGCCTCAATGGTGTTTAAATTCAAGAAGACACCCCACAGAAAGACTAGGCCCATGCACCACTCACTACCCCTGGGCAAAAGGCCCCACCAGCAGCCCCAAAAAAACGACAAAAAACACACAAAATTCAGCACAATCCCAGCCCATCCATGGCCTCAATGGTGTTTAAATTCAAGAAGACACCCCACAGAAAGACTAGGCTCATGCACCACTCACTACCCCTGGGCATAATGGATGAAAGCTAGGCAAAATAAGTGCAGGCCTCAGACACTGCCTCTCTTCAAAAAGGCCCCTTGCACCCCAAGCACATGCTGCCTGTACCATTACTCAAGATGGCCACCGCCACCCACATGGCCAGTCCACATCAACAGTACACCCCAAAAAGAAACAAAAACACACAAAAATCACCAGAATCCAATGCCATCCAGGATGTTTACATTAAAAAGACCCCACAGGCAGACTCAGTCCAGGCACCACTCCCCCTGGGCAAAAGGCCCCACCAGCAGCCCCAAAAAAATGACAAAAAACACACAAAATTCAGCACAATCCCAGCCCATCCATGGCCTCAATGGTGTTTAAATTCAAGAAGACATCCCACAGAAAGACTAGGCCCATGCACCACTCACTACCCCTGGGCAAAAGGCCCCACCAGCAGCCCAAAAAAACTACAAAAAACACAAAATTCAGCACAAGCCCAGCCCATCCATGGCCTCAATGGTGTTTAAATTCAAGAAGACACCCCACAGAAAGACTAGGCCCATGCACCACTCACTACCCCTGGGCAAAAGGCCCTACCAGCAGCCCCAAAAAAACGACAAAAAACACAAAATTCAGCACAATCCCAGCCCATCCATGGCCTCAATGGTGTTTAAATTCAAGAAGACACCTCACAGAAAGACTAGGCCCATGCACCACTCACTACCCCTGGGCATAATGGATGAAAGCTAGGAAAAATAAGTGCAGGCCTCAGACACTGCCTCTCTTCAAAATGGCCCCTTGCACCCCAAGCACATGCTGCCTGTACCAGCACTCAAGATGGCCACCACACCCACCCACATGGCCAGTCCACATCAACCGTACACCCCAAAAAGAAATGAAAAACACACAAAAATCACCAGAATCCAATGCCATCCAGGATGTTTACATTAAAAACACCCCACAGGCAGACTCAGTCCATGCACCACTACTCCTGGGCAAGAGGCCCCACCAGCAGCCCCAAAAAAACGACAATAAACACACAAAATTCAGCACAATCCCAGCCCATCCATGGCCTCAATGGTGTTTAAATTCAAGAAGACACCCCACAGAAAGACTAGGCCCATGCACCACTCACTACCCCTGGGCATAATGGATGAAAGCTAGGCAAAATAAGTGCAGGCCTCAGACACTGCCTCTCTTCAAAATGGCCCCTTGCACCCCAAGCACATGTTGTCTGTACCAGCACTCAAGATGGCCACCACCACCACCCACATGGCCAGTCCACATCAACAGTACACCCCAAAAAGAAACAAAAACACACAAAAATCACCAGAATCCAATGCCATCCAGGATGTTTACATTAAAAAGACCCCACAGGCAGACTCAGTCCATGCACCACTACCCCTGGGCAAAAGGCCCCACCAGCAGCCCCAAATAAACGACAAAAACCACACAAAATTCAGCACAATCCCAGCCCATCCATGGCCTCAATTGTGTTTAAATTCAAGAAGACACCCCACAGAAAGACTAGGCCCATGCACCACTCACTACCCCTGGGCAAAAGGCACAACCAGCAGCTCCAAAAAAATGACAAAAAACACAAAATTCAGCACAAGCCCAGCCCATCCATGGCCTCAATGGTGTTTAAATTCAACAAGACACCCCACAGAAAGACTAGGCCCATGCACCACTCACTACCCCTGGGCATAATGAATGAAAGCTAGGCAAAATAAGTGCAGGCCTCAGACACTGCCTCTCTTCAAAATGGCCCCTTGTACCCCAAGCACATGTTGCCTGTACCAGCACTCAAGATGGCCACCACCACCACCCACATGGCCAGTCCACATCAACAGTACACCCCAAAAAGAAACGAAAAACACACAAAAATCACCAGAATCCAATGCCATCCAGGATGTTTACATTAAAAAGACCCCACAGGCAGACTCAGTCCATGCACCACTACCCCTGGGCAAAAGGCCCCACCAGCAGCCCCAAAAAACGACAAAAAACACACAAAATTCAGCACACTCCCAGCCCATCCATGGCCTCAATGGTGTTTAAATTCAAGAAGACACCCCACAGAAAGACTAGGCCCATGCACCATGCACTATCCCTGGGCATAATGGATGAAAGCTAGGCAAAATAAGTGCAGGCCTCAGACACCGCCTCTCTTCAAAATGGCCCCTTGCACCCCAAGCACATGTTGCCTGTACCAGCACTCAAGATGGCCACCACCACCACCCACATGGCCAGTCCACATCAACAGTACACCCCAAAAAGAAACGAAAAACACACAAAAATCACCAGAATCCAATGCCATCCAGGATGTTTACATTAAAAAGACCCCACAGGCAGACTCAGTCCATGCACCACTACCCCTGGGCAAAAGGCCCCACCAGCAGCCCCAAAAAATGACAAAAACACACAAAATTCAGCACAATCCCAGCCCATCCATGGCCTCAATGGTGTTTAAATTCAAGAAGACACCCCACAGAAAGACTAGGCCCATGCACCACTCACTACCCCTGGGCAAAAGGCCCCACCAGCAGCCCCAAAAAAACGACAAAAAACACAAAATTCCGCACAAGCCCAGCCCATCCATGGCCTCAATGGTGTTTAAATTCAAGAAGACACCCCACAGAAAGACTAGGCCCATGCACCACTCACTACCCCTGGGCATAATGGATGAAAGCTAGGCAAAATAAGTGCAGTCCTCAGACACTGCCTCTCTTCAAAATGGCCCCTTGCACCCCAAGCACATGTTGCCTGTACCAGCACTCAAGATGGCCACCACCACCACCCACATGGCCAGTCCACATCAACAGTACACCCCAAAAAGGAACGAAAAACACACAAAAATCACCAGAATCCAATGCCATCCAGGATGTTTACATTAAAAAGACCCCACAGGCAGACTCAGTCCATGCACCACTACTCCAGGGCAAAAGGCCCCACCAGCAGCCCCAAAAAAACGACAAAAAAACACACAAAATTCAGCACAATCCCAGCCCATCCATGGCCTCAATGGTGTTTAAATTCAAGAAGACACCCCACAGAAAGACTAGGCCCATGCACCACTCACTACCCCTGGGCATAATGGATGAAAGCTAGGCAAAATAAGTGCAGGCCTCAGACACTGCCTCTCTTCAAAATGGCCCCTTGCACCCCAAGCACATGTTGTCTGTACCAGCACTCAAGATGGCCACCACCACCACCCACATGGCCAGTCCACATCAACAGTACACCCCAAAAAGAGACAAAAACACACAAAAATCACCAGAATCCAATGCCATCCAGGATGTTTACATTAAAAAGACCCCACAGGCAGACTCAGTCCATGCACCACTACCCCTGGGCAAAAGGCCCCACCAGCAGCCCCAAAAAAACGACAAAAAACACACAAAATTCAGCACAATCCCAGCCCATCCATGGCCTCAATGGTGTTTAAATTCAAGAAGACACCCCACAGAAAGACTAGGCCCATGCACCACTCACTACCCCTGGGCAAAAGGCCCCACCAGCAGCCCCCAAAAAATGACAAAAAACACAAAATTCAGCACAAGCCCAGCCCATCCATGGCCTCAATGGTGTTTAAATTCAAGAAGACACCCCACAGAAAGACTAGGCCCATGCACCACTCACTTCCCCTGGGCATAATGGATGAAAGCTAGGCAAAATAAGTGCAGGCCTCAGACACTGCCTCTCTTCAAAATGGCCCCTTGTACCCCAAGCACATGTTGCCTGTACCAGCACTCAAGATGGCCACCACCACCACCCACATGGCCAGTCCACATCAACAGTACACCCCAAAAAGAAACGAAAAACACACAAAAATCACCAGAATCCAATGCCATCCAGGATGTTTACATTAAAAAGACCCCACAGGCAGACTCAGTCCATGCACCACTACCCCTGGGCAAAAGGCCCCACCAGCAGCCCCAAAAAAACGACAAAAAACACACAAAATTCAGCACACTCCCAGCCCATCCATGGCCTCAATGGTGTTTAAATTCAAGAAGACACCCCACAGAAAGATTTGGCCCATGCACCATGCACTACCCCTGGGCATAATGGATGAAAGCTAGGCAAAATAAGTGCAGGCCTCAGACACTGCCTCTCTTCAAAATGGCCCCTTGCACCCCAAGCTCATGTTGCCTGTACCAGCACTCAAGATGGCCACCACCACCACCCACATGGCCAGTCCACATCAACAGTACACCCCAAAAAGAAATGAAAAACACACAAAAATCACCAGAATCCAATGCCATCCAGGATGTTTACATTAAAAAGACCCCACAGGCAGACTCAGTCCATGCACCACTACCCCTGGGCAAAAGGCCCCACCAGCAACCCCAAAAAAACGACAAAAAACACACAAAATTCAGCACAATCCCAGCCCATCCATGGCCTCAATGGTGTTTAAATTCAAGAAGACACCCCACAGAAAGACTAGGCCCATGCACCACTCACTACCCCTGGGCAAAAGGCCCCACCAGCAGCCCCAAAAAAACGACAAAAAACACAAAATTCCGCACAAGCCCAGCCCATCCATTGCCTCAATGGTGTTTAAATTCAAGAAGACACCCCACAGAAAGACTAGGCCCATGCACCACTCACTACCCCTGGGCATAATGGATGAAAGCTAGGCAAAATAAGTGCAGGCCTCAGACACTGCCTCTCTTCAAAATGGCCCCTTGCACCCCAAGCACATGTTGCCTGTACCAGCACTCAAGATGGCCACCACCACCACCCACATGGCCAGTCCACATCAACAGTACACCCCAAAAAGGAACGAAAAACACACAAAAATCACCAGAATCCAATGCCATCCAGGATGTTTACATTAAAAAGACCCCACAGGCAGACTCAGTCCATGCACCACTACTCCTGGGCAAAAGGCCCCACCAGCAGCCCCAAAAAAACGACAAAAAACACCCAAAATTCAGCACAATCCCAGCGCATCCATGGCCTCAATGATGTTTAAATTCAAGAAGACACCCCACAGAAAGACTAGGCCCATGCACCACTCACTACCCCTGGGCATAATGGATGAAAGCTAGGCAAAATAAGTGCAGGCCTCAGACACTGGCTCTCTTCAAAATGGCCCCTTGCACCCCAAGCACATGTTGTCTGTACCAGCACTCAAGATGGCCACCACCACCACCCACATGGCCAGTCCACATCAACAGTACACCCCAAAAAGAAACAAAAACACACAAAAATCACCAGAATCCAATGCCATCCAGGATGTTTACATTAAAAAGACCCCACAGGCAGACTCAGTCCATGCACCACTACCCCTGGGCAAAAGGCCCCACCAGCAGCCCCAAAAAAACGACAAAAAACACACAAAATTCAGCACAATCCCAGCCCATCCATGGCCTCAATGGTGTTTAAATTCAAGAAGACACCCCACAGAAAGACTAGGCCCATGCACCACTCACTACCCCTGGGCAAAAGGCCCCACCAGCAGCCCCAAAAAAATGACAAAAAACACAAAATTCAGCACAAGCCCAGCCCATCCATGGCCTCAATGGTGTTTAAATTCAAGAAGACACCCCACAGAAAGACTAGGCCCATGCACCACTCACTACCCCTGGGCATAATGGATGAAAGCTAGGCAAAATAAGTGCAGGCCTCAGACACTGCCTCTCTTCAAAATGGCCCCTTGTACCCCAAGCACATGTTGCCTGTACCAGCACTCAAGATGGCCACCACCACCACCCACATGGCCAGTCCACATCAACAGTACACCCCAAAAAGAAACGAAAAACACACAAAAATCACCAGAATCCAATGCCATCCAGGATGTTTACATTAAAAAAAAACCCACAGGCAGACTCAGTCAATGCACCACTACCCCTGGGCAAAAGGCCCCACCAGCAGCCCCAAAAAAACGACAAAAAACACACAAAATTCAGCACACTCCCAGCCCATCCATGGCCTCAATGGTGTTTAAATTCAAGAGGACACCCCACAGAAAGACTAGGCCCATGCACCATGCACTACCCCTGGGCATAATGGATGAAAGCTAGGCAAAATAAGTGCAGGCCTCAGACACTGCCTCTCTTCAAAATGGCCCCTTGCACCCCAAGCACATGCTGCCTGTACCATTACTCAAGATGGCCACCGCCACCCACATGGCCAGTCCACATCAACAGTACACCCCAAAAAGAAACAAAAACACACAAAATCACCAGAATCCAATGCCATCCAGGATGTTTACATTAAAAAGACCCCACAGGCAGACTCAGTCCATGCACCACTACCCCTGGGCAAAAGGCCCCACCAGCAGCCCCAAAAAAACGACAAAAAACACACAAAATTCAGCACAATCCCAGCCCATCCATGGCCTCAATGGTGTTTAAATTCAAGAAGACAGCCCACAGAAAGACTAGGCCCATGCACCACTCACTACCCCTGGGCAAAAGGCCCCACCAGCAGCCCCAAAAAAACGACAAAAAACACACAAAATTCAACACAATCCCAGCCCATCCATGGCCTCAATGGTGTTAAAATTCAAGAAGACACCCCACAGAAAGACTAGGCCCATGCACCACTCACTACCCCTGGGCATAATGGATGAAAGCTAGGCAAAATAAGTGCAGGCCTCAGACACTGCCTCTCTTCAAAATGGCCCCTTGCACCCCAAGCACATGCTGCCTGTACCAGCACTCAAGATGGCCACCACCACCCACATGGCCAGTCCACATCAACAGTACACCCCAAGAAGAAACGAAAAACACACAAAAATCACCAGAATCCAATGCCATCCAGGATGTTTACATTAAAAAGACCCCACAGGCAGACTCAGTCCAGGCACCACTCCCCCTGGGCAAAAGGCCCCACCAGCAGCCCCAAAAAAATGACAAAAAACACACAAAATTCAGCACAATCCCAGCCCATCCATGGCCTCAATGGTGTTTAAATTCAAGAAGACATCCCACAGAAAGACTAGGCCCATGCACCACTCACTACCCCTGGGCAAAAGGCCCCACCAGCAGCCCAAAAAAAACTACAAAAAACACAAAATTCAGCACAAGCCCAGCCCATCCATGGCCTCAATGGTGTTTAAATTCAAGAAGACACCCCACAGAAAGACTAGGCCCATGCACCACTCACTACCCCTGGGCAAAAGGCCCCACCAGCAGCCCCAAAAAAACGACAAAAAACACAAAATTCAGCACAATCCCAGCCCATCCATGGCCTCAATGGTGTTTAAATTCAAGAAGACACCTCACAGAAAGACTAGGCCCATGCACCACTCACTACCCCTGGGCATAATGGATGAAAGCTAGGCAAAATAAGTGCAGGCCTCAGACACTGCCTCTCTTCAAAATGGCCCCTTGCACCCCAAGCACATGCTGCCTGTACCAGCACTCAAGATGGCCACCACCACCACCCACATGGCCAGTCCACATCAACCGTACACCCCAAAAAGAAATGAAAAACACACAAAAATCACCAGAATCCAATGCCATGCAGGATGTTTACATTAAAAACACCCCACAGGCAGACTCAGTCCATGCACCACTACTCCTGGGCAAGAGGCCCCACCAGCAGCCCCAAAAAAACGACAATAAACACACAAAATTCAGCACAATCCCAGCCCATCCATGGCCTCAATGGTGTTTAAATTCAAGAAGACACCCCACAGAAAGACTAGGCCCATGCACCACTCACTACCCCTGGGCATAATGGATGAAAGCTAGGCAAAATAAGTGCAGGCCTCAGACACTGGCTCTCTTCAAAATGGCCCCTTGCACCCCAAGCACATGTTGTCTGTACCAGCACTCAAGATGGCCACCACCACCACCCACATGGCCAGTCCACATCAACAGTACACCCCAAAAAGAAACAAAAACACACAAAAATCACCAGAATCCAATGCCATCCAGGATGATTACATTAAAAAGACCCCACAGGCAGACTCAGTCCATGCACCACTACCCCTGGGCAAAAGGCCCCACCAGCAGCCCCAAATAAACGACAAAAACCACACAAAATTCAGCACAATCCCAGCCCATCCATGGCCTCAATTGTGTTTAAATTCAAGAAGGCACCCCACAGAAAGACTAGGCCCATGCACCACTCACTACCCCTGGGCAAAAGGCACAACCAGCAGCTCCAAAAAAATGACAAAAAACACAAAATTCAGCACAAGCCCAGCCCATCCATGGCCTCAATGGTGTTTAAATTCAACAAGACACCCCACAGAAAGACTAGGCCCATGCACCACTCACTACCCCTGGGCATAATGGATGAAAGCTAGGCAAAATAAGTGCAGGCCTCAGACACTGCCTCTCTTCAAAATGGCCCCTTGCACCCCAAGCACATGTTGCCTGTACCAGCACTCAAGATGGCCACCACCACCACCCACATGGCCAGTCCACATCAACAGTACACCCCAAAAAGGAACGAAAAACACACAAAAATCACCAGAATCCAATGCCATCCAGGATGTTTACATTAAAAAGACCCCACAGGCAGACTCAGTCCATGCACCACTACTCCTGGGCAAAAGGCCCCACCAGCAGCCCCAAAAAAACGACAAAAAACACACAAAATTCAGCACAATCCCAGCCCATCCATGGCCTCAATGGTGTTTAAATTCAAGAAGACACCCCACAGAAAGACTAGGCCCATGCACCACTCACTACCCCTGGGCATAATGGATGAAAGCTAGGCAAAATAAGTGCAGGCCTCAGACACTGCCTCTCTTCAAAATGGCCCCTTGCACCCCAAGCACATGTTGTCTGTACCAGCACTCAAGATGGCCACCACCACCACCCACATGGCCAGTCCACATCAACAGTACACCCCAAAAAGAAACAAAAACACACAAAAATCACCAGAATCCAATGCCATCCAGGATGTTTACATTAAAAAGACCCCACAGGCAGACTCAGTCCATGCACCACTACCCCTGGGCAAAAGGACCCACCAGCAGCCCCAAAAAAACGACAAAAACCACACAAAATTCAGCACAATCCCAGCCCATCCATGGCCTCAATGGTGTTTAATTTCAAGAAGACACCCCACAGAAAGACTAGGCCCATGCACCACTCACTACCCCTGGGCAAAAGGCCCCACCAGCAGCCCCAAAAAAATGTCAAAAAACACAAAATTCAGCACAAGCCCAGCCCATCCATGGCCTCAATGGTGTTTAAATTCAAGAAGACACCCCACAGAAAGACTAGGCCCATGCACCACTCACTTCCCCTGGGCATAATGGATGAAAGCTAGGCAAAATAAGTGCAGGCCTCAGACACTGCCTCTCTTCAAAATGGCCCCTTGTACCCCAAGCACATGTTGCCTGTACCAGCACTCAAGATGGCCACCACCACCACCCACATGGCCAGTCCACATCAACAGTACACCCCAAAAAGAAACGAAAAACACACAAAAATCACCAGAATCCAATGCCATCCAGGATGTTTACATTAAAAAGACCCCACAGGCAGACTCAGTCCATGCACCACTACCCCTGGGCAAAAGGCCCCACCAGCAGCCCCAAAAAAACGACAAAAAACACACAAAATTCAGCACACTCCCAGCCCATCCATGGCCTCAATGGTGTTTAAATTCAAGAAGACACCCCACAGAAAGACTTGGCCCATGCACCATGCACTACCCCTGGGCATAATGGATGAAAGCTAGGCAAAATAAGTGCAGGCCTCAGACACTGCCTCTCTTCAAAATGGCCCCTTGCACCCCAAGCACATGTTGTCTGTACCAGCACTCAAGATGGCCACCACCACCACCCACATGGCCAGTCCACATCAACAGTACACCCCAAAAAGAAACAAAAACACACAAAAATCACCAGAATCCAATGCCATCCAGGATGTTTACATTAAAAAGACCCCACAGGCAGACTCAGTCCATGCACCACTACCCCTGGGCAAAAGGCCCCACCAGCAGCCCCAAAAAAACGACAAAAAACACACAATATTCAGCACAATCCCAGCCCATCCATGGCCTCAATGGTGTTTAAATTCAAGAAGACACCCCACAGAAAGACTAGGCCCATGCACCACTCACTACCCCTGGGCAAAGGGCCCCACCAGCAGCCCCAAAAAAATGACAAAAAACACAAAATTCAGCACAAGCCCAGCCCATCCATGGCCTCAATAGTGTTTAAATTCAAGAAGACACCCCACAGAAAGACTAGGCCCATGCACCACTCACTACCCCTGGGCATAATGGATGAAAGCTAGGCAAAATAAGTGCAGGCCTCAGACACTGCCTCTCTTCAAAATGGCCCCTTGTACCCCAAGCACATGTTGCCTGTACCAGCACTCAAGATGGCCACCACCACCACCCACATGGCCTGTCCACATCAACAGTACACCCCAAAAAGAAACGAAAAACACACAAAAATCACCAGAATCCAATGCCATCCAGGATGTTTACATTAAAAAGACCCCACAGGCAGACTCAGTCCATGCACCACTACCCCTGGGCAAAAGGCCCCACGAGCAGCCCCAAAAACGACAAAAAACACACAAAATTCAGCACACTCCCAGCCCATCCATGGCCTCAATGGTGTTTAAATTCAAGAAGACACCCCACAGAAAGACTAGGCCCATGCACCATGCACTACCCCTGGGCATAATGGATGAAAGCTAGGCAAAATAAGTGCAGGCCTCAGACACTGCCTCTCTTCAAAATGGCCCCTTGCACCCCAAGCACATGTTGCCTGTACCAGCACTCAAGATGGCCACCACCACCACCCACATGGCCAGTCCACATCAACAGTACACCCCAAAAAGAAATGAAAAACACACAAAAATCACCAGAATCCAATGCCATCCAGGATGTTTACATTAAAAAGACCCCACAGGCAGACTCAGTCCATGCACCACCACCCCTGGGCAAAAGGCCCCACCAGCAGCCCCAAAAAAACGACAAAAAACACACAAAATTCAGCACAATCCCAGCCCATCCATGGCCTCAATGGTGTTTAAATTCAAGAAGACACCCCACAGAAAGACTAGGCCCATGCACCACTCACTACCCCTGGGCAAAAGGCCCCACCAGCAGCCCCAAAAAAACGACAAAAAACACAAAATTCCGCACAAGCCCAGCCCATCCATGGCCTCAATGGTGTTTAAATTCAAGAAGACACCCCACAGAAAGACTAGGCCCATGCACCACTCACTACCCCTGGGCATAATGGATGAAAGCTAGGCAAAATAAGTGCAGGCCTCAGACACTGCCTCTCTTCAAAATGGCCCCTTGCACCCCAAGCACATGTTGCCTGTACCAGCACTCAAGATGGCCACCACCACCACCCACATGGCCAGTCCACATCAACAGTACACCCCAAAAAGGAACGAAAAACACACAAAAATCACCAGAATCCAATGCCATCCAGGATGTTTACATTAAAAAGACCCCACAGGCAGACTCAGTCCATGCACCACTACTCCTGGGCAAAAGGCCCCACCAGCAGCCCCAAAAAAACGACAAAAAACACACAAAATTCAGCACAATCCCAGCCCATCCATGGCCTCAATAGTGTTTAAATTCAAGAAGACACCCCACAGAAAGACTAGGCCCATGCACCACTCACTACCCCTGGGCATAATGGATGAAAGCTAGGCAAAATAAGTGCAGGCCTCAGACACTGCCTCTCTTCAAAATGGCCCCTTGCACCCCAAGCACATGTTGTCTGTACCAGCACTCAAGATGGCCACCACCACCACCCACATGGCCAGTCCACATCAACAGTACACCCCAAAAAGAAACAAAAACACACAAAAATCACCAGAATCCAATGCCATCCAGGATGTTTACATTACAAAAGACCCCACAGGCAGACTCAGTCCATGCACCACTACCCCTGGGCAAAAGGCCCCACCAGCAGGCCCAAAAAAACGACAAAAAACACACAAAATTCAGCACAATCCCAGCCCATCCATGGCCTCAATGGTGTTTAAATTCAAGAAGACACCCCACAGAAAGACTAGGCCCATGCACCACTCACTACCCCTGGGCAAAAGGCCCCACCAGCAGCCCCAAAAAAATGACAAAAAACACAGAATTCAGCACAAGCCCAGCCCATCCATGGCCTCAATGGTGTTTAAATTCAAGAAGACACCCCACAGAAAGACTAGGCCCATGCACCACTCACTACCCCTGGGCATAATGGATGAAAGCTAGGCAAAATAAGTGCAGGCCTCAGACACTGCCTCTCTTCAAAATGGCCCCTTGTACCCCAAGCACATGTTGCCTGTACCAGCACTCAAGATGGCCACCACCACCACCCACATGGCCAGTCCACATCAACAGTACACCCCAAAAAGAAACGAAAAACACACAAAAATCACCAGAATCCAATGCCATCCAGGATGTTTACATTAAAAAGACCCCACAGGCAGATTTAGTCCATGCACCACTACCCCTGGGCAAAAGGCCCCACCAGCAGCCCCAAAAAACGACAAAAACACACAAAATTCAGCACACTCCCAGCCCATCCATGGCCTCAATGGTGTTTAAATTCAAGAAGACACCCCACAGAAAGACTTGGCCCATGCACCATGCACTACCCCTGGGCATAATGGATGAAAGCTAGGCAAAATAAGTGCAGGCCTCAGACACTGCCTCTCTTCAAAATGGCCCCTTGCACCCCATGCACATGTTGTCTGTACCAGCACTCAAGATGGCCACCACCACCACCCACATGGCCAGTCCACATCAACAGTACACCCCAAAAAGAAACAAAAACACACAAAAATCACCAGAATCCAATGCCATCCAGGATGTTTACATTAAAAAGACCCCACAGGCAGACTCAGTCCATGCACCACTACCCCTGGGCAAAAGGCCCCACCAGCAGCCCCAAAAAAACGACAAAAAACACACAATATTCAGCACAATCCCAGCCCATCCATGGCCTCAATGGTGTTTAAATTCAAGAAGACACCCCACAGAAAGACTAGGCCCATGCACCACTCACTACCCCTGGGCAATAGGCCCCACCAGCAGCCCCAAAAAAATGACAAAAAACACAAAATTCAGCACAAGCCCAGCCCATCCATGGCCTCAATAGTGTTTAAATTCAAGAAGACACCCCACAGAAAGACTAGGCCCATGCACCACTCACTACCCCTGGGCATAATGGATGAAAGCTAGGCAAAATAAGTGCAGGCCTCAGACACTGCCTCTCTTCAAAATGGCCCCTTGTACCCCAAGCACATGTTGCCTGTACCAGCACTCAAGATGGCCACCACCACCACCCACATGGCCAGTCCACATCAACAGTACACCCCAAAAAGAAACGAAAAACACACAAAAATCACCAGAATCCAATGCCATCCAGGATGTTTACATTAAAAAGACCCCACAGGCAGACTCAGTCCATGCACCACTACCCCTGGGCAAAAGGCCCCACCAGCAGCCCCAAACAAACGACAAAAAACACACAAAATTCAGCACACTCCCAGCCCATCCATGGCCTCAATGGTGTTTAAATTCAAGAAGACACCCCACAGAAAGACTAGGCCCATGCACCATGCACTACCCCTGGGCATAATGGATGAAAGCTAGGCAAAATAAGTGCAGGCCTCAGACACTGCCTCTCTTCAAAATGGCCCCTTGCACCCCAAGCACATGTTGCCTGTACCAGCACTCAAGATGGCCACCACCACCACCCACATGGCCAGTCCACATCAACAGTACACCCCAAAAAGAAATGAAAAACACACAAAAATCACCAGAATCCAATGCCATCCAGGATGTTTACATTAAAAAGACCCCACAGGCAGACTCAGTCCATGCACCACCACCCCTGGGCAAAAGGCCCCACCAGCAGCCCCAAAAAAACGACAAAAAACACACAAAATTCAGCACAATCCCAGCCCATCCATGGCCTCAATGGTGTTTAAATTCAAGAAGACACCCCACAGAAAGACTAGGCCCATGCACCACTCACTACCCCTGGGCAAAAGGCCCCACCAGCAGCCCCAAAAAAACGACAAAAAACACAAACTTCCGCACAAGCCCAGCCCATCCATGGCCTCAATGGTGTTTAAATTCAAGAAGACACCCCACAGAAAGACTAGGCCCATGCACCACTCACTTCCCCTGGGCATAATGGATGAAAGCTAGGCAAAATAAGTGCAGGCCTCAGACACTGCCTCTCTTCAAAATGGCCCCTTGCACCCCAAGCACATGTTGCCTGTACCAGCACTCAAGATGGCCACCACCACCACCCACATGGCCAGTCCACATCAACAGTACACCCCAAAAAGGAACGAAAAACACACAAAAATCACCAGAATCCAATGCCATCCAGGATGTTTACATTAAAAAGACCCCACAGGCAGACTCAGTCCATGCACCACTACTCCTGGGCAAAAGGCCCCACCAGCAGCCCCAAAAAAACGACAAAAAACACACAAAATTCAGCACAATCCCAGCCCATCCATGGCCTCAATGGTGTTTAAATTCAAGAAGACACCCCACAGAAAGACTAGGCCCATGCACCACTCACTACCCCTGGGCATAATGGATGAAAGCTAGGCAAAATAAGTTCAGGCCTCAGACACTGCCTCTCTTCAAAATGGCCCCTTGCACCCCAAGCACATGTTGTCTGTACCAGCACTCAAGATGGCCACCACCACCACCCACATGGCCAGTCCACATCAACAGTACACCCCAAAAAGAAACAAAAACACACAAAAATCACCAGAATCCAATGCCATCCAGGATGTTTACATTAAAAAGACCCCACAGGCAGACTCAGTCCATGCACCACTACCCCTGGGCAAAAGGCCCCACCAGCAGGCCCAAAAAAACGACAAAAAACACACAAAATTCAGCACAATCCCAGCCCATCCATGGCCTCAATGGTGTTTAAATTCAAGAAGACACCCCACAGAAAGACTAGGCCCATGCCCACTCACTACCCCTGGGCAAAAGGCCCCACCAGCAGCCCCAAAAAAATGACAAAAAACACAAAATTCAGCACAAGCCCAGCCCATCCATGGCCTCAATGGTGTTTAAATTCAAGAAGACACCCCACAGAAAGACTAGGCCCATGCACCACTCACTACCCCTGGGCATAATGGATGAAAGCTAGGCAAAATAAGTGCAGGCCTCAGACACTGCCTCTCTTCAAAATGGCCCCTTGCACCCCAAGCACATGTTGCCTGTACCAGCACTCAAGATGGCCACCACCACCACCCACATGGCCAGTCCACATCAACAGTACACCCCAAAAAGAAACGAAAAACACACCAAAATCACCAGAATCCAATGCCATCCAGGATGTTTACATTAAAAAGACCCCACAGGCAGACTCAGTCCATGCACCACTACCCCTGGGCAAAAGGCCCCACCAGCAGCCCCAAAAAAACGACAAAAAACACACAAAATTCAGCACAATCCCAGCCCATCCATGGCCTCAATGGTGTTTAAATTCAAGAAGACACCCCACAGAAAGACTAGGCCCATGCACCACTCACTACCCCTGGGCAAAAGGCCCCACCAGCAGCCCCAAAAAAACGACAAAAAACACAAATTTCCGCACAAGCCCAGCCCATCCATGGCCTCAATGTGGACACTGGGGACAGTCCTCCTGTAAAACACAAAACTTACTGAGTGACTGACAGGGTGAGAGCTCGCATCAAGGAGGAGGGCTCCAAGATGTTTGCGTTAGGGGTGATTGAGTCTTCTAACAGCCATTGGGCCAGCCCAGTGGTCTTGGTCCTGAGGGCTGCCGCACCCGGTGCCACACCAGGACTGACGCACCCCCCATCCCCTGAGCTGATGAGCTGATTGATCGGTTGGGGGCTGCCCGGTACTTCAGTACATTTGACTTAACGTCTGGGTACGGGCAGATCGCCTTAACTGATGAGCCAGAGAGAGGTCAGCATTCTCCACAGCAGATGGGCACTACCAAATCCAGGTGATGCCCTTTGGGATGAAGAATGCCCCTACCACCTTTCAGAGGTTAGTCAACCAGGTGTTGGCTGGACTGAAAGATTTCAGTGCCACCTACCTGGATGACATCCAAGCGTTCAGTGCCACTTGGGAGGAACATCTGCACCACCTCTGGGAAGTGTTGAAGGTGCTGCAGAAGGCAGGCCTCATGATCAAGGCAAGTAAGTGAAGTAAGTGCCAGATCAGGCAGGGTTCCATGGTGTACTTGGAACACTAGGTGGGGAGCGTCCAGGTGGCGCCCCTGCAGCCCAAGATTTTTACCATTCTGACTTGGGAACCCCCAAGACCCAGACAGAGGTAAGGCCTTTTTAGGACTCACAATGTATTACAGGAGATTTGTCAAGGGGTATGGCACCATTGTTGCCCCTTGATGAAGCTGACTTCCAGGAAACAGCCCATGAAAGTGAACTGGACTGATGCCTGCCAGAAGGCTTTTGATGCCCTAAAATCTGCCATGTGCACAGCACCCGTGCTTAAGGCACCCAACTTCTCAGAAGAGTTCATTGTGCAGACATATGCTTCAGAACATGGTGTGGGGCGGTGCTCTCACAGCTGAATGAAGAGGACCTAGATCAAACTGTAGCCTTCATTAGTAGGAGGTTACTTCCACAGGAACAGAGGTGGAGTGCGATTGAACGTGAGGCATTTGCTGTGGTTTGGGCACTGAAGAAGCTGATACCATACTTGTTTGGGACTCACTTCCGGGTTCAGACAGACCACAGGCCCTCAGATGGTTGATGCAGATGAGGGGTGAGAATCCAAAGCTGTTGAGGTGGTCTATTTCTCTACAGGGGATGGACTTCACGATGGAACACCGCCCTGGTACAGAACACGCCAATTCTGAGGGTTTGTCCAGATATTTCCACCTTAGTGAAGAGAAACCCCAAGAAGGTGGGTAGTTTTCCCCATATTTCAGCTGGAGGGGACATGTGTTAGACTTGGTACCATTGGCGTGAGTCTCCCTTCCATTTTTTGCCTTTTCTCCTGTGTTTTTGCTGGTCTAGATGCTTTGGGCATTTTCTCACTGATGTTCAGTGCCAAGGTGCAAGTGCTCCCTTTGTAAATTGTTGTTATGGATAAGTGATTCCACGATTGGCTGTTTAATTTACTTGTCAGACCCTAGTACAGTGTACCATGTGTGTCCAAGGCCTGTAAATCAAATGCTGCTGGTGGGCTTGCAGCACTGATTGTGCCACCCACATAAGCAGCTTGTAAAGTGTGGCTCAGGCCTGCCATTGCAGAGCCTGTGTGCATTCTGGGACTGCCATGTCGACTGGGCAAGAACACACACTTACCAGTCCCCAAACCTTCACTTTTCTGCATGTTAGTCACCACTAAGGTAGACCCAAGGTACCCCTGTGGGCAG
Organism: Lissotriton helveticus; assembly: GCF_964261635.1. Lineage (NCBI taxonomy): Eukaryota > Metazoa > Chordata > Amphibia > Caudata > Salamandridae > Lissotriton > Lissotriton helveticus. The sequence goes on along the minus strand of NC_136064.1, from coordinate 96,749,411 downwards.
GGTGCATTGTATGTGAAAGGTAGGACATGCTCTTATGTGTCAGCATGTCCTGATGGTGAATTACTGCCAGTTTCGTTTTTCACTATTGCAAGGCTATCTGTTCCCATAGGACAGAATGGGCAGTTTGTTTATAACATCTTATAAACATAACTGACCCTGGGAACAAGATAGAAAAGAAAAGTTTAGTATGTCTGAGCTCAGAATGTTAAAGTGCATCTTTTAGTGAGGGTGAACTTTACATTCTGTGTTTGAAAATACCACTTTTAGAAAGTGGGTATTTTCTTGCCTAGAACTAGCATTGTTAGAGTGCTATGTGTCTGTATGGGAAACCATTTGGTTTTTTATGAAGGCCCTCACCCACCAACCTAGTTGGTGGCATGCTTCATCATCGGGCCCCACCCGAGGCACTGAGTGCGCCTCAAGTGTGCTGCGATGCCAGGCTACTGCGGAGCGGGTTTTCTTGAGTCGTGAGTGTGCTGTGCAGGTGTGTTCGTGAGGTTTTAAACTACTGTCCTTGGGGTCCCAAAAGGTTACTTTATTAGTGGGCCCCAGGCAGTAGTTAAAAACAAAGGCTTGGGACGTGTATGGAGACTTATGGTCTCCCACGTCCAAGGCGGTCGACTATTTTTAGCCAGGCCTTTTCTTATACTGGCTTTCTTCAGGACCTTTTATGTGTGAGGGTGTTACAGGGATCTATATGTTTGTCAGTACCCTGTATGTGAAGCACGCGCTAACGTGCTTGTATATGTGAGAGTTATTTCCTCTCAGTTTGCACTCCTATCCTCAGGGGACAAACTCCATGGACCTCTTCGCACTTTGGCATGGTCTCCACACCCGAAGGAACACCTGTTGTCCGGTCGTGAGCGCAACACATCTGCACAGCACACTCACGACTCAAGAAAACCCGCTCCGCAGTAGCCTGGTATCGCAGCACACCTGAGGTGCACTCGGTGCCTCGGGTGGGGCCGGATAATGAAGCATGCCACCAACTAGGTTGGTGGGTGAGGGCCTTCATAAAAAATCAAATAGTTTCCCATACAGACACATAGCACTCTAACAGAGCTAGTTCTTTTTGTTTATTCATCATATCCCAGGGGAAATGAACTAGCCTCTCTGGTTCCTCTCTCTCTCTTTTGATTATTAACCTATTTTCTTGCCTAACCATCCAGTGTACCTCTGCTAGGTTTGTATATTGCATGTTTGGCTTTTGGATGACAGAGGCTCGAGTAGGGCTGTGGTTCCAGAAGTCTGATGAGTCAGGGCTGGGATGAATGGGACATGGGTTGAATTTAGAGTAGGGGGGGAGATTTCCTTTCACCTGCCTGGGCCTGGTCTGCCTTCAACAATGCTATCTCCATCTCCTGACAGTAAGCTGCACCAGTGAGGACAGAACTGGTTTTGGCTGGGTACAGAAACTCTCTGCCTTCAGAGAAAAAAGGATTTGTGTGTATAAAAAGTGGGGCCCAGACCCCAGACTTTTAGATTACTTTTGGGAAATCAAGAGGAAACCTTTGCCAAGGAGAGGAGCTGGAGAAGCTGAGGAGGAATACTGCCCCTGTGCTGTTTGCTGTCTGGGGTTGGCCTGCAGTGGCTGCTTGCTGCCAAGGAAAGGATAACATGGACTTTGCTGTTTTTACACTGTCAGCTGCTTGAAGAAAAGATCTCCAAGGGCTTGAAACTAAGCTTGCCTCCTGTTCTGAAGTCTCAGGAACACAAAGACTTCACCCCTTCTGTCTCTCTGCATCTGGAACTGTTGTTTCAGCTGCTACAGAAGGAAATAGCAACACCGATGCTGACGAGCGGCGCCGTAACCTGCACCGAAACTGTGAGTGCTGCTCGGACTTGCGACGTAGGCCCATGGCCTGCTGCCGTGCTGCACTGACTCTGAAGCCGACTTCATCATCGCAGAGCTGATCCTCGACGTGGGTGATCCCCTAATCCATCGACATCGAGCCATCGTAACGTCATCTCCCAGACACAGTCAGGAACCGGCGTCTCGCCTCCCCTGCGCTGCAGTAAGGAACAGAGGCTGCACCTCCCCTGGGGTCGTGGGGAGCCGACGCCGTGCAGCTCCCAAACACCGTGAACTGTCTTTTGCTTTCATCAATTCTAAGATACTGTTCCTTGTGGGTCTGCTTGACTCCGTCCCGACGCCGTGCAACTCGCGGTCGGCGCCGCACCTTGGGATTTCCACCGGTCACGAAGTCGTTATAACTCCAAGTGAAGTTATTTGTTGCTACAAGCTTTATTTTTGTGAACAACCTTTTTTTGAGGATATCTTGATACCTGTACTGTGGATTTTTGTCATTTAGTCTTGCTTTGGTTTAAATAGAGATTATTTATTTTTCTAAACTGGTGTGGTGTCCATTTGTAGTGTTTGCACTGTATTACTGTATGTGTTCACAAATGCTTTACCCACTGCCTCTGAGATAAGCCTGTCTGCTCGTGCCAAACTACCAAGGTGGTGAGCATGGGTTATTTTAGGAGTGTAATCCCCTTATCCTGACTAGAAGCAAGGGTCCCTATTTGAACAAAGGTGCAAATCATTGCCAACTAGAGACCCCCATTTCCAACAACCACCATCTCCTATATAAAATCATCTATGTATAAAGTTCATGCCCGACGTCATCCTTAGAACGACACAGTAATACAGCAAGGTAGGACCCCTGGGGAGACCTGTGGGTATATATACATCACCACTTGCTAAGGTGGTTAGAGGAGACCGAGACTTCCCGGCCGACACACTGACCAGAGGCGCTGTGGTTCCTGCATGCAGACACTCCAGCTCGCAGTGGTCTTACATCCCTCGCGGGGTGTCCAACTCGAGACCGGGACGGGGTCCCACAATCTCATGTAAGGTGATGGGGTTGACTAAATCCTAGAGGGATTCTTGACTTAACACCTACACCCATGCTAGGTACACGTAGGTACATCTAGTTAGGGAAAGCACCGTAGGAGTACGCATCTTTTATCATGTGTTTTATATACTTGTATGTATTCATGAATTTAGTATGATGGTAGAACTGTACCATCCTTTTACCTTTATAGTACTGTTAATCATATATATCTTATACTGTCTAACAGTTGTTGCAGCTCATCTATTCTACACCAGAATAACAACTGTTCAAAAAATGATTATTGAAAACGCCCAGCTTGTTTTATTCGGTGTACCTCTCTGACACAAACGAAGTGAGCACGAGTGACTGAGCGAAAAGTGGTATACTGCTTCCACGGTCCTGAGGGCTCAGGGTTGTCATGTTCGATGGTTGCCAAGAACTACTCTCTCCTTGGTAAGAGGAGAGTCTAGTGGCACTGTGAGCTAGCGGGTACAAAAGGCCAACATACCCGGTGGGGTGATCAGAGTTCGTCTGACACCAATACTACCGTGTATGTTGTCTAAACTTGAGGATCCTGTATATTTTCTATAGGAACTTCACGACAATTCGTCCTAGCAGCTTCGCCTTCTCCCCTTCAACTTATTCCTTTGACCACTTCTCCCTCCCCCTTCATACGTCTTTGTGGCTAAAATGATCCATATTTGATAATTCGAACTGCTTTTCCTTCTCAACCATTACATCCACCTGAGACTTTGCAGCTATAGTTTTATTTCCTGTAAAGCGCTACGACAAATCGAGGGCGGAATAGCGCTGTACAAGAAATCTGCAATAAATAAAAAATGAAAAAACTGAGGCAAAAATAAAGAGAGCTAGGGCTTTGAGGTCAAGGGGGATATGGAGATAAAAAGGCAGAGAAGAAAAACAAATAAAGAAAAGATAGAAAGAGAAGAAAGAAAGTGCTAATAAGACAAAGTGAGAAAGAGGGAAGAGAGGGATTACAAGAAAGGATGCCTAGGAATATAAGGAGTCAGAGAGAGAGGAGACAGGCAGAGGAGAAAGGAAAACAAGTGAGAGAGAGATACAAAAAAGAGAGAGAGAGAGAGTGAGACAGAAGACAGAGGCAGGAACACTTAGATGCAAACAGAGAGGCATGCAGAGAAACAGAGGCCAAGGCAAACAGAGGCTGGTCTGTGGGTGCCACGCGGCATGTAGAGGCCACGTGCTCTCTACTTTGGACCGATAATGAAGTTCCACGCACTGGGAGTTTCCCCGGCCAGCTATGGCGGCCCCCCAAGAATGCTCGTTTCTTGGCGCTCGACACTGAATTTTCTGGGCTCCGTCAACTGCAGATAGGCGGGTCAGTGCTCTAGTGATCTGTGTTAGCCCATCACTTGCTCACACTGCACCCAGTGCAGAATGCTGCCCTCTAGAGGGGGTCGCTCTCACTCCACCCAGTGCAGAATGCTGCCCTCTAGAGGGGGTCGCTCTCACTACACCCAGTGCAGAATGCTGCCCTCTAGAGGGGGTCGCTCTCACTACACCCAGTGCAGAATGCTGCCCTCTAGAGGGGGTCGCTCTCACTGCACCCAGTGCAGAATGCTGCCCTCTAGAGGGGGTCGCTCTCACTGCACCCAGTGCAGAATGCTGCCCTCTAGAGGGGTCGCTCTCGCTACACCCGGTGCAGAATGCTGCCCTCTAGAGGGGGTCGCTCTCTCTACACCCAGTGCAGAATGCTGCCCCCTAGAGGGGGTCGCTCTCACTACACCCAGTGCAGAATGCTGCCCTCTAGAGGGGGTCGCTCTTACTACACCCAGTGCAGAATGCTGCCCCCTAGAGGGGGTCGCTCTCACTACACCCAGTGCAGAATGCTGCCCTCTAGAGGGGGTCGCTCTCACTACACCCAGTGCAGAATGCTGCCCTCTAGAGGGGGTCGCTCTCACTACACCCAGTGCAGAATGCTGCCCTCTAGAGGGGGTCGCTCTTACTACACCCAGTGCAGAATGCTGCCCTCTAGAGGGGGTCGCTCTCACTACACCCAGTGCAGAATGCTGCCCTCTAGAGGGGGTCGCTCTCACTACACCCAGTGCAGAATGCTGCCCTCTAGAGGGGGTCGCTCTCACTGCACCCAGTGCAGAATGCTGCCCTCTAGAGGGGGTCGCTCTCTCTACACCCAGTGCAGAATGCTGCCCCTAGAGGGGGTCGCTCTCACTACACCCAGTGCAGAATGCTGCCCTCTAGAGGGGGTCGCTCTCACTACACCCAGTGCAGAATGCTGCCCTCTAGAGGGGGTCGCTCTCTCTACACCCAGTGCAGAATGCTGCCCTCTAGAGGGGGTCGCTCTCACTACACCCAGTGCAGAATGCTGCCCTCTAGAGGGGGGTCGCTCTCACTGCACCCAGTGCAGAATGCTGCCTCTAGAGGGGGTCGCTCTCACTACACCCAGTGCAGAATGCTGCCCTCTAGAGGGGGTCGCTCTCTCTACACCCAGTGCAGAATGCTGCCCTCTAGAGGGGGTCGCTCTCACTACACCCAGTGCAGAATGCTGCCCTCTAGAGGGGGTCGCTCTCACTGCACCCAGTGCAGAATGCTGCCCCTAGAGGGGGGTCGCTCTCACTACACCCAGTGCAGAATGCTGCCCTCTAGAGGGGGGTCGCTCTCTCTACACCCAGTGCAGAATGCTGCCCTCCAGAGGGGGTCGCTCACACTACACCCAGTGCAGAATGCTGCCCCTAGAGGGGGGTCGCTCTCACTACACCCAGTGCAGAATGCTGCCCTCTAGAGGGGGGTCGCTCTCTCTACACCCAGTGCAGAATGCTGCCCTCCAGAGGGGGTCGCTCTCACTACACCCAGTGCAGAATGCTGGCTCTAGAGGGGGGTCGCTCTCACTACACCCAGTGCAGAATGCTGCCCTCTAGAGGGGGTCGCTCTCACTGCACCCAGTGCAGAATGCTGCCCTCTAGAGGGGGTCGCTCTCTCTACACCCAGTGCAGAATGCTGCCCTCTAGAGGGGGTCGCTCTCACTGCACCCAGTGCAGAATGCTGCCCCCTAGAGGGGGTCGCTCTCACTACACCCAGTGCAGAATGCTGCCCTCTAGAGGGGGTCGCTCTCACTACACCCAGTGCAGAATGCTGCCCTCTAGAGGGGGTCGCTCTCACTGCACCCAGTGCAGAATGCTGCCTCTAGAGGGGGTCGCTGTCACTACACCCGGTGCAGAATGCTGCCCTCCAGAGGGGGTCGCTCTCACTACACCCAGTGCAGAATGCTGCCCTCTAGAGGGGGTCGCTCTCACTACACCCGGTGCAGAATGCTGCCCTCTAGAGGGGGTCGCTCTCACTACACCCAGTGCAGAATGCTGCCCTCTAGAGGGGGTCGCTCTCACTACACCCAGCTCAGAATGCTGCCCTCTAGAGGTGGTCGCTCTCGCTACACCCAGTGCAGAATGCTGCCCTCTAGAGGGGGTCGCTCTCACTGCACCCAGTGCAGAATGCTGCCTCTAGAGGGGGTCGCTCTCACTACACCCAGTGCAGAATGCTGCCCCTAGAGGGGGTCGCTCTCACTGCACCAAGTGCAGAATGCTGCCCCTAGAGGGGGTCGCTCTCACTACACCAGTGCAGAATGCTGCCCTCTAGAGGGGGTCGCTCTCACTACACCCAGTGCAGAATGCTGCCCCCTAGAGGGGGTCGCTCTCACTACACCCAGTGCAGAATGCTGCCCTCTAGAGGGGGTCGCTCTCACTACACCCAGTGCAGAATGCTGCCCTCTAGAGGGGGTCGCTCTCACTGCACCCAGTGCAGAATGCTGCCCTCTAGAGGGAGTCGCTCTCACTACACCCAGTGCAGAATGCTGCCCTCTACAGGGGGTCGCTCTCACTACACCCAGTGCAGAATGCTGCCCTCTAGAGGGGGTCGCTCTCACTGCACCCAGTGCAGAATGCTGCCCTCTAGAGGGGGTCGCTCTCACTACACCCAGTGCAGAATGCTGCCTCTAGAGGGGGTCACTCTCACTACACCCAGTGCAGAATGATGCCCCCTAGAGGGGGTCGCTCTCACTACACCCAGTGCAGAATGCTGCCTCTAGAGGGGGTCGCTCTCACTACACCCAGCGCAGAATGCTGCCCCTAGAGGGGGTCGCTCTCACTACACCCTGTTCAGAATACCATCCCCTAGAAGGGGTCGCTCTCACTACACCAGTGCAGAATGCTGCCCTCTAGAGGGGGTCGCTCTCACTACACCCGGTGCAGAATGCTGCCCTCTAGAGGGGGTCGCTCTCACTACACCCAGTGCAGAATGCTGCCCTCTAGAGGGGGTCGCTCTCACTACACCCAGTGCAGAATGCTGCCCTCTAGAGGGGGTCGCTCTCACTACACCCAGTGCAGAATGCTGCCCTCTAGAGGGGGTCGCTCTCACTGCACCCAGTGCAGAATGCTGCCCTCTAGAGGGAGTCGCTCTCACTACACCCAGTGCAGAATGCTGCCTCTAGAGGGGGTCACTCTCACTACACCCAGTGCAGAATGCTGCCCTCTAGAGGGGGCTGCTCTCACTACGCCCAGTGCAGAATGCTGCCCCCTAGAGGGGGTCGCTCTCACTACACCCAGTGCAGAATGCTGCCCTCTACAGGGGGTCGCTCTCACTACACCCAGTGCAGAATGCTGCCCTCTAGAGGGGGTCGCTCTCACTACACCCAGTGCAGAATGCTGCCTCTAGAGGGGGTCACTCTCACTACACCCAGTGCAGAATGCTGCCCTCTAGAGGGGGGTCGCTCTCACTACACCCAGTGCAGAATGCTGCCCTCTAGAGGGGGCCGCTCTCACTGCACCCAGTGCAGAATGCTGCCCTCTAGAGGGGGTCGCTCACACTACACCAGTGCAGAATGCTGCCCTCTAGAGGGGGTCGCTCTCACTACACCCAGTGCAGAATGCTGCCCTCTAGAGGGGGTCGCTCTCACTGCACCCAGTGCAGAATGCTGCCTCTAGAGGGGGTCGCTCTCACTACACCCAGTGCAGAATGCTGCCCTCTAGAGGGGTCGCTCTCTCTACACCCAGTGCAGAATGCTGCCCTCTAGAGGGGGTCGCTCTCACTACACCCAGTGCAGAATGCTGCCCTCTAGAGGGGTCGCTCTCTCTACACCCAGTGCAGAATGCTGCCCTCTAGAGGGGGTCGCTCTCACTACACCCAGTGCAGAATGCTGCCCTCTAGAGGGGGTCGCTCTCACTGCACCCAGGCAGAATGCTGCCCTCTACAGGGGGTCGCTCTCACTACACCCAGTGCAGAATGCTGCCCTCTAGAGGGGGCCGCTCTCACTGCACCCAGTACAGAATGCTGCCCTCCAGAGGGGGTCGCTCTCACTACACCCAGTGCAGAATGCTGCCCTCTAGAGGGGGTCGCTCTCACTACACCCAGTGCAGAATGCTGCCCCTAGAGGGGGTCGCTCTCACTATACCCAGTGCAGAATGCTGCCTCTAGAGGGGGTCGCTCTCGCTACACCCGGTGCAGAATGCTGCCCTCTACAGGGGATCGCTCTCACTACACCCAGTGCAGAATGCTGCCCCTAGAGGGGGTCGCTCTCACTATACCCAGTGCAGAATGCTGCCCCTAGAGGGGGGTCGCTCTCACTACACCCAGTGCAGAATGCTGCCCTCTAGAGGGGGGTCGCTCTCTCTACACCCAGTGCAGAATGCTGCCCTCCAGAGGGGGTCGCTCTCACTACACCCAGTGCAGAATGCTGCCCTCTAGAGGGGGGTCGCTCTCACTACACCAGTGCAGAATGCTGCCCCTAGAGGGGGTCGCTCTCACTACACCCAGTGCAGAATGCTGCCCTCTAGAGGGGGTCGCTCTCACTGCACCCAGTGCAGAATGCTGCCCTCCAGAGGGGGTCGCTCTCACTACACCCAGTGCAGAATGCTGCCCCTAGAGGGGGTCGCTCTCACTACACCCAGTGCAGAATGCTGCCCTCTAGAGGGGGCCGCTCACACTACACCCAGTGCAGAATGCTGCCCTCTAGAGGGGGTCGCTCTCACTACACCCAGTGCAGAATGCTGCCTCTAGAGGGGGTCGCTCTCACTACACCCAGTGCAGAATGCTGCCCTCTAGAGGGGGTCGCTCTCACTACACCCAGTGCAGAATGCTGCCCTCTAGAGGGGTCGCTCTCACTGCACCCAGTGCAGAATGCTGCCCCCAGAGGGGGCCGCTCTCACTGCACCCAGTGCAGAATGCTGCCTCTAGAGGGGGTCGCTCTCACTACACCCAGTGCTGCCTCTAGAGGGGGTCGCTCTCACTACACCCAGTGCAGAATGCTGCCTCTAGAGGGGGTCGCTCTCACTACACCCAGTGCAGAATGCTGCCCTCTAGAGGGGGTCGCTCTCTCTACACCCAGTGCAGAATGCTGCCCTCTAGAGGTGGTCGCTCTCACTACACCCAGTGCAGAATGCTGCCTCTAGAGGGGGTCGCTCTCACTACACCCAGTGCAGAATGCTGCCCTCCAGAGGGGGTCGCTCTCACTACACCCAGTGCAGAATGCTGCCCCTAGAGGGGGGTCGCTCTCACTACACCCAGTGCAGAATGCTGCCCTCTAGAGGGGGTCGCTCTCACTACACCCAGTGCAGAATGCTGCCCTCCAGAGGGGGTCGCTCTCACTACACCCAGTGCAGAATGCTGCCCTCTAGAGGGGGTCGCTCTCACTACACCCGGTGCAGAATGCTGCCCTCTAGAGGGGGGCGCTCTCACTACACCCAGTGTAGAATGCTGCCCTCTAGAGGGGGTCGCTCTCACTACACCCAGTGCAGAATGCTGCCCTCTAGAGGGGGTCGCTCTCACTACACCCAGTGCAGAATGCTGCCTCTAGAGGGGGTCGCTCTCTCTACACCCAGTGCAGAATGCTGCCCTCTAGAGGGGGGTCGCTCTCACTACACCCAGTGCAGAATGCTGCCCCTAGAGGGGGTCGCTCTCACTACACCCAGTGCAGAATGCTGCCCTCTAGAGGGGGTCGCTCTCACTACACCCAGTGCAGAATGCTGCCCTCTAGAGGGGGTCGCTCTCACTGCACCCAGTGCAGAATGCTGCCCTCCAGAGGGGGTCGCTCTCACTACACCAAGTGCAGAATGCTGCCCTCTAGAGGGGTCGCTCTCTCTACACCCAGTGCAGAATGCTGCCCCCTAGAGGGGGGTCGCTCTCACTACACCCAGTGCAGAATGCTGCCCTCTAGAGGGGGTCGCTCTCACTGCACCCAGTGCAGAATGCTGCCCTCTAGAGGGGGTCGCTCTCACTACACCCAGTGCAGAATGCTGCCTCTAGAGGGGGTCGCTCTCACTACACCCAGTGCAGAATGCTGCCCTCTAGAGGGGGTCGCTCTCTCTACACCCAGTGCAGAATGCTGCCCTCTAGAGGGGGTCGCTCTCACTGCACCCAGTGCAGAATGCTGCCCTCTAGAGGGGGGCGCTCCCACTACACCCAGTGCAGAATGCTGCCCTCTAGAGGGGGTCGCTCTCACTACACCCAGCACAGAATGCTGCCCTCCAGAGGGGGTCGCTCTCACTACACCCAGTGCAGAATGCTGCCTCTAGAGGGGGTCGCTCTCACTACACCCAGTGCAGAATGCTGCCCTCTAGAGGGGGTCGCTCTCTCTACACCCAGTGCAGAATGCTGCCCTCTAGAGGGGGTCGCTCTCACTGCACCCAGTGCAGAATGCTGCCCTCTAGAGGGGGGCGCTCTCACTACACCCAGTGCAGAATGCTGCCCTCTAGAGGGGGTCGCTCTCACTATACCCAGTGCAGAATGCTGCCCCCTAGAGGGGGTCGCTCTCACTACACCCAGTGCAGAATGCTGCCCTCTAGAGGGGGTCGCTCTCACTACACCCAGTGCAGAATGCTGCCCTCTAGAGGGGGTCGCTCTCTCTACACCCAGTGCAGAATGCTGCCCTCTAGAGGGGGTCGCTCTCACTACACCAGTGCAGAATGCTGCCCTCTAGAGGGGGTCGCTCTCTCTACACCCAGTGCAGAATGCTGCCCTCTAGAGGGGGTCGCTCTCTCTACACCCAGTGCAGAATGCTGCCCTCTAGAGGGGGTCGCTCTCACTGCACCCAGTGTAGAATGCTGCCCTCTACAGGGGGTCGCTCTCACTACACCCAGTGCAGAATGCTGCCCTCTAGAGGGGGTCGCTCTCACTACACCCAGTGCAGAATGCTGCCTCTAGAGGGGGTCACTCTCACTACACCCAGTGCAGAATGCTGCCCTCTAGAGGGGGTCGCTCTCACTGCACCCAGTGCAGAATGCTGCCCTCTAGAGGGGGTCGCTCTCTCTACACCCAGTGCAGAATGCTGCCTCTAGAGGGGGTCGCTCTCACTACACCCAGTGCAGAATGCTGCCTCTAGAGGGGGTCGCTCTCACTACACCCAGTGCAGAATGCTGCCCTCTAGAGGGGGTCGCTCTCTCTACACCCAGTGCAGAATGCTGCCCTCTAGAGGGGGTCGCTCTCACTACACCCAGTGCAGAATGCTGCCTCTAGAGGGGGTCACTCTCACTACACCCAGTGCAGAATGCTGCCCTCTAGAGGGGGTCGCTCTCACTGCACCCAGTGCAGAATGCTGCCCTCTAGAGGGGGTCGCTCTCTCTACACCCAGTGCAGAATGCTGCCCTCTAGAGGGGGTCGCTCTCACTACACCAGTGCAGAATGCTGCCCTCTAGAGGGGGTCGCTCTCACTACACCCAGTGCAGAATGCTGCCCTCTAGAGGGGGTCGCTCTCTCTACACCCAGTGCAGAATGCTGCCCCTAGAGGGGGTCGCTCTCACTGCACCCAGTGCAGAATGCTTCCCTCTAGAGGGGGTCGCTCTCACTACACCCTGTTCAGAATGCTGCCTCTAGAGGGGGTCGCTCTCACTACACCCAGTGCAGAATGCTGCCCCTAGAGGGGGTCGCTCTCACTACACCAGTGCAGAATGCTGCCCTCTAGAGGGGGTCGCTCTCACTGCACCCATTGCAGAATGCTGCCCTCCAGAGGGGGTCGCTCTCACTACACCCAGTGCAGAATGCTGCCCTCTAGAGGGGGTCGCTCTCACTACACCCAGTGCAGAATGCTGCCCTCTAGAGGGGGTCGCTCTCACTGCACCCAGTGCAGAATGCTGCCCTCTAGAGGGGGTCGCTCTCACTACACCCAGTGCAGAATGCTGCCCTCTAGAGGGGGTCGCTCTCACTACACCCAGTGCAGAATGCTGCCTCTAGAGGGGGTCGCTCTCACTACACCCAGTGCAGAATGCTGCCCTCTAGAGGGGGTCGCTCTCACTACACCCAGTGCAGAATGCTGCCCTCTAGCGGGGGTCGCTCTCACTACACCCAGTGCAGAATGCTGCCCTCTAGAGGGGGTCGCTCTCACTACACCCAGTGCAGAATGCTGCCCTCTAGCGGGGGTCGCTCTCACTACACCCAGTGCAGAATGCTGCCCTCTAGAGGGGGCCGCTCTCTCTACACCCAGTGCAGAATGCTGCCCTCTAGAGGGGGCCGCTCTCACTACACCCAGTGCAGAATGCTGCCCTCTAGAGGGGGGCGCTCTCACTACACCCAGTGTAGAATGCTGCCCTCTAGAGGGGGTCGCTCTCACTACACCCAGTGCAGAATGCTGCCCTCTAGAGGGGGTCGCTCTCACTACACCCAGTGCAGAATGCTGCCCTCTAGAGGGGGTCGCTCTCTCTACACCCAGTGCAGAATGCTGCCCTCTAGAGGGGGTCGCTCTCACTACACCCAGTGCAGAATGCTGCCCTCTAGAGGGGGTCGCTCTCACTACACCCAGTGCAGAATGCTGCCCTCTAGAGGGGGTCGCTCTCACTACACCCAGTGCAGAATGCTGCCCTCTAGAGGGGGTCGCTCTCACTACACCCAGTGTAGAATGCTGCCCTCTAGAGGGGGTCGCTCTCTCTACACCCAGTGCAGAATGCTGCCCTCCAGAGGGGGTCGCTCTCACTACACCCAGTGCAGAATGCTGCCCTCTAGAGGGGGTCGCTCTCACTACACCCAGTGCAGAATGCTGCCCCTAGAGGGGGTCGCTCTCACTACACCCAGTGCAGAATGCTGCCCTCTAGAGGGGGTCGCTCTCACTACACCCAGTGCAGAATGCTGCCCCTAGAGGGGGTCGCTCTCACTGCACCCAGTGCAGAATGCTGCCCTCTAGAGGGGGGCGCTCTCACTACACCCAGTGTAGAATGCTGCCCTCTAGAGGGGGTCGCTCTCACTACACCCAGTGCAGAATGCTGCCCTCTAGAGGGGGTCGCTCTCACTACACCCAGTGCAGAATGCTGCCCTCTAGAGGGGGTCGCTCTCTCTACACCCAGTGCAGAATGCTGCCCTCTAGAGGGGGTCGCTCTCACTACACCCAGTGCAGAATGCTGCCCTCTAGAGGGGGTCGCTCTCACTACACCCAGTGCAGAATGCTGCCCTCTAGAGGGGGTCGCTCTCACTACACCCAGTGCAGAATGCTGCCCTCTAGAGGGGGCCGCTCTCACTACACCCAGTGCAGAATGCTGCCCTCTAGAGGGGATCGCTCTCACTGCACCCAGTGCAGAATGCTGCCCTCTAGAGGGGGTCGCTCTCACTATACCCAGTGCAGAATGCTGCCCCCTAGAGGGGGTCGCTCTCACTACACCCAGTGCAGAATGCTGCCCTCTAGAGGGGGTCGCTCTCACTACACCCAGCGCAGAATGCTTCCCTCTAGAGGGGGTCGCTCTCACTACACCCAGTGCAGAATGCTGCCCTCTAGAGGGGGTCGCTCTCACTACACCCAGCGCAGAATGCTGCCTCTAGAGGGGGTCGCTCTCACTACACCCAGTGCAGAATGCTGCCCTCTAGAGGGGGTCGCTCTCACTACACCCAGCACAGAATGCTGCCCTCCAGAGGGGGGCGCTCTCACTACACCCAGTGCAGAATGCTGCCCTCTAGAGGGGGTCGCTCTCACTACACCCAGTGCAGAATGCTGCCTCTAGAGGGGGTCGCTCTCACTACACCCAGTGCAGAATGCTGCCCCTAGAGGGGGGTCGCTCTCACTACACCCAGTGCAGAATGCTGCCCTCTAGAGGGGGCCGCTCTCACTGCACCCAGTGCAGAATGCTGCCCCTAGAGGGGGTCGCTCTCACTACACCCAGCACAGAATGCTGCCCTCCAGAGGGGGTCGCTCTCACTACACCCAGTGCAGAATGCTGCCTCTAGAGGGGGTCGCTCTCACTACACCCAGTGCAGAATGCTGCCCCTAGAGGGGGGTCGCTCTCACTACACCCAGTGCAGAATGCTGCCCCCTAGAGGGGGCCGCTCTCACTACACCCAGTGCAGAATGCTGCCCTCTAGAGGGGGTCGCTCTCACTACACCCAGCACAGAATGCTGCCCTCCAGAGGGGGTCGCTCTCACTACACCCAGCGCAGAATGCTGCCCTCTAGAGGGGGTCGCTCTCACTACACCCAGTGCAGAATGCTGCCCTCTAGAGGGGGTCGCTCTCACTACACCCAGTGCAGAATGCTGCCCCTAGAGGGGGTCGCTCTCACTACACCAGTGCAGAATGCTGCCCTCTAGAGGGGGTCGCTCTCACTACACCTAGTGCAGAATGCTGCCCTCTAGAGGGGGCCGCTCTCACTGCACCCAGTGCAGAATGCTGCCCTCTAGAGGGGGCCGCTCTCCCTGCACCCAGTGCAGAATGCTGCCCCTAGAGGGGGTCGCTCTCACTACACCCAGTGCAGAATACTGCCCCTTGAGGGGGTCGCTCTCACTACACCAGTGCAGAATGCTGCCCTCTAGAGGGGGTCGCTCTCACTACACCCAGTGCAGAATGCTGCCCTCTAGAGGGGGCCGCTCTCACTGCACCCAGTGCAGAATGCTGCCCTCTAGAGGGGGCCGCTCTCACTGCACCCAGTGCAGAATGCTGCCCTCTAGAGGGGGCCGCTCTCACTGCACCCAGTGCAGAATGCTGCCCTCCAGAGGGGGTCGCTCTCACTACACCAGTGCAGAATGCTGCCCTCTAGAGGGGGTCGCTCTCACTACACCCAGTGCAGAATGCTGCCCTCTAGAGGGGGTCGCTCTCACTACACCCAGTGCAGAATGCTGCCTCTAGAGGGGGTCGCTCTCACTGCACCCAGTGCAGAATGCTGCCCTCGAGACGGGGCCGCTCTCACTGCACCCAGTGCAGAATGCTGCCTCTAGAGGGGGTCGCTCTCACTACACCCAGTGCAGAATGCTGCCCTCTAGAGGGGGTCGCTCTCACTACACCCAGTGCAGAATGCTGCCCTCTAGAGGGGGTCGCTCTCACTACACCCAGTGCAGAATGCTGCCTCTAGAGGGGGTCGCTCTCACTACACCCAGTGCAGAATGCTGCCCTCTAGAGGGGGTCGCTCTCACTACACCCAGTGCAGAATGCTGCCCCTAGAGGGGGTCGCTCTCACTGCACCCAGTGCAGAATGCTGCCTCTAGAGGGGGCCGCTCTCACTACACCCAGCGCAGAATGCTGCCCCTAGAGGGGGCCGCTCTCACTACACCCAGCGCAGAATGCTGCCCCTAGAGGGGGTCGCTCTCACTACACCCAGCGCAGAATGCTGCCCCTAGAGGGGGCCGCTCTCACTACACCCAGTGCAGAATGCTGCCCTCTAGAGGGGGTCGCTCTCACTACACCCAGTGCAGAATGCTGCCCTCCAGAGGGGGTCGCTCTCACTGCACCCAGTGCAGAATGCTGCCCTCTAGAGGGGGTCACTCTCACTGCACCCAGTGCAGAATGCTGCCCTCTAGAGGGGGTCGCTCTCACTGCACCCAGCGCAGAATGCTGCCCTCTAGAGGGGGTCGCTCTCACTGCACCCAGTGCAGAATGCTGCCCTCTAGAGGGGGTCGCTCTCACTACACCCAGTGCAGAATGCTGCCCTCTAGAGGGGGTCGCTCTCACTACGCCCAGTGCAGAATGCTGCCCTCTAGAGGGGGGTCGCTCTCACTACACCCAGTGCAGAATGCTGCCCCCTAGAGGGGGGTCGCTCTCACTACACCCAGTGCAGAATGCTGCCCCCTAGAGGGGGTCGCTCTCACTACACCAGTGCAGAATGCTGCCCCTAGAGGGGGTCGCTCTCACTACACCCAGTGCAGAATGCTGCCCTCTGGAGGGGGTCGCTCTCACTGCACCCAGTGCAGAATGCTGCCCTCTAGAGGGGGTCGCTCTCACTACACCCAGTGCAGAATGCTGCCCTCCAGAGGGGGTTGCTCTCACTACACCCGGTGCAGAATGCTGCCCTCTAGAGGGGGTCGCTCTCACTACACCCAGTGCAGAATGCTGCCCCCTAGAGGGGGGTCGCTCTCACTACACCCAGTGCAGAATGCTGCCCTCTGGAGGGGGTCGCTCTCACTGCACCCAGTGTAGAATGCTGCCCTCTAGAGGGGGCCGCTCACACTACACCCAGTGCAGAATGCTGCCCTCCAGAGGGGGTTGCTCTCACTACACCCAGTGCAGAATGCTGCCCCTAGAGGGGGTCGCTCTCACTACACCCAGTGCAGAATGCTGCCCTCTAGAGGGGGGTCGCTCTTACTACACCCAGTGCAGAATGCTGCCCCTAGAGGGGGTCGCTCTTACTACACCCAGTGCAGAATGCTGCCCTCCAGAGGGGGTTGCTCTCACTACACCCAGTGCAGAATGCTGCCCCTAGAGGGGGTCGCTCTCACTACACCCAGTGCAGAATGCTGCCCCTAGAGGGGGTCGCTCTCACTACACCCAGTGCAGAATGCTGCCCTCTGGAGGGGGTCGCTCTCACTGCACCCAGTGTAGAATGCTGCCCTCTAGAGGGGGCCGCTCTCACTGCACCCAGTGCAGAATGCTGCCCTCTAGAGGGGGTCGCTCTCACTACACCCAGTGCAGAATGCTGCCCTCTAGAGGGGGTCGCTCTCACTACACCCAGTGCAGAATGCTGCCCTCTAGAGGGGGTCGCTCTCACTACACCCAGTGCAGAATGCTGCCCTCTAGAGGGGGTCGCTCTCACTACACCAAGTGCAGAATGCTGCCCCTAGAGGGGGTCGCTCTCACTGCACCAAGTGCAGAATGCTGCCCCTAGAGGGGGTCGCTCTCACTACACCAGTGCAGAATGCTGCCCTCTAGAGGGGGTCGCTCTCTCTACACCCATTGCAGAATGCTGCCCTCTAGAGGGGGTCGCTCTCACTACACCCAGTGCAGAATGCTGCCCTCTAGAGGGGGTCGCTCTCACTACACCCAGTGCAGAATGCTGCCCTCTAGAGGGGGTCGCTCTCACTACACCCAGTGCAGAATGCTGCCCTCTAGAGGGGGTCGCTCTCACTACACCCGGTGCAGAATGCTGCCCTCCAGAGGGGGTCGCTCTCACTACACCCAGTGCAGAATGCTGCCCTCTAGAGGGGGTCGCTCTCACTACACCCGGTGCAGAATGCTGCCCTCTAGAGGGGGTCGCTCTCACTACACCCAGTGCAGAATGCTGCCCTCTAGAGGGGGTCGCTCTCACTACACCCAGCTCAGAATGCTGCCCTCTAGAGGTGGTCGCTCTCGCTACACCCAGTGCAGAATGCTGCCCTCTAGAGGGGGTCGCTCTCACTGCACCCAGTGCAGAATGCTGCCTCTAGAGGGGGTCGCTCTCACTACACCCAGTGCAGAATGCTGCCCCTAGAGGGGGTCGCTCTCACTGCACCAAGTGCAGAATGCTGCCCCTAGAGGGGGTCGCTCTCACTACACCAGTGCAGAATGCTGCCCTCTAGAGGGGGTCGCTCTCACTACACCCAGTGCAGAATGCTGCCCTCTAGAGGGGGTCGCTCTCTCTACACCCAGTGCAGAATGCTGCCCTCTAGAGGGGGCCGCTCTCACTGTACCCAGTGCAGAATGCTGCCCTCTAGAGGGGGTCGCTCTCTCTACACCCAGTGCAGAATGCTGCCCTCTAGAGGGGGCCGCTCTCACTGTACCCAGTGCAGAATGCTGCCCTCTAGAGGGGGTCGCTCTCACTACACCCAGTGCAGAATGCTGCCTCTAGAGGGGGTCGCTCTCACTACACCCAGTGCAGAATGCTGCCCTCTAGAGGGGGTCGCTCTCACTACACCCAGTGCAGAATGCTGCCCTCTAGAGGGGGGTCGCTCTCACTACACCAGTGCAGAATGCTGCCCTCTGGAGGGGGTCGCTCTCACTACACCCAGTGCAGAATGCTGCCCTCTAGAGGGGGTCGCTCTCACTACACCCAGTGCAGAATGCTGCCTCTAGAGGGGGTCGCTCTCACTGCACCCAGTGCAGAATGCTGCCCCTAGAGGGGGTCGCTCTCACTGTACCCAGTGCAGAATGCTGCCCTCTAGAGGGGGTTGCTCTCACTACACCCAGTGCAGAATGCTGCCCCTAGAGGGGGTCGCTCTCACTACACCCAGTGCAGAATGCTGCCCTCTAGAGGGGGTCGCTCTCACTACACCCAGTGCAGAATGCTGCCCTCTAGAGGGGGTCGCTCTCACTACACCCAGTGCAGAATGCTGCCCTCTAGAGGGGGTTGCTCTCACTACACCCAGTGCAGAATGCTGCCCCTAGAGGGGGTCGCTCTCACTACACCCAGTGCAGAATGCTGCCTCTAGAGGGGGTCGCTCTCACTAGGCTCCGTGCGGAATGCTGCCCTCTAGAGGGGGTCGCTCTCACTACTCCCTGTTCAGAATGCTGCCCCTAGAGGGGGTCGCTCTCACTACACCCAGTGCAGAATGCTGCCCCTAGAGGGGGTCGCTCTCACTGCACCCAGTGCAGAATGCTGCCCTCTAGAGGGGGTCGCTCTCACTATACCCAGTGCAGAATGCTGCCCCCTAGAGGGGGTCGCTCTCACTACACCAGTGCAGAATGCTGCCCTCTAGAGGGGGTCGCTCTTACTACTCCCTGTTCAGAATGCTGCCTCTAGAGGGGGTCGCTCTCACTACACCCAGTGCAGAATGCTGCCCTCTAGAGGGGGGTCGCTCTCACTGCACCCAGTGCAGAATGCTGCCCTCCAGAGGGGGTCGCTCTCACTACACCCAGTGCAGAATGCTGCCTCTAGAGGGGGTCGCTCTCACTACACCCAGTGCAGAATGCTGCCCCTAGAGGGGGTCGCTCTCACTACACCCAGTGCAGAATGCTGCCCTCTAGAGGGGTCGCTCTCTCTACACCCAGTGCAGAATGCTGCCCTCTAGAGGGGGTCGCTCTCACTGTACCCAGTGCAGAATGCTGCCCTCTAGAGGGGGTTGCTCTCACTACACCCAGTGCAGAATGCTGCCCCTAGAGGGGGTCGCTCTCACTACACCCAGTGCAGAATGCTGCCCTCTAGAGGGGGTCGCTCTCACTACACCCAGTGCAGAATGCTGCCCTCCAGAGGGGGTTGCTCTCACTACACCCAGTGCAGAATGCTGCCCTCTAGAGGGGGTCGCTCTCACTACACCCAGTGCAGAATGCTGCCTCTAGAGGGGGTCGCTCTCTCTACACCCAGTGCAGAATGCTGCCCTCTAGAGGGGGCCGCTCTCACTACACCGAGTGCAGAATGCTGCCCTCTAGAGGGGGTCGCTCTCACTACACCCAGTGCAGAATGCTGCCCTCTAGAGGGGGTCGCTCTCACTACACCCAGTGCAGAATGCTGCCCTCTAGAGGGGGTCGCTCTCACTACACCCAGTGCAGAATGCTGCCTCTAGAGGGGGTCGCTCTCTCTACACCCAGTGCAGAATGCTGCCCTCCAGAGGGGGTCGCTCTCACTACACCCAGTGCAGAATGCTGCCTCTAGAGGGGGTCGCTCTCTCTACACCCAGTGCAGAATGCTGCCCTCCAGAGGGGGTCGCTCTCACTACACCCAGTGCAGAATGCTGCCCTCTAGAGGGGGTCGCTCTCACTACACCAGTGCAGAATGCTGCCCTCTAGAGGGAGTCGCTCTCTCTACACCCAGTGCAGAATGCTGCCCTCTAGAGGGGGCCGCTCTCTCTACACCCAGTGCAGAATGCTGCCCCCAGAGGGGGTCGCTCTCACTACACCCAGTGCAGAATGCTGCCCTCTAGAGGGGGTCACTCTCACTGCACCCAGTGCAGAATGCTGCCCCTAGAGGGGGTCGCTCTCACTGCCCCCAGTGCAGAATGCTGCCCCTAGAGAGGGGTCGCTCTCACTACACCCAGTGCAGAATGCTGCCCTCTAGAGGGGGGTCGCTCTCTCTACACCCAGTGCAGAATGCTGCCCTCTAGAGGGGGTCGCTCTCACTGCACCCAGTGCAGAATGCTGCCCTCTAGAGGGGGTCGCTCTCACTACACCCAGTGCAGAATGCTGCCCTCTAGAGGGGGTCGCTCTCACTGCACCCAGTGCAGAATGCTGCCCTCTAGAGGGGGTCGCTCACACTACACCCAGTGCAGAATGCTGCCCTCTAGAGGGGGTCGCTCTCACTACACCCAGTGCAGAATGCTGCCCTCTAGAGGGGGTCGCTCTCTCTACACCCAGTGCAGAATGCTGCCCTCTAGAGGGGGTCGCTCTCACTACACCCAGTGCAGAATGCTGCCCTCTAGAGGGGGTCGCTCTCACTACACCCAGTGCAGAATGCTGCCCTCTAGAGGGGGTCGCTCTCACTGCACCCAGTGTAGAATGCTGCCCTCTAGAGGGGGTCGCTCTCACTACACCCAGTGCAGAATGCTGCCCTCTAGAGGGGGTCGCTCTCACTACACCCAGTGCAGAATGCTTCCCTCTAGAGGGGGTCGCTCTCACTACACCCAGTGCAGAATGCTGCCCTCTAGAGGGGGTCGCTCTCACTACACCCAGCGCAGAATGCTGCCCTCTAGAGGGGGTCGCTCTCACTGCACCCAGTGCAGAATGCTGCCTCTAGAGGGGGTCGCTCTCACTACACCAGTGCAGAATGCTGCCCTCTAGAGGGGGTCGCTCTCTCTACACCCAGTGCAGAATGCTGCCTCTAGAGGGGGTCGCTCTCACTACACCCAGTGCAGAATGCTGCCCTCTAGAGGGGGTCGCTCTCACTACACCCAGTGCAGAATGCTGCCTCTAGAGGGGGTCGCTCTCACTACACCAGTGCAGAATGCTGCCCTCTAGAGGGAGTCGCTCTCTCTACACCCAGTGCAGAATGCTGCCCTCTAGAGGGGGTCGCTCTCACTACACCCAGCGCAGAATGCTGCCCTCTAGAGGGGGTCGCTCTCACTGCACCCAGCGCAGAATGCTGCCCTCTAGAGGGGGTCGCTCTCACTGCACCCAGTGCAGAATGCTGCCCTCTAGAGGGGGTCGCTCTCACTGCACCCAGTGCAGAATGCTGCCTCTAGAGGGGGGTCGCTCTCACTACACCAGTGCAGAATGCTGCCCCTAGAGGGGGTCGCTCTCACTACGCCCAGTGCAGAATGCTGCCTCTAGAGGGGGGTCGCTCTCACTACACCAGTGCAGAATGCTGCCCCTAGAGGGGGTCGCTCTCACTACACCCAGTGCAGAATGCTGCCTCTAGAGGGGGGTCGCTCTCACTACACCAGTGCAGAATGCTGCCCCTAGAGGGGGTCGCTCTCACTACACCCAGTGCAGAATGCTGCCCTCTAGAGGGGGTCGCTCTCACTACACCCAGTGCAGAATGCTGCCCTCTAGAGGGGGTCGCTCTCACTGCACCCAGTGCAGAATGCTGCCCTCTAGAGGGGGTCGCTCTCACTACACCCAGTGCAGAATGCTGCCCTCTAGAGGGGGTCGCTCTCACTACACCCAGTGCAGAATGCTGCCCTCTAGAGGGGGTCGCTCTCACTACACCCAGTGCAGAATGCTGCCTCTAGAGGGGGTCGCTCTCACTACACCCGGTGCAGAATGCTGCCCTCTAGAGGGGGTCGCTCTCACTACACCCAGTGCAGAATGCTGCCCTCTAGAGGGGGTCGCTCTCTCTACACCCAGTGCAGAATGCTGCCCCTAGAGGGGGTCGCTCTCACTACACCCAGTGCAGAATGCTGCCCTCTAGAGGGGGTCGCTCTCACTACACCCAGTGCAGAATGCTGCCCTCTAGAGGGGGTCGCTCTCTCTACACCCAGTGCAGAATGCTGCCCTCTAGAGGGGGCGCTCTCACTACACCCAGCGCAGAATGCTGCCCCTAGAGGGGGTCGCTCTCACTACACCCAGTGCAGAATGCTGCCTCTAGAGGGGGTCGCTCTCACTACACCCAGTGCAGAATGCTGCCCTCTAGAGGGGGTCGCTCTCTCTACACCCAGTGCAGAATGCTGCCCTCTAGAGGGGGTCGCTCTCTCTACACCCAGTGCAGAATGCTGCCCTCTAGAGGGGGTCGCTCTCACTGCACCCAGTGCAGAATGCTGCCTCTAGAGGGGGTCGCTCTCACTACACCCAGTGCAGAATGCTGCCCTCTAGAGGGGGCCGCTCTCACTACACCCAGTGCAGAATGCTGCCCCCTAGAGGGGGTCGCTCTCACTACACCCAGTGCAGAATGCTGCCCTCTAGAGGGGGGTCGCTCTCACTACACCCAGTGCAGAATGCTGCCCCCTAGAGGGGGTCGCTCTCACTACACCCAGTGCAGAATGCTGCCCTCTAGAGGGGGCCGCTCTCACTACACCCAGTGCAGAATGCTGCCCCCTAGAGGGGGCCGCTCTCACTACACCCAGTGCAGAATGCTGCCTCTCAAGGGGGTCGCTCTCTCTACACCCAGTGCAGAATGCTGCCTCTAGAGGGGGTCGCTCTCACTGCACCCAGTGAAGAATGCTGCCCTCTAGAGGGGGTCGCTCTCACTGCACCCAGTGCAGAATGCTGCCCTCTAGAGGGGGTCGCTCTCACTGCACCCAGTGCAGAATGCTGCCCTCTAGAGGGGGTCACTCTCACTACACCCAGTACAGAATGCTGCCCTCCAGAGGGGGTCGCTCTCACTACACCCAGTGCAGAATGCTGCCCTCTAGAGGGGGTCGCTCTCTCTACACCCAGTGCAGAATGCTGCCCTCTAGAGGGGGTCGCTCTCACTACACCCAGTGCAGAATGCTGCCCTCTAGAGGGGGTCGCTCTCACTACACCCAGTGCAGAATGCTGCCCTCTGGAGGGGGTCGCTCTCACTACACCCAGTGCAGAATGCTGCCCCCAGAGGGGGTCGCTCTCACTGCACCCAGTGCAGAATGCTGCCTCTAGAGGGGGTCGCTCGCTCTACACCCAGTGCAGAATGCTGCCCTCTAGAGGGGGTCGCTCTCACTACACCCAGTGCAGAATGCTGCCCTCTAGAGGGGGTCGCTCTCTCTACACCCAGTGCAGAATGCTGCCCTCTAGAGGGGGTCGCTCTCACTACACCCAGTGCAGAATGCTGCCTCTAGAGGGGGTCGCTCTCACTACACCCAGTGCAGAATGCTGCCCTCTAGAGGGGGTCGCTCTCTCTACACCCAGTGCAGAATGCTGCCCTCTAGAGGGGGTCGCTCTCTCTACACCCAGTGCAGAATGCTGCCCTCTAGAGGGGGTCGCTCTCACTACACCCAGTGCAGAATGCTGCCCTCCAGAGGGGGTCGCTCTCACTACACCCAGTGCAGAATGCTGCCCTCTAGAGGGGGTCGCTCTCGCTACACCCAGTGCAGAATGCTGCCCTCCAGAGGGGGTCGCTCTCACTACACCCAGTGCAGAATGCTGCCTCTAGAGGGGGTCGCTCTCCCTACACCCAGTGCAGAATGCTGCCCCTAGAGGGGGTCGCTCTCACTACACCCAGTGCAGAATGCTGCCTCTAGAGGGGGTCGCTCTCACTACACCCAGTGCAGAATGCTGCCCCTAGAGGGGGTCGCTCTCACTACACCCTGTTCAGAATACCATCCCCTAGAAGGGGTCGCTCTCACTACACCAGTGCAGAATGCTGCCCTCTAGAGGGGGTCGCTCTCACTACACCCAGTGCAGAATGCTGCCCCTAGAGGGGGCCGCTCTCACTACACCCAGTGCAGAATGCTGCCCTCTAGAGGGGGCCGCTCTCACTACACCCAGTGCAGAATGCTGCCCCTAGAGGGGGTCGCTCTCACTACACCCAGTGCAGAATGCTGCCCTCTAGAGGGGGTCGCTCTCACTACACCCAGTGCAGAATGCTGCCCTCTAGAGGGGGTCGCTCTCACTACACCCAGTGCAGAATGCTGCCCCTAGAGGGGGTCGCTCTCACTACACCCAGTGCAGAATGCTGCCCCTAGAGGGGGTCGCTCTCACTACACCAGTGCAGAATGCTGCCCTCTAGAGGGGGGTCGCTCTCACTACACCCAGTGCAGAATGCTGCCCTCTAGAGGGGGTCGCTCTCACTACACCCAGTGCAGAATGCTGCCCTCTAGAGGGGGTCGCTCTCACTACACCCAGTGCAGAATGCTGCCCCTAGAGGGGGTCGCTCTCACTACACCCAGTGCAGAATGCTGCCCCTAGAGGGGGTCGCTCTCACTACACCAGTGCAGAATGCTGCCCCCTAGAGGGGGTCGCTCTCACTACACCAGTGCAGAATGCTGCCCCTAGAGGGGGTCGCTCTCACTACACCCAGTGCAGAATGCTGCCCCTAGAGGGGGTCGCTCTCACTACACCAGTGCAGAATGCTGCCCCCTAGAGGGGGTCGCTCTCACTACACCCAGTGCAGAATGCTGCCCCTAGAGGGGGCCGCTCTCACTACACCCAGTGCAGAATGCTGCCCTCTAGAGGGGGTCGCTCTCACTACACCAGTGCAGAATGCTGCCCCCTAGAGGGGGTCGCTCTCACTACACCCAGTGCAGAATGCTGCCCCTAGAGGGGGCCGCTCTCACTACACCCAGTGCAGAATGCTGCCCTCTAGAGGGGGTCGCTCTCACTACACCAGTGCAGAATGCTGCCTCTAGAGGGGGGTCGCTCTCACTACACCCAGTGCAGAATGCTGCCCTCTAGAGGGGGTCGCTCTCACTACACCCAGTGCAGAATGCTGCCCTCTAGAGGGGGTCACTCTCACTACACCCAGTGCAGAATGCTGCCCTCTAGAGGGGGTCGCTCTCTCTACACCCAGTGCAGAATGCTGCCCTCTAGAGGGGGTCGCTCTCTCTACACCCAGTGCAGAATGCTGCCCTCTAGAGGGGGCCGCTCTCACTACACCCAGTGCAGAATGCTGCCCTCTAGAGGGGGTCGCTCTCTCTACACCCAGTGCAGAATGCTGCCCTCTAGAGGGGGTCGCTCTCTCTACACCCAGTGCAGAATGCTGCCTCTAGAGGGGGTCGCTCTCACTACACCCAGTGCAGAATGCTGCCTCTAGGGGGGGCCGCTCTCACTACACCCACTGCAGAATGCTGCCCTCTAGAGGGGGTCGCTCTCTCTACACCCAGTGCAGAATGCTGCCCCTAGAGGGGGTCGCTCTCACTACACCCTGTGCAGAATGCTGCCCTCTAGAGGGGGTCGCTCTCACTACACCCAGTGCAGAATGATGCCCCCTAGAGGGGGTCGCTCTCACTACACCCAGTGCAGAATGCTGCCCCTAGAGGGGGTCGCTCTCACTACACCCAGTGCAGAATGCTGCCCCTAGAGGGGGTCGCTCTCACTGCACCCAGTGTAGAATGCTGCCCTCTAGAGGGGGTCGCTCTCTCTACACCCAGTGCAGAATGCTGCCCTCTAGAGGGGGGTCGCTCTCACTGCACCCAGTGCAGAATGCTGCCCTCTAGAGGGGGTCGCTCTCTCTACACCCAGTGCAGAATGCTGCCCTCTAGAGGGGGTCGCTCTCACTACACCCAGTGCAGAATGCTGCCCCTAGAGGGGGTTGCTCTCACTACACCCAGTGCAGAATGCTGCCCTCTAGAGGGGGTCGCTCTCACTACACCCAGTGAAGAATGCTGCCTCTAGAGGGGGTCGCTCTCTCTACACCCAGTGCAGAATGCTGCCCTCTAGAGGGGGTCGCTCTCACTACACCCAGTGCAGAATGCTGCACCTAGAGGGGGTCGCTCTCACTACACCCAGCGCAGAATGCTGCCCTCTAGAGGGGGTCGCTCTCTCTACACCCAGTGCAGAATGCTGCCCTCTAGAGGGGGTCGCTGTCACTACACCCAGTGCAGAATGCTGCCCTCTAGAGGGGGTCGCTCTCACTACACCCAGTGCAGAATGCTGCCCTCTAGAGGGGGTCGCTCTCACTGCACCCAGTGCAGAATGCTGCCCTCTAGAGGGGGTCGCTCTCACTACACCCAGTGCAGAATGCTGCCCTCTAGAGGGGGTCGCTCTCACTACACCCAGTGCAGAATGCTGCCCTCTAGAGGGGGTCGCTCTCACTGCACCCAGTGCAGAATGCTGCCCTCTAGAGGGGGTCGCTCTCACTACACCCAGTGCAGAATGCTGCCCTCTATAGGGGGTCGCTCTCACTACACCCAGTGCAGAATGCTGCCTCTAGAGGGGGTCGCTCTCTCTACACCCAGCGCAGAATGCTGCCCTCTAGAGGGGGTCGCTCTCACTACACCCAGTGCAGAATGCTGCCCTCTAGAGGGGGCCGCTCTCACTACACCCAGTGCAGAATGCTGCCCTCTAGAGGGGGTCGCTCTCACTGCACCCAGTGCAGAATGCTGCCCCCCTCAGGGGGTCGCTCTCACTACACCCAGTGCAGAATGCTGCCCTCTAGAGGGGGGTCGCTCTCACTGCACCCAGTGTAGAATGCTGCCCTCTAGAGGGGGTCGCTCTCACTGCACCCAGTGTAGAATGCTGCCCTCTAGAGGGGGTCGCTCTCACTACACCCAGTGCAGAATGCTGCCCTCTAGAGGGGGTCGCTCTCACTGCACCCAGTGCAGAATGCTGCCCTCTAGAGGGGGTCGCTCTCACTGCACCCAGTGCAGAATGCTGCCCTCTAGAGGGGGTCGCTCTCACTACTCCCTGTTCAGAATACCAGCCCCTAGAAGGGGGTTGCTCTCACTACGCCCAGTGCAGAATGCCAGCAGCTGAGAGGTCTAGGAGAAGTAGTGTAGCATCCCATTGTGGTCTATAGTGTTTTTTAAGGTGGCGATGAGGGCAGATTCTGTGCCTCTTCCTATACAGAATCCTGTTTGAAAGTCGGAAAGTATGGAGTTATCTTCAATGAATGGAGACATCTGGGCGAACGCTGCTCTTTCTATCAGTTTGCCCAGGATAGGTCCATTTGTAATTGGTCTGTGGTTCTCAAGGTCAAGCAGGTCCAGTTTAATTTGTTTTTAGAATGGGCGTATGTATGCCTCTTTTTGGTATTCTGGAAAGATTCGAGCTGCTAAGGAATTATTGATAATTGTTTTTATTGGTATGGCGACAGAGGTAGTTAGAAGAATGTTCAAAAATATTTGTGGTGGACAAGGGTCAGAAGGGCAGTGTTCTCTGTGGATTGGTGTCTATAAGTAGGTTGCCCATTTATGCATTGAGGTCTCTGTGTAATGTTGGTGTGTTAGACGGGAACCCAGAGGGTCGGCCGAATACGGAGGGAGAGGCCTCCGATGAGGGCCGTCTCCTGCGATCGTACAGACAGGTCACTTCCCTCCCCACAGATAGACACCACACAAGGATGAGTTCAACACTTTATATAAGGTTCGTACGGCAAGGTTATCAGCGATACAGGAGATATCGGACTCGAGGGTCCTCTCAATTCTAGTCTCTGTAGGAAAAAGGGGGTAGCGGGACAGTCTTGGTACCGGGTCGGTACAGGAGGTGGTAGGAGGTGAGCTCACAATCCTCGAGCTGGAGAGTCTGCAAGGTCGGGCCGCGGCAGCGCCAGCTGGCTAGGATGAAATCTCCCCGAAGGGGGGCCGCGGCAGCGCCAGCAGGCCAAGACGAGGGTTTCACGAGGCAGGGGGGCCGCGGCAGCGCCAGCAGGCCAAGACGATGGTTTCACGAGGCAGAGGGCCGCGGCAGCGCCAGCAGGCCAAGACGATGGTTTCACGAGGCAGAGGGCCGCGGCAGCGCCAGCAGGCCAAGACGATGGTTTCACGAGGCAGAGGGCCGCGGCAGCGCCAGCAGGCCAAGACAATGGTTTCACGAGGCAGAGCTACGGCAGCGCCGGTAGTCCGTCAAGGATGAGTTCTTCTCGGTGTCTCTCGACTCCAGGATACAACTGCCTTCCTGGTCTGGCACTGCCCCAGTTATAGGTCTGGTCCCCTTTGATGTCCGGACCCTCGCGCCTGGGGGCCGGGAGGTCCGGGATGAGGGAGTCCAGACACCCAGCAGGGGGGTGGAGCCATCGCCCAGGGCGGCCGGGGGTGATCGACACCTGGCGGAGGAGAGCCGTTGACGATCCCTGCTCCCATTGACCCGCCAAGTGGTTGTTCTACCTCCTGGGGGGAGGTTGGTGCCTCGATGTCGGGGCCGGCCCAGGCCCAGGGTGAGGGTCGAGTTGAGGCCACGCGGCCTCGTGCTGTAGTACCCAAAGATGGCGGCTGGGCCGGGGTCATGGTGTGGATGGTGACCAGGGCCAGCCGGTTCCGGAGCGGGAGTCTTGTCGTGGATGGATTGCGGATTACTTCGAGGGTCTCCGGGGGCTCTGGCTGGGGATTCCGGGAGAGCCAGGGTCCGGGCCCCGTCGTGGGGAGGGGGGGACAGCCCGACCACGTGGCCTGTCCAACATGCGTCCCCCCCAGCTGAAGGCGGGGAGAGTCAGCCATCCTCCTGGGGACTCTCCTCGCTGAGGCGGAAAAAGCGTGACAGGCCGTCTGCGTTGGCGTGGTCCTGGCCTGGACGATGTTCCACCGTGAAGTCCATCCCCTGCAGGGAGATGGACCAGCGCAACAGCTTCGGGTTCTCCCCCCGCATTTGCATCAGCCATTGCAGGGGTCGGTGGTCTGTCTGCACCCGGAAGTGGGTGCCGAAGAGGTAGGGTCGGAGCTTTTTGAGGGCCCAGACTACGGCGAAGGCCTCCCTCTCGATGGTGCTCCATCGCTGTTCTCTGGCTAGTAGCCGCCGGCTGATGAAGGCCACTGGTTGATCGATCCCCTCGGGGTTGAGTTGAGAGAGGACGGCCCCCACGCCATGATCGGAGGCGTCCGTCTGTACAATGAATTCCCGGCTGTAGTCGGGAGCCTGGAGCACGGGGGCCGTGCACATGGCGGTCTTCAATCTCTCGAAGGCCGATTGGCAGTCCGGGGTCCAGTTGACTGTTTTGGGGCTCTTCTTGGAGGTGAGCTCTGTGAGAGGCCCCACGATGCTGCCATAGTCCTTCACGAACCGCCGGTAGTATCCGGTGAGCCCCAGGAAGGCCCGGACCTCCGTTTGGGTCGTAGGGGGTTGCCAGGCCTGGATGGCAGCAATCTTGAGCTGGAGGGGGGCCACCAGCCCGCTTCCCACTTGGTGTCCCAGGTATGTCACGGACCCTTGGCCAACCTGGCATTTGCTGGCTTTGATGGTGAGCCCGGCCTGCTGGAGGGCGTGTAGAACTTCCCGCAGGTGACGGAGGTGATCGGTCCAATGGTGGCTGTACACAGCAATGTCGTCCAGGTAGGCGGCGCTGAATCCTTCGAGGCCCGCCAGAACCTGGTTCACAAGCCTTTGAAACGTTGCCGGAGCGTTTTTCATGCCGAAGGGCATCACTTTAAAGTGGTAGTGACCGTCCGGGGTAGAGATGGCGGATCGTTCTTGGGCCCTAGGGGTGAGGCCGATCTGCCAGTAGCCCGCTGTTAGGTCGAAGATGCTCAGGTAGCGGGCGGCCCCCATCCGGTCAATTAGCTCATCTGCCCGGGGGATGGGGTGAGCGTCGGTCCTGGTAACGGCATTCAGCCCCCGATAGTCCACGCAAAACCGGAGCTCAGGGGCAACGCCCGGGGCGGCCGCCTTGGGGACCAGGACGACAGGGCTGGCCCAGGGGCTGTCAGAAGGTTCGATCACTCCTAGGGCCAGCATCTTGGATACCTCGGTCTGGATGCAGGCGCGCACCCGGTCTGGTACGCGGTACGCCCGGTGTCGAATAGGGGGGCTGGCCCCGGTGTCCACATCGTGAAGGCACCAGGGGGTGACCCCGGGTGTGAGGGAGAATAGGGAGGCGAACCGCCTCAGGAGGGCTTGACAGTCTTGGCGTTGCTCCGGGGACAAGGCCTCGGAGAGTTGGACCCCTTCCACTGAGCCATCTTGCTCGAGGGTCCTCAGTAGGTCCGGAAGGGGATCGGAGTCTTCTTCCGTCCCATTATCTGTAGCCATCAGGAGGCTGAGTTCCGATCGCACAAAATGGGGCTTGAGTCTGTTGGCGTGGAGGACCCGTAGAGGGTTCCGGGCGGTTTCCATGTCGATTAAATAGGTGACGGGCCCCTTGCGTTCGATCACCTTGAAGGGCCCGGACCATTTGTCTTGTAGCGCACAGGGTTCAACCGGGGACATCACCCAGACCTCTTGTCCCGGCTCGAACTCAATGGAGGAAGCGTGCTGATCGTACCATCTCTTCATGTCCTCCTGACTGGCTTCTAGGTTGGCTTTTGCAGTCTCTCGGAATCGCCGGGTCTGGTTGCGAAGGGCCAGGAGGTACTTGTAGACGTCCGGGGGAGTTTTCTGGGGGGGCTGCTCCCAACCTTCCTTGACTAGGATGAGGGGGCCCCGGACGGGGTGCCCGTACAGGAGTTCAAATGGGCTGAAGCCGAGGGATTTCTGCGGGACCTCCCGATAGGCAAACAGGAGGCATGGAAGTAGCACGTCCCACTGGCGTCGAAGGGGTTCCTCTAGGCCCATAATCATTCCCTTGAGGGTGCGGTTGAACCTCTCGACCAGTCCGTTTCCTTGCGGGTGATAGGGGGTCGTGAATTTGTAGGTGACCCTGCATTGTTGCCAGAGAGACTTCATATATCTGGAGATAAAGTTCGTGCCCCTGTCGCTGACGACCTCCCGGGGGAACCCCACCCGGGAGAAGATCCCCATCAGGGCTCGGCCCACCACGGGGGCCGTCACAGTCCGAAGAGGGCTGGCCTCGGGATAGCGGGTGGCGTGGTCCACTAGGACCAGGATGAACCGGTGTCCTTGGGCGGTTCGGGGGTCCAGGGGCCCCACAATGTCTATTCCCACGCGTTCGAACGGGGTGGTGACAACAGGAAAGGGTTGTAGGGGTGCTTTGATCTTTCAGCCACTTTTTCCGCTGGCCTGGCAGGTGGGGCAGGCCTTGCAGTGGTTGCTGACGTCCTTTCGCATTTGGGGCCAGTAAAAGTGGGTCACCAGGCGGTCGTAGGTTTTGTCTTGCCCCAGGTGTCCGGCAAGGGGGACATCGTGGGCTAAGTTCAGGAGAAAATCTCTGAAGCGAAGGGGCACCACCAGCACCCGACTGGCTCCTAGTTCTGCAATTCTCTGCTCGCTGTAGAGCAGGTCCTGGTCCCAGTAAACTCAGTGGGTCCCCGAGGTATCCCCTATGCTTTGGGCAAGGGCTTGCTGCCGGAGTCCCTCGAGGGACGGACATGTTCTCTGCTCATCCCGGAATTGTTCCTGGGTGGGACCCCCCTCCTGACGCCACTGTGCCAGGTCAGGGACGTCCCGAAGCTGGTCGGATCCTTCTTCTGTTTGGGTCGAGGGACTGGCTTCTGGGGCGGTCTCCTCTTGGGTGAGCGCGGGAGGAGGTTCCGGCCACTCGGGCTCTTCGGGACTGGGGACGGCGCGGGCGGTCATGGACCGTGTCGTGACGCAGACCCATTCGGGAAGGCCCAGCATCCCCAGGTGTTCTCTCCGTTCGACGGCTGCCCAGGGAGAACTTTCGAGGTCGTTTCCTAGGAGGCAATCCACGGGGGCATCATCGCAGACAGTCACTTTTAGCATCCCGGATACTCCTCCCCATTCGAAGGGGACACAGGCCATACGACACAGACTTTCTGAGTTGTCTGCTGATCGGACAGGGCACAGAATGTTCGGTAAGATTTGTTCTGGAGTAACCAGGTGGCATCGGACCGCGGTTACACTGGCCCCGGTGTCGCGGAGGGCTTCGGCCCGGCGGCCATTAATGTTGACCCACTGGCTGTACTTCTGCGTGTTGGCGGGAAGGGGAGCCCGCGGAATCATATCTCTCTCCCCCAAGCAGACCAGGGACATGGCGGCCGGTGCCCACTCAGGCTGGTCGGTCTCGTACTCTTCTTGGTCTTCCGGGACTGGTTCTCCCCCTAGGGCGGCCGCTGCGACCTGGCGGGGGGTAGCGTTCTGGTTCCTTGGGCAGTTGGGATCATTGGCGTAGTGGCCGGATCGTTGGCATCGGTGGCACATAATGTTGGCCCGGAAGCCGGGCCGGATGGGCGGGCTCCCCCTGCCGGCCGGGGCTGAGGGGTTGCTTGCGGGAGTCATGGGGCCGGGGTCTCTCCCCCGACCCTGGCCTCCCCCTCCTCCCCGGGGGCGATGGGGCCCTTGGTAAGGTCTGTGCGATTCGCTGGGCCCGTTCCGGCCAACTCGTGTGCTTTCCCACCGGTCGGCTTCGGCGGCGAGTTGTCGAGGTTCGGTTAGTTTACTGTCCAAGAGGTGTTGCCGGAGTTCAACGAAGCAGTTGTTAGAAAGGTGCTCCCATACGATAAGGTCGAAAAGTTGTTCGTAGGTGGTCACTTTGCTGCCCTTGATCCACCCCTCGAAAGCTCGGCTAAAGAAGTTCACGTACTCCACCCAAGTCGTACCCGGGATCCGTTTGCAGTCGCGGAACCGCTGGCGGTACATCTCGGGTGTGAGTCCGTATCGAGTGAGGAGGGCGGCCTTCATGTGGTCGTAGGATGTCATCAGATGGTCCGGGAGTTGCAGCAGGGCGTCTCGCCCTTCGTTGACAAACCTCCCCCATAACCCGGCTCCCCAGTCGCTCCGGGGAATCCGGTGGGAGGTCATGGCTACCTCATAGGCTTTAAACCACTGCTGAATATCATCGTTCTTGTAGTACTCCCTGATGACATCTTTGGGGATGTGAACCTTGGGCTCGGTAGAGGCAGGCAGGTTCGGGCGTTCGGGGACCCCGAGCTCTTTATTCTGTTTCTGAATTTCCAGTTCCTTGAGGTTGCGCTCATGTTCGTAGGCTAGCTTCTTTTCCTCTAGCTCTCTCTGTTTTTGCTTCTCTTCTCGCTCCTCTCGGAGCCGTAAGTGTTCTAGCGTTATTTTTTGTTCCGCCAATTTGAGTTCTCCATCCAAGCGAAGCCGTGCCAGTTCCAATTCATGGAGTCTGCTTTTTTCTCGTTCTTGGATCTCTACTGGGGAGAGACCCGCTCTTCTTTCTTCTATTGGCGCGGGGCTCGTTTCGGTGTTTCGTGTCCGGGGTACGGCTGTACCCGTCTCTGCCCAAGACTCTAGGGCTCGTTTGAAGTCCTCTTTCGTGCTCAGACCTGTGGTTGGAAGGCCAAGTTCTATGCAATATTGCTTCAGTTCCCTGTGGTTGTAGTCTTCCAATTTTTCCATCTGGAATTTTTCCGTTGTTCCGCTCTCTGTTGTCATGGTGGTCGTGTGTTGTGAGGCGAGTGACCCTCTGTACGATTATGCGTCGGTTCGGATCGCGCCGCTGGCCACCAATGTTAGACGGGAACCCAGAGGGTCGGCCGAATACGGAGGGAGAGGCCTCCGATGAGGGCCGTCTCCTGCGATCGTACAGACAGGTCACTTCCCTCCCCACAGATAGACACCACACAAGGATGAGTTCAACACTTTATATAAGGTTCGTACGGCAAGGTTATCAGCGATACAGGAGATATCGGACTCGAGGGTCCTCTCAATTCTAGTCTCTGTAGGAAAAAGGGGGTAGCGGGACAGTCTTGGTACCGGGTCGGTACAGGAGGTGGTAGGAGGTGAGCTCACAATCCTCGAGCTGGAGAGTCTGCAAGGTCGGGCCGCGGCAGCGCCAGCTGGCTAGGATAAAATCTCCACGAAGGGGGGCCGCGGCAGCGCCAGCAGGCCAAGATGATGGTTTCACGAGGCAGAGGGCCGCGGCAGCGCCAGCAGGCCAAGACGAGGGTTTCACGAGGCAGGGGGGCCGCGGCAGTGCCAGCAGGCCAAGACGATGGTTTCACGAGGCAGAGGGCCGCGGCAGCGCCAGCAGGCCAAGACGATGGTTTCACGAGGCAGAGGGCCGCAGCAGCGCCAGCAGGCCAAGACGATGGTTTCACGAGGCAGAGCTACGGCAGCGCCGGTAGTCCGTCAAGGATGAGTTCTTCTCGGTGTCTCTCGACTCCAGGATACAACTGCCTTCCTGGTCTGGCACTGCCCCAGTTATAGGTCTGGTCCCCTTTGATGTCCGGACCCTCGCGCCTGGGGGCCGGGAGGTCCGGGATGAGGGAGTCCAGACACCCAGCAGGGGGGTGGAGCCATCGCCCAGGGCGGCCGGGGGTGATCGACACCTGGCGGAGGAGAGCCGTTGACGATCCCTGCTCCCATTGACCCGCCAAGTGGTTGTTCTACCTCCTGGGGGGAGGTTGGTGCCTCGATGTCGGGGCCGGCCCAGGCCCAGGGTGAGGGTCGAGTTGAGGCCACGCGGCCTCGTGCTGTAGTACCCAAAGATGGCGGCTGGGCCGGGGTCATGGTGTGGATGGTGACCAGGGCCAGCCGGTTCCGGAGCGGGAGTCTTGTCGTGGATGGATTGCGGATTACTTCGAGGGTCTCCGGGGGCTCTGGCTGGGGATTCCGGGAGAGCCAGGGTCCGGGCCCCGTCGTGGGGAGGGGGGGACAGCCCGACCACGTGGCCTGTCCAACATGGTGTGTGTATGTATTGAATTCCATGGGTGTGTTGCTCTCTCTAGATATGCACATGTATGTGCCAGCATTGTCAATGTGCACATAGAGGTTGTCTGTCTCTGTGTGATACGAATGCCAAACCTGTTGGCTTTGTCAATGCCTATTTACTATAGGAGAAAATCTTGGATATCTTGTTAACTTTGTGCTACTATTCAGATGCCTTGGAAAGTTCTCCCCCACCATTATACATCACACATTATAACAACCACACACTTCACAGTGAGAAGAAGCAAAGAGAAACTTCAGGCCTTCCAACAGCCACCAGATCCTGCTGTGGAAAAAATGTTCAGAAATTTTAGGAGAGAATTTTAACCAATACAAACACAGACATAATGCAAGCTTTGGACTCTGTGGTGCCAGGAAAAATGATTGTAAAACTTTAACAGAGAATGGAATAAGTTGTTCTCAGAGGAGCTATGGGCACAGCGGGTGAAAAGAAAGACTAGCTCCTGTGAGAGTAAAAGACAAACTGGGCAGTTGTGTCATTTGGGTGGAGGGGGGTTTGGGGGGATTGTACAACCTTTGCTGGCCAATTTCTACACTTTCCTTTGGTCTTCATTAAGATGACAGCTGTATTTGGGTGCAGTAAAACCGCCCAGTGAAATTCTGATATTTCACTGTTCATTTTCCTCTGTGTTGTTTTACCTCCCTACACATTTTTGCTCGTTTCAAGCTAGAGACTTGGCCCAGAATTGAAACAATATATTATTAAACTGTACAAGTCCACAATGAACACCCAAGTGTTCAGTTCCCTCCCCAGGGTGCACTCCCTCCCCCCCAGTATTCAGGCACATTGAAGACCAAATTCAGACCCTCGCAGAAAACTATTGTGTCCCTGAGCTCTGCGGTGGGACCAAGGGAGGTTGTATTCTTTGGGGCCACGAGAGTGGTTGTGTGCACAAAATACAGTTTATGTTATGTTTTGTTCTGTTACATTACGTTACGTTATGTTATGTTCTTTTATGTGAATTTGAAGGGCGCGGCTGATCCCCCGTGAGGGTATCCAGGCGCTGTGGAGGGCAGACCTGAGGGGGGAGGCGGAGATCATGTCTGTTTCGTCTGGCAGAGCCATGTCTTGAGGTTCCTTTGGAAGTCCATGGGGGAGGGGGAGTTCTGAGGTGTTTCGGGAGGTCGTTCAAGGTCGTGGCTGCGAGGTCTGAGAAGAAGTTTCCTCTGCTTCTGGCCTTCTTGATGCAAGTAAGGTGTGCTCTTGCCTGGATGCAGATCAAAAGTGTCTAGTAGATTGGTAGAAGTTGAGGCAGTGGTTGAGGTAAGCTGGATCAGTGCTGTGGAAAGTTTTCGTAGGCGTGGGTGAGTAGCTTGAACGCACATCTTTCCTCGGCTGGGAGCAGTGGAGATTGATGAGGAGAGGAGAGATGTGGTAATTTCGCAAAATGTTCAGTGTTAATCTGGTGACAGTGTTCTGGGCGGTGTAGGACGTGGGCTGGTATTCTGATGTTGTGGGTATTTACTTAATCATGCCTACTTGTGATACGAGCCTGAGTGACTGTTTGTCTCATGTTCAGAGGGATCTACTTGAAAGTTGTGCACAGCGTGCGCAGTACGTGGAAGCAAGGTGGCGTTGATCTGTCTGCCCATGCAGAGGTTTGTGTTCAGAATGAGCCTGAGGTTCTTGGCATGGTCTGCAGATGTGGGTGTGGGGCCAAGTTTCAGGCCACCAAGAGGCCTCCCAGGGGAAGTGATTTTTGCCAAAGATTAGGACTTTGGTTTTTCCACAATGAGGGTTGGTTCTGTGCTGTGGCTGGTATGAAAGCCATAGGCTGGAGGCCTGATTGAGAGTTTTCTAAGAGTTTATGGAGTTCTAGGTGGTCTGCGAGATGGGTATCGAGAGCTTTCCTATAACTTTAGCTGGCAAAGGCAGGAGCAAGATGGGTCTGTAGCTGCTGAGGATGTTGCGGTCCCCTGTTGGTTTCTTCAATAGGGGATCGACTTCTGCATTTTTCTAGCAAGGCAGGAAAGTGGCGGTAGTTATGGATGTGTTGATGACAGCAGTGAGCGTGGGGGAGATGATGGGTCTATATGAATTGGGGGCATGGATCTGAGGGGGCTCAGAGTGGATGATATTCATCAGGGTGATGGTTTCTTCATTCGAGAGGGGCTTCCATTGCTTAGCTCCTGTTTGGCAAAGAAGTTTGAGAGTTCGTTGCAGAGTGTTTGGGATGAGATGATGTCATTGTAGGCAGCTGCAGGAATGGAAAACTGCTTGAAGATGGTGAAGAGTTCTTTCCTGTTGTTAGAGCTGACTTCGTATCTGAGAGTGAGAGCCTTTTTCTTTGCATCTCGTAGTCGTTGATGGTGGAGGTTCAGGGTGGGTTTGTATGTGGATCTTGCTGTGGTGCTTTTGTCGAGTCTCCCTTTTCTCTTAGGTTGATTGCAGTAGCTCTTGGACTCCCTGAGGTTGTTCATGTACCAGCTGAGTCATTTGTTGTTTTTAAAGGTCATTTCTGGTGGGAGCGGTGGGGTTGGTGCAGTCTGCAAAATGTTTATTGCAGAGCTTGGAGTAGACATTGCGGTTCCCGGTGTGGTTGGGTGGGCGTTCCTGGTCCAATTTTCTCCAGATATTTTGCTCCAGTGTCTTAATGGTGCTTTGGGTTTTTCTGGTGGGATGTCTTGGTGGGGGCGTATCTTTAAATGTAGGATATAGTGGTCGGTCCCCACCCTAAACAAAAGCCAAGCCAAGGTGATCCATGGGAGCGGGAGCAGAATTGTTGCACATGGCAAGCCAAGCAAACCCCAGTGAAGGAGCAGAGACACCTTCAGTGTGCAGGTCCTAGAAGACCAAGAAGAATCCAGAATGCATAAGATGAGTTATGAGCAAGAAGGGCCCTTCCAGCAGGTGTCAGAGTCTGAGCAGGACAGAAACAGTCTGAGTGCAAGAACAAAGGTGTCCCTGGAATCAGTAGGGACCAGAACGACCACTGGATGCCATAGAGTCAGGATCTTGGGGACTGGACCCAGC
Source organism: Lissotriton helveticus (assembly GCF_964261635.1). Lineage (NCBI taxonomy): Eukaryota > Metazoa > Chordata > Amphibia > Caudata > Salamandridae > Lissotriton > Lissotriton helveticus. The sequence goes on along the minus strand of NC_136064.1, from coordinate 96,712,041 downwards.
TTGAAATGACTCTGGGGAATGTCCGCTGAGGTGGTGCAGGGTCAGCCAATGCAGATGGTATGCAATGAGGAAGAGCAGGAGTGGTAAGGGGCTTGCGGTTCTTAGCATTCAAAATGTATGGGGGGGTGTGGTGCAACTCCCCTTTCCAGGAGGTCTGTAATCCTGCGGCCACCGTCACCGTGTTGCAATCAGGAGCACTGCAGATGGTGTGACATATCCAGAGCCTGAAGACACAGCAGCAACAACACTGTCCATGGCCGCCAGCAGGGGAGCTGAGAGAGATCCCTTGGCAGAGGGGACCCTTGTGCCTTCCTCGTCGCAGAGGGGCCACTAGTGCCTTCCTCGTCCCAGGGCTATCCGTGGGCATGGGTATCCCAGGGAATGGCAGGCTTGACAATCTAAATTTGGGCTTGAGGACAACCCTGATTTTTATTATTAGGATATTATAGTCACACCAGAAAACTGCTTAACTATACAGGAAGAGGTGCCTGTTCTCTGTTATGGAGCAACTGTGTAAAGTCACTAGACCATCTGACTCCAGAGGCCACTGAAGAGAAAGGAGCCAGTCCTGGATTTCTGTCCAGGCAGATCTCCAGGGTAGGAAGCAGGCTCTCTCTAGGTTGATAATTCTAATGCTCTCTTTGTGGTAGTGTGGGTGAGCAGTTAGGATTGTCAGAGGGTAGTGCTAAGCATTTGATGTCACATATAAAGGCAATAACCTAGTTTTAATGTATTTTTAGAGACCAAGAACACAGCAGGTGAGACAATGCTGGGGCTGGTGAGGCGGGTGTAGAGCGAGTAGGTCAGTCAGGCACTGTACATTTTAGGCCATCACGGTTAGGAGCAGGCATTCGGAAAACATTCCTTGACCAATTCGGTCGGAATGCTCTCCGAACTGCATCATAATCGACCCCTTAGTCTACACCAGGGCCCAATGGGCCTTAAAGGGCATCTGTCTCATGAAAGCGCCCTTAGACCTCAAGCTGACAATTGCTTATGAACTGGACCTAAGTGCTCTGATTTCAGCTGAGAGACAAACCTTAAATCTGAAATTCCAACTAGGTATTTTGTATGTCTAGCTTATTCCAACAATCAAGGACCCTGACAATGCATTATAAAAATAGTTTAGACAAAGAGAAAGAAAATATAGATCTTACAAACACAAATAAATTAGAACAACTTCACTCAACCGCGAACAAGCCTTGTGGCAAAGTCAACACATTTGACACAGAAACTTTTTAAAAGAAACCTTAGGTAAGTGTCAATGGGGTCGGTTACAAGTACTTGAGGCGACCAACTCCGGCAGTGAACTAGTACGGGGACCAGCAAAGTCCTCAACAGGTACATTCGCAGGGGAAGCGATCCTTCAGCAGTTCCAGGCATTTTATTCACTTTGCAATGGGCTCCTATGGAGTGGTCTTGATGCACGGGATGCGGGATGCTGAAGATGCTCCGAGGATGCTGTGGACGTGATGCAGTCAACGAGGGTCTTTCCACGGAGTCCTCAGTCCACGAAGATGGTGATGGGGTCCTAGTTGCAAGGTCGACGTTGCACGAAGTCCATTCGCCATTGGACTACCAGTCACCCACTGTTGCTGTTATGAATCCTTCCTGAGTCGATAACTCGCCTTCTGAAGGTTATGAACCCTGAAACCGGTCCTAGGAAGCTTGTTTCCGGTCCAGGGAAGGCATGGCTTGGCAGTTCGGGCTGGACTGTTCCCATGAGGCACAGGATCAGACTGATTTGCATATAGCCATGTCTGAACTGGGGTGGCGGTGTGAGCTAAAGAACGGTGATGGCTTAAACCCAAATCTCTTGACTGGGTGTGAGTGTTTGATTTGCTTAAACGCTCCATCCATCATCCCATTTGGAATCGTTCTGAAGGTCCCAGCAACTCTCCAACAGCACTCCTGGGGTCAGCAAATACGGTTCCAACTCTGTGCATCGGGTCTTGGTCCCCGGTGAAAGTCGTAGCAGCTTGAAGACTTTGGGATACTGACTTCCCCCAGCAGACTTCTTCGGCTGTTGTGTCCCTGTGCTGTGACCAGAAAGCCAGTAGGCTGCCCCATATAGTTCTCTTGGCTTGACTGGGCTTTGGAGACAGCTTCTCCCTGAGTAGGACATGGCAGGCACGGTCCCTCTCTTCTCTAGCCACCAGGTGCAGCTGGTGCAGTCTTGTTCGGTGCAGCCTCTCTTTGCTGCCCCCTAGGTGCAGCAGGGCAGTCCTCCTTCAGTCCTTATTTCAAGTCAGTCGAGAGCTGAGATCTGGGTACGCGGGTGCCCCCTTTATACTCAGAAAGTGCCCACAGGGAAGGTTGTGGATGGTAGCCAATGGGCAACCAGGTTCCCTCCTACCTGGTGACCACTTCCTATGAAGTGTGACATCTGACTATTCCAGGATGCACCATTCTACCCACTTCCAAGATGGAGAGAACCCCCGCTGTGTTCATACCTCCCTAGCCCACCCTCTGGGTTGTTTCTACCTCAGGGCTTCACGCTCCTGGGGAAGCTGGTTTGGCAACTGGTTTCCCCTCTCTGCCTTCGGTGCCAGCCTGTCTACCTCAACAATGGGGCTGCCTTCCCCCTGGTGCTACACATCTGTCTTTCAAAGGCATCTTCACATTTGAAGCCTGCCTTTTGGGACTGATACCTAAGTGGCTTCCTGCAGGATGGAGGTGACACCTCCCTGGCCCATAAACCCTCACTGTTCTCCTTCCTGAGAGTCATTAGTATGTCTCTCCATGAGGACAGAAAGCTGTCTCGTGGAACAGGCTTCATGTGTGCACGGGAAGGCACAAGAGTTTTAAAGATATCAAAGTGGCAGCTTTGTTAAAGCTGCACACTGCAACAAGTTACATTAATTTTGACTTGAGATACAAGGCGGGCTTAATGTAATGAGTTGTTTTATACACCTGGAGTCAGCGTGTAACCCTGTACTTGCCAATTGGATGGGCAAGACTTCCACTGTAAAAATCGCAGTTTTGCGTGTTTTACAGTCAGCACATGTAAAGTACATGTCTTACCTGTGTCATATGTCACACCCCACCTTAAGCGCTTGGTAGGCCTGCCAGAGGGATGACTTACACACATGTACAGGGGAAGTGGTGGCTTGGCCATTGGTTTCAATGGCAAAGTCGGTCTAGCTGTGCACAATTGCTCTGGCAGGCTGCAGAAGTGGACTGGGGAACTTGTTTTACTTGGGGGACCTCCAGGGTGTCATGGAGATAGGCTTTGCCTTTACACTGCTTTAAGTTAGCATGAGCTTATTAGAAGTTTAAACGCCATTTTTCCTCTCGGCTGCTTTTGCACACGGCACACAATATTATAAATGTTTAGAGTCTAGCAGAATATTTTGCTTCACGCGAGAATAACATGTTTTCCTATAGTATCAGCCCTGCTTGGTAAGCTATGTCTGAACGGTGAGTGCCGAGGCCTACAAGGTTATTTCAACACAGTGGCTGTTGTTCGGTCTGATCAGCGCACGTCCTAGACATAACACATATGCAGCTGTGGCCACCTCTGATATTGGCGCGTTTAATAATGCACTGCGAAGAGCATGCACACACAGTTTGGAGAACATTCACATGCAGAGAGCTGGCGTAGAAAATGATGTGATCCCTTTCTACTAGGACGAGAGGTATGGGGCCGCCCTTGTAAACCCAAAGAGACCACCTGTAGATATAATACAATATACTAGCAAGGAAGGGTAAGACTGAGGTGCAATTTAGCCTTCTTCCCTTTAGCATTTTAACATGCTTTCTCCCTTTGTATTTTATGGAATAGTAACTATGTTAATAACCTTGTTGCTTATAATATGTTTGCTTGTATTAGCTAAGATACTGCGCTTGAGAACACGGCACTAGAAATAAATATTTCAAACTTGCACGTGTCTTCATTTACTCCTCGTTCTGGACTGGTATGATAGTATAACGAAAGAGTGTTGATGTGTTCCACGTTACCTGAGGTGTTCTAAGTCCATGTTCTGGGTTGTCTAATCATTGGGTGTATGGAAGAACCAATGAGACACTGATTGCTAGTCTGGTAGGGGATTTTGGATACTAAGGTGAGTTTTGGTACACCCTAATTCACTGAGGTTCCACGTCTCTATGCACAGTTCTGTGTAGGAGCAGAATCCCTGCGACAAGGGTGGAACAATCAGTACTGTAAGTCTTGGGGTACCCTTCCAACTTACATGCCCTGGGTACCTGGGTACCATGTACGGGGACACATAGGTAAGGAAAGCCATTTCCAGTTGGGTAAAGCCATTTCGACATGCACTTTAGGGTCAGGGCACTGGCACTGTGGTCTGGTTAGCAGGCCTCAGTGCACTTTCAGAGTTGAAAAACCAGCAGCATCCGTCGAAAAGCTAGGGGGTGGCCATGCAAAAAGAGGCATGTTCTTACATTGACCTACAGTACAAGGACATGCAGTGAAGCTTTGTCCCCCCCATCGCCAAGCAGACATTGATCTTTTGTTTATGAAGGCGCTCTTCACGTCGCCCGTGTATGGGCACTAACTCGATCCAACCCGCTCGCATAAGACGACGTCCTCACTAGAGCCTCGCAGAAGTCAGGATATTATTGTGATATACATGCTAATGTTTTAACCTGTTTTTGCCATATTTACATAGATTAACAAAATGCTTTTAGACTTAATTCTGCATATTGTATTGCCCTAGGGCTGAAAAAACATAAGGAAATTGTTTGATTGACTGATTATAATACCATTCTCTATGGATCCAATTCACAAAGATAAACTTAGACCAAAAGTCTAACTTTACTACGAGTCCAGTTCACTTTTGGTGTAAATTTGGCTTTTGGTCTCAACTTAGAACAAAAGTCTAACTTTACTACTAGTAAAGTTAGACTTTAGGTCTAAACATAGAGCTCTGGTCAAAGTTTACCTTTGTGAATCGGGCTCCTTGTCTTTAATAAAATATAGGTTTTCTCTGCACAACATTAAAAAGATCCAGTTGTTGCACTTCTTTGCAGGGTACCTTTCCTTGGGATGCAAAGTCATGTTTGAAATGAGTCTGCTTGTTTTATTGATGTAGTGCTGTTATTCAAAGTGATGCACCCACTTTTTGAATTGTTACACACACTGGAAAACAGGGATCTTTCCAATTGATACAAAAATAATCGAATAGGAGGAATCGGGAAAATGCTCTAGAGAATATGTATGTAAATTTTAAGAGAGTTTTGGATTGAGCTACAAAGGTTGAAAGACATTTGGTGGTGGGTAGGAAGTTCAATAATTTGCCGTCCGATGCATGGAAGGGGTTAATAGATCAAATGGTTGTTTGTTAGGCTCTACTCACAGGACTGTTTCCATGCCCTTACTGCTGACTCTGACAATTAGTGAGTGACTAGTCTAGATTGTGGTTAGACCCCCATCCCATCCGCTGAGAACCTGAGAAACTGGTGGGTACCACATGCAAGAGGCCTTCTCTAAGACAGCTGGATAAATACCTGGCGAAGCCTGTGTCTATCTGACCAAGAACCCTAAAAACATAATTAGCGAACACCTTCAGCGTGTTCAAAGCCTTCCCAAGTCTGGACAAACCTTTTTTAATGAATCCTGGTTTCAGTACCCTCACCCAATCTCCAACCTTAATCTCATGAGGCGTCACCTTCCACTTGGCATCATACCACTCCTTAGATGTACTTCGTTTCCTTCTAACTCTTTCTGCAATGTCATTCACACTACATTTACCCCCTACTCCTCCCCACATCTCCTTAAACCACCAATGACATAAACTAGAAGCAGGATCTCTACCCTTTGACAATCTGAAAGGACTATCCTCAGCAATGGAGTGAGGCTTTACACGGTACAACCCTAACCCAGCCCTCAAAGCTTCTTTCCAATCACCTCCTTGTCGATGCGCCTCTACCGCATATCCTTCCAGCACATGGTTGAATGTCTCCACTTGATCGTTTTCATGGGGTTCATATCGTGCAGTGGATACGTGTTTGATGTTACAAAGCCTGAGGAAGGATTCCATTTTTCCACTCGTGAGTTAAACTCCATTGCCTGTGACCAAAACAGAGGAACAGCCTCTCGTGGCAAACACTTGAATGAAAACTTTAACCACCGCATCAGTGGTAGCCTGTGACTCTCAAATTTCATCTCTGGCCATTTAGAATGATAGTCTATCAAAACTAACGCGAACCCAGTGTCCATTGGGAGAAATTTGAAAGGATCAGATATATCAAAAGCCACCTTTTGCCATGGCAAATCCGGCCACTCATGACTTTTTAGTGGAGGTGTACCGACTTTCAACATTTTCTTTTTACTGCCAGCACACACCTCACATTCTTTCATCATTCTTCTATCATTCTATCCATTCCCGGCAACCAGAAGCAAATATGCACACGCCGCTTCATGGTAGACATCCCTGGATGTCCCTTCTGAGCTACCTTGCGAATTGTTCCCTGTACCCCCCCATAGGAGGAACACACTTTCTTCCTTTGAACAATAAATCACCCTCAATTTCCAATTCCTCTGCTACCTTGAGCATGGATAACCACTCGGAGTTTACTTCACTCCTCTTGGGTCACGCCTCCAACACACACCTCTTGGTGTCTTGCCATACTTTGTCATCCCCCATAGTCCATCCAGAATTTGTCTGAAGCCTCCTCAAACTCCTAGTAATTACATCCTTAATGGCGGCAATCATCTTACATTCCCCCGCGGCACATTTGTCATCCTGCGGGCATGGCAACCGTGACAAAAAATCGTCTGCCACATTTTTCTTCCCAGGAACATACTCATTTTTAAAGCTATATTCCTGTCGTCTGGAGGTGAGACTGGCAGTGCGTGCCGTCGAATTCCATTCACCCCCAGGAGACAAGATATTCACTAACGTCTTATGATCCACCCTCAAGATAAACTTACCGCCCTATACATACTTTGTAATGTGTTATATAGCCCAAACACAGGCAACAAGCTCTTTCTCAAGCACAGCGTACCTGCGTTCCGTCTCACTCAAAATGCGGGAGGCAAACACAACATCCCACCCCTTGCCACACCTTTGAGGCAGAACGCCACCCACACCGTACATACTCGCAACTAATGCGATAACCATTCCTTCATTATACAGAATGGTCTCATTGTGGGAGCTCTCACGATTTCATATTTAATGTTCTCAAATGCCACCTGCTGCCGGTACGACCACACATACGTAACATTATGTCTCAGCCGTTCTCTCAGGGGTTCCATTTTAGTTGCAAAATTCTCCAAGAACTTGCTGTAATACTTACCCATGCCAGCAAAAGAAAGCAACGATTCCTTAGTGGTGGACGCAGGAGCATTTACAATGGCTTCCACATTGGACTTCTTTGGTACCACCCCATCCCCAGATAGAATGTAGACAAGATATTCTAGCGATTTTTTAAAACAATTTACATTTGTGACCCTCGAGTGTTATACCATGTTTCTCCAACCTGGTGCACGCTTCAATCACGAGCTGCATGTGTTGTTCTTCATTTCTGGAAAACATTAGAATGTCATCTTGAAAACATTTTACGGATTTGTCAACATCTCTAAAAATGTAGAGCACAGCTCTCTGAAACTCAGAGGCCGCAGAAGCCAGACCAAACGGCAGCCTAGTAAATGAATTGTTACATTCCCGGTGGAGTGATAAAATCTGTTTATTGCTTCGATTCGTCAGCCAAATCAATTTGGTGGTATGCTGACCTAATGTGCAAAGTGGAAAAACATTTTGACACCCTTCAATAGTGACACCACTTTGTTAATTTTGGGCAAAGAATGACACGCAAATCAACACATAGCCTCAACTTTTGATCAGCCTTGCGGGCTAAAACAAAGGGAGAAACCAACTCAGCTGACTCAACCTCTTCAATAACCCTCTTTGACTAACACATTAACAGGCATTGCATCAACCTTTTTTGCGAGCGCTAAAGGTGCTATTCGCAAAAAACATCAGTTTGCACCCGCAAAAAGGGCTTTTGCAATGCATCAAGGTTTTAGGCACGTGCAACTTAAGAATTCGCAATTTATTGCGATTTCTTAAAATGCGATTACATTTAAGGAATCGCAATTTGTGATTCCTGAAATGCAATGAAAGACCCACTTTAAAATAGCGATTTCTCTATTTGGGGCCGCAAATCACCGAGCAATTAAACTGGTCGGTAATTTGCAAAAACTTTGAAAAATGCACTAAAGTGCATTTTTTAAAGTTTCATGTTGCGCACACACATGCCCTTGGGGCATGTGTGTGTGCAACATGGGTGCACATCACAATTTCAGGGGTGTAACAAGGTGTCATTTTGACACTCTTGCACCCTTGAAATTGCATTCGTAATTTGTGAGTACCATTTGTGAGTACCTATTGGTACTCGCAAATTGCGCATGCAATCTCCTATTCATTCCTATGGGCCAGTAGGCCCATAGGAATGAATGGAGAGACATTCCTTAATTGCGACTCACAGTTTGCGAGTCGCAATTAAAGAATTTGCAGGAATCACTATTTTCTCAGCGATTTCTACATGTATAGGCTTTTGCGATTCCTTATTAGCGAATCCTTATTTTTCGCAAATAAGGAATCGCAAATGACATGTTTGATGCATATGCCAGCAAGCTTCTCACTAAACTCATCTCCCACATTGATGGTCGCACCCCTCAACTTTTGCTTTACAGGTCCAGCATTACCTTTCAATTTGATTCTATGCACAAAATGTCCTCAACTCCCCAGAGAAAACCTTAAAGCGTTCTTTTAGAAACTTTTCTCCCTTGTCGTCTCCAATGACCGACAAATGTTCATCAAATACCTCTTCGCACAGTAGTACAGGCCCCTTGCACTTGGGATTCAAAATGATGCGCAACTTCCACTGGTCTCCCCACCCCAACATGTTCACACCCTTTACAGCAACATAAAGCTTGATTTGAGCCCATCTCACTGTAACTCTACTTCTACACATATATATCCACATATCTCAATAGCAGCGCCACCAAAACTCTCAGCAATGATATCAGACTAATGTAAACATTCAGGGGCATATTACCAACAAGTAGCGATAATTATCGCTAAATAGGCTTAGCGACGATTTTTTTATCGCTGCCTATCGATGGATATGTTAGCGGAGAAAACATGCTATTAGCAACGTTTTTCTCCATTGTGCTAAAATATCCAGGGATAGCGGCGAAATGCGTGAATATCACTGAGAATACAGCGATATTCACGCATTAGCGACGAAATGCTCTTCGCCATGTTATCCACCTCCCATTGAATATAATGGCTAAGAACTGGTCTGGGCAGGTGTTAGTATTTGGAGATATTCTCGCTTAGCGCGTATATTTCCATTGCTACGCCTGCCTTGCTAATAGGCGATAGCAACGTTAGCGACTGCTTTCAGTCGCTAACTGGTTGGGTACGCCCACTTTGCATGTCATTAGCGATAAACATCGCTGACGTGCAAAGCGGGCCCCAAACCGCTCGATATCGCCTAAAAGCTGTTGCTAACATCAGTTAGCGACAGCTTGCTAATAGAGCAATAGAATTATCGCTGTTTAGCGGCCGAAAACGGCGATAATTGCCTATCGCCCTGCTTGATGATATGCCCCTCAGTGTCTAATATACCACTACATTTTTCCTTGCAAAACTTCCTCGTGATAATGGTCCACAGAGAACCCAAATCTGCCATAAGGTCTAACTCTACCCTTGAAATGCGCACCACACACTTAGGGGGTTTCTTCACCATATCCTCACTTATGCTTTCCCAACTCTGTTAGGTAGGTAAAACAATCCCTTTATTGCTGTCTATACCTTTCCTACATTCACAACCTGGTTTAGCTTCTCCCATTTCAGCAGGGTACGACACTTTACCACGTGTTGACCCCAACTCGTCCTTCGATCTCTACACACGGGCAAAATGACCCACTTGTCCACAATTTTTGCATTCTCTGTTGACAGCAGGACAACCAGCATACGATGTCATGTGTGTATTGCAACCACAATTATAACACACACCAGTCCTCTCTGTTCTATCACATTTCCTACTACCAGCAAAATTATTCGCTTGTGAACTACTTGGTGTAAATGTATCAGCACGGTGTTCCTCAGCACGTTTGAAAACACACACATCCTCAGCACCCTCCACATGTATGTCAGTGCTCCTCACAGCGGGCATCCACGTCTCGGATTGGTCCAACGCTTTTGCCGTGGAAGTAGCATCCTGTACCTTGTGATCACCCATAACTGCTCTTGGGTTTTCTCACCATCACATGTACTATTATCTGGTCCCGGATCATTTCGCCAGTGATAGAACCAAAATTGCAATTCATGGATAATGCTCTTAATGCAGTCAAAAACTCATCAGTTTATACTCCCTCTTTGCACTCTCTGTTGTAAAACGTGAACCTGTTCAACACAATATTAGTGGTAGGTTTAAATATCAGTTCAACCTGCAGAATAGCTTCCTTATACACATCTATCTCATTTTGACCCTCTGATAGCCAGACCTGGGGCCGGGGCAGCGTCCTAAAAACAACTAGACCTTCCGAGCCAAGACAATGTAAGAAAATACTTTTCTTCCTTTCTGCCCCCATGTGTTCCCCATCTATAATTTCATGTAGGTGAAACACTCCTCCTCCACCTTATCCATGGGATAGGAGGCTCACCCTTGTGTTTCAGGAACTCAGCTGTGTGATCAAAGGGCATAGCATCTATGTCCAGCATTATCAGATGTGCTACTATAGCCTTATAGCCGACCGTAGAGGGCTATACTGGCTCTTAAAGGCCCTCTCCAGAAGGGTGAGGGACTTTAAAAGCCGGAATAGCCCAGCTACGAAGGGCTATACGGCTATTAGAACATTCTGCCACTAGAGGGCAGAATGTTCTAACAAAAAAGAACAAAGCCTTATGGGAGCGCGAGGGATTGAAACCCCCTCAGGCTCCCTGAAGCCTTTGTTCACAGTCAGAGCTGAGAACAAAGAAACATTGGAATGTTGGAGCTCCGGGCTTCTACCAGCCATTATAAGCCCGGAGTACTCCATTGTTTTCAATGGAGTTTCCAACATTCCAATGTTCTAATGGTCCATAAAATATGAATTTTTCAAGAAAAGAATGTCCCCACGGAAAATGGACAATTTAAAGTGTCCAATTTCAATGTATATTCCCTCGAGAAGACCTATTATCTAAAGGACAGCACGCCAACAATTGGGCGGGAAAGGCAAAGGTACAAGGTTTGGTGTTGTACTTATCAAATTATGTTCAAACTGGAACTACAGGGTGTTATCTCAAATACTAGTGAGTTTGAAGGAAACCAAGATGCAAACATTAGTAAGAAATACAAAAGAGAGATGATCCCCACACTATGCGTTTGGTAAAAACTCTGTTACAATTTATTCTGATTCAAAAACAATTTTTTATTATCACAATATTAAAAACATGTCATACATTTATTAAAAAAATTACAGTTAAAACACAAAAGAATCAACAAAGTCGACGCGGCGTTTCGGTATTCTGGTGGTAGACCTTCTTCAGGACTGATTCTAAATAAATTTAAGAACACAGAGTTACCATTCTTTTTTTGTTGCAAATTCAACATACATCTCACTTTTGTCGAAATCATCTCTTTATCTCCTCCTTGCAATTACACACCTTGTTCATCATGTGCTGTTTTCTTCTATGCACTAGTTCCTTGTATTACAAAGAAATACTACACATTATGTGGATCTCATTTCTATAGCATATTATCACTCTAATAAGCATATTGATCACTATACCTCCACATGCCTACACTAATCACAAAACTAACATTGTTTACCTTTCCCTTGGACTTATTGTCCAATGCTGTTAATCCCTTGTTTAGGTATATTATGCGCATATTTACAGTGTTCTTGTCATCACGCATACCTTATTCCAGAAGGATTTCATATCACTACTGGGCACTGTTTTTGCTTTCAAAAGAAATCCTGAAGGCTTCGGAGTAATAGACCTGTCCCAGGATTCTCTACGCACTTTTCAATTTGTGGTGTCACTAAATGGAATAAACATTTTTTAATTTTTTCATTTTTTATTTATTCTAAGGTCCTACAATGATGTTTTTCTTTCTCTTAATGAGATTTTATCGAGAACTAACTGTTTTGCATACCTTGTTGGATGAAGGAATATTCTCAACGTTTTTGGGTTGTTGTTTATATTGTTATTTCTTCTGCTCGACAAGTATCTCTCTGCTCTATGGATCAAAATGAACAAAAAACTTATTCCTATCACTACCAATTCTCTTATTATCTTATACATTTAGTGCTTGTTAGTACTTCCTGTACCTGTCTTTGAGTCATGGATTTGCAGAGTATTTGACCACCAGGAGGAGCCACCGTTTTATAAGTCGTGGTTGTCGTTTTTTTGGCTATTCAATTTAGGTGACGGATATCCCTTCTTGAGCCCCTTAAATCCAAAACGGTCCGTTCTCAATTCGGTCCGTTCTATATTCTGGCAAAGCAAAGAGAGAAAAACAAGAATAAGAATTGTCTTGATCTTATTACAAATAATCTGTCTATCCAAATACTGTCACCTAAATTGAATAGCCAAAAAAACGACAATGTGATGGTGCAAGGTGGGTGGTGTCAGTGAAGTGTAGGGACCTAACAATGTGTGGGAATACAAAAGTTAAAAATCCTCCTTCGTTAAGAAGGGGGTTTTGGGGTTGAACCGATCGCTACGACCAGGTTGTAGCGATCGGCTCAACCCCAAAACCCCCTTCTTAACGTCCCCAGCTAGGGAAGTGAATAAATTGTTTTTTTCCACTAGCCAGAGGATTTTTAACTTTTGTATTCCCACACATTGTTAGGTCCCTACACTTCACTGACACCACCCACCTTGCACCATCACATAGTCCTGTCACCACATTAGTGCTCCCGCGTAGTCGGTCAGGTCGTAGCACGCCCCGCCCCGTAGAGGGACGGGAAGACCCCAATGATGAAGCATGACACTACTGGATTTTTTTAGTGTGTGAGGGGTATTTTAAAAAGCACATTGCGCTCTCATCTTTACCACCCTAAGAGAGAGTATTTTCACTATTTTTTTCACCACCAAAAAACAAATAATACAAATATATCACCACACATTGATAGAATCTCTTTGTTTATGTAAATCAGTTTGGAGGGTGATTCTGTCAACACCTCTGTACTTCCTCTATTGTTTTGGAATGCCCTGAAAACCTACCAGCACTGGTGTGATCTCTGACTTGTTTTTGTCAGTGTGCCGCCACCGCATGTTTCTGACCTCATGGGGTGAGAGACAGCCCTCTCTGAGGACAGAGACAACGCCTGCTCTGGGCAGAGGTGCTTCACACCTCCTCCTGGACAGGATGGCCTTCCGGGGCGGGAAGCTTCAAAGGCCCTGCCATCTTTAAAATCCAACCCACAAGCCTCCAGACAGTGGGGGAGGCTAAGCCCCCTTTCCTGCTCCTCTTTTACCAAGAGGAAAAGCGGAAAAATTAATTAAATTAGGAGGAAGTTTCCCACTTAGTCTACACCACCCCTAGGGCAGGGCAGGCAAGGTGAATCCCTCTCCTGAAATTCCACCATCTTGGGATGGTGGAAAAACAGCCTTTCAGGGCAAGGTTAGAGCCCCTTCCCACAGGACGTGGACACTAGAGGGTGCAGACATCCTAAAGGGAGGTAGCCCATTGGCTACTACCTGTCTCCCTGAGACCTGAAACAGTAGATTCGATGATCACAAGAAGACCAGGACAATGAAGCCCTGCTGCACGAGAACTGACACCCTCCTGCAGAAGGAAAAGGTGCCAAACCTTGCCTGCTTCCTCAATGACTCGACAATCGCTACCCTCTGTCTCATCGTGAACCTGAAAGGACTCCCAAGTACCCCAGAGCACCTCAGCCTTGGAGAAATCACAGAGAAGCTCCCTTGGAGTGAAGGTATCACTCCCCTGTATGCCGCAGGCACAATCCTATTGTTAGAAGGGGCAATCTCCGAGGGCCAGGTTATGCTCACCCGGTCACCCCAAGACCCACCTCTCCTACAGATCTTGCCGAGTCTTATTGTGAGGTCCTCACCGGGGAGGACTTCGAGCCTAGGATCGTACACACGGAGCTCACACCACACCTACGAACAGACACCACGCCGTTGGATTCTAGTAATAAGTTCTTTATATAAGTGATAAAAGAAGGAAGCACTCTTATGTACACAGTGATCGAAGGACCACAAGGTCTTGGAGGGTTCGGAAAGGGGGAAGCGGGACAGTCTTTTAGTCTCTGGGCCGGTACGAGGCGTATCCCGCGCACAGCTCTCAATCCTTGAGTCGGGGGATACGGAAGATGGTGGTCGTACTGGCTGCTTCACTCACATCGAGTCGGCTCGGTCGTGATGGTGGTCTCGATGGTCCAGCCGGACCAGAGTACTCCTCGAGCCGCGACGAGGTCAGCAGGGCTCGATCTGGGGAAGTTCGGGGGGAGCCGCGACAGCGTCAGCAGGGCTCGGATGAGGGCAGGTTCAAGCTTGAGCCGCGACAGCGTCAGCAGGGCTCCGGTGGTCTTAGAGAGGTCGAGCCGCGACAGCGTCAGCAGGGCTCCGATGGTTATAGTTCAGCTTGAGCCGCGACAGCGTCAGCAGGGCTCCGATGGTTACAGTTCAGCTTGAGCCGCGACAGCGTCAGCAGGGCTCCGATGGTTACAGTTCAGCTTGAGCCGCGACAGCGTCAGCAGGGCTCCGATGGTTACAGTTCAGCTTGAGCCGCGACAGCGTCAGCAGGGCTCCGATGGTTACAGTTCAGCTTGAGCCGCGACAGCGTCAGCAGGGCTCCGATGGTTACAGATGAGTTCTTCTTAGGGTCAGCCGCGATCAGATCAGCAGGCTTCAGGTCCAAGATACAACTGCCCGCTAGTTGTCGGGCGGGCCCAGATATAGTCCAGGGGCTCTTTGATGTCCGGACCCTCGCAGGCGGAGGTCTCAAGCCCTGGGGGCTGGTCGTTGGCGAGGTCCGGCGGTTGGCTCTTTGATCCTTTGAAAGATGGGTCCGGGAATTCCCAGACGCCCAGCGGGTCTGGAGCCAGCACTCGGGGAGGCCAGAGGTGCGATCGAAATTAGCCCACAGGGGAGGGCCAAAGGTGTGACAGATACCAGTCTCTCAGGGGACGCCAGAGGTGCCATCGAAACTCCATGGCTTATCTCACTCGGGGAGCCCTTTACCCCCCAGCCGGGACTGGCGCGCCTTTGGAGTCTGGGTTTCGCTGGGGCTGGGGTCACGCTAGGCCCAGGGAGACAGGGATCTCGGGAAGGGAAAATGGCTGCCGGGCCTTGTGGGGCATGCAAGGTTAGGCGTTCGGAGCCGGGAGCGGGACGGGACATGCGGGCCTGGTCGTGGGTTCATCGGGCGTGAGATGACCAGGCTCGGGGTGCAGGCTACACTAACGGGGATGCTGCGCAGGGGACTCAGGGTACAGGCCTGCGCTCACAGGATGTGGAGGGACAGGCGAACCACGCCACGAGGCCGGGTCCAACACGCGTCCCCCACAGCTGAAGGCGTGGAGAACTAACCATCCTCTTGGGGGTTCTCTTCGCTGAGGCGGAAGAATCGGGACAGGCCGTCTGCGTTGGCGTGATCAGCACCAGGCCGGTGCTCAACAGTGAAGTCCATCCCCTGGAGGGAAATGGACCAGCGCAGCAATTTGGGATTCTCCCCTCTCATCTGCATTAGCCACCGGAGAGGTCGGTGGTCGGTCTGGACCCGGAAGTGAGTACCGAACAGGTAGGGCCTCAGCTTCTTCAGGGCCCAAACCACCGCGAAGGCCTCCCGCTCGATGGTGCTCCACCTTTGTTCTCGAGGGAGTAGCCTCCGTCTAATGAATGCTACTGGCTGGTGCAGGCCGCTCTCGTTCACCTGGGACACGACTGCTCCGATGCCATGCTCGGACGCGTCCGTCTGAACTACAAACTCTCATGAGTAGTCGGGGGCCTGTAGGACGGGGGCAGTGTACATGGCGTCTTTCAACGTTTCGAACGCCTCTTGGCAGGTGGGGGTCCAGCTGACTTTCTTTGGCTGGTTTTTGGAGGTTAACTCCGTAAGGGGGGTCACGATGCTGCCGTACCCTTTGATAAATCTCCGGTAGTACCCCGTGAGTCCTAGGAATGCCCGCACTTCCGTCTGGGTCAAGGGGGCCTCCCAGGCCATGATTGCATCGATCTTGGGCAGGAGGGGGGCTACGAGGCCGCTTCCGACCTGGTGTCCGAGGTATATTACGGACCCTTGTCCGATCTGGCACTTGCTTGCCTTAATGGTGAGACCAGCCCATCTCAGGGCGGTCAGCACCGCCCAGAGGTGCTGGAGGTGCTCGGACCAGTGGGAACTGTAAACTGCGATATCGTCCAAATATGCAGCGCTGAACTCTTCCAACCCAGCCAGTACCTGGTTCACCAGCCTCTGGAAGGTGGCGGGGGCGTTTTTCATCCCGAAGGGCATCACCCGGAAATGGTAGTGACCATCTGGGGTGGAGAAAGCGGATCTTTCCTTAGCTCCCTCGGTGAGGGCGATCTGCCAGTACCCACTGGTCAGGTCGAACGTGCTAAGGAAGCGAGCAGCCCCGAGGCGACCAATAAGCTTGTCTGCTCGGGGGATGGGATGCGCATCCGTTCTGGTGACAGCGTTGAGCCCGCGGTAGTCAACGCAGAACCTCAGCTTGGGAACAGCGCCGGGGGCGGCTGCCTTCGGAACCAAGACCACGGGGCTAGCCCATGGGCTGTCAGAGGCCTCGACCACCCCGAGAGCTAACATCTTTGATACCTCGGCCTTGATACAGGCCCGGACTCGGTCAGGGACGCGGTAGGCTCTGTGCCGTACCGGTGGGCTGTCCCCGGTGTCCACGTCGTGGACGCACCAGTTGGTGACGCCGGGGGTGAGGGAGAAGAGGTCGGAGAACTGTCCCAACAACTGGCGACAGTCCTCGCGCTGCTCGGGAGAGAGGGAGGAGGAGAGGCTCACACCCTCTACGGAGCCATCTTTTTCTTTCACGCACAGGAGGTCGGGGAGAGGCTCCGTTTCTTCTTCTTCTCCATCGTCCGTGGCGAGGAGCAAGCTCAACTCGGACCGGGCGAAGTGGGGCTTGAGGCGGTTCACGTGGAGGACCCTCAAGGGGTTCCTGGGGGACTGCACATCGATGAGATAAGTCACCTGGCTTTTACGTTCCTCCACCTTAAAGGGCCCTGTCCACTTGTCTTGTAGGGCACAGGGCTCCACGGGGGCCATCACCCAGACCTGCTGTCCGGGTTGAAACTCGACCAGAGTGGCATTCTGATCATACCACCATTTCATCTCTTCCTGACTGGCCTCGAGGTTGGCCTCGGCCAGTTCTCGGAACTTACTAGTCTGGTTCCGGAGGGCCAGGATGTATCGAAACACATCCGGAGGGGGCTCTGGGGCCGCCATCTCCCAACCTTCCTTGACCAGGCTAAGGGGTCCCCTGACGGGGTGCCCGTAGAGGAGCTCGAAGGGGCTGAACCCCAGGGACTTCTAGGGGACTTCGCGGTATGCGAAGAGGAGACAGGGAAGGAGGACGTCCCACTTACGCCTCAGGGGCTATTCGAGACCCATGATCATTCCCTTGAGGGTCCGGTTGAATCTCTCCACCAGACCGTTACCCTGGGGGTGGTAGGGGGTGGTGAATTTGTACGTCACCCCACATTGTTGCCAGAGGGACTTCATGTATTTCGAGATGAAGTTGGTCCCTCGGTCGCTGACGACTTCTCGGGGGAATCCCACCCGAGAGAAGATCCCCATGAGGGCCCGCCCCACTACGGGGGCCGTCACCGTTCGGAGGGGAATGGCTTCGGGGTAGCGGGTGGCATGGTCCACCAGGACAAGGATAAAGCGGTGGCCCAAGGAGGTCCGGGGGTCGAGGGGGCCCACGATGTCGATTCCCACCCTTTCAAAGGGGGTACTGACCACGGGGAAGGGTTGGAGGGGGGCCTTGCGCCTCCCGCCGCTCTTTCCACTAGACTGACACGTGGGGCAGGACTTGCAGTGGGCCTCCACATCAGAGCGCATGCCCGGCCAGTAGAAGTGGGTGACTAGGCGGTGATACATTTTGTCTTGACCCAAGTGTCCCGCCAGGGGCACGTCATGGGCCAGGTTCAGGAGGAAGCAGCGGAAGCGTAGGGGTACTACCAGCACTCGGGCCAACCCAGCTCGGCAGACTTTTGTTCGCTGTACAAGAGGCCGTTTTCCTAACAGGCAAAGTGGGAGCCGGACTGGTCACCGGCGGCCTGGGCGGCGGCCTGCTGTCGTGGTCCGACCAAGGACGGACAGGAGGTCTGTTCTAGGCAGAATTCTTCTCGGGACGGTCCTCCTTCCTGGCGCCACTGGGCCAGCTCAGGAAGGTCGTCCAAGCTCAGGGTCGGTTCGACGCCAGGACCGAGGGGACCTGTGTCGGGGGGGAAGCTCTCCCCAGGGAACAGCTCAGGGGTCTCAGAGGATTCAGGGACCTCGGGGTCCTCGGGGGTAGCCGGTGCCGCCTCTGGAGTTGCCCCTCGGGTGGTCATCGACCGGGTGTTCACACAGGCCCATTCGGGCAGGCCCACCATCTCCAGGTGGGTCCTCTTCTCAACCCGCTGCCATGGGGAGCTCTCTAGGTCGTTGCCGAGCAGGCAGTCTACGGGCATGTCTGAGCGGACCGCCACTCGTAACTCTCCGGAGACGCCCCCCCATTCGAACGGGACTTGAGCTATCCGGCAGGTGCGGACGGAGTTATCAGCTGCGATCACCCTGCAGGAGATGTGGGGAACCATCTGGGCTTCGGTAACTAGGTGGCGTTTGACTGCGGTGATACTGGCCCCGGTGTCCCAGAGCGCCCCTATGTGGTGGCCATTGACAGTCACCTGCTGTCGGTATTTCTCGGTGTTGTCGGGTAGGGGGGCTCCTGGGACCATCTCCCTATCACCCAGGGAGACTAACAACATAGCTGCGGGGTCAGCTCCCTCGAACTCCTCTTCTCCCTCTTCTTCTAGGGCTACTGAGGTGATGTGGCGCACTGGGGGCCCTGCAGCGGCAGGCTTCTTAAATAAAGGGCAGCGGGGGTCATTGGCATAGTGCCCTGGTTGCTGGCAATGGAAGCAGGCTTGGCTGACTCGGGGCCCTGGCTTGGCTGGGGGGAACCCTGCGCGCGCTGTGGGAGGTGAGGTGCCGGGCTGGTTTCTGGGGGGACTACGTGGGGACCCTATCTGGGATCCCCTCTGTCTATTCTGACCCCCCCCTCCCCTCGGGCGGGATGGTCCTTGTTCGTTTCGGCCAGAGTCTCCCCCGGGCCCCCGGGGTACTCTGGTGCTCACCCAGCGATCGGCCTCGACGGCCAGCTTCCGGGGGTCAGCCAACTTGCTGTCCAGGAGGTGCTGTCGGAGTTCCACAAAGCAGTTCATAGACAAATGTTCGTAGGCAATAAGGTCAATGAGCCCCTCGAAGGTGGACACCTTGCTGCCCTTGATCCACCCTTCCAGGGCCCGACTGTAGAAGTTGACATATTCTACCCATGTGGTGCCGGGGATCTTCTTGCATTCTCTGAAGCGTTGGCGGTACATTTCAGGGGTGAGACCGTACCTTGTGAGGAGGGCTTCTTTCATGTGGCTGTAGTAGGTCTGTTCGGCAGATGGTAGGTCGAGTAGGGTGTCTCTCCCTTCACTCAAGAATCGACCCCACAGCCCGGCTCCCCAATCTTTCTGCGGAACTCGGTGAGAGGTCATGGCGACCTCGTAGGCCTTGAACCATTGCTGGATATCATCGTTCTTATAATATTCTTTGACCACATCCTTGGGAATATGGACCTTGGGTTCCACCGGGGGAACGGACTCTCGGGTCGCCGATGTTCTGTTGTCTACGGTCCGGGCCTTTAGTTCGATCTCCTTCATGCTGCGCTCGTGCTCCAGCTGGAGTCTTTTCCCTTTGTGTTCTCTCTGGAGTTTCTTCTCCTCCAGTTCTCCTTGCAGCCGCAGCTGCTCGATGGCTAGCTTTTTCTCGGCCAGTTTGAGTTCTCCTTCCATTTTCAGACGGGCTAGTTCCAGCTCGTGGTTTCGGTTGCGTTCTCGGTCGGTCATCTCCTCTCGAGAAAGACCTCTCTCCATGCTGGGAGTCCGCGTCGGGGACTCTGCTCTTTCTTGCTCTGGGGCGTGGGTTTCGGTCAGGGGTGCTCCCCCTCCATCGGCTTCTGTCGGTGCTGGAGGTTGTGCTCCGGCCTCCACCCAGGCGGTCAGGGCTTGATGAAAGTCTTCTTTGGTGTTTAATCCCGTTGTCGGGATGTGCAGATCTTTGCAGAATTGCTTCATTTGCCGGTGCGTATAGTCCTTCAGGAGCTCCACCCGGAAGGTAGTCTCGTCTTCCGTGATGCTCATGGTTGTTTTTCTTTGTTCGGGTAGTGTGTCAGATCCACATCGACCCCAAGACCACTCTCAGAGGCACCCTCCTCTACAGACCACCAGGACCCCGCGCAAAATTCAGTGAAGACATCACAGACTTCATCACCCCACACGCGCTCCCCTCCAAAGACTACATCCTTCTGGGAGACCTCAACTTTCACCTTGAAAAGATCAACGACCGCAACACCGCCACCCTCTTAGACAACCTCGCCAACCTCGGACTTAACCACTTGGATGCTAAGCTCCCTGATGTTCTTCCATGTAATTTCCATTGAAGTCAATGGAAACTCCATGACGAGCTGAGCTCGTCATGAGCGTCGAAGGGGTTAAACAACTAGTCACTTCCCCCACCCACATCGCAGGTCACACACTCGACCCCATCTTCACCTCCAGCAATCATGTCTCCTTCAGCCACACTACGGATCTCCTCTGGACTGACCACAGCTGCGTTCACTTCACCTACAACAAACCAAAACCCACCAACCACCTCCAACCAACTCTGCAAAGAAACTGGAACAAAATCACCACGGACCAGATCTCCGCATCGCTCCTTCTAAACACCCCAGCCCACTCTTTTAACGCAAACGAAGCCGCCGCCAACCTCACCCTATGGTTATCCAACACCGCCGACACCTTAGCACCACTGAAAAAACGTCAAAGCAAACCTGGCAGCAAAAAGGCCTCATGGTTCAACGATGATCTTAAGAAGTCCAAGAAACTCTGCCGCTCCCTTGAAAAGGCCTGGAAAAAAGACCCAACCGCTAGCACCAAGGACGCCTTCAAAAACGCCACCCGCACTCACCACCAACTAATCCGTAAGGCCAAGAAAACAGCATTCAAGGATCGACTTGACAACAACGCCCACAACAGCAAGGAACTTTTCAACATCGTCAAGGAATTTTCCAATCCCTCGGCCAACTCCAACGACATCACCCCCTCTCAAGCCCTCTGCGACTCCCTAGCCTCATTCTTCCACAACAAGATTGCAGACATCCACAACAGCTTCGACAACCAACCCGGAAACCAACCCACCCTACCATTTGCTGAACATTCTCCCCCCGTGAACACCCTTAACGACTGGAACCCAATCTCCACTGAGGACACAATCCGCCTGATGAATTCCATCCACTCAGGATCCCCCACAGACCCATATCCTCACCACATCTTCAACAAAGCTGACTCCGTCATAGCACCACACCTCCGACACATCATCAACTGCTCCTTCAACTCCGCCACCTTCCCGGAAGACTGGAAACACGCTGAACTCACCGCCCTTCTGAAAAAACCCACAGCGGACCCCACCGAACTCAAAAATTACCGCCCCATCTCGCTCCTTCCATTCCCGGCCAAAGTCATCGAGAAAGCTGTCAACAACCAGCTCGCCGCCTTCCTCGAAGCCAACAAATCCCTCGACTCCTCACAATCTGGCTTCCGAGCAAAACACAGCACGGAGACCGCCCTCATCGCAGCAACAGACGACATTCGAACTCTACTGGACAATGGAGACACAGTCGCCCTCATCCTCCTCGACCTCTCTGCAGCATTCGACACAGTCTGCCACAGCACCCTTCTACAACGCCTCAATAACATCGGAATCCAAGGAAAAGCACTTGAATGGATCACCTCGTTCATCACCGGAAGAACCCAGAGAGTCCGCCTCCCACCATTCAAGTCCGAGGCCACTGAAGTCATCTGTGGCGTACCACAAGGATCCTCACTCAGCCCCACCCTCTTCAACGTATACATGAGCCCCCTCGCGACCATCGCCCGCCAACACAACCTCAACATCATCTCTTACGCGGATGACACTCAACTAATCCTTTCTCTCACCAATGACCCCAGCACCGCCAAAACTAACCTACACGAAGGAATGAAAGAAGTTGCTGAATGGATGAAACAAAGCCGTCTGAAACTGAACTCAGACAAAACAGAAGTCCTCATCTTAGGTACATCCCCCTCTGCATGGGACGACTCCTGGTGGCCGGAAGCCCTTGGAAAAGCACCCATCCCGACAGACCACGCACGGAACCTAGGCGTCATCCTGGATTCTTCACTCTCAATGAACAGACAAGTCAGCGCCGTCTCCTCTTCCTGCTTCAACATTCTTCGCATGCTCAGAAAAACATTTCGCTGGATCCCCACCGAAACAAGGAAAACAGTCACCCATGCTCTGGTCACGAGCCGACTGGACTACGGAAACACCCTCTACGCAGGCACTACCGCTAAACTCCAGAAGAAACTCCAACGAATCCAAAACGCCTCAGCCAGGATCATACTAGACATTCCACGCAACGAACACATCTCCGGTCACCTTAAAGACCTCCACTGGCTACCCGTCAAGAAGAGGATCACTTTCCGACTGCTAACCCACGCACACAAATCACTCTACGACATCGGACCAGAATGCCTCAACTCTCGACTGTCCTTCTACACCCCCTCCCGCCAACTACGTTCTTCCAACCAAGCCCTCGCCACTGTACCTCGCATCAACAAGACCACCATGGGAGGCAGATCCTTCTCATACCTGGCTGCTAAAACATGGAACTCACTCCCCGCTTACCTTCGCCTTACCCAGAACCACCTAGCTTTCAGAAAGCAACTTAAAATGTGGATTTTTGACAAGTAATCCTCCTCCCCTTTCTAAGCGCCTTGAGACCCTCTGGGTATGTAGTGCGCTATATAAATTCTCTGACTTGACTTGACTCAGTACTGTACGATCCTTAGACGTAGGTTCTTATCGCGACACTGCCACCAATGTTAGAAGGGGCAATCTCCGAGGGCCAGGTTATGCTCACCCGGTCACCCCAAGACCCACCTCTCCTACAGATCTTGCCGAGTCTTATTGTGAGGTCCTCACCGGGGAGGACTTCGAGCCTAGGATCGTACACACGGAGCTCACACCACACCTACGAACAGACACCACGCCGTTGTATTCTAGTAATAAGTTCTTTATATAAGTGATAAAAGAAGGAAGCACTCTTATGTACACAGTGATCGAAGGACCACAAGGTCTTGGAGGGTTCGGAAAGGGGGAAGCGGGACAGTCTTTAAGTCTCTGGGCCGGTACGAGGCGTATCCCGAGCACAGCTCTCAATCCTTGAGCCGGGGGATACGGAAGATGGTGGTCGTACTGGCTGCTTCACTCACATCGAGTCGGCTCGGTCGTGATGGTGGTCTCGATGGTCCAGCCGGACCAGAGTACTCCTCGAGCCGCGACGAGGTCAGCAGGGCTCGATCTGGGGAAGTTCGGGGGGAGCCGCGACAGCGTCAGCAGGGCTCGGATGAGGGCAGGTTCAAGCTTGAGCCGCGACAGCGTCAGCAGGGCTCCGGTGGTCTTAGAGAGGTCGAGCCGCGACAGCGTCAGCAGGGCTCCGATGGTTATAGTTCAGCTTGAGCCGCGACAGCGTCAGCAGGGCTCCGATGGTTACAGTTCAGCTTGAGCCGCGACAGCATCAGCAGGGCTCCGATGGTTACAGTTCAGCTTGAGCCGCGACAGCGTCAGCAGGGCTCCGATGGTTACAGTTCAGCTTGAGCCACGACAGCGTCAGCAGGGCTCCGATGGTTACAGTTCAGCTTGAGCCGCGACAGCGTCAGCAGGGCTCCGATGGTTACAGATGAGTTCTTCTTAGGGTCAGCCGCGATCAGATCAGCAGGCTTCAGGTCCAAGATACAACTGCCCGCTAGTTGTCGGGCGGGCCCAGATATAGTCCAGGGGCTCTTTGATGTCCGGACCCTCGCAGGCGGAGGTCTCAAGCCCTGGGGGCTGGTCGTTGGCGAGGTCCGGCGGTTGGCTCTTTGATCCCTTTGAAAGATGGGTCCAGGAATTCCCAGACGCCCAGCGGGTCTGGAGCCAGCACTCGGGGAGGCCAGAGGTGCGATCGAAATTAGCCCACAGGGGAGGGCCAAAGGTGTGACAGATACCAGTCTCTCAGGGGAGGCCAGAGGTGCCATCGAAACTCCCTGGCTTATCTCACTCGGGGAGCCCTTTACCCCCCAGCCGGGACTGGCGCGCCTTTGGAGTCTGGGTTTGGCTGGGGCTGGGGTCACGCTAGGCCCAGGGAGACAGGGATCTCGGGAAGGGAAAATGGCTGCCGGGCCTTGTGGGGCATGCAAGGTTAGGCGCTCGGAGCCGGGAGCGGGACGGGACATGCGGGCCTGGTCGTGGGTTTATCGGGCGTGAGATGACCAGGCTCGGGGTGCAGGCTACACTAACGGGGATGCTGCGCAGGGGACTCAGGGTACAGGCCTGCGCTCACAGGATGTGGAGGGACAGGCGAACTTCGCCACGAGGCCGGGTCCAACACCTGTGAAGTCCAGTTTGTCGACTTGATGCTCTCCAATGACCTTGACGCAGCACTGAAGCAAGAGAAGGTACAACAGCTCTGAATGGTCAGATCTGTCGCCTCACCAAGTTTGGAGACACCTGAGTACCAATACCTGGAGTATCAGACACCCAACGGCAAACACCGAGAAGAAGAGTCCACACCAGACATCCAAAATGCCAGAAGCAAGCACCCATTGGAGGCGTCCAGACAGCTGAGACCCTCTTACTGAGTGGCCCAGCTGTCCCGTGGACGCCTCTCCAGTTTGCCTGCTCCTGACCGCGAGGACCTCAAGACGCACAGCGCCCGGCTGACCTCTTCGCTCTGCACCCAGCCACACCGGCCCCGACCAACCAGCTGTGCTCCTGCAGTCCCCGAGTCCTTGTGACATCCTCCCTCCAAGGAGACAAATCTGACTTACCTGTAAGTCCTCCTGCGCAGTGTGTTTTCAACTGTCCCCCTTTGTCTTTACGCATCAGCTTCCAAGACCCTCAGAACTCTGTTCCCAGCGGAACTGAGACGCTTCCGAATTTCTCCTACTGGAACTTTGGTCCTGATCCCAACATTGACCTACAACAAGAAGGTGAACTTTGCGAAAGCATTGCCTGAATGTATATGCTTCTACTCTTTCCCCGTTGTTTTAAATGGTGCGTAATTGCGCACAAAAGTGATATAATTTCAGAACTTTGAAAAATTGTAACTCCGAAAGAACTTACCTTAGAACTGTGTTCTTGGTCTTAAAAATTAAAATAAAATCAATACTATTTGTATAAATTGGTCTCAGATGTATTCTGAGTTTGTATCTCCTTTATTGCTTCGGAGAGTACAACACATCCTTAGCCCTACTGTTGGACCTGGCCTCGTGGCGTGGTACCTACCCACTCCCCAACACCCCAGTAGCGTAGCCCTGTACCCAAAGTTCCCTGTGCAGCACCCCGCTAGCATAGCCAGCACCCTGAGTCCTGGGTCGTCCTGCTCCCTGTACGACCAGCCCCGCTGATCCCGTCCCACTCCCGGCTGCGAGCGCCTAGAACCTGCATGCCCCACAAGGCCCGGCAGCCATCTTTCCTTCCCGAGATCCCTGACTCCCTAGGCCTAGTGTGACCCCGGCCCCAACGAAACTCAGACTTCAAGGCGCGCCAGTCCAGGCTGGAGGGGTAAAGGGCTCTCCGAGTGAGATAACCCAGGGAGTTTCGATCGCACCTCTGGCCTCCCCGAGTGCTGGCTCCAGACCTGCTGGGCATCTGGGAATTCCCGGACGCATCTTCAAAGGATCAAGGAGCCAACCGCCGGACCTCGCCAACGACCAGCCCCCAAGGCATGAGACCTCCACCTGCGAGGGTCCGGACATCAAAGGGCCACTGGACTATATCAAGGGCCGCCCCACAACTAGCGGGCAGTTGTATCCTGGACAAGAAAGCCCTGCTGATCTGATCGCGGCTGACCTTAAGGAGAACTGAACCTTTGAATCGCTAAGCCCTGCTGACGCTGTCGCGGCTCCTTTCTCGCAAGACGGAACTGAACCATCGGAGCCCTGCTGACGCTGTCGCGGCTCGTCCTCTCAAAGACCATCGGAGCCCTGCTGATGCTGTCGCGGCTCGTCCTCTACAAGACCATCGGAGCCCTGCTGACGCTGTCGCGGCTTGTCCTCTCCAAGACCTCGGAGCCCTGCTGACGCTGTCGCAGCTCGAGCTTGAACTCGAAAACCACCTGAGCCCTGCTGATGCTGTCGCGGCTCCTCAAGAACTTCTCCGGATCGAGCCCTGCTGACCTCGTCGCGGCTCGAGGAGTACTCTGGTCCGGCTGGACCATCGACGCTACCATCACGACCTGAGTCGACTCGACGTGAGTGAAGCCGCTAGTACGACCATCATCTTCCGTATCCCCCGGCTCGAGGATTGAGAGCTGTGCGTAGGATACGCCCCGTACTGGCCTAAAGACTGTCCCGCTTCCCTCTTCCTGAACCCTGCAAGACTTTACGATCCCTCGATCGCTTGTAAATAAGAGTGCTGATTCTTCTTACTGTTTGATAAAGAAGTTATTACTAAATACCGACGGTGTGGTGTCCGTTCGTAAGTGTGGTGTGAGCTCAGTGTGTACGATCCTAGATTCGAAGTCCTCCCCGGTGGGGACCTCACGATAAGACTCGGCAGTTATTGTGGGAGAGGAGGGTCCTGGGGTGGTCGGGTGAGCACAACCTGGCCCTCTGAGATCGCCCCTTCTAACACCTACCCTCTGATAACCCTAACTGCTCGCCCACACTACCATAAAAAGAGCATAAGTATTATCTACTTTTACCTCTGTATAGCAATTGGGGACCCACCAGACTTTCTACACAGTGTACTTCGTATGAGTATGTGTATCCCTAAGACCAGCAGGGCCAGGATGGGCGGCAGATCCTTCCGCCTTTTGGCGGACCGGAGCTGGAATACCCTCCCTCTCAGACTCCGGATGGAGCCGTCGGAAAAAGTTTTCCGCAAGGAACTTAAAACACACTTGTTCCCAAAATATTAAACTGCATTAGCTACGTGAGCTATATTAGGGATCACTTAGGCCACTGAATAGCGCGGGGACACACTGGTTAGTGTAACCATGCGCTCTACAAACTCAGTATAAATAAATAAATAAATAAATATACAGAGATCCCGCTTCCTACAATGGGTAAGCGAGGTAATCCGCTCCTGTGCTGCATAAAATGACAAGACACCTTCTTTACCTCGTCGCTATTGTTGCAAAGATGAATCCAAGGTTAACACAGATGTCTATTAACCGCAGCACAGCAATGCACCCTGAAGGCAGGACAGCTCCAGGTCCAACTGCAGGGCAGCCAGGTATTCCAAGATCAACGTTCCGATGGAATACAGAATACACTACAAAACATCACATGGCATGTGCAGGGAACGTACGCTAAGGTATGCGGCAATACGACAGACGTCAGGTAAGTGCGCGGAACCCTCACTTATGGATTGAGATTTTCTGCAGTTTCGAAAGTGGGCCAACATAAAAGAACCTCTGAAAATCCATAGAATTTGGGTTTCCTTTACTTTGCCACATTTTACGAACCCAAGAGAGTTTCTGGTGATGACTTGGGTTCTACAAACATTATTCCTTTGTGAGTGAATAGACACTATATTGCAACCGCTCCATAGCCTTGAACACTAGCTCTCTATGAGGAAATAGGGAGTGAATCCTGGATTACAGATGATTGTGTTGTGGGTCTTAGTCAATGAGTAGCCTCCCCAGAATAGTGATGGTAGTGTTTACCCTTAGGGTAACTGTGGCGTGCACATCATTGCAACACACCTGAGACGTTCACCTCTTTACAGGCACAACCGCGGCATGCACTTCAATATAAGCACACCTGAGAGGTTCACCTCTTTACAGGCACAATCGTGGCATGCACTTCAATATAAGCACACCTGAGAGGTTCACCTCTTTACAGGCACAACCGCGGCATGCACTTCAATATAAGCACACCTGAGAGGTTCACCTCTTTACAGGCACAATCGTGGCATGCACTTCAATATAAGCACACCTGAGAGGTTCACCTCTTTACAGGCACAACCGCGGCATGCACTTCAATATAAGCACACCTGAGAGGTTCACCTCTTTACAGGCACAACCGCGGCATGCACTTCAATACAAGCACACCCTAGAGAGGTGCACCTCTTTACAGGCACAACCGCGGCATGCACTTCAATATAAGCACACCTGAGACGTACACCTCTTTACAGGCACAACTGCGGCATGCACTTCAATATAAGCACACCTGAGAGGTTCACCTCTTTACAGGCACAACTGCGGCATGCACTTCAATATAAGCACACCTGAGAGGTTCACCTCTTGACAGGCACACCGCGGCATGCACTTCAATATAAGCACACCTGAGACGTACACCTCTTTACAGGCACAATCGCGGCATGCACTTCAATATAAGCACACCCTAGAGAGGTTCACCTCTTTACAGGCACAACCGCGGCATGCACTTCAATACAAGCACTCCCTAGAGAGGTGCACCTCTTTACAGGCACAACCGTGGCATGCACTTCAATATAAGCACACCTGAGACGTACACCTCTTTACAGGCACAACTGCGGCATGCACTTCAATATAAGCACACCTGAGACGTACACCTCTTTACAGGCACAACCGCTGCATGCACTTCAATATAAGCACACCTGAGACGTACACCTCTTTACAGGCACAACCGCGGCAGGCACTTCAATATAAGCACACCTGAGACGTACACCTCTTTACAGGCACAACCGTGGCATGCACTTCAGTACAAGCACACCCTAGAGAGGTGCACCTCTTTATAGACACAACTGCTGCATGCACTTCTTCACAAGCACACCTGAGACGTGCACCTCTTTACAGAAACATTTGTGGTATGCCCTTCTTCACAAGCACAGCTGAGAGAGGTGCACCTCCTTACCGACACAACTATGGCATGCACTTCTTTACAAGCACACCTGAGACGTGCACCTCTTTACACACACAATTGTGGCATGCGCTTCTTCACAAGCACACCTGAGACGCGAACCTTTTTACAGACACAACTGTGGTATGCACTTCTTTACAAACACACCTGAGACGTGCACCTATGTTAGAAATGGGAGTCTCTAGTTGGCAATGTGTTGTGACCTCTCCCTCTCTTTCCCCATCCACCCCTCCTTTACTCTCTCCTCTTGGTACAGCCCACTCTGCTTCCCGGAGTGTGTGTTAGAATGTTCATGAGTCATGACTGCCGCCCAGCTGGGAGCACCTGTTGTACTTGACTGAATAAAGTCGTACTTTGAAACCCATATATGTAGTGGCTCTTTACTACATTTCTGGCGACGAGGACGAGGAGCTGAGCCAGGGTCAGCTTGGTGTTTCTCCCCCCTGGATAATTTGAGGCTTGGGCGGAGTTGTTAAGTGAAATGAAGGACTCATCAGTTGAATTGGAAGTTCACTGGAAAGCAGACCGGTAAACCAGGCTGTACTCACCGATGTGTTCTCTGCGGGGGACGTAAAATTCTCGATTCCGGAAACCCTCTGGAAGTCGGGTGTGAAGTTTCGGTGAAAGTACTGGTGCCGGGTGGAGAAAAAAAACGTTTCTCCCTGACTTGAGGTCTGCTGGAGATGTGGTTTGTGTAACCAGTGACTGGAGAAAGAAAAGAGGAAGAAATGAGTTGAAAAGCTGCGTCGGGCGTCCCAAGGATTTTGAGAAGTTGAAGAGGAGTAAGACCCGAGTGGATGAACTGTGAACGGAGAGAAAGTTCGTCAGGTGAGCAGCCGAAGTTAATGTGGAAAGCTGAGCGGAGCGGGAGACGAAATTGATGTGAATTGTTCCCACCGCGTTTTGAAGTGTAAACAGAAGCCTTGGTGAAGGAGTCGATGAAAGAGCTCTGTAGGTGAAAGACGGTTAAATGAGAAACGGAGGCATAAGATGTGAGGATCTATATGGCGTCCCATTGAAATTGAGGTGGTGAAGAGGAGTAAGTGGAAGAGCATTGTAATTGACGAGATATCGTGAGGAGAGCAGCTTAAACTAAATATAGGAACTGAGCGGGGTTCATGTTATGGTGAAAGTCTGTGGAAAAGAGAAAATACGGGAAGGAGTGTGACCCAAGTACGCGGCGAAAGCTCGTGAAGCGAGCCGCTGAAGCGCATGAGAAGAGCTGGGCTGAGCGGAGGACGAAATTGGTGTAAGTGGCATAGAAGAATAGTGAGCACGGGAAAACGCGAAAGTCCTTACCTGAGGAAAGACACTGGCCCGATAACATCGCCGCCATTCTTCCTGGCATTGCGTCACTCCCATGCAGCAGGACATGGACAAAGAAAGAGGACAACTGTAAACGCCCCTGAGTGTGTAGCAGATGAAGTCTAAGCTGTGGAAGGTTGCCGAGTATCCGGTGGGTTAACCGTACCACTTACAAAGGAGGCAAGCCGTCGTGGGAGAAGGCTCTATTACGAGGTGAGAGGTGACATGCGTAGAGGCATGTAGGTCAAGCTGTGGCAGTTCCTAGCCGAGTGGGCACGTGGGGCTAACTGAGTTTCTGGGTGAAGAGAAAGCGGGGGATTTCAAAAGAGGAATGATGAAAGGTTGAAACTTGGTCCCTGCCGGGAGCTGTGCGTAGGAGACGGTGTGCACGGCACTCCTCTGAGAAGCGTTCCCAGAAAGAATCTGTTCCAAGTAGTGAGCCTGTCGGTTGGATCGCTCACACGTGAAAGAGTTGAGGTATGACTTTGTGAAAAAAATTGAGATGAGAAAAGAAAGGTGTTCTGAAGAAAAAATCTGATTGAGTTAGTCTCTTCCTCCCACCCTTACTGGAAATACAAGATTACGAAGGCATTCTAGTAATTGACTGTATAACGTGGAGAGTATCCGTGTGTGGAACCTTGGGGGAAGGGATTGACACTGGACTCTAGTTGGACCTCACAGTCGCGTTTGGCCTTTGAAACATTTTGAGGAGTGAGGAACGAAACACAGTGTGTGGTATACATGTGAAACTGACGGCAGCAGTGCATTGAGAGGTGTGAGGATTGTGCAAGGAACCCCGGTGGCAGATTCAATACTGATTTGAGGCAGCACGTCCTGTGACAGAGAATTTATAAGGGCCACAAACCTACAGACGGCGCAAGCAATACATATTCGGTGATTTCAAGGGGGGGGAAACAAGAAGGACAATAGTAGGTGAAGTAGGTAACGTGTCTTTCACATTCAAAACCCCAGCGCCCACAGCCGGTGCATTACTTTCAATCAGAACAGGGCGACAGAGAACTCTACAATAGTGCACACCCACCGCTACCTGTCTGCTCGAGGTGGACATTATATCCTCACGTGAATTCCTAGATAGAGTTTTAAAAATAACATGGAGAGAGCCCTATGGTATAATTCTCCGCCACCAATGCCGTTTATGGAGGAGTATAAAAGAAACACGGCAGAAGGGGGTGAGAGGAAAACATATGTTAAGATGCACATATCAGCTGTTAAGGAAGAGGATGTAGCTCTCATACCAGAGGAAAAGGCCGAAACAGCATTTCACAGTCTAGGAACTGAAGAACGGGAAAAGTACCACAAAACGAGATATACACTCACGAAAGGGTCAGACAGAAATGTACATAAAGACATCTTGAGTGCATGGAATGAATACGAAAAACAAGTCTCGTGGGTAAAGGCTCGAAGAGTTGAAGTGAGCAAGGATATAATGGATAGCCAAGAGGAAGTTAATACTAGAAGAATAAACCCGGAGTGTGCCATCTTCCTAGGAGGAGTAAAGACAGATAATGTCTTAGTTTCAGGAAGGCATTATAAGTTGGTAAACAAGAGGGAATGGAAAATAGAACTAGCAAAAAAAAATGGGGATGAATTTAAAGGTGCCAACTTATCCCAAAAAACATACACCGGGGAGAACTTCAACGTAGTAGGTAACGAATTAATGGATTTAATGCACATGGGTGTTCTAATGAGTTTGAAAATAAAAGGTGATGGAAGAAGAAAAGAACACAAGGGTGAACGGGCGCTTATCCAAAGCGTGCAGGGATCTAATAGTGAAGCACTGAAGACTCATGCGCCGACATCAGAGGGTACGTGTGTTATGGAAGAAGCTACAGGTAATAAAGAGTATGGAAAAGAGGTAGAGAAATATGAGAGTAATGGCAGAGAAGGAATAGGTGGGGAAAAAGAAGATTCCGAAAGAAAAGGAGAATGCATTATTACTATAACTAATGAACGGCAAAGAATAGAGTGCAAGGATAACCAATTCAAACACAAAGGGACGTGGCTAAGAACCACATCGTCTGAGTCCAGGAACAATATGATGAAGGAAAATAAAGACAAATATGAACTAGAAAGAGATATTGATCTCCACAGACTGGGGCGAGAGAAAACAGTTATATGGAGAATGATCAACATGGTTACAACCGAGGGTGAAACATGGATCGCTCACACGGCTAGCAATAAAGGATGTAGAAAAGAAGTAGCAAAGGACAGACTTAAAATAAAAATAAAGACGTACCAAAGCTGGGTGGACGAAAGAGAAATACGAAAGAAATGCGAGAGGAAAGGTGGAGGAAGTGAGGTTGCGAAAAACGGTGAATTCGAGTGTAAAGGAGAATGCATAGAAAATGCAACCAGTGAGCAAGGGAAAATAAAATGTAGGATTAACCACTTTAGTTGCAGTGAGAGGAAGCGTAATACCACTTTGGTTGAGTTCAGTACTGAAACAAGGGAAGAAAGTGTGGACTATGGAGGACAGAAAAGAGTAATGGATATGAGTTTGCTGGAGGAAAAGGATGAGGATAAAGCCAAACACTCTCTATGGCATCACAGCGGAGAGATGGAGAGTGAGAGTGGGGAAATGCAGAAAATGATAAAAGGTATCTCACTAAGAGGCATGTCAGGGAAGAAGGGTCCACTTGATAATTATCTTAGCAAGCGGGAATGCTGGGGCCCAGGAAATACAACGGAGGCCTTCCAGGGGAGTAAAGGAAGAGAGCAGGATGACAGACTGAGGTCAGCCGAGACTGATTACAATGATCTGGAGTGTTTTGAAACGGAGTTCGTAAAGGTCTGGACTCCGCCCACGGCAAAGGCAAGGAGGGTAGGAGAGGGACCAGACCAGCCTACGAGGTTGACGTTGAGAGAGAGTTCCACCATGTCAGAGGGATCAGGCGGGGTGTGTTTGGACCCCAGTTATTGCCAAGGAATAAAACAGCGTCACTGCCTAGACAAACAACCTGAGGGGTACATGAAGTCTTGTAGAGGTGCACCTAATTACAGGTTGGAAGAAACCGTACAGCTTGTTCATACTCAGAGGAACCAAGGGAAACAAAAGTAATTTGCACCTTTCCCTGCTTTCCACCCCTGCCGGGAGACTGATCCCGCTGTTGACAGAGGCGCAGTGGCGGGGTGGCAGAAACGGACCTTCAGGGATCGGCCCTACCTGCTACACCCATTGTTGTATCAAGGTGTTCGCCCTTAGGTAGAAAGGTCAGGACACGTCCCGGGTCCAAGTGGACCAAAGGAACCTAATGTTCTAGACTCTTCCTGTCAGTTCCTCACCGAAGTTTTCGTGTGGGTTTCACAGTTTGTGTTTATGGGATTGCTGTGACATACCCCTGTTTCCTTTTTCCTCCTCCCTCCTCTTCTCTCCCACCTGCCTTCTCCCCACCCTTCATCCTCTCCTCCCTTCACCCCCACCCCCTCTCCTTGCTTTCCTTCGTTGGTATTCTTCCTCTCCTGTCCGGAGCCTCTTCTCTCCCTCTCTTCTGTTTTCCTTGGGGGGAAGGTGTGTTGTGACCTCTCCCTCTCTTTCCCCATCCACCCCTCCTTTACTCTCTCCTCTTGGTACAGCCCACTCTGCTTCCCGGAGTGTGTGTTAG
Source organism: Lissotriton helveticus (assembly GCF_964261635.1). Taxonomy (NCBI): domain Eukaryota; kingdom Metazoa; phylum Chordata; class Amphibia; order Caudata; family Salamandridae; genus Lissotriton; species Lissotriton helveticus. The sequence continues at coordinate 96,677,969 of NC_136064.1, read as the reverse complement.
AATGTTCATGAGTCATGACTGCCGCCCAGCTGGGAGCACCTGTTGTACTTGACTGAATAAAGTCGTACTTTGAAACCCATATATGTAGTGGCTCTTTACTACACAATGGTTTGCACCTTGTCCAAGTAAGGACCCTGCCTTCGAGTCAGGATAAGGGAGTTACACTCCTAAAATAACCCCTGCTCACCCAATTGATAGCTTGGCACAAGCAGTCAGGCTTATCTTAGAGGCAGTCAGTGCTTAATTTGAGCCAGTGGTTTCTGGTGCTCGGCACCCGCACTTAATTGTTGGATCGGTATTTAATTGTCGACACCTGCACTTATGACAGCTGCCACATGGTGGTGCTGTTTGTATAATTTAGAGTTGAGCAGAACAGCAATTGTTTATAAGTTCAGTGTGCATTAAAAACAACTAATACCTGCTGCCTAAGCTATTTTCTATTTTTATAACTCCGGGGGCCTGGAATACTCTGGATTGTCACTCTTGTAGCAGTGTTCTGGTTAGTAGTTGTGTTGGTGCTGCTGTTATTGACAAAGCTGGCAGTGGCAATGGGTGGTGCAAGCTGCAGAGACCTCGTGACCAGACCCGGGGCACTTATTGTTTTACAAATTAAGCACTGGAGGCAGTGTGTAAAGCATTTGCACATAACCAACGGTAATACAGTGTAAGCACGACAAAAGACCATACCAGTTTAGAAAAATCTCCAATATTTTTACAAACTCAAGACAAGACCAAAAACAATAAAAAATCCACAATACAGTACTTAGAAATCTTCAGTTATCAAAATAACCTTGAAATGAAGTTCCTTGAAGTTGATAGCTCCGTCCGGGGCTATCACGGCATCGTGAACAAACATATCCAAATAGTTCTGGCTAACTGTGGCATCGCGGGCCAGCTACGGTGTCCTGGGGAACCGAAAAACAGTTGCTTTAGAAATGCAGGGATTCGGCGACCTCTGGTTGAGCTTCCGAAACACACAGCGTCCGCAGGCGTCGGTTCCGAGGTAGGTGCAGGAGTCGGGCCCTCAAAGTCACATGCGTTGCAGAACAAACTCCTCGCAGTTGAAGTCAGGAGCGTTGGCATTGGCGGGCGTCGGATGCTGTGGTGCGAAGTGCAGCGGTGCGGTGTGCAATGCCTTCAGGTCGCGGTGAGAGCAGTGGCGGATGATGGCATCAGATGGCGTCATCGGTGAGACCAAGGTCGCAGTGCGAAGTGATGCGGTGCTGGTAGGTCACGGTGCAAGTAGCAGCATCGTCGGCTGTCGTCGGCTGACGAACTGGAGTTGATGGCGCCGGCAACGGTAGGCCAAGGCTGCGTTGCACTGTGTAACTTTACCAGCGTTGCCCTTGAACCACGGTGCAAGCAGCAGTGTCGATGTCGGCGTGAAGCGGCGTCATCAGAGATACCAAGGCGGCGGCTTGTAGCGAGGCGGTGCGGAGTGCGGTGCCCACAGGTCGCGTGTGAGCAGTGGCTCGGTGGTGCCACCAGATGGCGTCGTCGGTGAGACCAGGGTCGGGTGCGGTGTTGTGGCGGTGCCCTCTGCTGTGCTTTCAGGACACGGAGTTGGTAGCAGTGTTGTAGATGTCATTGGGTTGCTTTTTCTCTACTGTTGCAACATAAAACACACAGTCCTCAGTGCTGAGGGCAGAAGAACTTGAAGTCTTTGCTGTTCCTGAGACTTCTTGAACAGGGGGCAAGCTTTACCTCAAGCCCTTGGAGATACTCAAAGAAAGAAGTTGTAGAAAGTTCCGTCCAGTCCTTTCACTGCCCAAGACCAAATCAGCCACTGCAGGCCAACACAGCAAAGCACACAGCAATGTGGTAGCTCCTCCTCACAGCTTCTCCAGCTCTTCCTCTTGGCAGTCTTCTTGGTCGAAAAGAGTTCTAAAGTCCCGGGGTCTGGGCCCTAATATTTATACTCCAAACTCCTTTGTCCTCTCAGGAAGAGAGTGTCTGTGCTTAGTCCAAACCAGTGTGGTCCTCTCTGGCCCAGCTTTCCAGCAGGAAGAGGAGACAGCATTGCCCAAGGCAGACAGAGTCTATTCGGGTGCAAGGGAAATCTCCTCCCAACACTCTAAATGCAGACCAGGCCTATTTAGGTGCTAGTGACAACTCCCACTACTCTGAATGCAGCCCAGGTCTATTCAGCCCATCCCTGACCCCTCTAGACTCTCCGGAGCCACTGCTCCTCCCCAGCCCCTGTCACTCCAAAGCCAGACAGTCAACACACATGTCGTATTTTGGCAGCTCCTGAGTTAGCGTTTAGCACAGCTACACAATCTTTTTTCTTAACTTGACTAAAAAATACGGGGGCCATATTGAATCCTTTGGCTTCCATTTTGTATGAACACGCTGTCTCGTGGTCAGCATGCCCTTTTGTCCTTTTTCGATACCCATGGTCGTTTACCTTGCCCAGCAACAGGCTATTTTTAGTACTGGTCAAGCACACATGCGCATTATACATCAACTGGTCATTCTTTAGGAATGTTATCCCAAACTGACCAATACTACTGGACTCCTCCCACATGCTGGCTGTGTTCCAAAAATGACCTTATATGTACCTAAAATGTGTAAACTTGTAAACGCCTACCTTTTTATTGCTATTAAACTGTATAAAAGAGGTCGCGCACCAATGTTCGGTGTGCTACTTCTTGCATTGCCGAAGGGTGCTGTAGGAATGTACCACCACCCAATGGGGTCTTAATAAACCTGTCTTTTGCATTTTCCAGTGTCCGTGCCAACTTCTATACTAAGGTGTTCGAGAGTTTAGCAGAGTATGTAGGCCTGATTGAACCCAACACCACAATTGGCGACCACGAAGGGACTCATCGGTGACTTGGATGCCCGAAGGAGAGGTCGTGACGAAGGATTGGAAACTCGCCATGGAAGCGATCGCTGCCTTTGAGTGACCCGAGTCTTGGCACCCACGGTGTTTCTTCCTTCCTTCTGACCCGACCTTCCAGGTGGCGCCGGTCCTCGACTGAGATTCTGATCTTGGATTGTCGTGTAGTGCCGTTTGGCTGATTCGACTAAAGAACTTGGCAGTTGGACCTTGGACGTTTGAAGGTACTTGGTAAGCTTATGATTGGTAAGGTAGTCTACTGACACTTACTGTGGCTTTTTGAATTTGAATTTGAATTTGTTTGAGTTAGCTAACGTTTGGACCTATGAATTTGATGTATATGTGGAGTGCACCTCACATAGGCAGGTATGTAGGGATATTTCTCTGATTTTGCTTTTTGTTTGAGCGGCACACCGTGTATAAAGCATATTAAGTGCCATTTTATGTAGTATCACGTTTTCGTGATATTTTTGACATGCCTGTTCTCAGCACACTCCGAGGGATGTGCTGCCTTGGAAATGGTACCAGTTATCGATTAAATAAATCACAGCCGGCTCCCCCAGAGGGGACTCCAAATCGAGAGATGTATGTTAAATTTGGTATTCCGCCAATAATGTATAGTTCATTGTGGCATAAGTATACCAAAGCCGATCGTGAATTGCAATGGCCACTACATGGGTCATTTGATTTACGAAAGGTGCAATATGTGGAGCAGTGTTTGTTTCAGCGTAGGTCTAGGCAGGATATGTTTGATTGTGTGCGTATGTGGGAGAAAGAGGTACGTGAACGATTGAAGCGTGAGGAAGCCTTGGCGGAGAAGGTGCAGCGAAGGGCTGCGCGTGACAAAGCTTTACAGCTACAGGAGAAGGAGTTACAGGAACAGAAAGAGAGGGAGACTCGAGAACGTAATTTGCAGATTAATGGGCAATTCCCTATCCGACGTCCTCTTTATCCGGTCCTTACTAATTAAATAGATGATTTTTCGTTGTTAGATCGTTGTCCGCCTCCGTATGTTGCACCTACGGCTCCGAACGAGGAATCGGATGAGGAAGATCAGAATACACAGCGTACTAGGTTATCTTCGGATCGAACTGCGGAATTACGTTCGCTTGCACGAAAACTAAATGTTAATACTATAACTGTTTCTGAGATTAGTAAGTATATGGAACAGTGGTCTGATAAGGAGCGATTGTATTTCTTAGATCATTTTGGAGATGAGGTTGTTGACCGATTTAGAAAGTATTCTTCTGAGTTAGAACCTAAGGATATCTCGAAGGGTCGTGATAACTTTCGTAAAGGTCTTTTTATTCTTTCAGATGCGGATGAGTTTTTCAAGCGTTTGGTTCAGCTACGGAATGAGGCGTCGCAGCTACGGGAGTTGGAAAAGACATCGGGTTCACCTACGTCTGGATCGACGGAAATATCCAAAGAATGCTCTATCTTTGGAACAGATAAGAACGCCGCGATTAATGTTAGACCTATGCGGGAAGCTGCGCCTTTGTATGTCCCTCATAAAGGGGATGGCACAGATGACGATAAAACGTCTAAAGACGCGAAGGGTTATTTTATATATAATTGGGTTTATACGCCTTGGAATAGAGCAGATGTTATGGCGCTTAAGAATGCTCTGCCTGATCCCCGTAAAAATCCAGCGGCTTTCTATGAAAGTGTTGAAAGTGCAATTTCTTCGTGTATTATGACACTAGTTGATATTGATCTGTTTTTTGGGCTGATATTGCCCCCTGATATGTGGAGAGCGATTCGTAAGTTTGATGACCAAACGGTTCTTGGGGCAAGTTGGAAGGACATAGCTCAAGCTGATTTAGACAGGGAACCAGCATGTAAGCCTTGTCAATTAATATTGGAACTCCCAGGGGCTATACTAAACAAATTAAAAACGCTTGTTCCCGCTAAGAAAATTGATTGGACCATGTTGGCCTCTTGTAAACAGAAGATAGATAAATCGGTCTCTGATTTCTTTTCTCGTTTTGAGGAAGCGTTCCATGATTACAGTGGCCAATCATTAACAGAAGATACAGGCAGGCATTTATTTGTTGATAAGTATGTGGCTAATCTCCTACCGGAGATTGCAAAACGATTAAAGGCGAGTGAAAGTTCATGGACCACGGCAACCCCTGCTTCTTTATTGACTATGGCTCAATACTATGAACGACAGGAATTGGAGGCAAAAGAAAGTAGTGATAAGAAAGTGAAGGATTTGAAGACGAAGGTAATGTTGGCTCAGGTCCAGGCTACGAGGGGGAATGATAGGGGTAGACGAGGATCGTATAATAATGCGCCTCCTCCCCGTTCCAACATCTCTGAGGATCAGTGTGCATACTGCAAACAGTTTGGACACTGGGTTTCAGATTGTCCGGTGCTGAGAGAACAGCGTAGTCAGCGTGGTCGAGGAAGTGGAAGGTCTAGGAATAATTATGGGTGATCGAGAGGTGGAGCGAATGACCGTGGAAGGAGTGAAGCGAGGGGTCGTGGACAGGCAGATTATAACATGTTCGATCGACGAAATCAATATCAGATAACTGAGGGTGACTCGCCTGAGTCACGTGACGAGCGTCATGCATAGGATTGCGTAGGATGGGGTGTGGAATCGGTTGAAGTACCAGTTGATCAAAGGGGTCCATATATAGAAGCACATGTCTTGGGTTCTACTGATCAGTTTCTGGTAGATACAGGAGCTACTCGTAGCGCTTTGCCCAAACACTTGGTTCCAAGGGCTCCCCTGTCTGGCGAGGTAATTACAGCTATAGGGTTCGATGGAACACCTACTTCTAGCCCATTGTCTCAACCTGTTACATTTTATGTTGATAAATTTGCTGCCCCATGTCCATTTTTGCTGTCCCCAAACACACCAGATAACATTATGGGGCTCGATATGTTAAAATATTTTCGAGCTACTATTCGTTGTGCTCCGGAAGGAGTACGGGTTGTGTTAAATGAAAATTATCCAGAAATTGAGCGAGTGTGTCTTCTCCAAGAATCTGAAGCATTAGCCTCCCTGCCAAAGACGTTGTGGGCCACTTCTGATACTGACGTAGGGCAGATGATTATTCCTCCAGTGCACATTACCGTAAAGGAGGGAGTATCTCTGCCACGTGTCCCACAATACAAAATATCTAGAGAGGGGGAAATTGCATTGATCCACATTGTGAATGATTTGATTACGGCAGGGGTGGTTGAGGAAGTTCCCTATAATGTTTGTAACAGCCCAATTCTTCCGATTCTTAAGAGAGATACAGATACTAAGGTTTATTGTTTTATTATCGATTTGAGGGAAATTAACAAGATAGTAGTGCCTCAGTACCCGGTGGTGTCTGACATCACCACGTTGCTTACGTTGGTTCCACCGACGGCAACTACTTTTACAGTCATCGACTTAAAAAATGCATTTTTCTCGATTCCTGTACATCCTGACAGTCGATATCTTTTTTGGTTTTACATTAAATAACAAATCGTATAGATTCTGTCGAGTTCCTCAAGGTTATACAGAAAGTCCTAGCATTTATAGTCAGGCTTTAAAAAGACAGCTTGATTCTTTTGAATTACAGGCTGGGGTGGCTCTTATTCAGTACGTGGATGACATTTTACTCGCAGCAGACACACAGGAACAATGTGAGGAGAGTACTTTTTCTTTGCTTTCCTTCCTTGCTAAAAACAATCATAAGGTTTCGAAGAAAAAGTTACAATACTGTAGACCTAAGGTGACCTACCTCGGTCATCTTTTGTCTAAGGAGGGCCGTGCATTAACACCAGATCGAATTCAAGCAGTTTTAGACACACCAGTCCCCCGTACTCAGAAAGATGTTCGTGCCTTCATAGGTCTGACGTCTTTTTGTAGGCAATGGATATTGGGATTTTCTCACATTGTTAAACCATTGCTAGCATTGTTGTCCAAAGATACACCGATTCCCATTGAATGGACAGATGAATGTCAGAATGCTTTTGAGCAATTGAGGCAAGCTCTTTGTTCTGCACCAGTGTTAGGTACACCAGATTACATGAAGATTTTTACATTGTACGTACATGAGAAGGATGGGTGCGCATTATCAGTCTTAGTGCAGATGCACGGAGACAAACAGAGACCCTGTGCATACTTCTCGGCGGTACTCGACCCTGTGGCTCGAGGATTGCCTGGATGTTTTCGAGCAGTTGCAGCGACAGCAGTAGCTATACGGCAAAGTGAGGGGATAGTTTTGTCACACAAATTGTTGGTGTTAGTCCCCCATGCGGTAGATGCTTTGTTGAATCAAACGAAAACACAGCATCTAACTAGTGCACGCCTAACAGGATATGAGCTGACGTTGTTGGCGCCACATATCACACTAAGACGATGTGCTACACTGAGCCCCGCTACTTTATTGCCCTATCCTGTTGCTGAGACCCAGAAGGAAGAACAACATGACTGTGTTTTTCTGACTGAGGAACAGACAAAGGGTCGTATCGATTTACAGGATACACCATTTCCAGATGTAGATGGGGAACTGTGGGTTGATGGATCATGTGTGAAATTACCAGATGGAACAACTTCTGTAGCCTATGCGATCACGACACTTAAAACAGTGGTAGAAACAGCACGAATACCCCAGAAATCGGCCCAAGCAGCAGAATTGATAGCCTTAACGAAAGCATGTGAGTTAAGTGCTGGACTATGTGTGAACATCTACACGGATAGTCGCTACGCTTTTGGAGTAGTGCATGATTTTGGCCTACTCTGGAAAGAACGAGGGTTCTTGACTTCACATGGAGTACACATCATGCATGGAGAATTGGTACGTGATCTCCTGAATGCACTATTATGTCCAAAGAAGGTAGCGATAGTGAAATGCAGTGCACACAAAAAGGTGATAGATAAAATAGGACAAGGAAATGCTTTTGCAGATCGCATTGCGAGAGAGACTGCTATGCTACAAAATAACTCTCCCATGTACGTGGTGAAATCACAAGCCGAGCGGTGGCATGATGCTAGAGAAGAAATACTAGATATACAGAGATCAGCATCTGAAGCAGAACTTGTGAGATGGGCCACTGAAGGAGTATTGGATGGTGGGGGTTGCTGGCGTAGTAAAGATATGGAAAGATGGAAATTACCTACGGCCTATTTACAAACAATGGTTCAAATGACACATGGGCTGGCACATGTTGGAGCTCTTGCAATTACTAAATTGCTTACACGGGTTTGGGAAAATCATGAGATTGCTAGTACGGCCAAGAGAGTGGTTCAGACCTGTCTGATATGCTTACAGCACAATCCTGGACAAGGGACTCATACTCCCAAAGGAGGGTTGGTTCCACCTACTGCACCATTCGAAGTACTGCAAATGGATTACATCCAGCTGGAGCTCTGTAATAACCTCAAGTATGTCTTAGTGGTGGTATGTGCCTTCAGCAAATGGATTGAGGCTTACCCCACGAAAGATAATACAGCATTGACAACAGCTAAGGTGTTACTCAAAGAGTACTTCCCGCGCTATGGTGTTTGTAAGTTTATGTGGAATGATAATGGTCCTCATTTCATTGGGAAAGTAGTGGAGTACGTCCTGAAAGGATTGGGAATCAAGCAAAGATTCCATGCTGTCTTTCACCCACAATCAGCAGGTTTGGTAGAAAGGTATAATGCAACTCTGAAGCTGAAGCTAGCAAAGATCGTGGCATCCACATCTTTGAAATGGCCGGACGCTTTGCCTTTGGCATTGCTGTCTATTAGATCAGTGCCACATTCCCGATCTGGCCTCACACCCTATGAAGTGGTGTTTGGAAGGCCGATGAATATTTGGGGAGTTCCTAAGCCTCGCTTGATACATGATGTGCCTTGTATAATGATGAACGATTATTTGGCACGATTAACAAACGATTTGCTTTCTATTCATCAACAGGTTCGAGAAGCGCTTCCCGATAACTCCACTGGAGAGGCTCACGATCTCCGTCCTGGTGACCATGTCATGATTAAGGTATTTGAGAGAACCAGCAGCCTGGAACCGAGGTGGCATGGCCCAGAACAAGTGCTGCTGGCAACATGGACGGCTGTGCGCGTCACGAACAAGAAGCGGTGGATACATTCGACGCACTGCCGACGTGTCTCTCCGGACCTGGTGAGCCCTGTGGTGTTATCTGACTACAGAGATATTCTGGATGCAGAAAAGAGCCCAGCTGTTAACGAACTAGAGGGAGCCTTCTTGGACCACATTGTTTCTGATGGAGTGAAGTACAATCTACGTCCTAGGAAATAATTTTTCTAGCATTTTTGAAACTGGTTAGTTACCGTTCTGAGGTTTGTGAAACGGAAGCCGGGAATATCAAGGGGGGGGATCAGTTCTGTCCAGTGTAGCGACACCCGTCTTGAATCTCGGAGAAAAAACCAACGGCAGCCTCAGTCCAGAACTACCTTTTTATTTTTTAGTTTTGCTTCTGAAGAATTTTGTTTCGTGAACTATGGCACCTCCTCCGACAAGAAAGGGGAGAATATTTGGTGCTGTACTGTTTGCTTTGACTATAGTGGTAATAGCAGTAATAGCTTGGACTATAGAACAATTGTTTCCTGCACGAGAACATTTACTGCCTACCACTCCAAGCCCATCTGAGCATTTCCATTTTTCTTTGCCTTATCATGAAGAGAGACATAGACAGACTTATTTGAATAACAGTTTCATTCAGATTTTGCATCACACTCATAACATGACCAACATGTCAAATTGTTGGGTATGTGGAATGTTGCCTGGACATCAGAAGAGGGGAGGAACTCCACTTATTCCTCTCCCGTTTTCTCATAATGGTTCCTGCAATGCTTGGTACACTCTTCTTTTCACTTTACGATGGCCAACGAAAGGTGGACTACTTTTTCGGTTAAATAAAATATGCTTCAATGACAAAGATGGCTATCCACAAGCTGAAGGAACTAAATTTGAATGGGAAGAATACCGTCCGGACAATGTATCTATACCTCGTATTTTTACAAATCAAAGGCTCATAAATGTGTCGAACTCTCATGTGATAACTGTTATTGATACGAAAGCAGATCTTTGTATTCGAAATAAAGGTACAATCCCTGTAGGCCGAAGCAAATGTAATATCACGCTTACATTTGATACACCAAATGGAATTGCATTTGTAGCATCACGTAATACATATTTCATTTGCGGAAATAAGGGATATCACCGTCTTCCAATTGGATGGTTAGGAGCTTGTTATATATCTTTTGTGTTACCGCCTGTGTTTATTGCTCCACCTATGTATCACAACGATTACGTATTGTACCATGATTTTGTACTAAATAGGGTTAAAAGAACATTAGATATCGATGGAGTAGACCAGACCGATACCTCCTTACAGCAATATGTAGATTTCAATTTAGGATTATTTTCATTTGTAGGAGCTGCATTAAACAGTAGAAAGATAAGACGACTTACACGTGTTGTGGAAGCAGTTGCTAATGAAACTGCCTCTGCTTTGGGAAACGTGACTGAAGAATTGCAGATTACTAGAATTGTAACGCTCCAGAATAGGATGGTTCTAGACGTGATACTAGCTGATCGTGGAGGTGCATGCCGCATTATCGGTAGTAGTTGCTGTGTGTACGTGCCAGATAATTCACCTTCCGTGTATGATGCTATTACTAAGCTGCATAAAATAGCTGCTGAGATTCACTCAGAGAATGGAACATGGACCGTTTCTAGTTGGTTCTGGACTCTACTTAGTACATGGGGTTGGAAGCTATTAACTATTCTATGTATTATTATCGGAGTACTGTTTTCCCTGTGTCTATGTATTCAATGTGGTCCTACATTATGCTCTGTATGTATCACAGCTTGTATTCCGTCCAAACGAGCTATTATTAAGCAAGAGAAACTAATTAATGATGAAATGATGAAGATAATGGCCATCAATATCGATAATGAAAACCCTGATTACTTTCGTTATGAGGTAGCTTTTGCTAAACGCTAAAAGGGCCGTCTGTCGTATTTTGGCAGCTCCTGAGTTAGCGTTTAGCACAGCTACACGATCTTTTTTCTTAACTTGACTAAAAAATACGGGGGCCATATTGAATCCTTTGGCTTCCATTTTGTATGAACACGCTGTCTCGTGGTCAGCATGCCCTTTTGTCCTTTTTCGATACCCATGGTCGTTTACCTTGCCCAGCAACAGGCTATTTTTAGTACTGGTCAAGCACACATGCGCATTATACATCAACTGGTCATTCTATAGGAATGTTATCCCAAACTGACCAATACTACTGGACTCCTCCCACATGCTGGCTGTGTTCCAAAAATGACCTTATATGTACCTAAAATGTGTAAACTTGTAAACGCCTACCTTTTTATTGCTATTAAACTGTATAAAAGAGGTCGCGCACCAATGTTCGGTGTGCTACTTCTTGCATTGCCGAAGGGTGCTGTAGGAATGTACCACCACCCCATGGGGTCTTAATAAACCTGTCTTTTGCATTTTCCAGTGTCCGTGCCAACTTCTATACTAAGGTGTTCGAGAGTTTAGCAGAGTATGTAGGCCTGATTGAACCCAACACCACACACATACCAGCAGAGGCACACAGGATTGCTAAACAAGAAAATACCTACTTTCTAAAAGTGGTATTTTCAAACACAGAATGTAAAAATCCCTTTTACTAAAAGGTGCATCTTTGGATTCTGAGTTCAGGCATACTAAACTTTATTTCTCTACTTTATTCCCAGGGCCAGTTATTTTATAAGATGTTCTAAACAAACTCCCCATTCTGTTCTATGGGAACAGGTAGCATTGCAATAGTGAAAACGAAATTGGCAGTAATTTACTATCAGGACATGACACACACACCAGGGCATGTCCTACCTTTCAAATACACTGCACCCTTCCCACGGGGGTACCTTGGGCCTCCCTTAGGGGTGATTGACATGTAAGAAAAGGGACGGTTAGGGCCTGGCAAGTGAGTACACTTGCCAAGTCGACATGGCAGTCTCAGACTGCACTCAGGCTCTGCAATGGCAGGCAAGAGTTACATTTACAGGCTGTTTGTGTGGGTGGCACAATCCAGTGCTGCGGGCCACTAACAGCATTTGATTCACAGGCCCTGGCACACTCTGTGCCCTTTACTAGGGACTGACACTTAAATCAAATACGCCAATCATGGAAACACCAATCCATAACACAAAGTAGGGATGCCTACGGGTAGCTGTGCGCGTAACAAATGTGTAATTCATTCAATTTACACAGAGAGCATATGCACTTTAGCACTGATCAGCAGTGGTAAAGTGCCCAGAGTCCTAAAACCAACAACAGCAGGTCAGGAAAAAATAGGAGGAAGAAGCAGAAAGTTTATGGATAACCCTGCAAAAAGGGCCATCTCCAACAACCTCTTTACAGGAAGTATTCTGGCATGCTCTTCTTTACCAGCACACCTGAGACGAGCACCTCTTTACAGACACAACTGTATCATGCGCTTCTTCACAAGCACACCTGAGATGAGCCTCTCTTTACAGGCACCACCGTGGCATGCACTTCTTCACAAGCACACCTGAGAGAGACGTGCACTTCCTTACAGACACAACGGTGGCATGCTCTTCTTTGCAAGCACACCTGAGACGTCAGTGCACCTCTTTAAAGGAAAAACTGTGGCATGCACTTCAATATAAGCACACCTGAGAGAGACGCGCACTTCCTTACAGACACTACTGTGGCATACACTTCTTTGCAAGCACACCTGAGAGAGACGCGCACTTCCTTACAGACACTACTGTGGCATGCACTTCTTCACAAGCACACCTGAGAGAGACGCGCACTTCCTTACAGACACTACTGTGCAATACACTTCTTTGCAAGCACACCTGAGACGCGCACCTCTTTACAGACACAACCGTGGCATGCGCTTCTTTACAAGCACACCTGAGACACGCACCTCTTTACAGACACAACCATGGCATGCGCTTCTTTACAAGCACACCTGAGGCAAGCACTTCTTTACAAGCACACCTGAGAGAGACGCGCACTTCCTTACAGACACTACTGTGGCATACACTTCTTTGCAACACACCTGAGACGCGCACCTCTTTACAGACACAACCGTGGCATGTGCTTCTTTACAAGCACACCTGAGACGCGCACCTCTTTACAGACACAACCGTGGCATGCACTTCTTTACAAGCACACCTGAGACGCGCACCTCTTTACAGACACAACCGTGGCATGCACTTCTTTACAAGCACACCTGAGGCAAGCACTTCTTTACAAGCACACCTGAGAGAGACGCGCACTTCCTTACAGACACTACTGTGGCATACACTTCTTTGCAAGCACACCTGAGAGAGACGCGCACTTCCTTACAGACACTACTGTGGCATACACTTCTTTGCAAGCACACCTGAGACGCGCACCTCTTTACAGACACAACCATGGCATGCGCTTCTTTACAAGCACACCTGAGACGCGCACCTCTTTACAGACACAACCGTGGCATGCACTTCTTTACAAGCACACCTGAGGCAAGCACTTCTTTACAAGCACACCTGAGAGAGACGCGCACTTCCTTACAGACACTACTCTGTGGCATACACTTCTTTGCAAGCACACCTGAGAGAGACGCGCACTTCCTTACAGACACTACTGTGGCATACACTTCTTTGCAACACACCTGAGACGCGCACCTCTTTACAGACACAACCGTGGCATGCACTTCTTTACAAGCACACCTGAGGCAAGCACTTCTTTACAAGCACACCTGAGAGAGACGCGCACTTCCTTACAGACACTACTGTGGCATACACTTCTTTGCAACACACCTGAGACGCGCACCTCTTTACAGACACAACCGTGGCATGCGCTTCTTTACAAGCACACCTGAGACGCGCACCTCTTTACAGACACAACCGTGGCATGCACTTCTTTACAAGCACACCTGAGGCAAGCACTTCTTTACAAGCACACCTGAGAGAGACGCGCACTTCCTTACAGACACTACTGTGGCATACACTTCTTTGCAAGCACACCTGAGAGAGACGCGCACTTCCTTACAGACACTACTGTGGCATACACTTCTTTGCAACACACCTGAGACGCGCACCTCTTTACAGACACAACCGTGGCATGCGCTTCTTTACAAGCACACCTGAGACGCGCACCTCTTTACAGACACAACCGTGGCATGCGCTTCTTTACAAGCACACCTGAGGCAAGCACTTCTTTACAAGCACACCTGAGAGAGACGCGCACTTCCTTACAGACACTACTGTGGCATACACTTCTTTGCAACACACCTGAGACGCGCACCTCTTTACAGACACAACCGTGGCATGCGCTTCTTTACAAGGACACCTGAGACGCGCACCTCTTTACAGACACAACCGTGGCATGCGCTTCTTTACAAGCACACCTGAGACGCGCACCTCTTTACAGACACAACCGTGGCATGCACTTCTTTACAAGCACACCTGAGGCAAGCACGCGCTTCTTTACAAGCACACCTGAGACGCGCACCTCTTTACAGACACAACCGTGGCATGCGCTTCTTTACAAGCACACCTGAGGCAAGCACTTCTTTACAAGCACACCTGAGAGAGACGCGCACTTCCTTACAGACACTACTGTGGCATACACTTCTTTGCAAGCACACCTGAGAGAGACGCGCACTTCCTTACAGACACTACTGTGGCATACACTTCTTTGCAACACACCTGAGACGCGCACCTCTTGACATACACAACCGTGGCATGCACTTCTTTACAAGCACACCTGAGACGCGCACCTCTTTACAGACACAACCGTGGCATGCGCTTCTTTACAAGCACACCTGAGGCAAGCACTTCTTTACAAGCACACCTGAGAGAGACTCGCACTTCCTTACAGACACTACTGTGGCATACACTTCTTTGCAACACACCTGAGACGCGCACCTCTTTACAGACACAACCGTGGCATGCGCTTCTTTACAAGCACACCTGAGACGCGCACCTCTTTACAGACACAACCGTGGCATGCACTTCTTTACAAGCACACCTGAGGCAAGCACTTCTTTACAAGCACACCTGAGAGAGACGCGCACTTCCTTACAGACACTACTGTGGCATACACTTCTTTGCAAGCACACCTGAGAGAGACGCGCACTTCCTTACAGACACTACTGTGGCATACACTTCTTTGCAACACACCTGAGACGCGCACCTCTTGACATACACAACCGTGGCATGCACTTCTTTACAAGCACACCTGAGACGCGCACCTCTTTACAGACACAACCGTGGCATGCACTTCTTTACAAGCACACCTGAGACGCGCACCTCTTTACAGACACAACCGTGGCATGCGCTTCTTTACAAGCACACCTGAGGCAAGCACTTCTTTACAAGCACACCTGAGAGAGACTCGCACTTCCTTACAGACACTACTGTGGCATACACTTCTTTGCAACACACCTGAGACGCGCACCTCTTTACAGACACAACCGTGGCATGCGCTTCTTTACAAGCACACCTGAGACGCGCACCTCTTTACAGACACAACCGTGGCATGCACTTCTTTACAAGCACACCTGAGGCAAGCACTTCTTTACAAGCACACCTGAGAGAGACGCGCACTTCCTTACAGACACTACTGTGGCATACACTTCTTTGCAAGCACACCTGAGAGAGGTGCACCTCCTTACAGACACTACTGTGGCATACACTTCTTTGCAAGCACACCTGAGACGTGCACTTCTTTACAGGCAGATCTGCTGTCCTAACTATAACTTCCTACAGCTCTCGCTGTAAATGCTCACTTCTGTGTATGTACAGACTATGTACAGACCTCTCTACAGACCCCCTTATACCTCTTTTGTCTCTTTAGAAAGACTCTCCGCCCTGCACCGCCTGTCACTGCACAGACCCCTGAGGGCGCGCACCTGGGCGCTGAAGACGCTTCTCACGCTGTTCTTGGCGCTAGATGGCGTGGGCCTCGAGGCACACATCCACCGGTGTGTGGAGCCCCTCCCCACCCTCGGGGGGTGCATTCCCCACGCAGTGTCGGCTCCAGCTGCAGGGCCCCGGGGCCCGGCCCTCCCCGGAGCCCCGGGACACACATTCTCGGAGCAGAGGCGGCTCCGGAGCGCTGCGCTCTGCTTCCAGGCGCACAGCGCCCCCTCCCGGCCCTCTCACCCTCCCTCAGCCTGTCCCTCGGTCTGTCTTTCACACGCTCAGTTACAGCTGGAGGTTCAGGGCGGACGGACACCCTCACCCCGGCTCCGAGGCCCCCGGGGGCGCAGGGCGGACCCCGCCGACCGCACAGGTGGAGAGGGGGGAGCAGCGGCCGGAGACGGGGTAAGAGACAGCCGGAGGGGGGGGGGGGGGGTCAGGTGAGAGAGAAGGACAGTCCCGGTGAGCCCGGGGAGAGAGTGAGAGAGAGTCACAGAGGAAGGCGTGCGCTCTGGGGGAAGAGATCTGGGGAAGGGAGAGAACATGCATAGTGGCAGGAGAAGAGAAGAGGGGAGACGTGTGACCTGAGAGAAGAGACGGCTAGGGAAGGGAGGGTGCAGAGAGAGTGTCAGGGGAAGAGAATGGAGACGTCGTGCGCTCTGGGAGAAGAGGGAGCGCGGGAGAGGAGAGGCGCGCGCTCTCGGACGAGGGACAGCGGGGCAGAGCATCAGAGGGAAGTGAACTCTGGGGGAAGAGACGGCATCAGAGAGAGTGCAGCAGAGGGACACATGAAAGTGAGCAGGGAAAGGTGTCTTTTAGGACAAGTGGCAGTGTCGGCAGAGAGAGTCGCCGGGGAGAAGAGAGACAGAGGACAGAGGGAGAATCAGAGGGGAAGAGAGAGGCGTGTGTTCTGGGATGAAATATGTGTGTGTGTATGCGCGGCTGCACTTAGACATCTCTCTCTTTACGCGCACACCTGTGAGTGTGTGTGCAGCGGCGTCCAGCGCCCTGAAGCCACCGACGCAGAGCGCAGCGCTCGATGCTTCGCACCGCTGAGAGCAGAGGAGGGAGGGGGGGGGGGGGGCTGTGGCGAGCAGGCGGAGCCGCACCCTCAAGGTTAAGGTTCTGGTGGTGACCCAGGAGGGTTCAAGGTCAGCGCTGGGGCAAAGGTCACGATAATGTTTAGGGACGCACTCACGGCACCTGTAGGGCAGCGTTTCCCAAATTGTGGGGCCGGGAACGGGAGCAGGCTTTTGGTGGTCGCGATAGTCCGTGGAATAAATAAAGATGCATTTATGAATTTAATTATTAGGGCGTTTTATAAAGCGCTTCCATGACCCGAGAAGACGAGAGCGCTGTAAGTGAAGTGTACATAGAAAGACAACGGAGTCTGTGCAGGAAAAGAGCATTTTAAGAATAATGGCTATTAGGTGGTTAAGTGGCCGGTCGCAGCTCAGCACTTTATGTTACCGGTGGATCACGGAGGTTCAAAATATAATACACGTCATACATAAACTCCAGAATAGACGCGATTACTCAGTATTGTTGTGTTATAGCCCGACCCGTCACTGCACGAGGGATTTACACGAAGAAACGCCTCACCCCCTTCTTGGAGCCCAAGAGAAGCGGTTTGTGAGGCTCTCTGAGGGAGGGAGCCCCCTCCCCTGCACATCGCCAGTAAAGCGCCCAGAATAGGCGCTTTCTGGTTTTTTATCTAGGAAGTTCGAGGAAAAGATTTATCTAGTCACATTTTCTGGCTTTAAAGTCAGAGGTCAAATGTCAGGCAGTGCCTTTCGACAAATTGTGCTTATGTTTTTAACATGTGGATTGGTGTTTACAACTACTCTCACTGTGCAGGCAGGGAACAACAGTAAAGAGAATCATGCAACAGCCCTGCTGTGGTACAGGCAGGGCTTTAAGTGGGCCGGGTCTCACCGGTTCTGAGCACTGGTAGTTTTGTAAAGGAGGACTCGAAACGGGTCTCTATTGGGCTCTGTTTGTGCCCTGGCACAGGCGGTCCGTGTGCTTTTCCGGATTGCAGTGACAGCGGCACATGGATGTGCTCACACTGCTCACTTGTCACTATGAGGTCACGCGTGGTGAACCTTGTAGGGGAAGGAAAACCCTTTAAAGAGTAATTTTTTCTCTGAATTTCCCTTCTCATCTTGAAACTCAGGAGCAGCAACATTGTCCTGGTGTCACCAGAGGTTTAAGTGGAAGCTTTTTCAATATTATATACAAGCCACAATTGTTGCTTATTTAACTTATGCTGCTAACAACCACTGACAAAGCCAAGAGTCCTGAGTTTTTGTAGGTATGATGTTACTTGTTGTATCATATATCTGATTGCAATAACAGAAACAGCAAAATACAAGTCGGACGGCACACCGTGCTAAGTACAGATTTCTAGCTTATGTGTTTTAAGCCACGCCCTTAATTACATTGGCCACGCCCCTTTGAGAGACCACCCAGTTTTTTTTATCCCACTTAAGGACCTGGGTACAGGGACTGTGAAAGGAAAGGCTGGGGGTGTCATTTTTGTGACACACAACAACATGTAAATAACTGTAAAGGTGCTGCGCATATGGCTTAGCACAGGCCCCGCGGGGCGGGGGGGGGAAGGGGGGAGGAAGCTCCAGGGGCCCTCTGAGCACAGTACCCTGACCTGGGAACTCCTGACTAAGACCAGAGGGGGCCCCTCCATGTACCTTGCAGGGGGGCCCTCAAGTTTGGTTTACGCCACTGGCATCCCATCAAGGAAAGCAAAAATGAAGCACATTTATTTGTAATACTGAAGTGTGATTGAAACAAAGATTGTAATAAAATCAAAGCAAATAAAGACAGCTCAGGGATGCAGACATGATAAATATTCATTGGAATCCGATTTCCTCTCATGATCATTTGCATGCAATATAGTGTCATCAGTGAAACTGAATGCCTGCAAATGTACTGTTCGTTTAAATGGACAATGTGCTCTCTGTAAACGACAGTGCGATACCCCATGATGCAGTAGCTACTTTAAAAAAAATGGCGCCGCCTCGTGTTCATTAAAGCTGGGTACAAAAGTAACAATGGGAGAGACAGGGAAAATCAGGAACACTCTCTTGATCCCCGGTTTTATGCAAATGAACAAAAGAAGAGAGGTTGAAATATCAAAAAAGCCACATAGATGGAGCGAAACAACTAGTGGAACTCACACCCTATTTGGGTGGAGAAGAAAGCCCTCACACACCGACCTAGTCAGTGTCATGCTTCATCATTGGGCCCCACCAAAGAGGCCGAGTGGCTCTTTGGTGTGCTGCGACGCCAGAAGACTGCGGAGCTGGTTGTGTGAAATGGGCGTGTTGTGAGATTAACTAAAAGTAAAAGTGTCTAAAGGGTATCTACAAAAAGTTTTAATGAATGATCCCTAGGACACGGATAAAAGGTTTATGTGTCTGAATTTTATTGCCAAAGGAGGGTCCTGGCACATCGCCATCAGCGCTCGCTGCCCACTTGAACACCTGGTATTCCCTCAAAACGGACCCGACGACGTCGGGGTCCGGTTTGAGGGAATACCAGGTGTTCAAGTGGGCAGCGAGCGCTGAGGGCGATGTGCCAGGGACGCTCCTACCCCCCTCCTGAGACCCATGGAGCAATTAGCGCCATATTTTAAAGTGCAGATACACTCCAGAATTAGGAGTATTTTTGGAATGAGCATTGTGCTCTTCCACTTTTTTATGCACTTTATCACTTTTTGTTAATTTTTCACTTTCACGCCCCCAGGTCAGGGTGGATGATTAGAGAGTCCATACCGCCGGGGTTTATTTTCTGTCCTGACGAATGCCTAGGTAAAATGAAACCACCCGTAAGGCTGAAACATGTTGACTGACTTAATACTTAATTCTGAATTAACCATCCATTACCTTTGGCAATAAAATTCAGACACATAAATCTTTTATCCGTGTCCTAGGGATCATTCATTAAAACTTTTTGTAGATACCCTTTAGACACTTTTACTTTTAGTTAATCTCACAACACGCCCATTTTACACAACCAGCTCCGCAGTCTTCTGGCGTCGCAGCACACCAAAGAGCCACTCGGCCTCTTTGGTGGGGCCCAATGATGAAGCATGACACTGACTAGGTCGGTGTGTGAGGGCTTTCTTCTCCACCCAAATAGGGTGTGAGTTCCACTAGTTGTTTCGCTCCATCTATGTGGCTTTTTTGATATTTCAACCTCTCTTCTTTTGTTCATTAAAGCTGGGTGACAGAAGTTTGTTGTTCTAAAAAGTGGGTCGAGGTTCTAAAAGGTTTGGGAAGCACCGATATATGTTTAACGTCATGGCCAAAACAAGGCGTGGGGTTAAGGTTAGAGGTAGGGGGGTTATGGCTAGAGTAAGGGATAGGGCACTTTTGTGGTTACAGTAAGGTTTGGGGTTAAGGTTAGAGGTAGGGGGGTTATGGCTAGAGTAAGGGACAGGGCACTTTTGTGGTTACAGTAAGGTTTGGGGTTAAGGTTAGAGGTAGGGGGGTTATGGCTAGAGTAAGGGATAGGGCACTTTTGTGGTTACAGTAAGGTTTGGGGTTAAGGTTAGAGGTAGGGGGGTTATGGCTAGAGTAAGGGACAGGGCACTTTTGTGGCTACAGTAAGGTTTGGGGTTAAGGTTAGAGGTAGGGGGGTTATGGCTAGAGTAAGGGACAGGGCACTTTTGTGGTTACAGTAAGGTTTGGGGTTAAGGTTAGAGGTAGGGGGGTTATGGCTAGAGTAAGGGACAGGGCACTTTTGTGGTTACAGTAAGGTTTGGGGTTAAGGTTAGAGGTAGGGGGGTTATGGCTAGAGTAAGGGACAGGGCACTTTTGTGGTTACAGTAAGGTTTGGGGTTAAGGTTAGAGGTAGGGGGGTTATGGCTAGAGTAAGGGACAGGGCACTTTTGTGGTTACAGTAAGGTTTGGGGTTAAGGTTAGAGGTAGGGGGGTTATGGCTAGAGTAAGGGACAGGGCACTTTTGTGGTTACAGTAAGGTTTGGGGTTAAGGTTAGAGGTAGGGGGGTTATGGCTAGAGTATGGGACGGGGCACTTTGTGGTTACAGTAAGGTTTGGGGTTAATGTTAGAGGTGGGGGGGTTATGGCTAGAGTAAGGGACAGGGCACTTTTGTGGTTACAGTAAGGTTTGGGGTTAAGGTTAGAGGTAGGGGGGTTATGGCTAGAGTAAGGGACAGGGCACTTTTGTGGTTACAGTAAGGTTTGGGGTTAAGGTTAGAGGTGGGGGGGGTTATGGCTAGAGTATGGGACAGGGCACTTTTGTGGTTAAAGTAAGGTTTGGGGTTAAGGTTAGAGGTAGGGGGGTTATGGCTAGAGTAAGGGACAGGGCACTTTTGTGGTTACAGTAAGGTTTGTGGTTGAGGTTAGAGGTGGGGGGGGTTATGGCTAGAGTATGGGACAGGGCACTTTTGTGGTTACAGTAAGGTTTGGGGTTAAGGTTAGAGGGGGGTTATGGCTAGAGTATGGGACAGGGCACTTTTGTGGTTACAGTAAGGTTTGGGGTTAAGGTTAGAGGCAGGGGGTTATGGCTAGAGTAAGGGACAGGGCACTTTTGTGGTTACAGTAAGGTTTGGGGTTAAGGTTAGAGGTAGGGGGGTTATGGCTAGAGTAAGGGATAGGGCACTTTTGTGGTTACAGTAAGGTTTGGGGTTAAGGTTAGAGGTAGGGGGTTATGGCTAGAGTATGGGACAGGGCACTTTTGTGGCCACAGTAAGGTTTGGGGTTAAGGTTAGAGGTAGGGGGTTATGGCTAGAGTATGGGACAGGGCACTTTTGTGGCCACAGTAAGGTTTGGGGTTAAGGTTAGAGGCAGGGGGTTATGGCTAGAGTAAGGGACAGGGCACTTTTGTGGTTACAGTAAGGTTTGGGGTTAAGGTTAGAGGTAGGGGGTTATGGCTAGAGTATGGGACAGGGCACTTTTGTGGTTACAGTAAGGTTTGGGGTTAAGGTTAGAGGCAGGGGGGTTATGGCTAGAGTAAGGGACAGGGCACTTTTGTGGCTACAGTAAGGTTTGGGGTTAAGGTTAGAGGTGGGGGGTTATGGCTAGAGTAAGGGACAGGGCACTTTTGTGGCTACAGTAAGGTTTGGGGTTAAGGTTAGAGGCGGGGGTTATGGCTAGAGTAAGGGACAGGGCACTTTTGTAGCTACAGTAAGGTTTGGGGTTAAGGTTAGAGGCAGGGCGGTATGGCTAGAGTAAGGGACAGGGCACTTTTGTGGTTACAGTAAGGTTTGGGGTTAAGGTTAGAGGCGGGGGGGTTATGGCTAGAGTAAGGGACAGGGCACTTTTGTGGTTACAGTAAGGTTTGGGGTTAAGGTTAGAGGCGGGGGGGTTATGGCTAGAGTAAGGGACAGGGCACTTTTGTGGTTACAGTAAGGTTTGGGGTTAAGGTTAGAGGTGGGGGGGTTATGGCTAGAGTAAGGGACAGGGCACTTTTGTGGTTACAGTAAGGTTTGGGGTTAAGGTTAGAGGTGGGGGGGTTATGGCTAGAGTAAGGGACAGGGCACTTTTGTGGTTACAGTAAGGTCTGGGGTTAAGGTTAGAGGTGGGGGGGTTATGGCTAGAGTAAGGGACAGGGCACTTTTGTGGTTACAGTAAGGTTTGGGGTTAAGGTTAGAGGGGGGGGGTTATGGCTAGAGCATGGGACAGGGCACTTTTGTGGTTACAGTAAGGTTTGGGGTTAAGGTTAGAGGTGGGGGGGTTATGGCTAGAGTATGGGACAGGGCACTTTTGTGGTTACAGTAAGGTTTGGGGTTAAGGTTAGAGGTGGGGGGGTTATGGCTAGAGTATGGGACAGGGCACTTTTGTGGTTACAGTAAGGTTTGGGGTTAAGGTTAGAGGTAGGGGGGTTATGGCTAGAGTAAGGGACAGGGCACTTTTGTGGCTACAGTAAGGTTTGGGGTTAAGGTTAGAGGTAGGGGGGTTATGGCTAGTGTAAGGGACAGGGCACTTTTGTGGATACAGTAAGGTTTGGGGTTAAGGTTAGAGGCAGGGGGGTTATGGCTAGAGTAAGGGACAGGGCACTTTTGTGGCTACAGTAAGGTTTGGGGTTAAGGTTAGAGGCAAGGGGGTTATGGCTAGAGTAAGGGACAGGGCACTTTTGTGGTTACAGTAAGGTTTGGGGTTAAGGTTAGAGGCAGGGGGGTTATGGCTAGAGTAGGGGACAGGGCACTTTTGTGGTTACAGTAAGGTTTGGGGTTAAGGTTAGAGGTAGGGGGGTTATGGCTAGAGTAGGGGACAGGGCACTTTTGTGGTTACAGTAAGGTTTGGGGTTAAGGTTAGAGGTAGGGGGTTATGGCTAGAGTAAGGGACAGGGCACTTTTGTGGTTACAGTAAGGTTTGGGGTTAAGGTTAGAGGTAGGGGGGTTATGGCTAGAGTAAGGGACAGGGCACTTTTGTGGTTACAGTAAGGTTTGGGGTTAAGGTTAGAGGTAGGGGGGTTATGGCTAGAGTAAGGGACAGGGCACTTTTGTGGTTACAGTAAGGTTTGGGGTTAAGGTTAGAGGTAGGGGGGTTATGGCTAGAGTAAGGGACAGGGCACTTTTGTGGTTACAGTAAGGTTTGGGGTTAAGGTTAGAGGTAGGGGGTTATGGCTAGAGTATGGGACAGGGCACTTTTGTGGTCACAGTAAGGTTTGGGGTTAAGGTTAGAGGTAGGGGGTTATGGCTAGAGTATGGGACAGGGCACTTTTGTGGTCACAGTAAGGTTTGGGGTTAAGGTTAGAGGTAGGGGGGTTATGGCTAGAGTATGGGACAGGGCACTTTTGTGGTTACAGTAAGGTTTGGGGTTAAGGTTAGAGGTAGGGGGGTTATGGCTAGAGTAAGGGACAGGGCACTTTTGTGGCTACAGTAAGGTTTGGGGTTAAGGTTAGAGGTAGGGGGTTATGGCTAGAGTAAGGGACAGGGCACTTTTGTGGCTACAGTAAGGTTTGGGGTAAAGGTTATAGGTAGGGGGTTATGGCTAGAGTAAGGGACAGGGCACTTTTGTGGTTACAGTAAGGTTTGGGGTTAAGGTTAGAGGTAGGGGGGTTATGGCTAGAGTAAGGGACAGGGCACTTTTGTGGTTACAGTAAGGTTTGGGGTTAAGGTTAGAGGTAGGGGGTAATGGCTAGAGTAAGGGACTGGGCACTTTTGTGGTTACAGTAAGGTTTGGGGTTAAGGTTAGAGGTAGGGGGTTATGGCTAGAGTAAGGGACAGGGCACTTTTGTGGTTACAGTAAGGTTTGGGGTTAAGGTTAGAGGTAGGGGCGTTATGGCTAGAGTAAGGGACAGGGCACTTTTGTGGTTACAGTAAGGTTTGGGGTTAAGGTTAGAGGTAGGGGGGTTATGGCTAGAGTATGGGACGGGGCACTTTTGTGGTTACAGTAAGGTTTGGGGTTAAGGTTAGAGGTAGGGGGGTTATGGCTAGAGTATGGGACGGGGCACTTTTGTGGTTACAGTAAGGTTTGGGGTTAAGGTTAGAGGTAGGGGGGTTATGGCTAGAGTAAGGGACGGGGCACTTTTCTGGTTACAGCAAGGTTTGGGGTTAAGGTTAGAGGTAGGGGGGTTATGGCTAGAGTATGGGACAGGGCACTTTTGTGGTTACAGTAAGGTTTGGGGTTAAGGTTAGAGGTAGGGGGGTTATGGCTAGAGTAAGGGACAGGGCACTTTTGTGGTTACAGTAAGGTTTGGGGTTAAGGTTAGAGGTAGGGGGGTTATGGCTAGAGTAAGGGACGGGGCACTTTTGTGGTTACAGTAAGGTTTGGGGTTAAGGTTAGAGGTAGGGGGGTTATGGCTAGAGTATGGGACGGGGCACTTTTGTGGTTACAGTAAGGTTTGGGGTTAAGGTTAGAGGTAGGGGTTATGGCTAGAGTAAGGGACAGGGCACTTTTGTGGTTACAGTAAGGTTTGGGGTTAAGGTTAGAGGTAGGGGGGTTATGGCTAGAGTAAGGGACAGGGCACTTTTGTGGTTACAGTAAGGTTTGGGGTTAAGGTTAGAGGTAGGGGGGTTATGGCTAGAGTATGGGACAGGGCACTTTTGTGTTTACAGTAAGGTTTGGGGTTAAGGTTAGAGGTAGGGGGTTATGGCTAGAGTATGGGACAGGGCACTTTTGTGGTTACAGTAAGGTTTGGGGTTAAGGTTAGAGGTAGGGGGTTATGGCTAGAGTAAGGGACAGGGCACTTTTGTGGTTACAGTAAGGTTTGGGGTTAAGGTTAGAGGTAGGGGGGTTATGGCTAGAGTAAGGGACAGGGCACTTTTGTGGTTACAGTAAGGTTTGGGGTTAAGGTTAGAGGTAGGGGGGTTATGGCTAGAGTAAGGGACGGGGCACTTTTGTGGTTACAGTAAGGTTTGGGGTTAAGGTTAGAGGTAGGGGGGTTATGGCTAGAGTATGGGACGGGGCACTTTTGTGGTTACAGTAAGGTTTGGGGTTAAGGTTAGAGGTAGGGGTTATGGCTAGAGTAAGGGACAGGGCACTTTTGTGGTTACAGTAAGGTTTGGGGTTAAGGTTAGAGGTAGGGGGGTTATGGCTAGAGTAAGGGACAGGGCACTTTTGTGGTTACAGTAAGGTTTGGGGTTAAGGTTAGAGGTAGGGGGGTTATGGCTAGAGTAAGGGACAGGGCACTTTTGTGGTTACAGTAAGGTTTGGGGTTAAGGTTAGAGGTAGGGGGGTTATGGCTAGAGTAAGGGACAGGGCACTTTTGTGGTTACAGTAAGGTTTGGGGTTAAGGTTAGAGGTAGGGGGGTTATGGCTAGAGTAAGGGACAGGGCACTTTTGTGGTTACAGTAAGGTTTGGGGTTAAGGTTAGAGGTAGGGGGGTTATGGCTAGAGTATGGGACGGGGCACTTTGTGGTTACAGTAAGGTTTGGGGTTAATGTTAGAGGTGGGGGGGTTATGGCTAGAGTAAGGGACAGGGCACTTTTGTGGTTACAGTAAGGTTTGGGGTTAAGGTTAGAGGTAGGGGGGTTATGGCTAGAGTAAGGGACAGGGCACTTTTGTGGTTACAGTAAGGTTTGGGGTTAAGGTTAGAGGTGGGGGGGGTTATGGCTAGAGTATGGGACAGGGCACTTTTGTGGTTAAAGTAAGGTTTGGGGTTAAGGTTAGAGGTAGGGGGGTTATGGCTAGAGTAAGGGACAGGGCACTTTTGTGGTTACAGTAAGGTTTGTGGTTGAGGTTAGAGGTAGGGGGGTTATGGCTAGAGTATGGGACAGGGCACTTTTGTGGTTACAGTAAGGTTTGGGGTTAAGGTTAGAGGTAGGGGGTTATGGCTAGAGTCAGGGACAGGGCACTTTTGTGGTTACAGTAAGGTTTGGGGTTAAGGTTAGAGGTAGGGGGGTTATGGCTAGAGTAAGGGACAGGGCACTTTTGTGGTTACAGTAAGGTTTGGGGTTAAGGTTAGAGGTAGGGGGGTTATGGCTAGAGTCAGGGACAGGGCACTTTTGTGGTTACAGTAAGGTTTGGGGTTAAGGTTAGAGGTAGGGGGGTTATGGCTAGAGTAAGGGACAGGGCACTTTTGTGGTTACAGTAAGGTTTGGGGTTAAGGTTAGAGGTAGGGGGGTTATGGCTAGAGTAAGGGACAGGGCACTTTTGTGGTTACAGTAAGGTTTGGGGTTAAGGTTAGAGGTAGGGGGGTTATGGCTAGAGTATGGGACAGGGCACTTTTGTGGTTACAGTAAGGTTTGGGGTTAAGGTTAGAGGTAGGGGGGTTATGGCTAGAGTAAGGGACAGGGCACTTTTGTGGTTACAGTAAGGTTTGGGGTTAAGGTTAGAGGTAGGGGGGTTATGGCTAGAGTATGGGACAGGGCACTTTTGTGGTTACAGTAAGGTTTGGGGTTAAGGTTAGAGGTAGGGTGGTTATGGCTAGAGTAAGGGACAGGGCACTTTTGTGGTTACAGTAAGGTTTGGGGTTAAGGTTAGAGGTAGGGGGTTATGGCTAGAGTAAGGGACCGGGCACTTTTGTGGTTACAGTAAGGTTTGGGGTTAAGGTTAGAGGTAGGGGGTTATGGCTAGAGTATGGGATAGGGCACTTTTGTGGTTACAGTAAGGTTTGGGGTTAAGGTTAGAGGTAGGGGGGTTATGGCTAGAGTAAGGGACAGGGCACTTTTGTGGTTACAGTAAGGTTTGGGGTTAAGGTTAGAGGTAGGGGGGTTATGGCTAGAGTATGGGACAGGGCACTTTTGTGGTTACAGTAAGGTTTGGGGTTAAGGTTAGAGGTAGGGGGTTATGGCTAGAGTAAGGGACAGGGCACTTTTGTGGTTACAGTAAGGTTTGGGGTTAAGGTTAGAGGTAGGGGGGTTATGGCTAGAGTAAGGGACAGGGCACTTTTGTGGTTACAGTAAGGTTTGGGGTTAAGGTTAGAGGTAGGGGGGTTATGGCTAGAGTAAGGGACAGGGCACTTTTGTGGTTACAGTAAGGTTTGGGGTTAAGGTTAGAGGTAGGGGGGTTATGGCTAGAGTAAGGGACAGGGCACTTTTGTGGTTACAGTAAGGTTTGGGGTTAAGGTTAGAGGTAGGGGGGTTATGGCTAGAGTAAGGGACAGGGCACTTTTGTGGTTACAGTAAGGTTTGGGGTTAAGGTTAGAGGTAGGGGGGTTATGGCTAGAGTATGGGACAGGGCACTTTTGTGGTTACAGTAAGGTTTGGGGTTAAGGTTAGAGGTAGGGGGGTTATGGCTAGAGTAAGGGATCGGGCACTTTTGTGGTTACAGTAAGGTTTGGGGTTAAGGTTAGAGGTAGTGGGTTATGGCTAGAGTATGGGATAGGGCACTTTTGTGGTTACAGTAAGGTTTGGGGTTAAGGTTAGAGGTAGGGGGGTTATGGCTAGAGTAAGGGATAGGGCACTTTTGTGGTTACAGTAAGGTTTGGGGTTAAGCCAGGTTAGAGGTAGGGGTGGGGTTATAGCTAGATTAAGGTATAGGGCACGATTGTGGTTACAGTAAGGTTTAGGGTTAAGGTTAGAGGTAGGGGGGTTATGGCTAGAGTATGGGATAGGGCACTTTTGTGGTTACAGT
Source organism: Lissotriton helveticus (assembly GCF_964261635.1). Taxonomy (NCBI): domain Eukaryota; kingdom Metazoa; phylum Chordata; class Amphibia; order Caudata; family Salamandridae; genus Lissotriton; species Lissotriton helveticus. The sequence continues at coordinate 96,650,235 of NC_136064.1, read as the reverse complement.
AAGGTTTGGGGTTAAGGTTAGAGGTAGGGGGGTTATGGCTAGAGTAAGGGATCGGGCACTTTTGTGGTTACAGTAAGGTTTGGGGTTAAGGTTAGAGGTAGGGGGTTATGGCTAGAGTATGGGATAGGGCACTTTTGTGGTTACAGTAAGGTTTGGGGTTAAGGTTAGAGGTAGGGGGTTATGGCTAGAGTATGGGATAGGGCACTTTTGTGGTTACAGTAAGGTTTGGGGTTAAGGTTAGAGGTAGGGGGGTTATGGCTAGAGTAAGGGATCGGGCACTTTTGTGGTTACAGTAAGGTTTGGGGTTAAGGTTAGAGGTAGGGGGTTATGGCTAGAGTATGGGACAGGGCACTTTTGTGGTTACAGTAAGGTTTGGGGTTAAGCCAGGTTAGAGGTAGGGGTGGGGTTATAGCTAGATTAAGGTATAGGGCACGATTGTGGTTACAGTAAGGTTTAGGGTTAAGGTTAGAGGTAGGGGGGTTATGGCTAGAGTATGGGATAGGGCACTTTTGTGGTTACAGTAAGGTTTGGGGTTAAGGTTAGAGGTAGGGGGGTTATGGCTAGAGTAAGGGATCGGGCACTTTTGTGGTTACAGTAAGGTTTGGGGTTAAGGTTAGAGGTAGGGGTTATGGCTAGAGTATGGGATAGGGCACTTTTGTGGTTACAGTAAGGTTTGGGGTTAAGGTTAGAGGTAGGGGGTTATGGCTAGAGTATGGGATAGGGCACTTTTGTGGTTACAGTAAGGTTTGGGGTTAAGGTTAGAGGTAGGGGGTTATGGCTAGAGTAAGGGATCGGGCACTTTTGTGGTTACAGTAAGGTTTGGGGTTAAGGTTAGAGGTAGGGGGGTTATGGCTAGAGTAGGGGACAGGGCACTTTTGTGGTTACAGTAAGGTTTGGGGTTAAGGTTAGAGGTAGGGGGTTATGGCTAGAGTATGGGATAGGGCACTTTTGTGGTTACAGTAAGGTTTGGGGTTAAGGTTAGAGGTAGGGGGGTTATGGCTAGAGTAAGGGATAGGGCACTTTTGTGGTTACAGTAAGGTTTGGGGTTAAGGTTAGAGGTAGGGGGGTTATGGCTAGAGTAAGGGATAGGGCACTTTTGTGGTTACAGTAAGGTTTGGGGTTAAGCCAGGTTAGAGGTAGGGGTGGGGTTATAGCTAGATTAAGGTATAGGGCACGATTGTGGTTACAGTAAGGTTTAGGGTTAAGGTTTGAGAAAGGTTTAAGGATACGGTTAGGGTTTGAGTTATGGTTATAGAAAATGTCAAGATTTAAGCATAAGGATACTGCTAGTTAGAGACAGATTTATGATTAATATTAGGATTATGGTTAGAACAAAGCTTCAATACTATGACATGAGTTAGGTTTAAGGTAGGCCAAAGTTATAGTTGGGGTTACAGTAAGGGTTTAAGGTTAAGGTTAGTGAGAGGTTTAGGATTAAGGTTAGGGTTATAATTAGAAAAAGTTCAAGTTCATCGATAGAATAAGGTTTGGGACTGCACAGGGGTTGTGGTTAAGATTACAGTAAGATTTAGGGTTAAGGTTAGCAAAAGGTTTAGGGTTAATGTTATAGAAAGGCTGGGGATATAGCTAGATTAAGGTTTAGGACTACCCAACAGTTATGGTTAGGGGTTCAGTAAGGCTTAAGGTTAAGGTTAGCAAGAGGTTTAGTGTTATTTAAGGTGAGGATTACAGAAAGGTTTAAGGTTTTAGCTAGAGTAGGGTTTAGGGCTAGAGTAGGGTTTAAGGCTAGGTGAGGGTGATTGTTAAGGGTACAGTAAGGTTTAGAGCTATGGTTAGATAAAGGTTTAGGGTTATGATTAGAAAATACTTAGGTTTAAGGTTATGGACAGGGTTAGAGCAGACTGCGGGTGGCTAAGATGCAGGGTTAAGGTTAGGCAGTAGTGTTAGGATAAGGTTTTGGGTAGATGTACGGTCAGTGTAGTAGTGTTGCTGTGGTGCTAATTACATTACAAAAGTGCCCGGTGAACGCAGAGGCTTCAGTTTACCTGTAGTTAAGTGTAGCAGCATTCTACCCAGGTGCCCTCTGGTATACAGCCATACATGTTGTGTGTGTGTGTGTGTGTGTATTTGCTGTGTTTCCTGCACAGCGCATAGTGCTGATGGATAGCTCATGGCGCTGTATGTGGGTTCCCGCAGAGGGTAAGTGTGGAGAGGTTATCATTCTTGACGTATGAGGTTCTACTCCTGACCAAGCATTGATAATCGACCCAGCGGCAGCTCTGTCCACTATAAATGCCGCAGATAGTGACCACGGACCTGAGACGGGGCACTACTGGGTGGACCACTGTGGGGTGGTGGAGGCAGTGAGCCAAGCACGGTGGTTCTTGACACACAATGAGCATCGCTTGGGAAGGATTCTTTCCCATTTGGGAGGCTGCGAGTGGGTGGTCGATGGTGCTGGACGCAGTTGACCATCTATTTTTATTTATTTATTTTTACTTATAGAGTTTTGTATAGCGCTAACATGACCCATGGGTATCAGAGCGCTTCGCAGTTACATGCCGTTAGTCGTTTAGAATGCAGCATGTATAGCAGTAGTAATATACATGTGGTTCCTGTGCGTACCTTTTCGCATCAGTTTCAACAAAAACAAGATTAGGTTAATTTTGAAGTACAACAGGTATCGCAGTAATATTATACATATGGTTCCGTTTTGTTACAACAATATCATGATTAGGGTCCATTAATTACAGTAGTGTACCGCCTGAGGTTGTATGACATTACAACGCATACTTTTACAACGCATGCCTTTACAACGCAACATCGTTTACAACGCATTCCATTACAACGCATGCCATTACAACAAATTATCTAAAAACTACCTTTACAACGCATTCTATTACAACGCATGCTACCTTTACAACGCATACCATAACAACACATACCATTACATTGCATGTTGGTAAGTATTGGATAGTGTAGAGGTAACATTTACTATTCTAACTCCAGGGGGTGCAACAGTAGGGTAAGTGTTGGATAGTGTAAGGGTACTATGTGTTGTGATGGTATGCGTTGTAATGGTATGCGTTGTAATGACTGCGTTGTAATGACATGCGTTGTAATTGTATGTGTTGTAGTGTCATGCGTTGTAATGGCATGCGATGTAATGGATGTTGCGTTGTAATGACTGGGTTGTGATGGTAGTGCGTTGTAAAAGTTGCGTTGTAAAGGTTGTTCCCCTTCCCTGAAATGCCTTCGTAGCTAACTGGTGGATTTATCCTTACATACGTTATTGTCCTGTTGAGGTAAACACCTATATCATATAAATGGCATAGCTCTTAGATCTTTGGAGATGGCAGTTTTGGTGTCTTTGTGATCTCTCTTGTGTAGGATGCGTCCATATCTGACAGGACTATGCAGTGCCTAGCAGTTAACCACAATGCAGATGATAAAAAAGCGTTGTTAAGGGTAGGAATTTGCTCATTAGGAAGATCTTTGCTTCCCTCTTGAAGGTTGGGGTGTTTGGAATGTTTCTGTTTGGAGGGAGTGAGTTCCAGATTCTGGGCGCAGCTCCAGGGAATGCTGTCATAGGTTTTCTTCTTCTGAAAGATGGGAGGTTTCAGCAAAAGGTCTCTGGCCTTCGGGGATGATCTGCTTCCACCCGATAACTCAATTTTCTGGGCTAAGTACATTGGTGTTTTGTAGTGGAGCGCTTTGTGGGTAATACATGCCCGTTTAAGTTGCATTCTGGCTTCATATGGTAGCCAGGATTTATTGTATAGAAAAGCCATGCCCTAAACTTTTTGGATTTATTGTATAGAAAAGCCATGCCCTTAACTTTTTGGATTTATTGTATAGAAAAGCCATGCCCTAAACATTTTGGATTTATTGTATAGAAACGCCATGCTTTAAACTATTTTGCTGCATTGATTTTAATGAGTAACTTGCACTTAATAATTGATTTAGTAAATGTTTGATGAACTCCAGGATAGAGACACAAGATTATTCTGTAGAATGAAACAATCCAAATACCTTTTCTTGTAAATTGTTTAGCAATAATTGACATTGGAGTTATTGCTATTTTATATGCAATCAAATAGGATAAATATATATATAAAAAACATTGGAAAAATAATAAAAAATATATTTTTTGTAAATGAAAGGTACATGCATATTATTTCTGTGTATGCTTTTTAGGTCCAATATGTTAATTTAATGTTCCTAAATTGTGATCACAAATTTTAGCCAGTTTAATGCCTTCAGGTGTGGGGAAATGCGGTCATATTTTCCTGAGCCTGCAATGAGTCTTTGCAGCCGCATTGAGACTGGCTTTTAGCGGTGATGTGGATATTTTTGATAGACCTGCTAAAGTTGTACAGCCATATTCAATCCTTGATATGACTAAGGATTGAACTGCCAATTTGAGGTCTGACGTAGTAATGAGTGGTTTCACATTTCTATGGTAGTTCACGTGAAACTGGGCACTTTTTGCCATTGATTTGATGTGGGTTTTCATGTCCAGGTTCTTACCAAGCGTGATTCCTAGTGATTTGGTCGAGTCAACTAGTGTAGAGGTACAGTTTAGCGCCGTGATCAATTTGGTCCATTCCTTCACATATACAGAGCTTTTTGGAGGAGATATTAATAGGAATTATGTTTTTTACGCATTTAGGGCCCGATGTAGGTAGCCAAATACGGTCGGTAACGGCCGATTTCGGCCGTTACCGACCGGTATTTGAAGATGGAGATGTAGGGGCATGTTAAAATACAGAATCGGTAATTTTACCGATTTTGTAAAATACCAAATCGGTAAAATTACCGATTCTGTATTTTGACATGTAGGTAGCACTTAAATCAGTGCTACAGGGGTTTAGGAAGTCGTTATTTACCACCAACTAGAAGTTGGTGGTAAATAATGAAACCCTTACAAAAGCATTTTTTTTGCTTTAAAAACGGTGCCACGTTGCAGACATACATGCCCTAAGCCTCTGCAACATGTGCACCCATGCACAATTGAGGGGTGCAACAGGGTGTCAAAGTGACACCCTGCCACCCTTCAATGTTTCCCCCAATTACCGAATCGGTATTTACCGATTCGGTAATTGCCATTCATTCCTGTGGGCCTACAGGCCCATAGGAATGAATGGCAATTACCGAATCGGTAAATACCGATTCGGTAATTACCAAATTTTACCGATTCTGTAATGAATTCGGTAAAATTACCTAAATCCCGATTGCCAGTTCTTAAATACCGAATCGGTATGATTCGGTATTTAAGAATCAGTAATCTGGGATTACCTACATCGGGCCCTTAATTTCAGGTGATTGCTAGTTAACCATTGTAATGACACTTTTAAGGCCTCATTCATTGTCTTGATGTCTTCCAGTGACGCGATCTTGATGTAGATCTGAGTGTCGTCTGCATACATGTGATAGGAGATGTTTGCGTGACGGAGAATTTCTGTAAGGGGTTCGACATATCGGTTGAATAGTGATGGGGATAATGTTGATCCTTGTATAACTCCAATTGAGTTTGGGCATGACGGGGAAAGCGTCTGGTTGACCAGGAATCTTTGAGTTCTGTTTTGTAGGAAGGATTTAAACCATTTCAGTACATTTCCAGATAATCCCATCCTGTCTCCGAGCCGGGGTGGTAGTTTTTCATGATTTACCGTGGCAAATGCAGAAGCCAGGTCAAGAAGAACTAGTAGGCATGTTTCATTGAGATCCAGAGCCTGTAGTGTATCATCCACTCAGGCCCGGACTGGCCGTTGCGGGCACCGGGCAATCCCCCGGTGCACCGCAAGGGTGGGGGCCGGTTTTGGGCCCTGGAGGCCGTTTTTGTTACCGGGCCGTTTTTGCTGCATAGCTGCAAAATCGGCCCTGTAACAATATCGTCCGAAAACCGGACCCGGTAAAGGGCTCGGTCGCACCCCCAGGGGGCCGGCCCAGCACTTTTCCAGGCCCGGTTTTGGTTCTCAGTCCGGCCCTGCATCCACTATATTTAGGGCCAGATGTAGGTAGGCAAATACCGGTCGGTAACAGCCGAAATTCGGTAATTTCGGCCGTTACCGGCCGGTATTTGTAAAATGAGATGTAGGTGGGTGTTGGACTTGGCCCTTCTGGCAGGTTCACCTCTGAACTTTTTGCTTTTTATATGTGACCTGGTGATGGTGATTTTTGGTTTCTGCGCACTTTCATGTGTCCCAGTGGAAAGTGCGTGCGCACTCTGAGTGCATGTGGTGAGGTTGGCCTGCCCTCTTATAGGAATGCATGGGGAATGTATGTGTCCCTGGTAGTTCCTGATGCGTGGGGTGTGCAGGTCCGAGTTTGGTATGTGCGAACTCATGAAATTGAATGCTGCGCAATGATGTGTGCGGCGTGAATGTGTCTAGTGTGGAAGTGCCAATTCTAGACATGGGTGTGCGTGTGCAGTGAGTGTGCTGGCGTGTGATTGGCTGGAGCTGGCTGGTGAGCCTGGCTCCAGGAGTCTGGATGGGTCTGCCCCGGTGGTGAGTGGAGAGATTAGCATGCTGATGTGAGGGAGGGGTACACCTGGGACCTGAATAGGGCTGGGCTTTCCCCACACAATGATGGCTCCGCCCCCTGTGGTGCGACTGATGACCCTAGCCTCTCTAGTGAATAGGAAGGGTGGTTGAGCACATCACAGTGCTCCAAAACCAGCTGCGACTAGTTTTTCCCCCACCCTGCACCCTGAGACAAAGGAATTCACTGGATAAAAAGGGGCTGTGTCCCCTTAGAAAATGTTCTGTTCCTGTTCCTACTTGAGGGGGCCCTGCTGCTGCTGGGGGCCAGGAGGAACTGCCACTTGGGACTGCCTTCCTGCCTGGAGGGTCCAGTGAGCTGGCCCCTGGGCCTAGCCCTTGCCCCCCCCCCATCTTGCTGCATCCTTAGAGTGCTATTTTTCTGGACTTATGGGCCTCTAAGCGCCTGGGGGCGCTTTATTTTGCGTATAGTGCCTGGGAGCGCTTTATTCTGCCTCTAGCGCTTGAGAGCGCTTTATTTTCACTTTCATGGCTGCCCACGCCGCATACTGCCGTGTTCTTTGCCCTTGGGTGACCCCTGACGGGTTCCCACCCCGCCAGGGACCTGGTGCCGTGTTGGGCCCCCCAAGCGAGTGCCCACCTCGCTTTACTGTTGATTTAAAACGGGTGCCCACCCCGGATCGAGCCCGAGATCGTTCCCGCCGCCGCCGGCCTGCAGCAGGATGTCAGGCAGGCCGGGGGCGGGACCGCGGGACAACAGGAAGTCGACGTACTTCCCCCGGGGCTCCCAGGAGGAGGGAGAGCCCCGGAGTGCAGGAGCAGAGGTGCGGCCGCCAGCCCACCTTAGGGCATGTATGTCTGCAACATGTGCACCCATACACAATTGAGGGGTGCAACAGGGTGTCAAAGTGACACCCTGCCACCCTTCAATGTTTCCCCCTTTTACCGAATCGGTAAATAGGGATTCAGTAATTTGCATTTATTCCTATGGGCCTCCAGGCCCATAGGAATGAATGCCAATTACCAAATCCGTATTTACCGATTCAGTAATTACCGAAACTTACCGATTTCGGTAATTTTTTCGGTAAAATTACCTACATCCCATTTGCCTGTTCTTAAATACCGAATCGGTATGATTCGGTATTTAAGAATCGGTAATCTGGGATTACCTACATCGGGCCCTTTATGCTGTGTCTGTACTGTGCCCTGGTCTGTATCCAGATTGGCAGTCGTCCAACAGACTGAAATTAGTGATGTGGTGGCTCAGTTGTTTTTGCACAAATTTTTCAAGTAGTTAGGCTAGTAATGGAATATTGGTCAGAGGGCGAAAGTTGTTTGGGTCTGCCGGGTCGCCTGTAGATTTTTTAATGATGGGGATGACTTGACCTGTTTTTAGGCATTCTGGTAAGTTGCCTTGAGACAGTGAGGCATTGATTATTTTTGTCCAAATGGGGATGACGATGTGGTTGATTCTTTTCAGACATTTTGAGGGGAGAGGGTCGTTGGAGTGGCTATTAGGTAATCTAAGAGAGTTTTATTAATGGTGTTCTGGTCATATAACTTAAAGGTCGACCATTGTGCTTTATTTTTTGTCATACCTTGAGCGGTGTGCATGGTAACATCATTCTGTGACAAATATGGGCTAGAGAGGTTGTTAGCTTGCATCCTGAGTTCCCTTTCTAGAGCGTTGGCTTTGACTCTGAAGAAGGTTGAGAATTCCTCGCAACTCATTTGGGTTTTTGTTGCTTCCTGAGCAGATCTACGGTGGTACTTGATAAACAATGAACATCGCACGGTACACACTTTTTAACAGTAGGGTCACTGTGAGTGGGTGGTCGATGGTGGTGGAGTTAAGCTATGGAGTAGCTGGGTTGTAAGATCAGGAGGGCGAAGAGCAGAAAGGGAGAAGAGTCCTTGGTGGAGGTGAGGCTGCATTCTGAGGAGGTGACTTTGGAGGGAGACCTTGAGTGCCAGAAGGCAGGTGATTGCCGGCACTAAGGGTGAGTACAGGGGACCTGGGAGTCTGAAAGACATGAATCTGATTGCAGCACCGACAGGTCTGGGGTGGTAAGTAGGCTGCGGTTGGCAGACTGCAGTATCCTGCTGCGGTGTTGCAAGGGAACATGTTGTTGATGTGTCTTGAAGACAGTTGGGTAGTGCCCAGTTTTAAGCGTCTAACCATCCAGCCTAGTGCTGGTGAAGAGGGTTCTCTTGGTACAGGTGATGGCCCTCATTCTTGGAAGAGCTGTTTCAATCATGAGCTCTGAGGGAATGTTCCTCCTTCATTGATGAGCTCTGACGGAATGTTCATCATTCATTGATGGGATCTGGGGGAATGTTCCTCATTCATTGATGAGCTCTGAGGGAATGTTCCTCATTCATTGATGAGCTCTGAGGAAATGTTCCTCATTCATTGATGAGCTCTGAGGAAATGTTCCTCATTCATTGATGGGCTCTGACGGAATGTTCATCATTCATTGATGGGCTCTGAGGGAATGTTCATCATTCATTGATGGGATCTGGGGGAATGTTCCTCATTCATTGATGGGATCTGGGGGAATGTTCCTCATTCATTGATGAGCTCTGAGGGAATGTTCCTCATTCATTGATGAGCTCTGACGGAATGTTCATCATTCATTGATGGGCTCTGAGGGAATGTTCATCATTCATTGATAGGCTCTGGGGGAATGTTCCTCATTCATTGATGAGCTCTGAGGGAATGTTCCTCATTCATTGATGAGCTCTGACGGAATGTTCATCATTCATTGATGGGCTCTGAGGGAATGTTCATCATTCATTGATAGGCTCTGGGGGAATGTTACTCATTCATTGATGGGCTCTGAGGGAATGTTCCTCATTCATTGATGGGCTCTCAGGGAATGTTCCTCATTCATTGATGAGCTCTGACGGAATGTTCATCATTCATTGATGGGCTCTGAGGGAATATTCCTCATTCATTGATGAGCTCTGACGGAATGTTCATCAGTCATTGATGGGCTCTGAGGGAATGTTCCTCATTCATTGAAGGGGTCTGAGGGAATGTTCCTCATTCACTGATGGGCTCTGAGGGAATGTTCCTCTTTCATTGATGAGCTCTGAGGAAATGTTCCTCTTTCATTGATGAGCTCTGAGAGAATGTTCCTCATTTTTGGATGAGCTTTGAGGGGATGTTCCTCTTTCATTGATGAGCTCTGTTTTTTTTTAGATTTTTTTTTATTGCCAACGTTGGGTCATTATAGCATAATTCATTCACAAATTCCATGTATATACATCCAAAAACATCTTATACAGTTGATTGTTACCAGCATAAAGAAAAAGAAAAAGTTAGGTTAATTCATTACTTAATTCAAAACTCGTAAAGGTATTCCTCTATAAACTCTTTAAGTGCCCCCCATATCGATAATCCAATCTTTTTTTCCTTACCCCTTTAAAAGCGGATAAGCTCCATTCTAATTCATATACATTGAATAATTTTATTCTCCAAAATTCAAACATAGGTGCTTCAGGTTGTGACCATTCAGTAGCTATACAGAGCCGAGCTATGATCATTGCCATAAACAAAAAATTCTTGAATTTACACAAATCCGTGTTATCATTAACAGATTGGCTCACCCCAGTTAACATAAGTACTGGGGATATTTTTAAAGGATAATGAATAACGTCAGTTATAAATCTTTCTATACTTGAAATAAAAAACATCAATTTAGAACAGTTGAAAAAAACATGAACAATATCTGCCTCTTCCCCTCCACACCGAAAGCACTTTCCGTCATATTTTGGGCCCCATGTGGCCATACGTTTGGGAGTATAATATAATCTAAATATGGTTTTATATACCTGTGCTTTCATGTTGGCTGACAGGCATATATCTTTAGCCATCAAGATAGTATCTACAATATTCAGGTCACTTTCCGCCAGTTGATTCTGCCAATATATATTATATTTGATCAGGTCATCAGGTTTATACTCCAACAATAGCCGATATATCAGACCTATCTTTTTCTTTGATTGGATTGCCTCTATTAATTTATTAGGGGTAGGTCTATTTAATTTCTTTAAACAAAAGTCTCTAAGTTGGAGGTACTTAAAAAAATAGGAGTGGGTATTTGATATTTACTGTTCATGTCAGAGAAAGCTCTAAATGTTCCATCCGTCTCATATAAATCTCCAATTCTAACCACCCCTTTCTTGCTCCATTCTTTAGCCACATGGTCCCAAAATATTGAAGGAAATATCTTCTCCGCTAGGAGCGGGGTGTGGTATATAATTTTCTCTAGCTTCATTATATTCTTAACTTTTCTCCAGACTTTATATGCTGACTCAATCACCTTAAATCGGGTATGCTTGTAATAGTTCCCTTCCAGCTCTTTTAATAAACATGCTTTTGAATGTTCTCCCAATAATAAATAGAGTATTGAAGGAGACTCTGCCAGATCCTCAATTTGTTCTCCAGTCAATAGAATTCGCATTCTTTGTAGAAAGCATACATAATAATAAAACAAAAAATCCGGGATCCCCCGCCCTCCTCTCTCTATCGGGAGTGTTAGCCATTTCATAGCTCGCCTGGTTTTCCCAGGTGCCCATAAGAATTTAGTACATAGAGATTGCAGTTTAAGTATATGGTTAAAAGGTATTTCTAAGGGAATACTACGGTATATATATATACTATTTTGGCTAATACATTCATCTTGATAATGTTGCCTCTCCCAATTATAGTAAATTGAAGTCTCCCTCACCTATCTAAAGATTGCTGGATTTGTTGTATTGTCCTGACCCAGTTAACTTCCACTATCTCTTGTGTCTGAGATTTAATTATGATTCCTAAATATGTCACCTCCGAGACTACCCTATTGTCGTTAAATTGAACGCTATCTGTACACAGCACCTGCGTTTTCGCAGCATTAAGCTTATAAACAGAGCTGTTTCCAAAGTCAGTGGCTAAACGTTCAATCTCTATCATTGCCTGCCTAGGATCAGTAGTAATAATGGCAATATCGTCCGCGAATATTGAATGAGGTATATTGGAAACAAAAAATGGTTTGATATGTGGTGACTCTAGTAATTTAATTAAAAAAGGGTTAATAAATAAAGCAAAAAGAAGTGGAGAACAGGGACACCCTAGACGAGTACCTCTTGTGATGACTATCCTTTCCGATTTTTGGCCCATAGCTGCAACTCTCGCATTGGGTGATCGATAAAGTACCTTAATAGCTCTTACATTTTTTTTTACCAAATCCCATTCTATTCATGACTTCCCACAAATAGGCCCATTCTACGCGATCAAACGCTTTCTCAGCGTCAAGTAGTATCAGCGTAAGATCTCTTTTCGCAGTTTCTGCTATGTCTATTAAAGTAATCACCTTATTAATATGGGCTACGGTTCCTCTGTTTGGGATAAACCCATGCTGAGTCAATGATACTAAGGGTGTTATGATCTTACACATACGATTTGCTAGCATCTTCGAATAAATCTTACTGTCGCAATTTAGTAAGCATATGGGTCGATATGAGGCAGGCAGTTCTGGGGGTTTCCCTTTTTTGGCAAAAACAACAATTGAGGAATCATCCCATGATTTTGAAGCTTTCCCCGCTTGTGCCCTTCTAAAAGTTTCTAACTTGAGAATTTTTAAAGGTTCGAAAAAGCATTTGTACACCTCACCTGGAATTAACTCGGGGCCAGCTGCCTTCCCATTAGGAATGTTTTTAACTGCTCTCTCCAGTTCTTCCATTGAAAAAGGTTGATCTAACGCAATTTTTTCCAGATCAGTTAGTTTATGAAAGGTAGCTTCTTGCAGAAAAATATCGGGAGCTAGATTAGACTGTTAAGTGTATAATTCTGTATAGAATTGATACAGTATTTCCAGTATTTTCTGTGGGTCTTCAAATATTGTCCCGTTTTTATCTTGTAATTTTACAATTTGGCGAGTAGATTCCTTCATTTTTAATTTTAAGGCCAGAGCCCTACCTATAGCTTCCCCGTACTCATGAATATACCTCTTATATATTAGATATTTCCGAGCTATCTCCTCACACCAGATTCCTGTAATGTTAGCGCGGCGTTTAGCAATTAAACCCTCATACTCATGAATTTTAGTCAAGTTATTATCCCCCTTTTTAATCTCTGTGATTAACTGTTCTTCAGCATTAAACAGCTGTTCATATAGATCCCGCATTTTTCCCCGTTGTAAATTCTGATGATAGAATCCATAGCTCGTTGTTTCCCCTCTAAAACAAGCTTTCCATGTATCCCATATTATCTCGATATTAGCCGAGCCCATGTTATTCTGTATAAATTCTGTAGTCCATTTAACCATAACCTCTCTATATTGTACATCCAAGCATAGTTTCCTGTCAAATGTAAAATTCCTATTCTGTTTCATTTCTCCTACATGGGCAACCTCTATTATCAGTGGGGAATGATCCGATGTTACCCTGGGATATATCTGAATCTTTATATTGGATTGAATGCTGACTGAGGTGAAAAAGTAGTCCAAACGAACAAATTTCTTGTGCGGTGAGGAATAGTAGGTGTATCCTGGTGCAGTTGGGTGATTTTTACACCATATATCAACCAATGCGTGATCCTTCACTAAGTTATATAATGCTTTAAAGACACAAGGCTTTCTCCCCTTGTAATTCTCTATCCCTGCATCTAGCTCCCCTGCCATTAAGTTAATATTTAAATCTCCACAAAGAACTAGGGGGCATCTCCAATTGGCAAGTTCAACATTTAAATATTCATATATTTCGCCCTCGTCCAGATTAGAACCATATATTGAACATATCGTTATATATGTGCCTCCTATATTTATTGTAACTATCACCCATCTGCCCCATTTATCCGTTAAGCTATTTACCAGTGTGCCTAGCCGTGATCTTATCAAAATCATTACCCCTCTAATCATGCTTGTTTGTTGATATGCTGCCAGTACAACATACCCTAAATCAGATGCTAAACCTCTTTTCTCCCAGGGAAGATGTGTTTCCTGCAAACATAATATGTCTGGCTTCAAAAATCGAATTCCAGATGCGATTCTCTTCCTTTTATTGATATTGTTAAGGCCCGAGACATTGAAAGAGCATATTTTAATATTCTTAGCCATTACAATAATTCCACATCATGTCTCCATTTGTATAATTTATTATGTTAGTATACCCCTTCTTACTTCTTACGAATCCTTTAATACTGGATCTGTTCTTTTTTTTTTGGTTCTATGCTATCGTTTGACCTCAACGTGGCATTTTCTCCCTTTAACCCCAGTGCCCCCCCTCCACCAACAAGCCCCTAGCCCATTCACCCACCCCCCTCCCCCCATCACCGAGGCTTTCGGACTCCTGTTAATGGTGATGGTACTGAGCTCCTACTCTCCCCTGTCGTTACCCCACAGGTTATCATTTCATGCATCATTATCCAAACTTTCCGATTCTCTTTAACGTATACCAATGGATATTGTTGAGTAAACAACATTCCGATTGAGCAATTTTCCTAAATAATTATACTTCATAGATAAAGAGAATGAATCCCTAAATTATAACAGTTAATGAGAATCTATAGTCTAAGAATCTTTTATATCATGCAGGTACCCTTTAGCGGCTGCGACATTGGTAAAAAATCGGATGTTCTCTTTATAGATAATTTTCAGTTTGGCCGGGTTCATGATATAGGCTTGTGCCCCCTTTCTTTGAAATTGGTTCACCAATTGTCTTAGCTGCCAGCGAGTGTCCATTGTATATTTACTGTAGTCCGGTGTTGCAAAAAAAGTAAACCCTTCACCCATTCCTTTGCTGTTTGGACGGGTATTCATATATATGTCTTCTCTAGCCCGGAAGCTGTTAAAGGCGACCAGAATCGGTCTGGGTTTACTGACGTTTTCCCCGGGTCTAAACTGAATATTGAATGGATATCTATGGGCACGCTCAATCTCTCGTTCCCAATCCCATCTCTTCAACTCCGGGAACGCCCTTTGGAACAATTCAACAATAAACTTGCGTAGATCTTGTCCTTCTTTACCCTCAGGAAAATGCATTAGTCTTAAATTATTACGCCGAGAGCGATTTTCAAAATCGGCCATTTTCCAAAGTAGATCCTCTTTATTGGCGTTTAGATTTTCAGTAACAGCCTTTTGTTTTACTAGTTCATCCTCAATATTGGATACTCTAGTCTCAACCTCAGTAAATCTATCCCCAAAATCAGACTGTGACTTTGCAAGTCTCCGACTGGAACTTTGTAACTTCCGACAAGAGTTTTGAATCTTCTGGCTATCTCGCTCCGTTTTGTCCATATGGCTCAAGATTGTCTGATAGATCGTTGCTAAAGTAATATTATCAGTTAGTTCTTCTTGACATCCTCCTACTGCCCCCTCTGTTATAGAAGCGTCCCCCTCACTGTATTAGGGCTGTCTTCCATATATTCCTCCGCTTTGTCATCATCATCAATTTCGCTCTCCCCTTCCTCCATGCACATCTGTTTAGAACAGCCAAATCTTCACACGAGGAGGCTGAGTTTTCTGAGACCGAATAGAAATCCTGTGATTCTGCCTCATAAATTACATTTGCTTCCAATCTCGGTTCTGTCGTGATTGACCCTTCCGCAGAATCTGTGGCAGTTCTCTTCAGTAATCCGGAGCTAAAATCGCCTCCTGCGGGGGTGACAACTGCACTTTCATTTCCAAGGGCGGTAGCTGCTGATGTGATAACAGTTTGAGGTGCTACAGTTGATGTGTGTTCACCCTGCATCCCTTCCATCACTACTGATATAGTGGACTCTCCATTAGCTACTTGTGATACTATCTGTGGGCTACGCATCGCTTCCTTGCGTTTTTTTTCTTCTACTGCCATAAACAAAGTAGAGATCGTTTGTTTAGCTACGTTGGGGTTTTCAGCAGGTAACGCTCCCCCCGTTTTTTTTCGTACAGCCCCACTCGAGTCTTTCTCCGTTCCACTCGTACTCACTGTTGTGCTGGCCTCTGGATCTCGTTTTTTTCGTGTTCCTTTGGGCGCCATAGTGACTACTCCTGTTGCGACTCCTCTCTTCTCCCAAAATCCCTGAACGCAGTGCTCGCGGCACTCAGAGCGTAGCCGACTCGCAGCACCTGTGTGGGATACCGCCCACCAGGCTCGGCGAAATCTCGTCAGCGCTGTAGTCAGTTTCCGCATCAGCGTTCAGCGTCTTCAGGTATGAAGGGAATACCACTCGCGTTCCTCTATTTTCCGTCGCTTAGTCTTTCAGTTTTAAATGTTGCAATTTCCCGGATACCTTTCTAGTATCTCAATTGTGTCTCACATCGTGGCGAAAACCTGCGGGTCAGTGGAGAGATCAGCTCACACGTCCGACACGGCTCAGCGTTCGGGCGCCATCTTGCCTCCTTGTGTTGTGCTTTTCCCATTGATGAGCTCTGAGGGAATGTTCCTCCTTCATTCATGAGCTCTAATGGAATATTCCTCATTCATTGATGGGCTCTGAGGAAATGTTCCTCTTTCATTGATGGGCTCTGAGGAAATGTTCCCCTTTCATTGATGGGCTCTGAGGAAATGTTCCTCATTCATTAATGAGCTCTGAGGAAATGTTCCTCATTTATGGATGAGCTCCAAGGGAATGTTCCTCATTCATTTTTGAGCTCTGATGGAATATTCCTCATTCATTGATGAGCTCTGACGGAATGTTCATCATTCATTGAGCTCTGAGGGAATGCTCCTTGTTCATTGATGAGCTATGAGGGAATGTTCCTTATTCATTCATGAGCTCTGATGGAATGTTCCTCCTTCATTCATGAGCTCTGAGGGAATGTTCCTCATTCATTCATGAGCTCTGAGGGAATGTTCCTCATTCATTTTTGAGCTCTGGTGGAATATTCCTCATTCATTGATGAGCTCTGACGGAATGTTCATCATTCATTGATGAGCTCTGAGGGAATGTTCCTTGTTCATTGATGGGCTCTGAGGGAATGTTCCTTATTCATTCATGAGCTCTTACGGAATGTTCCTCTTTCATTTTTGAGCTCTGAGGGAATGTTCCTCATTCATTCATGAGCTCTGAGGGAATGTTCCTCTTTCATTCATGAGCACTGATGGGATATTCCTCATTCATTGATGAGCTCTGACGTAATGTTCCTCTTTCATTGATGAGCTCTGAGGGATTGTTCATCATTCATTGATGAGCTCGGAGGGAATGTTCCTTGTTCATTGATGAGCTCTGAGGGAATGTTCCTCATTCATTGATGAGCTAGGAGGGAATGTTCCTCTTTCATTTTTGAGCTCTGAGGAAATATTCCTTTTTCATTGATGGGCTCTGAGGAAATGTTCCTCATTCATTAATGAGCTCTGAGGAAATGTTCCTCTTTCATTGATGGGCTCTGAGGAAATGTTCCTCTTTCATTGATGAGCTGAGGGAATGTTCCTCATTCATTGATGAGCTCTGAGGGAATGTTCCACATTCAGTGATGAACTCTGAGGGAATGTTCCTCTCTCGTTGATGCGCTCTGAGGGAATGTACCACATTCAGTGATGAGCTCTAGCTCTCCCTCCTATTGTTGTAAGGTTGCGGTATAGCCCGTCAAGCTCTCCTTCGTGTTGTCGTAAGGTTGCGATGAAGCTTGTCTAGGTCTTGTTCCTGCTTTCGTAAGTTGCAGTGAAGAACGTCTAGCTCTCCTTCGTGGTGTCACACGGTTGAGGTGAAACCCCTGTAGCCCTCCTTCGTGTTGACGTCTAGCTCTCCTTTGTGTTGTTGTAAGGTTGCAGTTAAGCACTTTTACCTTGCTGTATTGTCGTAAGGGGTTAGTAAAGCGCGTCTAGCTCTCCTTCGTTTTGTCGTAAGGTTGCAGTGTAGCACGTCCAGCTCTCCTTCATGTTGTGGTGAGGTTGCGGTTAAGTACTACTAGCTCTCCTTGCTGTTGTCAAACAGTTATGGTGAAGCGCTTCTAGCTCTCGGTCATAATGTTGTAAGTTTGCCATGAAGCAAATCAAGCTCTACTTCATTTTGTTGTATTGTTGCGGTGAAGCACATTTAGCTCTCCTTTGCTTTGCCATACGGTTATGGTGAATCACTTCTAGCTCTCCTTCATTCTGTCGTAGGTTTGCTGTAGAGCACGTCTAGCTCTCCCTGGTGTTATCATAAGTTGCAGTTAAGCACATCTGTCTCTCTTCGTGTTGTCGCAAGGTTGCGTTGAAATGTTTCTAGCTCTCCTTCGTGTTGTCATAAGGTTGCGGTGAAGTGTTTCTAGCTCTCCTTCATGTTGTCATAAGGCTTTGTGAAACACATCTTGCTCTCCTTCTTGTCGTAAGTTTGCAGAGAAGCACATCTAACTCTTCTTCGTGTTGTCATAAGGTTGCGGTGAAGCATGTTTTGCTCTCCTCCATGTTGTTGTAAGGCTGCAGTGAAACATGTCTAGATCTCCTTCGTGTTGTTGTAAGGTTGTGATGAAGCACTCTGTGCTCTCCTTCGTGTTGTTGTAAGGTTGCTTTGAAGCACGTCTTGCTCTCCGTATTCTCGTAAGGTTGCGGTGAAGAATATCTTGCCCTCCTTCATGTTGTCGTAAGGTTATGGTAGAGCGCATCAAGATCTCCGTGTTGTCGTAAGATTGCGATGACATACATCTAGCTCTCCTTTGTGTTGTCATATGGTTGTGGTGAAGCACGTCTTGCTCTCCTTCGTGTTGTCGGAAGGTAGCGATGAAGCATGTCTAGCTGTCCATGTTGTTGTATGGTTGTGGTGAAGAACGTCTTTCTCTCCTTCATATTGTCGGAAGGTAGCAGTAAAGCACATCTAGCTCTCCATGTTGTCTTATGGTTGCGGTGAAGCACATCTAGCTCTCCTTCGTGTTGTCCTAAGGTTGCGGTGAAGCACTTCTAGCTCTCCGTGTTGTCTTATGTTTGCGGTGAAGCACATCTAGCTGTCCATCGTGTTGTCATACATTTGCGGTGAAGCACTTCAAGCTCTCCTTCATGTAGTCCTAAGGTTGAAGTGAAGCACATCTAGCTCTCCTTGTTGTCTTATGGTTGCGGTGAAGCACGTCTAGTTCTCCTTTGTGTTGTCATAAGGCTGAGGTGGAGCACCTGTAGCCCTCCTTCGTGTTGACATCTAGCTCTCCTTTGTGTTGTTTTGAGGTTGCAGTGCAGCACGTCTAGCTTCCCATATTGTCATAAGTTTGCAATGAAGCATATCTAGCTCTCCGTATTGTCATAAGTTTGCAGTGAAGCATGTCTAGCTCTCCGTGTTGTGGTAAGGTTCCGGTGAACCACGTCTAGCTCTCTTTTT
Organism: Lissotriton helveticus; assembly: GCF_964261635.1. Classification (NCBI taxonomy): domain Eukaryota; kingdom Metazoa; phylum Chordata; class Amphibia; order Caudata; family Salamandridae; genus Lissotriton; species Lissotriton helveticus. The sequence continues at coordinate 96,631,515 of NC_136064.1, read as the reverse complement.
CTTTGTCATACAGTTATGGTGAAGCACTTCTAGCTCTCCTTCGTGTTGTCGTAAGGTTGTGATAAAGCACTTTTAGCTCTCCGTGTTGTCTTATGGTTGTGGTGAAGCACATCTAGCTCTCCTCTGCTTTGTCATACGGTTACGGTAAATCACTTCTAGCTCTCCTTCGTGTTTTCATAAGGTTGATGTGGAGCAGCTGTAGCCCTCCTTCGTGTTGACGTCTAGCTCTCCTTTGTGTTGTTGTAAGGTTGCAGTGAATAACGTCTAGCTCTCCATATTGTCATAAGGTTGCAGTGAAGCACATCTAGCTCTCCTTCATGTTGTGGTGAGGTTGCGGTTAAACAGGACTAGCTCTCCTTGGCTTTGTCAAACAGTTATGGTGAAGCGCTTATAGCTCTCGGTCATGATGTTGTAAGTTTGCCATGAAGCAAAGTCTAGCTCTCCGTATTATAAAACAAGAAGAATCCATAAAGTTATGGGTTGACGATGTCCCTACTGTGGTTGAGAGCACGTCTGATGTTTTTGGGTACCCCTCACACACCAACAGGCCCCTTGGTGTCATGCTTCATCATCGGGGTCATCGTATCACTCTACGGGATACGGCGTGCTGCGACCAGCGAGTACGCGGGAGCACTCTGATGGCTATGTGTGGTGTATAGTGAGGGTTGTTTTTATCATATAGTGAGTGAGTGTGGTGGTGGGGTTGGGAAAGTGATTGGAAATTAAAAAGGACCTGACTCGTGGGTAGGCTCAAAAAACTTTAATGGTTCCCCGAGTTGGTACTATTAAAAAGATATAAGAGGAAGAGCGTAGTATTATGTGCGCTGCCTCTTGGTGTGTGTCAACATGTTTCGATGTAAGAACATCTTCTTCAGGACAGGGTTACACAAAATCCCCACCTTACTCACGTTTTTCTAATTTGTGTATATACAAAAAAAGTGATATTTATTAGTGAAGGTCTATTATTGTACCTAAACTTTTAGCCGCTATTTTGCAGACCTGTAGAGAGAAAGGATAAAAAAAAATTCTGGTAGTCCTTGCTTTCAAAAAAGACCATGGGTTAAATACATCCGTGGTATTGGTCATGCAGAAAAAGTGCGGTCTTCAAAATGTTGAAAAATAATCATGGCACGAAGTGTTTACTCTACACAACTATTTTTAACGTGCCTATTGTGAAAAATACTATTTCAAAAGTATTCGAAAAATATTCGAATAAAGAGGACACATACAAAATGAACACACATACAACATAAAGCACACACTCTAGATTATGGCCATGTTTGGTGCCACCTGTACTTTCCAATGGTGGTAAGGTAACTGTGCTGTAAACAGTAAAACGGCTGAAACATACTGTAAAAATGGGAGTTCATTGCTCCATGAGACCGTGTCTAACGTAGGGGTTACCCGGGCTTCCTTGCTGCCTGTGAACAGGAAAAATGGACAAGATATATACATCCTGCTGTTTATATTTTTTTGGTACTTACAATGCAGTCTGGAAATGTCCGTTTCATTCAATTACTCACGGGTCTATGAGGAGAATCCCTCTTCGCTGCCCCTTACGCCGGCTCCGCTGTGTCTAAGAGTGTGTCTTAGACGGGCCCTTTTATGTGCTGGGTACACGCCCAGGTTTTTCTTAATTAGCGGCCGGTGTGCAGGTATTTAGTCAATTAGCCGCCGGGCAGCCCATATTTGGTCCACCGGTGATCTGCCTGTTAATTGGTGAGAGGCCGTGCGGTTGTCTTACGCGCATGCGCATGGTAGTGGCCTTCCCCGTGTATAACGTGAGAGTGCGTCTCTGTTTCGCGCATGCGCATCGCATCAAAACGGGATGAGTTGTTGTTTCTGTTGCTCAGTGAAACTTTGTGTGTATAACGTGAGAGTCCGTCACCGTTTCGCGCATGCGCATTGCATCAAAACGGGATGAGTTGTTTTTGAGTGAAACTTTGTCATTATACCAAAACTTCCATTCGTTTCTCTAATTTTCTATATATTAATGGGGCAGGAGTGCTGGCAGTGGGATTTTTGTGTTAAAGCATCCCGGCCCCTGTTATTCATGCTGCTCTGTGCATGCTCGCCACATCGAGCTCATGTTCCTTCTTTTCTATGTGTTAGGCAAGCAAGGTGGCCGGTAACCTATTACAGCACGGTCCCATGGTGGATATAACACTAGATGTGTATATTTAGAGGTATCTTAATGTAAACTCAGATTCTTAATTGCCCCCATGGTATGTCATCGTTGAGGCCTGACATATGGGTCCCCAAACGGAACACCCAACGTTGCTCCTTCTCAAAAAGGCCATGTTCAGAGGGCAACTGTTCAATTATGGTCCAGTGGATGTCATTGACACAGTGTCCCATCTCCAGGAAGTGGTTGGCCATTTTGGTGGTGCTTTTCTTGCACCGTATATTGCTCTTATGTTCATTGAGTCTTGTTTTTATTGCTCTTGTTGTCATGCCAATGTATTCCAGACGGCAGGGGCACGTAATCATGTAGACAACGTTTTTGCTGTTGCAGTTTGTCAACCTTCTCTGGTCCCATTTCGTGCCATTGGTGAAGGTAAGTTGTTTACTCCTTTTTGTCAGGTGACAGCTGGCACAGTTGCCACATGGGAAATGACCCTGTGTCCCATGCACAGAAGGTTGGTGTTGTGGAGAAATTCTGGGGCGTGTATGTACAAGGATGTCCTTAAGGTTCTTCCCGCGTCTGTGGGAGAACATTGGTTTTTCTATCTCCAACTCACCGCAATTCAGGATGCGCCAATGCTTGTTCACTATTTTTGACACCTCATTCGAATGGGTGTTGTATGTGGTGATACATATTGGCCTGGTTTGTTTCTCACTGGTTACCACCTTGTTTTCAAGGAGAGCCTCTCTGTTGTTGTTCTTGGCTCTCTTCATTGCTGTGTTGATTACTCTGTCCGGGTACTTCCTAGCTTGCAGTTTCATTTTTAGGTCCTTGGCCTGTGATTTGTAGCTGTCCATTTGTGTGCAATTCCTCCTGAGCCTCAGGAACTGACCATAGGGGAGGTTCATCCGGAGGTGTTGCGGATGAAAACTGTCATACTGAAGTAGACAATTCCTGGCCGTGGGTTTAAAATGTGAGTAGTTTCCAACCCTCCATTCCGATGGTAGATGTTGAGGTCAAGAAAAACCAGTTCCTCTTTAGACACTGAATGGGTGAATTTCAGGAAGCGATCTTGGGTGTTAAGCCATTCCATGAAACTGGTCACTGTCTCTATGTCGCCTTCCCAGATTATGAAAATGTCATCGATGTATCGCTTCCAGGTGAGTATATTGCCTCTGTAGGGGTTCCGTGGAGTCAGGATTTTGTTGGTTTCCATATGGTGCACATACAACCCCGCCAGACTCGGCGCAAATGTGCTCCCCATGCTCGTGCCATGGCTTTGGAGGTATATGGTGCCATTAAACTCGAAAAAGTTCTTAGTCAGAGCTAGTGCAATGCACTCCATTACCACTCCTCTTGGAGTGTGGTACCGCCAGCTTGCACTGTACAGAACTTCCTCAATTATGGCCAGGGTTTCGTCATGGGGGAGGCTGGTGTACAAGCTCTCCACATCCAGGCTGAGTAGTAGTTGGAACCCCTACAGAGGCAATATACTCACCTGGAAGCGATACATCGATGACATTTTCATCATCTGGGAAGGCGACATAGAGACAGTGACCAGTTTCATGGAATGGCTTAACACCCAAGATCGCTTCCTGAAATTCACCCATTCAGTGTCTAAAGAGGAACTGGTTTTTCTTGACCTCAACATCTACCATCGGAATGGAGGGTTGGAAACTACTCACATTTTAAACCCACGGCCAGGAATTGTCTACTTCAGTATGACAGTTTTCATCCGCAACACCTCCGGATGAACCTCCCCTATGGTCAGTTCCTGAGGCTCAGGAGGAATTGCACACAAATGGACAGCTACAAATCACAGGCCAAGGACCTAAAAATGAAACTGCAAGCTAGGAAGTACCCGGACAGAGTAATCAACACAGCAATGAAGAGAGCCAAGAACAACAACAGAGAGGCTCTCCTTGAAAACAAGGTGGTAACCAGTGAGAAACAAACCAGGCCAATATGTATCACCACATACAACACCCATTCGAATGAGGTGTCAAAAATAGTGAACAAGCATTGGCGCATCCTGAATTGCGGTGAGTTGGAGATAGAAAAACCAATGTTCTCCCACAGACGCGGGAAGAACCTTAAGGACATCCTTGTACATACACGCCCCAGAATTTCTCCACAACACCAACCTTCTGTGCATGGGACACAGGGTCATTTCCCATGTGGCAACTGTGCCAGCTGTCACCTGACAAAAAGGAGTAAACAACTTACCTTCACCAATGGCACGAAATGGGACCAGAGAAGGTTGACAAACTGCAACAGCAAAAACGTTGTCTACATGATTACGTGCCCCTGCCGTCTGGAATACATTGGCATGACAACAAGAGCAATAAAAACAAGACTCAATGAACATAAGAGCAATATACGGTGCAAGAAAAGCACCACCAAAATGGCCAACCACTTCCTGGAGATGGGACACTGTGTCAATGACATCCACTGGACCATAATTGAACAGTTGCCCTCTGAACATGGCCTTTTTGAGAAGGAGCAACGTTGGGTGTTCCGTTTGGGGACCCATATATCAGGCCTCAACGATGACATACCATGGGGGCAATTAAGAATCTGAGTTTACATTAAGATACCTCTAAATATACACATCTAGTGTTATATCCACCATGGGACCGTGCTGTAATAGGTTACCGGCCACCTTGCTTGCCTAACACATAGAAAAGAAGGAACATGAGCTCGATGTGGCGAGCATGCACAGAGCAGCATGAATAACAGGGGCCGGGATGCTTTAACACAAAAATCCCACTGCCAGCACTCCTGCCCCATTAATATATAGAAAATTAGAGAAACGAATGGAAGTTTTGGTATAATGACAAAGTTTCACTCAAAAACAACTCATCCCGTTTTGATGCAATGCGCATGCGCGAAACGGTGACGGACTCTCACGTTATACACACAAAGTTTCACTGAGCAACAGAAACAACAACTCATCCCGTTTTGATGCGATGCGCATGCGCGAAACAGAGACGCACTCTCACGTTATACACGGGGAAGGCCACTACCATGCGCATGCGCGTAAGACAACCGCACGGCCTCTCACCAATTAACAGGCAGATCACCGGTGGACCAAATATGGGCTGCCCGGCGGCTAATTGACTAAATACCTGCACACCGGCCGCTAATTAAGAAAAACCTGGGCGTGTACCCAGCACATAAAAGGGCCCGTCTAAGACACACTCTTAGACACAGCGGAGCCGGCGTAAGGGGCAGCGGAGAGGGATTCTCCTCATAGACCCGTGAGTAATTGAATGAAACGGACATTTCCAGACGGCATTGTAAGTACCAAAAAAATATAAACAGCAGGATGTATATATCTTGTCCATTTTTCCTGTTCACAGGCAGCAAGGAAGCCCGGGTAACCCCTACGTTAGACACGGTCTCATGGAGCAATGAACTCCCATTTTTACAGTATGTTTCAGCCGTTTTACTGTTTACAGCACAGTTACCTTACCACCATTGGAAAGTACAGGTGGCACCAAACATGTCCATAATCTAGAGTGTGTGCTTTATGTTGTATGTGTGTTCGTTTTGTATCTGTCCTCTTTTTTCGAATATTTTTCGAATACTTTTGAAATAGTATTTTTCACAATAGGCACGTTAAAAATAGTTGTGTAGAGTAAACACTTCGTGCCATGATTATTTTTCAACATTTTGAAGACCGCACTTTTTCTGCATGACCAATACCACGGATGTATTTAACCCATGGTCTTTTTTGAAAGCAAGGACTACCAGAATTTTTTTTTATCCTTTCTCTCTACAGGTCTGCAAAATAGCGGCTAAAAGTTTAGGTACAATAATAGACCTTCACTAATAAATATCACTTTTTTTGTATATACACAAATTAGAAAAACGTGAGTAAGGTGGGGATTTTGTGTAACCCTGTCCTGAAGAAGATGTTCTTACATCGAAACATGTTGACACACACCAAGAGGCAGCGCACATAATACTACGCTCTTCCTCTTATATCTTTTTAATAGTACCAACTCGGGGAACCATTAAAGTTTTTTGAGCCTACCCACGAGTCAGGTCCTTTTTAATTTCCAATCACTTTCCCAACCCCACCACCACACTCACTCACTATATGATAAAAACAACCCTCACTATACACCACACATAGCCATCAGAGTGCTCCCGCGTACTCGCTGGTCGCAGCACGCCGTATCCCGTAGAGGGATACGATGACCCCGATGATGAAGCATGACACCAAGGGGCCTGTTGGTGTGTGAGGGGTACCTAAAAACATCAGACGTGCTCCCAACCACAGTAGGGACATCGTCAACCCATAACTTTATGGATTCTTCTTGTTTTATAAACGTTACCTAGGGAGAACGAATCCATATACTCTCTCTCTCCTTCCTTTGTTAAAAATCCTAGCTCTCCGTATTGTCATAAGGTTAGAGTGAAGCACGACTAGCTCTCCGTGTTGTGGTAAGGTTGCAGTGAAGCACGTCTAGCTCTCCGTATTGTCGTATGGTTGCAGTGAAGCGTGTTTAGCTCTCCTACATGTTGTGGTAAGGTTGCGGTGAACCGCGTCTAGCTCTTCTTCACGTTGTCATACGGTTACGGTGAAGTGCTTCTAGCTCTCGTTCATGTTGTAAGTTTGCCGTGAAGTGAATCAACCTATCCTTCGCTTTGTTGTGTTGTTGAGATGGAGCACGTCTAGCTCTACTTTGTGTTGTCTGAAGGCTGCGGTAGAGCGCGGGTCTAGCTCTCCTTTGTGCTGTCGTAAGTTGCAGTACAGCACGTCTGGCTCTCTTTGTGTTGTCGAAAGGTTGCGGCGAAGTCTGTCTTGCTCTCTTTTGTGTTGTCATTTAGGTGCGGTAGAGCACGTCTAGCTCTCCTTCGTGTTGTCATAAGTTTGTGTTGGAGCATGTTTTGCTCTTCTCCATGTTGTTGTGTGGTTGCTGTGAAACATGTCTAGATCTCCTTTGTGCTGTCGTAAGTTGCAGTGAAGCACGTCTGTCTCTCTTCATGTCGTCCAAAGGTTGCGGTAGAGCACGTCCAGCTCTCCTTCGTGTTGTTATACGGTTGCGGTGAAGTGTTTCTAGCTCTCCTTCGTGTTGTCAATAGGTGTCATAAGGCTTTGTGAAACACATCTTGATCCCCTCCGTCTTGTCGTAAGTTTGCAGTGAAGCACATCTAGCTCTCCTTTGTGTTGTCATAAGTATGTGGTGAAGCATGTTTTGCTCTCCTCCGTGTTGTCGTGTGGTTGCTGTGAAACATGTCTAGATCTCCTTCTTGTTGTCGTAAGGTTGCAGTGAAATCTTTCTAGCTCTCCTTTGTGCTGTCGTAAGTTGCAGTGAAGCACGTCTGGCTCTCTTCATGTCATCCAAAGGATGCGGTAGAGCGTGTCTAGCTCTCCTTCGTGTTGTTATACGGTTGCGGTGAAGTGTTTCCAGCTCTCCTTCGTGTTGTCAATAGTTGTCATAAGACTTTTTGAAACACATCTTGATCCCCTCCGTCTTGTCGTAAGTTTGCAGTGAAGCAAATCTAGCTCTCCTTTGTGTTGGCATAAGTATGTGGTGAAGCGTGTTTTGCTCTCCTCCATGTTGTCGTGTGGTTGCTGTGAAACATGTCAAGATCTCCTTCGTGTTGCAGTGAGGTTGCGGTGAAACGCGTCTTGCTCTCATTCTTGTCGTCATAAGTTTACGGTGAAGCATGTCTTGCTCTCATTCTTGTCGTCATAAGGTTGCGGTGAAGCACGTCTTGCTCTCATTCTTAATATGAGCACACTGTGCCTGGTGATACTGTGAGCACTCAGGGCCTGGTGATACTGTGTGTACCCAGTTGCTGGTGATACTGTGAGCAAAGAGTGCTTGGTGCTCCTGTACAGTGCATTGTGATACTGTGAGTGCACAGGGCCTGGTGATACTGCGAGTGCACAGGGTCTGGTGATACTGTGAGCACAGAGTGCTTTGTGCTCCTGTACAGTGCATTGTGATACTGTGAGCACTTGGTACTAGCAATACTATACAGTGCCTGTTATTAATGTGTGCACAGTGCCTGGTGATACTGCAAGCACCCAGGCCTTGGGGATACTTTACAGTGCCTCATGATACTGAGAGCACCCAGTGCCTGGTGATATTGTAAAGTGCCTCATGATGTTGTGAGTACACAATGCCTCGTGATTCTGTGAATACACAGTGCTTCATGATGTTGTGAGTACACAGTACCTTGAGATACTGTACTGTGCCTCATGATGTTGTGAGTACACAGTGCCTCGGGATGTTGTGAGTACACAGTGCCTCGTGATCTTGTGAGTACACAGTGCCTGTTGATACAGTGTGCACAGTGCCTTGTGATACTGTGAGTAGTAGTACACAGTGCCTCATGATACTGAGAGCACCCAGTGCTTGGTGATACTGTACGGTTCCCTGTTTAAATATCGACAACAAAAATATAGTTCACAAAAATATAGTTGTACAAATATCGATTACAAAAATATCGACTCCCTATACTTAAACAGGTAAGTACAATGATATCGACTCAAAAATATAGATGTAAAAAATATCGATGTAAAAAATAACGACTAAAAAATAATATAACTTAAATTAAATAATTATATAAGATTAATATTATTAACCAAATACATTAAATTACATTTATATTTTAACTATTTATAACAAATAAACTTAATTTAATTAATATAAACACAATAAATGTGTACATATACATATATTTTCTTTAATACATTTTATTATTATCTTTATTTAATTTATAAACTTTAATAATTATATAAAAATAAAATAAACACATATATAAAACATTTTGAAGAAAATAAAATATTCTATATTTAATTAACACATTAAAGTATTAAATAATAATAATACATACATTTAATAACAAAATAAAAACATTAGTAGTTAAAACATTTGATAGCGAAGGGGTAAATATTACTATTCCCACTCCAGTGAGTGCAACAGTAGGGAAAGCGCTGGATAGCGTAGGGGTAAAAATTACTATTCCCACTCCAGAGGGTGCAACAGTAGGGAAAGCGTTGGATAGCGTAGGGGTAAAAATTACTATTCCCACTCCAGAGAGTGCAACAGTAGGGAAAGCGTTGGATAGCGTAGGGGTAAAAATTACTATTCCCACTCCAGTGAGTGCAACAGTAGGGAAAGCGCTGGATAGCGTAGGGGTAAAAATTACTATTCCCACTCCAAAGGGTGCAACAGTAGGGAAAGCGTTGGATAGCGTAGGGGTTAAAATTACTACTCCCACTCCAGAGAGTGCAACAGTAGGGAAAGCGTTGGATAGCATAGGGGTAAAAATTACTATTCCCACTCTAGAGAGTACAATAGTAGGGAAAGCGTTGGAACCCAAAACAATTTTAAAAAAAAACTATCAAAATATTTAGTAAATTTAATTTCAAATATAAAATTAATTAATATATACATTTAAATATATTATTATTAACAAAGATAATAAAATAGAATTAATTACACATTGGTTTACACTATAATATCCACCACACACACCTAAAATTAATTACACAATTACATTTATTCTTTACTAATTAATTAATGAAAATTATTTATTTATTTATTAATTAATTAATTAATTACCAGGTTTCACACCATATACACTTATAAACACCACAACACAAACCTATAATTAATTACACATTTACAATTAATAATTAATTAATGGTAATTAATTTTAAAAGTATTTAATAATTAATCAATAAATAATTAATTACTCACACCCTTCACACCATTTACACATATAAACTCCACAACACACACCTAAAAATAATTAATCAATTAACATAATTAATTAATAATTGACTAATTGAAATTAATTAACAACTAATTATTAAACAATTATTAATAAATTAACACATTAATAATCAATTAATTTTATATAAATAAATTACTTCCCACCCTATTCCCCTATAAACCCACAACCCGCTATGGAACTAATAACACAAAATTCAACTTAAAATACATTAATGACTAATACAATTCCAAAACATATAATAAAATGACAATCAATTCTCTTCAAAAACACTAAAATACATAACATCATTAATCGATATTTTTGTAAACTATATTTTTGTAAACGATATTTATTACAACTATATTATTGTTATCGATATTACTTACCTATCAGTCGATATTCTGGTCAAACTATATTTTTATTGTCGATATTTCTTCCACTCGATATTTCTGCGTGGATATTTATGTAACACGATATTTCTCCGTCGATATTCCTACTCTGCACCATACTGTACAGTGCCTCATGATACTGTACAGTGCCTCATGATACTGTACAGTGCCTTGTGATACTGTGAGTACACAGCACTTTGTGATACTGCAACACGGTGCCTGGTGACACTGTGCATTGACTCGTGATACTGTGAGTATACAGTGCCAGGTGGTACTGTGAGCACACGGCGCTTGGTGCTACAGTGCAGTGCCTCATGACTGGTGATACTGTGGGTACACAGTGACTCATTATACTGTACAGTGCCTCATGATACTGTGAGCACACAGTGCCTCATGATACTGTGAGCACACAGTGCCTCATGATACTGTGAGCACACGGCGCTTGGTGCTACAGTGCAGTGCCTCATGACTGGTGATACTGTGGGTACACAGTGACTCATTATACTGTACAGTGCCTCATGATACTGTGAGCACACAGTGCCTCATGATACTGTGAGCTCACAGTGCCTCGTGATGCTGTGAGTAAACAGTGCGTTGTGACACTGTGAGTGCCCAGTGCCTCGTGATACCGTGTCTTGCCTTGTGTTACTGTGAGTACACAGCGCCTCGTGATACTTTTAGTACACAGCGCCTCGTGATACTTTTAGTACACAGTGCCTCGTGATGCTGTGAGTACACAGTGCCTCGTGATGCTGTGTGTACAGTGCCTTGTGATACTGTACAGTGCCTCATTATGTTGTGAGTACACAGCGCCTCGTGATACTGCGAGTACACAGTGGTTTGCTATGCTGTGAGCACACAGGGCCTGGTGATACTGTGAGTACCCAGTGCCTCATGATACTGGGAGCACACAGTGCCTCATGATACTATGAGTAAACAGCGCCTCGTGATCCTGTACAAAGCCTTGGGTTAGTGCAAGTACACAATGCCTCGTGATACTGTGAGTACACAGTACCTCGTAATGCTGTGAGTACAAAGTACCTTGTGATACTGCAAGCACACCGTGAATTGTGATACTGTACTGTGCCTGTACAGTACCTCGTGATACTGTAAGTACACAGTGCCTTGTGATACTGTGAGTACCCAGTACCTCGTAATGCTGTGCGTACACAATGCCTTGTGTTAGTGCAAGCACACAATGCCTCGTGATACTGTAAGTACCCAGGGCCTAGTGATACTGAGAGCACACAGTGCCTCATGATACTATGAGTAAACCGTGCCTCATGATACCGTACAATGCCTTGTGTTAGTGGAAGTACACAATGCCTCTTGATACTGCGTGTACACAGTACCTCGTAATGCTGTGAGTACACAGTACCTCGCAATGCTGTGAGTACACAATGCCTCTTGATACTGCGAGTACACAGTACCTCGTAATGCTGTGAGTACACAGTACCTCGTAATGCTGTGAGTACACAATGCCTCTTGATACTGCGAGTACACAGTACCTCGTAATGCTGTGAGTACACAGTACCTCGTAATGCTGTGAGTACACAGTGCCTCGTGATACTGTACTGTGCCTCGTGATACGGTGAGTACACAGTGCCTCGGGATGTTGTGAGTACACAGTGCCTTGTGATACTGTACTGTGCCTTGTGATACTGTGAGAACCCAGTCATTGGGATACTTTACAGTGCCTCATGATACTGAGAGGCCCCAGTGCCTGGTGACACTGTACATTGACTCGTGATACTGTGAGTATACAGTGCCAGGTGGTACTGTGAGCACACAGTGCTTGGTGCTACAGTGCAGTGCATCGTGCCTGGTGATACTGTGGGTACACAGTGCCTCGTGATACTGTACAGTGCCTCGTGATACTGTACAGTGCCTCATGATACTGTGAGCACACAGTGCCTCGGGATACCGTGTCTTGCCTCGTGATACTGTTAGTACACAGCGCCTCGTGACACTGCGAGCACGGTGCCTGGTGATGGCTCAGTGGGTTAAGTGCTGGGGGCATTCAGCGCTTCCTCAGCTGATCTGCAGCGGCTGCCCCGGCCGCATGACGTCACCTGCTGTTATTGATCTTAATTAAAAACAGGATCCGCTGTCATCGGCATCAAAAACACAAATATAAAACAGGGTTTGTTCCCCTCGCGCCCTCAGGGGGAGTCAACAACTGGAGAGAATTGAAAAGTCACGGATCTGAGGAAGAGATAAGGGGAGGAGGGGGGGGGGGGTAGGGGGGAGGATGAGGAGGAAGCACGAGGAGAGAGGGAAGAAGAATGGAGGGAAAGGACGGAGTAAGATGTGAGAGGAAACAAGAGGGAAAGAGGACAGGAGGAAAGATAGTGACTGCTGCTCTTTTGTGACAGACAGCGGTGAGAGAGAAGGAAGAGACAGCTGTGAGAGAGAAGGAAGAGACAGCTGTGAGAGATAAGGAAAGAGAAAAAGGTGAGAGGGGAAGTGACATTGGTGAGAGGGAACGGAGTGACAGCGGTGAGAGGGAAGGAAGCCATGGGCGTCCGCAGAAATGTTTCCAGGGGGGCACATTTTTAACTTCATCACCATCCCACTTGCACCCTTCTCCACTCTGCCCTGCACCCTACTCCCCTTCGCCTTGCATCCTTCTCCCCTCCACCTTGCACCCTTTTCCCCTCTGCCTTGCACCCTTCTCCCCCTCCGTCTTGCACCCTTCTCCCCCTCCGTCTTGCACCCTTCTCCCCCTCTGTCTTGCACCCTTCTCCCCCTCCGTCTTGCACCCTTTTCTACCTTGCACCCTTCTGCCCTCTGCCTTGCACCCTTCTCCCCTCTGCCTTGCACCCTTCTCTACCTTGCACCCTTCCCCCCTCCGCCTTGCACCTTTATCTACCTTGCACCATTCTACCCTCTGCCTTGCACCCTTCTCCTCTCCGCCTTGCACCCTTCTCCCCTCTGCCTTGCACCCTTCTCCTCTCTGCCTTGCACCCTTCTCCCCTCTGCCTTGCACCCTTCTCCTCTCTGCCTTGCACCCTTCTCTACCTTGCACCCTTCCCCCCTCCGCCTTGCACCCTTCACGGCCACCCTTGCACCCTTCTCTACCTTGCACCCTTCTCCCCTTTGCCATGTACCCTTCTCCCCCTCCCCCTTGCGCCCTTCTCTACCTTGCACCCTTCTCCCCCCCTTGAACCCTTCTCTACCTTGCACCCTTCTCCCCTCCACCTTGCACCCTTCTCTACCTTGCACCTTTCTCCCCTCTACCTTGCACCCTTCTCCTCTCTGCCTTGCACCCTTCTCCTCTCTGCCTTGCACCCTTCTCCTCTCTGCCTTGCACCCTTCTCCCCTCCACCTTGCACCCTTCTCCCCCTTGCACCCTTCTCTCCCTTGCACCCTTCTACCCTCTGCCTTGCACCCTTCGCTGCCACCCCCTTGCACCCTTCCCACCCAATGGAGGGGGATGGCACCTGGAACAATGGCACCATTTCAAAAGCATGATGGACTAGGGCCGTACCTGACTGGGCCCACATCGGACGCACTGGCGATCAAGGGGAGGGGGCGGGGGCTTGCCTCCCCCTGCGGACGGCCATGAAGGAAACAATAGCGGTGAGAGGGAAGGAAGCGACTCATGAGAGGGAAGCGACAGCGGTGAGAGGGAAGGGGAGAGAGGTGAGAGGGAAGTAAGCGGCATGTGAGGGGAAAGGTATTGACAGTTGTGAGGGGGAAGGAAGTGACTGCACTGAGAGGGAAAGAAGCAACAGCGGTGAGAGAGCAGAAAAGTGATCGAGGTGAGAGGGAAGGGAAGAGAGCGGTGAGAGGGAAGGGAGTGACAGCGGTGAGAGGGAAAGAAGTGTCAGCGGTGAGAGGGAAGGGAGTGACAGCGGTGAGAGGGAAGGGAGTGACAGCGGTGAGAGGGAAGGGAGTGACAGCGGTGAGAGGGAAGGGAGTGACAGCGGTGAGAGGGAAGGGAGTGACAGCGGTGAGAGGGAAGGGAGTGACAGCGGTGAGAGGGAAGGGAGTGACAGCGGTGAGAGGGAAGGGAGTGACAGCGGTGAGAGGGAAGGGAGTGACAGCGGTGAGAGGGAAGGGAGTGACAGCGGTGAGAGGGAAGGAAGTGACAGCGGTGAGAGGGAAGGAAGCAACAGAGGTGAGAGAGCAGAAAAGTGATAGAGGTGAGAGGGAAGGAAGGAACAGCGGTGAGAGGGAAGGGAGTGACAGCGGTGAGAGGGAAGGAAGCAACAGAGGTGAGAGAGCAGAAAAGTGAGAGAGGTGAGCGGGAAGGGAGTGACAGCGGTGAGCGGGAAGGGAGTGACAGCGGTGAGCGGGAAGGGAGTGACAGCGGTGAGAGGGAAGGGAGTGACAGTGGTGAGAAGGAAGGAAGCAACAGAGGTGAGAGAGCAGAAAAGTGATAGAGGTGAGAGGGAAGGGAAGTGGCAGGGGGGGAGGGCAGGAAGCAAGAGGAGACAGGGAAGCGACGAGGGTGAAATGGAAGCAGCAGTGGTCAGAGTTCCACTGATTCAGCAGTGCTATCAAAATCAGTGCTCATGTGTTCCACTGCACCGTGTGACCTTGGACACAGCTGCCAAGTTCCCCAGGTTCAGACCTGACTACTTAAGCTGTCCCAATTTTTTTTCTAAGAATTCTGGGACTTGTGCGTCTGGTGTTATGCTGGGTTCAGAAAGACCATAAGTTCCAGAATTATAAGAAAAACCCGGCCTCGCCTAACGAGTTACGCATGGACGTGGGATACTGGGCGGTTTCTTGATAATGCATATTGTTCAGTGTATCACAGATTATGCTCATTTTTAACCCATTCTACTGGTCTTTCCCCTTTCTGTGATATTGTATGGTCTGCAAATCAAGTGCTTTAGCCACTGAACTTCATTTATAATTTTTGGGACTTGGCTGCCGGATAAAAGGCAGCTCCTGTTCTTCAACCCTGTACAGAAATGACCTGAAATTGTTGATGTAGGAACAGCCTCAGCACACTGTTAGGTGGTCCTAAAATAAAAAAAAACGAGTGCCTTCATGGGGATTTTGGTTGTGTGAATCAGGCTGAGACCAGCGGACACATTTCACACATTTACATGAACCAATCACTGCTGGAGGCTGAGATACGACAGAGAGTGGTCACTCGGAGGCTGAAGGCTCGTAGCCCACTGCTGGAGGCCGGGGTCGGACACAGAGTGTTCACTCGGAGGCTGGAGGCTTATAGCCTCACTGCTGGAGGCCGGGGTCGGACAAAGAGTGTTCACATGGAGGCTGGAGGCTCGTAGCCTCAACCTGGAGGCCGGGCTCGGATAGAGAGTGTTCACTTGGAGGCTGGAGGCTCGTAGCCTCACTGCTGGAGGCCAGGGTCGGACAGAGAGTGTTGACTCGGAGGCTGGAGGCTCTAGCCTCACTGCTGGAGGCTGGGGTCGGACAGAGAGTGTTCACTCGGAGGCTGGAGGCTCGTAGCCTCACTGCAGGAGGCCGGGGTCGGACAGAGAGTGTTCACTCGGAGGCTGGAGGGTCGTAGCCTCACTGCTGGAGGCTGGGGTCAGACAGAGAGTGTTCACTCGGAGGCTGGAGCCTCACTGCTGGAGGCCGGTGTCGGACAGATAGTGTTCACTCTGAGGCTGGAGGCTGTAGCCTCACTGCTGGAGGCTGGGGTCGGACAGAGAGTGTTCACTCTGAAGCTGGAGGCTGTAGCCTCACTGCTGGAGGCTGAGGTCGGACAGAGAGTGTTCACTCTGAGGCTGGAGGCTCGTAGCCTCACTGCTGGAGGCCGGGGTCGGACTGAGAGTGTTCACTCGGAGGCTGAAGGCTCATAGCCTCACTGCTGGAGGCTGGGGTCGGGCAGAGAGTGTTCACTCTGAGGCTGGAGGCTCGTAGCCTCACTGCTGGAGGCCGGGGTCGGACAGACAGTGTTCACTTGGAGGCTGGAGGCTTGGAGCCTCACTGCTGGAGGCCGGGGTCGGACAGAGAGTGTTCACATGGAGGCGGAAGGGTCGTAGCCTCACCCTGGTGGCCGGGGTCGGACAAAGAGTGTTCACTCTGAGGCTGGAGGCTCGTAGCCTCACTGCTGGAGGCCAAGGTCAGATAGAGAGTGTTCACATGGAGGCTGGAGGCTGTAGCCTCACTGCTGGAGGCCGGGGTCGGACAGAGAGTGTTCACTCGGAGGCTGGAGGCTCGTAGCCTCACTGCTGGAGGCTGGGGTTGGACAGAGAGTGTTCACTCGGAGGCTGGAGGCTCGTAGCCTCACTGCTGGAGGCCGGGGTCGGACAGAGAGTGTTCACTCGGAGGCTGGAGGCTCATAGCCTCACTGCTGGAGGCCGGGGTCGGACAGAGAGTGTTCACATGGAGGCTGGAGGCTCGTAGCCTCAACCTGGAGGCCGGGGTCGGATAGAGAGTGTTCACTTGGAGGCTGGAGGCTCGTAGCCTCACTGCTGGAGGCCAGGGTCGGACAGAGAGTGTTGACTCGGAGGCTGGAGGCTCTAGCCTCACTGCTGGAGGCTGGGGTCGGACAGAGAGTGTTCACTCGGAGGCTGGAGGCTCGTAGCCTCACTGCAGGAGGCCGGGGTCGGACAGAGAGTGTTCACTCGGAGGCTGGAGGGTCGTAGCCTCACTGCTGGAGGCTGGGGTCAGACAGAGAGTGTTCACTCGGAGGCTGGAGCCTCACTGCTGGAGGCCGGTGTCGGGCAGAGAGTGTTCACATGGAGGCTGGAGTCTCGTAGCCTCACTGCTGGAGGCTGAGGTCGGACAGAGAGTGTTCACTCGGAGGCTGGAGGCTGTAGCCTCACTGCTGGAGACTGGGGTCGGACAGATAGTGTTCACTCTGAGGCTGGAGGCTGTAGCCTCACTGCTGGAGGCTGAGGTCGGACAGAGAGTGTTCACTCTGAGGCTGGAGGCTCGTAGCCTCACTGCTGGAGGCTGAGGTCGGACAGAGAGTGTTCACTCTGAGGCGGAGGCTCGTAGCCTCACTGCTGGAGGCTGGGGTCGGACTGAGAGTGTTCACTCGGAGGCTGAAGGCTGTAGCCTCACTGCTGGAGGCTGGGGTCGGACAGAGAGTGTTCACTCTGAAGCTGGAGGCTGTAGCCTCACTGCTGGAGGCTGAGGTCGGACAGAGAGTGTTCACTCTGAGGCTGGAGGCTCGTAGCCTCACTGCTGGAGGCCGGGGTCGGACTGAGAGTGTTCACTCGGAGGCTGAAGGCTCATAGCCTCACTGCTGGAGGCTGGGGTCGGGCAGAGAGTGTTCACTCTGAGGCTGGAGGCTCGTAGCCTCACTGCTGGAGGCCGGGGTCGGACAGACAGTGTTCACTTGGAGGCTGGAGGCTTGGAGCCTCACTGCTGGAGGCCGGGGTCGGACAGAGAGTGTTCACATGGAGGCGGAAGGGTCGTAGCCTCACCCTGGTGGCCGGGGTCGGACAAAGAGTGTTCACTCTGAGGCTGGAGGCTCGTAGCCTCACTGCTGGAGGCCAAGGTCAGATAGAGAGTGTTCACATGGAGGCTGGAGGCTGTAGCCTCACTGCTGGAGGCCGGGGTCGGACAGAGAGTGTTCACTCGGAGGCTGGAGGCTCGTAGCCTCACTGGTGGAGGCTGGGGTCAGACAGAAAGTGGTCACTTGGAGGCTGGAGGCTCATAGCCTCACTGCTGGAGGCCGGGGTCGGACAGAGAGTGTTCACTCGGAGGCTGAAGGCTGTAGCCTCACTGCTGGAGGCTAAGCTCGGACAGAGAGTGTTCATTTGAAGGCTGAAGGCTCGTAGCCTCACTGCTGGAGGCTGGATTCGGACAGAGAGGGGTCACTCTGGGGCTGGAGGCTCGTAGCCTCACTGCTGGAGGCCAGGGTCTGACAGACAGTGTTCATTTGAAGGCTGAAGGCTCGTAGCCTCACTGCTGGAGGCCGGGATCGGACAGAGAGTGTTCACTCTGAGGCTGACGGCTCGTAGCCTCACTGCTGGAGGCCGAAATCGGACAGAGAGTGTTCACTCTGAGGCTGAAGGCTTGTAGCCTCACTGCTGGAGGCCAGGGTCTGACAGAGAGTATTTAAAATGAGGCTGAAGGCTCGTAGCCTCACTGCTGGAGGCCGGGGTCAGACAGAGAGTGTTCACTCAGAGGCTGAAGGCTCGTAGCCTCACTGCTGGAGGCCAGGGTCGTACAGAGAGTGTTCACTCGGAGGCTGAAGGCTCGTAGCCTCACTGCTGGAGGCCGGGATCGGAAAGAGAGTGTTCACTCTGAGGCTGAAGGCTCGTAGCCTTACTGCTGGAGGCTGAGGTCGGACAGAGAGTGTTCATTTGAAGGCTGAAGGCTCGTAGCCTCACTGCTGGAGGCTGAGGTCGGACAGAGAGTGTTCACTCGGAGGCTTAAGGCTCGTAGCCTCACTGCTGGAGGCCAGGGTCGGACAGAGAGTGTTCACTTGGAGGCTGGAGGCTCGTAGCCTCACTGATGGAGGCCAGGGTAGGACAGAGAGTGTTCACTCAGAGGCTGGAGGCTCGTAGCCTCACTGCTGGAGGCCGGGGTTGGACAGAGAGTGTTCACTTGGCAGCTGGAGGCTTGGAGCCTCACTGCTGGAGGCCGGGGTCGGACAGAGAGTGGTCACTTGGTGGCTGAAGACTCGTAGCCTCACTGCTGGAGGCTGAGATAGGACAGAGAGTGTTCACTCGGAGGCTGGAGGCTCGTAGCCTCACTGCTGGAGGCCGGGGTCGGACCGAGAGTGTTCACTTGGAGGCTTGGAGCCTCACTGCTGGAGGCCGGGGTCAGACAGAGAGTGTTCATTCTGAGGCTGGAGGCTCGTAGCCTCACTGCTGGAGGCCGGGATCGGACAGAGAGTGTTCACTCGGAGGCTAGAGGCTTGGAGCCTCACTGCTGGAGGCCGGGGTCGGACAGAGAGTGTTCACTCGGAGGATGGAGGCTCGTAGCCTCACTGCTGGAGGCCGGGGTCAGACAGAGAGTGGTCACTGTGAGGCTGAAGGCTCGTAGCCTCACTGCTGGAGGCCGGGGTCGGACAGAGTGTGTTCACTCTGAGGCTGAAGGCTCGTAGCCTCACTGCTGGAGGCTGAGGTTGGACAGAGAGTGTTCACTTGGAGGCTGGAGGCTCGTAGCCTCACTGCTGGAGGCCGGGGTCGGACAGAGAGTGTTCATTTGGAGGCTAAGTGCTCGTAAGCCTCATTGCTGGAGGCTCGTAGCCTCACTGCTGGAGGCCGAGGTCGGACAGAGAGTGTTCTCTCTGGGGCTGGAGGCTCCTAGCCTCACTGCTGGAGGCTGGGTTTGGACAGAGAGTGTTCACTCGGAGGCTGGAGGCTCGTAGCCTCACTGCTGGAGCCTGGGGTCGAACAGAAAGTGTTCACATGGAGGCTGGAGGCTCGTGGCCTCACTGCTGGAGGCTGAGGTCAGACAGAGAGTGTTCACTTGGAGGCTAAGGGCTCGTAGCCTCATTGCTGGAGGCTCGTAGCCTCACTGCTGGAGGCCGGGGTCAGGCAGAAAGTGGTCACTTGGAGGCTGGAGGCTCGTAGCTTCACTGCTGGAGGCCGGGGTCAGACAGAAAGTGTTCACTTGGAGGCTGGAGGCTCGTGGCCTCACTGCTGGAGGCTGAGGTCAGACAGAGAGTGTTCACTTGGAGGCTAAGGGCTCGTAGCCTCATTGCTGGAGGCTCGTAGCCTCACTGCTGGAGGCCGGGGTCAGGCAGAAAGTGGTCACTTGGAGGCTGGAGGCTCGTAGCCTCACTGCTGGAGGCCGGGGTCAGACAGCAAGTGTTCACTTGGAGGCTAAGGGCTCGTAGCCTCATTGCTGGAGGCTCGTAGCCTCATTGCTGGAGGCTCGTAGCCTCACTGCTGGAGGCCGGGGTCAGGCAGAAAGTGTTCACTTCGAGGCTGGAGGCTCGTAGCCTCACTGCTGGAGGCTGAGGTTGGACAGAGAGTGTTCACTTGGAGGCTGAAGGCTCGTAGCCTCACTGCTGGAGGCTGAGGTTGGACAGAGAGTGTTCAATTGGAGGGTAAGGGTTCGTAGCCTCACTGCTGGATGCCGGGATCGGAAAGAGAGTGTTCACTTGGAGGCTGGAGGCTGTAGCCTCACTGCTGGAGGTTGGGGTCAGACAGAGTGTGTTCACCTGGAGGCTGAAGGCTCGTAGCCTCACTGCTGGAGGCCGGAGTCGGACAGAGAGTGTTCACATGGAGGCTGGAGGCTCGTAGCCTCACTGCTTGAGGCCGGGGTCGGACAGAGAGTGTTCACTTGGAGGCTGACGGCTTGGAGCCTCACTGCTGGAGGCCAGGGTCGGACAAAGAGTGTTCACTCTGAGGCTGGAGGCTCGTAGCCTCACTGCTGGAGGCCGGGGTTGGACAGAGAGTGTTCACTTGGAGGCTGACGGCTTGGAGCCTCACTGCTGGAGGCCAGGGTCGGACAGAGAGTGTTCACTTGGAGGCTGAAGGCTTGGAGCCTCACTGCTGGAGGCCTGGGTCAGACAGAGAGTGTTCACTCGGAGGCTGGAGGCTCGTAGTCTCACTGCTGGAGGACGGGGTCGGACAGAGAGTGTTCACTTGGAGGCTGGAGGCTGGAGGCTGTAGCCTCACTGCTGGAAGCCGGGGTCGGACAGAGAGTGTTCACTTGGAGGCTGAAGGCTCATAGCCTCACTGCTGGAGGCCGGGGTCGGACAGAGAGTGTTCACTCTGAGGCTGGAGGCTCGTAGCCTCACTGCTGGAGGCTGAGGTGGGACAGAGAATGTTCACTTGGAGGCTGGAGGCTGGAGGCTGTAGCCTCACTGCTGGAGGCCGGGGTCGGACAGAGAGTGTTCACTCTGAGGCTGGAGGCTCGTAGCCTCACTGCTGGAGGCAGGGGTAGGACAGAGAGTGTTCACTTGGAGGCTGACGGCTCGTAGCCTCACTGCTGGAGGCCGGGGTCGGACAGAGAGTGTTCACTTGGAGGCTGACGGCTTGGAGCCTCACTGCTGGAGGCCGGGTTCGGACAGAGAGTGTTCACATGGAGGCTGGAGGCTCGCAGCCTCACTGCTGGAGGCCGGGATCGGAGAGAGAGTGTTCACTTGGAGGCTGAATTCTTGTAGCCTCACTGCGGGAGGCCAGGGTCAGACAGAGAGTGTTCACTCGGAGGCTGGAGGCTCCTAGCCTCACTGCTGGAGGCCGGGGTCGGAGAGAGTGGTCACATGGAGGCTGGAGGCTGTAGCCTCACTGCTGGAGGCCGGGGTCGGACAGAGAGTGTTCACTCGGAGGCTGGAGGCTCGTAGCCTCACTGGTGGAGGTTGGGGTCAGACAGAACGTGGTCACTTGGAGGCTGGATGCTCGTAGCCTCACTGCTGAAGGCCGGGGTCGGACAGAGAGTGTTCACTTGGAGGCTGGAGGCTCGTAGCCTCACTGCTGGAGGCCAAGGTCGGACAGAGAGTGTTCACTCTGGGGCTGGAGGCTCGTAGCCTCACTGCTGGAGGCTTAGGTTGGACAGAGAGTGTTCACTTGGAGGCTAAGGGCTCGTAGCCTTACTGCTGGAGGCTCGTAGCCTCACTGCTGAAGGACGGGGTCAGACAGAAAGTGTTCACTTGGAGGCTGGAGGCTCGTAGCCTCACTGCTGGAGGCTGAGGTTGGACAGAGAGTGTTCACTTGGAGGCTAAGGGCTCGTAGCCTCACTGCTGGAGGCCGGGGTCGGACAGAGAGTGGTCACTTGGTGGCTGAAGACTCGTAGCCTCACTGCTGGAGGCCAGGGTCGGACAGAGAGTGTTCACATGGAGGCTGGAGGCTCGTAGCCTCACTGCTGGAGGCCGGGGTCGGACAGAGAGTGTTCATTTAGAGGCTGAAGGCTCGTAACCTCACTGCTGGAGGCCGGGGTTGGACAGAGAGTGTTCACATGGAGGCTGGAGGCTCGTAGCCTCACTGCTGGAGGCCGGGGTCAGACAGAGAGTGTTCACTCGGAGGATGGAGGCTCGTAGCCTCACTGCTGGAGGCTGAGGTTGGACAGAGAGTGTTCACTTGGAGGCTGGAGGCTCGTAGCCTCACTGCTGGAGGCCGGGGTCGGACAGGGAGTGTTCATTTAGAGGCTGAAGGCTCGTAACCTCACTGCTGGAGGCCGGGGTTGGACAGAGAGTGTTCACATGGAGGCTGGAGGCTCGTAGCCTCACTGCTGGAGGCCGGGGTCAGACAGAGAGTGGTCACTGTGGGGCTGAAGGCTCGTAGCCTCACTGCTAGAGGCCTGGGTCGGACAGAGAGTGTTCACTCTGAGGCTGAAGGCTCATAGCCTCACTGCTAGAGGCCGGGGTCAGACAGAGAGTGGTCACTGTGGGGCTGAAGGCTCGTAGCCTCACTGCTGGAGGCCTGGGTCAGACAGAGAGTGTTCACTCTGAGGCTGAAGGCTCGTAGCCTCACTGATGGAGGCCGAGGTAGGACAGAGAGTGTTCACTCGGAGGCTGAAGGCTCAAAGCCTCACTGCGGGAGGCCAGGGTTGGACAGAGATTGTTCACTCGGAGGCTGGAGGCTCGTAGCCTCACTGCTGGAGGCTTAGGTTGGACAGAGAGTGTTCACTTGGAGGCTAAGGGCTCGTAGCCTCACTGCTGGAGGATGGGGTCAGACAGAAAGTGGTCACTTGGAGGCTAAGGGCTCGTAGCCTCATTGCTGGAGGCTCGTAGCCTCACTGGTGGAGGCTGAGGTCGGACAGAGAGTGTTCACTTGGAGGCTAAGGGCTCGTAGCCTCACTGCTGGAGGCCGGGGTCGGACTGAGAGTGTTCACTTGGAGGCTTGAGTCTTGGAGCCTCACTGCTGGAGGCCGGGGTCGGACAGAGTGTGTTCACTTTATGGTTTATTTATAAAGTTTTATATAGCGCTAGCTAGACCCGTGGGTATCGCAGCGCTTTACATACACAAAGGAAAAGAAAAATTGCATCACCTCGCAGGACATGAGGATGCATAAAGATATAAGCAAAGACATAATACTTATGTATACAGTGAAGGGGAGAAGTCGCAGGTGGTTGACACAGTCCGGTAACCACCATCCTTGAAGGTCAGTGTGAGGGGGGAGTCCATTAGGTTATTGATGCCTGGGGCGGTTGACTTGGTCGGTAAAGTATTGTTTGAGAGAAGGATTTTCAGGTCCTTTTTGAAGCGAGGGAAGGAGGGGTTGCATCTGAGGTCAATGGGGAGTGTGTTCCACATCCTGGGTACGTTACCAGAGAAGGACCGGCACTGGGCCGTTTTCTTATTCAGTTTCGGAGGGATGAGAAGAAGTGAGTTGGTGCTTCTCAGAGTTCTGGATTTTTCTGCTATTACTAGTTTGCTGTTCAGGTAGTTTGGGGATTGGGCGTGAAGGGCCTTGTGTGTGATGCAGGCCACTTTGTAAATATACCTGCCTTCAATGGGAAGCCAGTTGAGAGCGTCGAGGGTTGGTGAGATGTGTTCAAATCTTTTTACACCAGTTATGAGTCGAGCTGCCGTGTTGCCGACAGACCTTGGTGGGGCTAGGTGAGCTTTTGGTGACCCTGTTAGGATGGTGTTCCCATAGTCAGTTTAGAGAGGACGAGGGATTGAACAATTGTCTTGAGATCATCTTGAGGAATGAAAGGTTTAATTTTCTTGAGATGTTTTAGAGAGTAAAGCGCACTTTTTGCAGAGTTCTTGTTGTGTTCCTTCATTGACAAGTTCTTATCCAGGGTAATGCCCAGTGACTTTACCGAGTCAGATCGGACGAGGGAGCAGGTTAGAGCATTAAGCTCCTTGAGCCAGTTTTGAATTGGTCGGTGCTAGACTCTCGTAGCCTCAATGCTGGAGGCCGGGCTCGGACAGAGAGCGGTACTTGGAGGCTGAAGTCTCGGGGGACAGTCCCCGCCCCCCAGGTTTGCTTTTTAAACAGACAATTTTAAACAGCAGTGAGTCCACAGTGAATAAACAGCTGACACTTTTCCTGGAAGATAATGAGGTATGGCACCCTAATCAAGCTGGTTTTAGGACTCAGCATTCCACCGAATCGGCTCTCCTGTTCACTACTGAAACCATCCGCTCAGCTCTAGACCAAGGCAAGAAGGCCGTCCTGATACTATTAGACCTGTCGGCGGCCTTCGACACGGTCTCGCATGCCATCTTAATAGACCGGCTAATAACATCTGGCATTAAAGGCATTGCCTTAGAGTGGATAAAAAACTTTCTTAGTGACAGGAGACAAGTGGTGACCTTGGGGGAATTCCGTTCCAGTGAGAAGCCACTGTCTACGGGAGTACCTCAGGGCTCCAGTCTGAGTCCGACATTGTTCAATGTTTACACTGCACCCTTGATACAGCTGATATCGTCCTACGGCATAGAGGTAATAGCATATGCCGACGATACTCAACTGATACTGGTCATGGACAAAGACAACCAGGCCTGGGAGGAAAAACTTAAGTGCTGCTTAACGGCCACTTTTGAGTGGATGCAGAAAAACCACTTAAAATGTAACACAGGCAAGACCGAGATCATGCCCATAGGCCCAAATAATGATTTCATCCCCAGACTGTGGTGGCCCGAGAAGGCGGAAATACCACCCCACACTACCTCCTCGGCTCGTAACCTTGGGGTACAGTTTGACGCCGATCTATCTTTTAAACAGCAGGCGTCAAAAGTGGCAGGCACTTGCTTCGGGGTAATAAAAATGCTCAGAAAGTTCTTCGACTTGCTGCCCCTCGAAGCAAGGAAAACTGTTACGATTGCATTAGTTACTTCTCGCATTGACTATTGCAATAGCCTGTATGCTGGTACCAATAAGATGGTTACCCATAAACTCCAGATGGTCCAGCACGCGGCTGCAAGGCTGGTTCTGAAATGGCCAAGAAAATCCTCAGCAACCAAAGCCCTCAATGCATTACACTGGCTGCCTATAACTAAAAGGGTCCTCCACAAAGTATTGACAATCACCTTTCGCGCTGTGCATAATTCAGGCCCCATGTACCTAAGGAAAAAATTTGTAAAATACTGTCCAAAATGCGCACTAAGGTCCTCAAATGCCAATCTTATGACCATTCCTAGTTTCAGACTCAAAACCCGCGGGGGCAAATCCCTAGCGGTACTGGGTGCTAAAGCATGGAATGCTCTACCTCTCCCATTAAGAGCACTGGACAAGGAATCTGTCTTTCGCAAGCAATTGAAAACCTGGATTTACAATCTTCCAGACTCAATGGCCAGAGCGCTAGTGTGATCCCGGTTCTGTTCTCCTTAAGCAGTAAGGCAACCTTTACATCTGGTTGTCTCTCTATTGGCGCCGAGATGCTCCTTGGAGCGATTGCTAGCGCGTTATAAATGGACTTTACATTTACATTTACATTTACAATTCTAAGCTCTGACAGTGACCGGACTCTTCCCAGTTTCATGTCCATGAGTCGCACTTCCGGTGGCTGCTTCTGGTGGTTCAGAAGCACAAAGAGGCCTTTTAAATGAAGCACGTGCCACTTATAACTGCCTGTTACCCTAACACTACCTTTAGCCATAGGTTGATGAAAATGCGGTTCAAACCCCCCCACACGCTCCGTGTTCTCTGGTTTGTGTCCGTCTGTACAGTACACTGCGTCTTCTGTGACAACCCCGGGGCCTTTAGTGGGATAACTTTAAAGGATAGGATAGGATAGGATAGGAAAATGTAAATGTAAATGTAAATGTGTGTATACTTGTAAAGCGCACTGTCGCCCCATCTCGGGGCATTCTGGCGCTCTATACCACTGTGGAACCCTTCCTGGCTTTCCCTGTGAGGTGTCCACTCCTGGGCACCCCCAAGGGGGAGGCCAGGCATCCTAGAGCTTCCGGGGCCGTTGTGGAGATTAAGCAAGCTATTGCCCAGAGTTGCAGAGTGGGACCCATGCTTAGAACAGGCACCTACGCGAGAATTATCAGGTCCGGGGAAATTGAGCCCAAGAGCCGCCGAGGCGGGAATTGAACCCTGGTCCCAGGCCAGACCTCTGCATCAGGGTCTGCCACTTCTAACCAGTGAGCCACACTTCTCCACTCTAATAGCTTCTAAAGCGCTCGAATGCCGAGGCGTCTTGGCGCTGGGTGTGTGAGCAGAGCGAGCTATGCTGTAGACTCAAGGGTTATTGTTTACCGGGTGCAGCGTTCCCTTTTAACAGTTGTACCAGCTCCACTCGGAAGGCCTTTTAACCACAATGGCAGAGGCAAAACTACAAGTCCCAGAAGGCAACGGACTTGATGAAGCTGTCACAGATAACATGGGTCCACTCGGCACCTATGTGCGGATAAAACAGCACTGAAGCAAGGTATCAATCCAGTGATGCCTTAAAAAGTAGCACTTAACCTTTGGCCACCCAATGAGAGATGGGTGCCCCTCCTCCGGGCACCTGTGGGCCTCCCCCGGCTGCATCTGCACACTGCAGCAAGACCGGTCAGTCCCAGCAAGGTAGTTGTGCAGGTTGCGTGTCTGCTGCACAGGTGTGTGCTTAACCGAGACACTGGACATTGGTGACCAGACACTGACAAGCGAGGGCGTCACTGCAAAGTTCCTATCGAGAGTGCCGGCCTCTTTGGAAGGCTGTGAGGCCAGCGCCTGGAATGGTTTCCAAGCCCCAGTGCTACATGGCCATGTTCTGGCGGCGGATGTATGTCGTTACAACGCATGCTTTTTCCACGCATGCCTTTACAACTCAGGTTTTACAACGCAAGTCATTACAACAACTTGCGTTGGGGGGCGCTGGATAGTGAATAGTTTAATTTACTATTCCAACTCCAGTCCCCGTGGATAGTAGGGAAGGTTTTGGATAGTAAATAAAACGATTCCCTATCCTACAGCGCCCTCCAGCGCAAGTTGTTGTAACAACTTGCGTTGTAATTCCTGCGTTGTAAAGGTACTGCGTGGAAAAAGTTTCGTTGTAAAGGATGTTTCCCTCTGGCGGCCATTGAAGAGAATACATGGGTTTTGGGATGCAAGAATAACACTATTTTGCAAGAAGTCATATCATTTATTCAGAATGGGTGGGTGAGTCATTGAAATATTTGTGGGAAGTGAGGTCGGTAGGAAGGAATCCTGCTCAGCGCTGACAGAATTATACTTCCAGATAAGTTATGTTGTATGATTATGGAACTATGCCATGAAGGTCATTTTGGAATAACGAGAACGAAAGCTGCTGGAAAGGCTTTGTTTTGGTGGCCTGGAATGGAGCGAGCTTTTGGAAGACTCGTTAAGAACTGCAAAGATTGTTCAATGGCGGACAAATCATAGCGTACAATATTACGAGCACCAATGTGCGATGGTTCGATTTCACGGCACCCTCGGGGACGTGTGGTCATTCATATCATGGGCCCAATTGATAAACATCAGAAATGTATTACGTTTTTGGGGGATTTGTTACTAAATGACCAGTGATTAAAGTAGTGGTTGTGGCCGAAACAGATTTGCTTTTGGAATTTTTAGATCAGACTTTTGTGTCGCGGGTATCCCAGCATCCTTAGCCGGTGATAATGGTGTCCAGTTTACGTCTCGCGCAAGGAAGGCTTATTGTTATAGAATCCCAGTGGCAATGGCCTGGTGGAAAGGATCAGCCATTATTAAAGGCGTTATTCGATCTTTCAGGAATTGTAAAGGAGACTGGGTCATTCAGCTGGTTAAGGCGATTTGGGCATACAGGGTTACTTATAATGATAGCACAGCTTTGGCCCGTTTGTTATGATGAGAGGAAGGAAACCACGTTCTTAACACAGTCCGACTGGTTATTCTATTCTGTTGAACAGTGGTCTGTGGATGATGTTTGTGAGGAATTGTTGGATAAGCACGACAAGAGTACAGCTTATTACAATATTAAACATAGCGTTAAACCATCCCATATCAAATTGGTGTAGGAAAGTGCACCTTTTTACATGGTACCCCCCACTTTGTGCCTGACATCTGATGCAACCTGACTTGATGTGTCCTGGGTTCCTGCCAACCAGGTTCCCAGTGCCTGTGTTCTTTCCCAAGACTGTATCTTTGTACCCACAACTGGCACATCCCTGGCCACAGGTAAGCCTCCTGTAAAAGGTACTATAGGTACCAAGGGCACTGTGACCAGGGAAGGCCTCTAAGGGCCACCTATTGTGCCACCCTTAGAGGCCCTGCACCTTAACACACACACACTGCCATGGCAGGCTGCGTGTTTTGGCGCAGAGAGAAGTGAAGAGTCAACATGCCTGTGTGCCAGGCCTACAACCCCCTGCCCGAGGCCTAGGTAAGTCACCCCTCTAGCAGGGTGCACTAGCCCTCAGATGATGGTACAGGTGCATGAGCCCTGTACCATTACTGTGTTTAAATCCAGGCATTGTAAGTGCAGTAAAGCCATGAAGACTATATGATCTGGGAGTTGGTCATGACGAACTCCACAGCACCATAATGGGTTTACTAAAAACTGTGAAGTTTAGTATCAAACGTCTCATCACATTAAACCAACACTGATGTCAGTGTGGGATTTAATGTAAAATGTACTCAGAGGGTATCTTTGAGAAGCCCCCTGAAAAGCGACTGCCCTGGTGTAGTTCCTAAATGAGTGACGCTATTTGCCGCCACCAGACAGGTTTCTGGGCCCCTGGTTAGAGAGCCTCTGCTCTCTGGGTCAAGAAACAAAGCCCATCCTGGGCAGAGGAGTCACACCTCCGCCCCCAGGATGGGATGGTTCCACGAAGGGGAACCTTCAAAGGTCTGCCACCTTTGTAAGCTGTACCTGCCTTTTGCTTCCCCCAGCAACTGGCTCCCACCGCTTCTGCCCCTCCCCCACTTTTGGCAGAGGAATAGGCAGGAAATTCAAGCTAGGAAGAGCGGTGAGCCCACCTTTGCCAACTCCACCCCTCAGGAGAGGAAGGCGAGGTGATGCACACATCTAAGTCCCCGCCATCTTGAAGATGAGGGAATTCAGCCAATTAGGGAGAGGCTCCTCCCTCCTCCCACTGGCGGGTGGCATAATAGAGGGTGCATCCACCCCAAGGAAGGGACCCATTGGTCGCAACCTGCACACCCCTTCAAACGCCCCTAAGTCTAGTATTTAGGGGGAACCCTGAACCTTGCCTACTCAGATTCTAGTTAAAAAGAAGAAGGGCCGAAGAGCCGTGCTGACCCAAAAGAAGAGGAAACCTACTGCTTTGGCCCCAACCCTACTGGCCTGTCCTGACTCAGACCTGCCTACATTGAAGAAACAGGCATATTCAGCAGGCCCCCAGAGCCCGTAGGACCTGCCCTGCACTCACCTTACTGAATCTGTCTCCTGTGAGACCCGGGTTTGCTCAACAAAGACTCCAAGACCAGAATCCGGATTCTGTCGACTCCGCGATTCTGCACCACTCTGCACCCAATGCCCACAAACCGAGTTCAAGTCGGCCAACACCACGAGGAGGTCTCCCCAGTGATCCTGACCTGAAATCTGGTGATCCACGACCTCCCTCAAGCTTCAAGACCACCCCTGCAGCCTCAACCTGAAGGGTCCCCCTGACCACGACCGGAGCTGCTAAAGAAACCCGTCATCAAAAGACACCCGTGCACCCGACGCCACACGGCCTTGGTTGGCCTAAACGACGCTGTCCGGACATCCCCGAAGGACCCAACTTACCTCTCCAGCGAGTGGTCGCCTTCAGGAAGTCTCCCTGCCCAAGCCTGTAGTAACTTTGCTGAACCAAAGTTCTCCATTGAGAATCACGGGGTCCCCGATGTCTCCTTGGCAACCTGCACCCAGCTGCCGTTGATGATGCAGTTCCTGTGCTGATTGTTGGTTCCTGCAGTGCTGGCCTTACCTCCAGGAGCTTTGCTCCCACACCTGAGTGGGCTGCTCGTAAGCAGCCATTAACCAGAGGCCCCCTTTGCCCCATTGGCTATCATAGGGCCCCTGCACTTTGTACCCGGCCGCCCCCGTGCCTCATGGTAGTAAAATTTGAGTCCCTACCTAGACCTTGGGGAACCTTGGTCCTAACACCCAAAACTCCCACTTGTAAGATGTTTACTTACCTGTGAAACCGATAACCATTTTTCTCCCAAAGGAACCCATGTCATGAGATTTTGGGCCTAAAATGTTTCCGCTGAACTGTGTTTAGTATGGAAGAAAAAGTCACTATAACTTAACCCAAGACAACTCTTACTTACCTTGTATTGTGAGGTCCTTAGGTGTGGTATCTAGGCATACCACCCCCAGTAATCAAAGTAATCATTGTGTAATGTAAACTGCTTTTTTATTCAATACCAACCTATTGCAAATTGGACCACAACTGCATTTCCTTGTGAAGTCTTGCATTTGAGAGTATATTTTACTTACCCGTGCCAAGTCCTGATTGGTTCTTAAAATAAAACATGAGTATACCTTTTTTATACTTACCTAATCAGCCTGGATTCTGTCTCTGAGTGAGTGCCATCAGTCTTGACTGAGTGAAAACAATGAATGCTTAACACACCCTCCGGATAAGCCTAGCTGCTCGCCCACACTACCACAAAGAGAGCTGTGAGTACTTACCTAATTTAGCCTCTGCTATACCTCTGGGGACTCCCAGGACTCTGTGCACACTATACCTTAGTTTGGTATAGTATAACCAGAGCCAGCATCCTACAAGTGGGTTATTCAATACGTATTAAAAAACCTATAAAGCTGTCGAAAGCTGAGAGTAAATTTTATGATGCGGAAGAAGTCGTGGGGGTACTGCAAACTGCGGGAGGGTTAAGGATGGTAAAGTGTGGAACCTCTCTTACATATGAGATAGCTATGCCCCAAGCATTAAAGTGGTTTGTGGAAAAGATTATGTGTGACCATGTATTATAAGGAATAAAATACCCCTTTCCGTTCATGATAAGAATATTGCAAGTCACCTGCAAATTCCAGAACCTTATATGGAACTCTGCTTTTGGCCTCATTCCTCTATATGGTCATGGAACTCCAGGGGGTACTTTATCCAAGATATACAATGAGGACTACAAGTCCCAGAATGCAAAGAAAAAACCTGGAGTGAATAACCTACTCGGGTGTGGACCCAGGTAACTTGAGAGCTAGGCTACATTTGCCCCAAAAAAAAAGCTGAAATCCTTTTGGAGAGAGGGGGCTGAGGGCAGGGTGAAATGGTATTTAAATGCGGCAATGTTTTGACCACCGTTAGAGGGTTAATGCGCTAAAAATACACCAGGGCGGAGGGGTCTGCTAGGATTTCAAGCGCATGACCTGAGGGTCAGGCACAGACGCTGAAGCACTCAGCTCGCTAAGCCATCTTGTTAACTTTACAAGGCTTCTTTAATGCATGCTGTAATCCAACCGCCTCGTGCACTGGCTGCGTCACAGGGAATGTAAAGCAGAGCCCGGGAGCGCGCGCAGTGCACGCGCAAAGAGAAGGGAACCTTTCATGGGGGGATGTCCCCGGCTGCTACAAACCCCCGTGAGGTGGGGGCGGTGCGACCCGCCCCCACCCCCGGCCTGCAGGTGCAGGGGTAGTTGGGGACTAAGAATGCCAGCCCCCCCTCCGGCCTGCAGAGCCGGCTGCACTCTCAACCCTCGGCGCCGCACAAAGCCGCCTCTGTTCCCATAAATCTTCTGCAAACACGAGGCATGAACGGGCCTTTATCGGGAAAACGAGAGCGTGAGGCAGGAGAGGCAGGTGCGGGGCATCACCTGAGGCGGAGGATCCCACAAGGCCTCACCTGAGGAGAGGCGCGCCTGGGACCCAACAGGGCCTCACCTGAGGTGAAGGAACGCGCGGGACCCAACAGGGCCTCACCTGAGGAGAGTCGCGCAAGGGACCCAACAGGGCCTCACCTGAGGTGAAGGGACTCACAGGACCCAACAGGGCCTCACCTGAGGCTCAGGCACGCGCGGGACCCAACAGGGCCTCACCTGAGGGGAGGCGCACCAGGAAACAAACAGGGCCTCACCTGAGGCGGAGGATACGACAAGGCCTCACCTGAGGAGAGTCGCGCATGGGACCCGACAGGGCCTCACCTGAGGTGAAGGGACTCACAGGACCCGACAGGGCCTCACCTGAGGTGAAGGGACTCACAGGACCCAACAGGGCCTCACCTGAGGCTCAGGCACGCCTGGGACCCAACAGGGCCTCACCTGAGGCGGAGGCACGCACTGGACCCAACAGGGCCTCACCTGAGGTGAAGGGACTCACAGGACCCGACAGGGCCTCACCTGAGGTGAAGGGACTCACAGGACCCGACAGGGCCTCACCTGAGGTGAAGGGACTCACAGGACCCAACAGGGCCTCACCTGAGGGGAGGCGCACCAGGAAACAAACAGGGCCTCACCTGAGGCGGAGGATACGACAAGGCCTCACCTGAGCTGGAGGTACGCACATGACCCACCAGAGCCTCGCCTGAGGCGGAGGCACGCGCGGGACCCGACAGGGCCTCACCAGAGGGGAGGCACAGGACCCTGGGAGGCCTTACCTGAGGCGGAGGTTGACATAGGACCCCACGAAGGCTCACCTGAGGTGGAGTACGTACCCAACGAATATATGACGTTACAACGGCACCCACAGGGCCCAGGAGTCCTCACCTGAGGGGAGGCACCCACAAGACCTGCAGTCCGGTCTGCGAAATTGAAGCTATCCTATTGAGGGTGGAGAGGGGAGAGACTGAGAGGGTGCGGGGCCTCGGAGGTGGAAGAGGGAGTGCGGCTGAGACTTGAAGATGGAGAGAGAGAGAGACTGGAGGGAGAGTGGAGCAGGCGCGGTGCGTCCATTGGGGCGAATGAATGAATGATGGATGGATGGATGCAGGATGGATGGGTGGATGGATGGATGGATGGGTGGATGCATGAATGAATGATGTATGGATGCAGGATGGGTGGGTGGATGGGTGGATGGATGGGTGGATGCATGAATGAATGATGGATGATGGATGGATGGGTGGATGCATGAATGAATGATGTATGGATGCAGGATGGGTGGGTGGATGGGTGGATGGATGGGTGGATGCATGAATGAATGATGGATGATGGATGGATGGATGGATGCATGAATGAATGATGGATGCAGGATGGATGCAGGATGGGTGGATGCATGAATGAATGATGGATGCAGGATGGATGGGTGGATGCATGAATGAATGATGTATGGATGCAGGATGGGTGGGTGGATGTATGAATGAATGAATGATGGATGCAGGATGGATGCAGGATGGGTGGATGCATGAATGAATGATGGATGCAGGATGGATGGGTGGATGCATGAATGAATGATGTATGGATGCAGGATGGATGCAGGATGGGTGAATGCATGAATGAATGATGGATGCAGGATGGATGGGTGGATGCATGAATGAATGATGTATGGATGCAGGATGGGTGGATGCATGAATGAATGATGGATGCAGGATGGATGCAGGGTGGATGGATGGATGCATGAATGAATGATGGATGATGGATGGATGGATGGATGCATGAATGAATGATGGATGCAGGATGGATGCAGGATGGGTGGATGCATGAATGAATGATGGATGCAGGATGGATGGGTGGATGCATGAATGAATGATGTATGGATGCAGGATGGGTGGATGCATGAATGAATGATGGATGCAGGATGGATGCAGGGTGGATGGATGGATGCATGAATGAATGATGGATGCAGGATGGATGCAGGGTGGATGGATGGATGCATGAATGAATGATGGATGATGGATGGATGGATGGATGCATGAATGAATGATGGATGCAGGATGGGTGGATGCATGAATGAATGATGGATGCAGGATGGATGGGTGGATGCATGAATGAATGATGTATGGATGCAGGATGGGTGGGTGGATGTATGAATGAATGAATGATGGATGCAGGATGGATGTAGGATGGGTGGATGCATGAATGAATGATGGATGCAGGATGGATGGGTGGATGCATGAATGAATGATGTATGGATGCAGGATGGATGCAGGATGGGTGGATGCATGAATGAATGATGGATGCAGGATGGATGGGTGGATGCATGAATGAATGATGTATGGATGCAGGATGGGTGGATGCATGAATGAATGATGGATGCAGGATGGATGCAGGGTGGATGGATGGATGCATGAATGAATGATGGATGCAGGATGGATGCAGGGTGGATGGATGGATGCATGAATGAATGATGGATGCAGGATGGATGCAGGGTGGATGGATGGATGCATGAATGAATGATGGATGCAGGATGGGTGCAGGATGGATGGGTGGATGCATGAATGAATGATGGATGCAGGATGGATGGGTGGATGGATGGATGGGTGGATGCATGAATGATGTATGGATGGATGCAAGGTGGTTTGGGCTCGCTCGCTGCGCTCGCTCGCTGTGGTGCAATATGCAAATTAGTTTACGCCCCACCACTTTCAAATGTCACCAGCCGCCCTGCAGTGGGGTATAAAGCGCTATATTAATGCAGTAACAATACAATATTATCCCGCTCTCGATCCTAAGCAATAACCTCAGTCCACTGCCGTTCATCGCATTAATATAACCCTATGTGATAAATACATTGCCAGTCCCGGCTCACCTCAGACGCGCAGTGTGAGCTTCGCCCTCGCCTCCGAGCACCCTCTGGGCCAAGGACATAGCATGGGCGGTGGGCGCCCAGTGTAGCTCGGGGTGGTGGGACCTGAGCGGAGACAGCAAAGGTCCAGGTACGTCTGAAGCCTTGACCTGATCAGTGGGTGAGGGGCGTGGCCTTTCCTCGGCTCGGGTGGGCATGGATACCCCCCTCACGGTGCCACACAACATAAACCACTCAACATAAGGCTAAACATGCCTCCCCAACTCTCTGAAACCCGGATCGGTTGGAATCTGCCCTGCATAAGATAATACATTAGAATGTGTTCTTTTTATACAGTGCTTGCAGCCAAAGTTGTTCGCTGCTTCGTGGCGCTGTACATAGCAGACGTTACATTTACTGAACTCGATGGCACTCGTTTAATCTGATCTAAAAGTAAAAGACACTCAGTTAGCAGCTTCCGTGTTCAAACCGGCGTGACTTTCGACCTCTCATGGGATCTCTGCAGCAGGTGCACTAACCTCCGGAGCTGTCTCGCCGGCTTTGTCACGCGGAGCTTCAGCGCTATCCACGTGCTCTTCTGGAATAAAACACCGTTGAAATCCGAGATAAAGGTGCCAGGCACGGGCGAGGTCTGAGCCCCCCGAGCCGTCGGGGTCTCCACGGGGCGGGGGAAACTCGGATTACAGCCCCCGGGCCGGGGAGGGGGTCTCCCGCCCTTTGTTTCAACACTCACCGTCCTGCCTTTAGAAAGATCATCTTTTTGTGATTGAACCTCAACTTTTTGTTCTGAGAGCAGAGCAAAGCCCAGCGAGAGAAACCGGACCCCTTGAGGCTGGTGCCCCCTCCCCTGGTGACGCAGCCGAGCGCCTGGCTGCTCTCAGACGCTGGTGGAGGCGCTACAGTTCAGAAACACTGAGCATTCCTTTTTTTTTATTTCAAATGTTTTTATTGAATCATTTTTCACATATACAATGTATACAGTTGTCTTCCTTGGGCTGCTCTTACAATGTATACTTAGCCTAGTGGTGCCGAAGAGAGAGAGAGAAAAGAGAGAAGAAAAAGGAGAAGAGAAGGGGGGGGGGGGTCTTATTGCTTCAGATACGCGTCTAGGGCCTCCCATATGTCTCCTTTGGCTGTGTGGTTTGCCGCCTTATGTTTGGCGGTAATGTTGTCCGCCCCTCGGAGGAAAGTTACCCAGTTAAACCAGCGTTTGAAGGTGGCTTTGCCTGTAGTCTTCCAGTTCCCCAGAATGGTTTTTACTGCAGCCGCCAGGAGCACGTCGACTAAGTCCCGTATTTCTTTGGATTGGAGCTGTGTCTCTAGGAATCCGGTGACTATCCCTGCTAGCCCTCGTTGTATCTGGCATCCCGTGATTGTGTCTATTAGGTTGTATACTTTATTCCAGAACGCTTTGACTTTGGGGCATTCGTATATCATGTGGGCTAGGTCCCCCCTTGCCTTATGGCAGTTCCAGCAGACGCTGCTGCCGCTTGCCCCTACTCTTTCTAGTTTCGCAGGTGTCCAGTGCAGTCTGTGTAGTATCCAGTATTTTGTTTGTGCTAATTGTGGTGTGATCTTGTTTTTGGACGCTGATGTCCATAGTCTGGCCCTCTCCTCTTCATTTAGCGGTCTCTGTATGGTCTCTTCCCAGAAGGCTATTGTTTTGTTGTTAAGAGTAGTGGTGCGTGGTGTGATTATTTTGTAGATCTGCGCTGTTTGGTGGCCTGTCCATTCCTGACCAAGGGATAGGAACTGCAGACAGGAAGGACAGAAAACAATGTCCCTGTCATAACAGGAGGGGGTAACCGGGGCCATTCTGCAGGGAGAGAACTCTTTAGAGATAAATGAAAGATAAGGCGTGCGCCAAGACAAACCACTTCCAG
This sequence comes from Lissotriton helveticus, assembly GCF_964261635.1. NCBI lineage: Eukaryota > Metazoa > Chordata > Amphibia > Caudata > Salamandridae > Lissotriton > Lissotriton helveticus. The sequence continues at coordinate 96,594,998 of NC_136064.1, read as the reverse complement.
AGGTGATGCCGCGTGAGGAAAAGTTTTAGCCAAAATCCTCCATGCCCTGGTGGCTCAGTGGACTAATGCATCCCCTGCAGGGGCCGGTGTTCGACCTCATGATCACACGTTCAAATCCCGGCGGGTCCACTCAGCCTACATCCTTCTGAGGTCGATAAAATCAGTGCCATTGAGTTGGATAGCAATAAACATCTGTTATTCAGCGCCAAGAGGCCTATGGGTGAACGTGTGCTTTTACAAATACACGTGTTATGTTATTTGACCGAAAGCTGAACGAATAGCCACAAACTATTTAACCCCCATCAACCTATTCATACCCCGCCCCATCTAACACCTGACGCCCTGCAAATGCACATCAACACATTAACCGCATCGCTGCACGACTATTCCGCCACAGCGCTAAGGGGGCGCGGTGGCCGCATGCTGGTGACGGAACCGCTCCGTCATCAGCCGCGGTTGGGCTGTGCTCATGACGGAGCAGTTCCGTCACGGCCCCGCCCTCTCAATAGAAAGCGCCACGCAGGCGCGAAATCAGCACCGCGCAGGTGCGGCGGCTGGGCCATGACGGAACCGCTCCGTCATCTGCACAGCCCAACCGCAGCTGATGACGGAGCGGTTCCGTCATCAGCATCGAACGGGTTAACCGCGTTTTGGCCAATTCAAACGCGGTAACACTAACAACATTGACATGAAAAGCCTGGCTAGTAAGGCTCAGGGTGTCCTTCCGCCCCTGAGCCCTAGCCGGGCATTTATTCCACAACAGACGGACACACCGGATGCAAGGCTCACCTACTTATTGAACGTACTCCCCTGCAATGCAAGAATAAAAGGCCGAAGCCCCCTCTCCCCTGATTCTCAAAGGATCTATTTACCAAAAGTTATCTGAGGCATCTTCACCCCTTAACTGCTGCCCCCCCGCCCCCCACACACACTCTGCACTATTTTGGCAGTTTGCACTAGTTAGCGCTTGGGACTACGTACATTTTTGTCCTCATAAGGTATCCACGGCAAATGTGCGTCCTTGCGTCCTTTTTTTCCAACATGCTGGGGATTCTAAAGGTAACCAGGGTCTGGGGATTCCCCTGGAGGGGGTCGAGACCATAGACCTTTCTAGTTATGGGAATATATGGGGTTGTACGTTCCCCAAAGGCCTACCCAGAGCAAACAACTGAGCTGCGCCCTACAATGGTTTTTCATTGCATACCTAGTATAGACCAATTCATATGTTGAAATATATAGAGTGAAAAATGGGCATCAAGGAAACCTATGTTTTTCTGAAATGGGCACAAGATATGCAGCTAGATTCATCAAAGTGAAATCAACTCGCAAAGGGCCAGATTGTGAGAATCTGGCCCTTTGCGAGCGCAATTTTTGCATTTGGGATTCATCATCCCAAATGCAAAAAACACAATGATAGAATTCACAAATTTGCGAGGAATAGCATTTATGGAATCTCTATTTGAGATTCCTTAAATGCAATTCATGAAACATTTAAAAATTGCGACTTCGCAAATTTGGGCCGCTATTTACCGCGAAGTCAAACCTCGTGGTAAATAGCAGAAACTTAGAAAAATGCACTTAAGTGCATTTTTCTAAGTTGTATGTTACACACACACATGTCCCAAGGACATGTGTGTGCGTAACACCAGCATCCAATGTCATTTCAGGGGTGCAACAGGGTGTCCATTGGACACCCCTGCACCCTTGAAATCGCAAAATCAAAATGCGAATCGCTAATAGCGATTCGCACATTGATATGTTTTCCCATTCATTCCTATGGGCCTTTAGGCCCATAGGAATGAATGGGGAGTTATTCCTTATTTGCGATTAGCAATTAGCTAATCGCAAATAAGGAAGCTGTAGGAATCTCAATAAATTTTGTGATTCCTACATGAATCCCGTTTTGCGAGTCTGTAATAGCGATTCCTTATTATTCGCTCTTACAGACTCACAAAACGGGACTTTGATGAATCTGGCTGATGGAGTTTAAGAGCAGCGGTTATTTGTACACCTCTGAAGTTGTGAGTACCCGTGCTAGCATATGATTTAGAGGGTATTATATGAAAAGTCTTCTTTCTAACACTCTGGCTTACATTTAAAAGGCACAAATACAGCAAAATCCAATTAGTAATAACACATGTTCTACTATTCCATGCTTCCACATGTCTTCCGATAAAAAAATGGCAACTCCCTTGTGGCGGTAGGGTTAGGGTTAGGGTTAGTGCAGCGGTAGGAAATGGACCAAAACACAGCACGGATACATCATGTTTTTCCACTCAAAACTAACCCAGTGGTTAGCTGTGGAGTTTGGGCCCTAAGGGTTAGCCGGGCCCTAGGGAAACCTAGCAAACATACATATTTTTTTAATGGGGAATCCAGGGCGGGGTGTCTTGCCTGGCTCTCACCAGGGTTTTAAACACAGAATCCCTCGCAAACCTCAAATGTTGAAAAAAGAACAGTTTCCTCATGTTTCTGTGATGGAAAGTTCTGGAATCTACGGGGAGCCACAAACATCCAACCATCCAGTATTCCCCTACCTCTCCTGATAAAAATGATACCTCACTTGTGTAGGTTTTCTGCTCATGGACAGGAAAAGGCCCAAAACACAACATAGATACATCACATTTTTCCACTAAAAACTGACCCTTTATTTTTTGCAAAGTGGGTAGCTCGGATTTTGGGCCCTAGCTCAGCCGGACCTTAGGGAAAACACCAAACTTACACATTGTTAAAAACTAAACACCTGGGGGAATCTAGAGTGGAGTGACTTACATGGCTCTCCCCAGGTTTTTTTTATTACCCAGAATCCCTTGCAAATCTGAAACTTTGACTAACAAAACACATTTTCCTCACATTTCTGTGACGGAAAGTTCTGGAATCTGCATGGAGCAACAGACTTCCTTCCACTTAGCATGCCCCCAAGTCTCTCGATAAGAATGGTACCTCCCTTGTGATCTGCAATCTTGTTGGTGGCGTGACACAATGTAAAGGTGTGCTTTTCCCGAGTAATCCATTACCTCTACGGGGAAGCCCATTTTACATTATTGGCTTTGTCTAGGAGTACTCCTATAATGTAGGTGTGGCCACTTTTTCCATACAATACAAAGGTGTACCTCTCCTAAATAATTTTCTTACCCTACTGGAACTGTCCGACTAGCCGAGTGGCCGATATACATTATAGAGTCCGACTTGAAGTATTTTTGCACGTATTGCTTGCAGGATGCCTTATTGAAATTCCCAAGATACCACAGCTTCTAGGGAACTTTAGTCAGACAACTTTTGTCCTGATGAGACCCGAAGACAAACTATAAGTCAAATTGAAACATGTTGTGGGTCGCCAGGAGATACCATGTATGAACAGACAGGATCTCTGCTTATGTTTGTTTGATATAAAATCATATACAACATTGGAATCTGTTCAGTGTCTTGTTCTGTAATGTTGCATACATATTGGTTCCCTGTCTGAGCACTGCTTCGCCTGCACTCATTTCTATACATTCTGAAATGTATATGTTCTAATACTAAAAATGTGAAAATCATCTTCATGCAAGATATTGTGTCTTTTATCCTTTTTCAATAACACTGTTTATGATACAAGTTACTAATTGAGTTTGCACACTTTGAAAGCAAACAGAAGTGTAGGTGAATCAGTGTCACTGGGCAGTTGTTTGGCTTATTACACTTACTCTGTGTCTCGTGGGCAATCAGGGTGATACTTGTTTTGTATACATAAGTTCCCGAAAAAGCACTTAAAAAACTAGTCAAGACTTTACATTTTTGCCACACAGGGTCCGCCGTGACAACGTGGCTTATGTTCTGTCCACCATTATGTGCAGCGTGGGGACTATAATGCACTTGTCAATCGGCGAATAGAACACCTACCACGTTCTGACATGCTATAAAGATGCAGAGCAGGCCATAAGCAAGCAAATGATTTCCTCAAGTAGAGGAACAAAAACTCTACGGCTGCTTGCCTCGTAAAGTAGTGGCCCATGGAAGGTAGGTATCCATGCACAGCCATTGAAAGCTTTACCTAACAGCAGTTCCAACTCAGCCAACTTCCTAAAACGTCACTTTTGCATGGTACAACATAAAGCAAGTAGGAAAATACAGGGCTGGCTGAGATGGGCACTGGGGCAGTAAACACAACTCTCCTGCCTCTTTCCTTGCTTAGAGCAGACCCTATAGTGACAACATTGCTGAGTCTTTTTTGTTGAGTCTTTTTAGCTGTTTCAGTAATGTGATCGGCAAGGTGTCGATCCTGCTGCCTTGCAACCACCTCCAGAGCATATGAAGGTGAGGCTGCAGCTTCTGTAGCAGTAAGACTTTCAATGACCGTCAACTGAAAGTCAAGGAAAGACATGAGTCTTCCCATTGTGGTCCGACGATAAACAACATATACATTGTATGTTGCCATCTAGGCAGAGGGAAAGGGAGAGGTGTGGCGCCGCAGCCAGGGCGACTGACGCTGGTATCTGGGGATCACGGTTCGATCCCCGGCTCTGGCGGCAGATTAGCCCAGCACCATGTGACTCTGGACAACAGCTTGCTTAATCTTCCTGACGGCCCCCAGGGCCTAGAGACCCTTACGGGTGATTGTTCGCACTTTACAAATGTGGATTATTATCTAGATCTGGTAGGCAAACAGCTTATACCAAGGGGGAGTTTTACAACTCCGTTGGAGAGAGTGAGCACCTTCGACTATCTGGGGATCACTCTCTTTGAGGATATGTCCTGGAACAACAAATCAGTAGTAGCCCCACTCCACATTTATGACTGCAAGGCAGTAGGCTCAGCACTGTATAGTGCGGAACTGTGGGGATTCGAAAAGATGGACGGCCTCCTGAGCACTGAGAACAAATTCCCAAGGACCCTGGTTTCACTTCCGCATAGTGACCCTCTCCTCCCACTAAGGCTGGATATGGGAAGAGCCACCATCACCAAGAGGGCCAAGTTACGCCATCTTTTGTTCTGGCTGCATCAAAATTCCACCCCAAGCTGCTTCCTTATGCTGCCGCCCTCTCTGAAGTGAGGGCACTAGATCACTATAAGAAAATTGGCTGCATTAGCCAAGTGAAATCTTTGCTCAACAAAATAGGGCTAGAGGGATTGTGGGATGTCGAGGATCCAGCACGGGTGCCTAGCAAGGACCTACTCCATTTTGCAAACGTTTTGGCATTTGTTGCCATTACGAAGCACTGAGCATTCTACAATCTGTTTCTAGTCTGCTGGTAGTCTGCACAGTTGCTAAGTTTCTTGACAATATGTGGGCAATTCGAAGGTCTGTGTTGAAAATGTAACATCATCACACTAGTTAATGTGTAGCCTTCTAAGTACTTTTATGATGTTTTAATTGTTTATTTAACCTCTGGGTAACTGTGATTTTTAATTGGTCCCGATCATATCGCTATTTTTACCACTAAGCCAGAATGGCCGACCGTGCAGTTTACACCTATTTAGGGATAGGCTCTTGCTGAGTTAGATCCTTGGAGCTTTTATGCTATTTTATTCTCTTATCAAATTTGTAGAATAAGTAAGGGAGCAACATTCTCAACTGACAACCAATGTAGTTTTGTATGTACCTAAAATCTTTGTATGAATTGTACACATTTCTACTTGTATGGTCTGAGGACCGAAATAAAGTTTATGATGATGACAACTTGCATCGTATGGTTATAGAACCTGGTCATTCTTTTCCACTCTGCCCTCGTTCTTGTTGTAATCAAGTATACAGGTGGGCTTATGATCTTTGCCCACCTGACTCCGACCGTGATAAGGTAGTGCTCCCACCCTGAATTGTAGTATTGTATTGTATTGTAATTGCATTTATATAGCGCTTACTACCCCTGATGAGGCTTCGAAGCGGTGGATAGGTTAGTCAGTTATTTGGATTTAGAATGATAGCAGAAGGATAGAGGAGGACAAAGGTTTGTATTTATATAGCGCTTGTTGACGCACGCTATTCAGGAAGCCTACAAAGGATTAGTGGTGAATTAATATGGTGAAATATGAAGTAATTTCAGTGGTGGATATTAGTCAGTTACTTGGAGTGAGAAGGATAGCGGAGGGATAAAAGGGGAAGAAAGATTTGCATTCATATAGCATTTGTTACCTCTGATGGGTGTTGAATCGCTTTTCTGGCGAGTAGCACGCCACTCCGGAACCCATAAAGGATTACTGTTGAAAATTTGTATAGTAAAAAAATATGAAGTAATTTGAGTAGTGGATATGTTATTCAGTTATTTGGGTAGTATATTAGTATAGTTTAATATGGAATTTGAGAAGTGAACATGTTAGTCTGTTAATTTCGATTGAAAAGGATAGTGGAGGGATAAAAGAGTGAAAGATTTCTTTTTTTTTTTTTTAGGTCTTAGCAATAGGAGGAGGCTTTAGGATGAGTAAAAATGAGTTTTGGAGGGGAGGACTCAGAGGAAAGAGTTTAGAAAGGTTTGTTTTAGGGGATCGGTATAGTAAAAGAGGTGTCAGATGATGCAAAGAGGGGTAGAGCAGGAGAGCTAGAAAGGGTTATTTTGGTGATCATAGTAGTGGTATGGGGTTTGGGATAAATGAGAGAGTGGATGTAGAGGATATATTGATAGATCTATAAGATGAGAGATGGGGTAGTGCATTGGAAGGAGTAGTAGAAGAAGTTTGAGATGAGTCAGAAGGTTGGGCTAGAAGATGTATTGAGCGAAGTATAGGCTGAGAAATAGGGTAGTGCATTGCAAATGCTAAATTAGAAGAAAGTGATAAATATATAGATACATAAATACATTTAAAGTATATAGATACATAAAGGAGGTAAGTATATGTAGTTTAAAGATATTGATAGAGGCACAGGATGAGAAATAGGGTAGTGCATTGGATATGCTTTTTCAGGAGAAAAGTAACAGACACACAGATCCAAGTACATGGAAGGTACATAGATGCACAATTGAAGTATGTAGAAGTAGACCAAAGATGATTTTTATTTATTTATTATTACTTTTTCTCTCAACAACATAATTATTTTACATGTTTATACAAAGTAATACACAAAGACAGTGAAAAAAATGCTTGTATACAGAGGGATATGCTGTAAATTTCTGTTTGCGTATGGTGCTTATGTGGTGAACAGCCAAATCTTGAGTAGTTTTGCGAAGATAAGGTGGTTTTCGGTGGACCTTATGTTGGAGGGTAACTTGACTGCGAGCAGTTCATTGGAACGCAACATAGTGTTCTGGGATTTTTAGAGATTTTTACGAACAAGTTCCTGCGGGGAATCCTTTGCGACAACAACGTACCTTACCTCATGTCGCATTTCCAGCTTTGTGGAGCTCACTGAATAGCTCTACTCCTGTATAAAATTTGTCCACATAAAGTTTATAACGTTTGTGAAGGCGTGGCTGGACAAGCTCCCATACAATCTTTCATGTGTGGGAGGACAACCTATAGGGCTTAGATGGAGTCTTTCTCAGTATACACTCTCAAGCTGTACACATCGCCAGTAGAGTTTTCACACAGCATGTACAACTTGATGCCATAGTGAGCTCTTTTGCTTGCAAAGTACTGCCCTAATAGCAGCCGCCCTTTGTACAGGATCAAGGAGTCATTCATCTCAATATTCTTTTACAGGAGAGTAAACGTCTGGAAACCTGGCAGACCAATGTTCCACGGATGGTCAAATTTTGAACAACCTGTCAAGGAAAGGAAAGGAACAACATTGTCATTGAAATGCAGCATACGTTGCAATAGAAAAACGATCTCTGCTCATGTACGGTGTAAAGATGGGGTTAACCCAAACTGTGCGTATAGACCAGTAGGTCTGCAAGCTTGGTTTGTGCACTAAATCCATTTCGACAGTAAGACCCAAAAATATCTTCAGCTCTTCAAGTGAAGTAGGAGTCCACTGGTGTGCCCTAGAAGGATTCTCTAGAGTGCCTCTACGTTCCCTCAGAAATTGTTCAGCACACACATTTGTTTGCTGCACAATTTGTTCAAGGAAGTCAACACCCAAAAAGAGATGGACGTAGTCAATTGGCAAAACATTGGCCATATCGACTTTACATCCAGCATTGCCAGTGAAAGGCGGAATTTGGGGATGAACTAAATTGGGAGGCTTCCAAGAGAGCGCTCCGTCTCTTCTTGCCGTTGCACGTGCTCTCTGGGTTGGTCTGACCTGCGATGGTCGCTCCTCTGCACAGACTGTGCTTGCAAAGGAACAGCGTGACTGCCATCGTCATGTCCCTCAGAATCACTGCAAGATGAGTCGTCGAGTGGGACTCTGCCAACTAGAAAATCGCTTCCAGATTCTGTTCCATTTTCCTGTCCCTCAGATGCTGCCTCAGTCTCTGATCCTGCCTCGGGGCTGTCCTCCATAACCGGAGTTAGGGCCTGGGCAAGAGTCATCCAATGAGACACCATCTTTGCGGACTGGCTAAAACCTTCCTTCTAAAACACTGGCTCCCGTGAGCCACGAGCTGACGAGCTCAGGGAGTGCCTGCATGCCTTGGAGTGGTGATGGTCCTGAGAAGATTGTGGCAGCATATCCGGCGACCCAACGATATTTTCCCTACTGATGATGGCAGAAGCCTGAAACACGTGTCTAGGGATACGCGAGAGAAGAATAATGGCACTGGCCTTGAACTTATGAATTTTGAACTGAACGAGCAACTACAGTGAACTTCATTTACCAAGATGCAACAGAGGTAATTCAGCTGGGATATGTTCGCGGTGCTCCCTCCCCCCTTGCCTTCTAAAACACTGTCTTACGTAGAAGACAGAAGTATTGTTCTAAATCAAGGGAGGGTGTGTGTGTACGTGCATGTGTGTGTGTAAATAAACACAAAATTACGTATATGGGCTCCTGAATCTGCAGGTTCTTCAAAGACACTAAAAAAAGACAGTTGTCAGTATAAAAGTAATTTTTGAAACCAAACCTCTACCTTTTTTGTCAAAAGCGCACATTCATACAGTAGCACCTGCAACTTTGTGTGCAGGCAAACTCCTTGTGAAAGCTCACAGTGCTATCACCAGGGTCACTGGAATTATGTGGTGGAAGAACATCAAATTATGTGAGGGTTTACTAAATTATGCAGCAAAAAAGTCAAATTATGCAACACAATGCTGCTCTGTTTTTGACAGTATAGCTCTTTCGTGATTTGAAAACCTAATACTGCCTGAACAAAGCTTTCCCCTCAAAAGCACCAGGATAGTAAACCAATACATAAATAAGCCACTGAATGATGACCCGTCAACCTTTGTTCATTTCCTACTACTGCCTGCGGACACGCTACCACTTTTGTACTAACTTTTGACCCATTTGCAGTACAAGCATTTTTTAATATAAAACTGCAGATTATGTAGGGATGACTGATTATGTGGCTTTTTTTTTATATATGGGTGTTTTTACCCTAGAAGCGCAATGGCACCCCCAGGGGAAATCACACATTTATTGAAAAAATGCCACATCTACAATCTCTGCAGATATACATATAAAAACAATGTTTGTAGCTCAAATGGGCCAAAATGACGCCCTACCTCTTTTTTATTTTTTAGGAAATATGTGGTCTCCCACGGGAGCTGCGATCAGCCCCCCCCACCCCCCCAATTAGGGCCCACAGGGGGTCGGCCCATATGGCTGTAGGACCAACCCTCTGACAATTTAATTGTTTTATTACTCTAGTTTTTCATTTGCATTCTCCTTTTCAGAGAAAGTTATGCCTATTGAGCAATCACGTCTGCCAAAATCCACTATCCCAGATGTTTGCACGCTGGCCTGCAAAGACCAGTGGACCTGGTCACATTTTGACACATCTCTGAGTAGATTTACTTGAAACTATAACTAGAGTCAAACCCTCCAGTCAGCTCTGTTAAGCGTTGCCAGGCTCACAGAGCAAGGACATGGCCAAGATGCTGATACCTCACTGGACTTCCCTAGTGAACTCCTCACTGAAGCAAGGTGTTCACCTCAACAGTCTTAAAATTAAGAAGGTTTTCTTAATCTTGAAAAAGCCCAACACCATGATCTGAACAACTTTCTCCCCAATATCATCACTTCCCTTCATAGGGAAGGTATTAGAAAGCTGCGAAGCTTCACACATCCAGTCCTATAACCGCTTAGATATTTTCTAGTCTGGCTTCCGGCACTTTTGTAGCACATAAACGGTCCTTCTTCAAATTGTGGATTTCTCTCGCTGCCTCTTCGACTCAGGGAATTCCTCTCTGCTCCTGGACCATTCAGCTGCCTTCAGTATAGTCAAACACCACCGTCCGATAAGCATCCTGACGGAATGGATGGGCATCGAAGGGGCAGTCCTAAAGTGGTTTTACATTATTTGTCTAACTGTTCAGATGAAGTGAAAATAGGGAGACAACCTCAAACAAGTGGTTCCATGGGGCTTAATCTAGAAAATTGGGTATACCTTGTCATCCGTTTACGGATGATACCCGATCTAACCTAAAAATATATTCCTTGACGACATCAGTCTTTTCTCCTCTAACCTCAACAAGCTTCAAAAATTGATGACCAACTTCCCCTTAAAATTCAATCCAACCAAAACGGAATGTCTTAATAAAAAACAACCTCCCTATCCAAGAGTGGCTGGACCCCTACTCACCACTGAACAGCAATCCAGCCTTGTGGAGAATGCCAGATCGTTCCGCTTTATCTTTGACAACCATCTAGTCAACCGTCTAGACTTCCAAAGCCAAATCTCATCTATGTCAATAGAGAGCATGCCACAGGTCAAATCTGCTCTGGGGCCTCAGGCAGGTCTTTCCAGAGCTGGACTGGAAACCTGTGGTCCTGAGACTGGTTCTTCAAGACTAGATTATGGTACCCGCTCCTCTCTGGTCGTCCTACAGGGCATCTATCTCCTCTGAGAGCAAGGCTCCACACTGCTGCCCTCTTTGAGACAGGCCGCAAGCAATCCAGCAACATCTCGCCTATTCTTCCTACCCCGCAATAGCTTTCCATCGATGCAAAAGCCCATTTTAAGCTAGTATGCAATACTCATAATGTCCTGCACAACTCCACTCCCTCCTACCTGGTTGGAAAACTGAAAATCTCTGTAGCCCAATGAGGATTAAGAAACGCATGGTCCCTCCTGCTCGAACCTCTGACTTTGAGGCAAGAGCGCTGCATGAGACCGACATTCCCTATTTATTTATTTATTTATTTATTTGTGGATTTATTGAGCGCATACGAATCATCCCCGAAAGGATCTCTCGGCGTTATACAAGGAGAAAGATCAGGAGGATGTGAATTTAAAAGAGCCATGTCTTCAAGTTTTTTTTAATTGATTAGTTCCTTGCAGGACCTGAGATTTTGTGGAAGCTTATTCCAATGGTTGGCTGCCAGGTAGGAGAAGGCTCTACCTCCAATGCGTGCCTACCGTATTTTCTGGGTACACAGAAAATTGGAGTTGCTAGATCTCAGCTGTCGGGCTGGCTGATACCATCTGATTTTATTCCTAAGGTAGGCCGGGCCCTTTCCTTGAAGTGATCTGAAGACTACGCAGAGCATTTTAAAGATAGCTCTCTTCCTCACCGGAAGCCAGTGTAGCTGATACAGCAGTGGGGCTGATGGAGTTCTTGCCGGTGTGTTGAGGGCAAGGCGGGCCGCGGTATTCTGCACTACCTGGAGTCGAGATAAAAGATCACTCCTACCAGCAGCGAGTTTCCATAGTCCAGCCGACTCACCAGGAGTGACTGGATAAGGGTCTTCCTTGCTGACAGAGGGATCCACGGAAAGACCCTCCTGGGCATTCTCATGGTGCCGAAACAGGCCCCTGAGACTGTCTTGACCTGTTCCTCCATGGATAGTTTATTATCTATCTTGATGCCCAAGTTCTTCGCACACCTCCTGGGTGCGGGGGCATCGCCCAGCTCAGTGTTCCACCATTCTGGGGACCAGATGTCCTCTGCCTTCCCAAACGCAACAAGCTTTGGAGCTTCCTCCTACCAGCCCTTACTACAACCTCTTGTCTGTTCTCATTCAAAAAGGAACTCAAAATCCTTTTTTTGTGAAACACTTTGGTTAAAGCAGGAATCGTAGGAATCTCTGATGTTGACTTGATTTGTCTTTCCTGTTACATATGTTTGTTGTCTCTGCTCTCTTGGTGACTTACTGCAGATTTCTTACCATGGTTAGCTAACTACTTCTTGTCCTGTAATGTCCTTGAGGGCATGAACTGTGTGTTCCTTCTTTTCCTGGTGCTAATAGGTTGTTTTATGATGTCTGCTAACCAGAACGTGCCTCCTGCTCTCTTATAAACAGTCTAATGCCTTGAGGCCAAATCCCAGCTATATAAAAACTGCTAAAAGAACGCTCTGTACCACCTCTGTAGGGGGCTGTCACCAAAAACGTGGGGCCAGCATGATGGGGCTGAGCTGTGATGGGTGCAACACTCGTCGATAAATTCTGTTAGTTGATTCGGGAGACTGTTAAAATATTAAAATACTCCTTTTTATACAAAAGCCGTGTTGACAGGGGTGCAGCTACCATTGGTGCAGCTGGTGCAGTGCACCGGGGTCCGTAGGTGGGAGGGGCCGCACTCTGCCCTGCACCAGGATCAGAGACTGCCCGTTCTGGTTTTTTTTTTAAGACACAGTACATGGCAGGGGCTTGGTCATGTTACCTTTCAAGGGGAGGGGCACAGAGGGAGTAGAGACTAAAGGAACAATAAAGAAGTGAGAGGAAACAATGAAAGAAAAGGAGAGGGTGGAAGAACAGGGAGGAGGCCAAAAAAGGGACAGAATTGGAGAAAGAAATAGGGTGAAGCAAAAAAGAGAAAGGAGATTAGATTGAGCAAAGTGGGTGGGGAAAAAGGAAGAGAAAGGAACCAGAAATAAGGAGAGAAGGAGGAAAAGAGGAAGATGAGTGAAAGACCGAGGAAGAGGATAGAGACGATGGGTGAAGGAGATGAGAGTCGAGCAGGCTGGAGTTGGGAGGAGAGGTGAGTAGAATGAAGAACTTGGAGACTTGTAAATTCAATTAGTGTAGCAGGTGCAGTGACACCGAAGTCCCGGGCTGTGAAGGGCGCGCTGCGCCTCATTTGTAGCAGTATTTCAATCCCAGCTGAGGTGCCTAGCTTCTTTGCTTGCTCTAGGGCCTGACCCCAGGCTACGCCACTGGGTATCGACCACAAAGAGGGTGTTTATGGGACGAATGGACAGACATATTTTAGCCGGATGAATGAATTAACCAGTGCATCAGGCTCCCACGAGGGACCTTGCGCTAAGTGCTTAATTTGAGCCTGTGATTTCCAGTGCTCGGCCTTAGCACTTAATTGTCAACACTGGATCTTGACTGTCTGCCACAAGGTGGCGCTGTCTGGATAATTTAGACATGACCACAACAACAGTTCATTATTAATTAACCCCCTGGCCGCGGCCGGAATTCCGCGCCTGTGCGGGACATTCCGATTGCGGGCGTGGTCATGACGGCTCCCAGCCGTCATCAGCACACGCCCACCGTAACTCATGACGGCCGGGAGCCGTCATCAGCACCGAAGGGGTTCAATATTAATTAAAATGACTGTTACCTGCCTCGCAGGCCATTCTTATAGCCTTGGAGTCCTGAAATAGTCAGAATTGTCACACTTGTAGCCGTGTGATGGTTTGTAGTTGTGTTGTTACTATTATTGGCGGCACTGGCAGGGGCAATGTGTGGTGCCAGCTGCAGTGGCCTCCCGACCAGAGCCCTGGCACTTATTTATTTTTGAATACAAATTAAGCACTGCGTGCGCCCTCATTAAAAATAAATCTGCTGTGTTCTGTGTTCACTCCTCATTATTGGGGACTCGGTGTTGGCACATGTGCGTCTAATGAGTTCGTGGAATAAGAGACGTCGACCCTGGACCCACTGTGCCAGGCGCTGACTGGGGGCACTCCCTGGGTGAAGGCTGCCCGGAGCGTGCCTGGACAGCCCGAGTCCAAAATTAACATTTCTGCTTCATTTCATGCTTTCTCTGTATTGCCTTTGGCAAGTCTTGTCGACCCCGTTTGAAATCAAGGAATCTGTCCTGAAATACACTTTTAATGAAAACGGTGAGGTGCCCCCCCCCCCTCCTCCCCAGGTGCGGGACTCGGGAGTGCAAGGACCCCAGACCTCTCTGTGGAGGGGGCCCTTGTACCCCCCTCTTATATCCCTTCCGCTTCAGCTCTCGCAGACTCCTCCTTTCATCAGGGACCTTGGGCTGCTTGGCTGCCTGACAGTTTCTGGGGAGGGAGAGGAGAGCAGCAGAAAGGGCGGGCCGGGGAGAGAGGGGGTGAAGGAGGGGAGTTCGTCCCCCAGCGACAAGGTGAAAGGCATCTGTTTATCACAAAAGTAACTGAGCCAAAACTCAATATGCGAGCCAGAAACGTTTTTCTAACTCGTGAAATGGCTTTCGTGAGCCACCGAATCATGGTTTTTAAGGGTACAGAAGGGGGGGTCCTTCCAAACTGCACTTGGTATGCAATGCATCAACGGTTTGTGCCCCATGTCCAGGTTCAAACCATCCTTCAGTTATTGACACCTTCATTTAGGCGACAACTGATTCTAAAGTGGGCCCCTGCTCCTTTGGGTTTTGTGTGTCCTGAAACAGAAAACTTGTAGTTTAGAACAGAAGCAGCGGTTCCTTTAAAAATCATGGGTTGCTTTTAAAAAAAGGTGGTCAATTTGCCAAAGAAAACACAGGGATGATGGCTTTCTGTCACTTTCAGGTAATTATCCCTGTATTTGTAGCCAATCACATGGGACTCAGATATTAATTGGACAGGCCATTCTGGGACCCTGTGAATGGTGATAGGTCAGTTAGCAACAAGTCTGCACCATTTGTGGCCACTTTTTGTGAACTGACTCTTAGAAGGTCTGGCTCAAAACCATCTGTGTGTAAACTGGAGCCTCTGACAGGTGCACACAGACGAAGGTTGAAGTGCTGTCCCTGTCCCAGCCTAACCCACCTTAACTTGTAGAGCTGTGGCCACATGCACATCAATGAGGGTCAGCCAGGGGCACTGTGCTAGGCCGCTGCACCCCTGGCACTGCCCATGGTGTTTAGGGGGCAGGAGGAAGGGGTAGAACAGAAAATAAACACGGGTCTGAGAGGCCCATATACTTCCGGTAACTCCACCCTCTTAGCAGCCAATAGGAGTCTGTTCAGGTATTCAGATTGGACAAGAGGTCAACCCTGTGACGTCAGTGAGGATCACATGGTGTGGTGGCAAGTTATATCACTACCCAGCCCACCTGCCCCTCTGTATCTCAGGCAGTCTGGTGACTCTGCACTAGGGCACACGTCCTAAAAAAAGAAGTGGGGGGACTAACCTAGTTAGTCAATATGCAAGTGGCACCACAGAGCGTGACATCATGGCGCTGACATTGCGGCATGTGAATAGATACACACTGTTGACATGTACATATGCACGCAATGGCATATGTACATACATGTATAATGCTGGAATGCAGAGACATATGCAATGTTGGCATGGGTGCATGGATATCTAACGCTGGCATGTGTGAATACAAGGTCATGTTGGTGTGTGTGCACACATACTTAATGTTGGCATGTGTTTATATGTGGGAATGCTGAATCTCTAAAGCCTGCCCATTGGTTGGGTAGATCCGGGACTGTGTTAACCTTAATGTCATGAGGCAATGTATCCCGGAGACAAGGTGCAAGTCAACATAATAAAAAAAATCCAGTCAAGGAAAGACTGACTCAGTAAGTGAGTTCTAAAGGTTGTTTTTACTACTGGGGTACACAGAAATCAATTGCCAGAAAGGCCATCAATACAAAATGATACAGAACAGAGACACAATCCGATAAATGTCAAGTCCTATAAGTGCAGCAAAATCGACAAGAAATCGGACAGCATCCTTAGTACAACCCAAAAGTTTCTGGCTCTCCCACAAATTCGAGGGTTTACATTGTACATTTCCTCCGAGAAGAATATGAAAACTGGACATTCACTGTGGTGTGAACAGAGAAATCAATTTTAACAAATCAGAATACAGATTTTAAAATTATCATAGAACCCTAACCCTTAAGCACTATCTGTAATATGAATATTGATTCAGCGCCTCTGAGCTAGTGACATGCAGAGGTGTCAGAATAACTCATCACATATACAACACCATTGTGAATGAATGCAAGCAGAAGATCCTTGGAAAAATGTTACACTACTGAGCCCACGCTAAAGAGACTTCTTTGAGAGCAGTATCATTCGGAAATAAACAAAACACGTCTTGGTTGACCACAAGCATAATTAGAAACATAAGCAAGAACATGATGAGCCATCCTTTTTGAACAAGTTGACCAGCCTACTTAGCAGTGCTTAATTTGAGCCGGTGGTTTCTGGTGCTTGGCACTGGCACTTCATTGTCAATACCTGCACTTATGTCTTCAGCGCATACAGAACGCCGCCGCACGACTCATCCTCGACATCCCTCGCCACAGCCACATATCTGCCCACCTTAGAAACCTGCACTGGCTCCCCGTCAGCAAAAGGATCACGTTCATGCTCCGATGCACACAAAGCGCTCCATGACATGGGCCCCGAATACCTCAACAACCGCCTCACCTTCTACACTCCGACCCGCCAGCTCCGCTCCGCCAAACTCGCCCTCGCCACCGTCCCACGGATTCGCAGAATCACCAGCGGAGGAAGATCGTTCTCCTACCTGGCCGCCAAGACATGGAACTACCTCCCCGCACACCTACGACTGACCCAGGACCATCTCACCTTCAGGAAACACCTCAAGACCTGGCTATTCGAGCAGTTGCAGCACCCCCCTTCCAGCGCCTTGAGACCCTCACGGGTGAGTAGCGCGCTCTATAAATGTACTGATTGATTGATTGATGTCAGCTGCCACATGGTGGTGCTGTTTGTACAATTAAAAGATCAGCAAAACAACAGTTGTTTATTAATTCAATACACATTAAAAACAATTGTAGGATGCTGGTCCTATCATTAACAAACAATTGTACTGCTGTTAATAACAAGAGTAACTCGGCTCACGGGTAGTGAGATTAAGCACAACAATGGGATGTCATGTTAAAAGCATTGGATGTGTATTGGCTATTGATGCTGAAAATGTACATGTCCTTGTTCTGGATAGGCTGGAAGCAGTGATTCCTAAGAACAAGTTCCCCCCAAAAAATACATTAAAAACAACTAATACCAGCCACGTAAGCCATTCGTTTAGCTTTGGGGTTCTCAGCCAGCCTGAATTGTCGCACCTGCAGCATTGTGATGGTTAGTGGTTGTGGAGGTACTGTCATTGGCAGCGCTCGCAGGTGCAGTCGGTGATGCAAGCTGTGGTTGCCTCCTGACCAGGGCCCTGGCACTTATTGTTTATATAAATAAAGCACTACTACTTAGCATAAGCAAAGAAAACACACTTTAACAGATTATAGCAAATTTGTTTCAATATTAAGATATATTTGAGAAATCAGGTGTAAATTAATATTTTGCATATTGTTAGTAATGCACATTTTTTATGAATGCGCAAAAGCTCCCTCAAATGCGATGTTGGCATGTTTACGTTATGTACACACATAATGTTGGCAAGTGTGCCAACACACACAATGTTGTTATATGTGCGTACATACGCAATATTGGTATGTGCATATACAAGCAATTTTGTCATGAGTGCATTCATATGTAATGCTGACATGGATACATATATCCACAGTGCTTTAAATGGGCCAGCACTCACCGGTACTTAGTACCGGCACTTCTACATTTTCTACGTTTGAGTACCAGAACTTCTCCTTGTCTAAAGAGAGCACCGGTACTCATGGGGCAGCAATTCAAACTCTGACATTTGTCATTTACAGAAAGAAGCGCAACAGAGAAGGCGAGTCGGCCGTTTTGTTTAAGCACTCTGATAATCGAGTGCTAATCTATCCTTTCAAGGCGCTAATTGAGCAGCGGCCCGTTCGCATTTATTCAGGGCTGGCAGGGAGTTTGGGAGGGGCCGGAGTCACGCATTATTGACACAGGGTCCACCCAGGCTCCTTGGAATCAATAGCACAGTAGGTGTGTGAGCACTGCAGGCCTTTCTAACAGCCATGTCTCATGACAGGGCATGAAAGAAGACTTCCTGCTGGCATAGCAGAGGAGGGCAGCACTTGTTTGGAGCCAGTATGAGGACGAAGGTGGAGATAGTGACACAGAAGCAGAGTGGGAATAAAGGTTAATAACGTGGATGTCAGCGAATGTGAGCATTTTCTAAAACACCTACTGAATGTCCTGCTGTGTGCACCAGTGCTTCTATGTCACTGAGGGTGTGTCTTGCATGAGTGCTGTTGTCTGCGGGGTCCAGCTCCAGATATATAGCTGCAAGCCTTGAATTACCGCACTCTGCCCATAAGGCGCACGTGAAAGGGTCTGCATTTTGCAAGTGCTAGGCCACTTTCTCTCCAGTGCAAATCTGATTTCTCTGCAGTTTCAGCACAACTGTATTTAGTGTTTTAGAAGCAAGGAGAGCCCAGTCAGAGCCAAAGCACAAATTCTGGCTTGGCCTTCAAAGCCTGTGCATAAGTGGATCCTTGACAACATTCCCACTGAAATAAAAGTGTATTTTTTTATCTCATGGAAGCATTTCACATTGGTGCATAAGCTTAAACCATAGCATTGAGAGGAGTTTATGCTCTCATAGTTACAACACTGCCATTAGTGAACTAGCAAGCAAGGTGTTTTTGATGTGTACATTATTTATGGCCTATTTTCTTTTCATGAATGAAGCAACATTATAGCATTATACAGACCCCCCCAGGATATAGCGGCATGGATTCGCAAATTTAGCGGCACAAATAGGGAAATTTAGCGGCACAAATATGAACATTTAGCGGCATTTTTGCGGCACTTTATTTTACTCATAATCATTCATTTTCAGCCTTAAATCAATGGAAACTGTTTTAGCAGAGTATTCCACTTTGAATAGGCAACCTGGAATATGGAACAGAGGAAGCAGCCCACAGGTGAAGGCTGTTAACCCATGGAAATGCAATTCTCCATTTGCTTTAGCTCCCGGAGCTTGCCCCCCCACCCACTGCGAGGGGGCTGTGTTACCCCACTCTGTCGAATTTGTAAGTGGATTAAAAATGGCAAGAACATCAAAAGCAAAATATGGGGCGTAATGTGTGACATTTTGTGACAGTAGTTTTGTCATTTTTACATTTTAAACACTCTCCGGCCAAAGGTGTCATCTTATTACTATCAGTTCGGCACCTAAATACTGCAGTCAGCGACTAAAAAGGCCCGGAGTGACTGTATCTGAAGCACAGGCTGTGCCTCTCACGCCCAGCAGTAGCAAGCCTCCCCTGGTGATCTTTCCCTTTACTAGGCTAATCTACCTGCCAGACCTTCTACCTGCCCCATCTCCTCCGTCACCCTGGGCACTACATCCACTTCCTCCTCTGCCATCACCTTCGCTCCACCTCAGCTCCCCACCTGTCCCCACTCACTACCTCACCCCTCCTGTAGAAGCAGCATCTCTCTCTTTCACAGTCCCTTTTATTGCATCTCTCCTTCTCACTCGCCTCCTTATCTACTGGTCCCCCTCTCACACCAGGTCCTGTCTTCACAGCTCCCCTCACCAGCTCTCCTCTCCAGCACCTCCCTTCACAGCTCCCCCTCCTCTCTAGCTCGCCTCTCCTCTCCTCTCCAGCACCTCCATTCACAGCTCCCCTCTCCTCTCCAGCACCTCCCTTCACAGCTCCCCTCTCCTCTCCTGCACCTCCCTTCAAAGCTCCCCTCGCCTCTCCAGCACCTCCCTTCACAGCTCCCCTCGCCTCTCCAGCACCTCTCGTCACTGGCCCCTCTACCTACAGAAAAGGAGCAGAGGATGATAGGGGGCCTGGGATTTCAAAGGTCACTTAAGTGAAAGCCAAAGTGACATGCCTAAAATGTTTGACCTGCCTGCTAATTGATTAGCAGGATTGCCACACGCACAGCCAGAGATCAGTTGCAGAGGGCAAAAGAAACGATAATTAAAATTAAAAACAGCAATAGATGCTACCTTTCATTTTTATTCTCGCAGTCATCGAGTCAAAATTAAAGTATGGAAGGGTTTCCGCTGGCATCGATTGCACACAGTTATAATATGCTGGACAACGTATACTGAACAGCATTTGAATTCACCAATTCAGGGTTCGCTAATGAAGGCACAGCAAATTGCTGATATAGTTTACAATGGTAAAAAAATAACTGACATGAATTTACATTTTGTAACTGTTGAATAAAAAGATATGTTAACCTTTGCAAAAGTTGAAGAAAATATGCACCCGCTCACACAATTGTGCCATTCCAATATCCGTCGCTTTTCCCAGGAGAACCATTGTAATCTAACGCTGGAGACATAGTTGTGATCGAGTTGCTCTCACAGGGGACCTGTGGCCCTCAGCAACTAATCGGATGTTTTTCACCACACAGGTAGGCAGCGAATTTACAGCCGAGCCGGGTTTCTACAACGAGACTGTAATTCAGGAAATGCTTTTTCTCCGAAGACAAGCTCACAGCGCGCGCCGTGTTGTTTTCAGTCTGTGCAGGGCTACACTTCCCCTCCTTTCTCCATTGATGATTCACTCTGCCCATATCTCAATTCTGTACGGAAACACGTAGTGACGTGTTTGCGTACATCCAATGAGAAGCCACCATTTTTTTTAAATTGCAGCTGGGACCCTTTTTTCACGGCCGAAATGGTAAATATCGCGGCATCGCGATTCTCAGCTAATTTCGCAATTTTTTCGTGAATCGCGAAATCGCGATAAGCTGGAGGGTCTGATTATAGTATATTAAATCTAACACAAGATTTTATTGTACAGCGCACATCTGGAACTTGTGCATTTGAATATACTATCATGTGTTAACGAAGAAAATTGAGTCTTAGTGAGATTATATATTTGTCTGGGATCACACAGTTTGGTCAGTGGGGAAGCCGGGATTGTTCCCAGAATTTCTGCTTTCACTTTGTGCAACTAGAGGCTGAATCTTTTTTTCTCTGCTGTATTACAATAAAGTTCACTATTTTGTCTTTATTGTTTGCACATGAGATTAGAGTTTGGTTGACAGGCAGATGCAACATCAACGTTAAGTTCATTTTCGGCTTGATGGTGCAAGAGGACCTGAAACTGAGCTAGAGCCGGGCATCCTAGCACGATTTTCAGCAGCTTGCCCTCCTCCAGAAAGAGAGAATCACACTCTAGAACAAGTAAGGAGCTTTGAGCAAAGCTATGCCATCTAGGGGGGCTGAATGATGTCTGTTGGTTGGCAATGATTCACAAGGGTTAACCATAGATAAATGTTTCCCAAAAATGTTAAGGAAAATATATTCTGCAAGTCATATGTCATTTAGGGGTTACACTATGAGAAGCCCACTTTAATATTAAATGTGCCTTGTTGTACTTATAAGGGGAAAGGAATACTCAAGAGATACCGGAAATGCTTTAGTAACATTATACACATCTGCACACCAATTAAATCTCAGTTAAATTAAATGTGTGCCCTTGGCCGCGTCCCACAGCACTGCCCGTAGCCCCACCCCCAAACCCCACCCCTAGTCCATACCTTAATTTGGTGAGTACCTGCACTTATTTTTTTTCCATTTAAAGCACTGTATATCCACAATGTTACCATGTAGAATCTAGTTATTTAAAGATGAACATTTCCCAAACGTCTTCCCCAGCCTTGGCTCCACCCACTTCCGGGTCTGGCCAACTGCACTGCGGGCTGCGTCAGCCTGACGGCGCGGAGGGAGCGGCGCGAAGCGTGCTGCGTGCCCTCACGCGCCCTCCCGTTCCTGTAGCCGATACCGCTCACTTTTGTCCGCTCGGAGTCCCCGTACTCCAGCTCCTGGTGTCCGTCTTTTAATCGCTGCCCCTGACCTCGGGGTCATGCAGTGCTATTGTTGTGGCCTCCACAGAGGAAACCCAATGAGAAGCCTTCACTCGAGGGCTCGGGGCCTGGAGGTGCAGCAGGTGCAGTGGCACCGGCGCAGGCCAGCGCGTTCCTTCTCGCAGCCTCCCATGTGTGCTCAAGGACAATTGAAGGTCAGCAGCATCTTAAAGGAAACGCTTAATCTGACCAATTACTACTCTTTAATTTGTCACGGGCAGCTCCCTTTATATTTACTTTTCTTTAAAAGAAAGGAATAAACAAACGTACAATTATCTCTAAAGAATGCAGATATTCAGAATAATGTGTTTAGTTTTGGAAGTAGAAAAGCTGTGCATTGCCCTAGAATTCTGAATTAGATTTGAACAAACTTTACAGAAGTCTTAAAACAAATTGAAACCAACTGTGTGCCTTGTACAAAAAAAACAGCAATAGCTCCATGTATTATTGTTCCATGTCTTGTGTTCTCCACTTGCAGCCGACACAAGGCCAGGCCCAGGGAAGCTTCTAACGTGCCTTAGGTGGTTCCTCAGTATATTGTCCACAATGATGGTGAACTGCACTCACAGATGTGGTTTCTTTCAACCTTCCCACCTGTGACCCTCAGCACTTTCAGTGTGTGTTATATTATGGTGTGCGCCACTGTGCTGTAGTCTGTTGTACAGAGCACATGCTTTGCAGCTGACTTGATATTCGTTTTTTCTCTTTTTTGGGGTCTGTGCAGCAGGCACTGGATTCACCATTGTACCCTGCGTGTTCAGAGCCTGCACCTGTCCCACCCAGGCTGGCTGACAATGTTTACACAATACATGCCATCAAAAGGGTGGTTTATGTGATCTGCCTCACCTGTGTTGGGATAAGTACTTACTTGTGAAGCTACTTTGAACATTTGCGTTTTTTATATGTACCTCAATTAACTTTGAGCACCTTTTCTGGTTTCTTTTTCTTCTTTAAATAGGTAAGAACCACATAAGCTTTTGAAGAGCCACATTGTATTTTGTAAATAAAGGGGCATATTTATGAGGGCCTTGCGTCTGGCTTGCCCTATGCAAATGGGTACATGCTCGATGCAAAGCTCAAAGTCCTTTTTATTAAGGCTTTGCGTGGCTTTGAACGGCTTCATAAATATGGAGTCATGCAACACGGTGCAAAACGCTGCGCTCCATGGGTGCTGCATTGGGCGTTCCCATGCAGCTCCATTGGGCGTTCCCATGCAGCTCCCATGGTTTTTGAAGCATTCCCAGATTTACTAGGACATGTAAACCTAGGAATGCGTCAAAATCTTACACCTCCCGAGGTGAGGTGTAAAAAGTAGAAATATCTTTATTTCTCCTCGTTTCTTCCTCTTTTTACAAGTGCTGCATTCTGCAGCAGACCTAGAAAGAGGAAACGCCTCTATTTATTGTTTTTGTGCAGGAAGGCACTTCTTCCTGCACATGAACAATCCTGCTGACAACACAGGCACCCTTGCACCACGGTACAAGGTGCCAGCATTGGCGCTAGGCTGCTGAAGCGGTTCCAACGCAGGGGAAAGCACAGGAATGCACAGTATTGCTTAAATATGACCTTTCCTGACCTTTCCCTGTGGCTCAGCGCAGCACGGTGCCTTGCTGTGCTGCTGTGCACCACCAATCCCATAAATATGCCCCAAAGTATCTGAACGCCGAAACTATGTAAAGAGTGTTGTGCGCATGTGGTAACTGCACACGTAGGTGGTAACCAGAGACAGGAGTACAGTGCTTGCAAAGCTGAACACACTTGTAGGAGACACAGAAACAATAACCAACCGAGCCCCAATCTGAAATACTTTCAAGGCCTCAGTGGTGGTAGTCTTTTCGTTTTTTGGTTATTATGGGTTCTGGTGAACTATCAGGGCAGTAACTGGCCCTCCGCTGCTGATTAAGAGTCCACTCCGAGCGGAACTTGCCACATTTTACATCACAGAGCAGCAATCACTTGAGTATTAGGGGGCATGCTGCCTTTAATGCCCTGCATCCACAGATGAAAACATATCTATTTATCAAACTTGCATATATATTTTTGCCATTCAGGCCAAATCTGTGCCCTGCAGGTGG
Organism: Lissotriton helveticus; assembly: GCF_964261635.1. Lineage (NCBI taxonomy): Eukaryota > Metazoa > Chordata > Amphibia > Caudata > Salamandridae > Lissotriton > Lissotriton helveticus. The sequence goes on along the minus strand of NC_136064.1, from coordinate 96,571,056 downwards.
CTCCACAGAGAGGCCAGTGGTGTGTTTTCCCACACAGTAGCGCTTAAGGTGGAACCTTTGACGTGAACATCATGGTATACCCAAAGGGTCAGAATACAGATGAATACTTGTGGGAGTCTGCTCAAAGCTATAAAAAGGGTGATCATAACGGGGGGTAGCTACACAGCGGGTCACATTCCACTAAACCATCCATTGGTCCTGTGCGCTAGAACGGGACCTACAAAAAGAGCTGTTCCACACAAGTCCACCTAACTATAAATGTGACCCACTGAACTGCTGCACACGAAGGGGATGTACTTACATGTGCAACACGGCTGAGCCTGCAATGGTTTGCTGAGTTCTTGTTACATGCACCTTGCATCTTACAGGCAGAGGTGCACATAGGTCTGTTGAGTTCTGGTTACGTGCACTGCTGGCTACGCCTGCATCTTAGAGGCAGACTAGCCCTGTTTATTGTGGGTAGACTATTGGTCGCTTCTGGGCTGGTGCATTAACCTGCCCTGTACTGCTGTACATTGCCCCATGGCGTCATGCCCATATGTCGAGGCAGGGATTCCTGTCGCAGAAGGATGACAAGATATGACTCCTGTCTCGAGATATGGACATGACGCCATATTGATGTCAGGCACAACATGTGACAAAAGGTACATAGCACCAACATTGGGAGGCATGTAGGGCCTCTAACTCTGTGGTGTGAACACTGGGTTATTCTTTTATTTACTGTAAAGCCTACCCGCTGTGTTTGTGATGCTGCTGTGAGTATCACTATATTGTAGCTCCTCTGGTTTGATGTTCGGAAACACTGCAAGGAATTGGGCCTTCTTTGGTGAAAACTAGGACATGCACTGTGTATGCTTGCAGCTTGATTGTGGTGGTGAAATAACCCAGGAAAAGCCTGCTTGGGGCTCTGTGCTGTGCAGGATAAATGTATACTTTCATTCCTTGGTGGTCATGATTCAAGTTTCCAATATGTGCTGTTCCTTCAAATTTGAAGAGAGGTCACTGGTGCTTGCTGTGACCTGCAGGACTCTGCTGCAGCTCCACAGTTCACCACCAGAGGGCAGTGAATAGTGAGCAGTAACTCGCCTATGGAAGTCCTGGCCTTCTCTCTCAAGCTGAAACTCAAGGTCACAAGGAGAGGACAAGCCAGGCAGTAGGGAGGGTGGTACCCAAAAGGAGGACGTACATTGGTTCGGTGAGTGGATTTCACTGACCCCTGGTTCAGGTTACAGCTGGCAGTAGGTTTACATTTGCACAGCCCCCCCCCCCCATCCCCACCCCACTTCTACTTAGTCTGGATCCTTGCCTGAAACCCCTCATGAAGATGGTGAAAGGTCAAGGCAGATATTTCTTTTGCAATGCTCATCAATTGATTGTGCTTTCTGTGTTTGCCAGTCAGTGCTTAATTTGAGACTGTGGTTTTAGGTCCTGGGCACCAGCACTTAATTTTTAAACACCAGCGCCTATGACGGTCCAACACATGGTGGCGCTGTTTATTTAGTTGAGAGACGAGCACAGCAAAAGTTGTTTGTCAATTAAGTATACCTTAAAATGACTAATACCTGCCCCCAAATAATTGTTATAGCTTTGGGGCCTGGAATAGTCTGAATTGTCACACTTGAAGGTAGTAGTTGTGTTGGTGCCGTCACCGGCAGCCGAAGCACTGGCAGGTGCAAGGGGTGGTGCAGGCAGCATTGGCCTCCTGGCGAGAGCCCTGGCACTTATTGTTTTCCCAAATTATACTCTGGCTTTGCCTTCCTTTCCATAGTGCTGCTATTGTTTGCCATTTTCTTGGTAACACTACTTGTTCTACTCAGCCTATCCTCAATGGGCTGGCCTTCAATGGACGGTCTGAGAGGGTTAGGAAATGCTCGATCAGATCTGGGAGAGTTTGACTTTGACAGTAACAAAAGCTGCAGTAGCCAAGCTCAGTTCAGAAGAAGTGGATATATGGTTGACCACATTTTTCGATTAGTATTCTTTTTAAGTGATCAGGCTATGTAATTGCATTGCTTTTGGTGTTTGTCTTACATATGTTTGTTTCTTCGATTGCAGGGCCAGCACCATGAACCTCCTTGAGATCCTCGCCACCTTGCTCTTGATCCTCTGCAGACAAGGCCTGCACGGTTTCTCCACCGATGTCTTGGTAACACCCCAGGATCACATTCCAGCCTTCATACCCCAGTCTACTCTGCCTCTGGACCGGCCTCGCTTCATAGCGAAGCCCATCCTGGACCTCACAACCTACTGCGACGAGGAGTGCGCGAGACGCGAGGCCGGGCTGTCTCCCCAGGACTTCCAGGAATACCTCTCCTACGAGACCGTCTACGCCAATGGCTCCCGCACCCTCACTACTGTGGGACTGCAGGGCATCAATCCAGGCAACACCACATCAGACGGGTGGAGCAGGAAGCGCACCAGGAGGCATGTACGCCACAAACGGCACATCTACGGCACGGACGGGCGGTTCTCCATCAGCAGCAAGCGTTTCCTACTGGACTATCCATTCTCCACAACGGTGAGGATCTCCACAGGCTGCACTGGGATTCTGGTGTCTGAAAGACATGTCCTTACAGCAGCCCACTGCGTCCATGATGGCAAGGAGTACGTCAAGGGTGCAGGAAGGATCAAAGTGGGCTTCTTGGTACCACATAAAAGCTCGAAGAACATGACGCAGCCGGACAAGTTGGTCATGCGGTGGGTGCGGGTGAAGCGCACGCAGGTGCCCAAAGGATGGATAAGGGGGCCCAGTGACCTCAGCATGGACTACGACTACTCCTTGCTTGAGTTGCGGAAGCCCCATGAGCACCCTTTCATGAAGCTTACAGTCGCCCCTCCGGTGGAAGACATGGCTGGCAAGAGGATCCATTTCTCTGGCTTCGACAGCGACCGCGCTGGAGAGCTGGTCTACCGCTTCTGTGGCGTGGAAGATGAGTCCGCTCACCTCATCTACCAGCATTGTGATGCCCGTCCGGGTGCCAGTGGCTCCGGGGTTTATGGCAAAGTCTGGGACGCTGGGACAAAGAAATGGGAGAGGAAAGTCATCGGGATCTTCTCAGGCCACCAGTGGCTGGAGGTGGATGGCGAGCAACAAGATTACAATGTGGCAGTGCGCTTCACAGCTATGAAATATGCCCAGGTCTGTTACTGGATTAAAGGTGACTACAAACATTGTCAAAATGAGTGAGTGCCGAGTTAGTCTTCATTGGGTTGAGAAATCATGCAGATGTGGAGTAAATTTGTCCTGTTTGAGTGGATGGACCACAAACACACAAGCACTTAGAGATGTTTGGAGAAGATGGAAGGATGCTGCTACAGTCAGGATAAACCATGCTTTGAACCGCCAGTTGGACACAAGTCATGATGTGAACATAGCGTGTGCGCTTTTGACTGCAACACACAAAGTTAAAGGGAATCTTCACAGCTGGGCAATTTCTTCTTTGTTGTGAGGTCATTTAGGAAAGACCTTTCTTTGAAATGCGAACATCGTCTTATGGATTGTGGCAATTGGAAGCTGATGACCTTATGAACATACAACCTGCTGGCACCCTTCTATCCAAAGGTCTTTCTATGTCGCTGAGGAAGGGGTGGGAAGTTGTCCTACCTTCTTCAAAAAACCTTATCCTTGTTCCACTAAGATAGACTTCTTGTTTCCTCACTGACCAAGTGTAGGCTTCCTTTGGCCTCAGAGCAGGTCCCCTACTTTCCTGATTAGTCCATTTGCTTTTTTGCACAATTCAGAAGCACCTGGTAATAATCGAGCAATTGAATGCGTGGTTCATCAAAGGTGACTGTGAACTGGCTTCTATTGATTGAAAGGGGTGTTTCTCTTTCTAGTAGCCCTCTTGCACAGACTGTGGAGTACTTACCCAGAGATGCTGTACCCTTTCAGGATACACAGCTGCCCTCTCTGGAGACATTGACTGAAATACCATCTTTTCCATCTATCACACACTTGCTAATTGCACTTCTGGTCATGAATTGATGGATGGATGAGAATTTATGTCAGGCATTTGAATCAAAGTAACTCAATACTGTTTGAGAATCCTATTTAGGTAACGTGCAGAAGATGCCAAGAGTAGATTAGAACATAAATCCATACAGAAAAGGCATAGAAGGCACAGTAGGTGGATAGAGCTGAGAATATTCAAGGTTGAGTTGAAGGGCAGGAGAGATGGATATTAAGTAGCTTATAGAGAAGCCGAGGGGGAGACAGAAGTGATCAAATTGATGACTCGATACGATGGTTGAACGTGAAGATAGAGGAAATTGAATTGTTGAATAGATGCCATTGACAACAGTGATATCAGAGGTGGATGACTTGATTAATACTCTTGGAGAATCTCATTAATGGTCAAGATGTCGAAGGTGATGAGCTGAAGTTTGTGACGGGGAGGACAGAGGCGATTAAAATGATGAATAGACAAGATCGTGGATGCTGATCCTAGAGCTGGTTGAGATGAGGAACAGACTAGGTAGAGATGTTAGGAATAAACATGGCTGAATGGATCATTGGAGGATGGGGAGGACTGCAATGTAAGCGGCGCCCAAGGTGAAAGAGCACAACCATCACAGACATTGTTGAGAGGATTAATTGACCATCGGTCATAAGTTGAGAACAACGAGACAGAATAAATAGAATGATAGAGATGGCAGAGTTAAGCAAGCAAGAAGTATGATATTAATCTAAGATTAGATACTGGTTATGAACAGATGAGCTGGGTGGGTAAGATCAGGATTCAACAAGATGCATTATGATAATATTAGAAACAGCTGAATCCATAAATGGAGGAGACAAATGGCAGTAGCAAGAGAGGAGTTCAGTGGAAAGAATAGACCAGATGTATAAATACAGTAGGATCAAGAAAGAAGGGTTATGGCTAGAGGAGATCATTGAGATTTATAGATCATTGGAGGAGAGTTAGAAAGAGCAGATATTGGAAACTAGAGTTGATGAGTTACAAAGATACTTTATTTAGATTGAGATGATGGACTGATATGGTAGAGTATCCAGCTGTTTGGTGCTGGAAAACCCTTTGGGTAGCCATGCGCTTTATAAGATCTAAATAATAATAATAATAGAGTATGAGAACATAAGATTGATATTATCAATAATGAAGACCAGGGGATATGCAGATGATGGATAGGAGTGCAGGAGGAAGCAGAGGGGCCCACTGGTGGGAAGATAATTGTGGGCATGAGATGATGGTTGATGGATAGAAGAGATGGTGAGTGATGAATAGAAGACAAAGTGAAAGCCGATGAAGAAATGATGACCATTAGCGGTTTCCATGTGCAGCGCATCTTCCCTGATCGCAGCATTCACAGTACCAGGAGGGAATTCATATAGCACGCTACACCTACCGGCCATGATTGTCTTTCTGCACTGGCAGCGTGCACGAATAAACAGAGTTTACTTTTTTTGTGTACTAGGTTGAAAATAAAGGTTTTCATGAAAAAACAACTTTTTTACAAGCCCTGATTCCCCTACCTTGCCTGTCTTTGCTATAAATGTGCTCTCAGTGTGCCCACACACGTTTACTTCTCTACAGCTGCCACAAATGTCATGAATGGATCAACTAGGTAAAAATGTACTTGATCCTGTCCAACACCGTCTTCTGAGTGTTGCGAAAGGAGGATCCTATAGAGTGAACGGTATAAGAATCACAAGTGTACTAAGACCATAGTAAACGGTGGAGCAGTCCCTAACTTATTAACGATTCATTGAATTGTGTGGTGATTCCTAATGTGTTAGAAAAAGAAGAATACTTTGCAGTTTTTCTAGCTTAATAACATTTTTGTTGTTGTTTTTTTTAGAGAGTTTTATATAGCGCGAACTTGACCCGAATCGGGTATCAGAGCACTCTACATACCACCAGTTGCATTACATGAGGACGCATTCATTTTTTTTTTGTTAGACACGGGGAGATTAAGCGATTTGCCCAGAATCATTAGAATGAATAGTTTGGAATTGTCAGATTGCCTCAAACTGTTTCTATGATAGCCAAGTACTGTAAACTCTTTGCTTTAGCGCAGTTCGGCTCCCTTCTTTCTAGTGCACACACTGCTTTCCATGGGGGATGTAGGACATTACAACGCATGCTTTTACAACGCATGCCATTACAACGCAACTTTTACGACGCAACTTTTTCAACGCAAGTCGTTACAACGACTTGCGTTGGGGGGCGCTGGATAGTGAATAGTTTAATTTACTATTCAACTCCAGTCCCCGTGGATAGTAGGGAAGGTGTTGGATAGTAATTAAACTATTCCCTATCCTAGAGCGCCCTCCAGCGCAAGTCGTTGTAATGACTTGCGTTGTAATAGTTGCGTCGTAATGGTAGTGCGTTGTAAAAGTTGCGTTGTATAGGATGTTTCCCTTCCATGGGAGAATGATCTTCTTTCCTGTCTGTCTCTAGTCCTCTATCACAATCTGTCTGTCTTTCTCTGTGCCTGTCTTTCTCTGTTATGCGTTGCCTACAGTATGCATTAATAATTGTTGATCAAAGACCTCTAATGAAACAAGTTCACATCGCAATAGTACATTGAAGATAGTTCATCATGGTGGTTCAGTACCCGCCGCAGTTCTTTCTCCAAGACGTTCAGGGACTGAAACATGTCTATCAATAAGAACAATGTGTGCTGTTTCTCAGTAAGCATTTTTTCATTACTCATTTTTGACTTGAAATAATTTTGTTTCACAATTGCATGTTTTATAGGCCTTACCACTCCTGATGAAGCCTTGAAACGTTGCGGTAAGTAGCACACTACTCCTGAACCCAAGGTTAATGGTTAATCCAGTGGTTATAAGTCATTAGAGGTTATCTTGGGGAACAGGCAGGGACACACATGGCTGATATGCGAAAATGTGACGGGGTAACGCCACATATTACATCACGGTAGGTAACAACGCGGACGTTACATCGTCCGCGTTTTTACCACGCATGGCATTACAACGCAAGTCGTTTCTACGACTTGCACTAGATGGCGCGCTGGACTTAGGAATAGTATAAATTACTATTCCTACTCCAGTTAGCGCAACAGCAGGGAATGTGTTAGACTTAAAATCCAACACATTCCCTGGTGTTGCGCGCCATCCAGCTCAAGTCGTTGAAACGTCTTGCGATGTAATGCCATGCGTGGTAACAACGCGGACGATGTAACATCCACGTTGTTACCAACGTGCGTGGTACTGACAGCGTTGTAAACGCTGTCTCCCCTGATATGCTTATGGCTCTCGGCCACCCCTGGCTTATGCCACAAGCCATGGATGGAGCCTACCCATTTTAAGAGAATAGTCCCATCTGTCCAGCTCTTGGGCTTCTCTTCTGGTCCTCATCGCTGAGAGGGCCCTCGTTGTGCAAGACGCTTCCCAGGGGACCATGAAAAAACAACATTTGGGAGATATGCCTGCACACTGACTATTGATAAGGAGGGGTGGGTAACCCAATATACCTTTGCGGGCTCGGGCAGACAATATGTATAAAGGAAGTATACCAGCAAGGGTTTTATTATTAGACTCAGTGTTACAGCGTCAAAAGGTCTATATCACTAGAACTCTTAAACTGAGGATATCAGTGGCTGTCGTAGTTGTTGTCACACCCAAGAATTGATGACTAGACCTCAAAAGCTATCACACTAGCTCTGAGGAATTAGAACAATTCAGAAATGAGAAACAGTTCAGAAATGAAAAGCAACACGAAAATTCATATTTCAAAGAAACCTATTATTTATATCTTTGAATCAAACTCATATATTGTAAGGGTACAAAATCAACTTAATTGTTACCAAATCTTAGGTATAAGGAAATGGACATTCATTCCATAAATACAAAAGATAAAAAATCCAGTCTGTATAATAAGTAAATGTGACTTCTTGTTGAGATAGCCAGTAAGTCAGATGGAAGTAAATGCAGACATGGACTGGTATGTCGACGTTTCGGTCTTATATGGTATTATCCCAAGACCATCATCAGGACGAAGGGTTAATATGGTATAGATGACCCCTAAAGAATGACAATTAAGTTGATTTTGACACTGAGTCTAATAATAAAACCCTTGCTGGTATCCTTCCTTTATACATACATGCACACTAACTAGTCATGCCTGGATTCCAGATGGCCTGCACCCACTTCCCCCTCCAGTAACCTTACCACTCATAACCCTTCTAGGCCACACTGGTGTGAACTGGCTCTTGCTAAATGAAACAACAAATACATGCGAGGATGACAGCAGAAGCAAAGTGGGTTCCACCTATATTAGCCCTATGAATTATTTGCTTTTTGATCACCCCAAGTTGAACATTTAGGCCCTAATTACTAATGCCGAACGGATGAGCGTCCTTACTGTGAGGGAGTCCCACTCGCTGTGAATTCTAGAGTGCTAACCACCAGTGCCTGCCTTTTAAGATAAACTCACTGTTGTGCAGCTATGGTAAGATGCTGTGACCTTTACTCAGTTGACATACAGAGGTCCTGTAAGTAGCCAGGAGACTGTGGGTCTTGAGGAGTGCGGCACAGAGGGTGTTCTACTTCTTGTCTGCTAAAGGGGTGCAAAAGATGCCCCCAAAGCAGGAGAGCGGTACAAAAGGGGGTGGTGATGGACGGAGCATCTGAACCAATCAAACACTCACACCCAGTCAAAAGATCTGGGTTTAATCCATCACCGTTCTTTAGCCCACTCTGCCACCCCAGTTCAGACATGGCCATATGCAAATCAGTCTGACCCTGTGCCTTATGGGAACAGTCCAGCCCGAACTGCCAAGCCATGCCTTCCCTGGACCGGAAACGAGCTTCCTAGGACCGGTTTCTGGCATTTCAGCCGTCTATAGCCAGGCTTGCTTGAATCCAGTGGCAAAGTGAGCAAGGGACTCACGTCTGAGCATACCCTGCAAACTTATGGCGGCCAAAGCGGTACAAAAGGGGGTGGTGATGGATGGAGCATCTGAAGCAATCAAACACTCACACTCAGTCAAAAGATCTGGGTTTAATCCATCACCGTTCTTTAGCCCACTCTGCCATCACCACCCCCTTTTGTACCCCAAAGCAGGAGGGAGCATCAGGAGTCCAGGCAAAGCAGAGGTCTGGCAAGAGAGCAGCAAGGTCAGGCTACTCAAAAAAAGGAGCCTGTAGAGGCCTGAAGAGATTGCTTCTGGTGGCTAGAACCTTCTTTATTTAAAATGTTGATGGGGAGGGTGTGTCCATAATACTCTTGTCCCTAAGGACCCTTCAAGGGCCCGGCACACCGCACGGGAATGCAGGGCGGCCCCGTCTCCCAGGGACACTAACTCCAAAAAGTATTGGTGGATTTCTGCCCCAGTGCCTATACCTGAGTCTGAGGGGGTGGGATAGATGAGGTGGGTCTGGATACTGCCTCCAACCAGTGGCCAGACCATGCAAGGCAGGATTGAGATGCTTCTGCCTCCAGATAGGAGTATAAAGGGAGTTTGCTCCCACCCAAGGACAGAACAAGAAAGAGTGAAGGCTTGTGGGGAGATGGCAGGGTCTACAGGGTCCTTGAGGCTCCCCCAGGGACCTACAATGAGTTGTGCACCCAGGTGCCCAAATGGGCATGAGCATCCGGTAATGAAAAAATCTGCACCGCCAGGCCACAGATCTGGGGCATGCAGCAGAAAGCCAAGGAGTGCCCTATTAGCCCCTGGGAGTGCTTTAGATATGCATATTTTCTCCTAAGAAGGGGCAGGGACACCATCAAGCTCTTTAAAACGCCATTTGGGGGCTGCAAGAAATTCAGTATCCCCCCCGCCCCGAAGTTTTTCTAAAGTTGCTTTACGCCTCCTACTGGATTAAATCCCTCCCCCCAGGAGAGGCTTTTTATCTTTTTGAATACCCATAGAGCCTGTCCTTGTGGACATGGTCTCTGGAGCATAGGGATGTCTGTTATTGGTCCTAAAGTTGCAGTGGAAGCACTTGAAGGGTAGAAATAAGACTCTGGGCCAATGCTAATGATTGCCAATACAAGGTTTTATATGTTAGTGAATAGCATTGGATGTTGGTACTGTCTCCATGGATTTCAATGGTGTTGGAATGATGGATTATAACATTATTTGCTTTACTAATATAGTGAACACTGACAGAGCCAGGCCTGCCTTATTAATAATAAAAGCCCCATCGATTGTAAATTAGCTTCTAATATAGGTGGGGAACTGTGATTTATTATGGTTATGTCTTGCTGGGGTGTCATCATGTTATGGGATGTCACCAAAGGTCTTTCCATCTACCCGAATGTACCTTTTGGTAAAGTATTGTGTAGTATGTAGTAGTCTGTGCGTAATAAAGTACTTTTCCTTTTAAAAAGAAAGCACTGACTAGGCAGTGATTTGAGTGTAGTTGTTGCGTGTCAGCGAACCTGGGGTGCCAGCCAATCCCACCTCCTCTGAGTAGGTCTTGGGCTGCTCTGCTTTGATACCCCGAGAGAGTCAATTGCTATAATGAAGTGCTTGGCTCTCATTAAAGAGGAGGTTGTGGACTTATTACTGGTGATGGACTCACATCCTTCTTAGCTAATAGCCCACTTTATTACGGTAGCCATCTTACCTCCATATTTAGCATATGGCAGTAACCTCTGCAATAATTGTAACTTTTATTATAGGACACTCTAATGGAAGTATAATTCAGGATTTTTAACATCCTAAACAATCCCACCACTCAAATGCAGGTGTAATTAAATGATCTGCATCATAATCGATCTCTCACACCTCCTCACCCACCACACGACTAAGAAATGCGCCCTATAACACGATAACCATACCTCGAAGGTCGTGACGCACAACATGGAAACACTTTCCACATGGGTTAAAAAAGAAAGACAATTTCCAACCTCAAAACCCAGCTCTCTATCCATGTAGGCAAGTGCTTCAGTTCTCCACATATGGGTAGTAAGCATTATATATACACTGAGATACAATACAGTACAACCCTGTCAACATCCACACTCACAGGTCCATATAGCAGGAGGCTGCGCACTTCCTGCCTCTGGAAGAAATAATCCTAAAGTGCTTACATGCAAGACATGAAGAATAACAGTCAACGGGAGAAAAAAGGCGATGAGGATGCTGCGATCACGATACGAGGCACTGATCAGGAGTGCCAGCGACACAATGAAATGTGTGTGTCTTGACCATCAGTGAAATTTGTTCTTATAGAGAAGAACATTAAACCCAAATAACACATACAGACGTATGTACAAACATACATCAAACTCAACACCCAAAGCAGTGCAGCAAAACCACAAATGATGATACCACCAGCTGTCCGGCTGTCTGAAATGCTCCAGAAGCATAGAGGAGTGTGTGGTATTGGTACATTGAGGTCCTGTTACAGACAGGGCTCACTGTCCTTGATTGCACCATGACACATCTTTAAACAGGTGCACCGGGTGCAAACGGGGACAGTGCACCCTATTGCAAGTAGCGCGCTGGCCTGGGGGAAGTGCACTCAGTAAAATATAGAGTGGCTGTTTACAGGCCACTCTGTGTGTCATGATGCAGGCAGGATGTTGTTTGCATTTTAAAGAAGGGGAAGCGTTTCCCTGGCAGGCAGGTGCAATGAGTGTCTGCTAGGGGATGTCTGAGTGTCCTCTCCTCTCCTCCAGAGGGCCTTATTTAGGTGTTAAACAATCCTAAAAACTGCTCCCAGAACACAGACAATGTCCTGGGAGTGGGGAGTTGTTTTCTTTCCCTGGCAGGAGCCTGTTTGGGATGGTACCATAAAATCAATTAACTCCACAGGGGTCTGAACTATTATAAGCAAAGTTAGGTGACACTTGGAAAGCCCCAGTTTTTGTCCCTTGCACCAAACTAGTTTTGAACCGGTTTTGAGTGACCATAGAAGAGGGGACTAGTCATTACCCTGACCAAACCTCTGGATGGGCACACAGGCTCTGCACAAGGGGAGAAGGGTTGCCCCATCTTGGATTTTGAGAGTGAGGGACCCTTTAGGACTGTTTACTCCTAGTAACCCCATTGGTCAGGTCAGGTGTCACCGCCACCCACTAGCTGTTGCTGGGGATAACTGTGGCACCCAAGTCAACCCCCTCAGAACATCTTCTGGTGCTGTGGAAGATCCAAAGAGGACAGGACTGCTGCCTGCGCACTGAGACGAGCCCTGAAGGACCGGAGCTGCTTCCTTTTATGCCCAGAACAAAGAAGTGGACTCCAAAGGTCTGTTGGCTGACCTGTGTGGCTAGAGTAACACAACAAGCTGCAAGAGGCCTGTTCCTGGAAGTGTCCAGCTGACCAGTGGCACTGGGCCTTTACAGAACTTTGCTGTTGACCTCTGCTTGCCACCCTAGGAGTCTCTATTTGCCTTCCTGGGAGGTCATGTGGACCTCAGAAGTGTACTCCTGTAGTTGTTTGGGCACCAGAAAAAAGGTTGGAAACTGAAAAGCCTAACCTCCAGAGTTTCAGTGGGGCCTGCAGGTAAAGTATCCAACCGTCAGTTCCACGGTAGTGGATTAAAGTTCAGCTTCACCCTCCTCCTTGTACCTCCTCCTTGTACCTCAGATAACATGACTATGTCCAATTCTGCATTGGGAATTTGAAGAGAGAGATCTCCAAAGAGATCCAGCGGGACCAACCTGCTTCAATTATTCAACCTTGGGTTCCACTGCGGTGGCTACAATTTCAGTGGTGTGTGACATCTAGCAGGTGATGGACTTATCCTCTGAGGTAGACACCAGATTATTACCTCTTCGAGGAGCAAACCCTTTGTGTCAAAAGATGAGTATGGAATGTACCAGAACGTCGCTCTGCCTAGCAGGGCAATAGCTCACAGGGCTACTAACATGGTAAGTTAATTCAAGGCAGTCACTTAGGGGACAGCAACAGCTGTGCACTTAATTGTGGCACGAAGCAGCACAATGGTACGCCGAACATGGCGGCCGCAAATTCGCTCAGCTCCACATGCCCAGCTATCATCCGTCATGATCCTGCGCCAACACAAACGAGGAAAAGTCACCAACACGAAGATATGGGTTTGAGGAGTCCCCACAGCAAAATACGGGGGCTATCAGCCCTCCCGAACACAGGTGGAGCCGCTGTGGGCAAGATGGGGCCTTTTGCCCCTGCCAGATGAGGCAGGAGTTGGCAGGGTTTGGCTGTGGTGACGTAGAACAGTGAGGCTCCGGTTTGAGCGGGGCTGATCTGTGCAGTCCGCCGTCGCAGAAGTTAGCGGACCAGGGGGCGTTTGCTTGGAGCCCTCTTTAAACTCCCTGATCAGCATGCCTGGCCTGACCATGGGAGGCGCCGGGAGCAGCAGGGCCATGGCAGCATGACTGGCGTGAAAACATTGCCCGCAAAAGGGGCCAACGGACGCCAAGAGACACCGAACGGATTTAGAGAAGAAGAGCGGCATGTCAGGGCCCCATGATCTAATCGGTGAGGAGCGTATGATCCCCAGGGGCAGCTCACGAGACCACGCAGCAGGCAAGGCTGGGCCGGCCAAGAGACTGATGGGGGAGTGGAGGGACATCGCCTACAGACAATAGAAGGCTGGGCATCAACAAGCCCTGATTCTGGACACGGTTGAGCCCTCTGCATGGCTGGATAAGGCCCACAGGCCGCCCCAACCCCACATGGCCGGGAACGGTGGTGTGGCATCATAGGGGCTTCGCACCATTATAACTGCCACAGTCCTGCTGAGCCCCAACTCCACATAGCAGCGGGGGTGGGAGAGTCATGCAAGGCGAGCTCAGGCCCACTGGGTACACAATACCCATAAGTGCAACCCGCTGATCACTTTATGGGAACCAATGCCACGAGTCTTCAAGGGGCTACAGCCACTTCTAGGACCAAGCACCCATAAATACCAGACCCCCTCAGGGGCATCATAGAGGGTGGGCACATCGGTCACGGAGACAGCCAGGCTAGGCTTCGTGCAGTTTGTGACGTAGTGTCCCCCCCACCTTCTTGGTTGTCTTGAGTTTTGCGCGGTGCCTATATCCTGATACAGTCGCCACATTGGCATGTGGCTCCAGTGGGCGGCAGATCTGACTGCACGTGCTGCCCCAGGGACACGCAGTGAGGGTGAAGCAGGTCAGAGATAAATCGAACCTGCAGTGAGCCGGGAATCACACCCCAGACCAACTGTGCAGCATGACTAAAGAAAAGGGACCACCAACTGACAAACAAAGTACTCTTGACAAATACACTCAGCCGGGCTGTCCCCTGCCACAGACTGCGTCGGTCAGCTAGGAGGGTATGGTACCAGACAATGCAGCTCTGTTGGCTTCTATCACCCAATCTTGTGAGATCCTTGACGCTAAGATAGGCGCTGTGGGCTCGGAGGTGACACTGCTGACACAAGACTTCCGCAACGCAGTAGAGCAGATCACAAAAGCAGAGACCAGGATCTCCGCGGCGGAAGCTTCAGTCGCTTCCCTGCAAACTAGAGTATCCAAGCTCACCTCCCTGACCAGGGAACTGGCGGCACTTGTAGATGATGCTGAAGGATGGGCGCACCGCAATAAGCTACGCTTCGTTGGATTCCCTGAGGGTTCTGAGGGCAACTCGATAGAGCATTTCCTGAATCAATGGCTTCATGGGTTACTGCGATCCGCAGCCCTTTCCCCCAGTTTTGTGGTCGAGCGGGCCCATAGGGCTTTACTGCGCCAACCTCCTCCAGGGGCCAGGCCGAGACCAGTCATTGTGAAACTCCTGAATTACATGAATGGGGACAACATCCTAAAACATGCCGGATTACAAGGGGAGATTAAGTGCCAAACACACAATGTTTTGATCTTTACATATTACACTAGGTTGGTACAGCGCAGCGTCAATCCTTTCAGCTGCAAAACAGTGCCTCTGTGACTTAAATACAAGATTGAATGCTTCAGTATGCTGAAAAACTCAAAGTGATCTACTAATCTCAGATGCTTTTCTTCAACTCTCCTGAGAAAGGTAATTCAGTGAACAGATGAAAGGATCAGTATTAAACCCCATACTCCACCACGCCTGGAGTCAGACTCTTCACAGAATGATAGCCAGAACAAGAATACAAAGATTCCAGCTATTTGTCAACACTGATCTCGCTCATCCTGGAGAAGCTCCAGGAAGATGAGTGACGCTCCTGCAGCTAAAGGGGTCTCCCCAACTTCCCTGACGTCAGGCCCCAATGGGGGTAACTATCTTAGATGAGGCTATCCTCAACCTCGAGTGTATAGTGCTATAGGAGGCCACGCAACACAGTAAACAGGAGCTTACGCCCTGCTGATAGCATGCTAATGTTGGGTAAGGGGACTCATCGGGATGGGCAGGGGTGGACCCCCCGTTGAGGTCAGCCTGCATCCCATTCCACGACAGATACTTCTGGTTCTTGGAGTATGGGGAGGAGGGGTGTTCCATATCACTTGTTTTCATTGCGATTATTGCACTGGAATACTAATCTACTATTTGGTGGTGTTGCTACTATTATGTTTAACTGTTCTTTTTTTTGGTGCCTGCCAGATACCCACCTCCTCACACACCGAGTAAATAGACACTACAAAGTGCTCCAACCATGTGTGCTCAGTTGCCATCATGTTCATCTGACCACATACGGCTAGTGTAGTTGAATGTTAGTGGCCTACTGGACAAGGTGAAGAGAGGGGCGGTCCTGAATCAAGCCAAGAGAATGGGGCAGATGTCCTACTTGTACAGGACACTCACCTTATAGGGAACACGGTCCCATGCTTAGCTAGATGGGAAAACACACAAGTCTACCAGTCGGGGTTCACACAGGGTCCAGGGGTACAGGGATCTTAATTAAGCAGACAGCCCCTTTCCCATCTTAAGAGATGGGTAGATAACTATGGTAGAATCACAGCAGTTATGGGGACGCTTAATGGAGAAGCTATCACATTGCTAAGTGTATATGCCACCCCTTCCACGCACACTCTTTTTTTGAACTTCTGATGGGGCGAGCTACTGGGAGGGATCCTGTTGGGACAAATTGGATTGGAGTAATCGCCCCAGAGGCAGATAGATGGCATCCTCAAAGACCGCCTTTGACATCGGTCCAGATGCCCCATTCTTCCTTTGCCTAAAGCACTGGGCATCACGCCTGTTTGGCGAGCCCACAACCCTTCTCCGTGTGCTTATACCTTGTATTCGGCAGCACATGGCTCTTATTCTCACGTCAATTATTTCTTGGTCCCCATCAACAGTTTACACCGGGTAATAGATATTGCGGAACTCCTTAAGGGACTTTCGGATCTCTCCCAAGTGAAGTTGGGTCTTCGGGTGGGTCATCGGCGCCCGGCATTCTGATGACGCCTATCTCCATGGCATCTTCACAGCCTTGATTATAGCAAACACATGGCAGATTGCATAGACGGATATTTTGCAAATAATATAGGCAGAATTAGGTCCCCTTAGACTTTATGGGAGGTCCTGAAGCCCATGCTTCAGGGGATGGATATTAGCTATTGTGCCCTGAAGCGCCAATGCAGACTGTGGGACATAGTTGACAGAGCCGGACCTGCGCAGTCACCAACCCGATGGCCAGCGAGCGTATAGACAACTCGGCATAGTAAAACAGCAGTACCATCAGGCCCTGATGGGTGAGGCGCAGTTGGCCTCTTTGAGCCGCATTTATCAATAAGGAGACAAATGAAATCAATTACTTCATAGATTATGCCAGGGTACCCCTATTGCCACCCCCCCTCCATTCCCCTAATTAAGAGCAAGTCAGGTACGTTACTCACAAATCCATGAGACATAGCGAGTACCTTCACTTAACATTTCAAAGGTGTGAGAAGTTGGCCTGATGTGCAGTGTTCACTATTCTAGTGATCACTATATATCAGTCCAAACAACCCTTATTGATGATTGGTTGTAAGTCAACCTTATAGACCAGCTATCCTAGTAGCATGGATACGAGCAGTCTAAGGCTAAGACTCTAGAGGGCGTGTTAAGCCAGCTGTTTTACCATCACATTACCCCTTGAACACCCAGTGAAAGGACACCACACAAGTGTTATGAAAATAAACAGTGTATTTATTAGAATCACAACAACCCTGTACTCTTTATGAGGACAGGGTGCTAGGCACACAACAAAACTCTTACGAAAATACTTAAGTTAGCACGTTATACACAGATGCCCGAGGGGCACGAAAAACCATATACTTAAAAAGTGGAATGCGAAATTACTAGCAGGTAAGTACAGTACTAATAGGCTTTGGACTCGCTAGGACTTGACTATAGAATCGTTAGATTACTTCTAGGAGGCCTAGGGGACTCGGGTGCAGAGTGTGCACTCTCACGCGGGATGCGGGACAAAGTCTATGGGAGCTAGTAAAGGCAAAGTTAGTGTTCACGGGCGAACCCGACCTGGTAGGAAGAAAACGACAGTGGATCCTGACCCTAGGATAGTGAGGCTATGCTGGGACACCGAAGTGCCGAAGTTACCTAACCCAGGGGCTGCAGCTGCATAGGTCTGAAAAGACGTCGGGGATCTCGTTGCCGGACTAGGAGCCTGGAAGAAGGAAGTTGCTGGCAGGCGACCAGTGAAGGAAAGTTCGATGGATCCAAGCCTGGATCAAGGAAGAAGAAAACCTGAAAGCAGAGGGGACCAAGTTCTTGAATCACTAGCCAGTGATTAAGTGGGCACCAGGATGGCACCGGGCGAAGTCACCGCAGTCAGGTGAGTGGGCGCTGCTGGGCTCTGCAGTCTCTCGGACCAGGAGGCGTTGTCGGCGACCAGGATGGAGGTGCGAGCTGTCCCACGAAGGTTCTTGCTGTCGACGTCGCTGGACCCAGGATTGGGCAACAAGTCTTGGCAAATGCAAGGCCCACGCGGTGGACCTAAAATGGCGTCTTAGCCGGACCAGGAGGGTCCAGGGTACTTCTCCGATGGAGGGAAGCAAGGGCCAGTCTGGAGCAACCAGACTAGCAGCAGTGATGTCGTCGGGCGTCGTACAGAAGGCCACAAGCCAGCGGGCTAGTAGCCAAACAACGCGGTGAGCAGCAAAAAGCAGAAGGGCCCCACGCAGATCGTGGAGATGCTGGGAGGCTGCACTTCGGTGCTGGAGCTGCTCAGGGTCGGGGCTTCTCGGACCCCAAAGCACTCACCAGGAGATTACTCGGCGGGCTTGCTGGAAAGAAGTCGTGCAGTCTTGAAGATGGCCGGTCCCTCGAGGTCTCGTCACACCCACGAATCTCAGCGTGACTGATGATGCAGGTAGAGGTCAGAGGTGCCAGGGAAGCCGGTTCTCGTCGAGCTGGGCAGTCTTGATCCGGAGGAGAGACTTACAGCAGACCGCAGTGTTCTTAAGATGGTGCCTGCGGATGCAGGGTGACTACTCCTTAGTCACAAGGGAGAAATCTTAGGAAGAAGTCTTGAGTTCCTTTCGTGGAAAGTAGTTTCAGGATTCAAAGATGATCTGATTTGGAAGGGGGCCAGTTCCTACCTTTATCCTGTAAAAAGGGGCTGGCACGCGACTAAGTCCTGCCCTAGGGGTGGGACTAGGAGGGGGGTGGTTACACCCACTTCCTTGGCGGGCTTTTCCCCAGCACAGGGTCTGGAGTGACCCTGGAACTGGTTCCAGCCAGCCTATGCACAGTGAGCACCAGGGTGCCACGTGCAGTCACCTTCCTCTAAAGCCCTGCCTACCTACAATACACAAAACCCTGTCTGGGACGGTGCTGGCACCGCCCCTGGCAGGAAACCCTTTGTCCTTATCTCCTGCTCTGGGAGGACTCCCAGCAGCAGGAGGGCAGACTTGTGTCTCGGTGGCAGCATCCATTTTGTGGAGCTGAGGCTCTGTTTGACTTTAACCGGGGTTAGGGGTTACATACATGTCGTGTCCCTCTAGAAGGGTGGAATGCTAACCCCGTCGCCAGAATTGGCGAGGGGTTAGTATTCCAATTCGTATGACACCTTACTCGACATGTTTTGATAAAGCGATACCAGAGTTGGCATATAACCGCGAGGATTATAATGCACTTAAGAGTATATGGTATGCGATATCATGGAAACGGCTAAGGGATAGATCCCGAAAGCCGCAGACAGGCTCAGCTCATGCCAGAGCACCATCTCACACGATTCCAAGCACTCTGCCTTCAGGATTGTTAAGGCCTGCCATAGGAGTGACTGATAGGAGATCTGTGTGTCCATTTTAGGGTTAGATATAGGTATACTATATCTAAAGCAAAGGGTGAGTACACCACCTTGCCCCAGCTGTCAAGCAGCCAGTTGTGTCAGATTTGGATGGCCAGCCAGGGGTGGCATAATACATGCTGCAGCCCCTGGTAGGCCCTGGGTACACCTATGCCCTGGGTACCTAAGGTACACTGTACAGGGACTGATAAGGTGGCTCAGTATCCAATTTAGATATGTACCTAAGGTACATGGAATCCATTTTACAGAGAGAGCAGTGGGCCTGAGGTCCTGAACAGCAGGGCCTCAGGTCAACTAAGTCAGAAAACCAGCAAAACACCAGGCAAAAAGTTGGGGGCAACCATAGTCAGGGATCTACCTTCCTACAAAAGGGGTCTGTGCCAATAATGAGGTAGACTCAGAGACACAGGTAGAAGAGTTTGTACAGGCGTTCCCACTTCAGACCCTGTCCCCAGCAGCCCATGACTCTCTGGACGCTAAGCTCGCAGGGGAGGAACGTATTGCAACTGTGGCTTATACAAACTCGGACAAAGCTCCTGGGCCAAACAGCTTCTCCAGCTAATTTTTCAAAATATATATGCCTAAGCTTCAAACTTATCTCTAGGATGCTTTCTTGTCCGCAACGGCCACAGTAGTTATGCCACTGGATTGGCACCACGCAGAGATCGTGGTCTTCCCCAAACCAGTGCGCCCGGCAGACGACCACACATCGTAACGTCAATTTCCCACTTAAACCTAGAGTTTAAGATATTAGCTGAAGTTCTGGAAAATAGACTAATTATCCACATTACGGATTTGAGCCACACCGACCAGTCCCGGTGATAAAGAGGAAATTCAAGCCCCTTTTGGGTGTGGTCACGTCAACAGGTGAGTCACAAGCCACCGGCACAACACTTCACTGAGAGACAAGGAACAATGAGATGAGATGACGAAAAACTCATGTTGAAGTGGCACGTTTATTATTAATAATTCACAAGTGGACCAATAACTGCATATCTTTTAGCAAAACAATAAATGCACATCATTTCATACTACTAAGTAAAAAGCCATTTAAGAAATCCCGACTTCAATCTGTCAGGAGTAAATGCTGGATGTCAAAAGCTCAAAATGTTGCATGGCAAGCTGAAATAATAATAAGTAACTTTAAAAAAAGGCATAAAGAAAAACTGCTAGAGATCCAAAGACATAGAGTACATTTGTTACAAAATTATAGTGCCTAGAATCAAGCCTTTTTGATGAGAACTAAAAGGCAAGCTGGAGTGAGGATCCGTTAAAATTCACGTTTAAATCAGCTAGAGACTCAGAAAGACACAGAATACATTCTATAACAATATAGAGAACTTGAAACAAGCCTTCCTGAAGAGAATTATTCATGCAGGTTAAACATTTTAAAGAAACCCAGAATGCGAGGGGCCAGGATTGTTAAAAAAGGCACAATTGAGATTAATTAAGGAATGAAAAACACATTTCTATAGTAATTCAATGCCAGGAGGCACCTAACTGGGGTGACTCACCAAGCTGGATCTAATTATTTAAAGAAACCTTAAATGCAAGGAATTGGGTGCGGATAAAAAATACCAAGTAAGGTCAGAGATCTAAAAGTCAAAGATATTATCTAGCTTGGGAGGGCATCACCTTAGCGAGTAGGCTTGACAGTCTCAAATCAGATAAACGGTCGACCGGAGAATCTCACGCATGTGGAGATCACACCAGGAGAGTTCTGACTTCAAATTTGACGGTTGGGTCTGATATACTTTGGAAATGCAGAACCATGGTTCTGTTCTGACGCCTTTGCTGACGCATTTTAGGTGAAGGTGGATGACCTCATGTCCAAGAACACGGAACTGGTCAAATGGGTTAATCGGGTGGTTGGCCATGTTTTGACCTCAAGATATAAATAAACGGCCATGGTTAACCACAGAATATAAACAAACGGTCATGTTTGACCACAAGATATAAAGAAATAATCATCTGATCACGAACATCTCTCTAAAAAGTATATGTGAGAGTGGAGCTTGGGACATTTGCTAATCATCACAAGAAATTGTGGTTTTTATTTGAGCAAGCTATCTTTCAAAACAATGTACCAAGATGTACCATCTGTACCAGCTGATTCTGTGTACTTGCGTGTGAGGGGTGTCTCGCAATGGTGCTTGTGAAAGGCTACTGTACTTTCCAGGGTTGCTTAAGTTATCTCGCTGTGTTCAGCACATCAGAAATGCACGTTTTAAAAATGATTTAGGCCCAGTGGATTTTGTTATCATAAGGCGGTAGCCTTGGCCTTTGGCTTGGGCTTATACACCCGGGATTCAGGGGATCTGTGGGATTCCATTTGCTGATTATACATAGCAAAACTTGTGGGATTTTAAGCATATTTTCAGATTTTCTCTAGCAGGGCCCACATCAGGCCTTCATCCTACCAAAGTCGATAAAAATGCCCTTTCTGGTGATGAAATGGTAGAATGTGACCCTCTATCACCGGCTCACGTCACGCCGGGTGACCAGCCACAATATACGGAGAGTGTATAAAGCTCTGGCCGAAAGGCTGAAGGAGCCGGCGATACTCTTCCTTGCCGACATAGATAAGGCATTTGATTCCATGAGCTGGATGTATCTATTTCTGCTCTTTCAACCCCTCAGTTTTGGCCCACGGTTCCTCTCATATCTCCGGCTGCTATATACAGACTTGACGGCGTCAGTGTGGGTGGTGGAGGCTCAGTTGGATACTTTCCCTATACAATGGGGAACGCGGCAGGTTTTCCCCCAGCCCCCCTGTTGTTTGCTCTTGCTATGGAGCCACTAGAGGTCTGGGTGAGAATTGATGCGCAGGTGCGGGACTTTGAGTGGGGAAATGGGCGGTCGGACAGGATTGCACTATATGCCTATGAAGTTCTCCCAGACACAACGGAACCTCAGCTGTTGCAGATAATGTGCATTTTTGGGGAAACATCAAGCCTCTTCCTTAACACATCAACATCCACTGTATATATGGTCGATTCTGGTCCACGTAGACTTGGATGTGAATCGGAGTGCAGGTGGCCACTGAGGGGATCAAATACTTAGCCGTACATATAGTCCTGGTGGAGACATTTGCATGGAGTGCTAGTATAAAACCAGTATTCAATGGCCCGAAGGAAGGTATAAAGTCAGTTCTCCCTCTGTCCTTGACAGGATGGTCGACGATATTCAAAATGGCCTCCTTAGCCAGATTCCTTCACCAACTACAAAACTTCCCATTTGACATTCCGTGACAGAGGTTTCGTAAACTAAACTCCATCCTAAAGGCCTTTCTTTGGGACGGGGGTGCTCCCTGCATGGCCCTTAGTAAATGTTTCCAATCTACAAACTGTGGGGGCATTGCAGCAGCCGATGTTGAGTCATCTTATATAGCAACCCATCTCCCAGATCATAAATGACTGGTGTTACGACACACAGGGAGACCTTACATACGAGCTCGATAAAAAGGTGATGTACGCAACTCCGCTGCAAGCTTATCTGTATGGAGAGGGGAAAAGCACTCCCCCAGCAACAAAAGATGTCCTAAACTTGTGGCGGTCAAACCCTAGACGGACGAAGTGGTCGGGCAGAGAGACAGAGCAGATGCCATTATGGTGCGGAGTCCTACGCCCACAGGTGGCCGCGCTGACAGGATTCTGGAAATAGGATCTTATTGGGATCTCCACCTTAGGGGATGCCATGCAAGGCTCAGTCCTTACATCTTATCAGACACTCCAGACAATCCCAGCTTGATCACAGTCAATTCCACAAGTTCCTCCAACTCTACCATGCACTAACCCCTACATAAAACCATTATTGGACCTTCCAGAATGTACTCCTTTAGTGGGTAAACTTATCATGGGAGACCTGGGTGACCATGAAATTGTCAAGATCTACCAGACCCTCATTTCTAATCAACCAGATAGATCTGGAGCCCTACGCGCAGCATGGGAGGCCGACGCGGGTGACTCGGAGAATGAAGATAGGACAGGGATCCCGGGACCCCCAAGAGGAGCGGCCATAGCAACATGGCTCTAGCTGATTAAATGTGCTGGACTCTGGTAGAGAGAGAAGTGAGGAGGGTGTGTCTTCTGCACTTGGCTAGTGAGAGAAAGTGGGGCTGGGGTGACACCTGGACTCAGGTAACAGGAGGAGGGGTGCAGTGTCTGCAGACAGTGGCTGGGGGGAGGGGGTGGTGTGTTCTGGACTCTGGTGGAGAGAGAAGAGAGGAGGTAGTGTCTTCTGGACTGGGCTAGGGGGCGGAGCTTGCAAAGCAGAGTCGAACAGCCTGTGTATACATTTACTTAAAAAAAAATCTTCTGCAAAATACCTGGCAAATTGGACAAATGTGACAGTAAACCTGTTCTAGATTACTTAATTGATCACAAAGAGGCAGCATTTTAAAATGTTTTACAGACACCTGCTGCAGGGAACCTCGTGTGCCCACTAAGGGAAGGGGACTATAACAGCAGGAAGATAGCTCTGGTGGTTAATGCAGTTCTGGGAGACTTCTGTGTTTTGTGCAATCACCGTTTTGACTCATAAAGCAGCATAGAGGGTTAATATTCATGCTGCAAATCACATCTTGCTACAAACAGATCAAAGATCTGTATTTTATGCAAAGTGGGAAGTGGACTGCTGTTTTTAACACTGAGATCGTTTTCTTACTTTCAGTTCTTAAATTGCAAGCCTTCTGATATAGCACAGTGATCTATTTCCTGGCTTCAAGGAGCTGCATGCAAACTGTGAGTCATTTAGACTACTATTGTTATCCCTCAATCTGTTGTTATTTTAAGATTCCAAAGAAGGGTTCCTTTGAGTAGTAAGAGCTTTGTTATTACAGCCATCCCTAATCACTGTGTTACGCTTTACATCCTGGCTTTTTGTCTCACCTGACCATTTACTCTTAACATATAAAGTCTCCGTACGTATGACGGTATTTCTAAACGTTCAATCAATCAATCAATCAATCACAAAAATGTGTAGAGCGCGCTACTCACCCGCAAGGGTCTCAAGGCGCTGAGGGGGGGGGAGGCACTACTGCTCGAACAGCCAGGTCTTGAGTTGTTTCCTGAAGGAGAGGTGATCCAGAGTCAGCCGTAGGTGAGTGGGGAGGGAGTTCCATGTCTTGGCCGCCAGGTAGGAGAAGGATCTTCCTCCGACGGTGGATTTGCGAATTCGTGGGATGGAGGCGAGGGCGAGGCTAGTGGATCGGAGCTGGCGGGTGGGTGTGTAGAATGTGAGACGGTTGTTGAGGTATTTCGGGCCCATGTCGTGGAGAGCCTTGTGTACGTGGGTGAGGAGTCTGAACGTGATCCTCTTGCTGACGGGGAGCCAGTGCAGGTCTCTCAGATGGGCAGAGATGTGGCTGTGTCGGGGGATGTCCAGGATGAGTCGTGCCGTGGCGTTCTGTATGCGCTGGAGTCTTTTCTGGAGTTTGGCTGTGGTTCCAGTGTAGAGGGTGTTCCCTTAGTCCAGACGGCTGGTGACGAGGGCCTGGGTGATCGTCTTCCTGGTTTCGGTGGGGATCCATCGGAAGATCTTTTGGAGCATGCGCAGGGTGTTGAAGCAGGAGGACGAGACGGCGTTGACTTGCTTGGTCATCGTGAGGGAGGAGTCCAGGATGAAGCCCAGGTTGCGTGCATGGTCCGTTGGCTTGGGTGCGGTGCCCAGGGCAGGGGGCCACCAGGAGTCATTCCAGGCAGAAGGGGATGGTCCGAGGATGAGGACTTCCATCTTGTCTGAGTTCAGTTTCAGATGGCTGATCTTCATCCATTCCGCGACGTCTTTCATTCCTTCCTGGAGGCTGGCTTTGGCGGTGGCGGGGTCGTTGGTGAGGGAGAGGATCAGCTGGGTGTCGTCAGCGTAGGAGATGATGTTGAGGTTGTGTTGGCGTGCGATGGCTGCGAGAGGGCTCATATAGACGTTGAAGAGGGTGGGGCTGAGTGAGGATCCTTGTGGAGCGCCGCAGATAACTTCGGTGGCCGCGGATCGGAACGGGGGGAGGCGGACTCTCTGGGTTCTTCCGGCGAGGAACGAGATGATCCACTCCAGGGCCGCTCCTTTGATTCCGGTGTTGCTGAGTCGCTGTGTCAGGGTGCGGTGGCATACGGTGTCGAAGGCTGCTGAAAGGTCTAGGAGGATGAGGGCAGCAGTTTCCCCGTTGTCGAGCAGGGATCTGATGTCGTCGGTGGCTGCAATGAGGGCGGTCTCGGTGCTGTGGTTTGCTCGGAAACCGGACTGTGAGCGGTCGAGGGATCCGTTGGTCTCGAGGAAGGCGGAGAGTTGTCTGTTGACGGTCTTCTCGATGACTTTAGCAGGAAATGGGAGGAGCGAGATGGGGCGGAAGTTCTTGAGGTCCGTGGGGTACGCGGTGGGTTTCTTCAGGAGGGCGCTCAGCTCAGCATGTTTCCAGCTCTCCAGGAAGGTGGCAGATGCGAAGGAGCTGTTGATGATGTTCCGGAGCTGGGATGCGATGATGGAGTCTGCCTTGTTGAAGATGTGGTGTGGGCAGGGGTCGGTAGGGGAGCCGGGGTGGATGGTGTTCATCAGGCGGGTGGTGTCTTCAGTGCTGACAGGGGTCCAGGTGCAGAGGGTGGTGGTGGGCGGCGTTGGTTCAGTGGTTGGGTGCGTGGTCAGTGCGCCGAAGCTGTTGTGTATGTCGGCGATCTTACGGTGAAAGAACGAGGCGAGTGAGTCGCAGAGGTCTTGCGAGGGTGTGATGTCGTTGGTGCTGGCGCTGGGGTTGGAGAGCTCTTTAACGATGCTGAAGAGTTCCTCTTCAGGGCTAGTAGATAGCTTCAGGCATCCACGGTTAGATGCGGGATTTGAGCGAGGTTGATGGCGTATCCTGATGAGAAATTGGCGAGTCCCTCCTCCGTAGGTTCCCGGTCGCCGTGTTCCATGGTCCGTCCATGGAACACGGCGACCGGGAACCTACGGAGGAGGGACTCCGGCTATCAGCCTAAAACTACCCACGAAGATTCACATACCAAGAATCCACCTTGTAAACCCCACAGTCGAGTCCCCTCCCGGTACGGCTATTCATGCACACGTGCATAGTCTCCTTTTGAATTCAGACGTGCAACATTTGTGTGTTTACATTTTACCTTACTGGTGCAAGATACACTTGTCAACCCGGAACCAGGGTCTTGATCGATTAGACATATTGGCAGACTCGCCAATTTCTCATCAGGATACGCCATCAACCTCGCTCAAATCCCGCATCTAACCGTGGATGCCTGAAGCTATCTACTAGCCCTGAAGAGTCGTGTTGACTCCACTTTAACGCGATGAAACACGTGTCGGCTGAGCTTGGATCCAATTAAACATCATTTGAAAAAGAACTTGAACACAGAGATCTGCTGCTTTCTTTCATCTGTATTGCTACTGTTTTTCTTTTTCCTATTTTACACTGTCTTTGTGGCTGCGAGAGCTTTGCTGTTTTACAGTGCGGACTGATGAAGTCTGCGATGGCTTCGCTGAATTGTGTGCGTGGTCCCGGTGGTCTGTAGATGAGGGTTCCTCTGAGGGTGGTCTTGGGGTCGGTGTGTATCTGGAAGTGAAGGTGCTCGGCGGCGGTGAGGGTGTCTTCGAAGTTGGTCGTGATGCGGATGGTGTTTCTGTGGACGATGGCGATGCCTCCTCCGGTTTGGTTGACGCGGTCTCTCCGGGTGATCTTGTAGCACTCCGTGATGGCTATGGCGATGTCGGGGGCTGAGGAGGCGTTCATCCAGGTTTCCGTGAGGAAGGCGACGTCTGGTTATGTTGTGTCGAGGAGGTTCCAGAGTTCGACGGCGTGCCTGTGGACGGAGCGAGTGTTGAGCAGGATGCACTTGAGGTGGTTGTTGCTGGTGCTCGGCTTGGCGGGTGCGGAGTAGGTTCGGAGGCAGGTGAATTTGCAGGCTTTCTTGCACATTGATTTACACACTTGTATGATTTATTGTGTCTCTGTGTTTACCCAAACACACAGATACATCTAGCAATTTTACAGTACATGCACACCTCTTACACAGGGGAGGTTGAACAAAGTAAAAAACCTGCCTCAGTCAAAGTTTCTTTAAAGTACCTTTGAAGTGATAAGCTGTGCAAGGTTGGTTCCTTCCATTGCATGGACATCTATTCGTTAGCCTGCAGGTAGCTCCCAGCCAAGATGACGCTTAAAGAATAAATAGGCTGCCAGCGCTTTTAATCAGGCTTTGTTTTTAAGCCCAGCTGGAAGTAAACATAAGAATGGTGTAGGAGAGTAGGGTCTGCTATCCTATGGTCACCCCAAATTTTTGCTTTTTGCTTCACTGGTTTTCGACTACTGAGGCTGTGGGCCTGCTGATCAGACCCCCAGCCTGCTGTTCTCTCACTAAATTAATGACACATGTGCTATAGGCACATACCAATTGGAAATGGACTCCTTGTCAGCCCCTGTAGAATGCACTATAGGTGCACAGGGCACAGGAGCCACTGAGGCCTACCAGGGGCTGCAGCATATCTTTTGCCACCCCTGGCTGGTTCTTAAATTGACACAACTGGCTGATCACTCAGCTGGGGTAAGGTGGTGTACACACCCCTTGCTTAGATATAGTATACCTATGTCTAAACCTATATCTGGACACATGTAAACCTGTGAGCCACTCCTATAGTCAGGCCTCACCAATCCTGGAGGCTGGGTGCATGGTTTTATGTGAGATGGAGCTCTAGCATGAGCTGAGCCTGTCTGCAGCCGTCGGGAACAAATCCCTAAGCTGTTTCAGGATAATGCCATACCATATACTATTAAGTGCCTTATAATCCTCGCGGTTATTTAGCAACTTTGGTTTGGCTTTATCAAAACATGTCGTGTAAGGTGTTATACGCTTTGGAATACCATCCCCTCGCCAGTTCTGGCGACGGGGATGGCATTCCACCCCTCTAGAGGGGTAAGACATGTTACTTCACTTTAATGCGGTTGATTTCTCCAAAGGCCTTAAGATCCACAAAATGGATGCCTCTGCCACAGACAAATGTCTGGACCCCTGGAGCTGACCGAAACTCAGTCAAGGGGGTCCTGGACAAAGGGTTTCCTGTCACAGGAGGGTGTCACCGCCCTCCAGACAGGAGATAGTGTATTGTAGCAGGGAGGTTTGAAAGAAACCAGACACTGCCTGGGGCGCAAAAGGCTGCCCCTTGCATAATCCGGCCAAACCGGTTCTGGGGCCCTCCAGCCCTCGTGCCAGGGCGGCCTGGATCAAAGGAAGGGGGTGTATCCACCCACTTCCTGGGTCCCACCCATAGGAGGGGACCTAGCAGGTAATCACGCCCACCAGATTCGAATAAGAGTGGGAGCAGTGCCAATGCACATCAGATTTCCTGGAAGAAACATTTGAAACGATATTCTGGACCCTTCGCCCTCCATCTCAACGTGGAAGCCCGAAGAATCTCCCTTGTGGTCAAGGAGTGACCACCCTGCAGCAGCAGGCACCATCCAGCCCTCGATGTCTACTTAGTTGCAGTTCCCGCCGGAACTCGAGCGACTGAGATCGACGAGATCAAGCCTGCCCAGCTTCTAACAGCCCGATCCACAGTCCCTGCAAAGCTGAGACCCGTGGAGGCGACCGGAAGCGTGGGGCACGCCATCTTGAAGTGACCACGAGACGCTGACCGTGCAGCCCACGAGTGACCCTCGAAGCTGTACACCGGGGTTTGAGAAGCCCCCACCCTGAGCTACTCCTGAGCCGAAGTTCAGCCCTCCACACTCGACGAGTGCTGCGTGGGGCCCTTTGGCACGATTTGGCTCAACGCGTTGGCCCGGTCACTTGCCAGCTGGCTTGTGGTCCCTGTGCCGACGAACTACCTAAGAAGACTTGTGATTCTGGTTGCTCCAGATCCACACCAGCTCCCCTGAAAAGGAGCCCCGACTCTGACCTTCCTGGTCCGAGTGAGAAGCAATCTTCCGATCCTGCGTGGATTGCTCTTACCAAGGCTTGTTTGCTCCAAACTTGAAGCCGACTGCACCGACGGTGAGAGCCTGCGTGGGACAGATCGTGACCTGCTCCTGGACGTCGCAGATGCCCCAGAGCCCACGTGACAGCGGAGAGAAGCTCCTCGACGACCACCTGATTGCGCCCGACATTGCCTGGTTCCGTCCTGGTTCCACCCTGGTCACTGCTGAGTGACCCAGACTCTGTCCCCTCTGCTTTCAGGTACCCTTCGACTTGAGTCCACCCTTGGACTCCACCGGACACTTCATCTTCAACCCGCCTGCAGCCCTTTCAGCTTCAAGCACCAAGAGCCTGCGTGTCAAAACCCGACGCCACTTCGACCCTGTGCACCCACTTCCTGTGGGTGAGGTAACTTTGCTCCGCCAGTGTTCCCACACTGGTGCACACCTCTAGGGTCTGTGTGTTAAGTTTTGTTCCTCTAGGTTCAGCGGAAGTGTCCTTAAACTTTAACTCTTTGACTTTTACGCACCATTGGTTAACATTGGTGCATGCGTGCGCTTTCCGCACATCTCCCGAATCCCGAGGGCCATTCCCGACTTCAGCATTGCTTGTCCTGACTGCTCCCAGCGATTCCCTAGGCCCTAGGCCTAACCACTGCTCGAGTGGCATCTCTTATACCACTTGTTTAGTATATGGTTTGAGTGGCCACCCGCCCTCATCCATAATTGTGCAACTTGTATGTTTAAACAGTGCTTTTTGATTTAACGCTTGTGCCCCTTTATTCATAAAGAATACTGGGGATTGTTTTTAGTAATAAACACATATATTTTTATAATATATACTTGTGTGGTGTCCTTTCATTTGGTATTACAGGATTGTATGTGGTAAAACAGCTCGCTTAACACGACCTCTTAAGTTAAGCCTTTAGGCTGCTTAGTCCATGCTACCCCTAGGATAGCTTGTCTAATAAGGTTGACTTACAACCAGACACCATAAGGGATTGTTTGGTCAGGTAGTAGGTGGTTCCAGAATTGGAAACATCCCCTACCAGGCCAACTTCTCACATTGGTGAGCAGCGGTGCGGATTTGAGCTTGCTGTTGTTTTACCATTGCAATCTTTATATCAAATTGAAAGATCACATCAAGTACCTCTAGGTACATATAAAATCAAAAGCTTAGCATATTAAGTTCTACTGAACTTAGTAGTTGTAGGTTGAAGGGAGTAGCACACCCCTGACTACAACTCACTAGCAAGGTCCAGTAGGAAAACACTTAGTGTAGGTAAGTGCACCACTTACACCTCACTAGTAACCATGTCTGACACAGGAAAGGCCTCAGGGTCTAGTCCTGTGACAGTTGACCCTACCCAGGCAACTTTTGGATATGACAAACTAACCCGCAGAGACTTGATTGCCTTGTGCAAAGCAAGAGGGTTAAAAAGGGGCAGAAGCCCCACCTGCCTAATCCTGGTAGAAATCCTAGAACAGGATGACTTAGAGAAGGCAAAAGCAGCTTCCCTAGACACAGGAACTGGAGGGAACCCCCCTGCAGTTGATCCCCCTGAAGAGGAGGATGATGATGACTTGGATGAGGACTCAGAGGTTGAGGACTTAGAAGTACAGGATCAGGGTAGCCAGGTCCCAGTTGGTAGGCTTAGCCAGGCCAACTTGGACCTACTGGGGAATGGAGAGGGCCAGCACCTCCCCAGAACCCAACATGTTATTCTCCCAGGCAACAGAAGAGTGAGATCCCCCTCAGGGGACTCTCATATTTCTAGTGCCTCCAGAGAATCACAGAGAGGCATGAATGCTTCTCAAAAGCTAGAGCATAGGGCCAGAATGAGGGCTGTCAAACTCCAGATAGAGAGGGAGGAGGTAGCCTTGGCTCAAGCTAGACTTGCCTTGGCAAGAGAGCAGAAATTAAGTGGCTTAGATGTCACTGGTGGCAGCAATTTTCCAAGAGAAAAAGACAGGGCCTATGATAATAGAAACCTGACCAAAATTGTGCCCCCCTTTAAAGAAGGGGATGACATCCACAAATGGATGACTGCTCTTGAGAGAGCCTGCATGGTACAGCAGGTTCCTGAGAATCAGTGGGCTGCAATTTTGTGGTACTCCTTTTCTGAGAAGGGAGGGACAGGCTCCTCACAGTTAGACCTGAGGATGCCAAAAACTACTCTGTTTTGAAGAGTGCTCTCATTGAAGGGTATGGCCTAACCACTGAGCAATACAGGTTGTTGTTCAGAGACACCCAGAAAGCACAGACTCAAGACTGGACTGATTTTGTGGAGTGTGCCACTAAGGCTTTGGAGGGTTGGTTGCAGGGAAGTAAAGTTTCAGACTATACAGGATTGTACAATCTTATGATGAGAGAACAGATCCTTAATAACTGTACAAACCAGCTGTTGCATCAATACCTTATTGACTCTGATCTGACCTCTCCCCAAGAATTGGGAAAGAAGGCAGACAAATGGGTCAGAACAAGGATTAAGCAGAAACCCCAGAACCAAGGTGGTGACCAGAAGAAAACAGACCAGAAGGGTGGTAATCAGAATCAGAAAGATAAAGAAAAAGACCAGAAGTCTTCAGGCCCCCAAACTAATAGTAAGGAGGGTGGTTCCCAAAATGGTAACAAGAAGAAGAAGAACAAAGGTCCAAAGACACCTTGGTGTAATACCTGCAAATCAGTTTCACACTGGGGCAGTGAGTGCACCAAGGCAAATCCAGTTCCCACCACTACAGCTCCTAAAGCAACTGCAACCCCAAGTACAGTAAGCAGTGGTGGAACACAGTCC
This sequence comes from Lissotriton helveticus, assembly GCF_964261635.1. Classification (NCBI taxonomy): domain Eukaryota; kingdom Metazoa; phylum Chordata; class Amphibia; order Caudata; family Salamandridae; genus Lissotriton; species Lissotriton helveticus. Next base: position 96,539,237 of record NC_136064.1, on the reverse strand, counting down.
AAGGGTGTAGCTGGGTTGACCCTGGGTGTTGAAGTAGGATCTGGCCTAGTCAGAGTCCCTACACAGGCAGTTCTCCTGTATGATGTGGACATTGAGTTACCCACTGCAGTAAGCCCCACTAACCTGGGCAAATACAGGCAGACTCCCTTAATAAATGAGAAACTGGCTCAAGCTTACAGGGACACATGTGCTAGTGTCACCATGGTGACCCCTGGCTTTGTGGACCCTGGACAGATTGTACTAGGAGAGAGCTACCTAGTAACCAATGCAAGCAACTCCACTACCTCCCATAGTGTGGCAGTTGTGAACTTCTCCTGGGGAGGGGTTGATGGCCTAAAGAAAGTTGTGGTGAGTGCAGACCTACCAGTAGACTGTCTGTTAGGCAATGACCTTGAAAGCTCAGCATGGTCAGAAGTGGAGTACAGGACTCATGCAGAAATGCTAGGGATTTCAGAGCATGTCCTTGCCATGACAAGGGCTCAGGCTAAGAAGTGCCTTCCTGAACCAGTGGTGGATCTTGAGACAATAGACCAGCCACAACCCAAGAGAAGGAGCAAGAGAGGAAAGGCCTCGCCTTCCACCTTGCCCCAGGTTGAGGATCAGGTTTCAGAGGAAACTGATTCTGCAGCCCAAGAGGAGACTGTCTCTGAGGAGCTTGAACCTGACCAGGTTGAGTTTCTGGGGACAGGGGGACCCTCAAGGGCAGACCTGAGGCAGGCTCAATTAGATTGCCCTTCCCTTGAACCCCTCAGACAGCAGGCTGCTGCTGAGGCTGCTGGGGATGCCCAAGGTACCCATACTGTGTATTGGGATGAGGGACTCCTTTACTCAGAGGCTAGAGCCCCCAAGCCTGGCATGACCAGGAGGTTGGTGATACCTCTGCAGTTTAGGGGATTCCTCCTTACCTTGGCCCATGATATTCCCCTTGCAGGACACTTAGGCCAGAACAAGACATGGGACAGGCTTGTTCCACACTTTCACTGGCCTCACATGTCAGAGGATGTCAAGGAGTTTTGTCGCTCCTGTGTCACTTGCCAAGCCAGTGGTAAGTCAGGTGGCACAACAAAGGCCCCCCTAATACCACTACCTGTGGTGGGGGTCCCCTTTGAGAGAGTTGGAATTGATATTGTGGGTCCAATGGACCCCCAAACAGCATCTGGGAACAGATTCATACTGGTGGTAGTGGATCATGCCACCAGGTACCCAGAGGCTATTCCCCTAAGGACTACCACAGCACCTGTGGTGGCAAAGGCCCTCATTGCAGTTTTCTCAAGAGTGGGCTTTCCTAAGGAGGTACTATCAGATAGAGGGACGAATTTTATGTCCAGCTATCTAAAAGCAATGTGGAAGGAATGTGGAGTAAACTATAAGTTTACCACCCCATATCATCCACAATGCAATGGGCTTGTGGAGAGATTTAACAAGACCCTAAAAGGCATGATAAAAGGATTACCAGAGAAGCTCAGGCGGAAATGGGACATTCTTTTACCCTGCCTGCTCTTTGCTTACAGAGAGGTCCCACAGAAGGGGGTTGGCTACAGCCCTTTTGAACTTTTGTTTGGCCACCCTGTGAGAGGTCCATTGTGGTTGGTGAAGGAAGGATGGGAGTTACCTCTCAAAAAGCCCAAACTAGACATAGTGGACTATGTACTTGGTCTCCGCTCCAGGATGGCTGAGTACATGGAAAGAGCATCCAAAAACCTGGAGGCCAGCCAAGAACTGCAGAAAGCTTGGCATGACCAAAAGGCTGTGCTGGTAGAGTTCCAACCAGGACAGAAGGTATGGGTACTGGAGCCAGTGGCTCCAGCAGCACTCCAAGACAAATGGAGTGGACCCTATCCTATTATTGAGAAGAAAGGGGAAGTCACCTACTTGGTAGACTTTGGAACACCCAGGAGCCCTCACAGGGTAATCCATGTGAACCGCTTGAAAGCATTTGTGGACAGGGAGGACATGAGCTTGCTCATGGCCACAGATGGGGAACAGGAGGAAGAGAGTGACCCTCTCCCAGACCTGCTTTCTCAGAACCCTGATGATGGTTCAGTTGATGGAGTAGCCTTGGCAGGCAGCCTCACTGACCAACAACAGAGGGACTGCAGACAAGTTTTGCAGGCTCACAGGCAAATGTTTTCACTCACACCCAGCCAAACTGACTGGTGTACCCATGTTGTGGACACTGGTGACAGTCTGCCTGTCAAGAATAAGATCTACAGGCAACCTGATCATGTCAGGGATTGCATCAAGGCTGAGGTGCAAAAGATGTTGGAGCTTGGAGTGATTGAGCCATCAGAGAGCCCATGGGCCAGCCCAGTAGTCCTGGTGCCAAAACCTCATACCCAAGATGGTAAGAGAGAAATGAGGTTTTGCGTGGATTACAGGGGTCTCAATGCTGTCACTAGGACAGATGCTCACCCCATTCCAAGAGCAGATGAGCTCATTGACAGATTGGCTTCTGCCAAGTTTCTGAGCACATTTGATCTGACAGCTGGCTACTGGCAAATCAGACTAGCTGAGGAGTCAAAAGCCAAAACAGCATTCTCTACCCCTAGTGGACATTATCAGTTTGTGGTAATGCCCTTTGGTTTGAAGAATGCACCTGCCACTTTCCAAAGGTTGGTGAACTAAGTCCTTACTGGGTTGGATGACTTTTGTGCAGCTTATCTGGATGATATTGCTGTCTTTAGCTCCACCTGGGAGGATCACCTGATCCACCTGAAGAAAGTTTTGGAGGCCCTGCAAAAGGCAGGCCTAACTATCAAGGCCACAAAGTGCCAGATAGGGCAGAGTAAGGTTGTATACCTGGGCCACCTAGTAGGTGGAGGCCAGGTTCAGCCACTGGAAAGCAAAATCCAGGCCATACAGGACTGGGCTCCTCCAGTTACCCAGACACAAGTCAGAGCCTTCTTGGGCCTGACTGGGTATTACAGAAAGTTTGTGAAAACTATGGGTCTATAGTGACACCATTAAATGACTTGACATCCAAGAAGATGCCAAAAAAGGTTCAGTGGACAGTTAGCTGTCAGAAGGCATTTGAAGACCTGAAGAAGGCCATGTGCTCTGCACCTATCCTAAAGAGTCCTGACTACTCCAAACAGTTCATTGTTCAGACAGATGCTTCTGAGTTGGGGGTGGGAGCTGTACTCTCACAACTTAATCAAGATGGTCAAGACCAGCCAATTGCTTTCATTAGCAGGAGGCTAACCCCAAGAGAAAAACGTTGGTCAGCCATTGAGAGGGAGGCCTTTGCTGTGGTTTGGGCATTAAAGAAGTTGAGGTCCTACTTGTTTGGAACTCACTTCCTGGTGCAAACAGACCATAAGCCCCTCTTATGGCTTAATCAGATGAAGGGTGAAAATCCCAAACTGCTCAGGTGGTCCATTTCCCTACGGGGGATGGACTTTACAGTGGAGCACCGCCCAGGGACTGACCATGGTAATGCAGATGGTCTCTCCAGGTACTTCCACTTAGAACATGAAGACTTATCTGGTCAAGGTTAGTTTAATGTCCCTGCGTTTGGGGGGGGGTTGTGTAGGAGAGTAGGGTCTGCTATCCTATGGTCACCCCAAATTTTTGCTTTTTGCTTCACTGGTTTTCGACTACTGAGGCTGTGGGCCTGCTGATCAGACCCCCAGCCTGCTGTTCTCTCACTAAATTAATGACACATGTGCTATAGGCACATACCAATTGGAAATGGACTCCTTGTCAGCCCCTGTAGAATGCACTATAGGTGCACAGGGCACAGGAGCCACTGAGGCCTACCAGGGGCTGCAGCATATCTTTTGCCACCCCTGGCTGGTTCTTAAATTGACACAACTGGCTGATCACTCAGCTGGGGTAAGGTGGTGTACACACCCCTTGCTTAGATATAGTATACCTATGTCTAAACCTATATCTGGACACATGTAAACCTGTGAGCCACTCCTATAGTCAGGCCTCACCAATCCTGGAGGCTGGGTGCATGGTTTTATGTGAGATGGAGCTCTAGCATGAGCTGAGCCTGTCTGCAGCCGTCGGGAACAAATCCCTAAGCTGTTTCAGGATAATGCCATACCATATACTATTAAGTGCCTTATAATCCTCGCGGTTATTTAGCAACTTTGGTTTGGCTTTATCAAAACATGTCGTGTAAGGTGTCATACGCTTTGGAATACCATCCCCTCGCCAGTTCTGGCGACGGGGATGGCATTCCACCCCTCTAGAGGGGTAAGACATGTTACTTCACTTTAATGCGGTTGATTTCTCCAAAGGCCTTAAGATCCACAAAATGGATGCCTCTGCCACAGACAAATGTCTGGACCCCTGGAGCTGACCGAAACTCAGTCAAGGGGGTCCTGGACAAAGGGTTTCCTGTCACAGGAGGGTGTCACCGCCCTCCAGACAGGAGATAGTGTATTGTAGCAGGGAGGTTTGAAAGAAACCAGACACTGCCTGGGGCGCACAAGGCTGCCCCTTGCATAATCCGGCCAAACCGGTTCTGGGGCCCTCCAGCCCTCGTGCCAGGGCGGCCTGGATCAAAGGAAGGGGGTGTATCCACCCACTTCCTGGGTCCCACCCATAGGAGGGGACCTAGCAGGTAATCACGCCCACCAGATTCGAATAAGAGTGGGAGCAGTGCCAATGCACATCAGATTTCCTGGAAGAAACATTTGAAACGATATTCTGGACCCTTCGCCCTCCATCTCAACGTGGAAGCCCGAAGAATCTCCCTTGTGGTCAAGGAGTGACCACCCTGCAGCAGCAGGCACCATCCAGCCCTCGACGTCTACTTAGTTGCAGTTCCCGCCGGAACTCGAGCGACTGAGATCAACGAGATCAAGCCTGCCCAGCTTCTAACAGCCCGATCCACAGTCCCTGCAAAGCTGAGACCCGTGGAGGCGACCGGAAGCGTGGGGCACGCCATCTTGAAGTGACTACGAGACGCTGACCGTGCAGCCCACGAGTGACCCTCGAAGCTGTACACCGGGGTTTGAGAAGCCCCCACCCTGAGCTACTCCTGAGCCGAAGTTCAGCCCTCCACACTCGACGAGTGCTGCGTGGGGCCCTTTGGCACGATTTGGCTCAACGCGTTGGCCCGGTCACTTGCCAGCTGGCTTGTGGTCCCTGTGCCGACGAACTACCTAAGAAGACTTGTGATTCTGGTTGCTCCAGATCCACACCAGCTCCCCTGAAAAGGAGCCCCGACTCTGACCTTCCTGGTCCGAGTGAGAAGCAATCTTCCGATCCTGCGTGGATTGCTCTTACCAAGGCTTGTTTGCTCCAAACTTGAAGCCGACTGCACCGACGGTGAGAGCCTGCGTGGGACAGATCGTGACCTGCTCCTGGACGTCGCAGATGCCCCAGAGCCCACGTGACAGCGGAGAGAAGCTCCTCGACGACCACCTGATTGCGCCCGACATTGCCTGGTTCCGTCCTGGTTCCACCCTGGTCACTGCTGAGTGACCCAGACTCTGTCCCCTCTGCTTTCAGGTACCCTTCGACTTGAGTCCACCCTTGGACTCCACCGGACACTTCATCTTCAACCCGCCTGCAGCCCTTTCAGCTTCAAGCACCAAGAGCCTGCGTGTCAAAACCCGACGCCACTTCGACCCTGTGCACCCACTTCCTGTGGGTGAGGTAACTTTGCTCCGCCGGTGTTCCCACACTGGTGCACACCTCTAGGGTCTGTGTGTTAAGTTTTGTTCCTCTAGGTTCAGCAGAAGTGTCCTTAAACTTTAACTCTTTGACTTTTACGCACCATTGGTTAACATTGGTGCATGCGTGCGCTTTCCGCACATCTCCCGAATCCCGAGGGCCATTCCCGACTTCAGCATTGCTTGTCCTGACTGCTCCCAGCGATTCCCTAGGCCCTAGGCCTAACCACTGCTCGAGTGGCATCTCTTATACCACTTGTTTAGTATATGGTTTGAGTGGCCACCCGCCCTCATCCATAATTGTGCAACTTGTATGTTTAAACAGTGCTTTTTGATTTAACGCTTGTGCCCCTTTATTCATAAAGAATACTGGGGATTGTTTTTAGTAATAAACACATATATTTTTATAATATATACTTGTGTGGTGTCCTTTCATTTGGTATTACAGGATTGTATGTGGTAAAACAGCTCGCTTAACACGACCTCTTAAGTTAAGCCTTTAGGCTGCTTAGTCCATGCTACCCCTAGGATAGCTTGTCTAATAAGGTTGACTTACAACCAGACACCATAAGGGATTGTTTGGTCAGGTAGTAGGTGGTTCCAGAATTGGAAACATCCCCTACCAGGCCAACTTCTCACAAATGGCCTCTCTGTGCCCACAGCTTGCTGTTCTGAAAAGAATGCAGACTAAGGTCCTCGTCTACAAGAAATGACGCAGCGCCGCGCCACAAGCCATTTAGCAGCGCCATGCTGAATCATTTTCAAAGCACAGGGATGCATCGTATTAACAACAATACAAAGTATTCCTGTACTCTACCCTGCGCTGGCGCAAAATTGGCTGTCATTCGCCAGCACGGGCACCCATGCGTCATTTTGGAAGGGTACCTGTGCAGGAAGCACAAAAGCAATAAATAATGGAATTTTCCTCTTTTTTTATATATGCTGCAGAATGCAGCACGCATCGAAAGAGGAAAAAACAAGGAGAAATCAAAGTATTTCTCCCTATTGCGCCTCCTTGTGCCTCCCCTGGGCAGCCGTAGATTCCGACGCATTCCCAGTTTTACAAAATTTCTTAAATCTGGGAATGCCTCATGTTCCATGGATGTTACGTGGGACACCCACAGCAACAGCCCCTTTCACGCAGAGTAATGCGTAAAAGGGGCCCATATTTACAAGGCCATGAAAAGTCATGCAGGGTGACTCTACGTGGCCTTCTGAATATTTGCAAGCCCATTGCGCCCCCGGTTTGTCACAAAAGTGAACCACAGATGAGGCAATGGACTTGTAAATAGGCTCCTAAGCTCAGTCTGTCCAAGTGTTGGAAAATTACACCAAGACAAATTTAGCACACTTCCCCGACTCAGACGTATCCCCGGCCCGGCTCAGAAATAGCTGCCAGAAAGAAGATCCGGGGGGGATGCCCCTACTTTCCAGCACGGGTGAGGTGGCTCCTCTTTACATTTTTCATTTTTTATTTAATTTCCTTCCCTAGATGTATTTGCCTTTTTCACTATGTTGTTGTTTCTGCAGTGTTTTTCATGAAGCATTACACCTTTGAACTGGGTTGTCTGTAAGTGTCTTTGCAAGCTCAGGTTGTAGGTGGGTGTTTATAACTAGCTATGACTGAGAGCTCTGGAGTTGAGGCTGAAGACGGCCATGAAGGTGTTCAGGCTACATGCCCATCCAGTCCTCGGCTCCTCTGCAGAGAGCTCAGCGCAATAGCACATTATACTTGCAATCGCGACTATGTGTGAAAGTGTGTGAAGGGGAGGCAAAAAGCCACTGAAATATTAACAGGACACACATCAAAGAAAGTGAACTCTGTATAGGTGGTTTGTGTGGAGGGTGGTGAAGGCTGTGCAATGAGGTATGTGCAGAAAACAAGGCTGCAGAAGAGGAAAGGAGTGAGGCGTGCAATTTGCAGAGGGGTGATCGCAGAAGGACGTGTAGAGAATAAGGATGCAAGTGTTTCAGAGAGAGGCTGTAGAGGAAAGTGCTGTGAAGGGGGGAACAGGAGTGACTGAGGCACTCTGAAGACCACTGCCTCATCTATAAACCTCAGCCAAGTTTCAGTCTCATATTTTATTCAGAATTGAAAGGCTTTCAATTCCACTCTTTCTCAACAAAGTAATTGCTATTTAGCTGATGCAGCTAACAAGCACTGGCATAGCCAATACACATTGTTTTAGGCCCATGGCTGGCTGTATTCGTGTAATGTGTCTGCATGCTCACGGAGAGGCACTCAAATGCCAGGCAGGTGGCATGCCGTGTGAGGCACAGTTTTTTGTTTACGTGTTTTAAGCCACGCCCTTAATTAGATTGGCCATGCCTTTTGAAAAGGATTCATAGTTACAATTATTTGGCCACGCCCCTTTTAGAAATTCCCTCCAATTAGCCCCAGCTTAAAACCCTGGATCTGTGTCGAGTAGAGGAGACAGGCTTCAGGAAAGGTGAGACTGGATGGGCCTGGGGGCTTTTCTGCAAGAAATGGCCAGACTGCATTTGCACAGAGACCCTATGGATCTAACGGAACATGTCCCTAAGGGCTGGGAGTCTGGGTGGGCCTGGGGCCTTCTATGCAAGGCTCTTATCGAGGAAAATGGAGGACACACTGAATGGGCCAGGCGCCTTCGGGAAGAACAAACTGCATGGGTCTGTGGCCTCTCTGCACAGAGATGGCAGCCTGCGATGGCCGGGCAGACTGGAAATGTATGGATATAGACAGCGGGATCACTGACAGAATATCGAGCTGCCACAATATCGAGGTAAAAATATAGAGTGACAGAATATCGACTTCCTATCTACAAACGGGTAAGTACAAAAATATTGAATCCTAAATACCGTTGTTAATAATATAGTTTGTTAAAATATCAACGTTTTAAATGTCTTAAAAGTATTATAAACTAAATAAATAATGAATATAATTAAGTAAAACATACTTAACCGCTTCCATGCTCGTGACGGAACCACTCCGTCACGAGCCTCGGTTGAGCTGTGCTCATGACAGAGCGGTTCCGTCATGGCCCGCTCGGCGTGCCTGCGCAGCGCGAATTCCGCGCCTGCGCTGGACGTTCCATCGAGCGGGCGGGGCCATGATGGAACCGCTCCGTCATGAGCACAGCTCAACCGAGGCTCGTGACGGAGCGGTTCCGTCACGAGCATGTGAGCGCTGCTCAGTCCCCCCTCCCCCTAGCGCTGCGGCGGAATTGCCGCCGCAGCGAAGGGGTTAAAAATAATTTTTAAAGATTACAATTAATAAATAATAAATGTAATGTAAAATAACATGCATTTTTATTTTTTTACATATATTAACTTAATAATATTGCAAAATAATTACAATTTTAATTATAAAATATTAAAAACAGAATTTAAATATATATTTATATATATATATATATATCCACAGAGAAACAGCGCTTCTTCTGGAGTGCTGGGACCCAAGAAAGTTGGCGCAGATACTGGCGAAGCAGTCCGGTGAAATCAATCCATCAAAAGAAGCAAAGTTTATCTTGCGCTCTCGGTCAATAAGGCAAAAGAACCGTAATATTGAATTTGCAGTTTATTTACACAACGCGTTTCAGCTCTACAGCCTTGCACACGTGAGCAAGGCTGTAGAGCTGAAACGCGTTGTGTAAATAAACTGCAAATTCAATATTACGGTTCTTTTGCCTCATTGACCGAGAGCGCAAGATAAACTTTGCTTCTTTTGATGGATATATATATGTATATATATATATACATATAAATAAACCTATAATATAAATATAAAAATAAATGATATATTATAAGTTAAAACATTAAAATAAATATTTAAAAAATTGTATATTTTACACTACATTAAATATAACAGTACTGAAAATGTTGCATAGCGTAGGGGATAAAATTACTAATCGCACTCGAAAGAGTGCAACAGTAGGGAAAGTGTTGGATAGCGGGTGGATACAAATTACTATTCCCACTCGAGCGAGTGCAACAGTAGGGAAAATTTTGTATAGCGGGAGGGTAAAAATTACTATTCCCACTCCAGCAAGTTCAACAGTAGGGAAAGTGTTGGATAGCGGGAGGGTAAACCTTTCTATTCTCATTTCAGCGAATGCAACAGTAGGGAAAATGTTGGATAGTGGGTGGGAATAATTTAATATTCCCACTCCACCAAGTGTAACAGTAGGGTAAGTGTTGGATAGCGTAGGAGAATAATTCAGTATGTCCTGCAACATAATTAACATTAATTAACAATTATTTGTTTTTTCAAAATGAATTTACCTCCCACCATTTCCCCTATAAACGTCACCTACAATATTGTAAACTATTAATAAATGTACATATTTAATTAACAATTAATTAACTAATAACAATTAACAATAAAATTAATAAGCATCAATTCTAAATTAATTCACACAATTAACACTATAAAATAACTTTTAATGAATATATAAAAATAATACAAATTACATTAAAATTACATTACTTCCCACCCTACTCCCCTATCAACCCTCAACCCACTCCTAAAAAAAGTACACAATTAACATATTTACAAATTAAATATTAATAGTTGATATCTAATTAATTACTAATTAATGAAGAAAATCACGCAATTAACATAATTACAAATTATTATTAATTGCTATTGATCAATTTATAATTAATTAGTAATAAATTAATTAACTTAATTAACAATATAAATTATTAAATACTACATTATTAATAATAAAATAATGAATTAATTTAAATTTAATTACTTCCACCCTATTCCCCTATAAACCCACAACCCGCTACAGAATTAAATTACGCAAAAATTAATTAGCATAAAATTCATTACTTCATAAAAAATTCAAACATACCTTACAAAAATAATGCATACTTTTAACACATATACTAACATACAAAATAGTTTTAAAAAATCGATATTATTAACAATATTTGAACAAACGATATTACTAACTTTGAAATTATTAAAAACAATATTTCTTACCTGCATGTCAATATTCTTAACCACTATATTTTTGCAAGTCGATATCTTGATATCAAAAACTCGACATTTTGTCCACTCAATATTTTTAATTCGATATGACTAGTTACCGGACAGCCGGGGTCTGCATCTGCAGAAAATGTTCGGACCAGATGGGCCTGGAGGTGTTTATCTTCAAGAGAACCGGCAAACTAGATGGACCTGCAGCAGGTCCAACGCAGGGGAGATGGCAGACTGGGTGGATGAATGAATGAATGAATGAAAGGCTCCTTGTAAAACACACAAGAATCACCTCCCCTGTCAGAGTCTGTCAGAGTGCAGAACAGGGATGCTTAGAAAAGCTGCGTACAGAAATATCCACAGTTCTAGGTGGTTCCGGGGAGTGTATGAAGGCAATTCCAGGCTTTTGTACTCCCTCTTTTCCTCTGTCAAAGTGGGTATCTCAAATTCTAAAAATACACCCTTAAAAAAGATCCCTCCTAATGGTTCACACAACTCCACCAATCCAAGTAGGGAACTCAATGACTGGAGCACACCGAGCTCTATGTCATGACCCTGGGATTAACTTAGAGCAATTAAAAAAAAAATGTATTTACCAATCCAAGATGGTGGATGCAACTTGGGGTAGTAAATAAAAAGCTACATTTTCAAGCGAGCTGAAGGTTGTTTTTTTAGCAAGTGAGTGGCCCAGCAGAAAATGAGCGCTGCAAACAACCTACAAGCAATGTAAAACAAATATTAAAGACCTTGAGGGGTAGACAAGTAATGTAAGTGTGGATGGTGGAAGCCAATAGGGAGTGGTCAGATGGAGGGTGGGGGGGGTTAAATTGACTAAAATAAAGCTGGTTGGGGGAGGAGAGGTAAAATAGGGGAAACTCACCACTGGCGGGAGAGACTAACACTGAGCATGGGCATGTTTGGCAGAGCGAGAAGCGTATGTGGGAGAGAGAGGAAACACATACACTCTCATAAAGTGCTTAGTGGAAAAGAAAAAAATACTTTCCTAAAAGTGAGTAGTGGAAGGATACACGTCAGCCAATCAAAAGGATTGTAAGGAGGATCAGCTCCAGGGGAGGGACAAACACTAGAAGAAGAAGGCAAGTAATCCTATAAGAGGCAAGCACATGAGTGTCCATGACGCCATCCAACGGTCAGCAGTAGGTGGGCTTTAAGCCAGCCGTAAGGTTTTGGTGTGGTCCACAAGAGGCTTCCGCCCATCAAGGTGTCTATAGGTGAAACCTAAGAATAGATGCACTCTTCACGTCCCTCCAAAAACCTGCCAGTGGCATGGGGTTTAATTCAAATAAATTCAAGATTGAAGAGACCTGTTCATCTAAAGCTGCACTCTCTCAATTCTGCGTGTTATAAAATGGAATCATCTTTGTGGCTCTCACCAGCAAATGACACTGTCTACAGGAAACATGTATTTTAATATCTAAGGATGCCTAGCACGGAATTAATGGAGTCGAACAGTTAATTGAAATTTACATCTTTTCGATGAAAACTCATTACTAGGGAATGTGTATTTTTTTCCTTGTAGCACCTAAGCAGTAATCGCTTTTCTGATCTCCAACCGCATAAAGACATCTCAACGAATCTGAATACTGAATGCCTTCAAATAAATTACACCAGTACCAGTTAACTTACGATCCCAGTTTTTTGGACAGAAAAGCATATGTAAACATTCCTTTTCTGATATAAATTCAGATGAGTTTCAGCTTAAGATTCACGCCTCAGACCCAGGCGAAGGTCTACTGGAGTGGGAATAATGAAAATGACATAGTAAAACGTATGTGGTGCAAAATAAGGCACCGGTTTCCATTCTATCTCATTTTATGTGGCTTCTGAAGGCCATCTAACCCAACAAGTAACTAAGTAATACATTGCAGAAACATATTACACATAGGTAAAGGGTGTAAAATGGGGATGTGAAGTAGAAACCGTTTAGAAATTGAATCATGACTATCACATAACATCCTCATGTGCAGGGGTAGGTAATAACATGTTGTTGACAAAGTGTTGCATAAGGAATAGCCCGCTATCCGAAGCAATGTAGGTTGTAGATGATCTTTACACATCGGATGCAAAAGACATTCTACAGGATGTGTGTGTAAGTTATATCCTGTGACCAGAAGTGTGCATTAATCATGGCCTACCTGTCCCTTGTACTGTGATAACCAAAATCAGCTTGGATTTCATTTTAGGGCACCAACTTGTTTAAAAATCTGCTCAAAGCCAATATCTCCCCTTGCACATGAGAGAGAAATGACATTGTATATCTAAGGATAGCTAATTCCAGAGTATAGCTAAGGATTGATAATGGCAGTGGATATCTAGGGATAGCTAATGACACTTGATATCTAAGGATATCTAATTACAGGGGATATCTAAGGATAGCTAATAACAGTGGATAGCAAAGGATACCTAATGACAGAGTATATATAAGGATTGCAAATGACAGTGGATATCTGAGGTTAGCTAATGGCTGAATATCTAAGGATAGCTAATGGTATTGGATATCTAAGGATATATAATGGCAGTTGATATCCAAGCATATCTAATTACAGAGAATATCTAAAGACAGATAATGACAATGGATATCTAAGGATGTCCAATGCCAGAAGATAGCTAAGGATAGCTAATGGCAGAGGATATCTAAGGATATCTAATGAGCTAATGTCAGTCAATATCTAAGGCTATCTAATGACAGTGCTTGTCTAATGAAAGCTAATGACAGTGGACATCTAAGGATATCTAATGACAGTGAATATCTAAGGATAGCTAATAACATATGATATCCAAGGATATCTAATGACAGAGGATATCTAAGGATAGCTAATGACATGATATCTAAGGATATCTAATGACAGTGCATATCTAAGGAAAGCTAATGACAGTGGATATCTAAGGATATCTAATGACAGTGCATATCTAAGGAAAGCTAAGGACATATGATATCTAAGGATATCTAATGACAGTGGATATCTAAGGATAGCTAATGACATGATATCTAAGGATATCTAATGACAGTGGATATCTGAGGATAGCTAATGACAGTGCATATCTTGGGGAGAGGAATTGGCCTAACGGCTAGGGCGCTCGACCTCGGACCTGGGGATATGGGTTCGAGTCTCGGTAACGACGCCAAAAAACCTCCTGTGATTCTGGGCAAATCACGTAATCTCCCCGTGCCTAAAATGAATGTGTGTCCTCATGTAACGTAGCTGGTAATATGTAAAGCGCTCTGATACCTGATTCGGTTCGGGTCTAGTTCGCACTATATAAAACTCTGCAAAAAAAAAAAAAGCTAATGACAGTGGATATCTAGGGATAGCTAATGACACTTGATATCTAAGGTTATCTAATTACAGGGGATATCTAAGGATAGCTAATAACAGTGGATAGCTAAGGATACCTAATGACAGAGTATATATAAGGATTGCAAATGACAGTGGATATCTAAGGTGAGCTAATGACTGAATATCTAAGGATAGCTAATGGTATTGGATATCTAAGGATAGCTAATGGCAGTTGATATCTAAGCATATCCAATTACAGAGAATATCTAAAGACAGATAATGACAATGGATATCTAAGGATGTCCAATGCCAGAAGATAGCTAAGGATAGCTAATGACAGTGGATATCTAAAGATATCTAATGAGCTAATGTCAGTCGATATCTAAGGCTATCTAATGACAGTGCATGTCTAATGAAAGCTAATGACAGTGGACATCTAAGGATATCTAATGACTGTGAATATCTAAGGATAGCTAATGACATATGATATCTAAGGATATCTAATGACAGAGGATATCTAAGGATAGCGAATGACATAATATCTAAGGATATCTAATGACAGTGCATATCTAAGGAAAGCTAATGACAGTGGATATCTAAGGATATCTAATGACAGTGCATATCTAAGGAAAGCTAATGACAGTGGATATCTAAGGATATCTAATGACAGTGGATATCTAAGGATAGCTAATGACATGATATCTAAGGATATCTAATGACAGTGGATATCTAAGGATAGCTAATGACAGTGCATATCTTGGGGAGAGGAATTGGCCTAACGGCTAGGGCGCTCGACCTCGGACCTGGGAATCTGGGTTTGAGTCTCGGTAACGACGCCAAAAAACCTCATGTGATTCTGGGCAAATCACTTAATCGCCCCGTGCCTAAAATGAATGTGTGTCCTCATGTAACGTAACTGGTAATATGTAAAGCGCTCTGATACCTGATTCGGTTCGGGTCTAGTTCGCGCTATATAAAACTCTGCAAAAAAAAAAAGCTAATGACAGTGGATATCTAAGGATATCTAATCACAGTGGATATCTAAGGATAGCTAATGACATGATATCTAATGATATCTAATGACAGTGGATATCTAAAGATAGCTAATGACATGATATCTAATGATATCTAATGACAGTGCATATCTAAGGAAAGCTAATAACAGTGGATATTCAAGGATATCTAATGACAGTGCATATCTAAGGAAAGCTAATGACAGTGGACATCTAAGGATATCTAATGACAGTGGATATCGAAGGATAGCTAATGACATGATATCTAAGGATATCTAATGACAGTGCATATCTAAGGAAAGCTAATGACAGTGGATATCTAAGGATATCTAATGACAGTGCATATCTGAGGAAAGCTAATGACAGTGGATATCTAAAGATATCTAATGACAGTGGATATCTAAGGATAGCTAATGACTTTGGATATCTAAGGATAGCTAATGACAGTGGATACCTAAGGATATTTAATGCCAGAGGATAGCTAAGGATCGCTAGTGACAGTGGATTCCTAAGGATATCTAATGACAAAGGATATCTAAGGATAGTGAATGACATGATATCTAAGGATATCTAATGACAGTGGATATCTAAGGATAGCTAATGATATGATATCTAATGACAATGCATTTCTGAAGGAAAGCTAATGACAGTGGATATCTAAGGATATCTAATGACAGTGGATATCTAAGGATAGCTAATGACATGATATCTAAGGATATCTAATGACAATGGATATCTAAGGATAGCTAACAACAGATGATATATAAGGATAGCTAATGACAGTGGATATCTAAGCATATCTAATTACAGAGAATATCTAAGGATGGATAATGACAATGGATATCTATGGATGTCTAATGCCAGAAGATAGCTAAGGATAGCTAATGACAGAGGATATCTAAGGATAGCTAACAACAGATGATATATAAGGATAGCTAATGACAGTGGATATCTAAGCATATTTAAGTACAGAGAATATCTAAGGATGGATAATGACAATGGATATCTATGGATGTCTAATGCCAGAAGATAGCTAAGGATAGCTAATGACAGAGGATATCTAAGGATATCTAATGCCATATGATACCTGAAGATATCTAATGCCAGAGGATACTTAAGGATATCTAATGCCAGAGAATAGCTAAGGATATCAAATGGCATTGTATAACTAAGGATAGCTAATGACTTTGGATATCTAAGGATAGCTAATGACAGTGGATACCTAAGGATATTTAATGCCAGAGGATAGCTAAGGATCGCTAATGACAGTGGATTCCTAAGGATATCTAATGCCAGAGGATAGCTAAGGTTACCTATTGACATTGGATATCAAAGGATAGCTAATTACTATGAATGTCTAAGGATAGCTAACGATAGTGGATATCTAAGGGCAGCTAATGACAGAGGACATTTAAGACCAGGAGTTCCTTAAGATCTAAAATTAAATCTGTATGTATTACAATTCATGAGTATGCACGCATATGTGTCTGCAGTATCGCGCACCCTTATCATGAACACTGGTGGAAGGATCTGGTTGCCAAATGGGAAAATCGAGTGAACGTCACAGAAACACAACCCCTCTATTTGAGTTGGATAGAATTGACCTTTCCTAACCCTGAAGATTTTGGGGGTGGAAACTTACAATGTCTGCTACTCCTGTATGTATGTATGGTGTTTTTTGGAACACGAACATAGCAAAAGATCAACAGAGTATGAATAGTCTTCGCCACTATTCTTAGAGCAATACATTTTAAAAAATGTAGATTATGTATGGGAAGGTAAGTGTCACAGAACTATGCCAGTGAGATTGCTATTACAAATTATTTCCTGCCACGCGACGTGTGGTTTGACCCAACCAGCATCGGTCTTCCGTTGAGAAGTGCCGGATGAACTCGCATCATATACACTTCTTTTCTGTCGCTCCAGCCTCCCAGCTGCCCTGTCCATCTACGATTAGCCGTTAAGTTTCAACAACCCTCACTGGTCAAGTAGTGTGTGATCTAGCATGCTACCTACATGCTCCTGGACATTGGTCTTAACGGTTTTAAGGTGTTCATTTAGGACTGACATACTACTATCTACAAAACTTGCATCTTTCTACTTTTCGCTAGACTGGTTTTCAGAATTTACGCTCCAGGATTGAACCCTCCACCTGTAGCCTTCCCTTCTTTCTTCATACGTGCTGCTTTCTTTACTCACTGAGAGTACATTATTTCTTTTAGTTTCTTCCCTTGTTCTCCTCGGTGCCATACACCTCAACAGCCGTTGTCCCTCATAGCTCAACCATTGCCTCCCTTCCTTTCAGTAATTACCGCTGTCCTCTACTTTATCTTGTGTTGTCCTTCAAGTTGAACTGCATCAATAACACCCAAATTATGCTGAAAATCAACTATCCTTCAGACCTGGAATCCGATACCATCGGACAATACCTACAAGAGGACGATGGCGGGATGCTAATGAACCACGACAAGCTATAAACGTCGGGAACTGAATATCCATTTACAGCAAATGCACCAACTATCACCCTTCAACCACCTGCCTTTAAGAAGAAGGTGCAACACCAGGACACTCAAGGGAAGCAAAGAACTCACGGTTGAGTATGGACTCCAATCTATGGCTTACTCAAAGCAAATGAAGTCTCCAAACAAAGCTTCCACAGGATGAGGGGACTGCGTCGAACAACCAATCCCTTGGCTTCCCTCAGAAGCGTCAGCAGTCATCGACTTAGTACATTCACAACTCGACGATGCCAGCAGATTGTATCTCGGATCCCCTCGCTTCCTACCTCAGAGAGAAGCCACCAGACCGCTGCTTCGCCTACCCTTGCGGACTTACATCCAGTGCCGCAATCCTTGCGGCGGCTGCCTACGACTAGTCGCCTCATCTTCGGAGCCATGTACATTGGTCATCGGTCAACCGGCCAGGGTTCTAAAGTGCTATAGAAATGATACAGTTCAATACACTATGACGGGTCAATGATGAATGTGTAGTGCGTAGAGGTGCCTGAAGTCGCTCAGAATTATAAATACTGTGCGCCTCATTTATGAAAAGTGACGCATCGCTGCGTGAAAACAACGATGCGTCACTTTTCATTGCACCCTCCTTGCGACATGCTGGATGTGTCATATTTACTGTATGACGCATCGCAAGGCGGTACAGATACGTCAGTATTTCTGAAGTATCTGTCGGTGCCAAAATGATGCATTGCTGGAGTGTGTCACGAAAGTGACGCAACTCCATCAATGGGTCTCTACACATGGGGCAAGTCCGATGTGAAATCTGCGTCAGTCTTACGCCTGCTGTGAGGCAGTCGTAAGATATTGATGCATTTGCGTCCTAGAAGTGACGCAGTAAAATCTCATAGAATTCACGGCGTCACTTCTACGAGGCTTACTTGCTTGGGAACGCCCACCCTGCATACAATATACCTGGCGCAGGGCTTTACAAAGTGACGTATCTACCTAGATGCGTCACTTTGTAAATATAGTTCTACGCCAGAGGACCCTGGACTGGCGGGCGCCTAACCAGTGAAACTGCAACAACTCATCAGGGACGCAGGAAAGATTCAATACCGAAGGCCAAAGGGAGCAAAAGGGCCCGGACCAGCCCCAGAGCTCAGAAATCCAACCAGGGAGAGAGGGGAGAGGGAGCTTCTGACATGCACGCCTGGGACTGTTCCATTTACAGGCCGGGGGGAGGCGGTGGGGGGGCCTGTGATACCGGTTCCTCTTTTCCTGGGCGATGACTTAAAGCACGCTTCGTGTTTCGCAGTCAGACTCTCCCTTTAGTCGACGCCTTCCTCCTGTTCCTCTGACTGCTCAGGGGGGGGCTCGGATCCTGGTGCCCCCCTCCCTCCCCCCCCCCCCTTCCCCCCGTGCCTGCTGCAGCCTGCTGCTGACTGGAGGGTTCAGGCGCCCCTATAAACACCCGAGAAGGCCTCGGGCCCCCCTGACAGGGCCGCGCCAGCGGATTCTAGGAATGAGAGGTGAAACGTCTATCGCGCTGTCAGCACAGGCCCACGTGCCAACAAGCGCCCTGAAGCCTGGCACCTGTGGGGGCGGGGCTCGCTCACAACCAGCGGGCCTAGACACGTGCGTGTGGGGTGGGGGGGGGGGGTGACAGTGGGAAACAAGACCTCTAACCACCCCTCTCCCGGTGCACGGCACGTGTGGGGGGGGGGGGCATATGTGACCCCCTCCCTGGCACACGACTCACGCCTCACGCCTGGGAGAGGTGTGGCGCCGCGGCCAGGGCGACTGACGCTGGAATCTGGGGATCAGGGTTCGATCCCCGGCTCCGGCGGCAGGTTAGCCCAGCACCATGTGACTCTGGGCAATAGCTTGCTTAATCTTCCCGACGGCCCCCAGCGCCTAGAGACCCTTACGGGTGATTGTGCGCTTTACAAATGTGGACTTTACGCCTTGGCACACGTATAAAAGCAGAGGCCGAGGGTGGGGGCATGTGGGAAACAAAACTTTTAACCACCTGGAAGTGCTATTGTGCTGTTTTCCTCTCTCCCACTCTCTATCCCTCCTTGTTTGTCCCTCGACGCTATTTGCACCTCGTGCTCCGTTCCCCACTGCTGCCGGGACAGCGCTCAGAGTGAGTGGGGGGGCCAGCCAGTGGGGCCGGGCCGGTTCAGGCATATTGTAGGGGTTCAAAAACGTGATGTTTATGAATAGGTGCAAAAAAGTCTTTCCTCACCCAAGACCTTCTTGCGAACGTTAGATCCAAGGTTCACTTATACCCAGGGGCAGATTTACAACTTCTGGCGCATCTCGGCAAATCAGCAGGGATTCACCAGAACAGATGCGTCACGTAATCCCCCCCTTGCGCCACCGTGGATGCGTCCCATTTCCAATGCGGTGCACCATATGGCAAGGAGGGGAAGATGCTTGACGCATCTTGTGGCGTACGGGCGGCCCATTGCTGGAGTCGTGTCGCAAGCGCGACGCAACTCCTGCAATGCACAGGGGCCGCCCATACTTAACGCGATGCGTCACTCCTTACGCCTGCTTCAGATGTGACGCAGCATCGTTGTAAAACTGACTCCGGGAAATCTTGTAGATTTCACTGCGTCAGTTTTACGGGTTTTCCTGCGAGGGAACACTCACCCTGAGACAGAACGCCCACATGAAACCTGACGCAGGTTTCATGTGGCGCAGGGCTTTACAACGTGGCGCATCTGCCTAGATGCGTCACGTTGTAAATAGGTTGCAACGTGGCGCATGGTTTATGCGGCAACGGCGTCACAAAAGTGACGCAATGGCGGTGTAAAAGTGTCGCAAGGGGCTTGTAATTCTCCCGCTTTGAATGGGAGAGTACCGGCACTTCTCAGCACTGCTCCAATGCTTTGAATGGGAGAGCACTGGCACTTCTCAGCACAGCTCCATTGCTTTGAATGGGAGAGTACCAGCACTTCTCAGCACAGCTCCATTGCTTTGAATGGGAGAGTACCGGCACTTCTCAGCACAGCTCCAATGCTTTGAAAGTGAGACTACCGGAATTTCTCAACACAACTCCAATGCTTTGAATGGGAGAGCACTGGCACTTCTCAGCACAGCTCCAATGCTTTGAATGGGAGAGCACTGGCACTTCTCAGCACAGCTCCAATGCTTTGAATGGGAAAGCACTGGCACTTCTCAGCACAGCTCCAATGCTTTGAATGGGAAAGCACTGGCACTTCTCAGCACAGCTCCAATGCTTGAAATGGGAGAGTACCGGCACTTCTCAGCACAGCTCCATTGCTTTGAATGGGAGAGCACTGGCACTTCTCAGCACAGCTCCATTGCTTTGAATGGGAGAGCACTGGCACTTCTCAGCACAGCTCCATTGCTTTGAATGGGAGAGCACTGGCACTTCTCAGCACTGCTCCAATGCTTTGAATGGGAGAGCACTGGCACTTCTCAGCACTGCTCCAATGCTTTGAATGGGAGAGTACCAGCACTTCTCAGCACAGCTCCAATGCTTTGAATGGGAAAGCACTGGCACTTCTCAGCACAGCTCCAATGCTTGAAATGGGAGAGTACCGGCACTTCTCAGCACAGCTCCATTGCTTTGAATGGGAGAGCACTGGCACTTCTCAGCACAGCTCCATTGCTTTGAATGGGAGAGCACTGGCACTTCTCAGCACTGCTCCAATGCTTTGAATGGGAGCGCACCGGCACTTCTCAGCACAGCTCCATTGCTCTGAATGGGAGAGTACCGGCACTTCTCAGTATGTTGTGTGTATCCGACATTGTGCCCGGATTGCCTGGGTGCAACTCTGATCAGCATGTACCTGGGGGGGGTGCCTCCTCCTTCCGAGAGGCCCCGCCCCTGCTTCATTCTCCTTTTATCAACTGTTCCCTTATTTGACCCTCAGCGGGGCCGACCAACTGTCCTTTCCCCAACAACACTGTGATGCCAAAAAAAGACACAGGCTCAGCCCACGGTGCACGCATGTAACCAGAACTCAACAGACCTATGTGACATCTGCCTGTAAGACACAGGCTCAGCCCACGGTGCACGCATGTAACCAGAACTCAACAGACCTATGTACACATCTGCCTGTAAGACACAGGCTCAGCCCACGGTGCACGCATGTAACCAGAACTCAACAGACCTATGTGACATCTGCCTGTAAGACACAGGCTCAGCCCATGCTGCACGCATGTAACCAGAACTCAACAGACCTATGTACACATCTGCCTGTAAGACACAGGCTCAGCCCACGGTGCACGCATGTAACCAGAACTCAATAGACCTATGTGACATCTGCCTGTAAAACACAGGCTCAGCCTACGGTGCACGCATGTAACTAGAACTCAACAGACCTACGTGCACATCTGCCTCTAAGACACAGGCTTAGCCCATGGTGCACGCATGTAACCAGAACTCATCAAACCTATGTACACATCTGCCTGTAAGATGCAGGTTCAACCTACGGTGCACGCATGTAACCAGAACTCAACAGACCTACGTGCACATCTGCCTAAAAAAGACACAGACTCAGCCTACGGTGCACGCATGTAACCAGAACTCAACAGACCTATGCAACATCTGCCTGTAAGACACAGACTCAGCCTACGGTGCACGCATGTAACCAGAACACAACAGACCTATGCAACATCTGCCTGTAAGACGCAGGCTCAGCCTACGGTGCACGCATGTAACCAGAACTCAACAGACCTATGTACACATCTGCCTGTAAAACACAGGCTCAGCCCACGGTGCACGCATGTAACCAGAACTCAACAGACCTATGTGACATCTGCCTGTAAAACACAGGCTCAGCCTACGGTGCACGCATGTAACCAGAACTCAACAGACCTATGCAACATCTGCCTGTAAGACGCAGACTCAGCCTACGGTGCACGCATGTAACCAGAACTCAACAGACCTATGTGCACATCTGCCTCTAAGACACAG
The DNA here is from genome assembly GCF_964261635.1 of Lissotriton helveticus. Lineage (NCBI taxonomy): Eukaryota > Metazoa > Chordata > Amphibia > Caudata > Salamandridae > Lissotriton > Lissotriton helveticus. The sequence continues at coordinate 96,516,916 of NC_136064.1, read as the reverse complement.
GCTCAGCCTACGGTGCACGCATGTAATCAGAACTCAACAGACCTATGCAACATCTGCCTGTAAGACGCAGGTTCAACCCACGGTGACGCATGTAACCAGAACTCAACAGACCTATGTGACATCTGCCTAAAAAAGACACAGGCTCAGCACACGGTGCACGCATGTAACCAGAACTCAACAGACCTGTGCAACATCTGCCTGTAAGACACAGACTCAGCCTACGGTGCACGCATGTAACCAGAACTCAACAGACCTATGTGACATCTGCCTGTAAAACACAGGCTCAGCCTACGGTGCACGCATGTAACCAGAACTCCACAGACCTATGTGACATCTGCCTGTAAGACACAGACTCAGCCTACGGTGCACGCATGTAACCAGAACTCAACAGACCTATGTACACATCTGCCTGTAAGACACAGGCTCAGCCCACGGTACACGCATGTAACCAGAACTCAACAGACCTATGCAATATCTGCCTGTAAGACACAGGCTCATCCCACGGTGCACGCATGTAACCAGAACTCAACAGACCTATGTGCACATCTGCCTGTAAGATGCAGGCGCAGCTTACAGTGCACGCATGTAACTAGAACTCAACAGACCTATGTGCACATCTGCCTGTAAGACGCAGGCTCAGCCCACGGTGCACGCATGTAACCAGAACTCAACAGACCTATGTGCACATCTGCCTCTAAGACACAGGCTTAGCCCACGGTGCACGCATGTAACCAGAACTCATCAAACCTATGTACACATCTGCCTGTAAGATGCAGGTTCAACCTACGGTGCACGCATGTAACCAGAACTCAACAGACCTACGTGCACATCTGCCTAAAAAAGACACAGGCTCAGCCTACGGTGCACGCATGTAACCAGAACTCAACAGACCTATGCAACATCTGCCTGTAAGACACAGACTCAGCCTACGGTGCACGCATGTAACCAGAACTCAACAGACCTATGCAACATCTGCCTGTAAGACGCAGGCTCAGCCTACGGTGCACGCATATAACCAGAACTCAACAGACCTATGTACACATCTGCCTGTAAAACACAGGCTCAGCCCACGGTGCACGCATGTAACCAGAACTCAACAGACCTATGTGACATCTGCCTGTAAGACACAGGCTCAGCCTACGGTGCACGCATGTAACCAGAACTCAACAGACCTATGCAACATCTGCCTGTAAGACGCAGACTCAGCCTACGGTGCACGCATGTAACCAGAACTCAACAGACCTATGTGCACATCTGCCTCTAAGACACAGGCTCAGCCTACGGTGCACGCATGTAATCAGAACTCAACAGACCTATGCAACATCTGCCTGTAAGACGCAGGTTCAACCCACGGTGACGCATGTAACCAGAACTCAACAGACCTATGTGACATCTGCCTAAAAAAGACACAGGCTCAGCACACGGTGCACGCATGTAACCAGAACTCAACAGACCTGTGCAACATCTGCCTGTAAGACACAGACTCAGCCTACGGTGCACGCATGTAACCAGAACTCAACAGACCTGTGCAACATCTGCCTGTAAGACGCAGGCTCAGCCTACGGTGCACGCATGTAACCAGAACTCAACAGACCTGTGCAACATCTGCCTGTAAGACGCAGGCTCAGCCTACGGTGCAGGCATGTAACCAGAACTCAACAGACCTGTGCAACATCTGCCTGTAAGACGCAGGCTCAGCCTACGGTGCACGCATGTAACCAGAACTCAACAGACCTGTGCAACATCTGCCTGTAAGACGCAGGCTCAGCCTACGGTGCACGCATGTAACCAGAACTCAACAGACCTGTGCAACATCTGCCTGTAAGACGCAGGCTCAGCCTACGGTGCACACATGTAACCAGAACTCAACAGACCTGTGCAACATCTGCCTGTAAGACGCAGGCTCAGCCTACGGTGCACGCATGTAACCAGAACTCAACAGACCTGTGCAACATCTGCCTGTAAGACGCAGGCTCAGCCTACGGTGCACGCATGTAACCAGAACTCAACAGACCTGTGCAACATCTGCCTGTAAGACACAGGCTCAGCCTACGGTGCACGCATGTAACCAGAACTCAACAGACCTATGCGACATCTGCCTGTAAGACACAGGCTCAGCCTACGGTGCACGCATGTAACCAGAACTCAACAGACCTATGTACACATCTGCCTGTAAGACACAGGCTCAGCCCACGGTACACGCATGTAACCAGAACTCAACAGACCTATGCAACATCTGCCTGTAAGACGCAGGCTCAGCCTACGGTGCACGCATGTAACCAGAACTCAACAGACCTGTGCAACATCTGCCTGTAAGACGCAGGCTCAGCCTACGGTGCACGCATGTAACCAGAACTCAACAGACCTGTGCAACATCTGCCTGTAAGACGCAGGCTCAGCCTACGGTGCACGCATGTAACCAGAACTCAACAGACCTGTGCAACATCTGCCTGTAAGACGCAGGCTAAGCCTACGGTGCACGCATGTAACCAGAACTCAACAGACCTGTGCAACATCTGCCTGAAAGGCGCAGGCTCAGCCTACGGTGCACGGATGTAACCAGAACTCAACAGACCTGTGCAACGTCTGCCTGTAAGACACAGGCTCAGCCTACGGTGCACGCATGTAACCAGAACTCAACAGACCTATGTACACATCTGCCTGTAAGACACAGGCTCAGCCCACGGTACACGCATGTAGCCAGAACTCAACAGACCTATGCAATATCTGCCTGTAATACACAGGCTCATCCCACGGTGCACGCATGTAACCAGAACTCAACAGACCTATGTGCACATCTGCCTGTAAGATGCAGGCGCAGCTTACAGTGCACGCATGTAACCAGAACTCAACAGACCTATGTGCACATCTGCCTGTAAGACACAGGCTCAGCCCACGGTGCACGCATGTAACCAGAACTCAACAGACCTATGTGACATCTGCCTGTAAAACACAGGCTCAGCCTACGGTGCACGCATGTAACCAGAACTCAACAGACCTATGTGACATCTGCCTGTAAGACACAGGCTCATCCCACGGTGCACGCATGTAACCAGAACTCAACAGACCTATGTGACATCTGCCTGTAAGACACAGGCTCAGCCCACGGTGCACGCATGTAACCAGAACTCAACAGACCTATGTGACATCTGCCTGTAAAACACAGGCTCAGCCTACGGTGCACACATGTAACCAGAACTCAACAGACCTATGTGACATCTGCCTGTAAAACACAGGCTCAGCCTACCGTGCACGCATGTAACCAGAACTCAACAGACCTATGCAACATCTGCCTGTAAGACGCCGACTCAGCCTACGGTGCACGCATGTAACCAGAACTCAACAGACCTGTGCAACATCTGCCTGTAAGACACAGGCTCAGCCTACGGTGCACGCATGTAACCAGAACTCAAGATACCTATGTGACATCTGCCTGTAAGACACAGACTCAGCCTACGGTGCACGCATGTAACCAGAACTCAACAGACCTATGTACACATCTGCCTGTAAGACACAGGCTCAGCCCACGGTACACGCATGTAACCAGAACTCAGCAGACCTAGGCAACATCTGCCTGTAAGACACAGGCTCAGCCCACAGTGCACGCATGTAACCAGAACTCAACAGACCTATGTGCACATCTGCCTGTAAGATGCAGGCGCAGCTTACAGTGCACGCATGTAACCAGAACTCAACAGACCTATGTGACATCTGCCTGTAAGACACAGGCTCAGCCCACGGTGCACGCATGTAACCAGAACTCAACAGACCTATGTGACATCTGCCTGTAAAACACAGGCTCAGCCTATGGTGCACGCATGTAACCAGAACTCAACAGACCTATGTGACATCTGCCTGTAAGACACAGGCTCAGCCCACGGTACACGCATGTAACCAGAACTCAACAGACCTATGCAACATCTGCCTGTAAGACACAGGCTCAGCCCACGGTGCACGCATGTAACCAGAACTCAACAGACCTATGTGCACATCTGCCTGTAAGATGCAGGCGCAGCTTACAGTGCACGCATGTAACCAGAACTCAACAGACCTATGCGACATCTGCCTGTAAGACACAGGCTCAGCCCACGGTGCACGCATGTAACCAGAACTCAACAGACCTATGTGTACATCTGCCTATAAGATGCAGGCGCAGCTTACAGTGCACGCATGTAACCAGAACTCAACAGACCTATGTGACATCTGCCTGTAAGACACAGGCTCAGCCCACGGTGCGCGCATGTAACCAGAACTCAACAGACCTATGTGACATCTGCCTGTAAGACACAGGCTCAGCCCACGGTGCACACATGTAACCAGAACTCAACAGACCTATGTGACATCTGCCTGTAAGACACAGGCTCAGCCCACGGTGCACGCATGTAACCAGAACTCAACAGACCTATGTGCACATCTGCCTGTAAGATGCAGGCGCAGCTTACAGTGCACGCATGTAACCAGAACTCAACAGACCTATGTGCACATCTGCCTGTAAGACACAGGCTCAGCCCACAGTGCACGCGTGTAACCAGAACTCAACAGACCTATGTACACATCTGCCTGTAAGACACAGGGTCAGCCCACGGTACACGCATGTAACCAGAACTCAACAGACCTATGCAACATCTGCCTGTAAGACACAGGCTCAGCCCACGGTGCACACATGTAACCAGAACTCAACAGACCTATGTGACATCTGCCTGCAAGACACAGGCTCAGCCCACGGTGCACGCATGTAACCAGAACTCAACAGACCTATGTGACATCTGCCTGTAAGACACAGGCTCAGCCCACGGTGCACACATGTAACCAGAACTCAACAGACCTATGTGACATCTGCCTGTAAGACACAGGTTCAGCCCACGGTGCACGCATGTAACCAGAACTCAACAGACCTATGTGCACATCTGCCTGTAAGATGCAGGCGCAGCTTACAGTGCACGCATGTAACCAGAACTCAACAGACCTATGTACACATCTGCCTGTAAGACACAGGCTCAGCCCACGGTACACGCATGTAACCAGAACTCAACAGACCTATGCAACATCTGCCTGTAAGACACAGGCTCAGCCCACGGTGCACGCATGTAACCAGAACTCAACAGACCTATGTGCACATCTGCCTGTAAGATGCAGGCGCAGCTTACAGTGCACGCATGTAACCAGAACTCAACAGACCTATGTGACATCTGCCTGTAGGACACAGGCTCAGCCCACGGTGCACGCATGTAACCAGAACTCAACAGACCTATGTGACATCTGCCTGTAAGACACAGGCTCAGCCCACGGTGCACACATGTAACCAGAACTCAACAGACCTATGTGACATCTGCCTGTAAGACACAGGCTCAGCCCACGGTGCACGCATGTAACCAGAACTCAACAGACCTATGTGCACATCTGCCTGTAAGATGCAGGCGCAGCTTACAGTGCACGCATGTAACCAGAACTCAACAGACCTATGTGCACATCTGCCTGTAAGACACAGGCTCAGCCCACAGTGCACGCGTTTAACCAGAACTCAACAGACCTATGTACACATCTGCCTGTAAGACACAGGCTCAGCCCACGGTACACCATGTAACCAGAACTCAACAGACCTATGCAACATCTGCCTGTAAGACACAGGCTCAGCCCACGGTGCACACATGTAACCAGAACTCAACAGACCTATGTGACATCTGCCTGTAAGACACAGGCTCAGCCCACGGTGCACGCATGTAACCAGAACTCAACAGACCTATGTGACATCTGCCTGTAAGACACAGGTTCAGCCCACTGTGCACGCATGTAACCAGAACTCAACAGACCTATGTGCACATCTGCCTGTAAGATGCAGGCGCAGCTTACAGTGCACGCATGTAACCAGAACTCAACAGACCTATGTGCACATCTGCCTGTAAGACACAGGCTCAGCCCACGGTGCACGCATGTAACCAGAACTCAACAGACCTATGTGCACATCTGCCTGTAAGATGCAGGCACAGCTTACAGTGCACGCATGTAACCAGAACTCAACAGACCTATGTGCACATCTGCCTGTAAGACACAGGCTCAGCCCACGGTGCACGCATGTAACCAGAACTCAACAGACCTATGTGACATCTGCCTGTAAGACACAGGCTCAGCCCACGGTGCACACATGTAACCAGAACTCAACAGACCTATGTGACATCTGCCTGTAAGACACAGGCTCAGCCCACGGTGCACGCATGTAACCAGAACTCAACTGACCTATGTGACATCTGCCTGTAAGACACAGGCTCAGCCCACGGTACACGCATGTAACCAGAACTCAACAGACCTATGCAACATCTGCCTGTAAGACACAGGCTCAGCCCACGGTGCACGCATGTAACCAGAACTCAACAGACCTATGTGCACATCTGCCTGTAAGATGCAGGCTCAGCTTACAGTGCACGCATGTAACCAGAACTCAACAGACCTATGTGACATCTGCCTGTAAGACACAGGCTCAGCCCACGGTGCACGCATGTAACCAGAACTCAACAGATCTATGTGCACATCTGCCTGTAAGATGCAGGCGCAGCTTACAGTGCACGCATGTAACCAGAACTCAACAGACCTATGTGACATCTGCCTGTAAGACACAGGCTCAGCCTAGGGTGCACACATGTAACCAGAACTCAACAGACCTATGTGACATCTGCCTGTAAAACACAGGCTCAGCCCACGGTACACGCATGTAACCAGAACTCAACAGACCTATGCAACATCTGCCTGTAAGACACAGGCTCAGCCCACGGTGCACGCATGTAACCAGAACTCAACAGACCTATGTGCACATCTGCCTGTAAGATGCAGGCGCAGCTTACAGTGCACGCATGTAACCAGAACTCAACAGACCTATGTGACATCTGCCTGTAAGACACAGGCTCAGCCCACGGTGCACGCATGTAACCAGAACTCAACAGATCTATGTGCACATCTGCCTGTAAGATGCAGGCGCAGCTTACAGTGCACGCATGTAACCAGAACTCAACAGACCTATGTGACATCTGCCTGTAAGACACAGGCTCAGCCTAGGGTGCACACATGTAACCAGAACTCAACAGACCTATGTGACTGTAAGTGGGATCACTGCCTGCTCATGGGGTGGTAGTCACTCAAGTCAGAAAGAGGTGCATTTTGGATGGACCCCCAATGTCCAACACAGTAAACTACCCACTTTGTGAGCAAGAAACAAAATGCTTGTGCAGCGCGTGTCTGGAGAGGTGTGACACGGGGTTCCTGCAGAATGATGAAATAGAGGACAAGGTGTCACTTGAGCACAGCTTCAGGAGCGCGCGCCCCATCAACAGTCTATAGGTGGATGTGCAAGAAATGTAAGGATGTCTGTCTGGGGAAGTCCCAGCCACACCCACGACCCCAGCGGCCTCAACCAGTGATCAATGAGAGATGTTTAACCGCTGTGAATACTGTCTCTGCTTGGAGGTTTGTGGCTGCGGGGTTCATAAATGAACACAGAAACTGCCCCAAAGCTGATCTTCACCTGACAGCACCGAGCAGAGAACACCACTCCTTCACCCCCTGTCCCTGGCCCTCCCCATCTTGTGCTCCCACCCCCTCCACCCCCCTTCCCCTCCCAAGAAACTGCCAGGCAGCCACCCAGTCTGCAGAACAACAAGACCCCTGATAAAAGATGAACTTTCCGAAGCACTGGAGGGGAGGGCGGGGCTCATGCACCGAAAAAAGGGGAGGGAAACCTACCCCCCCCCCCCCCCCCCACAAAAAAAAGCAGAGAGGGGTGTGGTCCCCCGCATACCTCAAAAGAGAAGAGAGATCCCTCCACCTCCTACCTCTAGGGCGGGGAGGGGATATCACATTTCTCTCTTTCACATGAAATATATAATTCAGGACACATGACTTTATTGATGCAGTGACGTCAGATGCGCGTTGCCAAAGTAAACACAAGGGACTGATAATACGGTACAAAGAATTTCATTTTCTACACAGTGCATAATTTGTAAAAAAATAACAAAAGTGCCAGGGCTCTGGTCAGGAGGCCACTACAGCTTGCACCACAACTTGCCCGTGCCATACTGCAAGTGATAATAACAACATTACTATTAACCATCATATGCCTGCAAGTGTGATAATTTGGACTATTTCAGGGTCCCAAAGCTACAAGACAGTCTTTTTAATGTATGTTGCATTAATAATTAACTATTGTTTTGGTCATCTCTAAGTTATCCAGACAGTGCCACCTTGTGGCAGACTGTCACAAGTGCCGGTGTTGACAAATAAGTGCTTGTGCGGAGCACTGGAAACCACCGGCTCAAATTAAGCACTGTCAGGAGATTTTCATACCGTTTCATGGGCAGTCTTTCCTCCGAGCGTGCCAGGTTAGTACTCTGGGGCCTACAGACCTCAGGGGCAACTGCGCAAATCTTGTAACAAAGTTGTAATGTAATGTAAAGTCAGTGGTCGAAGTGGGCAGGGTCGGCAGGGCATGGCGTGCCCCTACTTCTATAATTCAATATATCCCGTGCCCCTACTTTTTTCATTTTAATAATGCGTCCCAGGACGGCAGAAATAGCCAAGGCCTGCAGAGGAGGCTCGGCGTTCCTGGCCGTTCGGGGACAGGCGATGGGCAGAGCAGGAAAAGGACTCACTCTTTTCCTTCTTCCCTGAGAAGACAAGGACAGTGTCCTCTTCTGCTCTGTCATTGGCAGCTGTTCCCCTCTCTCTTTCTTCCTCTCTCTTTCTGTCTCGCACCTCCTCACTGAAAACCGTGACTTCAATAAACAGTTCTCATCCTCTCTTTCCTCCTTTCCTTTATTTGTTCCCCTGGATCCAAAATAGATAAATCCTTTTGCTGCAAATGTTGTCTTTTTCTGACATTATTCTATTCCAAAGTACAGCCTCGGGAGGGAGAGAAATAAAAAGTTCAACTATGAAAAATAAATAAATAACTAATTAAAGCAAGACAGGGTTCACAAAGGGGCCAGATTGATTTTACTCACACCCAAACACATTAGTGCCACCATACAGAGTTTGCCAGTGAAGCGCTATTTTTGTTTAATCTTTTCTTTGAACAGCATTGTTTACCCTGAATGAGGAAATGCGCCATTCCTGGAGATACTGCAATGCCGGATTGATGGGTGGATTGGAAAACAAAATGTGTACCACGGCTCAGTGTTCATGGATGTGATCCTTTTTAGGTCTCGCCTGGAATTCGCATCCGAAGGATGCGTCCAGGTTGGAGACTTATAGCTAGCTGACTCGGGGGAATGAAGGACAAGAAACTGCCACGCGCTTTTCCTCGGCTGGATTTCACTGCGTGCACGCGCTTTTTCCTTCAGTTTCCTTCAGCATATTTCTTTCTTTGTGTGAGCGTGCCTTCGGTTTCGTTTCCTGTCTTAGAGCGCGTTTGCTTTCACTGATCGCTTTCGCTGATATGGGCATTTTTAGAACACGAAATAAAGAGAAGTAATACATTGCAAAATGGCAATGTGGACTTTACTTAAAGGTGTCAAGAAACTTCACGAAATAAACAGAAGTAATACATTAAAAGCATTACACAAAAACAAATGGTAATAGCATTTTTATATAGTGCGGACTTTACCCGAACAAATGGCAACAGCTTTTTTATATAGCGCGGACTTTACCCGACTGTGTGAAAGCAGCATGGACTTTGCTTAAAGGTTAAAGAGACTTCACGAAATAAACAGAAGTGCGTGAAAGCAGCAGCAAGGGAGGGCGGGGTATTCTGATAGATTTCATCGGGGAGAGCTTTTGAATCAAGTGAGGGCAAGAGTAATTACTGAAATAGCATGCAACAGTGAGACCATGTTAGAACACAGCCGCCAGTAGTGGATTATGGTTAATGAAGTTTAAGATGATATATCCGACAACAGTGGGGCTGTGAATATTGGTTAAATGTGAGGGGTGGAGCCCCGTTTCGCTAATCAAAGGAGGGGGAAAGCCAGACACGAACGGTACGCCTGGCAGGGCTCAGATGGATGTCAGCCTTTGTTTTGGGCACATAGAACTGCCTTTAAAATCACCTAAAATGGGCTGAGGTGAGGAGAGGAAACCGTAAGCATCCAGGCTCGCATCCCCAGGCGAATGCTTGTGCAGCTTACTCTGAAGTGCAAACTCAACGGGGAAGTCCCTATCACACTGACGCCACGGTTTAACTACTGGCCTGAGGCAAAGTAATTGGGGCCCCACTGCAAAATGTGGGGAGGGACAACCGAGATATCAGTCTCTCAGTGAGATTTATAAGCAGGGTCGGATTGGAACATGTTTAGCCCGGGCACTCACAAAAAAAACAGAGAGTTAGTCTCATTTGAATCTGGCAGGCTACAAATGGCAACAGCATTTTTATATAGCGCGGACTTTACCCGACTGCGTGAAAGCAGCATGGACTTTGCTTAAAGGTTAAAGAGACTTCAGGAAATAAACAGAAGTAATACATTAAAAGCATTACACGAAAACAAATGGCAACAGCTTTTTTATATAGCGCGGACTTTACCCGACTGCGTGAAAGCAGCAAGGACTTTACTTAAAGGTTAAAGAGACTTCAGGAAATAAACAGAAGTAATACATTAAAAGCATTTAACAGCCACACGCACCCCCCCGTCGCTGCACCTACACACACACACCAGCGCACCTACACACATGCTCGCACACAAAGACCCCCCTCCCCCCGCCGCCGCCACCCCACTCACGCATACGCACATCACAGACACACACATACACAGCCACACGCCCCCCCCCCGTCGCTGCACCTACACACACACCAGCGCACCTACACACACACACGCACGCACACATACAAAGACCCCCCTCACCCCGCCACCCCACTCACCGGCTACGCAGGATTTCTCTTCTCTGGGGCGGCGGTAGTGGGGCTCTCCCGATCCCTGGGAGCCCCGCCCTACAGCGCCTCTGTTCACCCGGTCCCCCATCTCGGGACCGGGACTCAAGGTGGGGCGGCCCCGGGGCTCTCCTTAGCTCACGGGAGCCCCGGGCCGCGGGAGGACTCGGCCTCTTTGCTCCATCCCGGCGGGCAGCCAATCACAGCCCAGCAGCAGGCGGGACTTCCTGCTCGCTTCTGGCCCGGCCCACGTCTTCTCTCCCGTTGTCTGGCTTCCTGCCTCAGGTGTCCGCCAATGACAGCGCGGCCCCGAGCAGGGAGGCGGGCACAGCGTTTTTTTGTTTCTCTTTTTAAGTTTTCTGACTATGACAATTTAAAACAAGAAAGAAAAGATTCCTGAAAGTGTGTAAACATCAGGTTGAGGCTGGACTACGATTATAACAAGGTTGCTGCAAGTCACAAGTGCAGGCGACTTAAATATAACGATCGTATAGGTCAAGAGGGAGCCCACTTAGCTAAAAAACTGAACGATAGACGGTTTTACAAATAAGAAACACAGAGTACCTGCGGGGGGGCTTACCTGTCCGTCGGTACGCAGCAATTTGTAGAGCCTGAAAGGAGGGACTGGGACTTTTTCAAGCCTCCTTTTGAGATATTATTACTATATATCAATAAAATTTGATACTTTTGTACAAGCCATATTTTATATGTTCCTTTTTATACAACAAAACTTAACTACTGCATAAATAAAAAGACATTGCCATTTACAATACTAAAAGCTCAAACTTTCCTAATGCGAGACCTATTGCATTGCAAATGCTTGTTTAATTATACTGCTTGCGTTTTGGTAGGATATAATCAATGGACATTGAAGCGGATCCCTTCCGGGCCCTGTAGTCGTGTCCTTAACTGTTCAGGCACAAGCGCTCACTGATTTCTGAATAGTGAGTGTAAATGCGTTAAGGTAACCATGTTGTTCCTGCTTACATTTCACATGCTTAACTTCATCTTGCATTCCCTATGAGTATTTGCGTTTTTTGCAGGTTGTTGTTACTTTTTTTAGGCATCTTATTGCTCTTGTCTAGTGCGTACTTTGAACTGAGTCGCATCCAGGTGTTTATAGCTGGCACAATTGGGTTGTAGTAGAAGGCCATGCAAGTTTCTCTCAGTGGGGCAGTGTGGTACTCAGAAGGGGAGAGGATGTGGCACTATGGTCAGAGCTGACGAATTTGGAACTGGGGAACCAGGTGCAGTCTTTATGACCAGTCCCCCAGACCACTCTCTCGAGGGAGAACATTCCCAAGCTAGGCCTAAGAAGGCCCCGTAAGACCATAGAAGCCCTGGTGTCTTAGCACCAGCAGGTTTTCCCCTAGTGGGGGCAAGTGTTGGGTTAACTTTGGAGGCCTGTCCACCAGGATCCATACTGAAGTTCACCTCTAGTCTTGTGGGCAGGCCTATGAAGCAGCACACCCTACAGCAAGCAACAGTGACTCTGTCACTGAGGTCACAGGACCCTTGAGACGTGCCAGTTCTAGGGCGGTGCGATCGGTGTGTTCGAACCGGGTGCTGACTTTGGGTGGCAAGTATATTATGGTTTTAAAAGTGCTTGCTGCCTCCTTCTTGGCCTCCAGCAATTTTCAGCAACAATGAAAATGATATGATAACTCAGTTGATTAATGTTCTTCCTAGAGAGAGATTGAAGTTTTGTCTAGTGGAAGTTTTGATTCATGGAAAGGTTGCGCAGAGGGTTAATGTACCTACTGCAAAGAACATGTACCATGCAGATCACAAACTGCACATAATGTAAAATCCTAACATAGAACAGTGAGCTATTAACTGTCATCTAAAAGCTGCATGCAAACTGCAAGGTGTAAATTAGAGCGTTATCGTTTCCCCCCCCCCCAGTCTTTGATTATCCTAATGTTGCAAAATTGTTCATTTGGATAGAAATCAATTTTGATTATTAAAGAGAACCCCCAACCATGGTATTACGTTTTAAATTCTGAGTTTGTGTTTGTCCAGACCAATCGCGATTAAACTATACTGCCTACTAGTATGGTTTTCATGTGACTTCTACACCTTTTAGTCCTTTCTCTTATGAAACATTTCCTATAGAGTGATTTACACACGTATGATTGTCTCTGTGTAATGTGTGTGATGTAAAGTGCTCTGTCATCCTACACTGGTATGAGTGGCGCTGTAAATCAAATTAAATGCATCTGAGAGAGAGTGGTTATGGAGACTTGAGGGGCACTGTTAAAGGGTGGTACGTGGTCATTGGAGTACACCAACAAACATTGTTGCAGAGGGTGCCAACAGTGTTAAAGCTGACCCTGCCATTGAGGCCAGTCCACCTCACCCACATATTACCTCCATTGGCCTTGTTTCAGCAGTAGTAGCTTCAACTCACCAAGGATCGGCAATGCAGGATTTGCACGCACACCAAACTAAGTTAGCAAACTTCATGGTCTCTGTGCTTCATGCACAAGCACTTTTAACATGTGCTGCCTATTTTGGCGCAACTGGAATTGTGCAGCAAAAGAAGACAAAATTACCCTGCGGTGTTGACTAAATTATGCAGCTAAAGAAGGCTACAGCAAGGTGCAGTATATTTTCTGATGCTTTATTATTTTTACATTTTTACACATGCTAACAGTCTCTGGAAAGATTTTGCCTTATTAGTACCAGTGTAACATAGAAATGCAGCAGTAAGAAAGGTGATCAGCCAACCTTTGCAAAGAGCCATCCACTTGTTCAACAAAAACCAGAGGGGAGTAGCAAACCCAGTGGGTTAACGACAGGGGAAGCTCCTAGGCCTGTATCCAAACATTCTGCCCCATCTATCCCCCTATCGGTCCCCAGTCATCCAGCACGACGGATCCCCCCGATTAACCTCCCACCAGACTGTCAACCTTTCGTTGCTGTCATGGTTAATGTGCCCCCCCTAAAGGAAGGTCAGTTGGAAAACCATCAATCACTCAAGAATAAGTGTATCCACTGGCTGAAGGCAAATAAGCCAATCCCCCAGGGTGTGGATGGTATTATCCTAAGTGTCCGTAGAGTGGGATGGGTAGGGAAAGGGAAAAAATTGCAGGAGGGGGATTGTGTAATTATAAACTTCCAAGACCCCAGAGTAATACCATCCATTTGTACTCCTATCAATAATATGGGGGCCCCGGGGGTTAAATTGGTAGACCTTTCGTATTTTTACCCTAGACACCTTGTTAGCCCAAATGGAGGAAGTGCAAGTTCCCCTAATTCTGGTCAAAACTTGGCAGGGGTTGTAGGGGGCAATAGGGAGAATCAAATGTGGGCAATAGGCCCCTGCTGACTGGAAACAGTGAGCAGAGAAGACTCTGTGGGAGCACTACCCCCCCAAACAAACCTCGTAAGTGGAATGGGAGACCCTATAGTAATTTCACAAGATCCCTGTTCTCCTTGTATATCCAGGAGGACTTCTATAGATAGGGGCATTCAGACGCCCAGCGACCTTCCAGCTGTGACGGACCTAGTCTATAAGGTTTTCAGCTGGAATGTCGCAGGGATTGCAAGCAAACTGGCTCTTCCGGATTTTGCTGCATGGGCTGATGAGCACTCTTTGTGCCTCTTCCAGGAAACATGGAGCTTGGTGCCGGTCCATAGGGCGGGATTCTCCTCATATTCCTCCCCTGCGCAAGTCTCAGAATCTGGGAGAGGGCGACCTTCGGGTGGCCTTCTCATCTGGGTCGCGGCTTCTCTAAACTGTAGAGTAGTGGATTTTCCCACAGGTTCCCCGGACATACAAAACATCACCCTTATAGATCAAAGGGGAAGAATTGTTCTAAATGTCTATAATGTGTATGCCCGGGGAACAAAAGGTGGGAGGAAGTCGCCAGTAATAGCTCTCCTTGAGACCCTGTTAAACAATACCCCCCATAAGACTCGCACTCTGGTTGCAGGTGATATGAACTGTACGTTCGAGCCCTTGGGCTCGGACGTTTTCCTCGACCAAGATGAGGAGGATGCTAGATGGGGGATCCCGGCACTGGACCTCCCACCGATTAAAAGGTGGACAGAAGTGGCGCTCCAGTTATACTCCCTGAGTCTTGAATTTAATCTTAGGGCAGTGAATGGAAGGACTTCCTCGGATAGGGGGGGTGCCCATACCTACAATAGACCAGGGCACACCTCTAGGATAGATTATATTCTAATAGATGTGTGCTTATGGCCCTATGTAAGGGACATGCAGGTGGTCCCTTCAACAGATAGTGATCACAATTCACTCTCCCTAAAAATTGAACAATGGTGGCAACCGTTAAGGATGACCAACATCAACCTGGCACCTGTACCACCAGGTGAATCGGAAGTCTCCCCATGTGGTAGAAGAATTAAATGGGCGAAACTGGTTTTGTCCGAGGCAAAGGTTGGGGAAATTAAATCCCATCTAAGCCGTGCGATAACATCTCTCGGAACCTCCTTAGAAGGGGTGGGTAACGTTAGTGGGTGTTTTGTCTCCCTGATTGAAGCTTTAACTAACGTGTTTACCCTCTACCCTAAAAAGCCGGGTAGTAAAGGAACTAACAAACCAGTTGATGGTTGGTACACCCACGTATGTAGGGGCCTTAAGGCAAAGTTAGTTAGGGCAGTTAAATCCAAATCCCCTAGTCTGATCCAGGATGCAAGGAAGACCTATAAAAAGTCACTTAATTTGGCTAAAAGGGAGTGGGAAGTTAAACATTGGGAAGATCTACTCCAGGCTAGTAAAATCAGGGATTCGGGGGCCTTCTGGAATCTCATAAATAAGCGGAGTAAACCCGACGCAGCCATGAGGCCCTGTAACATCCCGCCTCAAAGCTGGGTAAAACACTTTGGGTCCCTATATCTCCCTCCAGACGGGGAACTGACCGTGGGGAGGGATCACATACTAACATTTGAACCTCATGCCTATGACCTCTTCACCCCTCTAGAGATCGAGGGGGTTATAGGCTGGGTAGCACCCCGAAAGGCACCGGGCCCGGATGGCCTTCCGGGTGACTTAATGAGGGCATACCCAGCAGATTGGGGAAGGATCATAGCAGCTCTCCTAAATGATATTATGAGGGGAGGAGAAGTGCCAGAATCCTGGAAAGGGGCTGTGGTTGTACCCATTTATAAAAAAGGGTGTAGGGAAACTCCGGGCAACTATCGCCCTATAAGTCTGATTGACTCCACCCAAAAGATAGCTGGTAAAGCTATCCTCGGTAGGATTCTCCATTGGGTGGAGGAGAGAAAAATCCTATCAGACTTTCAGGCAGGTTTCCGGGCTGGTATGGGGACTATATAGCAGGTGTTTAGGCTGTTCCTTTTGGGGTGGAAGGTGGTGGAACTAGGCAAGGGTAGTCTTTACTTAGCCTTTATAGATCTGAAGACTGCCTTTGACCTAGTTCCCCGGGAAGAGCTCTGGAGGGTCCTTTATGAGATGGGATTACCACCTTACATCTTGTCCCTTCTCATAAGCCTTCATGCCCACACCTTTGCACAGGTCCGTTGGGGTAAAAACGGAGAGCTCACTGACAAGATACCAGTGTCCAGGGGCGTAAGACAGGGCTGCGTCTTGGCGCCCACCCTATTCTCGTTATATCTGAATGGGGTGGTAAAACATCTTCAACAAGAACCAGCCGACGCCCCATGCCTTGGAGGTGTTCGCATCCCAACCCTGCTATTTGCGGACGACACGCTCCTGATCTCGAAGACCCCACAAGGCCTGCAGAAAATATTAACACGATTCCAGGAGTTCTGTGAGGCAAAAGGGTTAATAATAAATGTGGACAAAACGAAATACTTAGTTGTAAATCCACCTAAAAAATTGGGCTGCCCACCTACACTTAATTCTATCCCTCTAGAGAGAGTACCCGAATTCGACTACCTAGGTATCCGGATTACGGACAGGATGTCTTGGGCTAACCACATAGATAAAATGGTCATAAATCATAGGAGAGTAGGAGGAGCTCTCATGAGGGAATACAGGGCCTCAACCAGGAGATCACTTACCCCAGTACTCGAAATCTACAAGGCCAAAGTAGTGACGTCTGCCTTGTATGGGGCAGAATTGTGGGGCCACTGTCGGCTGGATGCCCTAGTGACAGCAGAGAGCAAGCTTCTAAAATCTTTTATCTCTGTTCCATTGAGCACACCATCTGTACCAGTGTGGATGGACATGGGATGTAAAAACATCAAAGACCAGGCCCAGCTTCGCCCGCTCCTGTTGTGGACAAGGATTTGGAGGAGCGAAGAATTAAAATCCTATGCTGATGCCCTGGGAGATATAATGAGCCAGGGGGGTTGGGCTCATATAAAATGGTTAAGTGACACCAAAAAGCTTTTGGAGAACATCGGCCTAGGAGATTGCTGGTCATCTCGCTCAGCCCCTCCAAAAGAAGTTGTTAAGGCGTTTTATTGGAAATGGACTGCGGAGCGTCTAATTACAACCTCTAACCACTGCAGGTCCACTGCCGCCTTTTTACTAATTAAAGACACTGTGGCCTTTGAACCCTACCTGGACTTGATTTCTCTCCCCTTTGACCGAGCACTTTATTTTAAATTCAGAGTTGGTTCCCTTCCCCTAGGTGCTCTGGTATCGAAATGGTCTCTTGTGCCCCGTACTTCTCCCAACTGTGCATGTTGCCCGAGTAAGATTGAGTCCATTGCCCATGTTTTATTTGAATGCCCGGACTACGCAAGGCCTAGGAGTTTCTGGTTGAAACCACTCTGCCGGAACATGGGCACACGCAGCCATTTAGTAGGCTTGCGTATTCTAAGCACGGACACTTCCCCCCCTATTGTGTGCGGAATAGCTAAATTTTTAAAACAGTTTTGGCTTATTCGATGTAAGAGATTGTCAGTAGCTGTTTAATTCTTTTTTTAGTTAATTTATTAACGGTTCTTCACACCCTTTTTATCTCTTTTAATATTTTTATACTGACTTCTTGTGGCAATGATTTTTTTGTACATTGTATTAATTGTATTATAAAAGTGCTTATAAGATATCTTGCATATCGAATAAAAGCTTATGACTGACTGGCCATCCACTTTGCAGCAACACAAGTCAAATTTTTTAGTAACTGTTGATCCGTTTGAGCTATAAACAATTTATTAGTTAAAATTGTCAGATTATGTAGCAGATATTGTAATATGTGGCAAAAATGGCAGAGCCATAATTATATAGAAAATGTTTGCAAACTAGGATATTTTTCCCATTCATGATTAAACTGCTCTGTGGAAAATGGGAGGAGAAGTGCTAATGACAGAAACTCCATGGATCAGGGACAAATGGCTTGTGCTTCCATTTTTAAGCGTATTTGGGACATTCTGTGATCGGAAACAAATCCCACTTTGTGATTGTATTTTAATGTCAATAACTCATATTAAACCTTAAATAAGTATGTGTATCCATTGATTGAATTAAATAACATAATAAGCTGTAACTGGTCAGTGAAATGCCTAACAAATACTAAAAATTAGGATGTTTTGTGCAATATGGCCACCCCTCTGACTACGCCCACTGATTCAGTTCTCGGGTTATTCCTGCCCTCTGATCTTCCGCCCACAGTTCCCCTACTCCCCCCCCCCACTTCGACCACTGTGTAAAGTGAATAGATTTTTAGAGAGATGAATAATCAGCCCTGAGGGTCTCTAGGCTCTGAGTAGGTGCAGAGGTTCTCAGTTTCTTGCGCAATGTTGTGAGCATGGTGGCTGTTTTGATGTTCTGGGGGAGGGCGTTCCAGATCTTGGCTGCTAGATAGCTGAATGAGCGGTCTCCTGCCCTGCTTCTGTGAATGAGGGGAATATATCCGAGTGACAGCGAGGCAGGTTGGAGGTTGCAGGTTGGCTTTTAGAAGTGCAGACGGCAGTTTAGGTAGGAGGTTTATTTATTTATTTATTTATTTCGCATACTTTTAGAGCGCAGACCTGTCACCCAGAGGGCATCCTGGCGCTTTGATCAGAGAACCCCCACACAAGACCAGAGCAAACGCGCAGCCATTACTTGGGAAAAAGATGAGTCTTTAAGGCCTTCCTAAATGGAAGATAGTCCTTGCAGCTCCTGAGAGTGAGTGGGAGAGAATTCCACAATTTAGCTGCCGCCACTCTAAATGAGCGGCCGCCCATCCTCACTCTTTGAAACCTAGGCACCACCAGAAGGTGAGCCGATGACGACCGCAGAAGCCGTGGGGCAGAATACCATGCAAACATGTTTTGTAGCGGGATGGGGCCTAAGAGGTGTACCGCTCTAAATACCAAACAGGCCGCTTTAAATTGGACCCGTAGTTCTACCGGGAGCCAATGCAGGTCACGAAGCGCAAGAGTAGAAGAGCTAGATCTGGGTCGTGAAAGGGCCAGTTTAGCAGCCATATTCTGCACCCTCTGCAGTTTCCCAATCAGATTTTTTGGGGCCCCCAAAAGGAGACCATTACAGTAATCCAGCCGACTTAAAACAGTCCCAGGGACTACCTCCGGCCTGGATTGAGCAGGAAGCACAGGCAAAACTCTGCGGAGCATACGGAGCAGCATCATACATGTTCCCGTGGTTTTATTAACATGTAGGTCAAGTTGTAAGTTAGGGCCGAACATGACCCCTAAATTACGGGCTGACTCCGATGCCGACACTGGTTCGGAAAAAGTGCTAGGCCAAAAGTCGGTAGGTAAAGCCCGCGGGATCCGGTCAGTGGAGCAGTGGAGCACCTCCGTCTTCGAGCTATTAAATTGCAAAGAATTTGCTTGAAGCCAATCCGCTGTAGCTGCCATGCAGCGATGGAAGGTGTTCAGCGAGATTGCATTGCTCCCTGCCAAGGAAAACACCAGCTGAGTGTCATCGGCATAATTAAATGCCGAGACCCCAAAAGGTTTTATTAGCTGGACAAGCGGGCGGAGGTACAGGTTAAACAATAACGGGCTGATGGCCAAGCCGGTGTACAGTCATAATATCGAGTCAATTATTTCGACTAGACAGAATATCGAGTAAAAAATATAGAATGGACATAATATCGACTAGACATAATATAGACAACAAAAATATCGACTAGAGAAAATTAATATCGAATAGAATGGACATAATATCGAATCAAAAATATAGAATGGACATAATATCGACTAGACATAATATAGACAACAAAAATATCGAATTTAAGGTAAGTTAATAATAATTTTTATTTTTTGTGTAATATAAGTCTGTAGTGGGTTGTGGGTTTATAGGGGAATAGGGTGGGAAGTAATTTAATTCTAATTAATTAAATATGTTAATTTATTTATTGATATATATTTAGAATTAATTGTTAATTAATTATTAATTGGTAATTAATTAAAATATAATTGGTAATTAATTATAATTGATTAATTGATAAATATTTTAATTTTAGTAATTTATTTTCTGCAGCGGGTTGTGGGTTTATAGGGGAATAGGGTGGGAAGTAATTTAATTATAATTAATTAAATATGTTAATTTATTTATTGATAATAATTTAGAATTAATTGTTAATTAATTATTAATTGGTAATTAATTAAAATATAATTGGTAATTAATTATAATTGATTAATTGATAAATATTTTAATTTTAGTAATTTATTTTCTGTAGCGGGTTGTGGGTTTATAGGGGAATAGGGTGGGAAGTAATTTAATTTTAATTAATTAAATATGTTAATTTATTTATTGATATTTTTTAAAAATTAATTGTTAATTAATTATTAATTGGTAATTAATTAAAATATAATTGGTAATTAATTATAATTGATTAATTGATAAATATTTTAATTTTAGGGTTCAGGGTCAGTTTTCAGTTTTTGGGTAAAGGGGTATTTTTAGGGTTCAGGGTCAGTTTTCAGTTTTTGGGTAAAGGGGTATTTTTAGGGTTCAGGGTCAGTTTTCAGTTTTTGGGGTAAAGGGGTATTTTTAGGGTTCAGGGTCAGTTTTCAGTTTGTAGGTAAAGGGGTATTTTTAGGGTTCAGGGTCAGTTTTCAGTTTTTGGGTAAAGGGGTATTTTTAGGGTTCAGGGTCAGTTTTCAGTTTTTGGGTAAAGGGGTATTTTTAGGGTTCAGGGTCAGTTTTCAGTTTTTGGGTAAAGGGGTATTTTTAGGGTTCAGGGTCAGTTTTCAGTTTTTGGGGTAAAGGGGTATTTTTAGGGTTCAGGGTCAGTTTTCAGTTTGTAGGTAAAGGGGTATTTTTAGGGTTCAGGGTCAGTTTTCAGTTTTTGGGTAAAGGGGTATTTTTAGGGTTCAGGGTCAGTTTTCAGTTTTTGGGGTAAAGGGGTATTTTTAGGGTTCAGGGTCAGTTTTCAGTTTGTAGGTAAAGGGGTATTTTTAGGGTTCAGGGTCAGTTTTCAGTTTTTGGGTAAAGGGGTATTTTTAGGGTTCAGGGTCCGTTTTCAGTTTTCGGGTAAAGGGGTATTTTTAGGGTTCAGGGTCAGTTTTCAGTTTATGGGTAAAGGGGTATTTTTAGGGTTCAGGGTCAGTTTTGGGGTACAGGGGTACAGGGGTACTTTGTAAAAATGAAGTAAAATTACATTTAAATTACATTTATTTAATAAAATAAAATTATATTAAATTATATTATAATATTTTTTATTAATTTATATTCAAAAAATTATTATATACTTACCAATACTTATGTTGTAATGGTATGCGTTGTAAAGGTATATGCGTTGTAAAATCTTGCGTTGTAAATGTATGCGTTGTAAAAGTTTTTGCGTTGTAAAAGTTTTGTTGTAATGGTAGGCGTTGTAAAAGTATGCGTTGTAACGTCATACATCCCTGGAGTGGGAATAGTAATTTTAACCTCTACGCTATCCAGCGCTTTCCCTACTGTTGCACCCACTGGAGTGGGAGTAGTAAATTTTACCTCTACGCTATCCAACACTTTTGCTAATGTTGAACTCACTATAGTTGTAACAATAAATTTTAAACATTTTCTAAAATGTTATATATGTTTATTTAATAATATGTTTAAATATATATATATATATATATATATATATATATATATATATATATATATATATATATATATATATATATATATATATATGTATGTGTGTGTGTAATTTTTGGTGATATAATTTTTTTAATTATATAAATTATTTATTAAAATTATATTTTTTTAATAATTATTTCTAAGTTTATATTAAATATATGTATTACTATATTAGTTTTAACTTAATTTTAAGACATTTTAAAAAATCGATATTTTGACAGTCTATATTTTTGTAAGTCGATATTTTGGTACTTACCTGTTTGAAGATAGGGAGTCGATATTTTGTCAATCGATATTTTTGACTCGATATTTGTGTATCTCGATATTTGTGTCGTCGATATTATGTCAGTGATCCGGCCGAGCCCTGTGGCACCCCCTGTCCGATTTTCCTTGGCTCCGAGCTAAAAGGCGGAAGTGACACCAACTGTTGCCTGCCCTCGAGGTATGACATCATCCAGTCTCTGGCCCCCTCGCAAATCCCGCACTCTTCCAGCCTCTGAACCAGGGTCCGATGGCAGACCGTGTCGAACGCGGCCGACATGTCGAGCAGCACCAAAAAGGCTGCCCGACCACTGTCGACACGCGAACGCAGGTTATCCAGCACGGTCACAAGTGCGGTCTCCGTCCCATGACCAGGTCGGAAGCCAAACTGGGCCTCATCGAACCACCCAATATGTTCCAGGTAGCCGGAAAGAGAGCGAGTTACCCATTTCTCCAGGATCTTGATTGGAAAGGGAAGCAAGGAGATCGGCCTGTAGTTGGAAAGGACAGCTGGATCCAGGGTTGGCTTTTTTAGCAGAGGCGACACCACTGCTAGTTTCCAGCAACCCGGGACAGAAGCCGATTCCAGAGATTGGCGACAGATTGAAAACAAAGGCGGGAACAGTTCTTCCTGAAAAGTTTTCCAAAATTTGGGGGGCAGTGGATCGAGCGGAGATCCAGATGACACCGAGCAAGCCGTTTTACAAAATTCTTCAAAGGTCGGGAGGGGGAAGGAGTCCAACCGTAGTGGTTTGGGTGAGGTGATCAAATCGCCCGCCCCAAAGGCCACAGCGGCCGGCTGGGGTCGACTGGGTGAGCAACCCGGAGCTCCCACGCCGACTGGCTGGGGTCGACTGGGCTGCCCCACCGGAGCTCCCACGCCAACTGGCTGGGGTCGACTGGGTGAGCTGCCCGGAGCTCCCAAGTCAGAGACACTAGTTCTTCTCTGGGGTCGACTGGGCTGCTCCGCCGGAGCTTCCACACCAACTGGCTGGGGTCGACTGGGTGAGTTACCCGGAGCTCCCAGATCAGAGACAGCAGTGCTTGTCTGGGGTCGACTGGGCTGCTCGCCCGGAGCTCCCATATCCGTCGGTTGGGGTCGACTGGGTGAGCTGCCCGGAGCTCCCAGAACAGAGACAGCAGTGCTTGTCTGGGGTCGACTGGGCTGCTCGCCCGGAGCTCCCATACCCGTCGGTTGGGGTCGACTGGGTGAGCCGCTCGGAGCGCCCAGATCCAGAGCCCCGATGACCCTCTGGGATTGTCTGCCCGGGGCCCCCTGTCAGTAGGGCTCGCAAGGCAGGCCTCCTCAGTTGCAGGAAGTGTTAGGCCAGCCAGAATCTTAGCGGTCTTCTCCTCGAAGGCCAACGCCAGCGAGTCGCATAAAGCCTGAGAGGCTCGCACGGAGTTAGCCGCGCAGACCGGGTGGGACAAGTCTTTAACAATCTTAAACAAGGCTTGAGATTTATTAGGCGCCTGTAATAAGGACGTTTGTATAAAAGACGCCTTAGCCTGCTTGATCTGCTCCTTGTAACCTCTCAGTGCAAGTCTAAACAAGACTTTGGCCGAGGGGGAATACTCCCTTCTCCATGCTCTCTCTGCCCGTTTACAGCTCAGCTTCAGGTGTTGTAGCTCCACCGTATACCAAGGAAAGGCCCGATTCGCCCTCGCTCTTGCTTTCCGAAGAGGCACGATGTTATCGAGTGACTCGGTAATGGACCGGCAGAAGGAGGAGTAGCTGTCTTCCACTGAGTTCCTCAGGCCAAAATTGGCAGATATCAAAGAGGGCAAAGGCACTAGACTGAGCAGTCTAGACCACGGTCGACCCACTTGCGAGAGTCCCACCCCTGAAACCTCCGGGGGGTTATTCCCAAGGCAAAGGGAGAAGGCCACCAGCGCGTGATCCGTCCAATATTGGACTAAGATGTCAATGATCACCGCCAAGTGGGCGCCCGCAAAAATAAGGTCGAGCATATGACCACCCCTATGAGTCGCGGAGCCAACCAGTTGTTGCAGGTGGATGTCGACCAAAGCCTGGCAGAGTGAGGTAAAAGCTCCATCTAAAGGACCCCCCTGCCAGAGATTAAAATCTCCCAGGACAAGTAGATTAGAATGAGTGTTAGAAAGATCATACACTAGGTCCAGGAACTCCGGCAGCGAACAGGCCGAACCCGGCGGTCTATAACATAACACGCCAGATAGCAGCGTTCTCTCTGGGTTACTGAATGAAAAGCCCATGAGCTCGAAACCCGAAACTTCGCCGATTTTAAGCTGAGAGACATCCAACTGTTCGCGGAAAATGATGCCAATTCCGCCGCCACGATTCAGTGGGCGCGGAGTATGAATAATTTTGAAGCCCGGGGGACAGGCCAGGCCGAGTTCTACTAGGCAGTCCTCCCGAGTCCAAGTCTCCGTCATAAACAACACATCCAACCCGGAGGATTCAACCAAGAAGGCGATCTCCGTGTGGTGCTTGCAGAGTGACCGCACATTAAGCAACCCACAAAGGAGTGGCTGGGGCGGCGAACGGGTGCTGGGACCATGTGTTGCAGGGTCACGCGGTGGTCTCAAAGCACACAGGTCTGAGTGGGAGTAAACCCGAGGGGAAGGGAGCAGGTGGCCAGAGGCAGCGGCCCTTAGCGCGCCCGTAGCGCGAACGGGCGCAAACGGGCTTACCTCTGGCGCACCTCCGGCGCGTCTACGGCGCGTCCGCTGCGCGCCGTCGCTGCGCGCCAGTCCCTCCGCCATGTTAAAAAGCCTGACCAAAAGGTCACGTGGGTCCTGGCAGGGCGAGTGGCTCTCCCTCAGCAAGATGGCGCTCCCACAGAGAGAGCTTCCCCCAATCCAAAATGGCGCTCTCCGATCGGCGCGAGGAGTAAACAGTGCCCCCGAGTCCCTTCTAACCCACAAGTGTGGGTATGCAGCGTGTTAAATGCAGGTAAGTGGCTCCCTCAGTTCCCACTAAGCGGAAGAACAGGAGGAAAAAGGATAGTTACAGCTAGCGCCCAGCGCGAACACAATAAAGTTAAAAAGATTAAAAACAAGCCTAGCTGTTCTGTCAGCAGCGCGAGTGCAGCGCGAGTGCAGGGTTTAGATCTAGCAAGGCAAAGTAAGGAGGTGCTACTTATAGTGCCTCCGCCTCCTATGCGTGGGTCCTGGCAGGGCGAGTGGCTCTCCCTCAGCAAGATGGCGCTCCCACAGAGAGAGCTTCCCCCAATCCAAAATGGCGCTCTCCGATCGGCGCGAGGAGTAAACAGTGCCCCCGAGTCCCTTCTAACCCACAAGTGTGGGTATGCAGCGTGTTAAATGCGGGTAAGTGGCTCCCTCAGTTCCCACTAAGCGGAAGAACAGGAGGAAAAAGGATAGTTACAGCTAGCGCCCAGCACGAACACAATAAAGTTAAAAAGATTAAAAACAAGCCTAGCTGTTCTGTCAGCAGCGCGAGTGCAGCGCGAGTGCAGGGTTTAGATCTAGCAAGGCAAAGTAAGGAGGTGCTACTTATAGTGCCTCCGCCTCCTATGCGTGGGTCCTGGCAGGGCGAGTGGCTCTCCCTCAGCAAGATGGCGCTCCCACAGAGAGAGCTTCCCCCAATCCAAAATGGCGCTCTCCGATCGGCGCGAGGAGTAAACAGTGCCCCCGAGTCCCTTCTAACCCACAAGTGTGGGTATGCAGCGTGTTAAATGCGGGTAAGTGGCTCCCTCAGTTCCCACTAAGCGGAAGAACAGGAGGAAAAAGGATAGTTACAGCTAGCGCCCAGCGCGAACACAATAAAGTTAAAAAGATTAAAAACAAGCCTAGCTGTTCTGTCAGCAGCGCGAGTGCAGCGCGAGTGCAGGGTTTAGATCTGATGCAGGGCTTTGTAGGCAAGAGTGAGTCTCTTGAAGTGGCAGCTTTTCTAGACGGGGAGCCAGTGGAGTGGGTGCAGTGGGGTAAGTTAAGAGCCAGTCTTGCAGCAGGATTTTGGATGTTTTGGAGCTTGTGTGTGAGGTAGGCGGGTACGCCGTAGTAGAGGGTGTTGCCATAGTCTACCCTGCTCGTGATCAAAGCCTGGTTGATGGTCTTTCTGGTGTCCAGTTTTGGGGGTGTCACTGAAACCTCAGAAACCAGATTCTGCTGCGAGCTCACTGAAGCAACGTGCCTTCTTTTTAGGCTTCACCTTTCTGAGGGTAAAACAGTCCAATTGCCAAGGCTTACTCTTGAAGAACGATAAACATTTGGAAAAGTGGATGCATGAAACCCAAGAACAGCACCAAACACATCATCCAATCAGTCGCATTACTTTGTGTAGGAAAGTGCCCCATCTCTGACGTGCTCACCCCCACATTTTGCCTGGTATCTGTTATCCAGGTCCCCAGTGCCAGATCTCTTTTCCTAAAACTGTACAGCCGTTCTACCAATTGGCAATACATTTAGCACCCCCCATAAGTCCCTAGAAAAGTGCACCCCGGGTACCTTGGGCAGGGAGGCTGAAGAGGGCCCCCAAGGGCTGCAGCATGTCGGGGACCCCTCAGCAGCAACATGCAAACTGCCATTACAGACTGCGTGCCATGATGCAGAGAAAAGTGAAAATACGACATGGCACAACTCCTGTTTGTCATGCCTGCAGAAAACATGCAGTATAGGTAAGCCCTAAGGCAGGGTGCACTATACCACAAGTGTGGACATATCTGCACCAGCAGATATACCCCTGTGATATCTTAGTAGAGTCTTAGATATTACACGTGAAGAGGGAAGTCGTTTTGAGAACCTGTCCTGTATGCTGGTATTTACGAGTTCCAGCTACATGATGACTTCACTGAAACATATTGTGTTTGGTATCAAACATCTCATATTAATAACCCCACACTGATTCCAGTGATGGATTTATTAAAACATGCACCCAGAGGGCTCCTGAAAACCTACTGACAACTTGTGTACTGGCTGACTGGTGTCGACCAGCCTGCCACTACAGACAGGTTTCTGACCCCTGCAGGTGAGAGCCCACACTCTCTGATGGCAGAAACAATGCCTGCTCCGTCGGGAGGTGTTGTCACCTCCTCCAAGCATGATGGCTAAGAGATCAGCATATCAAGGCAGGAGGCCTCAAAGGCCTCTGCCACCTCTGATATGTGACCCAAGGCGTTCACAGACAGGGAAAATGCCAACCCCACTCAGTGCCCATTCAGCACCAGGACAGGAGGGAAAGTTAGCTAGTCAGGAGGCGTATTCCTCCATTAGGCTAGTTCCACCCCAAGGTGGACTACCTGTTGTGAACATGAAATTTAGAATGCCACCATCTTGATTTTGGTGGAATTAGGCTCTCTGGTATAAGGTTATGTCCACTTCCCTCAGGAAGTGGTCATATAGAGGGTGTAGACACCCTAACAGTAAGTATCCCATTGGCTACTACCTGTCACTCCCCTTAACATTCCTAAATTGAGTATTTAGGGACACCCCTGATGCCAGGACTTCAGTATTGACAGATCAAGAAGATGAGGACAACAAACAGCCATGATAAAAGCAAGGACTGAAGTCTTGTTGTGGACTTTTGGCTCAAACCCTGCCTGCCCGCACCAGTCGTGACAATCGTGACTAGCGACCATTTTCCAAGAACCCTGGGAGACTGCCAGTCCTTTGCAAATTGGATGTACAGAGCCCAGTCAACCTTTCCACCCTGCGCCGAGTGCCCCAGCCCTGGTACTGACAAACTGGCTGTGCCCCCTTGTTCCCAGTACCCTTGTGACCCGAGCCCCGGACTTGTCCCAAAGTCCCCTTCTGCATCCTGTTTCTAGGTGGCCTACCTTCTTTCCACCGGCGTAGCCTGCAATGCTACCAACACAACCAGCAACTCTGCACCGGATGCCCCACAGCAGGTAACGAGTAACTGTGGGTGGTCCTTTGGACCTTGGCCACCTATGACCCTAAATCCTGAAGGAGACCCCCAGAAACTGACCATAAATAACTGTATGCAATATATGCCTTTTCTCCCATAGGAAAGCATTGCTGCGTAAAGATGCATTTAAGAGAACTGTTTACTTTTCTGTATAAGGTCATATTTTAAAAAGTTCTTACTTGATAACAAAGTTCTTGGTATCATAATTTATATAAAAAAAGACGTATTTTTCTAAATTGGGATTATTATTTTTTCTAGGGTGTTTGTCTCATTTATTGCCTCTGTGAATACAACAAATGCTTATCACTACCCTCTCAGAAGCCTAAACTGCTTGCCCACACAACCACAACAAAGAGCATTTAGTGTTATCATTTTGGCTCTGTTAACCAATAAGGGCTGCCTGGGCTCTTTACACAGTGAACCTAGTTTTGGTCCACTATATGAAGAGCCAGCTTACTAAATTGGTGGCAGCGGTGGGATATTGCATTTGCTGATACCACTTGGTCAATAGGTGACTCCACAAAGTAAATCCACAATAAACATTAGTTAAACATTGTTTTTTGATCTGTTTACGTTTTGCGTGGTTGCCCATGAAAGCACAACAAGATATGAAGTAGGGCCATGCTATGGACTGGGACTGTGATTTATCTGTGGTGAGTTGCATTGTGATGGTGAGATACTAATGTTAATGTATCTTGCCTGGTGGTTTCAAAACGAATACAAATTTGTTATAAAAAAATAGTTTGGGAAATTTTTGTTTATTTTTTCAAATTTATAACCTTGAATTATTAGGCCCTTTGTTAAGTCCCCCAGTCCAATTGTATTAGAGTTTAAAATATATCATAAGCAGTTAGGCCTTTTAAAAAGTTAGTCTAATAGATTTTTTCTTGATTTCTAAAAAGGTCCCAACTGATCTAATACCATGTCTGAGGCAAAGGGTATTAGCCAGGCGCTCATCCTGGGTCCCTGCAAGCAAGTTAAGTTGACCTAACATAGGGACCTGTGCACGGCGTGGAACCTTGCCATGGGGTCTGAACCTACAAAGGGCCATTTACAGACCCTGCTTCGTGAGTATGATATAGCCATCGCAATGGAAGACAACCCTAATAATACATAGGAGGGAAATGTCAGTGAGGATGATGAGTCCTCAAATTCCCCTACTGACAGTACCTCCACTGGGACTAACTCTAGTAGTACCTCAAAAGAAGCAGATGAGGAAGGTGGGGATATTCAGAAACTAGCTAGGAAGAGAGCTCTAGAAGCTAACATCTTAGCCGCAGAAAAAGAGAGAGCTGAGATGGGCTTTGCCCCTATCTCTGGTGGCAGCAACATTTTAAATAGGGAGAAAGATGAAGGTTTTGACCCGAAGATCCCCAAAGGGATTGTCCCCAAATATGTAGAGGGTGATGATATCACCAAATGGTTTACAGCCTTTGAGAGGGCTTGTAAGATGATGAAACTGGGCCGGAAGCATTGGGGCTTTCTACTCTGCATCAGTACATGGTAGACCTAGGTCCAGTCTCTCCCCAAGAATTGGGAAATAAGGCTGACCATTGGGTTAAGACTAGGGTGTCCAAAAAGCCCCATGGTGGGGGTGACCAGAAGAAAGGGGTTACTAAACACCCCCAAGGGAAATATGGTGAACAGCCTAAAGACAAAAATAAAGGGTCTTCAGAAGGCCCCCATATACCTGTTCAGGATGGTGGGCCTGAGACAGACCAAGTTTGGGTACCAGGGAAAGAACTGGGACCCCAAGAAGGCTTGGTGCTTTAATTGCACGGCCAATGGCCACTGAACTGGTGACCCATATATGTCCCAAAAAGGCTTCCTCTAGTGCGCCTCCAGTTAACACTAGGGTGTTGGGTCTCCAGATTGGATCTTTGGTGTGTCAGAGAGCACACTGAAACCACTTTAGTCTCTGAGGGTGGGGTGGATGTAGCTGTCCTGGCTGTCTGGCCTAGTAATCTGAAGAAGTACAGACAACAGCCTTGTATTAATGGTTTCAGAGTGCAAGCACTGAGAGATACAGGTGCAAGTGTCCCCATAGTGACAAAAAAACTGGTATCTCCAAAATAGTATCTGACTGGACAAATGTATCCAGTCGCCAATGCTGATAATGTGACCAAGGGTAATTCCATAGCTATGGTGTCCTTGGAGTGGGGAGGAATTACTGGCCAGAAAAAGGTGGTCATGTCCTCTGCAATTCCAGTAGAATGTCTGCTAGGGAATGATCTGAAGTCCTCAGCATGGGCCGAGGTAGAGCTAAGATTCCATGCAGACATGCTGGGAATCTCTGAATGTGTGTGCATAAAAACCAGTGTGAAAAAGAGGAGCTGAAGTCTAAAAGAGTGTTCTAACCCTCTAAGAGAAAAGGTAAAGTATGGAAAAACAGCTTCTGAACAGCCACAAGCTCAGGTCCCCTCTCCTCAGGGAGAAGGCCTGTCGGCCCCAGAAGGAACTGAGCCCCAGGAACTTGCACCTTGCCAGGCAGAGCTCCAAGGCCCAAGAGGACCCTCTAGGGAAGAGCTGTGTCAAGGACGGAGGACCTGTCCTACTATGGAAGGCCTGAGACAGCAAACTGCTGCACAGTAGAAGGGAGATGTCAGTGACTCTCACTGGATCTATTGGGAGGAGGTACTCCTGTACACTGAGGCGAGTGACCCCAAAATTAGTGGCAGAGTGGTAGTACCTCAGCAGTACAGAAAGATTTTACTCTCATTGGCTCATGTCGTCCTCCTAGCTGGGCATCTTGGCAAGAGCATGACTTGGAGTAGGCTAGTCAGACACTTCTACTGGCCAAACATGCCCCAGAAGGTGAAGGAGTTTTGTAACTCCTGTGTTACCTGCCAAGGCTGTGGCAAAGCAGGTGACCACCCAAAGGCCCCCTTAATTCCACGTCCAGTGCTTGGAGTTCCCTTTGAAAAGGTAGGGGTTGTTGTTGTTGGCCACTGGATTCTCCAACAGCACCAGGGAACAGATGCATAAGGTGGTAGTGGATCATGCCACCAGGTACCCTGAAACTATACCCCTTAGGATTGTCACGGCTCCTGCAGTTGCCACAGCCCTTTCAAGTATTTTTACAAGAGTGAGTTTCAATATGGAGGTGGCATGATAGAGCGATAGTAACTTCATGTCTGGCTACCTTAAGGACATGTGGAATGAATGTGGTGTGACTTACAAGTTCAGTACCCCATATCATCCACAAACCAATGGTTTAGTTGAGAGATTCAACAAAACTATGAAAGGTATTATCATGGGAATACCTGAAAAAACTCAGAAGGAGATGGGTTGTCCTTTTGCCATGCCTGCTTTTCGCTCAGAGAGAAGTACCTGAGATGGGAATAGGGGTTTCACTCTTTGAACTTCTATTGGGCATCGTGCAAAGGGACCACTGTTGTTGGACCCCGCCTCGTGGCGTGGTCCTACCCCTCCCGCACGGCGGGCCCGAGACGACATCGGGCCTCCGTCGACCCGCTGTCGACCCCCCTGAACCCGAACCACCGACGAGAGCAGCCCCCCTGGCAACCCACGGCTCCCCCCCTGGGACCTCGGCAGACCCTGCTCGCCAACACTGCCGGTCTGGCGACCATGCCAGGCCACCATTCCCGGCCCGACTCCATCTTGGGCCATCACGTCACGAGCACGTGGCCGCAGCCATCCCTCGCCCGGCCCCAGCGAAGCCCCGACATCGAGGCACCAAGATCCACCCAGGTGGTCGAGTGGCCACTCGACAGATCCCGGAGGAAGGGGAGTTTCGATGGCCCTCCAGCCGTCCCCGGATGCCTGGTATCGATCGCCCTCCAGCCTCCCTGGGCGCTGGCTCCACCCCCCTGCTGGGTGTCTGGACACCTTCATCCCGGCCCCTCTGACCCCCAGGCGCGAGGGTCCGGACATCAAAGGACTCCAGTCCTATATCTGGGCCAGCCCTGGATTGGGACTTCAGCTGTATCTTGGAGTCGAAGCCCTGCTGACCTTGTCGCGGCTGATCCTGATCTGAACTCATGTACCTGGAACCTTCGAGGCCCTGCTGACGCCGTCGCGGCCTGACCAAGCTGAAACCACCTTCGAGGCCCTGCTGACGCTGTCGCGGCCTGACCAAGCTGAAACCACCTTCGAGGCCCTGCTGACGCTGTCGCGGCCTGACCGAAACTGAACCACCTTCGAGGCCCTGCTGACGCTGTCGCGGCCTCACCAAACTGCAACCACCTTTGAGGCCCTGCTGACGCTGTCGCGGCCTGACCGAACTGAACCACCTTCAAGGCTCCGCTGACGCTGTCGGGGCCTGACCCCTGGAACTATCCACGCACCAGTTGGTGCCAAGAGTGTCCCGCTACCCCCTTTTCCCGAATCCAAGACTTTACTGATCCCTCGATCCCTGTGTTATCATCTTACGAGAACGTGCCTTCATTTCTTATATAAAGATTCTTGAGAATATTCCTTCGTGTGGTGTCCGTCTGTGGTAGTGTGATTGCTCCGCTGTTGCGATTGTAGGCGAGGAGCCTCGCCAAGGAGGTCTCCCTACGGCGCTCGGCCTCTTCCATAGAGAAAGGTGGGTCTTGGGGCGGGCAGTCCGACATCTTCTGTCTCCCCTGGGATCGCCTTTCCAACAACTGTGTTTACCTAAGGAAGGCTTTGAGAGACCTATCAAAGAGCTTAAACAAGACATTGTGGACTATGTGCTTGGTCTATGTTCAAGGATGGCAAAGTACATGAGTAAAGCATCCAAAAACGTTGAGCCCAGCCAAGAGCTCCATTGGTATGTCCAAAAGGCTGCACTGGTGGAGTTCCAACTAGGGGTTACACTTTACTCCTGTAACACAGAATTACTAATACATTCTGCTGCACTGCTCTGCTAGCGGAATTTATCCGCAAGCATTAGAAAGGCTATTGCGCCCCAGGTTTAAGAAGGCAGCTGCTCGAGATGAGCAGTCCAGGCTTGCACGCCATTACATCCTTACATTGATGACCTATTTGGACCTTCTCTCGCATTGGGTCCCCCATCTGTGTGGCGGTTATGCACATGCGTGTTTCTGAGGCACATGTACAGGAATATCACCTACGGGTAGACAGTTCCAGCTCTTTTCACATTTCTTCAGCTGCCACTTTGTTGAATATGAGTACCCCGAACACCCTCCCACCGCCCTTATCCAGGTCACCAACCTGCCCGCCGCTGTCACCAGTGAGCGGATGGCACCCTCTTCACCTTCCTGGGGTACATCGAAGAGCTGTGGCTCTATCAGCCAGAGTAAGTGAGTCTGAAAAGTACTCTTATTCCCTACTTATGCAGTGATGGGCGCATACATATGTTCACGGTGAGGGACTAGAGTGGATTATTGTGACGACAGATGCATGGTCCTTCTTCGTACGTGAGGCGAAGTGCGTGCACTCCTGTGACACCAGTGTCAGAGGTAAGCACAGCACCTGGGAGAGGGGGGAAAGAAAGCAGTGGGTAGTTTTACATCTGAGTGGTAAGATTTGTAGGGTGTGGGCTTTCTTTGTGTGAAGTTGTTGAAGCACCCCTGTTCAGTGTGGGCATGACAAAAATCAGGGATTAGTTACTGAGGTTTTGCGCAGTCGCTCGAAACACGAGGTACATTTTCTGACATTTTATCATAACCCTGCTGGTACAGTGCAGAAGTGCACGGAGCAAGCTCCCGGACATATGGACAACTATTAGTAAATCTACGTCATGTTTTTAAGTTAAACCGTGGCCTCAGTCCAGCAAGCTTGTTCCTTAGCGCCCAACACCTCAGGTCTAACTGAATAATATGCCCCATTTAAGATAAAATCGCAGCATCATTTTTCTCTTTTCTGCTGTTTCATCACCCACTTGAGTTCACGTTTTTCACATTTCACTCACGTTTCGTTCCAAATCCACACCCCTTTGGTGCTTCTGCAGGTACTTGCATCATTCTGATAAGAAGTATAGCAGTTGGCGATGTGTTGTGTGTTAGTGTTTTATCCTGCTGTAGGCTGGGGCACATAGTGCCCACTGAAACACCTTGCTGGAAGTCTCATGAAGGTGTAATGATTGGGGTCTAGGACCCCTCGGCTGCAGCCTGGCGGCAGAAGGCTGGAGGGCTTGTAGGCGCTGATGTCACGTGCATTTTTCAATTTGGCTCCAGAGTGTAAGAGGCAAGAGAGGGTGTGTGTCGGGGCGGGGAGGGATTGTTATTGTACACAATGGACTCTGCCAAGCCACCATTGCTCTTGGCCCTTCATTCCATCTGTAGAACTGCAAATCAACAACTAGGTGTTGGTTTCAGGAATATAGTTTATCAGTCAATGCAAATGGCGTCCTTGTCCCTGTGTGCAGGAAAGTGGTCAGTGGCCTGGCGCTCATCATATTCACCTTCGAGCTGGTGGAAGTCCATCACCTTTAGCCAGCAATAAATAGCTTTCCTCTTCACAGCCTTGACTGCTATAGGGGCGAGGGGAACTCAGCGGAATCACGCACAAATGTTGTGCAACTCCACAGTATTCTGCGGAGTAAAACTCCACAAGTTCTGCCCACCCTTAGTTCCAAATAGGGCAGAGGGTATGGGTGTTGGAGCCTGTGGCAACTAGTGCACTCCAGGACAAGTGGAGTGGTCCCTACCCTATCCTTGAAAGGAAAGGTGAGGTCACCTATTTGATAGACATATGAACTAGCAGGAGCCCTCACAGGGTCATCCATGTTAACCATCTAATGCCTTACTATGACAGGGCTGATGTGACTATGCTCATGGTCGCTGATGAGGATCAGGAAGCGAGCTGACGACAGGCACATCCTGGAGCTGTATGCTGAGCTCTTCCCCCTAACCCCTGGACAGACTACCTGAAGAACCAATGATGTGGACACTGGAGACAATATACCTGCCAAAAACAAAGTATATAGACAGTCTGAACAAGTTAAGGAGAGCATCAGAGCTGAAGTCCGCATGATGCTGGAATTGGGAGTCATTGAACCCTCTCGGAGTCCCTGGGCCAGCCCAATTGTATTAGTCCCAAACCTCATTCCCAAGTTGGAAAACCAGAGTTAAGGTTTTGTGTGGACTATAGAGGCCTTAATGCAGCAACCAAGACAGGTGCACACCCAATTCCTGGAACTTATGAGCTAATTGAGAGGTTGGGGCAGCCACATTTCCCAGTACCTTTGATTTGGCTTCAGGGTACTGACAGATTGGTCCGGAACAAAATAAAAGTCTGCATTCTAAACACCAGATGGGCATTATCAGTTCACTGTTATGCCCTTTGGATTAAAGAATGTCCCGTCACCTTTTAGAGGTTGACGAATAAAGTCCTTGCTGGATTGGAAACTTTTAGTCTGGACGATATTGCTGTCTATAGCTCCACTTGGCAGGATCACCCGAGCCACCTTGGGAAGGGGATGAAGGCTCTACAAGCTGCAGGCCTCACTATCAAGGCATCCAAATGCCAGATAGGGCAGGGCACAGTTGTGTACTTGGGCCGCCTTGTAGGTGGAGGCCAAGTGCAACCTTTACAGCCCAAGGTCTAGACAATTCTGGACTGTGAAGCTCCAACAACCCAGACCCAGGTCAGGGCATTCCTTGGCTTGACTGGATACTACAGGATGTTTGTGAAGGGGTATGGTACTTCTGTGGCACCCCTCACAGAACTAAACTCCAAAAAGATGCCAAACAAGGTAAACTGGACAGTGAGCTGTCAAAAGGCTTTTGACACTCTGAAGAAAGCAATGTGCGGAGCACCCATTCTAAAAGCACCAGATTATACCAAGCAGTTCATAGTGCAGACTAATGCCTCTGAACATGGGACGGGAGCCGTCCTTTACCTGACCAGCGATGATGGCTACACCTGTTGCGCGGCCAGGGCGACTGACGCTGGAATCTGGGGATCAGGGTTCGATCCCCGGCTCCGGCGGCAGGTTAGCCCAGCACCATGTGACTCTGGGCAATAGCTTGCTTAATCTTCCCGACGGCCCCCAGCGCCTAGAGACCCTTACGGGTGATTGTGCGCTTTACAAATGTGGATTATTATTATTATTATTATTATTATTGCTTTCATTAGCAGGAGGTTACTCCCCAGAGAGCAGTGTTGAAGTGCCTTTGAGAGGGCAGCCTTTGCTGTGGTTTGGTCCTTGAAGAAGATGAGACCATACCTGTTTGGTACTCACTTCTAGTCCTAACCGACATCAGGCCTCTTAGATGGCCGATTCAGATTAGAGGTGAAAACCTCAGTGTTAGACCTGGCATCCTTGTCGTGGGTCTCCCTTTCCATTTTTATTATGCCTCCTACGTGTATGACCTATTTTTGTGCTGGACAAGATGCTCTGAGCACTGTGCCACTGCTGATCAGTGCCACAGTGCAAGTGCTCCTTCTGATAAATATGACATCTTATATTCGTATCTGATCAAGGGAAAATGGCAGAGATTCCAGACGAGTGTCACTGAACTCAGGAGTTCGTAATGCATTCTTGTATGGGAATGATTTTTAGACTCTGACCTTGGAAATAGCACTTCTAGAAACTGACTATTTCCTTAACCAAACCTTGTTGTGTGCTGCTAAAGTGGGTAGTCAGATGTTGGGGAAAAGTGACAGGGTCTGGTCCGTCTCCACAGCCTGGTCTTAGCTGGCTGCATTTAAATGGGAGGGGGAGAGTAGTTTCTGTTGAGACTTGCCTTCCACGATGCCGGCCCCACTTCCCGCTGAGCGTCTGATGACCCTGCCTCCCTCCTTCAAAGGAAAGTGGTGCCATCTGGCAGAAGACACCCACAACAAGGACCTGGGTACCGGGGAACCCCCTGCCGGATCAAACAACTTCAAAGATCCCTTTTGTCCTATAACTAGGGGCCTTTTTGGATGTAGTTTTTAGATTGCTTTGGACTAAGAAGAGCTCTGCTGACCTCGTTGCGGCTCACATCCTTCACACCGTACCTCCTGTACGCCTCGCATCTCATCTGACGAGCCCAGCTGACTTTGTCGCGGCTCACACTCTACGAACTGTACCTCCTGTACGCTTTACATCGCATCTGACGAGCCCTGCTGACTTCGTCGTGGCTCACACCCTATGAACCGTACCTCCTGTACACATTACATCGCATCTGATGAGCCCTGCTGACGTCGTCGCGGCTCACACCCTACGAACCGTACCTACTGTACGCATCGCATTGCACCTCTACAGCCCAGCAGTATTTCAGCACGGCTCGTACGCCTCGTACCGACATCTACAGCCCAGCAGTATTTCAGCGCGGTTCATAGCCTCGTACCGACATCTACAGCCCAGCAGTATTTCAGCGCAGTTCGTACGCCTCGAGCCGAACATCAAGTACGCCTCGTACCAACGTCTACAGTCCAGCCGCTTCTCATCACGGTTCCCCTGAACCGACTCGTACTATCGTACGCATCGTATCAGCTGATTCCACATCACCCCCCGTCGACTTTGAGTATCCGAGTCACACCAGCCATTCGAAACCGACCTGAACTGAACCTTGTTGCAACGCACTTACAATCACCTTTTTCTTTTAACTTATTGTGGATTCTTTTTTACCATTATTGGCCTGAGGATAAATATTATATAAAGAACGCTATATTTCCACCTACAACTGGTGTGGTGTCCATTTATAGTGTCAAGATATTACTGTACATGGTCATAAATGCGTTATTCCTTTCTTCGAAGATAAGTCTAATCGCTCGGCAATGCTACTAAGGGGGTAACCTTCTACCCTAACTAGAGGAGGCGAGTCCCTGCTTGGTCAGAAGTAACTACCTCTGCCAACCAGAGACAGCCAAATCTAACACTCAGACTGTTGAGATGCCTACAGGGTATGGACTTTACAGTGAAGCACAGACCTCGGCCTTTCCATGCCAATGCAGATGGCCTTTCCAGGTTTTTCCACGTAGATGATGATGACTTTCTTGGAAAAGGTTAGACTCATTTTCTTTCTCTTAAGGGAAGTTGTATAGGAAAGGGCCCCTTTTTCACATGCTCACCCGTACTTTTTGCCTGATATCTGATGCAATTTTGACAGACGTGCACTGGGTTTCTGCCATCCAGGTGGCAGGGAGGTGGGTGGGCTCCGGGGTGGGGTGGGGTTAAAGTTTTTTTTTTAAAAACACTAACCTTATTGCCGCATCTCTCCTCCGTCCCTCCTCGGCATCGGACTCGGCCAGGAGCAGGAAGCACCAAGGCTCCCCAAAGCAAATCACAATGCTGTAATGCAGTGTTGTGATTGGTCTGAGCACCGTAGTTCGGCGCTCAGACGGGGAACAGAAGCATGGACATTTTTTCAACCCAGGCTGTAATGCAGCCTGGGTGAAGAACGTGCAAAGTGCGCATGATTGTTTGGCAGACCCAAGACTGCCAGCCAAACAGTCATGTGCACTTAGTGTGCCCACCACTCCTCCCCCTGCTCTGTGAGCAGAGCAGCCCAGCCTTGCCCTGCACAGCTGCAGCAGCAGGAGAAAATAAAATGATAATATCAAGTTACCATTAAATTTTTGTTATTTGACTGCTGCAAAGCAGTGAGGGGCAACGCTCCTACGCCTTAGCTGAGGGGCTGCCACTGCCTAAAACCATACAATTGTTTCTCAAATTGACAATACCTTTAGCACCCCTCGTAAGTCCCTAGTAAATTGTACCCCTGGTACCTAGGGAAGGGAGGCTAAAGAGGGTCCCCAAGAGCTGCAGTATGAATTGTGCCACCCTAAGGGACTCCTCAGCACCGACATGCACACTGCCATTGCAGTCTGCATGCCATGATGTAGAGAAAAGTGAAAACATGACATGCCTGCAGACACTGCATGCAGTATAAGTAGGTCACCCCTATAGCAGGCCTTACAATCCTAAGGCAGGGTTCTATATGTATCAGCATATCTACATGAGCCGTATGCCCCTGTGATGTCAAAGTCTATTCGTACGTATTACAAGGGAACAGGGAAGCCATTATGAGAACATGTGCTGGACATTGGTATTACGAGTTCCAGATACCTGGTGGCTTCGCTGAAACTAGAGATGTTTAGTATCAACATCTCGTATTAATAAACCCACATTGATTACAGTGATGCATTTATTAATAAATGCACTCAGAGGGCACCTTAGAGGTGCCCCTGAAATCCTTAAATCCTACAGTCTACTAGGTTTACTGGCTGTAATCACCTCAAATTATTATCATTTTATTTTTCCTTTATTTCGCTGTTGCACAGCGGTGAGGGATGCACCTCCGCCTCAGTAAAGGAGCCGCCACTGCTCTCTACCCCACCTCTCTCTAAGGAGATCACATTTTTCTTAGTCTCAGTGTCCAATCCACATCCCTTCCTCTCTACCCCAGCTCTCTCTCAACCTCTGGCCTTTAAGAAAGACTGGTTTTGTTTTTCACCCGACATGCTTCAAGTATTCTTGTACTATGACGTAAGTCTCTAGTATATCTTACTAAATGTATCCTGGGCCCATTAATTTAAATGGCAGATGTGGACAGCAGCAACCACTGTGAACAACACTGTATGAACAGAACAGACAACACCTCACTCACCACTGTAAACAACACTGCATTAAGAAAACAACCAACACTTCACTGATACTATTGTAATCTATCGGTGCTTTTATTGAACACCAATTCAACATGTACATGTATTTTTATGATTTTGATTAAAACATTTTATTTTCCAAATATTACATTCCTAATAACGACACATAATGTCAAGCCAAACACTACTAGCTCTGAAACCAATGTATATTAACAGTTTCTAGTTTCAACATGCCATATTGTCACTGTTCTAAAGGTTGGAGTGAAGACACTTCCTGACATCTCAACATACATTTCACTGAGATGCCTTATGTTTACCGTTGTGTATGTTTACACTTCTTTTGTTGTTGGGACAGTGTTGTGTATCTCCATCAATCCCAGGATGCTTGTTTCCGGTCCAGTAAAGAACTGACTTGACAGTTCGGGCTTGACTGTTCCCATGAGGCACAGGGTCAAGACTGATTTGCAAATAGCTGGGTCTGAACTGGGGTGGCGAAGTGAGCTAAAGAACGATGATGGATTCAACCCAGATCTGTGACTGGGGGTGAGTGCCTGAAAAGTTTCAGCGCTCCGTCCATCGTCTCCATGTGTCAACTGGATGTTCAACATACACAATCTCTTTCTCCATGGCCACCCACCTATCAGTGGTGATCTGTATAGGGCGTGATGCCAGACGGTGACGTGGGGAGGTGGAGGGGTAGGGGGGGCGGTAGTAAACACCGGAATACGGAAGAATGCAGGTAAATAGACATTAAATCAATAAAACAATTTTTTTTGCAGGCCCTGCATCTCCAAATGTGATGCATCGTGCACAACAAAGTTTGTTTTATTGATTTATTTGTCTACTTAACTGCATTCATCCGTATTCCGGTGTTTACTACCTCCCACCCTGCCCCTCCCCCTCCCCACGTCACCGCCCAGCAGCACGCCCTATACGGGTCGCTACTGCCACCTATCATCAACCTGTTTCAGGTTTTTTTTTTAACATCCATAAATAGTCGAAACCCTATGACTTCAAGGAGAAATTTCACCAGCACAGGATTAGAAGATTATTCAATGGGTGATGGAATCTGGCACTAGCTGTAGATTTAGGTGGACTTTCTGGAGAAAGATTGAATGTACACATTTTCTTTCATTGTCTAAAAGTAATACCGTTAGCTCTGCCCATGAAAGGTTACGAAGAATATAACACATTCTTTTCAATCATTTACATAAAGCTGAAATATACTGCGGTGCAAGTATTAATATAAAATTATCAATAATATAATCAGGCTTTAACTCAATAAGTAATATTTCCACAAAAGCAACCCAGCCTTGAGATATGACAGAACATTTTTGATTAAAGTATCAATTACTCCAAAAGAAATGATAACATGCAGGCATCTAAGGCCAAATTTAACAAAGAGCTGCGTCGCCCTTGCGCCACACAATAGGGGGCAAGAGTGATGCAACTCTTAAGTTAGATTTATCAAGCTGCGCAAGGCCACCATGCATGTCCCTGAGTGGCTGGATAAATCTACAGTAACGCAATACAGCACCAATCGCTACATTGCGTTACTCTGCCCCAGGGAGGCGTTCCACGGGTGGAGCGTGGGTGCTCCCAAGCATCCAAATGACGTATGTGGTATCCTCCTCAAAGGTGGCAGTGTAGTAAGGAGATTAAACTCCACCTCTACTCCACCACACTCAGTGGTGGAAATAAAGGAAACCCTTTTTTATACATCCTTCACCCACTCTAGTAGTGTCATGCTTCATCATCGGGTTCACCCTGACTCCTAATGGTCAGGGTGAGCTCCACCGTATTCCAGGGAGCTCTTTGATGATTATATTGTTTTTTGAGGTATTATATACTACTAAATAAAAATTTGTATCCACTTCAAGGTATTCTTTTATTCATGGGGGGGGTCAGGGGGTGGGAAGATTACAATTGTAAATACACAGGGCAAGCAGGATGTTGTGGTCCTATGACCCTAGTGTTTAAAACGCTTCCCTGTTTTTACCCTACACTATTGGCCTAACATAAGTCATGGGCATTCCTCAGAGCGAAGAACGTGAAAGTGGTTCCCCCTCTGAAACGATTTATTAGAAAATGTGTGGCATGCAAAGGTAAGCTTATGTCTTAGACGTACCAAGTTTTTTTAGACATTATCTGTGTAGCTGTATTGGCTCTGTAGGTGTGCTTTTACCTCCTTGTATCTGACCGCTAATGTAGACTGCCAACATATTTTGCGCTCTTAAATTATAGGTGCTGCATAGCAGCATTAACATGGTTTTTACTGTGTTAGCATTAATCATAATCACCAATTCCGGGGATGCCTGGCTCCACCTTGGGGACTCCCAGCAAGGGACCATCCCACAGGGAAAGCCAGGACGGGTTCCCCAGAGTTATACAGCGCCGGGACGCCCCGTTGCTGGGGCAGCTGTGCGATTTACAAATATACTACATTTACATTTACATATGTATATAGTATAATCAAATTGACTGCCAAACTTCTCGAGTCACCTTCTACTTTAATCCCAAACACTGCAGACTGGTTTCTCAACTCAACAATTTGGCATAACAAATCCTTGCTTATTAAAAACAAACCCTTCTATTGGAAAACTTGGAGACAAAAAGGTTTACTTTGGATTCATCAATTGTACTCACAATCAGACTTTCTATCCATCGCTTCCCTTAGTCAATCATTCCACCTGCCTGATTCATTTAAACATAAATATATATCCTACTCAAGAAAGTAGTGATGGATGCATATAATCAATTGCCCACTGTACCTACTAACCCTATTCGTTTGGACACTTCTTCGCAACTTCACACTTTGTTAAAAACCTCTCCCAAAGCTTCGACTATATACCGTTATCTACATGATTCCCACACAGTTAAGCAGAAGTCTAAAATTGAGGAGGCTTGGGAACGGGATTTT
Source organism: Lissotriton helveticus (assembly GCF_964261635.1). NCBI lineage: Eukaryota > Metazoa > Chordata > Amphibia > Caudata > Salamandridae > Lissotriton > Lissotriton helveticus. Next base: position 96,474,558 of record NC_136064.1, on the reverse strand, counting down.
AAGACATCTTGGCCAACGTCTTTATAGATGAATATATGGATTAAAAAACGTAAGTCTTCCAGGGCAGCCAACACAACGCAAACACTGTTTTTTGTTTACAATTGACTCTTACTAACATCGAATGCTTTAAGCAAAAGGTTTGCGACTGTCCCGGATGCTTGCTGGACATGTTCCTCCTCAAACGCTGATTTATTTCATATGTTATTTACGTGCCCTCATGTATATGCTTTCTGGAAACAAGTATGGTCTCAAATTAATCTAATTTTTTAAACTAAGTTTCCTTTTTCCTTTATTCATGTTTTTTTGGGAAGTATATCATCCATTTGGGAAAATGTTGCACTTAATGTCAAAATAATTGACCTGTTATTAGCAATTGCTTTTCAGCAAATTACTACAAATGGAAAGACTTCAAAAAAGTTTCGTATAAGGCATGGTGGTACACGATATGCCATAATCATAGGTTGGACACCTCTTTCGTGTATCCTATACAAATGGCAACGAAACGCTTGGACTTATGGTCACCTGTTACATTTTATATCGATGCCAGTGCAAAACATTGTCTCCAGCTCCAGCAGTCTCAGCAAGAAGTTCTTAAGCCTACCTGATTTTCCTGATTATTCCTAGATCTTATATATATATTTTTTTTTTAAACTTTATTTTTCAAATTTTTAGTTTCAACAGTTACAAAAGGAAGATCCCCCCCCAATTGGCATCGTGACAACACATGTATACAAATCGACCTTCTCATTTTGGTACTTGTGGATATAGGCTTCACCTGGATATACTCGTACAAACGAGGAATAACAGAATAGCAGGTAAATAAATAGGTAACATCGTGAGGATACAACCAGCCCTCGCACCACGCCCCCAATAAATAAACCCTAGGAAACCCCCCCACCCTCTCCATCAGATCCCGATCCCTGTGGCGAGAATAATTAGTCACTTGCCCCTTCAGACTCGCTTTGGGAAGACTGCCGTCTCCCTGCCAGGCCCGAGATACACATGCTTCGCCAGGCAAGTAAGTCCTCCTGCAGTTTCTCATCTCTCCTGGTGAGCAGCATATGTGTTTCTTCGGCTAGGGACCACTCTTTCACATCTCTAAGCCATGTGGGCATCTCTGGGGCCCTCTGTCCCATCCATGTAATCGCCACCCTGCGCCTGGCAAGTATCAACATCAGTTGCAGTAGTTTATAGGAGAGTTTCTGTTTCTTGGGCCTAGGGACCAACGCCAATAAGCAATGCAAGGGTTTCAGTGCAATCTGGAAGCCTGTAGTGGCAACTATGTGATCTACCACGCCCGCCCAAAAGCTCTTGATCAACGGACAGTCCCAAGCTAAATGTAAGAAGCCCGCACCCTCTGCACTGCATCTGGGGCAGCTGTCCCCCCTGTCCTCAGATAAACGCATCAAAGAGATCGGGGTTAGGTAGGTTCGGTGCAGGAAGTTAAAGTGTATCAGTTTGAATTGTGCATTACATGAGACCTTACGCGTGAGAGCCCCTATTCGCTTGCGCTGCCCCTGTTCCACCGGGGCACCAAGATCCGCCTCCCAGGCTGCCCAAACCGGAGGCACCGGTGGGGCGGAGTCCTGTTTCATAGCTGCATATAGCGGGGAGATTAGTCTGCGCCCTCTGCCGCAGGACAGAAGAATGTGTAAGGTGTGAGTCAGTGGGGGTGCATCCGGACACTGAGGCCAGGTCGTCCGCACCACATCGTGCAGTCCCTGATATTGCAGATACTGCCCTCTTCCTAGGCCGAAGGTCTCCTCCGCCTGCTCATATGTCAAGAAGGACTCGTTGGGGTATGGATCAGCCAGAACCTCACAGCCCCCCTCCCACCAGTTACGGAAGGACATTTGTTGTTCCATTGCCACCAGAGGGGCCAGTATCCAGACCGGGAGTTCTCTATGGAAGGGCGCTCTCCTCAGGACCCTCTCTACAAATCGCTGCCAGACGGCCGCCGCGTGACGCACAATGTAGGGCAAATTTTCGTTCGTCCCCCTTCCCTGCATCAATGCGACCTGTAGCTCCTGCACTGTCGCTCTGCCCGCCAAGAGGCTCGTCTCCCAATTATCCGCATCTGCGAACCACCTGGCCGCAGGTTGCAGCTGCGCCGCGTAATAATATAAGTCAAAGCGTGGGGCCTCTAGACCTCCCTCCTCGTATGTGCACGCGACAGTGTGAAGAGCTACCCTACTGCACCAGCCCGCCCAAAGCACGGATGTGAGCAGCATGTTTAGGGTATGAAAGACTCTAGGGGGAAGAGGACACAGCGTATTTTGGAGGACGTATAGCGTCCCGGGCAGCATTACCATCTTTGCAACGGCCAGCCGACCTATTAAGGATACCGGCAGGGAATTCCAAAAGGAAACCGATTGTTGCAGGGACTGGATTACCCGATAAATATTCCGGGCCAGCAATTGTGAGTCTGCCGAGGTCACTTGAATACCAAGATAACGGAAGCCAGCGCAGCCCAAGCTCCTGCAAGTCCTCCAGGGGCACTGAGTCAAGGCCCGACAGCGGGAAGATCAGAGACTTGTCGCGGTTGAGCCTTAGTCCCGACGCCTCACCGAACCAATCCAGGTGGTACAACAATATCCAGAGTGCCTCCCTCAGGGTTTTCAAATAAAACAAGGCGTCATCTGCATACAGAGAGACGACATTGCATGTGTTTCCCACCGGAATGCCCCATTGGGACATCTCCGTGTGGACCAAACAGCAAAGGGCTCTATGGCCAGGGCAAAGAGGAGAGGCAAGAGGGGACACCCCTGTCGTGTACTCCGTCCCAGCTGCCACTCCTCCGATCGCGCAGCTCCAAGTCAGGACTTATATAGCATGCGGATCCATTGGCAAAAGTTGGGGCCCAAGCCCACCGCTCGGAGGACCTCCTGCAGATACCCCCAATCAACTGTATCAAACGCTTTAGTGAGGTCGATGGATACCAGAACCATCTGCTCCCCGCTACCCTGTACCTCATGTTTAATGTGATTCAAGCGGCGTAGGTTCATGGCGGTATTACGCCCAGGAATAAACCCACACTGGTCCTGTGGACCAGATGGGGCATATACGGTGCCAGGCGGGTGGCCAGCAGCTTGGTCAAGATCTTCCCATCAGTATTAATCATAGTGATCGGACGATACGAAGAAGGGTCATGCTTGTCCCTTCCCGGTTTCAGGATCATACAAATTTCCCCCGTGTCATACTCAGTGGGAGAGTTCCCCTCTCAAACGGTTCGGGAAATACCTGCAAGAGGAGGCGGGAAAGTGTACCCCTGAACTCCTGATACAATTCAGGAGGGAAACACTCGCTCCCTCGAGACTTAGCGCGCGGCAGGCGGCCCAAAGCTGTACGCACCTCCCGTAGCGTTAGGGCCTCATCCAGCTCTTCCCGTGCCACCTCGGAGAGGGTCTGCAGGGTCAGCCGTTGAAGGTAAGGGAGATAAGAGGCCTCGGTGATAGCGGGGTCCACAGTGTATAGCCGTTGTAAATGGAACTGGAGAACCCCGAGGATGCCCCGTTCTGAGTGAACCATGGCCCCGGTTGGATCCCGCAGGGCCACAATATGCTCCGGGGCCTGCTCCTTCCGGAGGATCCAAGCCAAAAGACACCCTGAATTATCACCCTCCCTGTGAAGGTGCTGCCTATATTGACCGAGGGTATATTTGTCAAACCGATCAAGGATATCATGTACATGAGTCCGGGCAGTCTGCTCCTCCTCCCGCTGCAAGGAGTCAGTGGCCGTCAAGGTTTGTACATTCAAAAGAGTATCCTCAACCTTCTGGAGGTCCTGATGGAGCTGTTTTCGGACCCCATAGGTGAGACCCATGCACGCCCCCCTCACAACTGCCTTCAGGGCCTCCCACTTGGTGGCCAGGGTAAGTCCCCCCTCCTCCCAGTTAAGATCCACGTAATCCATGAGAGCTGTCTCCACATGAGCTTTCCCCACCTGGTCCTGAAGGATATCCGCCGGCAACCTCCAAGTCCGGGGGTGGGAAACCGGGGCTCCCCGTTGCACCATGCACGCTACCGGGGAGTGATCAGATAAGAACCGAGCCTGGTAGGTAACCTCAAGGAACATATTGGACTCTGCGTTCGCCACTAATACCCTATCTAAGCGACTGTGCGTGTTGTGAGAGGGGGAAAAACAGGTATACACTTTCTGTGTCTGGTTTCTCTGGCACCAAACATCAACAGCTCCTATATTCTCCATGACCTCCCTAAGCTGTACAGTCATACGGGGCTTTGTGCCCTCTCGGGGCGGAAACCTATCCAGAACAGGATCAAGGACACAATTAAAATCCCCGAACCAAAGCACTGGAGCCTCTAGGTCATGGATCAGGACCTCCTGGAGGGTCTGGAAAAAGACCGGGTCATCCGTGTTGGGTGCATATGTGTTTAGTATAATGACTTCCCTCCCATCCAGTTTCCCCCGAAGAAGCAGGTATCTACCGTGGATATCCGCCTCCACATATTGGATAGCGAGCGGGACACCGGGTGCCACCCAAATCAGTACCCCTCTAGCGTATGTGGAAAATAATGAGTGGAATACTTGACCCCGCCACTTTTTTCTCAATTTCTGAGCTCCCTCATCTGCAAGGTGGGTCTCTTGGAGGCACGCAATGGAGACCCTCTGTCTGCGAAAGAAAGAAAGGACCCTATATCTCTTAGTGCATGTGCCCAGCCCCCTCACGTTCCAGCTCATAAACTTATACCCCATGTCTGATGATGTAGCCAAACCACCCATAGCGCTCTACCCATGGTATCACTCCAATCCCGTGCCCGAAATGTAATACATACGATGCCTGAAACTTTCCCCCCCAACAACCCCTTCCAAAACCCCCTCCATCCCCCGCGCACGAGCAATATACTTGCAACAAGAAAATTTGCCAATATGCCCTTCCCCTGCTGGTGCCAGGACGTGCACAGCCACCCCATTCGCCCAACAGGGCTAAACAACCCAAAAAATAAAAAGGAGACTCCACTCCCCCCACCCAGCTCCCAGCAAGGCCAGCTATCTCAGCATTAATATAGGGTTCGGACCGTCACAGTTGAAATACACACAATTTGTCAGACCCTCCGCCCCCCGACGCTCAGCGTCTTCCCCCCAATGCAAATAACCTGAAAACATTCTCCCCCTTGCGAGAGGGCCTAGGTAGGCCGGCCCCAGCCACGGTGTCAAACAAACAATACACAGCCTTACCCGTCCCTCAAGATGGGACCGCCGAGGCAACCAACTGGTCCCCCGCTGTCTCAGGAATTAGGCAGGAGAGTATCTGTGGTGGGCTGCAGGGTGTCTGGGACCAGTACCTCCCCCCGAAGGGGAGTCATCAATATCGCCGGCAAGCCTTCGGACTCAGTCCGTTCTAGGCTGAGGGCCCCATCATCTCCCACCATGACACGCCGCCTCTCCTCGCGCTCAACAGTGTCTGAGAGACGTCTTTGTCTGCTTGTGCGCCTCCTCGATGGTCGTGTCCCCCAAGTACTTCGGGCTCCCCCCCGTTCACCTGGGGGGAGGGCATCCCCTCTGATCGCTAGCCACTCCCATACTTCTTCCGGGGCTTCAAAAAAATGCGCCTTTCCCTGGGATATAACCTTAAGCTTAGCCGGGTAGAGCAGCATGTACTGTAGGTGTAGCTCCTGGAGCTTCTGTTTGACTGCCAGGAAGGACTTCCGCTGCTCCTGCACCTGTTGGGTGTGATCCAGAAAAATGGAGACTCTGGCATTCTCAAAGGTGAGGTTTGCAGTCTCCCTCGCCGCCCTCAGGATTCAGCCCCTATCCCGATAATTGAGGATCTTGGCAATGAGGGCTCGCGGAGGGGCTCCCGGTCTCGGTGGCGGAACGAAATGCTCTATGGGCCTGCTCAATCACAAAGACCTCAGACAGACCCGTGGGGCATAGTGTTGTACGAATCCAGTGCTCCAGAAAGCGCTCCGTGTTGCCCGCCTCCGCCCGTTCCGGAATGCCGAGAACCCTCATGTTGCTGCGGCGTGCCCTCCCTTCCGCGTCTTCTTCCCTCCGTTCCAGTGCCCCCGTCGTGGCAGTAAGCTGTGAGACTGTTTTTTTGAGGGACGCCACCTCTCCCTGCAGCTGGACAATATTCCCCTCCGCATCGGAAACCTTATCTGCCACCTTTCGCAGATCTGTCTGTAGTAAATTCACATCTATAGACACTGTTTCAATTTGTCGATCTAGGGCGGAATGGGACCCCTGGATCTCCTTCAGCAGCTCCGCCCGGGAGGGTTCATCGGGACCTTCACCCCCCTTGTCCTGACCCAACTGGCGTGTGATCCGCTGCGAGGGGTGTCGCTGAGTGGTGTATTGCGTTATGGTGTTTGGCTGCGAGGCACGGGGCATCCTATCTTTACGCATTGCAGGTATCAAAAAGGGCCACCCCTGGGCGTCTGGATAGCAAAGAAGTCTCTAAGCAGTCCCACTCAAGGCCTGCGTGGATGCGGGTGATTCACGACCGACTCCCCAGCCGCAGCCCCCCACAACATCCGCACCAACTCACCGCAGCGTCGTTCCACAATGTCCAAGTCTCAGCCGGGGCCAGTCTCAGCACAATCGTGGCGGACCCCGCAGGAGAGTGGGGACCGCATAAATGCTGCAGGCAGACCAGGACCACTTGCCAGCCCCAGGCGTTGCCGTCTCTCCCCTGCAGCTCAACAGGGTAGCCGTGTGATCAAGACGGCCTCAGGTCCAGCTCCACCGGTCACGTCAGGTCCAGTCTTGCGGTGTGTCGACTGGTGGGGGGCCCAGCGGACCTCCCGGTAGTCTTCAGATGGCAGCAGGTGCCCCCCTCGCTGTCCCTCCAGCCCTCCCGGGGCCAGCCACACGGGCACCCGGATCTCGGGACGCCTCCGCCCCGGCAGCGCAGGCTGCAACCCTGGCCCAGGCTATCTGCAGAGATGATCACCTGTGGGCCCCAGCAGCACGCGCAGGTTCCCCAGTCCTCCGGAGGCCCCCAATGGCAGAGGATGCCTCCCCTGCCGGCCAACCTCTCCTCAGGGTCAGCGCAGGAGAGTTCCCACCGCCACGATGCAGGCTGTAGGCCCCACCTCCCACGCCGCCTGAGTCCGCTGCCAGGCCCCGACATGGCCCTGAAGCTCCCGCTCACATGGGAGGCCCCCCGATGGCAGTGGGCGCCTCCCGAAACGGATCGCTTCTCCGATGGCGTGGGTCCGTGGAGCGCCAGCAGCGCGCGATGCTCCCTCCACTCCGGCGCAGTCCGCTGCGGTGAATACGCTGGGTTCCCTCTGCGGGGTCCGGCAGGGCCGCAGGCGATCCTCTCCACACTGGGGCCCCAGTGGGCCCCTCTACTGCGGCGATGTTCCCCTCGTCTCGGGGGCCCCAATATCTGTGGGCGCTCAAAGCACGAGCCGCCGCCGTCATGCTAGGGTAGGCCGCAGTCCCCGGCCTCGAGTAATTCCGGCACCGCCGCCACCCAGCCCGGGTTGTCGCCTCCACTCTCCGTCCAGCAGGCAGTCGAAGCTCTTGCCAGGATGTGCCCCCAGATACACGGGACTCGTAGACCCCTTATACTCGGTTCAAGGACCCCCGGGGAGGATATTATACAGGATTTCTGTGCCGGCCTGCCGAAGGAGCTTACGTCCTGTCGGCCATGCTGCTTAGATCTTTTATAGTACAGTGATATTTATGTTTTACGCATTTAGTTTTGTTCTTTTTCTATTTATTAATAAGTCCAATTTTGTATAATTTTATTACTGCAAATTTGTAATGTAATGACACAACTTTGATATTGTATACTTTGTATTGACACCTTATTCTTAGCAATGGAAAAAAAATCTTGAACTAAAAGAAATTCATATGTATATAGTAGTAACATAATTTTGGTGCTTCTAAAGGTATGTCTGAATTTCCAAGCCAATACAGATACACAGATAATGTATTTTTCACTTCACAAGTACTTCCAAAATAGGGCAAGTACATCACTTTTTTACCTGCATGCTTAAGCTTACCTTTGCATGCCACACATCTTCTGTAAAGGTTTTTGGGTGATCCGTCCAGTGGGGGCTGAGAAAAAAGGGGGGGGCCCTAAAATGCAAAATCCCCATGCATTTTCCATAGACTTATTTACATAAGGCTGAAGCAAAAAATGCTAAATGAAATTGCCCCAAATTTGGCAGAAAGCTAGATCTCGGTCTGCAGATTGTACTTTTTGAGATTTGGGGTAAACCATTCAGTAGTTGTTGAGATATTAAGGGTAAAAAATAATTGTATATTTTGCCAGTTAGGCTTGCGAGAGTTTCACGAGTGTCCTGCAGGAGCACAAAATCAAAAATGGAGCCCTGTGATTGGTCGAGAGGCTCATTTTTCCCATGATGCTTCACGCTTTTGCAGGACCAATAGGCTCCTGCGAGTCCAGCGAGCACTCTGATAGCTGTTGGAATTTTAGAAATGAAATGGCCGCCATTACTGTTTACTATGAAAAATTGGAGGTGTTGTGGAAATGAAGTAAAACAGCTACATAAGGGGCAGCAGAATGGCATGCCACCCCCTAGATTTAGAGAGGAGGTGTGCAAGGGATAACTACTGTGAAGTAAATAAATGTATATTGCTTTTAACAAATGTTTACGATCTCGCGGGACTCTCGCAGGATGTGAATAGTAAAAAGGAGTAGATGAGTTCTGAATGAACTCTACTAGTATTAGTAATGCATTTTGTGCTCCTTGTTTTGAGAAGAAGTGTGAAACCAATAATTACTTTGGCGAGTAGAAGATGAATTCTGTTTTTTTAAAGTTACAAATTCACCAGACTCTTGCGGGATCGTGAAAAGTAGGAGGGAGCAGGTGATGTTTGAATAAACTCTGCCATGCACTCAAGTTGCTGTAGGAAGGAGTCTTACGGGAGATGGTTTTTATCAGGCTCTAATGTTTATGCTCATTGGTTTGGGAAGAGTTGTGAGTAGAATTGAGGTTCATGCACACACACAACTACACACACCCATCATCTTATATAGAGGTCTGAAATGAGAGGCTAGTCCCTCCCCACCCCCGGCACAAACATCCATCATCTCAGAGAGAGGTTTGAAAGGAGAGCTCAGTCCCACTTCAAACCCTACCACGCACATCCATCATTACAGAGAGAAATCTCATTTGAGAGGCCAGTCTAGCTGCACACCCTACTCTGTACACCCGTCATCTGAGAGAGATGTCTGAAAGGAGAGCCCTGCCCCCACCAAATCCTACAACACACACCCATCATTACAGAGAAAGGTCTCAGCAAAGCGACCAGTCCCTTCACACACTCTACTACATACACCTGTCATCTGAAAGAGAGATCTGAAAAGAGAGGGCAGTCCCTCCCGAAACCCTACTACGCACAGCTGTCATCTGCAGGAGAGGTCTGAAAGGAGAGGCCAGTCTCTCTCCACACACTGTAGTGCACAACCATCATTACACAGAGACATCTCACCAGAAAGGCCAGACCCTCCCCCACACCCTACTACTCACACCTGTCATCTGAGAGAGAGTTCTTAAAGGAGAGGCCAGTCTCTCTCCACGCCCCATTACACACACCCATCATTACAGCGAGAAAGGTCTCACCAGAGAGGCCAGTTCCTCCCCACACACTACTACACACATTAATGCCAAAGTAGTTTATAGAGCAATATGTGAGAAAATTAAGAGGCAAATTTACATGACCCTTCATTTTTGCGCCGCTGTTGCATCACTTTTTGTGATGCAGCAGCTGTGTAAAAATACGGCCCATTTACAACATGTCGCATCTAGGGAGATGCGTCACGTTGTAAAGCCCTGCATCACATTATACCTGCGTCAGGTATAATGTATGAAGGGTGGGTGTTCCAGCGCAAAAAAAACTCGTAGAAGTGACGCAGTGAAATCTACAAGATTTCACTGCGCCACTTCTAGGACGCCACTGCGTCAAATTCTTACGCCTTCTTAAAGCAGGCGCAAGGAGTGACGCAGCACAATGAGAATAGTCCTCCCCCTGCATTCCTGGAGTTCCATCGTGCTTGCGACACGACTCCAGCAATGTGTGACTTTTGCGTCAACAGATGCGTCAGAATTTCTGACGCATCTGTAAATCCTTGCGCCATGATGTAAATACAATTGAATATAATGGGAAACCCAATCTACCCTTGAGGGCCTGGGCAAAATGAAATGAGCGGGTGAAAGTGCCTTCAAGGGATTTATTTACAATATTTAATTATATTGCTTTAGTGTATTATTCAGTGCAAGCGTTTTGTATCAACTTGCCAATTAATTTCTTACAAAAGGTTTTGAAAAGAAATGAATTAGCAAGTTGATACAAAACGCTTGCACTGAATAATACACTAAAGAAATATAATTAAGTATCGTAAATACGGCGCATCCATAGTGGCGCAAGGGTGTCTAATGGTGGCGCAGGAAAAGTGCTGCATCTTTACAGATGCGTCACTGTCTTGTAAATCTGCGCCAAAGTTTGGGTGATGTCATCAGTGATGTCATAAAATATGTCATAGAACATGTCATGGGTGATGTCATATGTGAGGTCATAAGCAAGTTATACTATAACTGGTGAATTTCTCTGTTTTTTCCCCAATACATTAATGTTGTGACCTAACTATAACCTTACTTTAACCTTTGTGTTTTTCAGTCAAGATAGATTATATATATATCTTTACAAACAGATGAATCGTTCTCTGAACCTGCGTCATCACAGGGATACCAGCATGGCCCTGGAACCTGTATTCACATACAAGTAACCTTATCAATTGAGGAAATCTTTGTTCTGTGTAACTTGGGCGATAGCTCTGCTGTTTGAAGTCGGAGCCTTCCACCGCAATAGCAAACGAATGAAACCCCCGTCAGAGGTGGGAACAGGCGCCACGCAGCCCTGGGCTCTAACTTACACTTTTAACACTCCATGACGTAGCTAACCTCTAAAATTGCTGTCTAATTTGCCACGCAGGGACTGTAATCTTAAATACACTGATTATAAACATTAAGAACTGAAAGTCGAGGCAGCCTCGACACGTCACGGTAACCAAGGGCGTCCTTTGCAGCAGACTCAAGAAGCAATTAAGTGAAATAAAGACACCTACCTGAACCCTCTGGAAGGGTTCTGAATGTCTGTAACGTGGATGCTTAACATTAAGTGTACATGAAAGAGATTAAATAACCCCACATTTTGCCAATTAAACAAAACTCCTGAATGTGAGGCTCCGGTGTAGTTTGGCTGACGCTCCAGTCTGTCTGTGAGGACTGTTATTTTTATGCAATTTTAAGTGCAAATGTTAGGCCAGGCGCTCAACAAATGTCTGGTCCAACAGCCCAAAAAACGTAAGATGGCTCTGAACCTGAGTCTTAGTAAGAAGAGGTGGCTGCAGAGGGGGGCTTCAGGAGAAGTTCGGGGTTCCCCATCCGTAAGCGAGGCCGCCTCCTTTCTGAGGACCCCTTATTTATCTAGAGCATAGAGGTTCGGAGGCAGCTTCATATAGAGCAAAGCTATGGATTGTGTGGATAAAGTGATGGCTGTGTACCTGCCACACATGAGTACATTAGGGATACAGTGATGGCTGTGTATACGCCACAGATGTGTACAGAATGGACAGTGATGGCTGTGTATACGCCACAGATGTGTACAGAATGGACATGTAGTGTAGTTCCTATTATCCCAATAGGCTCTGCGCATTGGAATAATACCTTCAATAGTATAGGCCTAGACCAGACGTTAACTAGGTCTACTATTGTCGATATTAGACTTAAAGTTTTGGGTTTTGCCAGCTAGCTCAGAGTTCACTAGAAACTTTCTCGAATAGGCAAGGAGGAGTTGAACCTCCCTGGATAGACAAGAAGGGATTTAGTTTCTGACAACCATAGAACATGACAACTTTGCTCTCCCCTAATCAAGAGTGTATCTCTAGAGTCGTGTGAAAACAAAAGACGACTTATTTTACTCAGTCAGTACGTGCATTCTTAGTCTCACCAGATTGTAGAGAAAAGGAAGAGACGGGCGTGTTCAATAAAAGATGTTATTTATTGATCAGTCTCTTTTCTCATACAAGAGAAATGGATCGATATTATTGCAATACTTATGGTTAAGTAAAGTGCATACAATAAAAGCAGAAGTATAAAATAATACTGTAAAAACATTGATATGGTTTCTAAGCCATATGAAGGTTTAAAATGAATAAAATGAATACATACACATTTACATTTGACTAATCGTACTCAACTGGTGTTTCTAACTACGCCTACCCCGTGTACCTGACCTAAGCCTAATACGTGGGCGGGAATAGAAAGTTACAGTTTAAGTTAAGTTTGTTTTGCCAAGTGACTGACTAAAGAATTCTCTGCAAGGGGTTATTCAGTTCTGTACCTGGAATCTAGGATGAATGAGGGATGGTATCTCTCGTCTCTGGTCTCGATATTCCAGGCTGCCTGCGAGGGCTACCCGGAAGCGCCGGAGCTGGATTTCTCGGCAGGAGAAAGCAGCGTCTCGTTCTCAGCGCGTCAGGAAGGCGGGGCTGCGCCAGCGGGGTCTGCTCTGCTCTGGGCTTCGGCAAGTCTGGCTGCTCCGATCTCGTCACCACCGCGTGTGTTTGCATAGGGCAATATCGGTTATATTTATACCTTTAAGGTGCCGAGATTGACGTAAGGATGGACATAGATACGTCAATAAGGATGTCATACGACCTGGTCGTTAGCACATTCTTTTGCTGAAGTTCTCGGTGAAATCAAAACAATGGCCGCAGGGTTTTTCCCAGGTCTGTCATAGGTTTGATTTGTTTTGAGAACTCCGTATGCCTTATCAGGGGCTGGAGGAATATCGTTTGTCTAATTAGATGGCAAGCGTTATGACCTAATCAGATAACACGTTCCTGTGCCGTAGTGTGGCTTTATCAGATAACGGTTCCTGCATCATGGGGGTTTTCTGCCTCATGGGATGGCTGCTAGTTAACTTGTTAACCAGAATAGGGTCAGGAATAGGGGGATCGATACAGAACCTATAGGAATACATCACACCCACTCCACGCTAACTATGGACATATTTACGAATCTATGCATAGTAAAACATACTGTAGAGTATCGTGTATACCTTACCACCCCAAAATACATAAATGCATTTTGAAATTATCAAATATACGGAAAAAACAGTCACATGTAATATATGCACTCAAGCTGTAGAATAACGCTAAAGTAATCACGCATATCTATACATTATCACTAATTTGTATACGAGAATTTACACATGAAATGGCTCTTAATACAGAAAAAAGGTTCGAGACCATTCCATCACAGAATAAAATAATTATGAACATACCAGCGGGCAGCTAATGTCTACAAAGTATCTAAAAATAGAAAGTTTAGTTCTCTAAGAATAGTTCTTACTTTAAGCAGAAAATAAGTGTCCCGAAAAATTCGTAAAAATATTTTGGGGCTGCTGAAAAAAAATTGCTGTCCGTGAACTGGAGGGAAAATTGTTCATGGTATTTTGCTATTCTAGTTGAAGGCCAAATTCAGGGAACGCCGTTTGCGAGCTTGCTCAAAAGTCTCTATTTCTGCTCTGGTGAGAACATCATATCATTTAGACTGTCGAAAAAGCTGTCAACAGCTTCCTGGGAGAGTTCCACCAACTCGGAAAAGGATGTAACCATGCATTCGTGCGCATGATTGTTTCCATTGACGTTTTGATTAGTATTGCTGACAGAAGGTCGTACCTGATCAATGCTGCTTTCATCTTGAACTTCACTACCCCTTAATCGTAGTGGTGAAGCTTCCACGAATGCCGTCATCAGGATTGGTAGCCGTTGAGGGCAGCACAAAGCATGAGCCTTTATTGGACTCAACAATGTTTCTGCATCCATTGGCGCATCTGATTGTAGAGTCAGACAGGTGTCTAACACGCATTCTTCTCCGCATAGCAAGCACCTTAATACAGGTAAAACACATCGATGCCACATTGGTCGAAATGTAAGAAACCAAGTCATGTTCAGGTCTCTAAGCCGGGATAGTCCCAGGATTTTTGATATCTGGTCCCGGTATCCAATGGCTAGGATTGTTTCTTCCCTTGTCGCAGGTGTTTTGTCTGTGACATGGTTTGCCATAACGAAATATAAGGACTAGGAATAGGATTCCTGCAATTAGTCCTAAAATGAGGGGAAGTCCGCCAAAAATCGAATGGACGAAATCTGGAAAAATACCCAGTATGGCTTTAAATGGTGTTAATGCCATCGAAAATACTGTCTTAAATACTTTTGAGACTCCACTGGTATCAGAAATATTTAAGATTTCATTCAGGATTTCTGCGAAATGTATGGGGGAATTAGTTGATAATAAGGAGTGAATCTCTGCAGTCGTCCTTGCGACTAGGAGATCATACGTTTCTTTTGATGACGTGAGTCTGGTCGGCGTCTGAAGAAGCACTGTTTTCATTCTGCTTAAAGTATCTATTCGAATAGAAGTAATTTTCAAGTTGGGCCATGCCCTTGCCTCCCTGTCTGGAAGGGAGCTGGGGAACAATAAGCGTCCACAGCACTTGACCTTCGCAGTCGTAGTTACGAGATAAGGAGTCCCGGGCATAAGACTACAGCATCTGCGATCTACAATTAGAATGTAACTCCCATTATAGAGTCTTTGAAAGAATGGTTCTATCTCTGTTGCAGGTGCGCCTAGCTGGTGACATGAAAGGTTATTTGAGTTCCCTTCACAGGCTCCATGCAAACTAATTCCATTACACAGAAGTGTACCGCTCAGTGACATTGCACAATTATTGCCACTAAGAAACACTTTCTGTCCTTTATTACTGACACATGCATGTGAATAGGGCAAGTTCCATGTTGTTTTAATGTACCCCTTTCCCAATTTTTCGTACATGCCAGCCTGTATATATTTTTGGCAGTATTGAAACCTGAAGGTTGATATTGGAATATTAATTATCCCATGTATTATCCATTCACTGACAGGTCGTTCTGACATTGTCACTGGTAATCTCTCGAGTTTCTCAATGCTCAGAATTGTATAATCAGCACCCTTTTGTGCCATACTGATTTGTTTATCAGTAAGGTTAAAGATATTGAATAGTGACGTTGTGTTGATTAAACGCCAAGGCACATAGCCTGAACACAGATTTTGTAACGTCCAGCCAAGCTGTACAATAGAACGCAATTGAGACTGACCGTGTTGTAACAACAGCAAGTCTTGCGATATTATGTCGATTGCTGAAGACACAATGCTGTCCAGAGAAAAAATTCTGGAGGACAGAGTCATTAACCCATTGCCAACTACAGAAAGTGATTTTTCCAAATTAATACGGTCAATTTCCCGTATTCTTTCTGCTGTCTCAATTTGAGTCACCTTCCAGGCCTCGTTGTATGCTGCATATACAGAGGCTGCTATGAAACGTTTCTGACGCTGTTTGCGCGGTCCCATAATGAAATCACGCAAGTCAGCACCATCAGTAAGTAAAGTTAGGTGTTGCTTAATTTCTGCCAGTGTGGAAGTCTGTAGCCACTGAAGGCATAATTTGCCCACACTGTAGGTGGTTATTATTCCTGGGTGTTGTCTTTGGGAATATCTAGGGTCTGGCCTGGTCATTTGGAACCCCTGTGTTTTGTTCAGGAATCTGTTTTGACAGTTATTAGTATCTGTGGGCCAGATCAACCACTGTTTCCAATCAGGATGTGTTCTGTTTTGGTTTAATACATAATTTACGTCTATCTCTTCATCTGTGGAGCTATTGCTGTTCATTGTTGGTTTTGGAATAGACGGTTTATTTAAGTCTTTGATTTTGGCTAAGCCAAGACAGGTAGTTTGTTGAACAGTGTCATTTAAAAATATAATTTGTTCTGGGATCATGCAGGCTCTAAACAAAGATTCTATACCCTGTACTTGCCATTCTTTTGTACCCCAAACACTTTTTACTTCAACATTTTTGTCCCAATAATCAAAACCAAAAGTATTCATTTGTTCAAAGAATGAGTCTGAATATATCAATTTCGTGTTTGTTATCATGGTCTTTGTCCCTGTCTTATTTGACAATTTGAAATAAAATGTTTCGGCATTACTTGTGTTAAAACCTGAAAAGTATGAATATTTGTCATAAACGGTTCTTGAGCTTCCTTTTGGAGGGGTTGCACAATGTTCCCATTAATTATAATTTAAAACATTTCTAGGTTGTGCAGATCTATGTAGAAAATGGTTACCATAGTGGTTATAACAGTACATACTATCATAATTTTGTCGAACCCTGCAAATAATCATGTTTGGTAAATTTAGCAGACATCACTAAGTCAGACATCATATTATTTATACTTTCAAAGTCCCAATCATCAGCAAATGAGCTTGGTCTTACAAAGTCACTCAACGAGATCTTAATTTGGTGTGGATATTTCAGGATTTCAACCGGCCCATAAATTTCGTAGTCAGTTTTGTCCCATGCTACCCCACCCGGTATAGGATTGGCTGTGAAGTTGACTGAAGAAAGTTCTCTTTTCTCGACGTGTGAAGATGTGTGTGGCTTGAGGATCAAGTTGATTTTCTGACTTGCTGTGTCCATTTTAGCATATTTTCCCTCAATGAAGCGTCCCAAAGTTAGTACCATGATGAGCCAAAGTATGAGGATAAATGCACCAAAACCCACCCAAAATTCAATCCATGGAGAAATTAGATATGTTTCTTTCAGTTGTTTCAAAAGTACTTTAATTTTATCTTTAAAGGTTTTTGTTGATGGCTGTGTTTTTGATTCAGTGAAGCCTTCAGAGGAATCATCGAAGTTTATGAAGTAGCCGGATGCAGTTCTGTCAATTGTTCCAATTGCTTCAGGATTACTGTTTCTTGCATAGTCGTTTGTTACTTCATTATAGGTTGGTGTGTCTCTGCTAAATGTTTTTATTTGGGTTTTCAGAGGTCTAAGTTCCATTGCATTGTTGCATAGTCCTTGTTGTAGTTCTGTAGGCGTTTCGAATGTGATTAGCCTCTTAGATTGAACCTCTGTGTTAGTAGCAAATCTTGGTGTTCTACTACTTCTCGGGAGTCCACTTGGCCTACTATTTGTTATCGGCCACATGTTGTGGTTTTACCAGGTCGATGGATACAACTCGGTTCTCCTTTTTACCAGCAAGCGGCGGTAGTACAACTGATCTTGTCCCGTTGACAGACAAGACAGGAACTGCTTTTCTGTAAGAAGGCCCAAATTCCTTCTTTACCGCGATCTTTTCTCTGACTAGATCCCCGACTTTTGGAATCCAGACAGGTCTTGCTGGGACAGGTGGTGGTTCTTCAGTGGTTGTTGGCTGCTATTTCAACTTTATGTTGCTCAGGTCTTTTCTTGTTTCGTTTAAGTCCTGCAAAACAGCCAAACGATCTTTGATATCAAAGCTTTTTTCCTTCACCACTGAAGTCTGACTGTCGAGGTCTAAGACTAACATCCTAGTTCCAAATAATAATTCGTACGGACTGAATCCCTTCAGAGAATTTCTTGGCAAGTTATTTAGACTACGTTGGACACTTATTAGATGTTTGACCCACCCAGCTCCCGAACCTAATACCTTTGCCGTTATAGATTGCTTTATGTCACGGTTTTTTCTTTCAACAATTCCGTTCCCCTCAGGGTGAAATGGACAAGAGTACCGCAATGTAACGCCCATGCTGACCATGGCCTCCTTATAAGCCCTAGAGCTAAAAGCAGGACCATGGTCCGAATGCAGCATGCCAATTGCGTATGTGCCGATAAAGACTCGCAAATCTTTTATAACAGTTCTGGCGTCAGCCGTTCGCTGGGGCCACATCCATATGAATCTCGTGCATGAGTCCACTGCAACCAAGATGTATTTATAGTTACCATCCCTTTGTAAGGGACCACAGTGGTCTAGGTAAACACAGGCTAATGGTTTATCCGAGATTAGAAGGGGCGTCTGCGCTGGACGTCTCACCGTTGATACTTTCATTCTTTGACATATTTCACATTCTAAAACATAGTTCCTTGTTTGTCTTCTCATTTGTGGCCACCAGTATCTCTGTTTTAATAATGATACTGTGGCTGAGACGCCAGCATGTATAGAAGCAAGCCCTTCGTGTGCCGCTATTATCAGTCCTAACCTATGTTCCATGTTTGGAATTGCCCTATCCCCCACTCCAGGGATTCGAGCAAAAGGAACATTGTTTGCATCAGTTATGTATGAGTATTTTACTGGAAAGCCTTTCGGGAGTGTTTCTATCGAATCCTTTTCTGTAGCGCTGACAGACTGTAATATTTCGCTGTCTATTTTTGTTTTTGACCGTGTGATGGCAGCTACGGAAGCCGTTTGCACAGCTGCCTTCGCGGCCTCATCAGCCAATGAATTCCCTGCAACGTGAACGCCATCACGTTGATGACTCAGCGTATGTATCACGTGAGTCTTTGGTAGTTCTTTTTGTAATAGAACTACTTGTTCCCAGAGCATCTTATGCTTGATTGTGCCTCCTTTTGCATCCTTAAAGCCATTCTGAAGCCAGATCTGCAAGTATTCATTGTAAGACTGAACGCAGTAATACGAATCGCACACTATGAGTGTGGGGAATTCTCGATCGGTATTTTCAAGCGCCATCTTAAACGCTAGTAGTTCAGCTTGTTGAGCTGTACAATCTCCTAGAGATTGTGTCTTAGTGATAGCCGGTTTGAATTTTCCTTCGTGCCAGCGACCTTTAACAATCGCGCACGCAGCACTGTAAGCTTGTTTACCCCCTACTGCGGGTTGTGCTGATCCGTCTGTATATATTATACAGCCGTAATGTTCTAGAGGCAGAATTTCGGTCGGCGGAGGACATTCAAATTCATATTGGAGAAATTCTTGTGTTTTTAAGTTAGGATCAAATTCGTATGCCACGTCTGTTGCAGCAAGAGAATTAGCCCATTGTATCGATCTCGGATGGAGCGCTTTAGCATTTGGAATGCTTGCTTTTGTTACAGCCTCTAGGGCTGGTATTGGTGTCACGATTATTATTCGTTTACCTTGTGCCAGGGCTCGTTCTTTTGCTATAGCTGTCTGTGTTGCAGTAAGAATTTTTTCCGTTGGGCTAAATTTCATTTCAGCCTTAGTGTACAAGTGTGATTTGAATGCAATTGGTACCTTTTCTCCCTCATTAGAGGTCAGGTATGTGAATCCGCATCTTCCTGGGATGACTCGAATCACAAGATTGCGTGTGTTATCACGTGTTTCTAATTTTGTTTTAATTAACATGTCTGTTTGTAAGGATCTCAAAATTTCTGTGTGCATTTGAGTCCAATTGGTTCTTTTAAAATCTGGTTTTATTAGATCATAAAGGGGTTTGACCCTTTCTGCGTAATTTGCAATGTATGTTCTTCCGAAATTTAGGAAGCCTAGAATTGACTGTAGGTTTTTTAGTGTTCTAGGTGCTTGGAGTACGGCACATTTCTCTAGGAAATTGTCAGCCAGGCTTTTGCCTTCACTTGATAATTCGTATCCTAAGAACAGGACTGTTAGATGGGCAATTCTGGATTTTTTAAAGTTGAATTTGTAACCCTCTGCTGCGAACCCGAGTATTATGGTGTTCACTCTCTTCAAGTGATTATCCAAGTCATCATCTGTTAAGTATATGTCGTCGACATAAGATAATGCTTCGTCATCATATGTTTGTAGTAATTCTGTTACTCTCGCTGAGAATACCCCTGGGCTATTCTTGTACCCCTGGGCTAACCGACAGAATTGTTTTTGAGTGCCATTTATTGAGAATGCAGACAAATATCTGCTCTCTGGTGCTATGTTTTGACAAAAGAATCCATTAGAGATGTCTAATGTTGTTTTGTATTTTTTGCGCACTATGTTATTCATTAGTGCAGCACTATGCGAGTTTTGCACTGCAAAAGTTTTGCAACATGAGTTAAGGTGTCGGTAATCCAAAACTAGACGATATGAATTGTCTGGTTTGGAGACCGGAAACAAAGGGTTGTTCATTTGTGAGGTGCAAGTTTCAATCACCCCCTGGTATTCTAGTTGATCTAGGATTTCTTTTACCTGTTTTTTAGCTTCTTGCTTAATTGGGTACTGTCTTTGTGCAGTAGGTTGTGATTTTAACTGGATTTTGTGAGGAGGAGAGTCCTCATCCCATCCTACATGATTTTTATATAAAGCAGGAGCTTGAGCTACTGCCCACTTTCTGGCAAGTGTGTATTTTTTATGAATTGGGATATGATTTGAGAAGGCAGGCATAATTATTTCTTCGCCATGAGGGCACTCCCTGACAAACTCTGGTGGCCAGTCTTTTTCAGCTAGAAGGATGTCATAGCCCTTGGAGAGATTATCCCAAAATAGTCCCCTTATTTTTCTAGTCTTATCCCCTTCTATACGTAAAGTTATTTCATATATTTTGTGAGGTTTGCTAACTCTGGTGTCTGCAGTTTCCACTTGAAGATATTCATTCGTGTCCACTGTCTCCAGAAGATTCATAAGGACTTTGCGAGCTATGCTCACTTCTGCTGCGCTGTCTAGCATTGTCTGAGCCCATTCTCCGTTTTTCAGTTGTGTCCTCAGTATTCTCGGCATTGTTAACTACCTTGATACTGGCTACCTTCTTTTTTGGAAATTGTAATTTCTTTTTTAGATGAGCAGGTTCCTTGTCTTTGGACTTGGCGTGCTCTTCTCTTTGTTCTGATCGTCCTCTTCTTTCCGATTTCTGCGAGGAAGTCTGAAAAGATTGAGAGGGACGTGTATCAATGTCTTGATATCTATCAGGCTTCTTTATATTATCCCTATTTCTAAGGTTATATCTTTTCCCAGAGGGGTCACTTTGGGGTGACCTGTGTCTTTGGTTTGGAGATTTTTCTCTCCGCCTAGGAGACCTTCCTCTGGACTGGAATTTCTTTTCTTTAGGATTGGATTGTTTGTTTCCATCCCAGCTCTTTTTTTGTGATGAATTATTATTAAAAAATATTTTTTCGGGACTTTCAATCAGTTGTGGTTTTACTGGTATTCCACCTAAACTATCTCTACCTAGTTCCTCATAGGATTTTTCTATAATTCTGGCAATTTCAGCTGGTTGGTCTGCTATATCTGTCTCCTTTAACCTCTGGCGGATCGCCACATTTGCTGCTTCTCCCTTTATGTTGGCTAGTAATATAGCCGAGACCTGCTTGAAGTCTTTCAGTAATTTCATACCAAGAGTTAAAGCGGGTTCTGGACCGTATTCGTCTTGAATTTGTTTTAGCACATCTGGTATTACCGAAATGGATGGAACACCGTGCGTTTTTGTGTAGATGGAAGCAAAGACTGTACCCCAAGTGTCACAGTCCTCCACGTGTGGTGCGATTCCCATTGGAAGACAGATAGTCAGAATCCTGTGTTTTTCTAACGGGGTGGTGTCTGGAAACACCGCCTCTATTTGGGTGATTTTTTTGTGCTAACCAGAATGGTATTTGTTCCCGTTTAGCTGGTACCTTACCTAGGCAGGATTGTATGTTCTGTGGTGTAATTTTATTTGTGTTCCCCTGATGAGGGGTCAGCTGTGGAATTTTAATTGCTGGTTGAATTGTTGAAGTCCGCATCACATATTGGACTAATTGTCTATGTAATTTTATTAATTGTTTTAGCTGTGTTAAAAGGTTTGCTGCAGACATCCCATCGATGTCTGGATGTGGTGTGTATCCGGCTAGAACCGGCCACGTTGCTCCTGGTCTACCTAATGGACCGAGCCTCGTGATGTGATTATTATGTTTTAGGGCGCCATTAAATAAGAGCAGATGCTCTTGAAATTTAAGTGGTACTTCCACCTCCTCGAAAGGAGTGTACTCATTAGGAGGGTCCTTTGTTTTGTAATAGTGGAAGTACTTTGTTACAGCATTTGCTGCTGGAAAATGTATCCATGAATAATATACCTCTGTCTGCCGATATTCGTGTGCCTCAATCACGAATATGACTGTGCCACCTCTAGGTGTCAGTCCATTTTCTATAAGCTTTAAAGTTATAGATTTCCTTTTGTTGACCGGGATGAGTATTATATCCGGGTCTGTGTCTTGCAGTGCATTATCAGCTGCTGCGAGTTCAGTTGCTATCCTAACTGTCTCTCTTTCTTCATCACTGTCTACCATTTTACCGACAGGAAGGTTATTTAGTTTGTTTGCAGATCAGGTTTCTTATGGAAACAAAGATTAGATGCACAATATTTTGGAACAGTGTATCCTTCAACGTTGACTAAACCAAGGACCATACATAGGAGTTTCCTCCTGCGAGGTCTGGCAGATATTACCTTTTACCCACTCCAGACGTCTTTGGAGTATTATGGGAAAAAAGGGGTCTGAGTGAAAAAGCACGACTGAGTTACTCTAAATGTCTTACGTTAGTTTTATCGCCCTTCCAAACGCGTTGGGCGCCATGTAGTGTAGTTCCTATTATCCCAATAGGCTCTGCGCATTGGAATAATACCTTCAATAGTATAGGCCTAGACCAGACGTTAACTAGGTCTACTACTGTCGATATTAGACTTAAAGTTTTGGGTTTTGCCAGCTAGCTCAGAGTTCACTAGAAACTTTCTCGAATAGGCAAGGGAGTTGAACCTCCCTGGATAGACAAGAAGGGATTTAGTTTCTGACAACCATAGAACATGACAACTTTGCTCTCCCCTAATCAAGAGTGTATCTCTAGAGTCGTGTGAAAACAAAAGACGACTTATTTTACTCAGTCAGTACGTGCATTCTTAGTCTCACCAGATTGTAGAGAAAAGGAAGAGACGGGCGTGTTCAATAAAAGATGTTATTTATTGATCAGTCTCTTTTCTCATACAAGAGAAATGGATCGATATTATTGCAATACTTATGGTTAAGTAAAGTGCATACAATAAAAGCAGAAGTATAAAATAATACTGTAAAAACATTGATATGGTTTCTAAGCCATAAGAAGGTTTAAAATTAATAAAATGAATACATACACATTTACATTTGACTAATCGTACTCAACTGGTGTTTCTAACTACGCCTACCCCGTGTACCTGACCTAAGCCTAATACGTGGGCGGGAATAGAAAGTTACAGTTTAAGTTAAGTTTGTTTTGCCAAGTGACTGACTAAAGAATTCTCTGCAAGGGGTTATTCAGTTCTGTACCTGGAATCTAGGATGAATGAGGGATGGTATCTCTCGTCTCTGGTCTCGATATTCCAGGCTGCCTGCGAGGGCTACCCGGAAGCGCCGGAGCTGGATTTCTCGGCAGGAGAAAGCAGCGTCTCGTTCTCAGCGCGTCAGGAAGGCGGGGCTGCGCCAGCGGGGTCTGCTCTGCTCTGGGCTTCGGCAAGTCTGGCTGCTCCGATCTCGTCACCACCGCGTGTGTTTGCATAGGGTAATATCGGTAATATTTATACCTTTAAGGTGCCGAGATTGACGTAAGGATGGACATAGATACGTCAATAAGGATGTCATACGACCTGGTCGTTAGCACATTCTTTTGCTGAAGTTCTCGGTGAAATCAAAACAATGGCCGCAGGGTTTTTCCCAGGTCTGTCATAGGTTTAATTTGTTTTGAGAACTCCGTATGCCTTATCAGGGGCTGGAGGAATATCGCTTGTCTAATTAGATGGCAAGCGTTATGACCTAATCAGATAACACGTTCCTGTGCCGTAGTGTGGCTTTATCAGATAACGGTTCCTGCATCATGGGGGTTTTCTGCCTCATGGGATGGCTGCTAGTTAACTTGTTAACCAGAATAGGGTCAGGAATAGGGGGATCGATACAGAACCTATAGGAATACATCACAGACAGTGATGGCTGTGTATACGCCACAGATGTGTACATTAGGGATACAGTGATGACTGCGTATACGCCACAGATGTGTTGTGTGGCTACAGAGATGGCTATGTATACGCCACAGATGTGTACAGAATGGACAGTGATGGCTGTGTATACGCCACAGATGTGTACATTAGGGATATAGTGACGACTGTGTATACGCCACAGATGTGTACAGAATGGACAGAGATGGCTGTGTATACGCCACAGATGTGTACAGAATGGACAGTGATGGCTTTGTATACGCCACAGATGTGTACATTAGGGATATAGTGACGACTGTGTATACGCCACAGATGTGTACAGAATGGACAGAGATGGCTGTGTATACACCACAGATGTGTACAGAATGGACAGTGATGGCTGTGTATACGCCACAGATGTGTACATTAGGGATACAGTGATGGCTGTGTATACGCCACAGATGTGTACATTAGGGATACAGTGATGACTGTGTATACGCCACAGATGTGTTGTGTGGCTACAGAGATGGCTATGTATACGCCACAGATGTGTACAGAATGGACAGTGATGGCTGTGTATACGCCACAGATGTGTACATTAGGGATATAGTGACGACTGTGTATACGCCACAGATGTGTACAGAAAGGACAGTGATGGCTGTGTATACGCCACAGATGTGTACATTAGGGATAGAGACATCGCTGTGTACACGCCACAGATGTGTAACGTGTGGATACAGAGATGGCTGTGTATACGCCACAGATGTGTACAGTGTGGATACAGAGATGGCTGTGTACACGCCACAGATGTGTACAGTGTGGATACAGGGATGGCTGTGTATACGCCACAGATGTGTACATTATGGATACAGTGATGGCTGTGTACACACCACAGATGTGTACCGTGTGGATACAGAGATGGCTGTGTATACGCCACAGATGTGTACATTAGGGATACAGTGATGACTGTGTACCCGCCACAGAGGTGTACATTAGGGATACAGTGATGACTGTGTATACGCCACAGATGTGTACAGTGTGGATACAGAGAAGGCTGTGTAAAAGCCACAGATGTGTACAGAATGCATAGTGATGGCTGAGTATACGCCACAGATGTGTACAGTGTGGATACTATGATGGCTGTGTATACGCCACACATGTGTATAGTGTGGATACAGAGATGGCTGTGTATACGCCACACATGTGTACCGTGTGGATACAGAGATGGATGTGTATATGCCACAGATGTGTACAGTGTGGATCCAGAGATGGCTCTGTATACGCCACAGATGTGTTGAGTGTGGCTACAGAGATGGCTATGTATACGACACAGATGTGTACAGAGTGGATACATAGATGGCTGTGTATACGCCATAGATGTGTACAGAATGGATAGTTATGGCTGTCTATAGGCCACAGATGTGTACAGTGTAGATACAGAGATGGCTGTGTATACGCCAGAGATGTGTACAGAATGGATACTGTTATGGCTGTGTATACGCCACAGATGTGTACAGTGTGGATACATCGATGGCTGTGTATACACCACAGATGTGTACAGTGTGGATACAGTGGTGGCTGTGTACACGCCACAGATGTGTACAGAATGGATAAAGTTATGGCTGTGTATACAGTGATGACGAGCAGCAAGACTTTCTCAGAGGCGTTGTAAGTTAAGCATTTGTGACCACATACAGTGACCCAGTGACAACACTACAAATGGACACCACACAGGTTTTATATAAAAAAATAAGTATACTTTTTATAGTTACCACAAAACCATAAATGACAAAAATACACAAAACTTTAAGATGGTAGATTTAAGCTTAGTTCAGTTCAGTTCAGTTCTTAGATGCGACACTTTGCGTCAATGTACCTTAGGTTGCGTTGTGCTTCCACGACAAGCAATGTCGCAGCAATGAAAACGGGGCAAAGTTCAGGTGCAAAGAAATAAAGACGTGAAGATCTTTCAGATGCGGCACGCTTCTCGGGGATGCGAGAAGTTCTCGGTTAGATGCGTGGACTACAGCGGCGGCATCCAAGATGCGAGGGTAGCACCTCCAGTGGAGACGCTCTTCTCCCACGATGCGTGAAGCTTCCGCACGATGCAACAACTACAGAGGCAACATCCAAGATGCGACGGCAGCAGCTCTGACAGCAGCGCGCTTCTCGGGGATGCGAGGTGCTCTTGGTCGATGCGGTGCAGTGCGACAGGTCCAGCGGCGACACCCACCTTCGGAGTTGCGACGGCAGGCACAGCGACGGTGACACACTCCGACCTCGTTGCGAGATTCTTCTCCTGATGCGGTGCAGTGCAGTGCGACAACTACAGCTGCGACACCCTCCTTTGGAGTTGCGTCGGCGACACGCTTCCTCATCGTTGCGGCACGCTTCTCTCCGATGCGGTGCAGTGAGACAGTTCCAGCAGCGACACCCTCCTTCAGAGTTGCAACGGCAGGCACAGCGACACGCTTCTTCTTGTTGAGTTGCGCTTCCAGCTCCTTGCGACACGCAGTTACTCAGTAGGCCCAAAACAGCAGTAGGCCCTTCCAAAAGAACTCGGGGGAGCTGGGAGTTGAAGTCTGCTGTCCCTGAGACTTCAGCAGGAGGCAAGCTCTTTTCCAAGCCCTTGGAGATCCCTCACAAAGTTCCTTTCTCCTTCCTTTGACAGTAAGGCAGTAGCAGGAAGGCAACCACTGCCACTGTTGTGCCCTTTGTGTCCTCGCCCCCCGGCCCCCCGTTTTTGCCTTCTGTCTCACTTTCCCACTGCTGCGTCCCTGCAGCCCCGCTGTCCCATTCGCCGCCCGCTCCCGCCTCCCAGCTGCTCCTTCCTCCCACAGCCCCTCATATGGAGAGCGGGCGCTCCGCTGGCGCGCCAAAGGCAAGCCCGTCTGCGGCCATCCGTGCCTGGTCCGCGCCAGAACCCCTGGCCACTGCCAGAGCCATGGTACCCGACTGAGATACGACACCGCCGCCCTCAACACCTGACGACCAACCGCCTGCTACCGAGCCACCCCGAACGCACCCACGGACCCTTCACCTGCCTAGCCTGCAAATTCACCTGCCTCCGATCCTCCACCCCGCCCGCCGGAGCTAACAACAACCACCTCAAGTGCATCCTCCTCAACACCCGCTCCGTCCACAAGCACGCCATCGAACTCTGGGACCTCCTCGACACAACAGCACCGGACGTCGCCTTCCTCGCGGAAACCTGGATGAACACCTCCTCTTCCCCCGACATTGCCATAGCCATCCCGGACGGCTACAAGATCACCTGGAAGGGCCGCGTCAACCAAACCGGAGGAGGAATCACCATAATCTACAGGAACACCATCAGCGTCACGACCAACGCCAAAGACACACTATCCACCGCCCAGCACCTACACTTCCAGATCCACACCGACCCCAAAACCACACTGAGAGGAACCCTCATCTACAGACCCCCTGGCCTGCGCACACAATTCAGCAAAACCATTGCCGACTTCGTCAACCCGCATGCACTAAACTCACCAGAATACATCCTCCTAGGGGACCTGAACTTCCACCTGGAGAACAACACCACCACCACCACCACCCTGCTCGACACCCTCGGACTCAAGCAACTGGTGAACACCCCCACCCACTACGCCGGCCACACGCTGGACCCCATCTTCTCCGCTAGCAACCACGTCTCCTTCAGCTACTCCACCGGACTACACTGGACAGACCACAGCTGCATCCATTTCACCTACAAGAAGACCACATCCCACCATCGCACGCTACAGATCCCCCGCAGATGCTGGAGCAAAGTCACCACAGACCAGCTAACCACATCACTGAGCCAGAACCCACCAGCCGACACCAACGACGCAGCTCACAATCTCGCACAGTGGATCACCAACTGCGCCGACAACCTTGCTCCACTGAATAACCCCTCAGGCAAGACCAGCAACAGGAAAACCACATGGTTCACCGACGCACTCAAAGACTCAAAGAAATCATGCCGTACTCTCGAAAAAACCTGGCACCACGAACGGACGACAGAAAACATGACAGCCCTCAAGAACGCCACTCGCGAACACCACCAGCTGATCCGCACCACCAAAAGGACATAGTTCAAAGAGCGGCTGGACAACAACACCCACAACAGCAAAGAACTCTTCAGCATCGTAAAAGAGCTCTCCAACCCCAGCAACGACATCACACCGTCGCAAGACCTCTGCAACTCCCTCGCCACGTTCTTCTAGTGCAAGATCGCAGATATACACAACAGCTTTGACGCCCAGACTCCGCCTCCAATCACCAAACCAACAACCCCCACCACCACCCTAAGCGACTGGACCCCCATCAGCACAGAAGACACCACCCACGTCATGAACACCATCCACTCTGGCTCTCCCTCTGACCCATGCCCCCATCACATCTACAACAAAGCCGACACCATCATCGCACCCCACCTCCGGAACGTCTTAAACAACTCCTTCGCATCAGCCACCTTCCCAGAGAGCTGGAAGCATGCAGAGATCAACGCCCTTCTGAAAAAACCCACAGTTGACCCTAAAGACCTGAAGAACTTCCGCCCCATCTCTCTTCTTCCCTACCCCGCTAAAGTCATCGGGAAGAACGTCAATAAACAGCTGACTGCATTCCTCGGGGCAAACAACTCGCTCGACCCATCCCAATCCGGAATTCGAGCTAACCACAGCACCGAGACAGCCCTCATCGCAGCCACCGACGACATCAGGACCCTGATAGACAACGGGGAGACAACCGCCCTCTAACTTCTAGACCACTCAGCCGCTTTTGATACCGTCTGCCACCGCACCCTAATAACCCGCCTCTACAACACTGGGATCCAAGGAAAAGCACTGGACTGGATCACCTCGTTCCTCTCCAACAGAACCCAGAGATTCTGCCTCCCGCCGCTCCACTCCACGGCCACCAAGATCATCTGCAACGTACCCCAAGGCTCCTCGCTCAGCCCAACCCTCTTCAAAATCTACATTGCCCCCTCGTCGCCATCGCACGCAAACACAACCTCAACATCATCCCCATCCGCCTGGGACGACTCCTGGTGGCCCACAGCGCTGGGCACCGCACAGCACCAACACCCATGGACCACGCACGCAACCTGGGATTCATCCTGGACTCCTCCCTCACGATGACCAAACAAGTCAAAGCCATCTCATCCTCATGCTTCAACACCCTGCGCATGCTCCGAAAGATCTTCCGGTGGATCCCCACAGAAACCAGAAAGACGGTCACCCAGGCCCTCGTCACCAGCCGACTGGACTACGGGAACGCCCTTTACGCAGGAACCACAGCCAAACTTCAGAAACGACTTCAGCGCATACAGAACGCCTCCGCACAACTCATCCTCAACATCCCTCGCCACAGCCACATATCTGCCCACCTGAGAAACCTGCACTGGCTCCCCGTCAGCAAGAGGATCACGTTCAGGCTCCTCACCCACGCACACAAAGCGTTCCACAACATGGGCACCGAATACCTCAACCGCCTCTCGTTCTACACTCCTACCCACCAGCTCCGCTCCGCCAACCTCGCCCTCGCAACCGTCCCACGGATTCGTAGAGCCACCACCAGAGGAAGATCGTTCTCCTACCTGGCCGCCGAGACATGGAACTCCCTCCCCGCACACCTACGACTGACCCAGGAACACCTCACCTTCAGGAAACACCTCAAGACCTGGCTATTAGAGCAGTAGCGCGCCCCCCCCCCCCCTCCCTCCAGCGCCTTGAGACCCTCGCAGGTGAGTAGCGTGCTCTATGAATGTATTGATTGATTGACTGACTGCAGGCCAATCCCCCAAGCAGCACTTCAGCTTGGGAATAGTCTCTCCTCAGTAAAGGTTTATTCTTGAAGTCCAAAAGTGATCTAATTTCATAGGATCAGGGTCCCAATATGTATACCCCAAAATCCTTTGTTCTCTGAGGGGAGAGGGGCCTGTGCCCAGTCCAAACCAGTTCCTAAGCACTCTGTTTACCAGACTTCTCCTTTCCTTTCACAGTGCAGGGCAGAAACATCAGACGCCCCACGGAGGTGGAGCCAGCATTGTGGAAGGCAAGTATAGTACTGGAGCACTTTGTTGACCGGACTCCTCCTCTTCTTTCAGTGTGCAGGGCAGAGACATCAGACGCCCCACAGGAGGTGGGGGCAGCATTGTGGAAGGCAAGTATAGTCATGTAGCACTTTGTTGACAGGACGCCTTCTCTTCTTTCAGTGTGCAGGGCAGAGACATCAGATGCCCCACTGGAGGTGGAGCCAGCATTGTGGAAGGCAAGTACAGCCCTATTCAGAGTTCAGGTGCAACTCCTCCCTCCCATCTAGCTGCAGATCTCTCTATTCACCACTGGGTGACTCAGCCTGTCTCCTAGAATCCTCCAGCCCTGTCACTCACAAAACTAGACAAAGGAATACACAACCTAGCAGAGGCAGGTTTGAATGGTTAGACAAGCAAACACCTACTTTCTAAAAGTGGTATTTGCAAACACAGAATATTAAAATAAACTTCACTAAAAGATGTATTTTATTATTCTGAATTCAGGCACACTAAACTCGAATTTCTACCATGTTTTCTGGGCCTGATAGGATTATAAAATGTAACAATTCCAACAGCCCATTCTGGCCTATGGAGAACAGGTAGCCTTGCAATAGTGAAAAACGAAAATGGCTGTAATTCACTACTAGGACATGCCACACACACATCAGGGCTTGTCCTACCTTATACTTACAATGCACCCTGCCCGTGGGCCTACCATAGGGGTGACTGATATGAAGACAAGGGAACGTTTAGGGACTGGCAAGTGGGTGCACTTGGCCAGTCAGTATGACAGTACCAGACTGCACACAGGCTCTTCAATGGCAGACCGTAGACACATTTTACAAGGCTGCTTCTGTGGGTGGCACAACCAGTGCTGCAGGCCCACCAGCAGCATTTGGATTTACACGCCCTGGGCACACTAGACGAGGGTCTGACAAGTAAACCAAATAGCCAAATATGGAACCACTGATTAATATATCAATTTACAATAGGGAGCACTTGCACTGTGTAACTGGACACCAGTGGCACAGTGCCCAAAGCATCTAACACCAGCAAAAACACGAGGCAACTGCAAAAATGGAAGGGAGACCCACGCCAATGGTGCCAGGTCTAACAGTGCGGTTACAGCTGTGTGTGCAGAACACGTATATAGTGCGGATACAGATGAGGATCTGTGTAGGACACATGTATATATTGTGGCTACAGGTGGCTGTGTAGGACACGTATATGGTATGGTGTGGTTACAGAAGAGGCTGTGAAGGACACTTATATGGTGTGGTTACTGATTAGGCTCTGTGGAGTACACATGTATATGGTGTGGTTACGTATGAGGCTCTGTGCAGAAGATATGTACATAGTGCTGTTACAGAGGAGGCTGTGTGCAGTACACATGTATACAGCGCAAATACGGATGAGGCTGTGTGTAGGACATGTATAGGGTGTGGTTACGGATGAGGCTGTGTGTAAGACACATTCATATGGTGTGGATAGCAACAAGGAGGTCTGTAGGACACATGTATATAGTGTGGATACACAGGTGGCGGTCCCAGGACGGCAGAAATATGCAAGGCCAAGAGATAAGGCTCAGTGTTCATGGCCGTTCAGGGGCGGGGTTGGCATAGAAGAACAAGCATTAGAAATGCAATCGGGCTCGGATTTATTTGAGTTTGAGCTAATGGCATTGTAAATGCCAATGTCTTTTTGCCATGTGTTATGGAGTGTGTGCATGTAGTGTGTAGTGGAAGTATCTTGGTTGAATTGTAATTTTACCAATGGTGGCATGCTGTGCTTTATATGAATATGTTTAAAAGTAAAGTGTACCATACTGCGATTGCTTGGTGGAAAAGTGCACTGCCGGCTGGAGGTGTGTGTGCCTGGTGGAAGGGTGCACTGACGTCTGGTGGGTGTGTGCTTGGTAAAAGCGTGCACAGATGGATGATGGTTGTTGGTGTTTGTGCATGGTGAAAGCATTCATTGACGGCTGGGGGTGTGTTGTTGTGTGTGTTGTTTTCTGTGTGCTGGTGAGTGTGTGCTGGTGAGTGTGTGGTGGTGAGTCTGTGGGGGTGAGCCTGGGGAGTGAGTGTGGTGGTGAGTGTGTTGTGTTGAGTGGTGACAAGTGTGTGGTGTTGAGAGACTGAGGTGTGTGGTTTGTGTGTGCGTTATGTGTGTGTGGTGTATGTGTGTGTGGTGTATGTGTGTGTGGTGTTTTCTGCACACTCACACACTGCCCCTACACATTCACACACTGCTCACCCGCACACTCCCAATGTCACCCTGCATAGTCACACACTGTTTACCCTGCACACTCATTCTGCACACTCACACAATGTGCACCCTGACACACTGTCTCTGCAGTCACTCTGCACTCACTGTCACTCTGCACTCACTGTCACTCTGCACTCACTGTCACTCACTGTCACTCTGCACTCACTGTCACTCTGCACTCACTGTCACTCTGCTGTCACTCTGCAATCACTGTCACTCTGCACTCATTGTCACTGCACTCACTGTCACTCTGCACTCACTGTCACGCTGCACTCACTGTCACGCTGCACTCACTGTCACGCTGCACTCACTCTGCACTCACTGTCACTCTGCACTCACTCTGCCCTCACTGTCACTCTGCACTCACTGTCACTCTGTCACAATTACAGACGTAAAGCGGGGGCGATAATTACTGCCCGAATTGTGCATTTATTCAAGAGGACATTTTCCCACCAGCACGGGGCACATATCCTACTAGGTACAGCTTGATGTACACATGCAATGCGAAAGATATATATATATATATATATATATATATATATATGTACATACATATAATATATATGTGTGTGTGTGTATAAATACACACAGACACACATACACACACATCGGTGTGTGTATATATACACACACACACACACATATATATATATGTGTGTATGTGTGTATATATATATATATATATATATATGTGTGTGTATGTATGTGTATATATATATATATATATATATATCCCAGTAGCAGTTGTCACCGGGTGTAGTTATAGTTAGGAGGAAATTCTTTTTCGGTCTTCTTATGACTTTGGCGCCGTTTGACGAGTTTTCAGGAATATTTCCCCCTGTGCGTGTGACAATGTGCGTAAACTAGTACTTTGAAGAAAAAGAATCTTCTTTCTGTACAATAAATAACTTCACATTTCACCTACTTAATAAAAGCAATTCCAAAACCTCTGTATTTATCACAGCCCCTCAATTACCTGCGAATTGAGAGCGCGGAAGGACAAGTTAGGTTTGGCACCTTTAGGGTGATCTGGTTCAACGTTACCATGATCACCCCTCAGCTCGGGCGTTTCACTCAGACAGCGCCTTACGCTGTGCTAGGCGCTTGCTTTATTACTTTTTAGGGTCGCGGCGGGTACTCAACGTGGAGTTTCATTTCGTCTTCAAGGAATATTTTTTAAACATCAAATTGGCTTCTTTTTTTAAAATCATTTTATTATGATGTGTTATTATTTCCGGTAGGGCTTGAACCCGGGGTACCGCGTGCGCCTCTCGGCAGCGCCTCCCCACGGGGCTCTAAGCGCTGGCGGTGTAGTAGTGTACACGCAGAGCTACAAAAGACACCGGCCAATCCCAGGCGATTACTCTAATCTGTCAACGAGGAATTAAAGGCCGTGATTAGTTAAAGAGGGCGATAAAGCACAAAAGAAGGGCAGGAGAAAAGTACAAGAAAGGAACAGGGGAGAGGGGGGGGGGGGGGATTGAGGTTTTAACACATTTGTACATGGAAACGTGTTTTTTTTTCTGGTTCCAGCACCGGCTCCTGGCCCCCCTCATTACCCAGTTATAAATGCAAATCCACGCGGAGCTTTCACTGATCCCGGGTGAAAGGAGGAGCGGGGAAGGGGGGGCATCAAAGGGAGGCGCCTTTGTTCTGGGGGGGGAGAAAAGATTAAGTTATCTCCCCAGCAGCCCATTCTCCTGCCTTTCGCTGCTGCTATGGCCGTGTAAGCAGTCCACTGCTGCTGGCCGGACTGATGACACTCTTATCAGAGGCGCTGATTAACGAAGAGAGATACGAAAAATAACAAATAAAATAAAAATGGTAAAAATGAGATGTGTTGAAAGAGGCCAAGATTTGGGCTGTTACAGTCATTTTTTAATTGTGTATATATGTGAAGCGCGACTGTCGCCCGGGGGCATCTTGGCGCTAAAGAAATACGTGCAATTTGGTGCAGCGAACTGCTCTACTGCGCAGCGCCATGAAATCACTGCAACGGCACATACAGCGCTTTACAAAACTCTTAACTAATACCATACATCCTTATGTGTGCACCTTGAGGGCCGGATCGTATAAACTGACATTGTGCCGGGCACTGTTCCACTGATTCAGGGCCGAAACTTTTTATCCACTCGTGTTAGTTTTGCCTCAACTGTGCTCTGGCGACCAGGACAGGAATGGCATGGACATCTGATAGATGCCAAATCCAATGTTTCACCCGCTGACCACTGGATAGCAGTCCGTGCAACGTGCCACACTATTAGTGCAAAATGGTATGGGACTTGTGCAAATGATGTGACCTGGCCTCCTTCATTGTATTTCCTTCTCATGCTCTTCGATTTAAGATGTTAGTTCTATCTGGTGTATGTGTACTCTGCCTCGGTTCGGTCACCCCGTCTTTTAGGGGGCGGCTATGGGCAGGCAGAAGCGCGCCTTCTTTCACACCACAAAACACACCTTGTTTTGAGACACTCACACGGGTTGTGCGCCTGCTGCGGCGCCCTCTCGACAAGAGTGCAGATGGGAGGTTACCCCCTCAACAAACGGGAGAGCCACCCGGTTAGGGGTTCCAAGAGGCTGGATTGAAGCGCCAAGAGATGTTTCAGTTGACGGTGTGCGCTATAGAAATTGTAAATACTATGAGTACTAGCCCCAGTCTTACCTGTGGGGTACCCCTCTCCTCCCCCCGAAATCCTGATCTCCCAGAATACAAGGGTGCCCTGAAGGAACAAACATTCACCAACGCCAGATACTGCAAGGAGAGGGCTGTCATCCGTGCCAGTCGAGCCCCCTGACTGGGCACAGGGGCAGGGGTAGGGCGGCGAATGGTGAACGCGCCCGGCCATCTGGATTCACTTACGGAGGCACCCTGACAGCTCCTAATTATAATTAATGTACTTCTTTGCGCGAGCACGAACGAAAAATGCCCAAGATGGCGGAACAAAACTACATTTACCCTATCACTTCAAGCCTATTAAAACGACAACACAACGAAGACGAATCACTGGCCAGATGACAGAACACGCTAGGAATGTGTGGAATTTGTCTCGCCAAAGCCCTAGGAGATACTTTTTTTTTTCTTTAACATTAGGATCTCGAAACTCCTCCCACTTTCAGTGGGGAGGAGTCCGAGCCCTAAAAAGGACAGGACAGTGTTCACATCTGCTCTGCCACTGGCAGCTGACCCCCCCACCCCCACCCCCTCCACCCCACTGTCTCTTCCTCCCTCTCTTTCTGTCGCACTCCTCCTCAGGTACTGAAAACCATGACTTCAAGTAACAATCATAACCCCATCTTTCCTCTCCTTTTGTTTATTTGTTCCTTCGTGAAATGTATCCAAAAACGAAAAACACTTTGTGAAAATATCATCTTTTTCATATTCCAAAGTGCAGCCTTGGGATGGAGAGAAATAAAAGGTCCAAAATGGGGAAAAACTAAAGAAAGAAATATAGAGCGTCGCAAAGTGGCAATATTGATTTTTATTCAGACCCAAACACGTTAGCGCTACTTTAGAGAGTTTGCCAGTAAAGTACTACTTTGTTTTCTCGTCTTTCCCTGGGTTGGGAAGTGCACCATTCCTGGAGGTACTATGCAATTCATGCTTGATGGGTGGATGGGAAAACAAATTGTACACTATGGCTCTGTGTTCAAGGATGGGGTCTTTTTAAACCATACTTGTTATGTTTTGTAAGGATATAAGCAATGGACATTGAAACAGGTTCCTTCTGGGCCCTTTAGTCATGTACTTAACTTTTCATACAAAAGCACTCACTGATTTCTGAATGTGTTAAAAGCATTAAGGTAACCCATGTTGTTCTGCGTACATTTTACTTAATCTTGCATTCCCTTGAGTATTTCCTTTTTCCAGGATATATATTTTTAGGCAGCATAGTACTCTTGTCTAGTGCATAATTTGAATTAGTTGCATCCAGGTGTTTAATTAAGAACAAACAGCACATAATGTAAATAGGTCAGTAGGTTACTGCTTTGGTCAGTGAGATCATTTTGTTACTTGCAGTTTAAGTCAAAACCCTAACATAGAACAGTGGGCAATTAACTATCATCTAAGAGCTGCATGCAAACTGCAAGGTATAAATTAAAGTATTATGGTTTTTCCCCAGTCTTTGTTTATTCTCTGGGCAATAGCTTGCTTTATCTTTCTGACAGCCCCCAGCGCCTGGAGATCCTTAAGAGTGATTGTTCGCGCTTTACAAATGTGTATTATTATTATCAGTATCAGTGTAACATCAAATTGTGCAGCTGATGATACATTATGTGGCAAATATTGCAGAGCCATAAGCATATAGAAAACATTTGCTAACTAGGATATTTTGCCATTGCTGTTTGAACTGCTCTTGTGGAAAAAGGGCGAAGTGCTGATGACTGTAATTGCATGGTTCGGAGACAAATTGCTTGTGCTTCCACTTTTAAGTGTATTTGGGACATTCTGTGATTAAAATACATTCACAAAGTGTGAAAAGTTTCCAATGTCAATAACTCATATTAAACCTTAAACAAATGTGTATGCATTGGTTGAATTAAATAACATAATAAGCTGTAACTGGGTAGTGAAATGCCAAACCAATACTAAAAACTAGAATGATTTTCTCTTTCTGGCCACACCTCTGACTCCGCCCACTGACGCAATCCTTAGGTTATTCCCACCCTCCGTTTCTCCACCCACAGTTGAACCCCCCCCCCCCCCCACTTTGACCACTGGGCCAGAGGCGGCGTAATCCGCTGCAGAGCAAACTTGCAGGCCTCTTAGATACGGATCAGATGTTACCACTTACCCTGGAGTACAGACCGGCCACAAGAGGCCTCTCAGGCTCCAGCTCTGCTGCTGCTGACTACAGCAGGGCATGAGATGAGTGTGCCAGCAAGGATGAATGTGTCACTCCAGTGACTGCCCAGGTGCTTCAGGAAACAGGGCAGATTGGGGTTACGTGGGGTGGCCTGGCATGTGTGCCAAAGGCTCCTGCACAGACAAGGGGCATAATATTTACAACCCCTCTTAAAGTGGGTTCTAAGATTCCCTCGCCCCTCCCCAGGGACTTATTAAAGTGGAATACTTTATAAGGAATAATTTATTAATGGGTTTTACTCGAATCATGAGGAAAATATCTTTCAGTATGACTAATTCTTTTGTTATGATGTTTAACTTCATATTCGGATAACCTTCATACATCTGCCCACCCAGATGCTGCTGGCAGCCTTCACTAATCCTCTTGCATTTTCACAATTGTTTATGCCTACTGGGTATGGGCATTTGCATGTGTTTTAAAATGCAATTATAGCCCACCACCGAGGGCTGTACTAGTTATTAATGGCCCTCTCCCGAGTTCTCTATCCGAGGAGCTGGTGACGTCCTATAAGCTGAGAGAGGGCCATTAACAGCTTTGTAAAGCAGGACCACTGAAATTATGAGAATGTGCGGCCATGGCGATTCTCGCAAAATCATACATATGGCCAGGTATTGCAGAGTCCCCCCGCCCTTAAATACACCCTTTTACCTACCCACTTGTTGACCCTAAGAAACCACATACCCTCTACTTTTCGCCCAAGGCATCCATAATAAAATTCAGCCAAACTATGACTTGGGTTACGGGTAGCAAACCCCCAGCTGTATTTTATTATAAAACATAACAAACATTAATTTTTATATTCACAATACACAGAAAAGTCCAGTACATTACATGGATATGTACAGTACTACATTGATAATGTACAGTATTGAAGTTGGCTATCCGTAACATGTTTCTAATACATAGCCATTCCTGTCTTAAGCTAAATGTTCAATAAGTAATCCTTTTCTCAGTATCCATATTTGAGCCTAAGGCAAGGTCAATAAATGGTCAATAAATGGTCCTGGATCATGCTAGGGCCTAGTTGCCTGTAAAGAAAACATGTTTCAACCTGCTTATATAGGAGTGACCAACTATCCAGGCTTCCACCTCCTCTCGCCCCCAGGCGGGTACCTGGGCTGCGATGGGATCCAGCGAAGGATGAACCTCTGCAAGCTCCCCCCACACCCTCTCATGTGACAGGGCTAACACATAAAAAAAATTGTTTACATCATGTGTAACACACATAGCACTTGAGACAGCTGCAAGCTTCCTTCCTGCGGGACAGGAGATGGAAACTGCAAACCAACTCGGTAAACAATGACAGCCCCCCTCACAACATGTGTAACCGCACATAGCACTTGGAACAATCGGAGGACCCCCCACCAATCCTCTGATCTTCGCTCCCCGATAAGCCCCTGGCCGTGGCTTCAGGAGCCACCCCTATTCTAAAAGACTCGGTACCAAATCTGTACGGGTCCAAGCCTGCCGCCGTGACGGCCATAGACATTACTCTACTGAATTGGAATTTAGTGAGTGGGGATCCGTCACTGTGTATTATTAGCGGACCCTCAGTCCCTGGCGGTCGCTGCGCAATGAATGCTTCCAAATTGGTGATGGGGCAGCAAACACTGCCATGCGCCTTTTGAAGGATAATCTGGTCCCCTTTCCCACCCTGATCGGTCTTAGACCTGGGAATGGTTATCAGCAGTGATCCACCATGCATCTTCACGTGGCTGCATTGCAGCCCCCCATGCCAGTCCTGCTTGTTCTTTGCCACAAGCTCCCCTACCCTGAAAGCGCAATAAAAGGCTAAGGTAAAGGCTGCCCTAAAAAGAAGCACCTCCCCCGGTGAACTACAAACCTCATCTAATGCCCTTATTAATGCTGCTAGGGTATCAATACTCATAGGGTGCCTCACACCTGGCTGGGGCCCTTCCAAGCGCTGCCACCCCCGTAAGGCCATTTTTACTATGAATGCTTTGGTGGGATCCTGCTTCCCCTGCATGTTTGCAAAGAAAGAAACTGCTGCCATGTGGTGCCTTGCACATGCCACTGTGCACCCCCCATCACTCATTGACCCCAAAAAGGACACCACTGCAGATACTTCATGCCATGTCCCTTCCCATCCCACCATCCCCAGGAACTTGTAATAGGCCCCAAAGGCCGCCTCATATGCCCGCCTGGTCGTGGGTTCTAGGCTAGCTGCCACGAGGTCCGATAGCTGGGGGCACCAAGTTGTCACAGCTGGTCTGTGAAAGGCATTGGTTTCTCTGCTGCTCCGGGGTGGTGGAACCTGAACACCTGCAACATAAAGCGAGAGAGCGCATCAGCAGCGTGATTCAATACACATGGGACATGCTTTAACTTAAACAGGACATTCAACCTCCTGCAAATGAGTATTATCTCCTTCAACAGTCGCAGCATCTTTTTACACTTTGTTGATTGTTGGTTAATGCACTCCACAAAAGACATGTCAGACCAAAAAAACAAAGATGGATTCCGCAGCTGAATGGATAATGCCACTAAAATAGGAAACTACTCCATGAAAACCAATGTTACTTGTTAGCCCAGACTCCACCCACCACGCGGGCCAGCACGGTGCTGACTACCCTGGACCCAGACCCTTTGCTATCTGCGCATCGGTCATTAGACCTATGCCAGGGCTGGATCGCGCAAGGCTGGGACACACCACATTGCCACTGAAATCGTGCAGGAATGCAATCCAAATACGCATGTCCTGCCGGACCTCGCCAGATAACCTGGTGTGGTGATGCTTCTCCCCGAGACCTGACATGACTTGGCTAATGAAGAGTGAGAAAGGCGGGCCATGGGAATGATTTTTAGTGCAAATTTCAACTGGCCCTACGGGCCGCTGCAACTTGGGGATATTTTTACTTTAGAGGCCCAAAGAGGGAGGGCTCCAACTTTCCTCGGACTGGCCGGTGTGCTTCACAGCTGTACCGCAGTTGCAGCAGCTGCAACGTTGGGCAAACTGTTCTTCAGGGCTCCCAAGTAGACTGTGGTGCCAGTGACCCTTTTTCTAAGGGGCCTACAATGATGCCAAGTGTGGACTGAGGTGCATGGAGGACCGGATATGGCCTAATGTGAAGCTATTGTCATACCTGCGCATGGGGGTGATTTAGTATGGAGATGATGCCCTGCTTTGCCATCGTGTATAGGCCTAATAAGTATGCATGATCTGCTTATCTCTTGCATAAGGTGCTTTATACTCATGTGAGGCCTAGCGCAAGTGGTATATGATGTTCTAGGCCTTAGATAGTGTGAAGGTCATTATTAGGCCGGTGGCCACTCGCTGTCATCTGCTTATTACGGGTGGTCTTGCATTCTCTGATTATATGCCCAATGTGACTTATGCTTATATGATGCACAATGTGTTTCTATGCCCGAGGTTTAGGCCTAATGCTTGTATGCCTAATGAGATGCCTCATGTGATTATGCCCAATGCTAAGATGGTTATGCCTAATGTGATTTATGCCTAATGCGTCAATATACAAATAAGTCCTAAAGTGTATCCACAGAGGAATGTTCATCAATATATGAGCAAACCAGATCTCATGTACTCAAACTGTAGTACTGAAGAACAACATAGAAAAAATCTTTCAATTGGTTAGAGATGCAAAAGGAATAGCCTCACATAAGGAAGAAAAAAAGAAAAGAAAAACCACAGGAAAAAACTCTGTCACTGATCATTGGTGTCCCATCATTGCACTTAACGTGTCCAGTGTCATCATCTGGGCTACCAAAAAACTATACTTCCGTCATACCTCTAACCAAGAGGAGGATGGGCAAAGTGTATAGTTATACCCTCTTTATAGAGTTTTTTTTTTTTTTTTTTTTTTTTAACAAGAGAGGGTAAGATTAGTGCAGTATAGACCAGAGAAAGTGAGTTAAAAAGGATAAGCCTCAGAGACACCAATAGTATTAAGTCAAAATAGGTTGCCTCAAAGTTGTCTTCCTGTCTAAAAACAGTGCAAGAGATAAATCAAGAGCAGTTGAAATATGCCACTGCTCTTATGGTCGACATGTTTCAGCTTAGTGGGGTGTAAAACTCCCATGCTTTCTTCAGGACCTTAGTGCTTCTAAAAGAAGCATAATTACTGTCACTAATTCAGTACATAAATACATACATTTTTGTTTGAATTCACAAAATGAATAATCTTTTCAAATCCTCCATACGGACATGATGTATCTTACATCTGCAAAAGAATTTAGGGAGGGGAAAAAAAGGACAGAAACATATGGTAATACACTGCATCTCTTCAAATGTGTCATAAATAAAGTTATTTTCAACAGCAGTGGTAAACTTACCAATGCGCCATGAGGACAATACCTCACCTCACTGGGCACCAGCATGTGTTTTAGAGGCCCCACTCTGTAGGAAAATCGATACAAAAAGCAGGCAAAAATACATACGAGTATAACCATCAGGAAACCACTGTTTGACGGAAATGCCTGTAACCCGAATATAACGGAATTCAGGCATTTATCAACAGCTATTTACACACAAAGTGCGAACCTCTCAACCTTATAGCAAAACTGGGCTGCGGCCCGCGGTCAATAATGTAATTTACAAGGACAATCAAGATTCAAAAAATTGTCCTAATAAAACCATATCATTTTATCACAAATTGTTATAAAAAGTGGTATCTGAGCAAATAAATTGATTATGTACACGTTTGAATGTAGATTTAAATAT
Organism: Lissotriton helveticus; assembly: GCF_964261635.1. Lineage (NCBI taxonomy): Eukaryota > Metazoa > Chordata > Amphibia > Caudata > Salamandridae > Lissotriton > Lissotriton helveticus. The sequence continues at coordinate 96,432,993 of NC_136064.1, read as the reverse complement.
GAAGTATTTGTAAAAACCTAGAGTAGTGTCTTTATCTGGGTTTATTTTTTATTATTATTAGACGGTTGTTAAGCAGACCCTCCAGCTTTTCGCGATTCACGAAAAAAACCGCGAAATCGGCCGACTAGCACGATGGCCGCGATATTTACAATTATTGCCGCGCATCAAAACAAACAATGCCCTTTTATTGGCTGTTCTTGCACACACGTCACTACGTGCTGCCTCCCCCTTGGCAAGATCCAATCCTTTAGCCTATGTGGCTTTGATATGCAAATCTGGCTACTGGCGCCTCGCTCGGTCAGTCCCATGTGAACAGGACTTTTACGGAAAGAAAAAGCAATTCAAAGTTTGCCTAACATAACAAATGGGTGCACAGAACACAGCCTGCTGCAGAAGGCACTGCTGAGAAAATGCGAGAAAGTCTGTAGTGCAGTGCTGGAAATGGCAAGCACGTTTTATGATGTATGCTGCTGGCAGGAACAGGAAATCATGAAGTTGTAACCGGAACCGGTGGTTGAGCCACGGTGTGTGGTGGGCGGCATGTGACTGGAGTAGCTGCAGAACTGTGTGTTCTCCGCCAGACAGAAAGAACGCTGTTAATAAGGTTTGAGGCTGCTATTTCTTCAGGCCGAAAGACATTCCCTTCAACTTCTTAGATTGTCGAAAAACCTGTCTGATAGTGAGTGGTACGCACTGTGATGCCTATTTAGTTGCATTGTTGTAGGGGGGGAGCGATGGGGAGGGGGAGGGGATTAATGTGTTTACCATTAACTGAAAAGCAAATACGAGTGGTAACCGGTCTATATGGGAATTCCAATGAAACTGCACCTAGACTGCAAATCTCTTAATTCAAACTAAGGGGCTAGGATAACAGTTATACAATTCCCAGAATTTCATTTTGGGGATTCGGCTTTATACGGGAGCTTTTTAAATTACAAAATGCATCACTCTCCCATGTCTTTGTGAGGAATTTACATAGAATGATAAGTTAAGTGCATTTCATTGCTAATATATATTAATTTATTTCGCATGTGCAGGGTTATGACATTTCACAAACTTCCTTTTTGTTTACTTATTGTTCTTATGTCATCCCTTGTACACTTTACCACTCGTTTTGCACTATACGTATGGGAAGTCTATTGAGCATCATAAAATCTGCACGTGTGCAATAGCACATTAACATACTCAAATAAATAGGTGCACATTTCGAACACGGCAAAGTGTGATAAGTGTGTTTGTAAACATTTATGAATGTGATTTTGTGGGTGTGAACAAAATTTCTAATGCAGGTCTCGGACCACTCTTGGACATAAGCCAAAATGGTTTTAGGCCAGCGCAAAGCACAGAATCCAAGCAACTTTGCGCGCAGATCATCAGCGTCGCATTTGATACGGTGTCTGTTTACTTGAGCATTACAGGACATTGGCTTAGGAGGGTCTGCACTGTCCTGGTTCACCTCCTTCCTTTCTAAGCACTCTCACGAGGTGCAGGTTGGAGCTGTGCTTCTGTAGAGCTGCAGGCACTTTAAACATGCCAGTTTCACAGTGTAATTCCCTGTTGAATCAGTTTACATTGATTTAAGGCTGAAAAGGAATGATTACGAGTAAAATAAAGTGCCGCAATAATGCCGCTAATTTTTCATTTCTGTGCCGCTAAATTTCCATTTTTGTGCCACTAAATTTGCAAATCTATGCCGCAATATCCTGGGGGGTCTGGTTAAGCTGCTCAAGGTACCTATGGAATATAAGACCTTGCTTGAATGAGTACCGTTGCCCATAAACTAACGCAAGCCTCTTAAGAGTGAGAGGAACACTCTCTAACCGCTACTATCAGCCAAACACCACAACAAATAGACATAGGTCTCACTGATCGCTCAGCGTATACTTGCTAAATAAAAATGGAGCAAGAAAGTCTCTTTAAATGGAGATCACAGCGTGGGTGTAACGGAGCACCACATGGCCCTTACCTCTCCGCCGGGGCCTCAAACCGGAACACCGTTGGGATGGAGGTGCGGGTTCAGTGTTCGGTATCTCATTATATATGTCAAACAAACATCTGTTCAATTAGGCATGTGTTAATCGCGTCACGGTGAACTACTCATTAGCCCCGATGTTGATGGGATATGTAGTTTGTTGAGCGTCTCTCATAATTTATGTGTCTAGCGAGGCACGCATCAACGGAAAAACTAAAATGTGTTCAATTAAGCGTGCGTCAATCGCGTCATGGCGAACTACTCATTAGCCCCTATGTTGACGGGATATGTAGTTTGTTGAGCGTCCAATTGTATACGTGCCTAGCGAGGCATGCATCAATCGTGTCAAGGTAAACTACTAGTTTGCCTCAATATTGATGGTGTGATTTTTTTGGAGCAAACCCATTCTACCTTTTTAGCCCGTTTATTTTAGTTCCTTCATCAATCACGTGGATGACTACAGAATGGCCTCATGAATCATGGGAGATGTAGTCCCTTAATGCCATATAGTTCTAAATAGTAATACTGGAACTAATCGAAGCGCCAAAACGTAGGGTTTCCCAATAGTTGCAAATCTGAACTAGTACTATGATCTCTCTGAAGAGAAACCCTAAAAAATGTAGCCTCTGTAATTGTGGAAATATAGAAGCGGCACAAGGTGATTTTTTCTATATAGTTTTCTAAAACTGGACCGGAATGAGGCTGTGTTTAAACTAGACCTGAAATTATCTATAGATCATGTGGATGTCTTATCTTGGATACAATTAGGTCAGGTTCAAGAAATTCTGTGTTGAAACTTGAACACCTAGAGTTTAATGTACATGTTACTTTCTAATACGGATAATTCTTTTACATAGGCTTTTCTAAGGCGTATATTTAGCCTGTATAAACGTGATCTAAGGAAACTCTGTTTTTACCCAGATACCAGCAAGAAACGTGTTCCTCATTTTTTTTTTAAAGCGACACCCAAGGTATCATGTAGTTGAGTCCCATAGTGTCACTTGATAGTTTAAAGACCCATCTTTGTTTTTTGAGGAACAGAAAGTTAGAGATATCCGTTATGTGAGGCAGTTAGAGTATTCCTCTCACTCTTAAGAGGCTGGCGTTAGTTTATGGGCAACGGTACTCATATTCCATAGCTACCGGGAGCAGCTTAACAACCGTCTAATAATAATAAAAAAATGAATACACCCAGATAAAGACATTACTCTAGGTTTACAGATACTGTATATTTAAATCTACATTCAAACAACAAGTACAGAATCAATGTATTTGCTCAGATACCACTTTTCATAACAATTTGTGATAAAATGATATGGTTATATTAGGGCAATTTTTTTAATCTTGGTTGTCCTGGTAAATTACATTATTGACCCCGGGCTGCAGCCCGGTTTTGCTATAAGGTTGAGAGGTTCGCACTTTGTGTGTAAATCGCTGTTGATAAATACCTGAATTCCGTTATATTCGGGTTACAGGCATTTCCGTCAGAAACAGTGGTTTCCTGATGGTTATACTCGTATGTATTTTTGCCTGCTTTTTGTATCGATTTTCCTACAGTGGGGCCTCTAAGACACATGCTGGTGCCCAGTGAGGTGAGGTATTGTCCTCATGGCGCATTGGTAAGTTTACCACTGCTGATGAAAATAACTATTTATGGCACATTTGAAGAGATGCAGTGTATTACCATATTTTTCTGTCCTTTTTCCCCCCTCCCTAATTCTTTTGCAGATGTAAGATACATCATGTCCGTATGGAGGATTTGAAAAGATTATTCATTTTGTGAATTCAAACAAAAATGTATGTATTTATGTACTGAATTAGTGACAGTAATTATGCTTCTTTTAGAAGCACTATGGTCCTGAAGAAAGCTAGGGAGTTTTACACCCCACTAAGCTGAAACATGTCGACCATAAGAGCAGTGGCATATTTCAACTGCTCTTGATTTATCTCTTCCACTGTTTTTAGACAGGGAGGCAACCTATTTTGACTCGGTACTAATGGTGTCTCTGATGCTTATCCTTTTTAAATCACTTTCTTTTTTCTATACTGTACTAATCTTACCCTCTCTTGTCACTCTTGTAAAAAAAAAAAAAAAAACTATAAAGAGGGTATAACTATACACTTTGCCCATCCTCCTCTTGGTTAGAGGTATGATTAAGTATAGTTTTTTGGTAGACCAGATGATGACACTGGACACGTTAAGTGTAATTATGGGAAAACCAATGATCCGTGAGTTTTTTCCTGTGGTTTTTCTTTTCTTCTTCCTTATCTGAGGCTATCCCTTTTGCACCAAATGAAAGATTTTTTCTTTGTTGATCTTCAGTACTACAGTTTGAGTACATGAGATCTGGTTTGCTCATATAATCGATGAACATTCCTCTGTGGATAGACTTTAGGACTTTTTTGTATATTGATTAATTGTAATAGGGGATTGAGTCAACGAGTCCAAGCTTTCCCTCCAGCTTCCCCCCTTTCTGGGTTTGTTTTTTTATGCCTAACGCGAACATGATTTATGCCTAATGTGGTTTACGCAGATTGCAATGTTGCTACCTTCATTATTTTACCAGTAGGGACTGGGGGTTTTAAATTTACTGCTCATGCTTGGTGATGGTTCTGGCAGCGACCTGATTGGCACTGCCCTTTACATAATGCCCTGTAAATAATGTCCTGGTGCCTGTAGGCAAAGTGTCTATGTCTGTCATTCTAATGTGTTTTTATAATACAAATGGTATTTTATATAAACCTTGTGTGGAGTCTCGTTTGTAGTGTGCCTAGTGTGTCGCCGTTGTGTGTGCACTGTGCAAACGCTTTACACATTGCCTCTGGGATAAGCCTGACTGCTCGTGCCACGCTACCAAGGGGGTGAGCAGGGGTTATCCTCAGGGTGTAGCTCCCTCGCCCGGACTAGACCGGGGGTTTCTGCCTGGCTCTGGCGCATGACCCTGGGGAACTTTGTACATTGTTTTGTAACTAACATGACCTAGCCTACCAGGAATCCCCGTTTCTAACATACACCAAACTCTTGCATTAGGGAACAGTAACCCTGCAAAGCCCTTCCGCATTCCTGAGAGCTTGGCACCCCAAAGAACAGGAAGTAATCCAAGTAATGCAACACCATTTGGTGCCCAGTCACCTGCCTGAAGACCCACTCAAGGAAGGAACTGAATTTCTCAAAGTAAGAGCAGATAACAGAGCATTCCATGTGGAAGCATTTGTCCATGTAATATTTCCCCTGCAGCTGAAAACCCAGCAGACAGAAATCCTGGGAGTGGACTGGCAAGACGGAAAGCTGATTCAATGTCAGATTTAGCAAGGAGAGAATCCAATCCTAGTTCCCTCAGCATTGCAACCCCCTGATCAAAAGAGGCATACTTGACTGATCATAAGTTACAATTGATGGAGTCGTTCAAAGACTGACCCTTGGGTGCTGACAAATTATGAATTAGACATAATTCCCCATGTTCTTTCTTTGGCACTACCCACAGAGGAGAGCAGACATCCCTCCACCGGTACCGCAAATGGGCCAGCTACTCTCCCAAACCTCAATTCTTGCTATTTTTGCTGCAGCAAGCCCCATGTTGAGCGAGACACCCCCCAAGTAACCGGGTGCAGGAATTCTAAAACCATCTCTAAACCATTCTAACAAAATCTGTGCAGTCTGGGAACAAGTATACCCGTTTAACCATGGACCAGTGAACTAGTTCCGACGGGGGAAGGGGGCCTGGTGAGGATTGTTCCCTCATTCATGCTTCTTGGCCCCTCTATCTTTTGCTTTCTTAAAACTTAGATTCCGGGTGCGAGGCGAGGCCACAGAAGGAACATGCATGTTTAAATTTACAGGTGCTTGCTGCTCTGGAGCATGCCCATCTGTTAAAATACCAAAATGCTGCCTTTTTTGCCCCCTCTCCTGTTCCAGCTAGGGGGAGGGGTGGTGTCTGACTGAAAGTCCCAGTGTGTTCTCCTGGGGCATGGACTTCATGTGTCTTTCCAGCTGGGGGGCCTGACCAAAAGGGCCCAGTGTGTTCTCCTGGGGTATGGACTTCATGTGGCACAGCCACAAGATGAAACCAATCTGGTTCCAGGTGAGGCCTGGGTCTGTTGCCTTTGCCCTCCTGAACTCCTGATCTTTCCAACCCACATTACCGTATTCATCATGGGCACATGCTATTCTATTCATATTAGACATCCCGCGCCAAGAGCACATCACCGGTCACTTAAAAAACCTCCACTGGCTTCCCGTCAACAAAAGAATTACTTTCCGCCTTCTTACCCACGCACACAAGGCCCTTTATAATCTAGGACCCGAATGCCTCAACACCCGACTGTCCTTCTACTTTCCCACCCGCCAACTAAGATCATCCAATCAAGCCCTCGCCGCAGTCCCGCGCATCCAAAAAACCACCATGGGTGGCAGATCCTTCTCCTTCCTGGCTGCCAAGACGTGGAACTCACTCCCCACCCACCTCCGCCTTACTCAGAATCACTTCTCCTTCAGAAAAGAACTGAAAACATGGCTATTTGATAAAAAGTAAACCCCTCCCTCCAGCGCCTTGAGACCCTCTGGGTGAGTAGTGCGCTTTATAAATACATGAACTTGAACTTCTGGTAAAATTCCATCTGCGCCCCCAGCCCTGTGGACCATTCAGCCAAAACTGTGGTATTATTAGAGAAACCCTTAAACCAATTAATCAGATTCTCCTCAACCTTGTTCCTTGGAGTCCAATTAGCCCATTCCCTTGGGTGAACCCACTTTATTTTTCCTTGCCTCTTCCTTATCCGCATTGTCAATCAGCAAATCAAACATCTACATATTCATCTTTCCAAATTTTCTCTTTTACCTTCTGTGAGCTATGCCTGCCCAATTTGTCCCTGGAAGAGCGCAATTCACCAAAACCTAGGCTTGGTAAAGCTTGTGCCATACCTGCTGGTGCCGCCTCCTGCTGCTTGGCTTTATCCTCCTCCGCCGGCGAGCTTGCTTTGACTGGCTCCCGTCCAGATACGTTGACCGCTGCCCCTGGCTTTGACCCCTCAAACTGTGCCACTAACTTCCTGGCGGTCTCCAGCGCGCTACCTTCGACTGACACAACTCCAGAGCTCAATGTTGGGATCCAAGCTCCCACCTTGGTTAACCATGGCAGCACCGCTGCCAAATTGGCCACTAGATCTGTTTGGCATGGCGCACCACCGGAAGGACCCAGTACCATAGGGGCTGCCCCGGACATGCTTGGCTGACTGATCGCCACTGCCCCTTCTAAGGAGTCTGGTGGCATTAACCCAGCATCCATCACCCCCTGTGCAGGCAGGGCACTGCACCCTACCCGTTAGACCTGGACATTTTGGGAACTGGGGGAAATGCTGCCTTTGGGGCCACCCCTGAACGTCTTGGCCTTTTCTCAGTCTTTTCCCGGTCTCGACTGTCCACTCGGCTCGTTTTCTCAGCCAGAGATTGCTCCTTATCCAACATCTTTTTCAACATTGCCTCCAACTCATCCATTCGGGATCGCTTCTTTCCCTGGTTAGCTTTTGGCGCCATCGTGCAGCACCTGGCCACCACAAATATGCAACTACCTACAAGACTCGCTATTCGAGGCGCTCAATGCACCACCGGGCCCTCGGCTCCCTTAACAACCCTGGACCCAACACCTCACTTTGATTACAAAAATACCGGGCCCCCCCGCTTTGCCAAACACCAATTATAGAGGCACTTAAAATATCCAAAGTGAGCAATCCCCAAAACAGACCCGAGCTCAACTCCACTACAGTAGCGCCCTTAATCACAACAACTCGCCAAAAACAAATTGCAAACGCTCGCTTCCCTAACGCTGCACCTTGCAAAAACAAGTTCCAAAACACTCGAACATTCCCCCAAATTGAAAAACCCCGGTTCCAAGCACAGACTCCGCATAAACCACGAGGCTCCGCGACACCCGAGCTCCCTGGCAGATTTTCCCGTCTCCTGGGCTGTGGAGCGGCGATTCGAAATAACGGTCACCCCTCAACAGCACTTTTTATTTACACGTCTCCTAGGAAACCGGCTAGATCCGGATTCCCACACGTTTTTGCAACGCGCAGCCCGGAAGCTCTCCACTGTTTCCGGGTCGCTTCCAGTTTAGCCCAATCAGAGGAGAAAGACGAGGCCGGGCGCCGACTACATCACGTATGTGCGACGCCCGCCCCTGCCACCAACGTGGGGACCACAATAAACCATACATGCCGACATTTTAGGACAGGGACGAGGGAGGTTTCAAATAAAAAAATCGGGAGAGCAGGGAGGAGGGAGATTTAAAATAAAAAAATCGGGAGAACGAAAAATCCCCATTGACTTCTTTTTAAAAAAATGTATTTCTTTTATTTAATGCGATTTTATATAGCGCGAACATTACCCGAAGGTGTCAGAGCGCTTTACAAGAGAACCAGTTGTGATACTTTAAGATTTAGGATTACATGAGTTACATAAAAGATAGAAACAGAAATAAAATTGCAAGTGTACAAGTTGCAAAGTCACACAAGGAAGAGATACAAATGGATAAACTCACATAGGAATGGTAGTGAGTACAAGGGTCTACTACATATACTAGTGGTTAGAGTTATCTCAAAGTACATATATATATACAAATAGTAGATTTCCTCAGGATTACATTTGGCTAGCGATTAGGCTGGACAAGTATATATCACATAATTACAGAGTTAACAGGGGAATAAAACAAGCATTTACAATGCAATAGGTCTCGCAGCATTAAAGTTTGAGTTATTGGCATAGTGCCAATATCGGCGCCACTCACCAGCCCGCTCACAGTGACATACATTTGGCAGAAATAAGCAGACAAGACAACTTTTTTGTTGGAAAAAGTAGCTGCAGGTTTATTAGCATATACACAATGCCAACACCGTGGGTTATCTTACAGGCGATCCAAAAGGCAAGCCGCCCCTCGCGACCTACCACCTGACGGGCCAATTTGCAACGTGGCCTTAGCCAATCGTTGCTTAGCGGTTATGGGAGGAGATAGCCCCTCCCACTTCCGGTGAACCATTGGTCCACCCTCCTGCTCACGCCCCCCCCCCTACGAGGGGCGGAGCATTCAAGCGACCCCCGGTTGTACAGGTTTCCAACCGCCCGTAGGATAGCGGGGCGCCGTCGTACCCCCAGGGTCCACCGCACAGACTTCCTGGGGATATTAGGCCTCAGCATCCTTTGTGCTCCTGAAGAGGGTACTCCCGGGTACCTTTCCGCCTCTGGATCGCCCTGTAACTCCTCCTGCAACACAAATGAGAAAAGATTAGAACCCCCCCCCAACCCTGAAAGCGCCGGGTATGCGGAAGGGAGGGAAACGGCGTCAGGGTGAGGGGACAGCGGACAAAGAGGCCGCTCGGTGGGCGGGGGAGGAATATATACTCTCCCCCGCCCACCACGGGAAGGACGTGACGCGCGGGACCCCCCGGGTCCTAAAGAGCTGGGCTGCCCCGTGTGCCTTCCTGTGGCACTACGGTGGCCGCCCTCTTATGTGTGTCCCCTGCGGGGACGTGTCGGACGGCCCGCATAGTGCCAATATCGGCGCCACTCACCAGCCCGCTCACAGTAACATACATTTGGCAGAAATAAGCAGACAAGACAACTTTTTTGTTGGAAAAAGTAGCTGCAGATTTATTAGCATATACACAATGCCAACACGGTGGGTTATCTTACAGGCGATCCAAAAGGCAAGCCGCCCCTCGCGACCTACCACCTGACGGGCCAATTTGCAACGTGGCCTTAGCCAATCGTTGCTTAGCGGTTATGGGAGGAGATAGCCCCTCCCACTTCCGGTGAACCATTGGTCCACCCTCCTGCTCACGCCCCCCCCCCTACGAGGGGCGGAGCGTTCAAGCGACCCCCGGTTGTACAGGTTTCCAACCGCCCGTAGGATAGCGGGGCGCCGTCGTACCCCCAGGGTCCACCGCACAGACTTCCTGGGGATATTAGGCCTCAGCATCCTTTGTGCTCCTGAAGAGGGTACTCCCGGGTACCTTTCCGCCTCTGGATCGCCCTGTAACTCCTCCACAGACCTGGCTGTGGCGACCGTCGCAGCCAGGGCCCCCCACCAAGGCCGGCATTCCTCCTAGCTGTTCCTTACTTGCTATTACTAGGGTCTCCTCCCAATTCAGAAAAACAGGTCCATACCCACGTGGACCGCTGACCCAAAAGTCCAGCAACACCAAGGGAGTTTGGCTTGGGCTTATAACCCACATGCAAAAGGCCAAATCTCTGCCCAAGATATTCCCACCTGGCGCAGCAAACCTCGTGCGAGCCAGCTGCCTTACTGTTCCATACAGGGCATCATGCCACTGGAGCTCGGGATAAGAAATCAGACCACAGAGCTCATCTGTCACTACCGTGTGGGCAATTCCCCTAGTGTTCTTCCTCTAAAAGTGCCTGCTAGCCCCCATAGCCCAGACACATTAACAATCCTCCTCCACAGCGACCCAGCCTGGTGTCACAACACGGCGGAGGGAAAGAGAGTGTGTTGCCTGTGGATGGTACTGAACAACCTCCATGAAGGGCCAACAGGTGCGGTCTACCCTGCTTGCTGACCCTAAGACCGGACACCGAGTCCCGGTCCCTGCTAACCACCTGTGTGAGCCTAGATACTTCCACCGGAACGGTGTCGGGCTACCAAGGTATGTGTCTCTGCCCCTCTAAGTATATACAGCACAGGACCTCCTGTGTGTTGGCTCCAGCGCCTCCCGAAAAGTAGCGTTTACTGACTAGCGCCTTGCCCAAAGAGATGGAGACATGTCTGGCCACTGAAAATTACATGTCCCCCACTGGTGGCGAGACCCACCGTAAGATTGTTGTGGTCGTTCTATCAAGTGCCATAGAACACTGCAGTGACCAGCGCAATCCCTAGTAAAGGACCTAGGTGCACGCACAAGGTGTCACGGCCAGTATAAGGTGGATTGAGCGCGTAGAGCCTGATCATGATACACTGCAAGGCTTTGCAACGGGTCAACCTATGCTGCTTACTGAGCAAGCGCCGGGTCACAGGAACCTGGACCCTGCTAACCACTTAAGACCCTTTTATCTACACCGGGGTGGAGTCGAATAAAGATAGAGTGTCACCAGGTTCCCAATATGTGGGTAGGAGTATCTGCTGGAACCCGTCTGAGAAAGTGTAAATACCGTTACACACACCTCAGTCCAAAACACCCTTGCCTGCTCTTCAGAGGCACCTAGAGCCCCCTATCCCCGCACCGCGTGGCAAGGGAAAACTGGCCCATACCCCCAGACTGGGAATCGAACACTATCATCCCCCACAGGCTCTAGCTAAAGATGGTCGCACATGACCTGGCCAGGATCGACATTTGCCCAAGTGGTCCCCCTGTGGTTGGCCTTAGTTGGCCCCTATGATGCGCCTAACAGGCAGCCTATACCACTGTAAACCATGCTGTGCAACTAGGGGAACAAACACTTCCTCCTCGTACCCTCTGGTAAGCGAACGCTGCACGAGGAATCCCAACTTTCGTACCTGAAAACAACTAAATAGATACGGTCTGGGTAGAACGCTTACCCAAGCACCTAGCCAGGGGCCCTCCCTGCGAGACCACCCCTGTTTTGCAACTTTTAGACTGTGGAATTTGCCTGCCTCTTGCGGACCCGAAAAACAGCTAAAGCAATCGCCTACCTGGCCGCATGTAGACCACCAAGTGTCCCACGCAAAGAACAAGTGGAGGCAAAACAAAGTATCAGCTTGCACCACCGTGGAGCCAGAGCTGATAGGTCTTCGTGGGATCAGACTTGGGGAGGTATGAGTGGCATAGCCTCCCTAAATTTCTACAAACGGAGCACTACGCTTCCCACAGCCCCTCTGTTGACATGGCCAATGCCAGGGGCCCTCCCTGCGAGACAACCCCTGCAGAGGGACTTAGACTGAGGAAAATCCTGTCCCTTGCTGACCCTTCTCGGAAAGACAGCTAAGGCAATCGCCTACCTGGGCTATACCGCTTGCACAGGCTAAAGTGCTGAGAAGTGCTTGTTGCTTGGCTGATAAGGCAAAGCCTCCCTATCCTTACGTAGAAAAAGGAGCGCTAACATACAACAAAGCCATCTCATGGTAGAGTCAATGCTTCATGGTGCAAAGAGAACTAAGCCACAGTAATCGCTTTCTTGCAGTGCAACACAATGCGGTGCATAACATTTTTAGCAAACTTTGAATTGGTGAGCAGTGAGAGTGTGTGCAACAGTATGCTGTTTTTGAAAGTAGTGTGGTAGAGAGTGCAGGAATTTGGGTGACCTGAGCAATGTGGATGATGCAGCTCACGCACGGGGCTGCCGCAGTTATTATTCACACAGCTCTGATGGTGCACCTTACGCACGGGCTCACAGTTGTTATTATTCACACAGCTCTGATGATGCACCTTATGCACGGGCTCACAGTTGTTATTCACACAGCTCTGATTAGGCACCTCACGCACGGGGCTGACGCAGTTATTATTTACACAGCTTTGATGATGCACCTCAGGCACGGGCTCACAGCTGTTATTCTTCACACATCTCTGATGAAGCACCTTAGGCACGTGCTCACAGCTGTTATTCACACAGCTCTGATGATGCACCTCACGCACGGAGCTGACGCAGTTATCACACAGTTCTGATGCACCTTAGGCACGGGCTCACAGCTGTTATTATTCACACAGCTCTGATGATGCACCTCACGCACGAGGCTGACGCACTTATTATTTACACAACTATGATGCACCTTAGGCACGGGCTCACAGCTGTTATTATTCACACTGCTCTGATGATGCACCTCACGCATGGGGCTTCGGCAGTTATCATTCACACAGCTCTGATGATGCACCTTAGGCACGGGCTCACAGCTGTTATTATTCACACAGCTCTGATGATGCACCTCACGCACGGAGCTGACGCAGTTATTATTTACACAGCTCTGATGCACCTTAGGCACGGGCTCACAGCTGTTATTATTCACACAGCTCTGATGATGCAACTCACGCACGGGGCTGACGCAGTTATTATTTACACAGCTCTGATGCACCTTAGGCACGGGCTCACAGCTGTTATTATTCACACAGTTCTGATGATGCACCTTAGGCACGTGCTCACAGCTGTTACGGTGCTTCCTTCTTTTTACTGGAAGCAACCTGGCTGGATAAATGCAGTGAAGTTTCTCAATGTAAAGACTTTGCTGCTTCAGCTGCATGTTTAAGTCTAAGCTCGGGACTAAGCTCGGGAGAGGATCCATGCAGTACAGGCCCGACGCCGCTTCACTCTCACGGGCTCTCTTCCACCTGGTGCCCCGCAGCAGGAGCCCTCGGGAAGCATCACACGGGTCGTGAGGAGAGTTCAGCCCACAACGTACAAAGTGTTCAGCAGTCGTAAAAAGATGTCCCCCTATCAGGCTGTTCTGGGGCCAAACCAGTAATAACGAGCAACACCTTCGGGTAAAGTTTGCGCTATATAAATTCGCATTACATAAATAACAATAACAAAAAAACGATCGCTATTGTAAAAAAAAGGTAAAACCCATACCAGATATGCGACCCCAGGACGAGAGAGTGGAATGAGCGGAAGCAGGAATAGACGTGCGCGTGCACTGCCGAAACCTGCCGTGGGGCGGGACTTCCGTTTCTGCTGGAAGCCCCACCGCGGTGGCGGCTGAAGTTCGGAGTGAGGTGAGTGGGGCTTAGTTGAAGTGGGGGGTGGCGGCGTGGGAGGGGGGGTGTCTCTGTGTGCTGGTGTGTGTGTGTGTGCGCTCGTGTGTGTGTCTGCGCGCGCTCTTGTGTGTGTGCGGCGGGGGGGGTCTCTGTGCGCTCATGTGTATGCGTGCGTGTATGTGCACTAGTGTGTGTGCGTATGTGTATGTCTCTGCGTGTGTGCAAAGCAAATGAAAGCTGGCAACACTGTCGCTCGAACCGCGCACTCCCAGAGCCATCTGGACAGCAGTAAACACGAAACTTAAACAAAGTGAAAGCACTGTCTCTCTAAGCACGCATTGGAAGGGAACCATAAGCTGTCAATGGAACGCGCGTTCGCGTGCGCGTGGCCCGCTCAATTCCGACTCTTTCACATGCGCGTGGCCAGTCTTGTCTCCTGGAAAGCAGAGTCGCTAACAAAAGGTCTCTGGCGAGACCGCGCTTCGCGCGGTTAACGCCACAAGACCTAAAAAAGGGGTAGAGAGCGGTATGTGGGGGAGAAGAGTCGGAGGCTGAGATTGGTGAGAGGAGAGAGGGGGACCTGAGGGGGAGAAAGAGAGAAGGCAGTCCAGCGTAAGTGAAATGTCTGAAGGTCAGCAGGATGGAATCCAAGGGACCAAAGGAAAGGACAAGAATCAACAAAATGGCGGACCCAGGTCATGGGCATCAATGGAAACCATCTCAACATGGTAAGATGCACCCAGGGCAAGAGCGACAACAGGAGAGGGTCCCAAAATGATGGAGCGCACACAGGTTTCAGTCCAAAAGTTACGAGGGCCAAGTCCAAAGAAAACAGGGAGCCGACCCAACGGAGGAAGAACAAGAGGGGAAAAGGAGCCAGACAGTCAAAAGAAGGAGCATCTTCAGTATTTGCAGCTCCTTTCACCACTGCTGCACACACATGATCCCTGGTCTAAATGCTCCTACGCTCCTGTACTGGGCACCACAGTCCACCCGTGTCATTAGCTGGAGGGGTGTTAAAACAAATCCCCAGGTCTCTACCCAGCTTTCATGCTCGACAAAAAGCTGATGTCTATCTTGGCTCTCCCATGGGGGCGTTAGCGGCTTCGTCATATGTAGGGGGTGAGTGCTGTAATTAAAATCCTCTCCCGGTCGTGTAACCTGTCCCGCCCATCCGCTGTGGCCACGGGACCCATCCACACACTGCGGTCGGGCCACACAAGCGGATGGAGGCTGCAGATCCGGCGATCACGGGCTGCACCAGCTGCGGGCGCCCGCCGGGGAAGATGAAAGGGCAGCAAGGGGCCCGCTCCTGATGTCGAGGCTCCGCATTGTTGCCTCATAACGTGGGTCCGTTTCACTGCGGCCCCCCCACTTCTACCTCCGTTTCACCTCGGGCACCATCTTGAGGTGTTATCGCCAGGGGCTGTCGGATTTGCTGCATTTACCAAGTAATCTCTCATCTGCTACATAATCTGCAGATTTTAACCCACAAAAAATCTGCTTCCAGCTCAAATGACTCAAAAGTTACTAAAACGCAGCAACACAGTGGAAGGCCTGTTGCAAAGGTCGCCTGGTCAACTTTATGTAGCTCTTTGCTGTGTTTGAGTGTTAAACTGCTACGAATGAGTTGCAACTAATGTCCAGACAGTCTTCAATTTAAAAATGACAAAATAATGAACTGATACTATCCCAAAATGAGGTGCATAATGCTGCATAATTTGCCTTTTAATGCCGTATAATTTACTCAACCTGCCACATAATGTGGGCCACCCTTGCTGCATAATTCCACTGGCCCTGTTCTAGGATGGAATTACCACCCTGAGACTTCTCAACATGGAGCTAGGATGTGCAGTTTTTGCACCTGACTCAGGAAGGGATGCTGGGGGGTCTATTTAAAAAATCTGTATTTTGAATTGCGGGATATTGGTACTTTGTCAACTGTGGCCTGAATTATGAAAGTGTTGATAACAGTCCGATCAGAAGAAACCCAGTAATCAGGGTCCAGGGCAGTTTATTTAATTGCACACTACTATGAGCACATCTCTGTGGTAAATAAATAATTAATACCTCTCTTTTTTGAATGTATAAATGAGTAACAGATAGCTCAATAAATAAGAGTCAAGATTCGAGGTAGTAGGAGTTTTGCAGGTTTAATACAGCATAAGGACAGGAACAGGACAACCTGCACAGAAATAGGATGGCAGGGCCCGACAGCGCTGCCGGGGTCAGGATCGGGACAAGGGATAACTTTTTAATAACAGTACATGGGCATATATACATATCGCAAACACATAGCATTACATTGCAATGGGCGTAGCAGTGGGTGGAGCAATAGGCGTGACGCGTAGCAGTCGCGAAAGATAAGGGTGAAAAGAGGTGTAACAGGGCGAATACACAGACATGTGATGCAAACGTAACAGAATATGTCATGAATGGGGCGGAAACCGTGGAGGGGGCTACCTGAGGAGCCGGGACCTCTAACCTGATGGTGCGCGCAAACTGGCGATGACGTGTTACTAGGAGAAGCTGGGGGCTATGAACTCTGTGCTAGGAGCAGAGACTGAAGTCTGGAGAGTCAGGGCGACATGTACCTAAACCCTATCTAGTATCTGATGTTTAGGGAACATGTTGATATAAACTAGAAGTCAGGAGGGGAAAAGCTAACAGACTCTAAGACTGGAGCATGCAGTATTCTACATGTAGTGCGTGATGAAGAATATTAAATGACCATTAAATGCAGTATTTCTCCTACATGGAGACGTAAAAGCTAGACTATGACGGTAACTATTGATGCGATTCAGTAGCTTTAGGAATGCAGAGGAGGAGGGCTGAACTGATAACTCGAATCATAACATACTCTTGGCAGACTCAGAGGCAGAGCCAGGGTGAGCCGGGCACTGTGAGGCAGGAAGTAAGTGAAGGGTCGAGGATACAGGTGGGGGCTGTATCGCTCCTCCGCGAGGCTTCAGGAGACAGGAGACAGGAGCTGAATCTGGTGTCCAGGCCCTTTTGAGGCCTAGAAACGGGGACTTTACAATGGAATAACGTGCACACTGAGAAACGTGGCAACGTAGCTTTACATAGGCCTGATATTCGTAGTATTCACGAGAACTGGAAACTGGCATACTAGAGATGGACACAACTGTAATTGCGTCTTTAATCAAACATGGGGAATAACATATGCATATTAATCATGCACATATAACATATGATGGAGGACGCGTAGGGACACAGAACATGGCAAAATTTACTTTTCCACATTCCCTCCTTGTCACTACGTTTCCTTCAGGAAACATCAATATTCATGATACCATCTATCATTTCATACAGTATCATTTGTTCGTCTCGAATTTTCTTGGAACGGGTTTTAGAACGGGGCTTGAGACTAGGAATACATGATGTAGCACAAATGCCGCAAATCGCAGGGCCACATTGTATACAGAGGCAGCAGCTAAATATGATCGCTACTGCAATACCTAGAAAGGACAAGACTTTCCATCCCCAAGCGGAAATTATATTCCAGAACCAACCGGACCATGTCCAGGTGCCTGGATTTTGGTGTAACAGATGGGCAATTTTATGGAGTCTGGTTATAGCTGAATAAACAGACGGCGCGTTATTTGGAATGAAAATGCAGCAACTAGATCCGATGACTCTACAGGCCCCGCCCCTATCGGCCAATATGACGTCAAGGACGAGACGATTCTGGAGCACGACAATTCTCATAAAGGATTGTTCTTCGGTTAAATTACTTAGAGCAGAAGTAGTCTCAATTACTACTGCTTCGAGTGTTCTGGTTAATCTACGTATCAGTTTACTATTCACGACTGTACCTAAATAAGGGAAGACACCTTTATTGATATCTATATATTGTTCTAGAACAGTTTCAGTATAATCGACAATCGGGAGGTTTCTCTTGTGTCTAGTATGCACTAGGTGGGAATTCCTATGGTAGTCGGGTGGGGCTAGAAAAACAGGTGGCAGTAGGAAGGCAATGTAACAGGTTCCCTCCCAATCGAGGGGCAGACGAACATATGCGGTCTGACCACAAATAAAATAAGAATGACGTGAAGCTTTGAAAATAGATTTCCCACTGTCACTATACTTGACAATAGTAGTACAATCGCTATGTCCTACGTGTACGGAACCATTATTTCGGACACATAATTCGCCTTTGACTGGTAGTACTGAAATTGCAGGTAAGTCTGGAGTAGTATCAGACTGAACATTCAGGACCATGAAATTCGAAGAATAATTACCTAAATTATACACTTCATTTTCTAGATCTAACCCGGTTCTGTGGGGGAGACCTTGCTTGTCTGGAAAACATGTACTGTTAAGAAAAGACATATCTGTTGAGGATGACGTTAACGTGGACCATGCTCCACACGAACCATTATGTGAAAATGGATAAGGAAAGAGTGGCAGAACTCCCTTCGGTGTCTGAAAAGGGGGGAGTCGACCACACACCCAACAATTAGTGGCATTGCTGGTCTGGTGTGAATAATGTAACATGCGGATGAAAGAATTATTTCGCATAGCGAGGCGGTAAGAGAGTTCATGAGGAGGCAGATCACTAAACGTATGCTCTACTGTAGCATTGGTAGACTTATTTACATGAGAAACTAGAAAATACAAGTAGAATGCATAACTGGTGCAGGAAATCATAATACTGAGAAATAATATGAAACATAGAAAAACGATACATCGAATTGAGTTTTGACTAACTCTCTCACTATGGGGGTCTATTTTATACATGTCAGAAACAGTCTAACCGTTTCACCTAGGGGAGGACTTAGACAATCAAACTGGCTGACTTATTTTACTAGACCGGAGTTTCAACTTATACTCCTGCTGTGGAGTTTTCTCTAACAGGGAGGGTGCAGTATCATTGTTCTTTGCGGGACAGTCCTTGAGGATAGTACTTTGGCAATCCTTCAAATCCTGGGAAATGTTCTTTGAGACGGGTTTCAGTCCATAAAATCTTTTTACGTGCGAAAGGTGCACCCAGCCTTTGCGACCCTCCAACTTCACGGCTGTACGGGTGGCGAGGAGGACCTGTCGGGGCTCCTTCCAGCGTGGCTCCAGCGGACTTGAGCGGTCAAAATTCCGGACAAGAACCATGGATCCTGGAACGATTTCATGCGGTGCCACCTCGGTATTGTCTGGAAATGCGGCGGCAACCTGTGAACGACAAGAGTTGAGGGCAGACATCAAGGAAGCTAGGTAATCTGTCAGCATATTACTTGAAACATCGGTAATACTTCGGGGTCTAGGTGTACCCCACATGTTAGGGGGGCGGCCGAAAACGACCTCATACGGGGACAGACCTGATCTGGAATGTGCGACCATGCGCATATAGAACAAAGCGACTGGCAGAGCTACTAGCCAGTCCACACCTTTCTCTTTACATACTTTGGCGATGCGGATTTTCAGGGTCTGGTTATGTCTCTCTACGAGACCGGCTGCTTCAGGATGGCGTACACAATGGAACTTCCACTGGTATCCTAACAAAAGGGAAACGTGCTTCATTAACTCTGAGGAGAATGGCTGGCCGTTATCAGAATATACGACCCTAGGGAGTCCGTAACGGGGGAAGAACTCACGAACCAACTGCTTGGCAGTGGTCGCGGCTGTGTAATCTGGGACTGGATATGCTTCTGTCCACCTGGACAAAGCGCATACAACTACAAGGACATACTTGAAACCTCGACATCGCTCCATCTGAATATAATCCATCTGGAGGACTTCAAAAGGGTGGTCAGGAGGTTGGAATCCACCTTGTTCCACCGGGACACTTTTACCTGGATTAAACTGACAACATATCATACAGGTACGGACTTTCTGCTTGGCTGCAGCTCGTAGATGCTTGTTGAACCAAATGTTCTGGATACTGTCTAACATAGCTTTTTCTCCTAAATGTGCTGGACTATGTGCAGTATTGATAATGACTTGAACCATAGAGTCGGGGAGAAACCAAGTGGCTTTACCCTTCGTTACCCATCCCTGATCTGTCTGGACCCCTCCTTGTTCGGACCATTTCTTGATTTCTTCGGGAGTAGCATGTAACTGGATATCTATGACATCTTGAGTAGGGTCCTTAACTGTCATACATGTAGTCGGATCTGGAGTGTGTGTCATGTTAACTGGAATGTCTGGAGTCTGTGCTGTAAGCTTGGCTGTGCGATCTGCTAGATCGTTACCCTGGGAAATAATGTCAGTAACTTTCGTATGTGCTTTGCATTTCATGATAGCAATGGATGTCGGTAAATGTATTGCATCTATCAGAGCTTGAATAAGGAGACCATGCTGAATCTTGGTTCCATGAGAAGTCATGAAACCTCTCTCCTGCCAGAGCACTCCAAAGTCGTGTACGACTCCGAATGCGTAGCGTGAATCTGTGTAAACATTTACTTTTCGGTTCTTAGCGTGTATGCAGGCTCGTGTCAGAGCAACTAGCTCTGCTGCTTGAGCGGACAGGGTGTCAATACGGTGTGTCTCAATAACTTCGGTGTCGGTAGTCACTGCATACGCGGCGACTAGTTCTCCTGTACTTGTTCTCATACATGAACCATCCACATAAAATGTCAGGTCGGGATCTGGTAACGGAATATCTGTCAGATCTTGTCTTGGCTTTGTCGTAATATTAATTACTTCCACACAGTCATGTGTGGCAGGATTTGGATTAGCTGATGGTAACAGTGTAGCAGGATTGAGAACGTTGCAGCGTCTGATTTCTATGTGTGGCTGGAACAGTGTCAATTCATAACCTGTTAAACGTGCAATTGTCAAGTGCTGAGTTTGTGTTCGATTTAAAAGAACTTCCACGGAGTGTGGAACTTGTACTGTCAAGGAATGTCCTAATACTATGGAATCACTTTGTCTGATAGCTAGTGCTGTGGCTGCAACTGACTTGAGGCACGCAGGCAGAGCCTGGGCTACAGGATCTAATGTGCTCGAAAAATAAGCACATGGCTTGTATTGTCCTGCTTGATCTTGTGTGAGAACAGATAATGCTGTACCTTCGCGTTCTGTGACGAAAAGTGTAAAAGGCTTACTGTAGTTTGGTGTAGCTAGAACTGGAGCTTGGCATAAAGCTTTCTTTAACTCATTGAAACTGAGTGTATGTTCAGATGTCCAAGGGAGGACAGTCGGTACGGCTGCCTCCTGTGTCGTTAACTGTATCAGTGGCTTGGCTAGGAATGCATACTGAGGAATCCATTGTCGGCAATAAGAAGTAAGGCCGATAAAAGCACGTACCTCCTTCTGGGTCTTGGGCTGAGGAAGACTCGCTATTAACTGGATACGGTCTGGTGTCAACTGCCTACCCCTCTTGGACAGTAAGTGTCCTAAGTATACCACTTGCTGGACACAGAATTGAAGCTTCGAAGGGGACACCTTGTGCCCCATCTCGGCTAGGAAATACAGAACCGTCAGTGACGCTCGCTCGCAGTCACGTTCAGAACGGGCTGTGATCAGTAGATCATCGACATACTGGAGCAGGGCAGTGTCAGTTGGCATGTAAATGTTGTCTAGTTGTCTCTTGAGTGCTTGACTGTAAATACTAGGACTTTCTGTGAAACCTTGAGGAGCTCGTGTGAACATATAGCTTCTTCCGTTTAAACAGAATCCGAAAAGAAACTGGCTGTCTGGATGAATGGGAACACTGAAAAACGCGTTCTTGAGGTCGATTACAGTAAAGAACGTGGCTTCGGAATCAATGGCTGTCAATAGGGAAGAGATATCTGGGACAACAGGGTACTGGGGAATAATACATTTATTAAGCTCTCGTAGGTCAATCACTAATCGATATACTGGGGGTGCATTTGGATCAGTACGTTTCATGACTGGAATGATCGGAGAATTGCATACATTGGAGTCAGTTTCTACAACCACTCCTTGAGCGATGAGCTCGTCAATAATTTTGGATAAGGCTGCTACAGCCTCAGGTGGCAATCTGTACTGTCTGATTCGTGGTAACACTACACCTGGCTTGAGAGTCACACGATGGGGTGTGATTTGCATATAACCAACATCAGTTGGACCTTGCGCCCATAGATGCTGCGGAACATTAGACAATCTGGGATCAAAATCTCGTAATACATAGTGACCCTTAAAGTCACGCAGGAACAGACGTATTCCCTCTGGGGAACAGCATATAACTGCACCTAATTCTTTCAGTGTTTTAATGCCTAACAGATTTTCTGGACATGACTTAGTAAGTAACATCAGTAGTACGGGACAATGGACCTACTTCTAGAGTAACTGGCTTTGATATTTCATTTACGATAGGTTTTCCTGAAAATCCAAGGGAAACATTTCTTGAGCCTGAGAGCGGAGCCCCTGGAACTTCGGCATGGCTAATTGTGGTCCTACTTGCCCCTGTATCAATCAGAAACTTTCTGTCTTTCCCTAATACTTGACTGTGAACATAGGGACCTTCTTGATCTACAGGTATCTCGATGAGAGGCAAGCCTACCTCCCTCTCTAGGCTGTTTCATGAATACGGTTGATACTCCGGATACCCTGACTGTGCATACTGGTACATCTGCTGTGTAACATGCTGTGTTGCAGCGATGGGCTGCGGTGCTGTAACTGTCTGTGGTACATTCTGTAGCTGAGGAATCTGTGAAACTTGTTCTTGTCTAGGCGGACGTGGTCTTTCTTTAGTCTTACCAGTAGCTATGTTGTGTTTCAGAACTGCACACTCGTTTATAAAATGACCTGGCTGTTTACAATAATTGCAGTTCCCTTTAACGGGAGCTGCAGGATGACTGGCTTGATTCGGACCCCTCTTCTGACTGTCTTGAGGAACAGATTGTGCAACTAGTACTTTCATTTTCGTGTCTTTCATACGTTTTCTCTCGTGTTCTTGCTCTTCCCTGATTCTATTCTGGTGGTATTGGAGCATCTGTAACATCTGGGACGGGGTATTAGCTTGCCAGGTACTTTCGACTTTCAAAACTCGATTTTTAATTGGTGGACTTGAATTCTCGACTAATTTAGTAACAAAAAGATGAGGGTATGACTCACTACTTGTCTTGAGGCCACTGTTGATGCTAAAACATTTCTCAAATCTAGAGTAAAAATCACTAATATCTTCGTCTTGTTTCTGTTTACAGGCTGAGATTGCATCCCAGTCTTCCTTTTTCGTTGTTAACAATCTGGGTAAAACTTGAATCAATAGTTCAGGTAATTCTTTACATTTCCCTCCAAGACCGGTACCTGGTACTCGTGCCTTATCTTCAGCTTCTAGAACTGCCCAATCGATCTTTTTCTCTCCCACCTCCCATTCTTTTTCCTTGAGCTTTTCATACACCCCTGCGGGCAGCAGAACCTTTAACATTTTAATTATATCTGGATACGTGTATTCTCCCATACGGAGTATGTCTTTTAATTCTCGATGGAACCCTGCTGGATCTTTATCATGACAGGGGATTAATTTTTTCATCTTTAAGAGTTCCATCTTTGTAATCGGAGTGTAAACAAACACTCGTTCTAGTTCGCCACCCGTTCCTCTAACTGGGTGGACTTCTCGTAACGGATTCTGTCTCTCCATGTAAAATGGTTTACTTTCTGGGGGTGAGACATGAACAAAATGCGGGTTCAGAAACGTTCTATATTTGTGACGCTGTTCTAGAATGACACTAATTAAATCGGTACCTAGACCTTTCCATCTGTACTGGAGTAACTCGTTCAGGATATCATGTAACGGACCTGGATCAGAGTGCTGACCCTCATACAATGTAATGAGGTGCTGGATCATATACATACCCGCCAGTCGTTGCTCGGCTGGGGGCATTTTCAGAAACATTTGTGCCACTATTTCGTCTGGAAAAGTGGTAGAATCAGTAGTCCATCGGACTGCTGATCGGGCTAGTTCTTGTTCATACATAGTACTTAACTCACTGTAACCGATTCGTGATTTCAGAATGTGATCGGTAGCTTGAAACACTTGTTCTAGAGAACCTTGTTCTGGTGCTGGATGATGGAAAGTTGACTTGTGTTCTAGGCGTAAATGGTGATCTGGGAATCTAGATTTTCCTACATACGCTATTCTGGCGGAATTCTCGTCGTCTACCTCTTCAGTATCAGAGTTACTTTCTTTCTCGCTTACTTCTGCTGCTTTACGCTGTTCGTGTAACTTTATTATTTCTTTACGGATCTTCTTGTACATACTCTCCATAGCACCGACGGTCTTGTGCTTACCCTCGGCTATATTATCACTCCACCTTGTCAGGGTTCTCATTTCGGCTTGATCTTTGGACGGGTAATCTTGTTCTCTTATTAAACAATTAATCAAAAACTTTAGTATCATGAGCTGGATCTCGGCTTTCCTTTGAGACATGACTTCGCCAATGCTTTCTGGATCATCCCCTGTACGGATGAAACGATATATTCTGTCTAGATCTTCTTTCATATTCGGTAGGGTGACTAGATACTCGGCCACCTTTCTTACGCGGAATGAATATAAAACCATATTATCCTCGCCTGGGACTGGATCATAGCCGCATTCATTAAGGGCTTTTCTTATTTCTGCTACAGACTGATGTCTGGGCGTACGCTGTGACGCTTGTGCATGTAATTCGGCTGACGTTAAACGCTTATGTGGCGGCGGGGTCTGAGGAGGACCTCCCCCTGCGGCCCCTAAACTAGAGTCGTCTACTGATGCTCTTCGTCCTGGCAGAGTGGGAAATGGAAATGTAGGCTGGACTTGTATGGCGGGCTGGACCGGGGGTACCGTAACAGGTACTCCGGTGTCTGGAGGAGCGGGAAGTGCCTGATTTACAGGGACTGGCGGAGCGCGAACAGGATTTGCATATTCTGGGACTGTGTCGTCCAAAGAGGACGAAATAAAAATATCAGCTGCGGTCGGTTTGTGACGTAGCTTGGTCGGAACTAATGGTGGCGGGAAATTACTGGATGCCTCTGGGGTCGCTTTTGGCAAGCCCTCGGCAAGAAGAGGATACATACCCCTAATAAGAGCATGCCTCTGTCTGTCTGACTGTTCGGCTTTAACTTGTTCACCTATCTCGATTAGTTCTTTTTCTTGTGTTCGTTCTAAGGATTCTCTACTTAATTCTGACTTTCTGATTTCTTTTTCGGTTCTTTTATGAGATTCTTTACGCCATAACTCGATGGCATCTTTCTGTGACTGTCTGGCTTTCTTTTTCCATAATGCTTCTTCTACTCTCATGATGCACTCGGCATCCCATGTACCCGATACGGGCCATCTATACTTTTCTTCTAACTGTTTGGTATACTCTACCCATAAATCTAGATATAATATGGCGCTTATGCCATGCTTCTGATACATAAAATGACCTGGACTGTCCCTAGGCGGAACTGGAACTGCTGCTTCCAGCAGACCCTTTCTAGTTTTTAACTGACGTAACTTAGAAAACAAGGGCATGACTGGACTGTAATCTAGACACAATACAATACACAATGAACACGATACTTATTCCCCATTCATACCACGACATTAAAATACATGAAGAACATTTAAAATAACAGTTCGAACAGAATACTACCTGGAATACGGAACACAGAATACATGAATTTTCTCGAGAACAGAACTGACTGGAACAGAAACTAGATGCACTGCTGAAACAGTACGAAACTTACCGGTCTCATAAAGAGACACGTCAGGACCCGCATCCATCAAAGTGGACACTTCGTTTGTGGGTCTGTGTACCACCAACCCACGGACCAGAGTCAATTAAATTGACCCTGTCTAGATACTACCCCAGTAATGGTACTCACCGGGCAGTAAGAACGGAAGGCCTCAGACTGGACGGGACTGCTTGGACGCCGGACGGACGAACTTCGGACTTCTGTTACGGGTGGACCTCCGGATACCTCGGACCTTGGACTCTCGGCTTGGGCTCTGGTCGGGACTCGCCGCGTTCCTCCACCGTCTCGTCTGGATGCTGGACCGCCTCCTCCGTCTCCTCCGTGGGCCTGAGGGATACTTGAAGCAGAAATATCTGCCGGTGCGCAGAAGAGTTCCGTCACGACTGCAGAGGGTCAGGGGGTCGGCGTGGCTTCACCGACGCGTGGGGAAAGGGCAAGTCCCTATTCGGGCGCCATTATGTGGTAAATAAATAATTAATACCTCTCTTTTTTGAATGTATAAATGAGTAACAGATAGCTCAATAAATAAGAGTCAAGATTCGAGGTAGTAGGAGTTTTGCAGGTTTAATACAGCATAAGGACAGGAACAGGACAACCTGCACAGAAATAGGATGGCAGGGCCCGACAGCGCTGCCGGGGTCAGGATCGGGACAAGGGATAACTTTTTAATAACAGTACATGGGCATATATACATATCGCAAACACATAGCATTACATTGCAATGGGCGTAGCAGTGGGTGGAGCAATAGGCGTGACGCGTAGCAGTCGCGAAAGATAAGGGTGAAAAGAGGTGTAACAGGGCGTATACACAGACATGTGATGCAAACGTAACAGAATATGTCATGAATGGGGCGGAAACCGTGGAGGGGGCTACCTGAGGAGCCGGGACCTCTAACCTGATGGTTCGCGCAAACTGGCGATGACGTGTTACTAGGAGAAGCTGGGGGCTATGAACTCTGTGCTAGGAGCAGAGACTGAAGTCTGGAGAGTCAGGGCGACATGTACCTAAACCCTATCTAGTATCTGATGTTTAGGGAACATGTTGATATAAACTAGAAGTCAGGAGGGGAAAAGCTAACAGACTCTAAGACTGGAGCATGCAGTATTCTACATGTAGTGCGTGATGAAGAATATTAAATGACCATTAAATGCAGTATTTCTCCTACATGGAGACGTAAAAGCTAGACTATGACGGTAACTATTGATGCGATTCAGTAGCTTTAGGAATGCAGAGGAGGAGGGCTGAACTGATAACTCGAATCATAACATACTCTTGGCAGACTCAGAGGCAGAGCCAGGGTGAGCCGGGCACTGTGAGGCAGGAAGTAAGTGAAGGGTCGAGGATACAGGTGGGGGCTGTATCGCTCCTCCGCGAGGCTTCAGGAGACAGGAGACAGGAGCTGAATCTGGTGTCCAGGCCCTTTTGAGGCCTAGAAACGGGGACTTTACAATGGAATAACGTGCACACTGAGAAACGTGGCAACGTAGCTTTACATAGGCCTGATATTCGTAGTATTCACGAGAACTGGAAACTGGCATACTAGAGATGGACACAACTGTAATTGCGTCTTTAATCAAACATGGGGAATAACATATGCATATTAATCATGCACATATAACATATGATGGAGGACGCGTAGGGACACAGAACATGGCAAAATTTACTTTTCCACATCTCCGTTACTACTGAGAAAGGCAGTGGGTGTGCTGGGAGCCAAAACACATTAAGGCTCATCAAACTGAGAATGCAGAGGAGAAGCAGCAGAAACACTGTCCTTCCTCGTAGTACTGGGTACGGATCTAACAGGTAGATTCATCAAGAATTTTTGCGAGCGCAAACGGTGCGAATCGCAAAAATCGGCCGTTTGCGCCCGCAAAAATTGCATTTGGGATTCTTCAATGGTTCATGCTCTCGCAATTTAAGAATTCGCAAATAATTGCGAGTTCTCAAATTGCGATTGCATTTAAGGAATCGCAATTTGCGATTCCTTATATGCAATGCATGAACCATTTTTGAGTTGCGAAATCGCTATTTTTGGCCGCTATTTACCGCGAAGTCTGACTTCGTGGTAAATAGCGAAAACTTAGAAAAAGGCACTTTAGTGCATTTTTCTAAGTTGCATGTTACACACACACATGTCCTTTGGACATGTGTGTGCGCAACACCAGTGTACATTTACATTTCAGGGGTGCTACAGGGTGTCCTTTGGACATGTGTGTGCGCAACATCAGTCTACATTTACATTTCAGGGGTGCTACAGGGTGTCCTTTGGACACCCCTGCACCCTTGAAATCACATCCTTATTTGCGATTAGCTAATTGCTAATCGCAAATTAGGAATGACTTCCCATTCATTCCTATGGGCCTTTAGGCCCATAGGAATGAATGGGGAGTCATTCCTTATTTGCGATTAGCAATTTGCTAATCGCAAATAAGGAAGCTGTAGGAATCGCAAATAAAATTGCGATTTCTACATGAATCCTGTTTTGCAAGTCATTAATAGCGATTCCTTAATAATCGCTATTAAGGACTCGCAAAACATGACAATGATGAATCTGGGGGTAAGTCTGAGACAAAGAGCTGCGCAGCCCTTGCTGCAGTACCTAACAATAGAAGCTCGCGGTCTGGACGTATATCAGCCAATCACTGTCCAGTGGCACCAACAAGGACCGTTGCACCTTCACAAGGTGCATTATAATAACCAAATTAGTGACATTACTGTTTATACTTAAATAAGCCTTTACCATCAAACAGTGTGGTAAGAGGTGCAGCATTCCTCAGAATACTCCCCCTAGAACACAAGGGTCCACTGACCTTTGACCTTTAACTCTTCGAATCATGTCGCAGATGATTGGTTCCCTCCCATGCCTACAAGAACATACGAGGGTCCCTGCAACACTACATGTAAAGAGAGAAAAGCAGCGAACAGTGAACAATAACAACAAAGAACCTCTCCTCAGCATTCAATTAATGTACAGGTAATACATCATCATCAAAAAGACATTGTCCCACTACAATAACGATTATTCATCTTTTTTATTTATCAAAAATATCTTTTATTATATATATATATATATATATATATATATATATATATATATATATATATATATATATATATATACAGGCTCGTGGGGTGAACAAAATTAAAGAAGCACTCGGAAGCGGACCGCTTTTCCCCGTAAAAGCATTTATTGGTTAAACAGCTTCATTTCCCAGTCCTTTAAAAGCATGAGACCGCTGCCGTTTCGTGAACATCACTTCTTCAGAGGCTTGCGTGGTCAAAAGGAGCATTGCGTGCCACACCTCCCTATATTCCCATATCGTGCGCCGTTAGATCAGCTGTTCTGAATGAACAGTACGTGAGGGTTTGTGGGAAATGTAGTACTCCCTTCTTTGCCACAAATGGATGCTCCTTTGAATGTATGCAATATTTACAGCTCCACATGAGCTCCAGGAAATAAAAGTCATTCTTGATCCAAGGTCCGCATTCCCCGGAAAAGAGCTCCACATGATTGGAACTCCCGACCTCCTTTAGTGGTGTGGTATATATTCATTTAATCAAATACATAATATCAACAAGCATTAAACCACGGGTCCAAGCAGCAAAACGCTGTAAAATTCTTTCAGATCAGCAGACAAGATGTGGTCTCCTTGTCTTCAAGGAACGGGCACACCCTCCCATGCCTTTACCAGGTGAAGGTGAGTGTTACTGAGAGAGTGAGAGGGGGTAACTGGCTGAGTTTCACATTTCAGCCTTAGGATATTTTCTTGAAGTTCGTCCTTCGCTGCTTCAGCAAATGCTGTGATCACGTGAACATCAGCTTGCTTTCCTGCACCGTCAATTTTTGGAAGCACCTTGAGGTGCCTCAGTTCAAAGCACAATACAAGGTTGACCTCATTTTTA
Organism: Lissotriton helveticus; assembly: GCF_964261635.1. Lineage (NCBI taxonomy): Eukaryota > Metazoa > Chordata > Amphibia > Caudata > Salamandridae > Lissotriton > Lissotriton helveticus. Next base: position 96,403,822 of record NC_136064.1, on the reverse strand, counting down.
GCCAATCAGCACACATAACACAAAAGAGCAGGTGCTTGAAGGAGATGTAATGTGGGCAGAAAGACCCAAGTGTTATTACTGCCCACTGAAAGGGACTCCTGCTCGCGCTGTGGACCACGAATGCGGCAAATGCGCCTGTAAATGTCGGAAACAGAGGGGGTCTGTTAGAAATGGGGTTGCCAATTCTACAGGGGGTAGCATGGAGCAGAGCGGGCAGGCCAGACTTCAGAGGACATGTGTGAAGCATCCACGCAGTACCCACAGACGACACACCAGGCACACTACAAAAGTAATGGCACCCCTTCTGGTTGGAAAAAGAATACGTTTTGTATTGTCTCCAACCTGCAAAGGTAAAACACAATGTTATATTAATGTTATGTTAATGGGCATTTGTTGAGCGCACTGTCACCATGAGTTTCCTGGCGCTGATAGGACACTGAGACTGTACAAGAGGGATTTTATTGGGAGTGTGAGAAGAGCAGAGTTTTTAAAGATTTCCTAAATGATAAAAGAGAATATGAAGTCTTGAGTGAGAGTGGAAAAGAATTCCATAATTTGGGAGCTAGATGAGAGAAGCTGCGGCCGCCTAATTTGATAAGTTTAAACCGGGTAGTGACTAAAAGCTGAAGGTGAGTGGACCTCAGAGTACGGGAGGGGCAGTAGGGGGTAACCAGGGACTTCAGGAAAGCAGGAGAGGGACCAGTCAAGGCTTTAAAGACCAGGCAGCCAACCTTGAAGGCTATTCTTTCACTGACTGGAAGCCAATGTAGTTGATGTAATAAAGGTTTGGCCGATTGCCATCTGGGGATTTTAAATGCCAGTCTGGCAGCCTGGTTTTGAATGATCTGTAGCCTAGACAGCAGGGATTTGGAGAGGCCAAGATACAAGGAATTAGAGAAATCCAGGCGGGACATCACCAATGCTATTAGAACTTGTAGCAAAGCTTCAGGGGTCAAGAGGTGGGCAGCTTTCTGTATCCTGTGTAGCTGAAACATACAGGAAGATGTTACGGCGCTCACCTGGGCCTTAAGAGTGAGCTCAGAGTCAATAATGACACCGAGGCTCTTTACACAGCCAGCAGGAGAAGGAGACGGACCAAGCTCAGATGGCCAATACTGGGGGACCCAGTGGGAAGCGCTTCTCCCAGGGAGGAGGAGCTCAGTTTTCCCAGGGTTGAGCTTTAATTGATTTTGATTCATCCAATGCTGGATGTGTATCATGACCGCCTTAAAGTTGGTGACGGCGTCAGGGGAGGAGAGGGGAAAAATAATTTGTAAATCGTCAGCGTAATTAAATACGGTGACACCCCAACTACCCAGGGAGTGAATAAGAGGCTGAAGATACAAATTAAAAAGGAGGGGGGACAGAGAAGAGCCCTGGGGAACCCCACAGGGTGATGGTGCACTGGTGGCATTGAAGGGACCCAAACTAACTGCTTGAGATCTACCCTCTAAGAAGGATTTAACCCAGGACAGGGCGAGCCCACGGACTACGGCGGACTCGACGCGGTGGAGTAAGATGTTATGATCCACCGTGTCGAATGCCGCCGACAAATCCAATAGGACCAATGCCTGGGGGCGTCCTCTGTCAGCATTACATCTGAGGTTGTCCAACACGGCGAGGATCACAGCCTCGGTAGAATGGGCTGGTCTGAAACCGGCCTGGTTCATTTCCAGGAAGTTGGACTCCTCGATGAATTGCGAGAGGCAAGTAGTCACATGTGCCTCCAAGATTTTAGACAGGTAAGGCAAGAGAGAGATGGGCCGGTAGTTGGCGAGGACCGCTGGGTCCGCGCCAGGTTTTTTTAACAAGGGCACCAGTACGGCCTCCTTGAAAGAACTAGGGACTGTGCCAGAATTAAGGGAGGTATTGAGTAGCGGTAGAATACAGTGCGGTAGAGCATGACAAATGTCACAAAACACAAGAGGGGGGCAACAATCCTTAGGGGAGCCAGATTTCACCCGAGTAGCCAACTTGCCTAAAGAGTCGGGATCGAGTGTGGGAAAACAGGTCAGAGTGGAGGTGTTGATGGGAGAGACTACAGTGATAGCTGAGAGAGGGGAAAGAGGGATAGACTTTTCAATTGCCAGGATCTTGTCGATAAAGAAGGTGTTCAAGGCATTACATGACTCTGCCGAAGGAGGCAGATTCGGGAGTGTCCTGGTGTCCGATGTTAATTCACCGAGAACCTTGAAAATCTCTTTAGATTTGTTGGGGGCTGTTGATATTCTCTCAGGAAAAAAAACAGACTTAGTTGAGATGATGGCTTTTTTATATGCTTTGCGTGCGAGCACGTACGCCTCCCTGTCTACACTAGAATAATTACGCCTCCACCTGCGCTCCAATTGGCGCAGCTCGAGGTGTTGTGATTTCAGTGTTGAGTTGAACCATTTGTGGGATTTGCTATGGCGTGAGCGAGGGAAACGGGACAGGGGGGCGAATTGGTCGCTAGCAGTAGTAAGCCAATGGGCGATATTGGCGTCCAGTATATTGACGCCAAGAGCATTACTCGGTAGGGGCTGAGTCTCCGCAAGAGAGGAGAGAAAGGCAGAGGAATCAAGCGCGTTCCATTTCCGGGCGATCCCACCCTCCAGAGGAGGTGGCTTGACCAGGCCCTTTACAGAAATAGAGGACTCAATCAGCGAGTGGTCAGACCAGACGCAGGGGGAGATACTCGGACAGGAGAGCGATACCCCCTGTGTCCAGATATGATCCAGAATGTGGCCCCCGATGTGAGTAGGGGTGGTGACATGCTGGGACAGGTTTAAACTGAGGAGTGCCTCAAACAGTTCAGTGGCGTGGGGTCCGGCATCGGTATGGTTAAACCAGTAATTAAAATCACCAAACGTGGCGATGCGGGCAGGAGAGGTCATCAGGGCGGCGAGCTGTTCACTAAGGGCAGCGGGAAACAGGGGCATAGGGGTGGGGGGGCGATATAAGACGATAAGGGTCAAGGCACCAGCTTCCATTGCTAGGTTGATGACAAGATTCTCAACCTCAGGGAGACATAGTGAAGAAGACGCAATAAGTGACAGATCTTTGCGGATGATTGCCGCCACCCCCCCGCCACGACGAGCTGTAGGCCGGTTGGCATTCAACATGTAGTAGTTAGGAGGTAGGGCAGCCAGGGTGTCAGGGAGGGAGAGATCAGACAGCCAGGTCTCAGTAAGCAACAAGACTTCAGGGTTCTCAGCTGTCAGCAGGAGAAAAATATCGACGTGATATTGGGGGAAGGAACGTGTGTTAAGATATAGTATACGAATCTGGGTCTCGGACGAGATGGGGGCCGACAAGAATTTTTGGGTGAGCCTAGGACAAGGTGTGTCAGCCGAAATGCCAAGGGATACAAGGCGGTCCCAGATTGTAGACCGAAGGGCGCAGGGAGGGTGCTGTAGACCTCTAAGTGTAGCAGGAGAGTAAGTAATGGAAGGGGCAGCGCCCCAAGGCCCTAGGCCCGTCTGGCCGCGGACGGGCGCAGACGGGCTTGCCTTAGGCGCGCCTTCGGCGCGCAGACGGCGTGCCCGCTGCGCCTGCCCGCTGCGCGTACGTGTAAGACACATGCTCTTATAGGGGAGTAGGGGGCGTGGCCTCGTGCAAGTGGGCGTGGCCTATGGTCAGGCTCGCCGATGGCGGCAAGAAGGAAAACGAAGCCTGTCTCTGGCAGCGTTTAGCTCGGCTGCGCAGGGTCAGGGATGGCAACAGAGACCTCTCAAGTCGAGGTAGAAGTGAGCAAGGTAAAAATACAATTTATCACACAAGTTTTAAAATAATTCTAAAAACAGTTTTTGGCGCGATAAACTACCTCCCGGCTGAGCCTCAGGAGTGTCTAAATCTGGCGAGCTCGTGATCAGCTCTGTTTATGTAGCGGCGGGGGCGTGGCCTCGTGCAAGTGGGCGAGGCCTATGGTCAGGCTCGCCGATGGCGGCAAGAAGGAAAATGAAGCCTGTCTCTGGCAGCGTTTAGCTCAGCTGCGCAGGGTCAGGGATGGCAACAGAGACCTCTCAAGTCGAGGTAGAAGTGAGCAAGGTAAAAATACAATTTATCACACAAGTTTTAAAATAATTCTAAAAACAGTTTTTGGCGCGATAAACTACCTCCCGGCTGAGCCTCAGGAGTGTCTAAATCAATCAATCAATAATAGCAGTAATCACAACAGGGCGCTAACTGGCGCCAGGGCAATGAATGCAAGGGGGATTATTTACAAGGAAAAATGGGAGAAATAAGCAAAAGGGTTAAGGAAGTCCAGGGGGAGGGGGAGTTTCTATCTCCGTCCCGACCTGTGCGATGCGGGGTCCCTCAAGGGTCGGCTCTCAGTCCGACCCTATTTAACATTTATGTGACCCCACTTGCCAGATTAATAAGATCTTTCGGGATGGAGGTAGTCTCTTACGCGGATGATACCCAAATCCTCGTCTCTCTCTCCCATTCAGATGTACCTACCGCCTCCAAATTTAGATCTTGCATGGAGGCGGTCGGTCAGTGGATGATCATGAATTCACTTAAGCTTAATGGGGAGAAGACCGAGGTGATGGTGTTTGGAGGGAAAGAGAACATCTGGTCTGCCAGCTGGTGGCCCGACTCCTTAGGAGCCTGCCCTTCCCCCACTACATCGGCTAAGAACTTAGGGGTGACTATAGACCCGGCCCTGGATTTGGGCAAACAGGTGAGTAGGACCATCTCCACCTGCTGGGGCCTAATCCACACCCTACGAAAGATTAGGAAATACCTTTCCTTGCAGTCCAGAAAGCAAATAGCGGCTGCACTTATTGGCTCACGCCTGGACTACTGTAATGCGCTGTATGCGGGGCTCAATAGGAGCCTCCTGCAGCGCTTACAGGTGGTTCAGAATGCCGCAGCCAGATTTGCACTGGATGCCCCTCGACGCTCCTCGGCCACAGTGGCCAGGAAAGCGTTGCATTGGCTACCAGTGGAACACCGTGTTCGGTTCAAGGTCTTATGTATGACCTATAGAGCCATTGCAAAAGGTAGTGACACAGGAGTTGGATCTATCATCTCCCACTATATCCCCGGAAGGAACCTGCGCTCCTCCGGGAAATTGCTCCTGACAGTCCCCCGGATTCGGAGATCCAAGTGGGGTGGTAAGGCCTTTTCTACCCTGGCCCCCAAATGGTGGAATGATCTTCCGCTTGATCTCAGATCTTTACCTTCCCTTCTGAAATTTCGAAAGGCTTTAAAAACTCGCCTCTTCCTACAAGCCTATGTGTAAGGATGGATGTTTTAATTTTGATGTGATTGTTAGGCGCCTTGATACCTGCGGGTTATTGTTTTTGCGCGTTATAAATTTTATTCAAATCAAATCATTAGTGTCCAGCTGAAATAAAAATGTTATCATTGGCATGAAACCTTAGCAGAATACGTGAGGGAAAGAAATACTAATGCTGAAACCCAAGGTCAATATCGCAGGGCCAACTGAGGCCTTAATCCTTGGCCTCACCTCGGAGTAAGGTGTAAACGTAAACTCAAGCATTAGACATAAAATACACATTAGGTAGGAATGCATAGCATAACTTGCATCAGCCTAACATTGAACATTGGAGGTAAAAGCCCAATATGCCTGCCTGAGCATGAATCCTCATCAACATCAGCAACAAGAGGTAAATCTAAAACCTGTCAGGCCTATAACACCAGTGGTAACATGAGGTAGGAATTCACGAGCTCCTCCTGCAAGAAAATGGAATAACAGCCACGCAATTTTAATATCAGGCCTGGGCAGGCTTGCTCACTTCTACATGGAGCATCAACCTGAGGCATAGGTAACAACCTTCCCTTACAGCCCAGGCAACATTTCCTTATGGAGTCATCCGTAACATCCCTGTAGACTCAGACAACAGGATCTATCTAAGCCAGATCCTCCAGAACCACATTTCCTGGGGTCAACTGAAACAGGGCACAGTTCTAAAGTGCCAAGGGCCCGATGTAGGTAGCCAAATACCAGTCGGTAACGGCCAAAAATCGGTAAAATCGGCCATTACCGACCAGTATTAGTGCATCGAGATGTATGTCACCAAAAACGTACCGAATCGGTAAATACCAGTCGGTAAAACACCGAATCAGTATTACACGAATCGGAATTTACCGAATACATAATCTCCGATTCGGTAAATAAGAAATGGTAAGTTACTTAATCGGTAAATACCGGATTCATATTTACAGAGTCGGTAAATAAGAAGTGGTAAAAAAGGCCATTTGAGATGTAGCAAAGTCAGGAAATACCGAATTTCGTGAAATTCGGTATTTAAGAGTCGGTATTTAACATGGATTGGAAGCAGGTGGAAACCAGGACCAGGATATATAAGAAGCTCCCAAAATGCAACAGTACACCCACAATGGCGGCCTTCTACGTAATTGCAAGGTGGCTACGGATACAGGCAGCAGGAGAGGGTCTGGCTAAGGGAGGAGCAGGTATATAGGCAGAGGATCACCCTCTTCCAACTCACTGAAGCAGAGATCCTGCAAAGGTACCGACTCCACCCCAGAACCATCCTGGACTTGATCAGGGACCTCTACCCATATCTGGAACACCCAACCCCAAGAGCACACGCCATCCCACCCCATGTACAGGTGTTGTGCTGCCTACACCTTCTTGCCTATGGGAGCTACCAGCACGTGATCGCCTCTGTAGGTGGAGTGTCCCAGAGCTGCCTGTCACGCTTCTTCCGAAAATTCCTAAACGCCATGATGCAGATGGAGCACTACATTGGGTTCCCTGAGACACCTACAGAACTAGCAAGGACAAAAACCGAATTCTATCAACTTGCACATTTCCCGCACATAATAGGCTGCATCGATGGTACGCACATCCCACTATGCCCACCTGCAGCAACTGAGCACATATACAGAAACCGGAAGTCCACACATTCAATCAATGTGCAGGTGATCTGCAATGCTAGCAACATGATAACGGACATTGTAGCCAAATATCCTGGGAGTACCCACGACTCCTACATATTCACCAACAGTTGGATATACAGACGCCTTGTTGCTGGTGATTTTGGTGATGGATACCCGCTAGGTAAGTAAGTGTGAGATACCCTGACAGTTCATGCAGAAGGAGCACTCCTGAGTATGTGACTAATCTAATTATCCTTTCCCACCCAGGTGACAGTGCATATGCCCTGCGGTCATTTGTGCTCACCCCCTACCTGAACCCATCCACCAGGAGCGAAAGGCGTTATAACGTGGCACACAGAACAACACGTTGCGGGTTGGAACGTACATTTGGGCTGCTGAAAAGTAGATTTAGGTGCCTCCATAAGAGTGGAGGTGCACATCAGTACACGCCAATTGTCTGTTGCAAGATTATTGCGACCTGCGCCATGCTGCACAATCTTGCCACCAAGGAGGGCACAGAGATAGAACTCACATATCATGAGGTGACCTAGCTTAGGACACCCCCCGCGCCGCACGGCCACCAGCTGCTGCGTGCCTCCCGCCACCCGCCTGCCTCGCTGACCTGCCGCCGCCGTGTGACCACGCCCCCTGCCACCGAGCGGCGTGGTCTCCGGCGGTCTAGCGCTGTGCTCACTGCTTCTACTACTGTAGGCTCCCCGTTTTCCTTGCTGTGTGCCCCTTTTTCCTGCCTGTAATAGTTTTGTATTAGGATTGTATTTTATTGTTGATTCCTCGCCTGTCCCCCTGTTGATGCTCCCCCCGGTCTCCTCGCTCCCCGCTTCCCGCCTCCGCCGATAACCACGCCCCTTTCTCTTCTGTGCCCTCCCCGCTCCCAGCTGCTCCGCCCTCCCTCGCACTTCGCCATATATGGCAACCGTGCGCACGCGCAGCGGTAACACGCAGCGGTAACACGCAGCGGGCGCGCCGATTGTGCGCCGAAGGCGCGCCAAAGGTAAGCCCGTCTGCGCCCATCCGCGACCGGACCGCGCCCAGCGCCAGGACCCCTGGCTCCCGCAGACCCCAGCCCACCCGCCGGACGTACGACGCCGCCACCCTCAACGCACTCAACACCGACCGAATCCCGGGATGCTACCGAGCCACCCCGAGACGAACCCACGGACCCTTCAGCTGTCACACCTGCAAGTTCTCCTGCAACCGGACCTGCACTACACCAGCACCCGCCAAGCCGAACACCAGCAGCAACAACCTCAAGTGCATCCTGCTCAACACCCGCTCCGTCCACAGACACACCATCGAACTCTGGAACCTCCTCGACACCACAGATCCTGACGTCGCCTTCCTCACGGAAACCTGGATGAACGACTCCTCAGCGCCCGACATCGCCATCGCCATTCCAGAGGGCTACAAGATCACCCGAAGAGACCGCAGCAACCAGACTGGAGGAGGCATCGCCATCATCTACAGGGACACCATCCGCATCACGACCAACACCGACGACACCCTGAAAACCGCCGAACACCTGCACTTCCAGATCCACACGGACCCAAAAACCACCCTCAGAGGCACCCTCATCTACCGACCCCCGGGACCACGCACACAATTCAGCGAAGACATCGCCGACTTCATCTGCCCGCATGCCCTCCCCTCCGCTGACTACATCCTCCTGGGGGACATCAACTTCCACCTGGAGAACAACAACGACCGCAACACCACCGCCCTGCTTGACAACCTCGCCAACCTCGGACTTAAGCAGCTGGTGACCACCCCCACCCACCTTGCCGGACACACACTCGACGCCGTCTTCTCATCCAGCAAGGTCCTCATCTTCAGCCACGCCACCGGACTCCACTGGACGGACCACAGCTGCGTCCACTTCAGCTTCAGAAGGACCACGATCCACCACCACCAGCAACAGGTTGCTCGAAGAAACTGGAACAAGATCACGGCAGACCAGCTCGCCGCTTCCCTGAGCCAGCACCCTCCCGCCAGCTCAGCGAACCCCAGCCAGGCCGCCGATAACCTCACGAAGTGGATCAGCAACTGCGCAGACGACCTCGCCCCACTGAGGACCCCACCTAGCAGACCCGGCAGCAAGAAGGCCCCATGGTTCACTGACGAACTCAAGAGCTCCAAAAAGAACTGCCGAGCCCTTGAGAAAGCCTGGAGAAGGGAGCCAACACCGGACAACATGACCACCCTCAAGCTCGCTACCCGGAAGCACCATCAACTAATCCACGCCACCAAGAAAACAGCATTCAAGGACTGACTGGACAACAACGCACACAACTGTAAGGAACTCTTCAACATCGTGAAAGAGCTCTCCAACCCCAACGCCGGAAACAACGACATCACCCCTTCGCAAGACCTCTGCAACTCCCTCGCCTCCTACTTCCACAACAAGATCGCTGACATACACAACAGCTTCAGCCCACGAACAACGCTCCCCACGACCGCACCAACGCCCCCCACCACCACCCTCAGCGCCTGGACCCAGATCAACACAGAAGACACCATCGGCACGATGAACTCTATCCACTCCGGATCTCCGACCGACCCCTGCCCCCACCACGTCTTCAACAAGGCCGACGCCATCATCGCACCCCACCTGCGGGACATCATCAACACCTCCTTCGACACAGCCACCTTCCCTGAGAGCTGGAAGCACGCCGAACTCAGCGCCCTACTAAAGAAACCAACAGCGGACCCCACCGAACTCAAGAATTACCGCCCCATCTCGCTCCTCCCGTTCCCAGCCAAAGTCATCGAGAAGACCGTCAACAAGCAGCTGGCCGCCTTCCTCGAGACGAATGGATCCCTCGACCCCTCACAGTCAGGCTTCCGAGCCAACCACAGCACCGAGACCGCCCTCATCGCTGCCACCGATGACATCCGAGCCCTGCTGGACAACGGTGAAACAGCGGCCCTCATCCTCCTAGACCTCTCCGAGGCGTTCGACACTGTTTGCCACCGCACCCTAGTGCAGCGCCTCAGCGACATTGGAATCCAGGAGAAGGCACTGGAGTGGATCATCTCCTTCCTCGCTGGAAGGACACAGAGAGTCCGCCTACCATCGTTCAGATCGGCAGCCACGGAAGTAATCTGCGGCGTTCCTCAGGGCTCCTCGCTCAGCCCCACCCTCTTCAACGTCTACATGAGCCCCCTGGCGGCCATCGCACGCCAGCACAACCTCAACATCATCTCCTACGCCGACGACACCCAGCTGATCCTCTCCCTGACCAACGACCCCGCCGCCGCCAGAACCAACCTCCACGAAGGGATGAAAGATGTAGCCGAGTGGATGACGACCAGCCGCCTGAAACTGAACTCAGACAAGACGGGAGTCCTCATCCTGGGCTCCTCGCCCTCCGCCTGGGACGACTCCTGGTGGCCCCCCGCCCTGGGCACCGCACCCAAACCGACAGACCACGCACGCAACCTGGGCTTCATCCTGGACTCCCCCCTCTCCATGACCAGACAAGTCAACGCCGTCTCCGCGTCCTGTTTCAACATCCTGCGCATGCTACGAAAGATTTTCCGGTGGATCCCCACCGAGACCAGGAAGACGGTCACCCAGGCCCTCGTCACCCGCCGACTGGACTACGGCAACGCCCTCTACGCCGGAACCACCGCCAAGCTCCAGAAAAGACTCCAGCAGATCCAGAACGCCTCAGCCAGACTCATCCTCGACATCCCCCGACGCAGCCACATCTCCGGACACCTGAGAGACCTGCACTGGCTTCCCGTCAACAAAAGAATCACCTTCCGTCTCCTCACCCACGCACACAAAGCCCTACACGACCAAGGCCCGAGCTACCTCAACAACCGCCTCAACTTCTACGCTCCCAAACGCCACCTCCGATCGACCAACCACGCCCTCGCCGCCGTCCCCCGCATCCGAAGAGCGACAACAGGAGGAAGGTCCTTCTCCTACCTGGCCGCCAAGACCTGGAACACCCTCCCCACCGACCTCCGCCTGACCCAAGATCACCTCTCCTTCAGGAAGAAGCTCAAGACCTGGCTGTTCGAGCAGTAGCGGCCCCCCACCCCCCCCCCAAGCGCCTTGAGACCCTCTGGGTGAGTAGTGCGCTCTATAAATGCCATGATTGATTGACTGAGGACATTGATGATGGGACAGTACAAGCAGATCACAATGCAGCAGGAGCAGCACCAGCAACAGATGGTCGACTGCGATGTGCTGAAATTACCAACAGATACTTCTAATTGAGCGATGACACACAGACATGTCCAGTGATTGGAACACTCACTTTAATGTACACAACTGCACCTTCCAAAAAAACATTAATCAAATTAAATGCACTTTGCACAATGTTTTGCCAAAGTTTCCTCACTTTGTCCTGTCCTGTGATCAATATGTCTCTCAATGCTTGCGCTTACGCATGGTGTTTTGTGAGGCACGGGGCTGGGGGTCTACATGTGCAGTGGTGCTGGTGTCTTCGGCATGGAGTCTGCTGCTCCCACGAATGTCCTGAACAGGCGTGCTGGACCCACTCCTGCTCGTTGACTCCTCAGTGTCCCCAACAACCATGTTGCCACCTGTGGCTGTCAGCTGTGTCAGCATTGCCTCCATTGCTGAGGTCACCCTCCCCACCCCCGGGACAAGTCACTGCAGCAGTGAACAATGTCAGTCTGCAGATTAACAGAGCGGTGACACTGCAGGGTGGTGGAAGTTGCCAACCGGTTAATCGACTGATTGAGCAGCCTGACCCCGCGCCTCTCTTCTTGGTCACTTTGCAGCCTGTCACAGAGGGTGCCCATGCGCACCTCCATGCCCCTCACCCCCTCTGCCATTGCCTCCATCCCTTTGCCCATGGCCTCCATTCCCCTTGCCATGGCACCTATCCCCCGATCGATGTCCGACATCCTGGTATTAGGATGCGCACCTGCCGTTGCACAGCCATGATGCCTTTGGCCTGCATACGCTGGACTTTCACCATTGTGGCTTCAAGCCCAGCGAAGACACCCTGCACATCCTGCCCCTCATCCTGCTCTCGTGCCCTACGGACACGGTCACCTGCACGGCCAGATCCCAGTGAGCCAAGTTGTCCAGCGTGGCCAGCCATTGTTGGTGTAGTAGGTCTGGGAGCCACTACCACTTCCTCATCGGAGCTCTCCAGGATCCTTAAAGGTGGTACATCCTGCCTCCTTGGCCTCACGCGCACAGGGGACCCTGAGCTGGGTGTTGTGGCTTCTGCTGGTGCTGGCTGAGTCTGTGTGTCGAACAGCAGGGGCGAGAGTGGCTGAGCAGTGGTGTCGTGCTCCATTGCTGTGGGTGCCTGGGGTGTGGATGTTTCCTCAGGGACAGTGATAGGTCCAGCAGTGTCTTTGGCCTTCTCCCTCGCAGACGATGTTGTGGCACTACACTCCCCTCCCAGCGCTGCTCTGCGCGATGACTCTCCTGTGAACAGACATGGACATTGATCAGCTGCCTGTTTTCCCAACACAGATTCCTAACACACATTTTCATTTGCCTAGACTGTTTGTGCATGGGGAGTGTGGCATGGCATGCAGGGTTCGGTGTTGGCAGCTTTGATGTAGGTACCTATGACTACAACTACCATGATGCATTGCTAGGGACTACAGTCATGTGTGCCAGATTGTGAGTGATTTACCCACATTGGGGAAGGGGCCTGGGAATGGGTGAGGTACATGTCCATGCATCTTACCTTTCTTACTTGCAGCTCTGGCTGAGCTATCAGCATCCCCGATCCCATGTATGCTTTCAGGCTCCATGGTTGATTCCACGAGCTGCTCCAGGTCGGTGAGGCTTGGGGCACGGCTCTTCCCCCCACCGGTTGCTGCTGATTCCTTCCTCTGGGTGGCTAGTTTTTTTTTGGTGGTGATCCTCAGATCATACCACCTCTTCTTCATGTCGTCAATTTCTCTGTGGGTCACTCCTAGGGCATTGACCTTGCTCTGTATTGCCAGCCAGGTGGTCCTCTTTACAGACTCAGCAACTTGCAGAGAATGTCTCCCGAACAGCTGGCTGTAGTGCTGCACAACCTCCTCCACCAGCACCTGGAGCTCTGTTGGGCTGAATTTCACATTTCTCTTCCTGTCCCCTCCATCCTTTTGTGCCTCCTGGGACTCCATGCTGTTTCTCTTCTGGTCTCAGTGCAGACTGCTCCTCTGTTTCCCTTCCAGCTCTCTCTGCAGTTCTGTTGCTCTGCACCTGCATGGGTGTGGCCACCTCCAGGTACCGGGGTGTGGTACTTGCACCTGATTGGCTGATCTCTCAGATGCTTGGTTGTGGGGTGTGGTGGGTGTCCCTGATTGGTGCACAGGCTCACATATCATGTATTCGAAATTTCGAGATCGGAATTTACCGATTCGGTATTTACCGAATCGGTAAATTCCGATTCGGTGTCTCCCATTCATTCCTATGGGACTGGAAGGCCATAGGGTTGTATGGGTGTTACCGAGTCGGATATTACCGAATCGGTAGATACCGATTCGGTATTTACCGAGTTTGAATACCGATTGATACCGATTCGGTATTTTTTACCGGATTTTTACCTACATTTGGGTTTCCGGTTCATAAATACCGATTCGGTATGAGTCGGTATTTATGAACCGGTAAATAAAAATTACCTACATCGGGCCCCAAGTGCCTTAAACGCAGGCCCCTGTCGAGGGGGCAACTGGGCAGGCAGGCTGTACTACTCCCCTAACCAGGGGTTACCTCTAGGGTGGGGCAAACACCAAATGCATAGGTCGGGCTCCCGCCCAGTCCAGAAGGCCTTGCGGGGCCAACAACAGTCTTTCCGGAAGGGGGGGGGGGGGGGGGCAATCTCAGTCCTTCCGCCCGTCAGCCAAACACTAGTCCTGGGGGCAGGCACCGACCCTGTGCCCCGGCACCCCCCAACCCACTGCAGTTTACTTGAGGCCCCACTCACCAGGCTCACGGAGCAGCCACCAGGCATCTTCCAGCCGGGGACAGGCACCGGTCTGTGCCTCGACTGTCCCCTGCTACTCCAGGACCTTCGCCTCTCAATGGCAGGCTCAAGTAGGCGCGGCACTTCCTTTCCACTGCGGGGGCCCCGGAAGCACTCCGTCTTTCTCCCGGCGGTTCGCGCGTGTCGGGCACAGACCAGCGGGGTGGGCTCCCGCTCCGGTCGCTTTCCACGGGGCTCCCTCGAGACTACGGGGGACCTGCAACGTCGCCGCACACTCCCGGCTTCACCCGGGTTCCCTCCTGGGACCCGGGGCTTTCCTCGGCCTCTTCTGGCTGCCCGGGCGGAAGCCAATCACTGCGCGGCGGCTAGGGGTGCGGCTGGTGACGTCACCGGCGCCCCAGCCACGTGACACTGGCACTCTCGGCTTCGGGGCCTAGCGCGGCCCACTCTTCACATCCGGCTGCCCTCTCCTGGTGCCGGGGGCCGCCGCGACAATACCCACGGCAGCGGGGGGACTCCTCAATATAGCGCCGGGCCGTGGCGGTGATTTTCGGCCCCAGACGCAATCGGCAGGCAGCGCCACAGGCTCCACGGTGCCCGGGCCGCAACGGTGATGCCGGCAGAGATGAGGGGTAGGCACCCTCCTATTAATTATTCCACCCACGCCATAAGCGCGCCAACACGCGGGGTAGGCTCCAGCCCGGGGTAGACTCCCGCCCTACTTACAAGGCTGAGAGGCGGCAGAATCTGGCGCGGTATCGCTTAGGAGCACACCAGCAGCCTCTTCCAGCTGCGCAGCGCTAGCCAGCACGCAGCGCTTCTCCTCAACACAGCTCCTTGGGGACACAATCCTCCCAATACAGCGCTTCTAGATTCCAGCGCTTAGCAGGCAATCAGTTCCTTCAGGCCAGGCAGCACTTCTACAGCACAGCGCAGGGGGGGCGGACAGTCCCAGCAGCAATCCCAGGGGTCCCAGGGTAACTCTTCTCACCTCCTGGGGGGGTCCAGTCCACGACACTCCTTCCCTTCTAGGCGCTTCTTTGCACAGCACTTGTGTGGCGCAAGGTCCCGGCAGCTTCAGGGACCTTGGGGGGCCCTCCTTCTTCAGGGGCCCTGGGGACAGAGCATTAGGCACTACTGGGCCAGGTCAGCAGGTAGTGGGGGCATCATCAAAACAGAGTGGTGGGCTTTCACCATCCCTACTGCAGCATGGCCCTCCTCCTACACAGCAGCCTGAACTCCTGAAGTGGGGCTTCACAAACCCTGGGGATAGTAGGGGGGCCCTAGATGGGTGCAGGTTCCAGCACACAGGCCCAAGTGGCGGTATCCCCTGGCAGTAGATCCCCTCGCATTCCTGTCCCAGCGCTATCTCCGCACATGGTGGCACATCCCCCTTACTTATACCCTCCTCACCCCACCTCCCAGAAAGTGCCAGAATCTTCTGGAATTCTGTGGCAAACTCGTTTAGACTGGCTCAGGGAGAGGAGTAGAGCACCCTGGGTGCCAGGCTTTCCCTCCAAATGCTGGGGTGGCTGGGTACCTAACAACTAGGCTGCTAACCTCCTGCAGTCAGGTGGCACAACGCATAGCCTTGGCAGCCATTTTAAATGCAAAACACAAATGCAGCATTTCACCAGGGTACATGTTTACAATGGGGGAAAATAAATGTTCACACCATTGCGTTGCATTTAACATTACACAGGGCATCGCATACCTCACATGGCCTATTCGGTAACCTTCACCATGGGGGAGACATCCTACAATAGGGGGGTAAAAGCGAAAAAAGTTGGGGGAAAAGGGGCAAGTCCAACACAACTCCCCCCCAGCCAAAAGCCAGGGTAGACCAATCATTGCCTTGATGGGCTTCCCTGCTTGGGGCGGAAAAAGGTGGACGCAGGCCCGCAACTGCAGGGGCATCTGCAGGTTCTTCGCCATTCTGGAACCCGATCGTTCCCTCTCGCAACCCTCCCTTTACTAACCAAACCACCCCACTGGTGTTCTCTAGTGGGATGTGGCCAGGACTGGCCTCTAGGCCATCCAGAAGTCTCTGGCACTTGCTCTCGCACAGAGTGGGGGGCTTTAGCCCCAGGCCCGAAGGACCTTTTGACCACTCTCCTCCTACCGAACTGCCACAGGTCCTCCCACCTGGGGTACGAACCCTCAGGCTGACCAGCCCCCACTTACCTCCCCTTACCTCTCCTTCTGGGGTTCCGCCCTATCCTTATACGCGGGACACCCTCAGAACACCTCTCTCTCCCCAACCTGGAGTCGAAACCCTCAGGCTGAACCGGTGACAGGGGCGAGTCCTCCCTCCCCCTGCACCCCCTCCCAGAGTTCCGCACCCTCCTAACTAGAGTAGTACCCCTGAGAGTCAATTCCGGGGGGACACTGTTTACAGTCGCCCCACCCGCCAGGGCAGGCAATCCCTGTCCCTGGCCACCCAACCCGGGATCTGCGCCCTGTAGCTGAGCCGGTGGCAGAGGAGAGACCTTCCTCCCTCTGCATCCCCTCTCAGAGTTCCGCACCCTCCTACCTGGAGAAGTACCCCTGGAAGTCAAACCCGGGGGGGACTCTGATTACAGATGTCCTACCCGCTAGGTCAGGCAACCCCTGAACCTGGCACCCCAGTCCAGGATCTACGCCCTGTGGCTGGGCAGGTGCCAGGGGAGAGTCCTTCCTCCCTCCGCACCCCCTCCCAGAGTTCCGCACCCTCCTACCTGGAGAAGTACCCCTGGAAGCCAAACGGGTAGGGACCTTAATTACAGGTACCCCACCCTCCAGGTCAGGCAACCCCTGAACCTGGAACCCCAGCCCAGGATCTAAACCCTGCCTCCCTAACCTCTGGAGCTCTGATTACAGATACTCCGGGTTCTCCTGACACAAGGGAATCCCCTTCACTGGAAGGCACACCCGGACAGCCTAGGCTCCCAACCTGGGGTTCCCTTAAAGAACTCTCCAGGCCCTGTGACTGCAGTTGGGGCACCTCGGGACACCTCCCCGTCTCACTCCCTCCTGTAGATGGGATGTGAGGCCCTACAACCCTCTCACTATCCTGGGACCTAGCTGGGCTATTCCTCACCTCTCCCGCCTCGCTGGGTCAGAAGGTCCCTGCAGCATTCCTTTCTGGATTACTCCCCAATGTCGTCTCAGACTCTCTGGCACTTACCCAAAGGTCTGCCTCCCGTGCAAGTTCCCTGGGGTCTGAGAACCTACACTGCAACAGGAGGTGCTGCAACCGGCGAAAACAACTGCGTAGCAGGCGCTCCTTGATGACTACCTGGAACAACCCTTGCCCATCATCCACTGCGCGATTCACCAACCACTCCTCTAATGCAGTCCAACACTCCTCCGCAAACTCCTTCCAGGACTGGTGGGACAGCTTTCCCCTGCCGCTGAACACTAACCCGTCCCCCTCTTCCTGGGAATCAGGCACAGTCTCCTGGGTTCTGGGAGTGGGACTCCCTGCACTGGAACCACTCTTGCTGCCACCACTGGATCCCACCCTCACAGGTGAATCCAGACCACAAAAACATCCACTCTCAGGGGACAACCTACCCACCTGAGCTAGTCCCTCCCTGGCAAAGGCCCTCTCCGCCTCCGCCATCCTCTCCTGTGCTAGGACCTTTTCCGTCTCTAGTCTTTTTTCTTCCACCCTCAACTGCGCTAACTCCTGGGCATGCCTGAGCTTGTCCAGCGCCAGCTGATGCTCCCTTTCTTCCCTTCTGTCTACCCACTCTTCTGGGGACCGGGAAAGGGATGGGGCAGTGCCCCCGAGACTGGACCCAGTGCAGGACTCCCCATCTATGGTGTCCTCCTCAACTACTGGCGTCTCTGCCCTATACACTTCTTCCTCCTCTTCATCGGGGTAACCACCCTCCAGGGTTATGGACTGGGAGCCCTCCCTCTGGTCTCTACCAAATCCACCCTTCAAGTACGCGGAGGGGTAATCAGACAGGTCTCCTCAGGGCTCTAAGTGTTCCCCCCTCTTAAGAGCTTCGTAGAGGAACAACTTCCTTTTAATGTTGCCTACAGGGGGGTATCCCTCTCTCCTTGCAGAACACAACATTTCCTGCTTGGTGTAATCCATGAGGTCGTCCTCATTATACACCAACCCCATCCTGACAACGTGCACCCGGGACACACCACCCACAGTACAACAAGGGGACACAATTCCAAAAACACTTTTCAGGAGGAAGCAACAATGATAAGAAAAACACAATAATCAGCAAAACAATAATCCCCAAGAAAACCTGTGATTACATTTCAGATCTCTATTTGCAATGTAACCTGTGGCCGCTGTGGTACTGCGCAAACACAAGTCCTCTCCCACCGCTCGCCAACAATGTTAGAAATGGGGTTACCAATTCTACAGGGGGTAGCATGGAGTAGAGCGGGCAGGCCAAACTTCAGAGGACATGTGTGAAGCATCCACGCAGTACCCACAGACGACACACCAGGCACACTACAAAAGTCATGACACCACTTCTGGTTGGAAAAAGAATACATTTTGTATTGTCTCCAACCTGTAAAGGTAAAACACAATAATAGCAGTAATCACAACAGGGCGCTAACTGGCGCCAGGG
This sequence comes from Lissotriton helveticus, assembly GCF_964261635.1. Classification (NCBI taxonomy): domain Eukaryota; kingdom Metazoa; phylum Chordata; class Amphibia; order Caudata; family Salamandridae; genus Lissotriton; species Lissotriton helveticus. Next base: position 96,385,452 of record NC_136064.1, on the reverse strand, counting down.
CAATGAATGCAAGGGGGATTATTTATAAGGAAAAAGGGGAGAAATAAGCAAAAGGGTTAAGGAAGTCCATTAGTGTCCAGCTGAAATAAAAATGTTATCATTGGCATGAATTCCAAAACAATTGAGGAAGTGAAGAGGTGTTGACAGAATCACCCTCCAATCTGATATGTATAAACAAAGAGATTCTATCAAAGTGTAGTGGTTTTTTTTTTTTTTTTTTTTTTTTAAATTATTTTTATTTATTTCTGTGGGTGATAAAAACTAATAAATGAGCTCTCTCTTAGGATGGTAAAGATGAGAGCACAATGTGCTTTTTAAAATACCCCTCACACACTAAAAAAATCCAATAGTGTCATGCTTCATCATTGGGGTCTTCCCGTCCCTCTACGGGGCGGGGCGTGCTACGACCTGACCGACTACGCGGGAGCACTGGTATAGTGACAGGACTATGTGACTGTGCAAATGTGAGTGATGTCAGTGAAGTGTAGGGACCTAATCATGTGTGGAAATAAAAAAGGGTTAAAAATCCTCTGGCTAGTGGAAAAAAACAATTTATTCACTTCCCTAGCTGGGGACGTTAAGAAGGGGGTTTTGAGGTAGAGCGATTCGCTACAACCTGGTCTACATGTTTCGTAGGCAGTCCCCTACTGCCTACTCATCAGGACCTTCTAATGGTCCCTACTGGAACAGAGCTCAGTTGCTAAATGTAATAAGCCTGTCGTCCTAGAAACCAGCAGTAAAAATCCACTGCTAGTTTCTGCTTTAGGGCATGAGCTGGCCCTCTGTAAGCAAAAGGTATCAAAAATAATGACCTGATTGTGGTCTCTGTAAAGTAAGGAGGAAAAAAGGGAGAGAAACATACAGAATTATACAATGATACTGTAGTCTGTTTGTGGATGCTCATTATTATTAGCGCCACAAGTCCCACATTTTAGTTGCAATTGCCCATACCACAAATGATGCACGTAAAACTTTATGGACAGAGTGATGGTTCAATCCGCCATCCCCTAAGTGTTTGTTTTATAATGAACATTGTCACGCCCCTTGTAATTTAGGCTGTTTTATATGGCCAGAATGATAGTGCAATCTGCCATCCCCTGTATGCTCGTTATTGTAGCCGAACATAGGGAAGCCCCTTGAAACATGTAGACCAGGTTGTAGCGAATCGCTCTACCTCAAAACCCCCTTCTTAACGTCCCCAGCTAGGGAAGTGAATAAATTGTTTTTTTCCACTAGCCAGAGGATTTTTAACCCTTTTTTATTTCCACACATGATTAGGTCCCTACACTTCACTGACATCACTCACATTTGCACAGTCACATAGTCCTGTCACTATACCAGTGCTCCCGCGTAGTCGGTCAGGTCGTAGCACGCCCCGCCCCGTAGAGGGACGGGAAGACCCCAATGATGAAGCATGACACTATTGGATTTTTTTAGTGTGTGAGGGGTATTTTAAAAAGCACATTGTGCTCTCATCTTTACCATCCTAAGAGAGAGCTCATTTATTAGTTTTTATCACCCACAGAAATAAATAAAAATAATAATAAAAAAAAAAAAACACTACACTTTGATAGAATCTCTTTGTTTATACATATCAGATTGGAGGGTGATTCTGTCAACACCTCTTCACTTCCTCAATTGTTTTGGAATTCCTGGCAGCGTGCAGCTGCGGAAGTCAACAGAAAGGACTCATCTTCTCAACACCACTTTTTTGATTCTGCATCCGACGGCATATCGACAGGGAGGATAGAGGTTCCCCCGTGTTTTTTTCTGACCTAAAAATGGCCGACCTTGGCCTGGCATTCACTGAAGACGAGATCTCCAATCTAATGGCCTCTCTAGGCACTTTCGAAGGACTGAACTCTGGTTGCCCCTCTTTAAAAAATAGTGACTGGGATGAGCTGGAAGAGTTGAGGAGGACTCAAATAAAAACAGCCATCCATGGACTACTAATGTCCGAATATTTGAAGGTCAACACGGCCCCAGCGGGCCTTGTGGTTCGGAATGAACCATTTATATTCCTCGAGGACAAGACTTTTAAAATCGATTGGTCCCAAATCTCATGGAGATGCACCCGAGATTGGATCGTTTTGATCATAAAAACAGCAAGCAGACTAGCTAGCGATCTAAAGGTGGAGATACAAGCTGTAGAAGTGTGCCTCAAGAGCTATGAATCCCCAGCCAACCTGAAGAAGTACCTTGATGAACTAAACCAAACATTGAACGATTTTGAAATAAATCTCAAGGATAGTAAATATGAGAAACTCCAGAAAGACACGAGCAGATGGAGTAAAGAAAAGATCTATCCCTATATTAAAGACAATTACAAACCATCAAGTGATAATCTTTCCAATGATGGTTCATCTGACGCTGGATCTAACAGCTCCAATTCTAGCGGTAACAAAAGCCCCAGATATCAGGGCAATCGAAGGAACTTCCGACGACCCAATCACCGTGGCATGCGAGGATGGAATGGCTACCCCCAACCAATGATGTACCCTCCACAACAATTTGGCCCACCGCCCTTCCAACACCCGAATGCCCCTTATCCGCCATGGGGTTTTCAGCAAGATTATGGCTATTTCGACAACTCGGCTCCTTTTTTAGGGACACGCCGAGGACAGAACAAGGGAAGGAACCGGAGAGGCAATTCGGTACACTGGAGCAACGAAGAGGAAGGAACTCCGAGAGTATCAACGAGGAGCATGACAGGGGCATCCAAGAACCAGAAGTAAGCCTAGTTGTAAATCTCACGGGCAGTGAACTATCGGAATCACAGAAAAAAGTACTAGAGAAAGGCCTAGGATATGTTCCAACTGCCAACATGGACAAATTCCATCTCTGCAAAGAAATCCAGGAATTTATAAGGAGACTGAAACTGCAGGTCTTCTTTAAGGATAAGACAGACAATCAAGAAAAGGGAGACACAGGACTAAAACCACGGTCCACCTTCACTCCTATGAATCACACTCTCCCTATTGAACTCCTGACCTTCGAAAAGGCGGTCATGAAGGATCTCGAAGCACTGGACCCAGCACAGAAACAGGTTTTTCAAAACGTTTCTAAAGATGAACGACAGGCACTCCGCGAATTGAGCAGTAACAAACAGGTTGTCATAAAACCAGCGGACAAGGGGGGCGCAACTGTGCTAATGAATAGGGAACAATATGACAAGGAGTGCTCCAGACTGCTCCAAGACAAAAGGAACTACGAAGTCCTACAGACCGATCCAACTGAGAAAATAACAATTAAGATCAAAACAATGGTAGAGGAGGCACTGTCGCATAATTGGATCACCAATAAGGAAGGAGAGTTCTTGTGCCAAAAGAACCCCAGAACCCCTTACCTGTACATCCTACCCAAGATTCACAAGGACCTTGAGAACCCACCGGGTAGACCCATAGTATCAGGGACTGGGTCAGTCCTCGAACCAGTCTCTAGGTTTGCAGACGCATTTTTAAGACCAATGGTACAGAGGACATCGACTTACCTGAGAGACACAAAAGATGTGTTAAACCTACTCGAGGAGGTGTCATTCGACCCAAAAACACAGCTCTTAATCAGCTGTGATGTGGAAAGTCTGTACACCAGTTTGCCACACAACGACACCTTGGCAATAATCGAAGATGTACTATTTGCAGATGACTGGGAGTACCAGACCCCACGGAACGTGGTTATGGAGTGTTGCTCCTTGGCACTTAAGGAGAACTTTTTTGAGCACAATGGGACCCTGTACCTCCAAAAACATGGGACCAGCATGGGAAGCACATTTGCTCCAAGCATAGCTGGTCTCTATGTTCACCATCTTGAGGAAACAAAGATACTAAGTACCAGCAACCCTTTCCGACAAAAGATCCTGACCTGGAAGAGGTACATTGATGATATCCTGATCATCTGGGATGGAGATGATAAGACCGCCCAGCAGTTCCTCACGTGGCTCAACTATCAAGACGAGTTCCTCAAATTCACTAGTGTCACCACCAAAACCAATCTGGTATTTTTGGATCTAAACATCTTTCCCAAAAACGGAAGACTGATGACAACGACACATTTCAAGAGCACCTCTAAGAATTGTCTCTTGCTGTATCAGAGCTTCCACCCGAGGCATCTGAGGGATAATCTACCCTACGGTCAGTTTCTGCGACTCCGTAGGAACTGTACGGAAGTCGCTAATTTCAAAGCACAGTCAAATGACCTAAGGAAGAAGTTACAACTGAGAAATTACCCTCAGAGAATCATTGACCAAGCTTACAAAAGAGCGAGAAATAACTGCAGAGACAGCCTCCTGGAAGAAAAAGTGAAAACAGTGGAAGTGCAGAGACCAATATGTGTTACAACATATAACACCAATTCCAACCAAGTAAGCAAGATCATCAACAAAAACTGGAAGATTCTGAACAGTGGAGGTCTCGACATTCCTAAACCCATGTTTTCACACAAAAGAGCACAGAGTGTCAGAGATATACTAGTACACACCAGACCAAAGGACAGTAAAGCCAACACCCAAATCAATCCCAACTTTGTACAAGGGCACTACCCATGCGGCGGATGTAAGGTATGCTGCCTGACCAAAAAGAGCAAGAAAATAACCTTTAACAACGGGACCTCATGGGAACAAAGAGCCTTTAGCAACTGTAACAGTTCGAACGTCGTCTATCTCATCACTTGTCCCTGACATCTCGAATACATTGGTATGACAAGCAGGGCAGTGAAGTTGAGAATAGGCGAACATAAGAGCACTATTAAATGTAAAAAGTCGAGTACGAAACTAACAAACCACTTCCTGGAAAGTGGGCACACACCTGAGGATATTACTTGGACGGTCATCGAACAGATCGACAACGAGAAATACCTACTAGAGAAAGAACAGAGATGGGTTTTTCGTGTCCAGTCAAACAAACATGGATTGAACGATGAAATTCCGTGGGGTCAGCTATAAGCCACTTACCACCACACGCCACTGAGAGACAGTTCATCCGTGGCCACGTAGCAGATCGCCAGCGTCCTGTCAGTGACCCACTGAAAACACCCATCCTAGCCTTCTACAACCCATTGCCCACATTTTGTTAAACATTGGGGATTACAGGTCCCAACCCTGTGGTTTGTGGCACTCCATCAAAGGAACCTACTAGACAATCGGACATGTATGCCTCCCAAGGGGATCTAAAGTTTATCTAATATAATTGTCCGGCCACGAGAGTCACCCCTGAGAAATTGAGGAGGCGTTTTATAATATTGTATTTCAGATAACATGTTTTTCTGTAATATTTTACCATATTGATCGTTTTCTAAATTATCTGGAGTTAATATGGGTAATATAATTGCTCGGCCATGAGATTCATCCCTGAGGAATTCAGGAGCCGGTTTTATTACATTGCATTTCAGATAACATTTTTTTCTGTAATATAGTAAGACACTGTTCGTTTGATAAACAAACATAGTACTAATGCAAGGAGCTAGGATAAGATTATCATTTCCTCAATGTATTGCAACCCTCAAATATATCTTCATAGTCGAACACCACTGTTTACCTAATGGACACGGAAGACAGACTTCCGTTTTTAGCACACGCTTGGTCCATTTCAGGGCGGCCATTTTGGGTTGAGCGTTCTAGTGTTTGCCGGTTACTCCCTACGCGACACCGGCGCTGAAGCAGAGCTCATAAGACCACTGAGCCGCAGACGCGATCAGTCCTCGGAGCGGTACCTCGTGGTAGAAGTAAGGCTTAATGATAAAGCGGTCAATGTGAGTATTTGACTTTGACAAAAGTCGCAAAACAATTGGCTAACCGAGACGAGGGCTACATGACATGGGTGTATATTGACTAGTTTGCTAAGGGCGCGGTCTCTTTCTTTCAGGACGCCGCGGTGAATACCTACCGAGTGCCAGCTCATGGGGCATATCTTTTGCGCAACAGCAGTATGCATTGCACATTACTTAATGATTGGGGTGTGCCCCTTGGTTTTTTAGAAAGATCGTTTCTCAGATCATCACTGATATTGATCGTCGGGTTCCTCTATTTTTACCCTGCAGAGTTCCGTTGTGTGTATTGAGTCGTGAGAGTGTGTGTATGTTGAAGATGAATACAGCCCTAATTACAAGGGGCTTCCCTATGTTCGGCTACAACAACGAGCATACAGGGGATGGCAGATTGCACTATCATTCTGGCCATATAAAACAGCCTAAATTACAAGGGGCGTGACAATGTTCATTATAAAACAAATACTTAGGGGATGGCGGATTGAACCATCACTCTGTCCATAAAGTTTTACGTGCATCATTTGTGGTATGGGCAATTGCAACTAAAATGTGGGACTTGTGGCGCTAATAATAATGAGCATCCACAAACAGACTACAGTATCATTGTATAATTCTGTATGTTTCTCTCCCTTTTTTCCTCCTTACTTTACAGAGACCACAATCAGGTCATTATTTTTGATACCTTTTGCTTACAGAGGGCCAGCTCATGCCCTAAAGCAGAAACTAGCAGTGGATTTTTACTGCTGGTTTCTAGGACGACAGGCTTATTACATTTAGCAACTGAGCTCTGTTCCAGTAGGGACCATTAGAAGGTCCTGATGAGTAGGCAGTAGGGGACTGCCTACGAAACATGTAGACCAGGTTGTAGCGAATCGCTCTACCTCAAAACCCCCTTCTTAACGTCCCCAGCTAGGGAAGTGAATACATTGTTTTTTTCCACTAGCCAGAGGATTTTTAACCCTTTTTTATTTCCACACATGATTAGGTCCCTACACTTCACTGACATCACTCACATTTGCACCGTCACATAGTCCTGTCACTATACCAGTGCTCCCGCGTAGTCGGTCAGGTCGTAGCACGCCCCGCCCCGTAGAGGGACGGGAAGACCCCAATGATGAAGCATGACACTATTGGATTTTTTTAGTGTGTGAGGGGTATTTTAAAAAGCACATTGTGCTCTCATCTTTACCATCCTAAGAGAGAGCTCATTTATTAGTTTTTATCACCCACAGAAATAAATAAAAATAATAAAAAAAAAAAAAACCACTACACTTTGATAGAATATCATTGGCATGAAACCTTAGCAGAATACGTGAGGGAAAGAAATACTAATGCTGAAACCCAAGCTCAATATTGCAGGGCCAACTCAGGCCTTAATCCTTGGCCTCACCTCGGAGTAAGCTGTAAACGTAAACTCAAGCATTAGACATAAAATACACATTAGATAGGAATGCATAGCATAACTTGCATCAGCCTAACATTGAACATTGGAGGTAAAAGCCCAATATGCCTGCCTTAGCATTAGTCCTCATCAACATTAGCAACAGGAGGTAAATCTAAAACCTGTCAGGCCTAAAACACCAGTGGTAACATCAGGCAGGGATTCACGAGCACCTCCTGCAAGAAAATGGAATAACAGTCACGCAATTTTAATATCAGGCCTGGGCAGGCTTACTCTCTTCTACATGGAGCATCAACCTGAGGCATAGGTAACAACCTTCCCTTACAACTCAGGCAACATTTCATTATGGAGTCATCCCTAACATCCCTGTAGACTCAGACAACAGGATCTATCTAAGCCAGATCCTCCAGAACCACATTTCCTGGGGTCAACTGAAACAGGGCACAGTTCTAAAGTGCCAGGTTCCTTAAACGCAGGCCCCTATGTCGAGGGGGCAACTGGGCAGGCAGGCTGTACTACTCCCCTAACCAGGGGTTACCTCTATGGTGGGGCAGTCACCAAATGCATAGGTCGGGCTTCCGCCCAGTCCAGAAGGCCTTGCGGAGCCAACAACAGTCTTTCCAGGGGGGGGGGGGGGGGGGCGATCTCAGTCCTTCTGCCCGTCGGCCAAACACTAGTCCTGGGGGCAGGCACCGACCCTGTGCCCCGGCACCCCCCAACCCACTGCAGTTTACTTGAGGCCCCACTCACCCGGCTCACGGAGCAGCCACCGGGCGTCTTCCAGCCGGGGACAGGCACCGGTCTGTGCCTCGACTGTCCCCTGCTCCTCCAGGACCTTCGCCTCTCAATGGCAGGCTCAAGTAGGCGCGGCGCTTCCTTTCCACTGCGGGGCCCCCGGCAGCACTCCAGATTTCTCCCGGCGGTTCGCGCGTGTGGGGCACAGACCAGCGAGGTGGGCTCCCGCTCCGGTCGCTTTCCACGGGGCTCCCTCGAGACTACGGGGGCCCCGCAACGTTGCCGCACACTCCCGGCTTCACCCGGGTTCCCTCCTGGGACCCGGGGCTTTCCTCGGCCTCTTCTGGCTGCCCGGGCGTCAGCCAATCACTGCGCGGCTGCTAGGGGCGCGGCTGGTGACATACCCCCGGCGCCCCAGACATGTGACACTGGCACTCTCAGCTTCGGGGACTAGCGCGGCCCACTCTTCACTCTGGCGGCCCTCTCCTGGTGCCGGGGGCCGCCGCGACAATACCCACAGCAGCGGGGGGGACTCCTCAATATAGCGCCGGGCCGCGATGTTGATTTTCGGCCCCAGACGCAATCGGGAGGCAGCGCCACAGGCTCCACGGCGCTCGGGCCGCGATGGTGATGCCGGCAGAGAGGAGGGGAGGCACCCTCCTATTAATTATTCCAACCACGCCATAAGCGCGCCAACACGCGGGGTAGGCTCCAGCGGCACTATTCACTAAGCAAAAGGGCTCCCGCCCGGGGTAGGCTACCGCCCTATTTACAAGGCTGAGAGGCAGCAGAATCTGGCGTGGTAGTGCTTAGGAGCACACCAGCAGCCTCTTCCAGCTGCGCAGCGCTAGCCAGCACGCAGCGCTTCTCCTCAGCACTGCTCCTTGGGGACACAATCCTCCCAATACAGCGCTTCTAGATTCCAGCGCTTAGCAGGCAATCAGTTCCACGACACTCCTTCCCTTCTAGGCGCTTCTTTGCGCTGCGCTTGTGTGGCGCAAGGTCCCGGCAGCTTCAGGGACCTTGGGGGGCCCTCCTTCTTCAGGGGCCCTGGGGACAGAGCATTAGGCACTACTGGGCCAGGTCAGCAGGTGGTGGGGGCATCATCAAAACAGGGTGGTAGGCTGTCACCATCCCTACTGCAGCGTGGCCCTCCTCCTACACAGCAGCCTTGAACTCCTGAAGTGGGGCTTCACAAACCCTGGGGATAGTAGGGGGGCCCTAGATGGGTGCAGGTTCCAGCACACAGGCCCAAGTGGCGGTATCCCCAGGCAGCAGGTCCCCTCGCATTCCTGTCCCAGCTCTATCTCCGCACATGGTGGCACATCCCCCTTACTTATACCCTCCTCACCCCACCTCCCAGACAGTGCCCGAATCTTCTGGAATTCTGTGGCAAACTGGTTCAGACTGGCTCAGGGGGAGGAGTAGAGCACCCTGGGTGCCAGGCTTTCCCTCCAAATGCTGGGGTGGCTGGGTACCTAACAACTAGATTGCTAATCTCCTGCAGTCAGGTGGCACAACGCATAACCTTGGCAGCCATTTTAAATGCAAAACACAAATGCAGCATTTCACCAGGGTACATATTTACAATGGGGGAAAATAAATGTACACACCATTGCGTTGCATTTAACATTACACAGGGCATCGCATACCTCACATGGCCTATTCGGTAACCTTAACCATGGGGGAGACATCCTACAATAGGGGGGTAAAAGCGAAAACATTTTGGGAAAAAGGGCCAAGTCCAACAGGGTCAGACTCGGTAACAAGGATGGGAAGAAATCCCTTCCTGACAGCAGCATCCTTATACCTAGATTGATGACTATTTGAAAAAGAAATTAAGGATCCTAAATAAAAATCGATGCAGAACACTGGCCCAGGTGCTTGAATAGGTACCAGGAGCAAAGAAACACAGTCCAGTGGGTGGAACGAAACAGACTCACGAGGGACTGATTTCCCAAGGATGCCACCTTCACAGCACTGCTGGGGATTTATCTCCCACTGACCACCCTTCTCTCTGTCTAGCTGCCCTGATCACTGAACCACAAGAAACAGAGAAAGAGGACGAGGCTAACAGGAGAGAAGATATACCAGAGGTCGTAAACCTCTCCTTGGCAGCCTGTAGGGCTGGGGGGCACCAGTGGATGCATATGTGTATGAGACAATGCCAGGGGGGGCACGAGCTGAAGAAGGACAAGTGCAGTGCAAGCGCCCAACAGCAGGACACAAGGAGGTGGTGCATGACCAGCCAGGCAAGGTGAAGACTCCACGACCATGGTCCAGCCCAGACATAGACTTCATTCAGTCCCAGTCATTCAAACAAGGCCACCGGTCTCTGGTCTGCCGCCATTCGTACCAGGTATGCCTGCCCTGGTCTGTCGCTCTACAGAGCGAGGGCTGGACTGACTCTGGTCTACACTCATTCAAACAAGGCCACCGGTCTCTGGTCTGCCGCCATTCGGACAGGTATGCCTGCCCTGGTCTGTCGCCCTACAGAGAGAGGGCTGGACTGACTCTGGTCTACACTCATTCAAACAAGGCCACCGGTCTCTGGTCTGCCACCATTCGTACCAGGTATGCCTGCCCTGGTCTGTCGCTCTACAGAGAGAGGGCTGGACTGACTCTGGTCTACACTCATTCAAACAAGGCCACCGGTCTCTGGTCTGCCACCATTCGGACAGGTATGCCTGCCCTGGTCTGTCGCCCTACAGAGAGAGGGCTGGACTGACTCTGGTCTACACTCATTCAAACAAGGCACCGGTCTCTGGTCTGCCACCATTCGCACCAGGTATGCCTGCCCTGGTCTGTCGCCCTACAGAGAGAGGGCTGGACTGACTCTGGTCTACACTCATTCAAACAAGGCACCGGTCTCTGGTCTGCCACCATTCGCACCAGGTATGCCTGCCCTGGTCTGTCGCTCTACAGAGCGAGGGCTGGACTGACTCTGGTCTACACTCATTCAAACAAGGCCACCGGTCTCTGGTCTGCCGCCATTCGGACAGGTATGCCTGCCCTGGTCTGTCGCTCTACAGAGCGAGGGCTGGACTGAATCTGGTCTATTGTCATTCAAACAAGGCACCGGTCTCTGGTCTGCCACCATTTGGACAGGTATGCCTGCCCTGGTCTGTCGCTCTACAGAGCGAGGGCTGGACTGACTCTGGTCTACACTCATTCAAACAAGGCCACCGGTCTCTGGTCTGCCACCATTCGCACCAGGTATGCCTGCCCTGGTCTGTCGCCCTACGGAGAGGGGGCCCAACACTGGTCTACATTCATTCAAACAAGGCCAACGCCAAATTACCCACAATGCCCCAGCATTCCTTTCAGGGTGTAGGCAGCATCCGTAGAGGCCCCCCTTTCCTCATGGAAGCAGAGGGTCTTTGGGGACTCGGCTGAAGCTTGCCTTACTAGCCGTGCCCATTCGTTCCATGGCTCCTACGCTGATGGTGCCGAGCCGTGGGTCCGTTCACCCATCACAGGGGTACTCGATCGACCATGGAAAACTGTCAGCCTTGTCAGTTCTGGAGGGATTGGAAGGTCAGAACCAGGCGCATGGTTTTAGCAGGTGCAGTGATACCATGACCCATAGGGCTAGAGGTCTGAGGGGGTAACTGAACCCCTATTATTAATGTATTTTGCAATTCAAACAGCAGCGAAGGGGAGCCTGAGGGGGGCACTTTCCGTACTAGCACCGGGGCCCACACTAACGATACCGCTGGCTGGATCCTCTGCTTTGCATACCATGCGTATATGAACCGCGGTGAACCCACTGAGCTGCCTTACAGCCCCCCTCCCTCCCACAAGCGTTTTCCAAGCGCGTGCTTTGATGGATGGAATTTTTGTTCTGATTTATTGAATGCCTTGAGCCACTGTTTGCCTTGAAAGAATGAGCAGCAGGCCAGGACTTGCTCTTAGCGCCTTGAGGCGCTGCACGAAAGAGCCAGGACGCGAGCTCAACACAGATCAAAGTGTCAATGACATGACATCAGAAGTCAATGTGTCTCTTTTTAAAATTAACTCCCTTTTCTTCTCTCCGGGAATGGCTGCAGATACTGTACGTGCACTCTCTGGGAATAGCTGAAGACATTGTACGTGCACTCTCCAGGAATGACATAAGATATTGTACGTGCACTCTCTGGGAATGGCTGCAGATACTGTACGTGCACTCTCTGGGAATGGCTGAAGATATTGTACGTGCACTCTCTGGGAATGGCTGCAGATACTGTACGTGCACTCTCTGGGAATGGCTAAAGATATTATACGTGCACTCTCCAGGAATGACATAAGATATTGTACGTGCACTCTCCAGAAATGGCTGAAGATATTGTACGTGGAAAAGTAAATTTTGCCATGTTGTATGTGCCTACGTGTTCCCCATCTTATGTTATATGTGCATGATCGGAAAAGTAAATTTTGCCATGTTGTATGTGCCTACGTGTTCCCCATCTTATGTTATATGTGCATGATCGATATGCATGTATTCCCCTCTGATCGATTAAAGACGCAATTACAGTTGTGTCCATCTCTAGTATGTCAGTTTCCAGTCTTCGTGAAAACAACGAATATTAGGCCTATGTAAACCTACGTTGTCACCTTTCACAGTGTGCACGTTACTTCATTGAAATTGTCCCCGTTTCTAGGCCTCAAAAGGGCCCGGACTCAGATTCAGCTCCTGTCTCCTGAACCCTCTCCGAGGAGCGATACAGCCCCCACCTGTATCCCTGACCCTTAGCTTACTTCTTGCCACGCAGTGCCCGGCCCGGCCTGGCTCTGCCTCCCAGTCTGCCAAGAGTATGTTATGTTTCTAGTTATCAGTCCAACCCTCCTTCTCTGCATTCCTAAGCTACTGAATCGCATCAATAGTTTCCGTCATGGTCTAGCCTTTATGTCTCCATGTAAGAGAAATACTGTATTAATGTTCATAGAATATTTCTCGCACACGCAACACATGTAGAATTATGCACGCACCAGTCTTAGAGTCTATTAGCCTTTGCCCTGATAACTTTTGGATTCTATCAACATGTACTCTAAAACACCAGATACTAGATATGTCTTGGGTACATGTCGCTCTGACACTCCAGACTTTAGTCTCCTCTTCTAGCGCAGAAGTCATAGCCCCAGTTCTCCCTGGTAACACGTCATTGCCCGTTTGCGCGCACCACTAGGTTAGAGGTCCCAGCTGCTCAGGTAGCCCCCTCCATGTTTCCGCCCCGTTTATGACATATTCTGTTACGTTTACATCACATGTCTATGTATACGCCCTGTACACGCCTTCTTGTTACATCATTTTGCCCTTATCTTTCGCGACTGCTACGAGTCACGCCTACTGCTACGCCTACTGTATTGAATGTAATGTATTTGTTTAAGTATATATACTATGCACCTATATTAAAAGTTACCTTTTATTCCCTTGTCCGTCCCCAGGCAGCTGTTTTTCTGCCTTCATTCCCTTCCCGTGCAGGCTGTCCTGTTCCTGTCCTTTATGTCTGATTAAAGCCTGACGACTCAAGATACCTCGAATCCTGACTCTTATTTATTGAGCTACCTGTTTATAGAGTATCCTGAAAAATAGAACCGGTAATTAATTATTTATTTACCAAATAATGGCGCCCGAATAGGGACTTGCCCTTTCCCCACGCGCCGGAGAAGCCACGCAGGCCCCCTGATCCTCTGCAGCCGTGACGGAACCATACCGTGCACGTGCAGATATTTCTGCTTCAAGTATCCCTCAGGCCCACGGAGGAGACGGAGGTTGCGGTCCAGCGTCCAGACGAGACGGTGAGGAACGCGGCGAGTCCCGACCAGAGCCCAAGCCGAGAGTCCAAGGTCCGAGGTATCCGGAGGCCCACCTGTAACTGAAGTCTGAAGTTCGTAGTCCGTCGTCGTAGCAGTCCAGTCCAGTCCGAGGCCTTCCGTTCTTGCTGCCCGGTGAGTACCGTTGCTGGGGTAGTATCTAGACAGGGTCAAATTAATTTGTCTCTGGTCCGTGGGTTTGGGTACGCAGATCCAACACGAAGTGTTCACCTAGGTGGACGCGGGTCCTGACGTGTCTCTTTATGGGACCGGTAAGTTTTGTGCTGTTTTAGCAGTGCATCTAGTCATTCTAGTAAGTTCTGTTCTCGAGAAATTCATGTGTTCTGTCCGAACTGTTATTTTAAATGTTAATTTCATGTGTTTTCAATGTCGTGGTATGAGTGATTTGTTTTTCAGTTATTATTGTTTTTATCGTGTATTGTATTGTGTTCAGACTCCAGTCTAAACTATGCCTCTGTTCTCGAAGTTACGTCAGTTAAAAACCAGAAAAGGTCTGCTCGAGGAAGCAGTTCCTGTCCCGCCTAGGGACAGTCCAGGTCATTTTATGTATCATAAGCATGGCTTAAGTGCCATATTATATCTAGACTTATGGGTGGAGTACACCAAGGAATTAGAAGAGAAATATAGATGGCCCGTATCAGGTACGTGGGATGCCGAGTGCATCATGCGAGTAGAAGAAGCATTATGGAAAAAGAAAGCCAGACAGTCCCAGAAAGATGCCATCGAGTTATGGCGCAAAGAATCTCATAAAAGAACCGAAAAAGAAATCAGAAAGACAGAATTAAGTAGGGAATCCTCAGAAAGAGCCCAAGAAAGGGAATTAATCGAAGTAGGTGAACGAGTTAAAGCCGAACAGTCAGACAGACAGAGAAATGCCCTCATTAAGGGTATGTATCCTCTTCTTGCCGAGGGCTTGCCGAAAGCAACCCCGGAAGCACCATGTAATTTTCCGCCGCCATTAGTTCCGATCAAGCTACGTCACAAACCGACCGCAGCTGATATTTTTCTCTCGTCCTATTTGGACGACACAGTCCCAGAATATACAAATCCTGCTCCGCCAGCTCCCGTAAATAATGTAATTCCTGTTCCTCCAGCCACCGGGGCACCCGTTGCAGCACCTGTCACGGTACCCCCGGTCCAGCCTACAGTACATGTACCCGCTACATCAGTCACTCTACCAGCACGTACAGTACACACCGACGATTCTAGTCCAGGGGCCACGGGGGGAAGTCCTCCTGGAACCCCGCCTCAACACAGACGTGTGACATTACTCGAGCTACATGCCCGAGCGTTACAGCGTTCGCCCAAAAATCAGTCAGTTGCAGATATTAAGCGAGCCCTTACCGAATGCCGTTATGATCCAGTCCCAGGCGATGATGGTATGGTCCTGTATTCATTGCGTGTAAGACGGGTGACCGAATATTTGGACACCCTACCGAATATGAAAGAATATCTAGACAGAATATATCGTTTTATCCGTACAGGAGTAGATCCAGGAAGCATTGGCGAGGCCATGTCTCAAAGAAAAGTCGAGATTCAGCTCATGCTTTTAAAGTTTCTAATTAATTGTTTGATAAGAGAACAAGATTATCCGGATAAAGATCCGGAAGAAATGAAAGTCCTGACCAGGTGGAGTGACCACATAGCCGAGGGAAGACACAAGACACAGAACTGTATAGACAGTATGTACAAGAAGATCCGTAGGGAAATAATAAAGTTACACGAGAAACGGAAAGCAGTACAAGTAAGCGAGAAAGAAGACAACTCTTCTACTGAAGAGGTAGACGACAAAAATACCTCTAGAATAGCGTATGTAGGTAGAACTAGACTTCCTGACCGACATTCACGCCTAGAACACAAGAAAGTTTTTCCTCCTCCAGCACCAGAACAAGGTTCTCTTGAGCAAGTATTTCAAGCTACCGATCACATTCTGAAATCACGAATCGGTTATAGTGAACTTGGTACCATGCACGAACAAGAACTAGCCCGGTCAGCAGTCCGATGGACTACCGATTCTACCACTTTTCCTGACGAAATAGTGGCACAAATGTTTCTGAAACTGCCCCCAGCCGAGCAGCGACTGGTGGGTATGTATATGATCCAGCACCTCATCACACTGTATGAGGGACAGCATTCTGATCCAGGCCCGTTACATGATGTTCTGAACGAGTTACTCCAGTATAGATGGAAAGGTCTAGGTACCGATTTAATTAATGTCATTCTAGAACAGCGCCACAAATATAGAACGTTTCTGAATCCGCATTTTGTTCATGTCTCACCTCCAGAAAGTAAATCATTTTACATAGATAGACAGCATCCGTTACGAGAAGTACACCCAGTTAGGACAACGGGTGGTGATCTAGAACGAGTATTTGTTTACACCCCTATCACAAAGATGGAACTCTTAGAGATGAAAAAGTTAATTCCCTGTCACGACAAAGATCCAGCAGGGTTCCATCGAGAATTAAAAGACATGCTCCGTATGGGAGAATACACGTATCCTGATATCATTAAAATGTTAAAGGTTCTATTGCCCGCAGGGGTATATGAAAAACTCAAGAAAAAGAATGGGAGGTGGGAGAGAAAAAGATAGATTGGACAGCTCTAGAAGCTGAAGATACTTCACGAGTACCAGGTACCGGTCTAGGGGCTAAAGTTAAAGAATTGCCCGAGTTATTGATACAGGTCTTGCCAAGGTTACTAGCCACGAAAAAGGAAGATTGTGATGCAATCTCAGCTTGTAAACAGAAACAGGATGAAGACACTAGTGATTTTTATTCTAGATTTGAAAAATGTTTTATTATTAACAGTGGTTTGAAGACGAGTAGTGAATCGTACCCTCATCTTTTTGTTACCAAACTAGTCGAGAATTCAAGTCCACAAGTTAAAAATCGAGTATTGAAAGTCAAAAGTAGTTGGCAAGCTAATACTCCGTCACAAATGCTACAGATGCTCCAGTATCACCAGAATAGAATCAGGGAAGAGCAAGAACACGAAAGGAGACGTATGAAAGACACGAAAATGAAAGTATTAGTTGCACAATCTGTTCCACAAGAAAGTCAGAAGAGGGGTCCGAATCAAGCCAGTCATCCTGCAGCTCCCGTTAAAGGGACTTGCAATTACTGTAAACAGCCAGGTCATTTTATAAACGAGTGTGCAGTTCTGAAACACAACATAGCTACTGGTAAGACTAAAGAAAGACCACGTCCGCCTAGACAAGAACAAGTTTCACAGATTTCTCAGTCACCACAGAATGCACAACAGACAGTTCCAGTACCGCAGCCTATCGCTGCAACACAGCATGTTACACAGCAGATGTACCAGTATGCCCAGTCAGAGTATCCAGAGTATCAACAGTATTCATGAAACAGCCTAGAGAGGGAGGTAGGCTTGCCTCTCATCGAGATACCTGTAGATCAAGAGGGTCCCTATGTACACAGTCAAGTATTAGGGAAAGACAGAAAGTTTCTGATTGATACAGGGGCAAGTAGGACTACTATCAGTCATGACGAGGTTCCAGGGGCTCCGCTCTCAGGCTCTAAAAATGTTTCCCTTGGATTTTCAGGAAAGCCGATTGTTAATGAAATTTCGAAGCCAGTTTCCCTAGAAGTTGGTCCATTGTCCTGAACTACTGATTTGTTACTTACGAAATCATGTCCAGAAAATTTGTTAGGCATTAAAACGTTAAAAGAATTAGGTGCAGTAATTTGCTGCTCCCCAGAAGGAGTCCGATTGTTTTTACGCGACTTTAAAGGTCACTATGTATTACGTGATTTTGATCCAAGATTACTGAATGTTCCACAGCATTTATGGGCGCAAGGTCCAACTGATGTAGGATGTATGCACATCACACCCCATCGTGTGACTCTCAAACAAGGTATAGTTTTGCCACGAATCAGACAGTACAGATTGCCACCTGAGGCTGTAGCAGCCTTATCCAAAATTATTGACGAGCTCATTGCTCAAGGTGTGGTTGTAGAAACTGACTCCAATGTATGTAATTCTCCTATCATTCCGGTCTTGAAACGTACTGATCCAAATGCACCTCCAGTATATCGATTAGTGATTGACCTTCGAGAGCTTAATAAATGTATCCTACCCCAGTATCCAGTAGTCCCAGATATTTCTTCCCTATTGACAGCCATTGATTCCGAAGCTACATTTTTCACTGTTATCGATCTCAAGAATGCATTTTTCAGTGTCCCCATTCATCCAGACAGCCAGTACCTTTTTGGTTTTTGTTTAAATGGAAGGAGCTATAAATTCACACGAGCTCCTCAAGGTTTCACAGAAAGTCCTAGTATTTACAGTCAAGCACTTAAGAGACAACTAGACAATATTCACATGCCAACTGACACTGCCCTGCTCCAGTATGTCGATGATCTACTGATCACAGCCCGTTCTGAGCGTGACTGCGAGCGAGCGTCACTTACAGTTCTGTATTTCCTGGCCGAGCAGGGGCACAAGGTGTCCCCTTCCAAATTACAATTCTGTGTCCAGCAAGTGATCTACTTAGGCCACTTACTGTCCAAGTGGGGTAGGCAGTTGACACCAGACCGTATCCAGTTAATAGCGAGTCTTCCACAGCCCAAGACGCAGAAGGAGGTACGAGCTTTTATTGGCCTCACTTCTTATTGCAGACAATGGATTCCTCAGTATGCATTTCTAGCCAAGCCACTGATACAGTTAACGACACAGGAGGCAGCCGTATCGACTGTCCTCCCTTGGACCCAGGAACATACACTTGTTTTCAATGAATTAAAGAAAGCCTTATGTCAAGCACCTGTTCTAGCAACACCGAACTACAGTAAGCCTTTTACACTTTTTGTCACAGAACGTGATGGTACTGCATTATCTGTTCTCACACAAGATCAAGCAGGACAGTACAAGCCCTGTGCTTATTTCTCGAGCACATTAGATCCAGTAGCCCAGGCTCTGCCTGCGTGCCTCAAGTCAGTTGCAGCCACAGCTCTAGCTATCAGACAGAGTGATTCCATAGTGTTAGGACATTCCCTGACAGTACAAGTTCCACACTCCGTGGAAGTTCTTTTAAACCGAACACAGACTCAGCACTTGACCATTGCACGTTTAACAGGTTATGAACTGACACTGTTCCAGCCACACATAGAAATCAGACGCTGCAACATTCTAAATCCTGCTACACTGTTACCGTCAGTTACTTCAAATCCTGCCACACATGACTGTGTGGAAGTTGTTAACACTATGACAAACCCAAGACAAGACCTGACAGATATTGCATTACCTAATCCCGACCTGACACTTTATGTGGATGGTTCATGTATGAGAACAAGTACAGGAGAACTAGTAGCCGCGTATGCAGTGACTACTGAAACTGAAGTTATAGAAACACACCGTATTGACACCCTGTCTGCTCAAGCAGCAGAGCTAGTTGCTCTGACCCAAGCCTGCATACGTGCTAAAAACCTGAAAGTAAACATATATACAGACTCACGTTACGCATTCGGAGTTGTACATGACTTTGGAGTGCTCTGGCAGGAGAGAGGTTTCATGACTTCTCATGGAACCAAGATTCAGCATGGTCTCCTCATTCAGGCTCTGTTAGATGCAATACATTTACCGACAGCTATCGCTATCATGAAGTGCAAGGCACATACGAAAGTTACTGACATAATTTCCCAAGGTAACGATCTAGCAGATCGAACAGCCAAGCTTACAGCTCAGACTCCAGACATTCCAGTCAACATGACACAGACATTCACTTCAGATCAGACTACTTGTATGACAGTCAAGGACCCTACACAAGATGTCATAGACATACAGTTACACGCTACTCCCGAAGAAATCAAGAAATGGTCCGAACAAGGAGGGGTCCAGACAGATCAAGGATGGTTGACGAAGGGAAAAGCCACATGGTTTCTCCCCGACTCTATGGTTCAAGTCATTATTAATACCGCACATAGTCCAGCACATCTAGGAGAAAAAGCTATGTTAGACAGTATTCAGAACCTTTGGTTCAACAAGCACTTACGAGCTGCAGCCAAGCAGAAAGTCCGTACCTGTATGATATGTTGTCAGTTCAATCCAGGTAAAAGTGTCCCGGTGGAACAAGGTGGATTCCAACCTCCTGACCACCCTTTTGAAGTCCTCCAGATGGATTACATTCAGATGGAGCGATGTCGAGGTTTCAAGTATGTCCTCGTAGTTGTATGCGCTTTGTCCAGGTGGACAGAAGCATATCCAGTTCCAGATTACACAGCCGCGACCACTGCCAGGCAGTTGGTTCGTGAATTCTTTCCCCGCTATGGACTCCCTAGGGTCGTGTATTCTGATAACGGCCAGCCATTCTCATCTGAACTTATGAAACGTGTATCCCTTCTGTTAGGGTACCAGTGGAAGTTCCATTGTGTGCGCCATCCTGAAGCAGCCGGTCTCGTAGAGAGACATAATCAGACCCTGAAAATTTGCATTGCGAAAATATGTAAAGAGAAAGGTGTAGACTGGCTAGTTGCCCTGCCAGTAGCCTTATTTTTTATGAGGATGGTTGCACATTCCAGATCAGGTCTGTCCCCGTATGAGGTCGTATTCGGCCGCCCCCCCAAACATGTGGGGTACACCTAGACCTCGCAGTATTACAGATGTTTCCAGTAATATGCTGACAGATTACCTAGCTTCCTTGATGTCTGCCCTACACTCTTGTCGTTCACAGGTTGCCGCCGCATTTCCAGACAACACTGAGGTGAAACCGCATGAAGTCATTCCAGGAAACCTGGTGTTGGTGCGGAATTTTGATCGTTCAAGTCCGCTGGAGCCCCGTTGGAAGGAGCCCCGCCTCGTCTTGCTTACAACAAGGACTGCCGTCAAGCTCGAGGGGAGGAAAGGATGGGTCCACCTGTCCCATATAAAGAAATTCCATGGACTACCAGACAAGACTTTTGCTAAGGACTGTTCTATTCCTAAAGACTGTCTAAAAACAGACTCTGAACTTAAAGTTCCCTTGTTAGAGAAAACTCCGCAACAGGAGTATAAACTGAAACTCAGGTCTAGTAAAATAAGTCAGCCAGTTTAATTGTCTAAGTCCCTCTCTGGTGAAACGGTTAGACAGGTTCCTGACATGTATGAGATAGACCCCCATAGTGAGAGAGTTAGTCAAAACTCTAAACGATGTATTGTTGTTCTAAGTTTTTGCTATTTTTGAGTCTAATGGTTACCTGCACAAGTTATGCTTTACATTTATGTTTTCCAGTCTCACATGTAAATATGTTTTCTAATGCTACAGTAGAGCACACATTTATTGATCTGCCTCCTCACGAGCTATCCTATCGTCTTGCTATGCGAAATAATACATTCATCAGAATGTTACACTATTCACACCAGACCAGCAATGCCACTAATTGTTGGGTGTGTGGTCGACTCCCCCCTTTCCAGACACCGAAGGGAGTCCTGCCACTCTTTCCTTATCCGTTTTCACATAATGGTTCGTGTGGAGCATGGTCCACGTTAACGTCATCCTCCAATGATATGTCCCTTCTGAATAGAACATGTTTTCCAGACAAGCAAGGTCTCTCCCATAGAACAGGGTTAGATCTAGAAAATGAAGTATATGATTTAGGTAATTATTCTTCGAATTTTATGGTCCTGAATGTTCAGTCTGATACTACTCCAGATTTGCCTACTATTTCAGTACTACCAGTCAAAGGCGAATTATGTGTCAGAAAGAATGGTTCCGCACATGTAGGACATAGTGATTGTACTACTACTGTCGAGTATAGTGACAGTGGGAAATCTATTTTCAAAGCTTCACGTCATTCTTATTTTGTTTGTGGTCAGACCGCATATGTTCGTCTGCCCCTCGATTGGGATGGAACATGTTACATTGCCTTCCTACTGCCACCAGTTTTTCTAGCCCCATCTGATTATCACAGAAACACACATCTAGTACACGTCAGACCTAGAAGGGAGATGGAGTCCCCAATTGTCGATCAAACTGAAACTACTCTAGAACAGTATCAAGACTTTAATAAAGGTTTCTTCTTCTTTATAGGACCTGTCCAGAATAGTAAGTTAATACGTAGGTTAACCAGAACCCTTGAAGCAGTAGTGAATGAGACTACTTCTGCTCTAGGTAACTTAACTGAAGAGCAATCTGCTATGAGATTTGTCGTGCTCCAAAATCGTCTCGTTCTTGACGTCATACTGGCCGATAGAGGAGGAGCATGTAGAGTCATCGGATCTAGTTGCTGCATTTTCATTCCTAATAACGCGCCGTCTGTTTATTCAGCTATAACCAGACTTCATAAAATTGCCCATCAGTTACACCAGAATCCAGGCACCTGGACATGGTCCGGTTGGCTCTGGAGTATTATATCTGCCTGGGGATGGAAAGTATTGTCATTCCTAGGTATTGCAGTAATGATCATATTCAGTTGCTGCCTCTGTATACAATGTGGCCCTGCGATTTGCGGCATGTGTGCTACCTCTTGTATTCCTAGTCCTAAATCCCGTTCCAAGACAATTCGAGACGAGCAAATGATGTTATATGAAATGATAGATGGTATCATGAATATTGATGTTTCCTGATGGAAACGTAGGGCACAAGGAGGGAATGTGGAAAAGTACATTTTGCCATGTTGTATGTGCCTACGTGTTCCCCATCTTATGTTATATGTGCATGATCGATATGCATGTATTCCCCTCTGATCGATTAAAGACGCAATTACAGTTGTGTCCATCTCTAGTATGTCAGTTTCCAGTCTTCGTGAAAACAACGAATATTAGGCCTATGTAAACCTACGTTGTCACCTTTCACAGTGTGCACGTTACTTCATTGAAATTGTCCCCGTTTCTAGGCCTCAAAAGGGCCCGGACTCAGATTCAGCTCCTGTCTCCTGAACCCTCTCCGAGGAGCGATACAGCCCCCACCTGTATCCCTGACCCTTAGCTTACTTCTTGCCACGCAGTGCCCGGCCCGGCCTGGCTCTGCCTCCCAGTCTGCCAAGAGTATGTTATGTTTCTAGTTATCAGTCCAACCCTCCTTCTCTGCATTCCTAAGCTACTGAATCGCATCAATAGTTTCCGTCATGGTCTAGCCTTTATGTCTCCATGTAAGAGAAATACTGTATTAATGTTCATAGAATATTTCTCGCACACGCAACACATGTAGAATTATGCACGCACCAGTCTTAGAGTCTATTAGCCTTTGCCCTGATAACTTTTGGATTCTATCAACATGTACTCTAAAACACCAGATACTAGATATGTCTTGGGTACATGTCGCTCTGACACTCCAGACTTTAGTCTCCTCTTCTAGCGCAGAAGTCATAGCCCCAGTTCTCCCTGGTAACACGTCATTGCCCGTTTGCGCGCACCACTAGGTTAGAGGTCCCAGCTGCTCAGGTAGCCCCTTCCATGTTTCCGCCCCGTTTATGACATATTCTGTTACGTTTACATCACATGTCTATGTATACGCCCTGTACACGCCTTCTTGTTACATCATTTTGCCCTTATCTTTCGCGACTGCTACGAGTCACGCCTACTGCTACGCCTACTGTATTGAATGTAATGTATTTGTTTAAGTATATATACTATGCACCCATATTAAAAGTTACCCCTTATTCCCTTGTCCGTCCCCAGGCAGCTGTTTTTCTGCCTTCATTCCCTTCCCGTGCAGGCTGTCCTGTTCCTGTCCTTTATGTCTGATTAAAGCCTGACGACTCAAGATACCTCGAATCCTGACTCTTATTTATTGAGCTACCTGTTTATAGAGTATCCTGAAAAATAGAACCGGTAATTAATTATTTATTTACCACATCACTCTCCGGGAATGGCTGAAGATATTGTACGTGCACTCTCCAGGAATGGCTGAAGATATTGTACGTGCACTCTCCAGGAAAGGCTGAAGATATTGTACGTGCACTCTCCAGGAATGGCTGAAGATATTGTACGTGCACTCTCCAGGAATGGCTGAAGATATTGTACGTGCACTCTCCGGGAATGACATAAGATATTGTACGTGCACTCTCCGGGAATGACATAAGATATTGTACGTGCACTCTCCGGGAATGACATAAGATATTGTACGTGCACTCTCCGGGAATGACATAAGATATTGTACGTGCACTCTCCAGGAATGACATAAGATATTGTACGTGCACTCTCCGGGAATGACATAAGATATTGTACGTGCACTCTCCAGGAATGACATAAGATATTGTACGTGCACTCTCCAGGAATGACATAAGATATTGTACGTGCACTCTCCAGGAATGGCTGAAGATATTGTACGTGCACTCTCCAGGAATGGCTGAAGATATTATACGTGCACTCTCCGGGAATGACATAAGATATTGTACGTGCACTCTCCGGGAATGACATAAGATATTGTACGTGCACTCTCCAGGAATGACATAAGATATTGTACGTGCACTCTCCAGGAATGACATAAGATATTGTACATGCACTCTCCAGGAATGACATAAGATATTGTACGTGCACTCTCCGGGAATGACATGAGATATTGTACGTGCACTCTCCAGGAATGACATAAGATATTGTACGTGCACTCTCCAGAAATGACATAAGATATTGTATGTGCACTCTCCAGGAATGACATAAGATATTGTACGTGCACTCTCCAGAAATGGCTGAAGATATTATACGTGCACTCTCCAGAAATGGCTGAAGATATTGTACGTGCACTCTCCAGAAATGGCTGAAGATATTATACGTGCACTCTCCAGAAATGGCTGAAGATATTGTACGTGCACTCTCTGGGAATGGCTGAAGATATTGTACGTGCACTCTCTGGGAATGGCTGCAGATACTGTACGTGCACTCTCTGGGAATGGCTAAAGATATTATACGTGCACTCTCCAGGAATGACATAAGATATTGTACGTGCACTCTCCAGAAATGGCTGAAGATATTGTACGTGCACTCTCCGGGAATGGCTGAAGATATTGTATGTGCACTCTCAAGGAATGGATGAAGATATTGTACGTGCACTCTCCGGGAATGGCTGAAGATATTGTACGTGCACTCTCCAGGAAAGGCTGAAGATATTGTACGTGCACTCTCCAGGAATGGCTGAAGATATTGTACGTGCACTCTCCAGGAATGGCTGAAGATATTGTACGTGCACTCTCCGGGAATGACATAAGATATTGTACGTGCACTCTCCGGGAATGACATAAGATATTGTACGTGCACTCTCCGGGAATGACATAAGATATTGTACGTGCACTCTCCGGGAATGACATAAGATATTGTACGTGCACTCTCCGGGAATGACATAAGATATTGTACGTGCACTCTCCAGGAATGACATAAGATATTGTACGTGCACTCTCCAGAAATGGCTGAAGATATTGTACGTGCACTCTCCAGGAATGACTGAAGATATTGTACGTGCACTCTCCAGGAATGACATAAGATATTGTACGTGCACTCTCCAGGAATGACATAAGATATTGTACGTGCACTCTCCGGGAATGACATGAGATATTGTACGTGCACTCTCCAGGAATGACATAAGATATTGTACGTGCACTCTCCAGAAATGACATAAGATATTGTATGTGCACTCTCCAGGAATGACATAAGATATTGTACGTGCACTCTCCAGAAATGGCTGAAGATATTGTACGTGCACTCTCCGGGAATGGCTGCAGATATTGTACGTGCACTCTCCAGAAATGGCTGAAGATACTGTATGTGCACTCTCCGGGAATGGCTAAAGATATTGTACGTGCATTCTCCAGGAATGACTGAAGATATTGTATGTGCACTCTCAAGGAATGGCTGAAGATAGTGTATGTGCACATTCAAAGAAAGACTGAAGATATTGTATGTGCACTCTCAAGGAATGGCTGAAGATATTGTACGTGCACTCTCCGGGAATGGCTGAAGATATTGTATGTGCACTCTCTAGGAATGGCTGAAGATATTGTACGTGCATTCTCCGGGAATGGCTGAAGATATTGCATGTGCACTCTCCAGGAATGGCTGAAGATATTGTATGTGCACTCTCCAGGAATGGCTGAAGATATTGTACGTGCACTCTCCAGATATGGTTGAAGATATTGTACGTGCACTCTCCAGATATGGCTGAAGATATTGTATGTGCACTCTATGGGAATGGCTAAAGATACTGTACGTGCAATCGCCAGGAATGGCTGAAGATATTGTACGTGCACTCTCCAGGAATGGCTGAAGATATTGTACGTGCACTCTCCGGGAATGGCTAAAGATATTGTACGTACACTACACAAGAATGGCTGAAGATACTGTACATGCACTCCCAGGAATGGCTGAAGATATTGTACGTGCACTATCCAGGAATGGCTGAAGATATTGTACGTGCACTCTCCAGGAATGGCTGAAGATATTGTACGTGCTCTCTCTTGGAATGGCTGAAGATATTGTACGTGCACTCTCCGGGAATGGCTAAAGATATTGTACGTGCACTGCCCAAGAATGGCTGAAGATACTGTATGTGCACTACCGAGGAATGGCTGAAGATATTGTATGTGCACTCTACAGGAATGGCTGAAGATATTGTACATGCACTCTACAGGAATGGCTGAAGATACTGTACGTGCACTCTCCAGGAATGGCCGAAGGTATTGTATGTGCACTCTCCAGGAATGACTGAAGATATTGTATGTGCACTCTACAGGAATGGCTGAAGATATAGTACATGCACTCTCTAGGAATGGCTGAAGATATTGTACGTGCACTCTCCAGGAATGGCTGAAGATACTGTATGTGCACTCTCCAGGAATGGCTGAAGATATTGTACGTGCACTCTCCAGGAATGGCTGAAGGAATTGTATGGTCACTCTCGGGGAATGGCTAAAGATACTGTACGTGCACTGCCCAAGAATGGCTGAAGATACTGTACGTGCACTCCCAGGAATGGCTGAAGATATTGTACGTGCACTCTCCAGGAATAGCTGAATATATTGTACGTGCACTCTCCAGAAATGGCTGCAGATATTTTACGTGCACTCTCCAAAAATGGCTAAAGATATTGTACGTGCACTCTCCGGGAATGACATAAGATATTGTATGTGCACTCTCTGGGAATGGCTAAAGATACTGTACGTGCACTGCCCTAAAATGGCAGAAGATACTGTTTGTGCACTCTCCAGGAATGGCTGAAGATATTGTACGTGCACTCTCCGGGAATGGCTGAGGTTATTGTACGTGCACTCTCTGCAGTGGTTGAAGATATTGTACGTGCACTCTCCAGGAATGACATAAGATATTGTACGTGCACTCTCCGGGAATGACATAAGATATTGTACGTGCACTCTCCAGGAATGACATAAGATATTGTACGTGCACTCTCCAGGAATGACATAAGATATTGTACGTGCACTCTCCAGGAATGGCTGAAGATATTGTACGTGCACTCTCCAGGAATGGCTGAAGATATTATACGTGCACTCTCCGGGAATGACATAAGATATTGTACGTGCACTCTCCGGGAATGACATAAGATATTGTACGTGCACTCTCCAGGAATGACTGAAGATATTGTACGTGCACTCTCCAGGAATGACATAAGATATTGTACGTGCACTCTCCGGGAATGACATGAGATATTGTACGTGCACTCTCCAGGAATGACATAAGATATTGTACGTGCACTCTCCAGAAATGACATAAGATATTGTATGTGCACTCTCCAGGAATGACATAAGATATTGTACGTGCACTCTCCAGAAATGGCTGAAGATATTATACGTGCACTCTCCAGAAATGGCTGAAGATATTGTACGTGCACTCTCCAGAAATGGCTGAAGATATTATACGTGCACTCTCCAGAAATGGCTGAAGATATTGTACGTGCACTCTCTGGGAATGGCTGAAGATATTGTACGTGCACTCTCTGGGAATGGCTGCAGATACTGTACGTGCACTCTCTGGGAATGGCTAAAGATATTATACGTGCACTCTCCAGGAATGACATAAGATATTGTACGTGCACTCTCCAGAAATGGCTGAAGATATTGTACGTGCACTCTCCGGGAATGGCTGAAGATATTGTATGTGCACTCTCAAGGAATGGCTGAAGATATTGTACGTGCACTCTCCGGGAATGGCTGAAGATATTGTACGTGCACTCTCCAGGAAAGGCTGAAGATATTGTACATGCACTCTCCAGGAATGGCTGAAGATATTGTACGTGCACTCTCCAGGAATGGCTGAAGATATTGTACGTGCACTCTCCGGGAATGACATAAGATATTGTACGTGCACTCTCCGGGAATGACATAAGATATTGTACGTGCACTCTCCGGGAATGACATAAGATATTGTACGTGCACTCTCCGGGAATGACATAAGATATTGTACGTGCACTCTCCGGGAATGACATAAGATATTGTACGTGCACTCTCCAGGAATGACATAAGATATTGTACGTGCACTCTCCAGAAATGGCTGAAGATATTGTACGTGCACTCTCCAGGAATGACTGAAGATATTGTACGTGCACTCTCCAGGAATGACATAAGATATTGTACGTGCACTCTCCAGGAATGACATAAGATATTGTACGTGCACTCTCCAGGAATGACATAAGATATTGTACGTGCACTCTCCGGGAATGACATGAGATATTGTACGTGCACTCTCCAGGAATGACATAAGATATTGTACGTGCACTCTCCAGAAATGACATAAGATATTGTATGTGCACTCTCCAGGAATGACATAAGATATTGTACGTGCACTCTCCAGAAATGGCTGAAGATATTGTACGTGCACTCTCCGGGAATGGCTGCAGATATTGTACGTGCACTCTCCAGAAATGGCTGAAGATACTGTATGTGCACTCTCCGGGAATGGCTAAAGATATTGTACGTGCATTCTCCAGGAATGACTGAAGATATTGTATGTGCACTCTCAAGGAATGGCTGAAGATATTGTATGTGCACATTCAAAGAAAGACTGAAGATATTGTATGTGCACTCTCAAGGAATGGCTGAAGATATTGTACGTGCACTCTCCGGGAATGGCTGAAGATATTGTATGTGCACTCTCTAGGAATGGCTGAAGATATTGTACGTGCATTCTCCGGGAATGGCTGAAGATATTGCATGTGCACTCTCCAGGAATGGCTGAAGATATTGTATGTGCACTCTCCAGGAATGGCTGAAGATATTGTACGTGCACTCTCCAGATATGGTTGAAGATATTGTACGTGCACTCTCCAGATATGGCTGAAGATATTGTATGTGCACTCTATGGGAATGGCTAAAGATACTGTACGTGCAATCTCCAGGAATGGCTGAAGATATTGTACGTGCACTCTCCAGGAATGGCTGAAGATATTGTACGTGCACTCTCCGGGAATGGCTAAAGATATTGTACGTACACTACACAAGAATGGCTGAAGATACTGTACATGCACTCCCAGGAATGGCTGAAGATATTGTACGTGCACTATCCAGGAATGGCTGAAGATATTGTACGTGCACTCTCCAGGAATGGCTGAAGATATTGTACGTGCTCTCTCTTGGAATGGCTGAAGATATTCTACGTGCACTCTCCGGGAATGGCTAAAGATATTGTACGTGCACTGCCCAAGAATGGCTGAAGATACTGTATGTGCACTACCGAGGAATGGCTGAAGATATTGTATGTGCACTCTACAGGAATGGCTGAAGATATTGTACATGCACTCTACAGGAATGGCTGAAGATACTGTACGTGCACTCTCCAGGAATGGCCGAAGGTATTGTATGTGCACTCTCCAGGAATGACTGAAGATATTGTATGTGCACTCTACAGGAATGGCTGAAGATATAGTACATGCACTCTCCAGGAATGGCTGAAGATATTGTACGTGCACTCTCCAGGAATGGCTGAAGATACTGTATGTGCACTCTCCAGGAATGGCTGAAGATATTGTACGTGCACTCTCCAGGAATGGCTGAAGGAATTGTATGGTCACTCTCTGGGAATGGCTAAAGATACTGTACGTGCACTGCCCAAGAATGGCTGAAGATACTGTACGTGCACTCCCAGGAATGGCTGAAGATATTGTACGTGCACTCTCCAGGAATAGCTGAAGATATTGTACGTGCACTCTCCGGGAATGGCTGAAGATATTGTATGTGCACTCTCAAGGAATGGCTGAAGATATTGTACGTGCACTCTCCGGGAATGGCTGAAGATATTGTACGTGCACTCTCCAGGAAAGGCTGAAGATATTGTACGTGCACTCTCCAGGAATGGCTGAAGATATTGTACGTGCACTCTCCAGGAATGGCTGAAGATATTGTACGTGCACTCTCCGGGAATGACATAAGATATTGTCAAGCACTCTCCGGGAATGACATAAGATATTGTACGTGCACTCTCCGGGAATGACATAAGATATTGTACGTGCACTCTCCGGGAATGACATAAGATATTGTACGTGCACTCTCCGGGAATGACATAAGATATTGTACGTGCACTCTCCAGGAATGACATAAGATATTGTACGTGCACTCTCCAGAAATGGCTGAAGATATTGTACGTGCACTCTCCAGGAATGACTGAAGATATTGTACGTGCACTCTCCAGGAATGACATAAGATATTGTACGTGCACTCTCCAGGAATGACATAAGATATTGTACGTGCACTCTCCAGGAATGACATAAGATATTGTACGTGCACTCTCCGGGAATGACATGAGATATTGTACGTGCACTCTCCAGGAATGACATAAGATATTGTACGTGCACTCTCCAGAAATGACATAAGATATTGTATGTGCACTCTCCAGGAATGACATAAGATATTGTACGTGCACTCTCCAGAAATGGCTGAAGATATTGTACGTGCACTCTCCGGGAATGGCTGCAGATATTGTACGTGCACTCTCCAGAAATGGCTGAAGATACTGTATGTGCACTCTCCGGGAATGGCTAAAGATATTGTACGTGCATTCTCCAGGAATGACTGAAGATATTGTATGTGCACTCTCAAGGAATGGCTGAAGATATTGTATGTGCACATTCAAAGAAAGACTGAAGATATTGTATGTGCACTCTCAAGGAATGGCTGAAGATATTGTACGTGCACTCTCCGGGAATGGCTGAAGATATTGTATGTGCACTCTCTAGGAATGGCTGAAGATATTGTACGTGCATTCTCCGGGAATGGCTGAAGATATTGCATGTGCACTCTCCAGGAATGGCTGAAGATATTGTATGTGCACTCTCCAGGAATGGCTGAAGATATTGTACGTGCACTCTCCAGATATGGTTGAAGATATTGTACGTGCACTCTCCAGATATGGCTGAAGATATTGTATGTGCACTCTATGGGAATGGCTAAAGATACTGTACGTGCAATCTCCAGGAATGGCTGAAGATATTGTACGTGCACTATCCAGGAATGGCTGAAGATATTGTACGTGCACTCTCCAGGAATGGCTGAAGATATTGTACGTGCTCTCTCTTGGAATGGCTGAAGATATTGTACGTGCACTCTCCGGGAATGGCTAAAGATATTGTACGTGCACTCTCCAGGAATGACATAAGATATTGTACGTGCACTCTCCAGAAATGGCTGAAGATATTGTACGTGCACTCTCCAGGAATGACTGAAGATATTGTACGTGCACTCTCCAGGAATGACATAAGATATTGTACGTGCACTCTCCAGGAATGACATAAGATATTGTACGTGCACTCTCCAGGAATGACATAAGATATTGTACGTGCACTCTCCGGGAATGACATGAGATATTGTACGTGCACTCTCCAGGAATGACATAAGATATTGTACGTGCACTCTCCAGAAATGACATAAGATATTGTATGTGCACTCTCCAGGAATGACATAAGATATTGTACGTGCACTCTCCAGAAATGGCTGAAGATATTGTACGTGCACTCTCCGGGAATGGCTGCAGATATTGTACGTGCACTCTCCAGAAATGGCTGAAGATACTGTATGTGCACTCTCCGGGAATGGCTAAAGATATTGTACGTGCATTCTCCAGGAATGACTGAAGATATTGTATGTGCACTCTCAAGGAATGGCTGAAGATATTGTATGTGCACATTCAAAGAAAGACTGAAGATATTGTATGTGCACTCTCAAGGAATGGCTGAAGATATTGTACGTGCACTCTCCGGGAATGGCTGAAGATATTGTATGTGCACTCTCTAGGAATGGCTGAAGATATTGTACGTGCATTCTCCGGGAATGGCTGAAGATATTGCATGTGCACTCTCCAGGAATGGCTGAAGATATTGTATGTGCACTCTCCAGGAATGGCTGAAGATATTGTACGTGCACTCTCCAGATATGGTTGAAGATATTGTACGTGCACTCTCCAGATATGGCTGAAGATATTGTATGTGCACTCTATGGGAATGGCTAAAGATACTGTACGTGCAATCTCCAGGAATGGCTGAAGATATTGTACGTGCACTCTCCAGGAATGGCTGAAGATATTGTACGTGCACTCTCCGGGAATGGCTAAAGATATTGTACGTACACTACACAAGAATGGCTGAAGATACTGTACATGCACTCCCAGGAATGGCTGAAGATATTGTACGTGCACTATCCAGGAATGGCTGAAGATATTGTACGTGCACTCTCCAGGAATGGCTGAAGATATTGTACGTGCTCTCTCTTGGAATGGCTGAAGATATTGTACGTGCACTCTCCAGGAATGGCTGAAGATATTGTACGTGCACTCTCCAGATATGGTTGAAGATATTGTACGTGCACTCTCCAGATATGGCTGAAGATATTGTATGTGCACTCTATGGGAATGGCTAAAGATACTGTACGTGCAATCTCCAGGAATGGCTGAAGATATTGTACGTGCACTATCCAGGAATGGCTGAAGATATTGTACGTGCACTCTCCAGGAATGGCTGAAGATATTGTACGTGCTCTCTCTTGGAATGGCTGAAGATATTGTACGTGCACTCTCCGGGAATGGCTAAAGATATTGTATGTGCACTCTACAGGAATGGCTGAAGATATAGTACATGCACTCTCCAGGAATGGCTGAAGATATTGTACGTGCACTCTCCAGGAATGGCTGAAGATACTGTATGTGCACTCTCCAAGAATGGCTGAAGATATTGTACGTGCACTCTCCAGGAATGGCTGAAGGAATTGTATGGTCACTCTCTGGGAATGGCTAAAGATACTGTACGTGCACTGCCCAAGAATGGCTGAAGATACTGTACGTGCACTCCCAGGAATGGCTGAAGATATTGTACGTGCACTCTCCAGGAATAGCTGAAGATATTGTACGTGCACTCTCCGGGAATGGCTGAAGATATTGTATGTGCACTCTCAAGGAATGGCAGAAGATATTGTACGTGCACTCTCCGGGAATGGCTGAAGATATTGTACGTGCACTCTCCAGGAAAGGCTGAAGATATTGTACGTGCACTCTCCAGGAATGGCTGAAGATATTGTACGTGCACTCTCCAGGAATGGCTGAAGATATTGTACGTGCACTCTCCGGGAATGACATAAGATATTGTACGTGCACTCTCCGGGAATGACATAAGATATTGTACGTGCACTCTCCGGGAATGACATAAGATATTGTACGTGCACTCTCCGGGAATGACATAAGATATTGTACGTGCACTCTCCGGGAATGACATAAGATATTGTACGTGCACTCTCCAGGAATGACATAAGATATTGTACGTGCACTCTCCAGAAATGGCTGAAGATATTGTACGTGCACTCTCCAGGAATGACTGAAGATATTGTACGTGCACTCTCCAGGAATGACATAAGATATTGTACGTGCACTCTCCAGGAATGACATAAGATATTGTACGTGCACTCTCCAGGAATGACATAACATATTGTACGTGCACTCTCCGGGAATGACATGAGATATTGTACGTGCACTCTCCAGGAATGACATAAGATATTGTACGTGCACTCTCCAGAAATGACATAAGATATTGTATGTGCACTCTCCAGGAATGACATAAGATATTGTACGTGCACTCTCCAGAAATGGCTGAAGATATTGTACGTGCACTCTCCGGGAATGGCTGCAGATATTGTACGTGCACTCTCCAGAAATGGCTGAAGATACTGTATGTGCACTCTCCGGGAATGGCTAAAGATATTGTACGTGCATTCTCCAGGAATGACTGAAGATATTGTATGTGCACTCTCAAGGAATGGCTGAAGATATTGTATGTGCACATTCAAAGAAAGACTGAAGATATTGTATGTGCACTCTCAAGGAATGGCTGAAGATATTGTACGTGCACTCTCCGGGAATGGCTGAAGATATTGTATGTGCACTCTCTAGGAATGGCTGAAGATATTGTACGTGCATTCTCCGGGAATGGCTGAAGATATTGCATGTGCACTCTCCAGGAATGGCTGAAGATATTGTATGTGCACTCTCCAGGAATGGCTGAAGATATTGTACGTGCACTCTCCAGATATGGTTGAAGATATTGTACGTGCACTCTCCAGATATGGCTGAAGATATTGTATGTGCACTCTATGGGAATGGCTAAAGATACTGTACGTGCAATCTCCAGGAATGGCTGAAGATATTGTACGTGCACTCTCCAGGAATGGCTGAAGATATTGTACGTGCACTCTCCGGGAATGGCTAAAGATATTGTACGTACACTACACAAGAATGGCTGAAGATACTGTACATGCACTCCCAGGAATGGCTGAAGATATTGTACGTGCACTATCCAGGAATGGCTGAAGATATTGTACGTGCACTCTCCAGGAATGGCTGAAGATATTGTACGTGCTCTCTCTTGGAATGGCTGAAGATATTGTACGTGCACTCTCCGGGAATGGCTAAAGATATTGTACGTGCACTGCCCAAGAATGGCTGAAGATACTGTATGTGCACTACCGAGGAATGGCTGAAGATATTGTATGTGCACTCTACAGGAATGGCTGAAGATATTGTACATGCACTCTAGAGGAATGGCTGAAGATACTGTACGTGCACTCTCCAGGAATGGCCGAAGGTATTGTATGTGCACTCTCCAGGAATGACTGAAGATATTGTATGTGCACTATACAGGAATGGCTGAAGATATAGTACATGCACTCTCCAGGAATGGCTGAAGATATTGTACGTGCACTCTCCAGGAATGGCTGAAGATACTGTATGTGCACTCTCCAGGAATGGCTGAAGATATTGTACGTGCACTCTCCAGGAATGGCTGAAGGAATTGTATGGTCACTCTCTGGGAATGGCTAAAGATACTGTACGTGCACTGCCCAAGAATGGCTGAAGATACTGTACGTGCACTCCCAGGAATGGCTGAAGATATTGTACGTGCACTCTCCAGGAAAGGCTGAAGATATTGTACGTGCACTCTCCAGGAATGGCTGAAGATATTGTACGTGCACTCTCCAGGAATGGCTGAAGATATTGTACGTGCACTCTCCGGGAATGACATAAGATATTGTACGTGCACTCTCCGGGAATGACATAAGATATTGTACGTGCACTCTCCGGGAATGACATAAGATATTGTACGTGCACTCTCCGGGAATGACATAAGATATTGTACGTGCACTCTCCGGGAATGACATAAGATATTGTACGTGCACTCTCCAGGAATGACATAAGATATTGTACGTGCACTCTCCAGAAATGGCTGAAGATATTGTACGTGCACTCTCCAGGAATGACTGAAGATATTGTACGTGCACTCTCCAGGAATGACATAAGATATTGTACGTGCACTCTCCAGGAATGACATAAGATATTGTACGTGCACTCTCCAGGAATGACATAAGATATTGTACGTGCACTCTCCGGGAATGACATGAGATATTGTACGTGCACTCTCCAGGAATGACATAAGATATTGTACGTGCACTCTCCAGAAATGACATAAGATATTGTATGTGCACTCTCCAGGAATGACATAAGATATTGTACGTGCACTCTCCAGAAATGGCTGAAGATATTGTACGTGCACTCTCCGGGAATGGCTGCAGATATTGTACGTGCACTCTCCAGAAATGGCTGAAGATACTGTATGTGCACTCTCCGGGAATGGCTAAAGATATTGTACGTGCATTCTCCAGGAATGACTGAAGATATTGTATGTGCACTCTCAAGGAATGGCTGAAGATATTGTATGTGCACATTCAAAGAAAGACTGAAGATATTGTATGTGCACTCTCAAGGAATGGCTGAAGATATTGTACGTGCACTCTCCGGGAATGGCTGAAGATATTGTATGTGCACTCTCTAGGAATGGCTGAAGATATTGTACGTGCATTCTCCGGGAATGGCTGAAGATATTGCATGTGCACTCTCCAGGAATGGCTGAAGATATTGTATGTGCACTCTCCAGGAATGGCTGAAGATATTGTACGTGCACTCTCCAGATATGGTTGAAGATATTGTACGTGCACTCTCCAGATATGGCTGAAGATATTGTATGTGCACTCTATGGGAATGGCTAAAGATACTGTACGTGCAATCTCCAGGAATGGCTGAAGATATTGTACGTGCACTATCCAGGAATGGCTGAAGATATTGTACGTGCACTCTCCAGGAATGGCTGAAGATATTGTACGTGCTCTCTCTTGGAATGGCTGAAGATATTGTACGTGCACTCTCCGGGAATGGCTAAAGATATTGTACGTGCACTCTCCAGGAATGACATAAGATATTGTACGTGCACTCTCCAGAAATGGCTGAAGATATTGTACGTGCACTCTCCAGGAATGACTGAAGATATTGTACGTGCACTCTCCAGGAATGACATAAGATATTGTACGTGCACTCTCCAGGAATGACATAAGATATTGTACGTGCACTCTCCAGGAATGACATAAGATATTGTACGTGCACTCTCCGGGAATGACATGAGATATTGTACGTGCACTCTCCAGGAATCACATAAGATATTGTACGTGCACTCTCCAGAAATGACATAAGATATTGTATGTGCACTCTCCAGGAATGACATAAGATATTGTACGTGCACTCTCCAGAAATGGCTGAAGATATTGTACGTGCACTCTCCGGGAATGGCTGCAGATATTGTACGTGCACTCTCCAGAAATGGCTGAAGATACTGTATGTGCACTCTCCGGGAATGGCTAAAGATATTGTACGTGCATTCTCCAGGAATGACTGAAGATATTGTATGTGCACTCTCAAGGAATGGCTGAAGATATTGTATGTGCACATTCAAAGAAAGACTGAAGATATTGTATGTGCACTCTCAAGGAATGGCTGAAGATATTGTACGTGCACTCTCCGGGAATGGCTGAAGATATTGTATGTGCACTCTCTAGGAATGGCTGAAGATATTGTACGTGCATTCTCCGGGAATGGCTGAAGATATTGCATGTGCACTCTCCAGGAATGGCTGAAGATATTGTATGTGCACTCTCCAGGAATGGCTGAAGATATTGTACGTGCACTCTCCAGATATGGTTGAAGATATTGTACGTGCACTCTCCAGATATGGCTGAAGATATTGTATGTGCACTCTATGGGAATGGCTAAAGATACTGTACGTGCAATCTCCAGGAATGGCTGAAGATATTGTACGTGCACTCTCCAGGAATGGCTGAAGATATTGTACGTGCACTCTCCGGGAATGGCTAAAGATATTGTACGTACACTACACAAGAATGGCTGAAGATACTGTACATGCACTCCCAGGAATGGCTGAAGATATTGTACGTGCACTATCCAGGAATGGCTGAAGATATTGTACGTGCACTCTCCAGGAATGGCTGAAGATATTGTACGTGCTCTCTCTTGGAATGGCTGAAGATATTGTACGTGCACTCTCCGGGAATGGCTAAAGATATTGTACGTGCACTGCCCAAGAATGGCTGAAGATACTGTATGTGCACTACCGAGGAATGGCTGAAGATATTGTATGTGCACTCTACAGGAATGGCTGAAGATATTGTACATGCACTCTACAGGAATGGCTGAAGATACTGTACGTGCACTCTCCAGGAATGGCCGAAGGTATTGTATGTGCACTCTCCAGGAATGACTGAAGATATTGTATGTGCACTCTACAGGAATGGCTGAAGATATAGTACATGCACTCTCCAGGAATGGCTGAAGATATTGTACGTGCACTCTCCAGGAATGGCTGAAGATACTGTATGTGCACTCTCCAGGAATGGCTGAAGATATTGTACGTGCACTCTCCAGGAATGGCTGAAGGAATTGTATGGTCACTCTCTGGGAATGGCTAAAGATACTGTACGTGCACTGCCCAAGAATGGCTGAAGATACTGTACGTGCACTCCCAGGAATGGCTGAAGATATTGTACGTGCACTCTCCAGGAATAGCTGAAGATATTGTACGTGCACTCTCCGGGAATGGCTGAAGATATTGTATGTGCACTCTCAAGGAATGGCAGAAGATATTGTACGTGCACTCTCCGGGTATGGCTGAAGATATTGTACGTGCACTCTCCAGGAAAGGCTGAAGATATTGTACGTGCACTCTCCAGGAATGGCTGAAGATATTGTACGTGCACTCTCCAGGAATGGCTGAAGATATTGTACGTGCACTCTCCGGGAATGACATAAGATGTTGTACGTGCACTCTCCGGGAATGACATAAGATATTGTACGTGCACTCTCCGGGAATGACATAAGATATTGTACGTGCACTCTCCGGGAATGAC
The DNA here is from genome assembly GCF_964261635.1 of Lissotriton helveticus. NCBI lineage: Eukaryota > Metazoa > Chordata > Amphibia > Caudata > Salamandridae > Lissotriton > Lissotriton helveticus. The sequence goes on along the minus strand of NC_136064.1, from coordinate 96,347,088 downwards.
ATAAGATATTGTACGTGCACTCTCCGGGAATGACATAAGATATTGTACGTGCACTCTCCAGGAATGACATAAGATATTGTACGTGCACTCTCCAGAAATGGCTGAAGATATTGTACGTGCACTCTCCAGGAATGACTGAAGATATTGTACGTGCACTCTCCAGGAATGACATAAGATATTGTACGTGCACTCTCCAGGAATGACATAAGATATTGTACGTGCACTCTCCAGGAATGACATAACATATTGTACGTGCACTCTCCGGGAATGACATGAGATATTGTACGTGCACTCTCCAGGAATGACATAAGATATTGTACGTGCACTCTCCAGAAATGACATAAGATATTGTATGTGCACTCTCCAGGAATGACATAAGATATTGTACGTGCACTCTCCAGAAATGGCTGAAGATATTGTACGTGCACTCTCCGGGAATGGCTGCAGATATTGTACGTGCACTCTCCAGAAATGGCTGAAGATACTGTATGTGCACTCTCCGGGAATGGCTAAAGATATTGTACGTGCATTCTCCAGGAATGACTGAAGATATTGTATGTGCACTCTCAAGGAATGGCTGAAGATATTGTATGTGCACATTCAAAGAAAGACTGAAGATATTGTATGTGCACTCTCAAGGAATGGCTGAAGATATTGTACGTGCACTCTCCGGGAATGGCTGAAGATATTGTATGTGCACTCTCTAGGAATGGCTGAAGATATTGTACGTGCATTCTCCGGGAATGGCTGAAGATATTGCATGTGCACTCTCCAGGAATGGCTGAAGATATTGTATGTGCACTCTCCAGGAATGGCTGAAGATATTGTACGTGCACTCTCCAGATATGGTTGAAGATATTGTACGTGCACTCTCCAGATATGGCTGAAGATATTGTATGTGCACTCTATGGGAATGGCTAAAGATACTGTACGTGCAATCTCCAGGAATGGCTGAAGATATTGTACGTGCACTCTCCAGGAATGGCTGAAGATATTGTACGTGCACTCTCCGGGAATGGCTAAAGATATTGTACGTACACTACACAAGAATGGCTGAAGATACTGTACATGCACTCCCAGGAATGGCTGAAGATATTGTACGTGCACTATCCAGGAATGGCTGAAGATATTGTACGTGCACTCTCCAGGAATGGCTGAAGATATTGTACGTGCTCTCTCTTGGAATGGCTGAAGATATTGTACGTGCACTCTCCGGGAATGGCTAAAGATATTGTACGTGCACTGCCCAAGAATGGCTGAAGATACTGTATGTGCACTACCGAGGAATGGCTGAAGATATTGTATGTGCACTCTACAGGAATGGCTGAAGATATTGTACATGCACTCTAGAGGAATGGCTGAAGATACTGTACGTGCACTCTCCAGGAATGGCCGAAGGTATTGTATGTGCACTCTCCAGGAATGACTGAAGATATTGTATGTGCACTATACAGGAATGGCTGAAGATATAGTACATGCACTCTCCAGGAATGGCTGAAGATATTGTACGTGCACTCTCCAGGAATGGCTGAAGATACTGTATGTGCACTCTCCAGGAATGGCTGAAGATATTGTACGTGCACTCTCCAGGAATGGCTGAAGGAATTGTATGGTCACTCTCTGGGAATGGCTAAAGATACTGTACGTGCACTGCCCAAGAATGGCTAAAGATACTGTACGTGCACTCTCCAGGAATAGCTGAATATATTGTACGTGCACTCTCCAGAAATGGCTGCAGATATTTTACGTGCACTCTCCAAAAATGGCTAAAGATATTGTACGTGCACTCTCCGGGAATGACATAAGATATTGTATGTGCACTCTCTGGGAATGGCTAAAGATACTGTACGTGCACTGCCCTAAAATGGCAGAAGATACTGTTTGTGCACTCTCCAGGAATGGCTGAAGATATTGTACGTGCACTCTCCGGGAATGGCTGAGGTTATTGTACGTGCACTCTCTGCAGTGGTTGAAGATATTGTACGTGCACTCTCCAGGAATGGCTGCAGATATTGTACGTGCACTCTCCGGGAATGGCTAAAGATATTGTACGTGCACTGCCCAAGAATGGCTGAAGATACTGTATGTGCACTCTACAGGAATGGCTGAAGATATTGTACATGCACTCTACAGGAATGGCTGAAGATATAGTACGTGCACTCTCCAGGAATGGCTGAAGATATTGTACGTGCACTCTCCAGGAATGGCTGAAGATACTGTATGTGCACTCTCCAGGAATGGCTGAAGATATGGTACGTGCACTCTCCAGGAATGGCTGAAGGTATTGTATGGTCACTCTCTGGGAATGGCTAAAGATACTGTACGTGCACTGCCCAAGAATGGCTGAAGATACTGTACGTGCACTCCCAGGAATGGCTGAAGATATTGTACGTGCACTCTCCAGGAATGGCTGAATATATTGTAGGTGCACTCTCCAGGAATGGCTGCAGATATTGTACGTGCACTCCCCAAAAATGGCTAAAGATATTGTACGTGCACTCTCCGGGAATGACATAAGATATTGTATGTGCACTCTCTGGGAATGGCTAAAGATACTGTACGTGCACTGCCCTAAAATGGCAGAAGATACTGTTTGTGCACTCTCCAGGAATGGCTGAAGATATTGTACGTGCACTCTCCGGGAATGGCTGAGGTTATTGTACGTGCACTCTCCTGCAGTGGTTGAAGATATTGTACGTGCACTCTCCAAGAATGGCTGCAGATATTGTACGAGTTCTCTCTGGTAATCGCTGAAGATATTGCACGTGCACTCCCAGGATTTGCTGAAGATATTGTACGTGCACTCTCCGGGAATGACATAAGATATTGTATGTGCACTCTCTGGGAATGGCTAAAGATACTGTACGTGCACTGCCCTAAAATGGCAGAAGATACTGTTTGTGCACTCTCCAGGAATGGCTGAAGATATTGTACGTGCACTCTCCGGGAATGGCTGAGGTTATTGTACGTGCACTCTCTGCCGTGGTTGAAGATATTGTACGTGCACTCTCCAAGAATGGCTGCAGATATTGTACGTGTACTCTCCGGGAATGGCTAAAGATATTGTACGTGCACTGCCCAAGAATGGCTGAAGATACTGTATGTGCACTACCCAGGAATGGCTGAAGATATTGTATGTGCACTCTACAGGAATGGCTGAAGATATTGTACATGCACTCTACAGGAATGGCTGAAGATACTGTACGTGCACTCTCCAGGAATGGCCGAAGGTATTGTATGTGCACTCTCCAGGAATGACTGAAGATATTGTATGTGCACTCTACAGGAATGGCTGAAGATATAGTATGTGCACTCTCCGGGAATGGCTGAGGTTATTGTACGTGCACTCTCCTGCAGTGGTTGAAGATATTGTACGTGCTCTCTCTTGGAATGGCTGAAGATATTGTACGTGCACTCTCCGGGAATGGCTAAAGATATTGTACGTGCACTGCCCAAGAATGGCTGAAGATACTGTATGTGCACTACCCAGGAATGGCTGAAGATATTGTATGTGCACTCTACAGGAATGGCTGAAGATATTGTACATGCACTCTACAGGAATGGCTGAAGATACTGTACGTGCACTCTCCAGGAATGGCCGAAGGTATTGTATGTGCACTCTCCAGGAATGATTGAAGATATTGTATGTGCACTCTACAGGAATGGCTGAAGATATAGTACATGCACTCTCCAGGAATGGCTGAAGATATTGTACGTGCACTCTCCAGGAATGGCTGAAGATACTGTATGTGCACTCTCCAGGAATGGCTGAAGATATTGTACGTGCACTCTCCAGGAATGGCTGAAGGTATTGTATGGTCACTCTCTGGGAATGGCTAAAGATACTGTACGTGCACTGCCCAAGAATGGCTGAAGATACTGTACGTGCACTCCCAGGAATGGCTGAATATATTGTAGGTGCACTCTCCAGGAATGGCTGCAGATATTGTACGTGCACTCTCCAAAAATGGCTAAAGATATTGTACGTGCACTCTCCGGGAATGACATAAGATATTGTATGTGCACTCTCTGGGAATGGCTAAAGATATTGTACGTGCACTCTCTGGGAATGGCTGCAGATACTGTACGTGCACTCTCTGGGAATGGCTAAAGATATTATACGTGCACTCTCCAGGAATGACATAAGATATTGTACGTGCACTCTCCAGAAATGGCTGAAGATATTGTACGTGCACTCTCCGGGAATGGCTGAAGATATTGTATGTGCACTCTCAAGGAATGGCTGAAGATATTGTACGTGCACTCTCCGGGAATGGCTGAAGATATTGTACGTGCACTCTCCAGGAAAGGCTGAAGATATTGTACGTGCACTCTCCAGGAATGGCTGAAGATATTGTACGTGCACTCTCCAGGAATGGCTGAAGATATTGTACGTGCACTCTCCAGGAATAGCTGAATATATTGTACGTGCACTCTCCAGAAATGGCTGCAGATATTTTACGTGCACTCTCCAAAAATGGCTAAAGATATTGTACGTGCACTCTCTGGGAATGACATAAGATATTGTATGTGCACTCTCTGGGAATGGCTAAAGATACTGTACGTGCACTGCCCTAAAATGGCAGAAGATACTGTTTGTGCACTCTCCAGGAATGGCTGAAGATATTGTACGTGCACTCTCCGGGAATGGCTGAGGTTATTGTACGTGCACTCTCTGCAGTGGTTGAAGATATTGTACGTGCAGTCTCCAGGAATGGCTGCAGATATTGTACGTGCACTCTCCGGGAATGGCTAAAGATATTGTACGTGCACTGCCCAAGAATGGCTGAAGATACTGTATGTGCACTACCCAGGAATGGCTGAAGATATTGTATGTGCACTCTACAGGAATGGCTGAAGATATTGTACATGCACTCTACAGGAATGGCTGAAGATATAGTACGTGCACTCTCCAGGAATGGCTGAAGATATTGTACGTGCACTCTCCAGGAATGGCTGAAGATACTGTATGTGCACTCTCCAGGAATGGCTGAAGATATGGTACGTGCACTCTCCAGGAATGGCTGAAGGTATTGTATGGTCACTCTCTGGGAATGGCTAAAGATACTGTACGTGCACTGCCCAAGAATGGCTGAAGATACTGTACGTGCACTCCCAGGAATGGCTGAAGATATTGTACGTGCACTCTCCAGGAATGGCTGAATATATTGTAGGTGCACTCTCCAGGAATGGCTGCAGATATTGTACGTGCACTCCCCAAAAATGGCTAAAGATATTGTACGTGCACTCTCCGGGAATGACATAAGATATTGTATGTGCACTCTCTGGGAATGGCTAAAGATACTGTACGTGCACTGCCCTAAAATGGCAGAAGATACTGTTTGTGCACTCTCCAGGAATGGCTGAAGATATTGTACGTGCACTCTCCGGGAATGGCTGAGGTTATTGTACGTGCACTCTCCTGCAGTGGTTGAAGATATTGTACGTGCACTCTCCAAGAATGGCTGCAGATATTGTACGAGTTCTCTCTGGTAATCGCTGAAGATATTGCACGTGCACTCCCAGGATTTGCTGAAGATATTGTACGTGCACTCTCCGGGAATGACATAAGATATTGTATGTGCACTCTCTGCCGTGGTTGAAGATATTGTACGTGCACTCTCCAAGAATGGCTGCAGATATTGTACGTGTACTCTCCGGGAATGGCTAAAGATATTGTACGTGCACTGCCCAAGAATGGCTGAAGATACTGTATGTGCACTACCCAGGAATGGCTGAAGATATTGTATGTGCACTCTACAGGAATGGCTGAAGATATTGTACATGCACTCTACAGGAATGGCTGAAGATACTGTACGTGCACTCTCCAGGAATGGCCGAAGGTATTGTATGTGCACTCTCCAGGAATGACTGAAGATATTGTATGTGCACTCTACAGGAATGGCTGAAGATATAGTATGTGCACTCTCCGGGAATGGCTGAGGTTATTGTACGTGCACTCTCCTGCAGTGGTTGAAGATATTGTACGTGCTCTCTCTTGGAATGGCTGAAGATATTGTACGTGCACTCTCCGGGAATGGCTAAAGATATTGTACGTGCACTGCCCAAGAATGGCTGAAGATACTGTATGTGCACTACCCAGGAATGGCTGAAGATATTGTATGTGCACTCTACAGGAATGGCTGAAGATATTGTACATGCACTCTACAGGAATGGCTGAAGATACTGTACGTGCACTCTCCAGGAATGGCCGAAGGTATTGTATGTGCACTCTCCAGGAATGATTGAAGATATTGTATGTGCACTCTACAGGAATGGCTGAAGATATAGTACATGCACTCTCCAGGAATGGCTGAAGATATTGTACGTGCACTCTCCAGGAATGGCTGAAGATACTGTATGTGCACTCTCCAGGAATGGCTGAAGATATTGTACGTGCACTCTCCAGGAATGGCTGAAGGTATTGTATGGTCACTCTCTGGGAATGGCTAAAGATACTGTACGTGCACTGCCCAAGAATGGCTGAAGATACTGTACGTGCACTCCCAGGAATGGCTGAATATATTGTAGGTGCACTCTCCAGGAATGGCTGCAGATATTGTACGTGCACTCTCCAAAAATGGCTAAAGATATTGTACGTGCACTCTCCGGGAATGACATAAGATATTGTATGTGCACTCTCTGGGAATGGCTAAAGATATTGTACGTGCACTCTCTGGGAATGGCTGCAGATACTGTACGTGCACTCTCTGGGAATGGCTAAAGATATTATACGTGCACTCTCCAGGAATGACATAAGATATTGTACGTGCACTCTCCAGAAATGGCTGAAGATATTGTACGTGCACTCTCCGGGAATGGCTGAAGATATTGTATGTGCACTCTCAAGGAATGGCTGAAGATATTGTACGTGCACTCTCCGGGAATGGCTGAAGATATTGTACGTGCACTCTCCAGGAAAGGCTGAAGATATTGTACGTGCACTCTCCAGGAATGGCTGAAGATATTGTACGTGCACTCTCCAGGAATGGCTGAAGATATTTTACGTGCACTCTCCGGGAATGACATAAGATATTGTACGTGCACTCTCCGGGAATGACATAAGATATTGTACGTGCACTCTCCGGGAATGACATAAGATATTGTACGTGCACTCTCCGGGAATGACATAAGATATTGTACGTGCACTCTCCGGGAATGACATAAGATATTGTACGTGCACTCTCCAGGAATGACATAAGATATTGTACGTGCACTCTCCAGAAATGGCTGAAGATATTGTACGTGCACTCTCCAGGAATGACTGAAGATATTGTACGTGCACTCTCCAGGAATGACATAAGATATTGTACGTGCACTCTCCAGGAATGACATAAGATATTGTACGTGCACTCTCCGGGAATGACATGAGATATTGTACGTGCACTCTCCAGGAATGACATAAGATATTGTACGTGCACTCTCCAGAAATGACATAAGATATTGTATGTGCACTCTCCAGGAATGACATAAGATATTGTACGTGCACTCTCCAGAAATGGCTGAAGATATTGTACGTGCACTCTCCGGGAATGGCTGCAGATATTGTACGTGCACTCTCCAGAAATGGCTGAAGATACTGTATGTGCACTCTCCGGGAATGGCTAAAGATATTGTACGTGCATTCTCCAGGAATGACTGAAGATATTGTATGTGCACTCTCAAGGAATGGCTGAAGATATTGTATGTGCACATTCAAAGAAAGACTGAAGATATTGTATGTGCACTCTCAAGGAATGGCTGAAGATATTGTACGTGCACTCTCCGGGAATGGCTGAAGATATTGTATGTGCACTCTCTAGGAATGGCTGAAGATATTGTACGTGCATTCTCCGGGAATGGCTGAAGATATTGCATGTGCACTCTCCAGGAATGGCTGAAGATATTGTATGTGCACTCTCCAGGAATGGCTGAAGATATTGTACGTGCACTCTCCAGATATGGTTGAAGATATTGTACGTGCACTCTCCAGATATGGCTGAAGATATTGTATGTGCACTCTATGGGAATGGCTAAAGATACTGTACGTGCAATCTCCAGGAATGGCTGAAGATATTGTAAGTGCACTCTCCAGGAATGGCTGAAGATATTGTACGTGCACTCTCCGGGAATGGCTAAAGATATTGTACGTACACTACACAAGAATGGCTGAAGATACTGTACATGCACTCCCAGGAATGGCTGAAGATATTGTACGTGCACTATCCAGGAATGGCTGAAGATATTGTACGTGCACTCTCCAGGAATGGCTGAAGATATTGTACGTGCTCTCTCTTGGAATGGCTGAAGATATTGTACGTGCACTCTCCGGGAATGGCTAAAGATATTGTACGTGCACTGCCCAAGAATGGCTGAAGATACTGTATGTGCACTACCGAGGAATGGCTGAAGATATTGTATGTGCACTCTACAGGAATGGCTGAAGATATTGTACATGCACTCTACAGGAATGGCTGAAGATACTGTACGTGCACTCTCCAGGAATGGCCGAAGGTATTGTATGTGCACTCTCCAGGAATGACTGAAGATATTGTATGTGCACTCTACAGGAATGGCTGAAGATATAGTACATGCACTCTCCAGGAATGGCTGAAGATATTGTACGTGCACTCTCCAGGAATGGCTGAAGATACTGTATGTGCACTCTCCAGGAATGGCTGAAGATATTGTACGTGCACTCTCCAGGAATGGCTGAAGGAATTGTATGGTCACTCTCTGGGAATGGCTAAAGATACTGTACGTGCACTGCCCAAGAATGGCTGAAGATACTGTACGTGCACTCCCAGGAATGGCTGAAGATATTGTACGTGCACTCTCCAGGAATAGCTGAAGATATTGTACGTGCACTCTCCGGGAATGGCTGAAGATATTGTATGTGCACTCTCAAGGAATGGCTGAAGATATTGTACGTGCACTCTCCGGGAATGGCTGAAGATATTGTACGTGCACTCTCCAGGAAAGGCTGAAGATATTGTACGTGCACTCTCCAGGAATGGCTGAAGATATTGTACGTGCACTCTCCAGGAATGGCTGAAGATATTGTACGTGCACTCTCCGGGAATGACATAAGATATTGTACGTGCACTCTCCAGGAATGACATAAGATATTGTACGTGCACTCTCCAGAAATGGCTGAAGATATTGTACGTGCACTCTCCAGGAATGACTGAAGATATTGTACGTGCACTCTCCAGGAATGACATAAGATATTGTACGTGCACTCTCCAGGAATGACATAAGATATTGTACGTGCACTCTCCAGGAATGACATAAGATATTGTACGTGCACTCTCCGGGAATGACATGAGATATTGTACGTGCACTCTCCAGGAATGACATAAGATATTGTACGTGCACTCTCCAGAAATGACATAAGATATTGTATGTGCACTCTCCAGGAATGACATAAGATATTGTACGTGCACTCTCCAGAAATGGCTGAAGATATTGTACGTGCACTCTCCGGGAATGGCTGCAGATATTGTACGTGCACTCTCCAGAAATGGCTGAAGATACTGTATGTGCACTCTCCGGGAATGGCTAAAGATATTGTACGTGCATTCTCCAGGAATGACTGAAGATATTGTATGTGCACTCTCAAGGAATGGCTGAAGATATTGTATGTGCACATTCAAAGAAAGACTGAAGATATTGTATGTGCACTCTCAAGGAATGGCTGAAGATATTGTACGTGCACTCTCCGGGAATGGCTGAAGATATTGTATGTGCACTCTCTAGGAATGGCTGAAGATATTGTACGTGCATTCTCCGGGAATGGCTGAAGATATTGCATGTGCACTCTCCAGGAATGGCTGAAGATATTGTATGTGCACTCTCCAGGAATGGCTGAAGATATTGTACGTGCACTCTCCAGATATGGTTGAAGATATTGTACGTGCACTCTCCAGATATGGCTGAAGATATTGTATGTGCACTCTATGGGAATGGCTAAAGATACTGTACGTGCAATCTCCAGGAATGGCTGAAGATATTGTACGTGCACTATCCAGGAATGGCTGAAGATATTGTACGTGCACTCTCCAGGAATGGCTGAAGATATTGTACGTGCTCTCTCTTGGAATGGCTGAAGATATTGTACGTGCACTCTCCGGGAATGGCTAAAGATATTGTACGTGCACTCTCCAGGAATGACATAAGATATTGTACGTGCACTCTCCAGATATGGCTGAAGATATTGTATGTGCACTCTATGGGAATGGCTAAAGATACTGTACGTGCAATCTCCAGGAATGGCTGAAGATATTGTACGTGCACTCTCCAGGAATGGCTGAAGATATTGTACGTGCACTCTCCGGGAATGGCTAAAGATATTGTACGTACACTACACAAGAATGGCTGAAGATACTGTACATGCACTCCCAGGAATGGCTGAAGATATTGTACGTGCACTATCCAGGAATGGCTGAAGATATTGTACGTGCACTCTCCAGGAATGGCTGAAGATATTGTACGTGCTCTCTCTTGGAATGGCTGAAGATATTGTACGTGCACTCTCCGGGAATGGCTAAAGATATTGTACGTGCACTGCCCAAGAATGGCTGAAGATACTGTATGTGCACTACCGAGGAATGGCTGAAGATATTGTATGTGCACTCTACAGGAATGGCTGAAGATATTGTACATGCACTCTACAGGAATGGCTGAAGATACTGTACGTGCACTCTCCAGGAATGGCCGAAGGTATTGTATGTGCACTCTCCAGGAATGACTGAAGATATTGTATGTGCACTCTACAGGAATGGCTGAAGATATAGTACATGCACTCTCCAGGAATGGCTGAAGATATTGTACGTGCACTCTCCAGGAATGGCTGAAGATACTGTATGTGCACTCTCCAGGAATGGCTGAAGATATTGTACGTGCACTCTCCAGGAATGGCTGAAGGAATTGTATGGTCACTCTCTGGGAATGGCTAAAGATACTGTACGTGCACTGCCCAAGAATGGCTGAAGATACTGTACGTGCACTCCCAGGAATGGCTGAAGATATTGTACGTGCACTCTCCAGGAATAGCTGAAGATATTGTACGTGCACTCTCCGGGAATGGCTGAAGATATTGTATGTGCACTCTCAAGGAATGGCAGAAGATATTGTACGTGCACTCTCCGGGAATGGCTGAAGATATTGTACGTGCACTCTCCAGGAAAGGCTGAAGATATTGTACGTGCACTCTCCAGGAATGGCTGAAGATATTGTACGTGCACTCTCCAGGAATGGCTGAAGATATTGTACGTGCACTCTCCGGGAATGACATAAGATATTGTACGTGCACTCTCCGGGAATGACATAAGATATTGTAGTGCACTCTCCGGGAATGACATAAGATATTGTACGTGCACTCTCCGGGAATGACATAAGATATTGTACGTGCACTCTCCGGGAATGACATAAGATATTGTACGTGCACTCTCCAGGAATGACATAAGATATTGTACGTGCACTCTCCAGAAATGGCTGAAGATATTGTACGTGCACTCTCCAGGAATGACATAAGATATTGTACGTGCACTCTCCGGGAATGACATGAGATATTGTACGTGCACTCTCCAGGAATGACATAAGATATTGTACGTGCACTCTCCAGAAATGACATAAGATATTGTATGTGCACTCTCCAGGAATGACATAAGATATTGTACGTGCACTCTCCAGAAATGGCTGAAGATATTGTACGTGCACTCTCCGGGAATGGCTGCAGATATTGTACGTGCACTCTCCAGAAATGGCTGAAGATACTGTATGTGCACTCTCCGGGAATGGCTAAAGATATTGTACGTGCATTCTCCAGGAATGACTGAAGATATTGTATGTGCACTCTCAAGGAATGGCTGAAGATATTGTATGTGCACATTCAAAGAAAGACTGAAGATATTGTATGTGCACTCTCAAGGAATGGCTGAAGATATTGTACGTGCACTCTCCGGGACTGGCTGAAGATATTGTATGTGCACTCTCTAGGAATGGCTGAAGATATTGTACGTGCATTCTCCGGGAATGGCTGAAGATATTGCATGTGCACTCTCCAGGAATGGCTGAAGATATTGTATGTGCACTCTCCAGGAATGGCTGAAGATATTGTACGTGCACTCTCCAGATATGGTTGAAGATATTGTACGTGCACTCTCCAGATATGGCTGAAGATATTGTATGTGCACTCTATGGGAATGGCTAAAGATACTGTACGTGCAATCTCCAGGAATGGCTGAAGATATTGTACGTGCACTCTCCAGGAATGGCTGAAGATATTGTACGTGCACTCTCCGGGAATGGCTAAAGATATTGTACGTACACTACACAAGAATGGCTGAAGATACTGTACATGCACTCCCAGGAATGGCTGAAGATATTGTACGTGCACTATCCAGGAATGGCTGAAGATATTGTACGTGCACTCTCCAGGAATGGCTGAAGATATTGTACGTGCTCTCTCCGGGAATGGCTAAAGATATTGTACGTGCACTGCCCAAGAATGGCTGAAGATACTGTATGTGCACTACCGAGGAATGGCTGAAGATATTGTATGTGCACTCTACAGGAATGGCTGAAGATATTGTACATGCACTCTAGAGGAATGGCTGAAGATACTGTACGTGCACTCTCCAGGAATGGCCGAAGGTATTGTATGTGCACTCTCCAGGAATGACTGAAGATATTGTATGTGCACTCTACAGGAATGGCTGAAGATATAGTACATGCACTCTCCAGGAATGGCTGAAGATATTGTACGTGCACTCTCCAGGAATGGCTGAAGATACTGTATGTGCACTCTCCAGGAATGGCTGAAGATATTGTACGTGCACTCTCCAGGAATGGCTGAAGGAATTGTATGGTCACTCTCTGGGAATGGCTAAAGATACTGTACGTGCACTGCCCAAGAATGGCTGAAGATACTGTACGTGCACTCCCATGAATGGCTGAAGATATTGTACGTGCACTCTCCAGGAATAGCTGAATATATTGTACGTGCACTCTCCAGAAATGGCTGCAGATATTTTACGTGCACTCTCCAAAAATGGCTAAAGATATTGTACGTGCACTCTCCGGGAATGACATAAGATATTGTATGTGCACTCTCTGGGAATGGCTAAAGATACTGTACGTGCACTGCCCTAAAATGGCAGAAGATACTGTTTGTGCACTCTCCAGGAATGGCTGAAGATATTGTACGTGCACTCTCCGGGAATGGCTGAGGTTATTGTACGTGCACTCTCTGCAGTGGTTGAAGATATTGTACGTGCACTCTCCAGGAATGGCTGCAGATATTGTACGTGCACTCTCCGGGAATGGCTAAAGATATTGTACGTGCACTGCCCAAGAATGGCTGAAGATACTGTATGTGCACTACCCAGGAATGGCTGAAGATATTGTATGTGCACTCTACAGGAATGGCTGAAGATATTGTACATGCACTCTACAGGAATGGCTGAAGATATAGTACGTGCACTCTCCAGGAATGGCTGAAGATATTGTACGTGCACTCTCCAGGAATGGCTGAAGATACTGTATGTGCACTCTCCAGGAATGGCTGAAGATATGGTACGTGCACTCTCCAGGAATGGCTGAAGGTATTGTATGGTCACTCTCTGGGAATGGCTAAAGATACTGTACGTGCACTGCCCAAGAATGGCTGAAGATACTGTACGTGCACTCCCAGGAATGGCTGAAGATATTGTACGTGCACTCTCCAGGAATGGCTGAATATATTGTAGGTGCACTCTCCAGGAATGGCTGCAGATATTGTACGTGCACTCCCCAAAAATGGCTAAAGATATTGTACGTGCACTCTCCGGGAATGACATAAGATATTGTATGTGCACTCTCTGGGAATGGCTGAAGATATTGTACGTGCACTCTCCGGGAATGGCTGAGGTTATTGTACGTGCACTCTCCTGCAGTGGTTGAAGATATTGTACGTGCACTCTCCAAGAATGGTTGCAGATATTGTACGAGTTCTCTCTGGTAATCGCTGAAGATATTGCACGTGCACTCCCAGGATTTGCTGAAGATATTGTACGTGCACTCTCCGGGAATGACATAAGATATTGTATGTGCACTCTCTGGGAATGGCTAAAGATACTGTACGTGCACTGCCCTAAAATGGCAGAAGATACTGTTTGTGCACTCTCCAGGAATGGCTGAAGATATTGTACGTGCACTCTCCGGGAATGGCTGAGGTTATTGTACGTGCACTCTCTGCCGTGGTTGAAGATATTGTACGTGCACTCTCCAAGAATGGCTGCAGATATTGTACGTGTACTCTCCGGGAATGGCTAAAGATATTGTACGTGCACTGCCCAAGAATGGCTGAAGATACTGTATGTGCACTACCCAGGAATGGCTGAAGATATTGTATGTGCACTCTACAGGAATGGCTGAAGATATTGTACATGCACTCTACAGGAATGGCTGAAGATACTGTACGTGCACTCTCCAGGAATGGCCGAAGGTATTGTATGTGCACTCTCCAGGAATGACTGAAGATATTGTATGTGCACTCTACAGGAATGGCTAAAGATATAGTATGTGCACTCTCCGGGAATGGCTGAGGTTATTGTACGTGCACTCTCCTGCAGTGGTTGAAGATATTGTACGTGCTCTCTCTTGGAATGGCTGAAGATATTGTACGTGCACTCTCCGGGAATGGCTAAAGATATTGTACGTGCACTGCCCAAGAATGGCTGAAGATACTGTATGTGCACTACCCAGGAATGGCTGAAGATATTGTATGTGCACTCTACAGGAATGGCTGAAGATATTGTACATGCACTCTACAGGAAAGGCTGAAGATACTGTACGTGCACTCTCCAGGAATGGCCGAAGGTATTGTATGTGCACTCTCCAGGAATGATTGAAGATATTGTATGTGCACTCTACAGGAATGGCTGAAGATATAGTACATGCACTCTCCAGGAATGGCTGAAGATATTGTACGTGCACTCTCCAGGAATGGCTGAAGATACTGTATGTGCACTCTCCAGGAATGGCTGAAGATATTGTACGTGCACTCTCCAGGAATGGCTGAAGGTATTGTATGGTCACTCTCTGGGAATGGCTAAAGATACTGTACGTGCACTGCCCAAGAATGGCTGAAGATACTGTACGTGCACTCCCAGGAATGGCTGAATATATTGTAGGTGCACTCTCCAGGAATGGCTGCAGATATTGTACGTGCACTCTCCAAAAATGGCTAAAGATATTGTACGTGCACTCTCCGGGAATGACATAAGATATTGTATGTGCACTCTCTGGGAATGGCTAAAGATACTGTACGTGCACTGCCCTAAAATGGCAGAAGATACTGTTTGTGCACTCTCCAGGAATGGCTGAAGATATTGTACGTGCACTCTCCGGGAATGGCTGAGGTTATTGTACGTGCACTCTCCTGCAGTGGTTGAAGATATTGTACGTGCACTCTCCAAGAATGGCTGCAGATATTGTACGAGTTCTCTCTGGTAATCGCTGAAGATATTGCACGTGCACTCCCAGGATTTGCTGAAGATATTGTACGTGCACTCTCCGGGAATGACATAAGATATTGTATGTGCACTCTCTGGGAATGGCTAAAGATACTGTACGTGCACTGCCCTAAAATGGCAGAAGATACTGTTTGTGCACTCTCCAGGAATGGCTGAAGATATTGTACGTGCACTCTCCGGGAATGGCTGAGGTTATTGTACGTGCACTCTCTGCCGTGGTTGAAGATATTGTACGTGCACTCTCCAAGAATGGCTGCAGATATTGTACGTGTACTCTCCGGGAATGGCTAAAGATATTGTACGTGCACTGCCCAAGAATGGCTGAAGATACTGTATGTGCACTACCCAGGAATGGCTGAAGATATTGTATGTGCACTCTACAGGAATGGCTGAAGATATTGTACATGCACTCTACAGGAATGGCTGAAGATACTGTACGTGCACTCTCCAGGAATGGCCGAAGGTATTGTATGTGCACTCACCAGGAATGACTGAAGATATTGTATGTGCACTCTACAGGAATGGCTGAAGATATAGTATGTGCACTCTCCGGGAATGGCTGAGGTTATTGTACGTGCACTCTCCTGCAGTGGTTGAAGATATTGTACGTGCTCTCTCTTGGAATGGCTGAAGATATTGTACGTGCACTCTCCGGGAATGGCTAAAGATATTGTACGTGCACTGCCCAAGAATGGCTGAAGATACTGTATGTGCACTACCCAGGAATGGCTGAAGATATTGTATGTGCACTCTACAGGAATGGCTGACGATATTGTACATGCACTCTACAGGAATGGCTGAAGATACTGTACGTGCACTCTCCAGGAATGGCCGAAGGTATTGTATGTGCACTCTCCAGGAATGATTGAAGATATTGTATGTGCACTCTTCAGGAATGGCTGAAGATATAGTACATGCACTCTCCAGGAATGGCTGAAGATATTGTACGTGCACACTCCAGGAATGGCCGAAGATACTGTATGTGCACTCTCCAGGAATGGCTGAAGATATTGTACGTGCACTCTCCAGGAATGGCTGAAGGTATTGTATGGTCACTCTCTGGGAATGGCTAAAGATACTGTACGTGCACTGCCCAAGAATGGCTGAAGATACTGTACGTGCACTCCCAGGAATGGCTGAATATATTGTAGGTGCACTCTCCAGGAATGGCTGCAGATATTGTACGTGCACTCTCCAAAAATGGCTAAAGATATTGTACGTGCACTCTCTGGCAATGTCTAAAGATACTGTACGTGCACTGCCCTAAAATGGCAGAAGATACTGTTTGTGCACTCTCCAGGAATGGCTGAAGATATTGTACGTGCACTCTCCGGGAATGGCTGAGGTTATTGTACGTGCACTCTCCTGCAGTGGTTGAAGATATTGTATGTGCACTCTCCAGGAATGGCTGAAGATATTGTACGGGGTTCCTTCACTGACCTTGCTGGGAGTGCTGTTCCTGTTTGTTGCCTGCTTTCTGGCCATTACGCCACGCCGTGCCGCTCGCAGGCTAAAGACTTTGGTGGGGATTCAGTCCCTGGGTTCCTCCACGTGCTTTGGAGCACCAACGCGCCTTCAGTGATATTCCATCTGGACACCAGTGCTAGAGGCGGGACTGCGAGGACCAGCGTGCTGAGCGGCGCTGATCGGCCGCAGCTGGTCCTCTTCCCGCCCCCTCCACCCGAACTTTTCCTTGATAATCTGTGATAGTAACGCGCACGCGGGATGCGCGCCGGGGCGAAGACCGGGCAAAGAGCGGGCCGTTTGAGGCCGTTCGAGGACTAAGAGGACTGGGCTGGGCCACGCCCCTTGGTTTTGGTGCATTATACAGTTTTATTGGTATAATTTTTAATTATTTATAGGTATTTATTCACCTGTATAATGTGCTCAAGGGGTAGTCGGAGTAAAACCCTTATGGCTGCGAGTAATTCTAATCGAACATTGGATGATTTCCTAGTGAAAACCAATTTGGCTATTGACGAGGAAATCACCAAAATGCAGCACAGGGTCTCATTGGATCTTGAAGCTGCACGAAGGCTATCAGAGCACCTAGCTAGCACTAGAAAATCTTCCTTGGGGAATATCGCCTCTGCCCGTACCCTCGAACATATAGTAGGTCCGCGGCCATTGTTAACAACGGCTGCCATCCATCCAGCCCCTTCCTCCACTTTCCCAATATCCCCCCCCATCCATTCACCTACCCCATTGGAACCAACTAAGGATCCTGTTCCACCTACTTGCATGCCAGGTACCCTTTATCCCCCTAAAACTAACCCATCTATGAGTTCAGGTAGGGCCAGGAAAGCTGCAATTTATAAAAAGAAATGTATTGCTAGGTCTATACATGCACGCAAAAAAGCGAAAATTGCTAGATCGCAGTTTTTCAATAGTAGAAGGGCACTAGGATCTCTTGGGATAAAGAATGATAGTATGAAAATTAATCCTGGCACTTTGGGTGGGGCAGCCGCTCCGGACTCATCCATCTCTGCGGATGATAGCATCCCGGTTGCCTCGCCAGGGTCGAACAGAACGAATGATTTGGTGGGGCAGATGTGTGGACCATTAAATGATAGAGGGGGAGATGAAGAATTCCTTAATATAGTTTGGGGTACATTAAAACAATTACTTACCCCGTTGGAATTAAGGCTCTCTCGTATAGAGAATAACCTGCTAGAAATGGATAGGACCATAGTCACTCTGGCCAGCCTGAGCCTAAAGGAAATGGAATCTAAGCATCTTCGTGAAATCGAACCCTCCCCCCAGATACAAGAACCAGTACCCTTACCACTACCCTTACAAACATCCCAAAATACTCCTATGCCCTTACCAATAGTCAAACCTATACCGAAGCCACGCACCACTGTTGCAATCCAGACTGCATCAACTCCTAGTCTTGTTGCGCCAAAATTGCGCCCTTTGCCTAATCCAGCCCATAGGCAGAATCCTAATCCACGAGCTGCCCCACAACACACCATAAGGCAAAACCATGTGAATAACTCTCAGCGGCTGCCCAGTCGTCCCAACTTTCGTGGAGGTTTTATTGACCTTCCACCTGAAGCTGGGCCCTATGTTTTCATATTAGCCGGTGTTCCAGAGTTGGACCAGCACTCTCAGGAGAACCATCATTCCCTGAAAAATAAAGTCATTCATTGGCTTAATTCCAACAAACAGTTTCCTGTCCATCAAGGAAGCAGTGTATTAACGGTCCGAAGAGTGCCTTGGATAGGCCCCACACCTAATTCCCTGGCAGGTGACTGTATTGTGGTATCTTTTGCTGACCCTCACATAGCACAGCACTTATGTGCGTGGCCATCGTATGAAGTTAATTCTACAATAGTCGTGAGGCCCCTTACTTTTTTTTACCCTCCAAGACACCATCACACTAAGGAAGGCTCATGGACAATTGTCCAAAACCCCAGACGAACAACAAATAGATCTGATGGCTATAGTCAGCATAACTGGTGGCAAGGGGCACCCATTACCAACATGTTTGGTTGCCTGCAGGAGGAGGCAGGATGGTTTCCAAATAATGTCCCCTTGAGAAACCGTTTTGATCCACTTGTGGGCATGGATGAGCAAGATTGACCACCACAAAATTCTCCTGGTAATGCCCTGACAATAGGAGAGTCCAGCCAGAGGGAGATGGGGGAAAGTCGTAACGATAACTTATGGGAGAAGATTCCCATGGGTGACGATCGTACCTCCAACACCCAATCCCCTGAGGCTGATACCAACACGGAAAGTGCACTAAGCCCAAATATCTTAGGGCCAAACTTGGAAGTGTTATTTGAGCAAGTCGAAAAGAACCAAAGTGAATTAAGGATGTGCCTAATCTCATGGAACATTGCTGGGCTTGCCTCAAGACTGGAGGATGAGGCATGGTTAGATTTCGTGCGTGTCTGTGACATTTTGTGCCTCCAGGAAACATGGAGTCGTTCCACCCAGAATATTGAGGGCTTTCGATCTCTCAATACCCTAGCGGTACCTTCCCAATCAGGTAGGGCAAAGGGTGGCCTAATGACAGCAACTTCGTTAAAACTATGTAAACTAGTAATCACCAAGTAGTTGACACCCCATGGTTTCAAGTGTTGATGTTAGTCAACTTGTTTCCCGAACCATTGTTATTGATTAATTGGTATTATAACATCTTTGATAACAATGAGACAACTGTAATGTCAAAGTTGGAGGAGGCCATAGCCAGGGCACGTCACGAGTATCCCCTACTTTTCGTTATCTGGGTGGGAGACTTTAATTGCTCGTTATGCACCCACGGGGACTCGAAGGTATGTGGTTTGAGAGACTCCCATGACCTTCCCCTGACACACTTCAAACATACACCCCAGGGGGACGCTTTAAATAACATCATCATTCTAAATGATTTATCTATAGTGGACCCCTGGGTTGGTCCAGATTCGGCCCCGATACCAACATTTCAGGGAACCAGAGGCACGATGAGTTTCATCGACTTTGCAATTATCTCCAGTGGGTATTCTCACTATGTTGATAAACTGGAAGTAATCGCTAATGCTGCCAGCGATCATAACCCTCTAATCCTATCCTTGCTTTGTCCTGTTAAACCCAAACATCCTGTCTGGGAACAACCTATAAAGTAGAACAGGAACCAAGGTATTGCTCTCAAATGGGGTAAAATAGACGCAGCAGGTCTTGAGGCAGAGATCATAAATGGATATAGGTCCGAATATGACGCATGTCTATCACCAACAGCTAACCCCGAAAAGGTTATAGGGAATTTTGAATTATTATGTGGGCATGTAGCCGAACGTCTCACAAAACCAATTGGGAAAAACCAAAGGTTAGGGCCGAGATGGTTTGATGCTGTATGCTCGGCAACACATAGATCCCTGAAAGTGGCATTAAAACAAAAACCTAGGGATATAGATTTGGTTAGGGCATCTAGATTGGCCTATAAAGAGGCCATAAGAACAAGGAAGCTGGACTTAAAAAATCTAGCCTGGGAAGATCTAGAAAAGGCCTCGGAACTGAAGGATAACAGGCTTTTCTGGGAAGTAATTAATCGCCCCCTTTTTATAAGTAATGGTAAGGACAATATTGTGATGCAGATTGCATGTGAAACATGGGAATCACATTTTGGGGATATTTTTAACCCACATCGAATCTCATTTAATGAACCATCATTAGGAGACTCTAGGGAACTGGTGGCTTCTCAATCATCTTTGTCCTTGAGTGCATCACTCACCCTGCAAGAAGTGGAAGATGCTTTGTTGAAAGGCATATCATTAAAAGCTCCCGGCCCTGATTTAGTGCCTTTGGATTTTTTTTTAAGCATAATGTCAAGATTTGGGCCCCACTTTTGTTAAATGTATTTAGAGCAGTTGTTATTAGCCGTATTCCAACATCATGGAGGGAGGCAGTAGTGGTGCCGATTTTTAAGAAGGGCAATAGATCTGACCCTCAATGCTATCGCCCAATCTCATTAATTGATGCATCGTGTAAGATATTGGGTAGGGTCATCCTAGCCAGACTGGAAACATGGGCAGACTCGGTGGGCCTTATTGTAAATTCCCAATATGGGTTTAGAAAAGGCAAAGGTACCGTCGAACAGTGCCTGAACCTGGCTCTGATTATAGGGAAACACATGAAGGCAATGAACTCTTCCATCCATCTTGCCTTCATGGACCTCTCAAGTGCATTCGACACTGTGTGTCGGAGTAAGCTATGGCAAATGATGGAGGCTATGGGTTTTGAGGAAGCCTTGGTCATCTTGCTCCGTAGACTCCATGAAGCAACTACAGTAGCCATAAGGTTTGGACCAGGGGGAGAGAAAACCAAACCCATCCCCTCAACTGAGGGCGTCCGTCAAGGATGCATATTAGCCCCCTTTTTGTTTCTAGTTTACACCAATGGGCTGGAGAAATATTTGCTAGACCACTGCCATGATTTTCCAAAGATGTATGGTAGGAGTATACCAATGCTCTCCTATGCCGATGACACGGTATTAATGACACTCACAGGAAACAGTATGCAGCACTGCCTTGACGCCTTCCATAACTTCATGTTGGACCTAGATCTTAAGGTAAATTTCACCAAATCCTTTGCTATGGTCTGCGGCCCAAGGGGTACAAAAACCAGAAAGTTTGTAGTAAATAATTCCACCATTGAAAAGGTGGAAAATTTTAACTATCTGGGAAACCTTTTCAATAATAAATTAAGCTGGGCCCCG
Organism: Lissotriton helveticus; assembly: GCF_964261635.1. NCBI lineage: Eukaryota > Metazoa > Chordata > Amphibia > Caudata > Salamandridae > Lissotriton > Lissotriton helveticus. Next base: position 96,325,389 of record NC_136064.1, on the reverse strand, counting down.
TTAATGAAGACACGAGTTCTGAGTGCTAGTCGCTCTATTGAAGGTCTGTTTCGTTTCTGTGGCAAATTAGGACAAAAACCTGTCATACATCTAAAAACCCTGTATAAAGCTAAATGTTTGTCGGTAGCTACCTATGGGGCAGGGGTTTGGGGAACCGAAAGCCCTGACACAATACAAACTATGGAGAATAAGTTCTTAAAGCGTGTATTGGCAATTCCATCAAGTTCCTCAAATAGATTTGCCCATGATGAGATAGGTCTGAGTTTTGTGAGTGACACTATTCGCCTCTCCCCCCTATTATTATGGGGTAAAATATGGCTATCGGAGGATCTACAACTGTCTAGAGACATTCTTCGGGATTGTTTAAAACTGACAAACATGAATAAAATCCCATGGCTATCTTATGTTAATGAAACACTTCATAAAATAGGCCTGGGTGACATTTTTGACAGTCCCGAAAATATTCAGGGAGATATTAAATCTGTTATCAAATCAAGTTATTGGAAATCTTCACTTGCACATTCTTTGGTTAGCCCTCATGTTTCTAAGGTTACTTTACAGCATCAGTTTTATTTAACCTTTACAAATCATGTGCAATGGCGATTCTATCTGACAAGGTTTAGGTTACACGTTTTGCATTTTCTTTTTGCGTTTCCCAAACAGGGGAGTTGGTGTGAGAGACTACCCCCCTGTCCCTGTAACAATAGAGTTAGCCAAAGCACGATGCATGTTGTTCTATTCTGTCCCTTATATAAGGATCCGAGAATTAGGTTTATTAAGCCGATCCTTAAGGAAAAGCAACCATGCCACTATAAAGAGGGCTATGACCATTTGTTATCCTTGTCCACATCTGATGTCTGTTGTGCAATGCTGAATTTCATACGTGTGTCACTCTTGATTAGAAAACGGTATGGTTAATTTTGTCTCCTAGAATTTGTCTTGTTGCCCATGTATATTGTTGGGCTAAAACTGTGATTATATTAATTAATGAATTTTATTAACTAAGTGTTATAATTTTAACATTGTTTTTCAAATGAATCTCAAAGTATGCTTTTAAATGTATTGTTTGACTTTTATGATTCTTACTTGAATCGAATAAAGTTTTTGAAACGAAACGAAACGTGCACTCTCCAAGAATGGCTGCAGATATTGTACGAGTTCTCTCTGGTAATCGCTGAAGATATTGCACGTGCACTCCCAGGATTTGCTGAAGATATTGTACGTGCACTCTAGGATTGGCTGAAGATAATGTACGCGCACTCTCCAGGAATGGCTGAAGATATTGTACGTGCACTCTCCGGGAATGGCTAAAGATATTGTACGTACACTGCCGAAGAATGGCTGAAGATACTGTACGTGCACTCCCAGGAATGGCTGAAGATATTGTACGTGCACTATCCAGGAATGGCTGAAAATATTGTACGTGCACTATCCAGGAATGGCTGATGATATTGCACGTGCTCTCTCTGGCAATGGCTGAAGATATTGTACGTGCACTCTCCAGGAATGGCTGAAGATATTGTATGTGCACTCTCCAGGAATGGCTGAAGGTATTGTATGTGCACTCTACGGGAATGGCTAAAGATACTGTACGTGCACTGCCCAAGAATGGCTGAAGATACTGAACGTGCACTCCCAGGAATGGCTGAAGATATTGTACATGCATTCTCAGGATTGGCTGAAGATATAGTACGTGCACTCCCCAGGAATGGCTGCAGATATTGTATGTGCACTCTCTGGGAATGGCTGAAGATATTGTACGTGCACTCTCCAGGAATGGCTGAAGATATTGTATGTGCACTCTCCAGGAATGGCTGAAGATATTGTACGTGCACTCTCCAGGAATGGCTGAAGATATTGTACATGCACTCTCCAGGAATCGCTGAAGATATTGTACGTGCACTTCCCAGGAATCGCTGAAGATATTGTACGGGCACTCTCCAGGAATGGCTGAAGATATTGTACGGGCACTCTCTGGGAATGGCTGAAGATACTGTATGTGCACTCTCCAGGAATGGCTGCAGATATTGTATAGGCACTCTACGGGAATGGCTAAAGATACTGTAGTGCACTCTCTGGGAATGGCTGAAGATATTGTACGTGCACTCTCCAGAAATGGCTGAAGATATTGTATGTGCACTCTACAGGAATGGCTAAAGATACTGTACGTGCACTCTCCAGGAGTGGATGAAGATATTGTACGTGCACTCTCCAGGAATGGCTGAAGATATTGTACGTGCACTCTCTGGGAATGGCTAAAGATACTGTACGTGCACTGCCCAAGAATGGCTGGAGATATTGTACGTGCACTCTCCAGGAATGGCTGAAGATATTTACGTGCACTCTCCAAGAATGGCTGCAGATATTGTACAGGCACTCTACGGGAATGGCTAAAGATACTGTACGTGCACTCTCTGGGAATGGCTGAAGATATTGTACGTGCATTCTCCAGGAATGGTTGAAGATATTGTACTTGCACTCTCCAGAAATGGCTGAAGATACTGTATGTGCACTCTATGGGAATGGCTACAGATACTGTACGTGCAATCTCCAGGAATGGCTGAAGATATTGTACGTGCACTCTCCAGGAATGGCTGAAGATATTGTACGTGCACTCTCCGGGAATGGCTAAAGATATTGTATGTACACTACACAAGAATGGCTGAAGATACTGTACGTGCACTCCCAGGAATGGCTGAAGATATTGTACGTGCACTATCCAGGAATGGCTGAAGATATTGTACGTGCACTCTCCAGGAATGGCTGAAGATATTGTACGTGCTCTCTCTTGGAATGCTAAAGATATTGTACGTGCACTCTCCGGGAATGGCTAAAGATATTGTACGTGCACTGCCCAAGAATGGCTGAAGATACTGTATGTGCACTACCCAGGAATGGCTGAAGATATTGTGTGTGCACTCTACAGGTATGGCTGAAGATATTGTACATGCACTCTACAGGAATGGCTGAAGATAGTGTACTTGCACTCTCCAGGAATGGCCGAAGGTATTGTATGTGCACTCTCCGGGAATGGCTAAAGATATTGTACGTACACTACACAAGAATAGCTGAAGATACTGTACGTGCACTCCCAGGAATGGCTGAAGATATTTTACGTGCACTATCCAGGAATGGCTGAAGATATTGTACGTGCACTCTCCAGGAATGGCTGAAGATATTGTACGTGCTCTCTCTTGGAATAGCTGAAGATATTGTATGTGCACTCTCCGGGAATGGCTAAAGATATTGTCCGTGCACTGCCAAAGAATGGCTGAAGATACTGTATGTGCACTACCCAGGAATGGCTGAAGATATTGTATGTGCACTCTACAGGAATGGTTGAAGATATTGTACGTGCACTCTCCAAGAATGGCTGCAGATATTGTACGAGTTCTCTCTGGTAATCGCTGAAGATATTACACGTGCACTCCCAGGATTTGCTGAAGATATTGTACGTGCACTCTAGGATTGGCTGAAGATAATGTAAGCGCACTCTCCAGGAATGGCTGAAGATATTGTACGTGCACTCTCCGGGAATGGCTAAAGATATTGTACGTACACTGCCGAAGAATGGCTGAAGATACTGTACGTGCACTCCCAGGAATGGCTGAAGATATTGTACGTGCACTATCCAGGAATGGCTGAAAATATTGTACGTGCACTCTCCAGGAATGGCTGAAGATATTTTACGTGCTCTCTCTGGCAATGGCTAAAGATATTGTACGTGCACTCTCCAGGAATGGCTGAAGATATTGTATGTGCACTCTCCAGGAATGGCTGAAGGTATTGTATGTGCACTCTACGGGAATGGCTAAAGATACTGTACGTGCACTGCCCAAGAATGGCTGAAGATACTGAACGTGCACTCCCAGGAATGGCTGAAGATATTGTACATGCATTCTCAGGATTGGCTGAAGATATAGTACGTGCACTCCCCAGGAATGACTGAATATATTGTACGTGCACTCTCCAGGAATGGCTGCAGATATTGTACGTGCACTCTCTGGGAATGGCTGAAGATATTGTACGTGCACTCTCCAGGAATGGCTGAAGATATTGTATGTGCACTCTCCAGGAATGGCTGAAGATATTGTACGTGCACTCTCCAGGAATGGCTGAAGATATTGTACATGCACTCTCCAGGAATCGCTGAAGATATTGTACGTGCACTTCCCAGGAATCGCTGAAGATATTGTACGGGCACTCTCCAGGAATGGCTGAAGATATTGTACGGGCACTCTCTGGGAATGGCTGAAGATACTGTATGTGCACTCTCCAGGAATGGCTGCAGATATTGTACAGGCACTCTACGGGAATGGCTAAAGATACTGTAGTGCACTCTCTGGGAATGGCTGAAGATATTGTACGTGCACTCTCCAGAAATGGATGAAGATATTGTATGTGCACTCTACAGGAATGGCTAAAGATACTGTACGTGCACTCTCCAGGAGTGGCTGAAGATATTGTACGTGCACTCTCCAGGAATGGCTGAAGATATTGTACGTGCACTCTCTGGGAATGGCTAAAGATACTGTACGTGCACTGCCCAAGAATGGCTGGAGATATTGTATGTGCACTCTCCAGGAATGGCTGAAGATATTTACATGCACTCTCCAAGAATGGCTGCAGATATTGTACAGGCACTCTACGGGAATGGCTAAAGATACTGTACGTGCACTCTCTGGGAATGGCTGAAGATATTGTACGTGCACTCTCCAGGAATGGTTGAAGATATTGTACTTGCACTCTCCAGAAATGGCTGAAGATACTGTATGTGCACTCTATGGGAATGGCTAAAGATACTGTACGTGCAATCTCCAGGAATGGCTGAAGATATTGTACGTGCACTCTCCAGGAATGGCTGAAGATATTGTACGTGCACTCTCCGGGAATGGCTAAAGCTATTGTATGTACACTACACAAGAATGGCTGAAGATACTGTACGTGCACTCCCAGGAATGGCTGAAGATATTGTACGTGCACTATCCAGGAATGGCTGAAGATATTGTACGTGCACTCTCCAGGAATGGCTGAAGATATTGTACGTGCTCTCTCTTGGAATGCTAAAGATATTGTACGTGCACTCTCCGGGAATGGCTAAAGATATTGTACGTGCACTGCCCAAGAATGGCTGAAGATACTGTATGTGCACTACCCAGGAATGGCTGAAGATATTGTATGTGCACTCTACAGGAATGGCTGAAGATATTGTACATGCACTCTACAGGAATGGCTGAAGATAGTGTACGTGCACTCTCCAGGAATGGCCGAAGGTATTGTATGTGCACTCTCCGGGAATGGCTAAAGATATTGTACGTACACTACACAAGAATAGCTGAAGATACTGTACGTGCACTCCCAGGAATGGCTGAAGATATTGTACGTGCACTATCCAGGAATGGCTGAAGATATTGTACGTGCACTCTCCAGGAATGGCTGAAGATATTGTACGTGCTCTCTCTTGGAATAGCTGAAGATATTGTATGTGCACTCTCCGGGAATGGCTAAAGATATTGTACGTGCACTGCCCAAGAATGGCTGAAGATACTGTATGTGCACTACCCAGGAATGGCTGAAGATATTGTATGTGCACTCTACAGGAATGGCTGAAGATATTGTACATGCACTCTACAGGAATGGTTGACGATACTGTACGTGCACTCTCCAGGAATGGCCGAAGGTATTGTATGTGCACTCTCTGGGAATGGCTAAAGATACTGTACGTGCACTGCCCAAGAATGGCTGGAGATAGTGTACCTGCACTCCCAGGAATGGCTGAAGATATTGTACGTGCATTCCCAGGATTGGCTGAAGATATTGTACGTGCACTCCCCAGGAATGGCTGCAGATATTGTACGTGCACTCTCCGAGAATGGCTAAAGATATTGTACGTGCACTCTCCGGGAATGACATAAGATATTGTACGTGCACTCTCTGGGAATGGCTAAAGATACTGTACGTGCACTGCCCTAGAATGGCTGAAGATACTGTTTGTGCACTCTCCAGGAATGGCTGAAGATATTGTACGTGCACTCTCCGGGAATGGCAGAAGATATTGTACATGCACTCTCCAGGAATTACTGAAGATATTGTACGTGCACTCTCCAGGAATGGCTGAAGATATTGTACGTGCACTCTCCGGGAATGGCTGAGGATATTGTACGTGCACTCTCCTGCAGTGGTTGAAGATATTGTACGTGCACTCTCCAAGAATTGCTGAAGATATTGCACCTGCACTCCCAGGATTTGCTGAAGATATTGTACGTGCACTCCAGGATTGGCTGAAGATATTGTATGTGCACTCTCCAAGAATCGCTGTAGATATTGTACGTGCACTCTCTGGGAATGGCTAAAGATACTGTACGTGCACTGCCCAAGAATGGCTGAAGATATTATATGTGCACTCTCCAGGAATGGCTGAAGATACTGAACGTGCACTACCTGAGATTGGCTGAAGATATTGTATGTGCACTCTCCGAGAATGACATAAGATATTGTACGTGCACTCTCCAGGAATGGCTGAAGATATTGTACGTGCAATCTCCGGGAATGGCTGAGGATATTGTACGTGCACTCTCCAGGAATGGTGGAAGATATTGTACGTGCACTCTCCAGAAATGGCTGAAGATACTGTATGTGCACTCTACGGGAATGGCTAAAGATACTGTACGTGCAATCTCCAGGAATGGCTGAAGATATTGTACGTGCACTCTCCGGGAATGGCTAAAGATATTGTACTTACACTACACAAGAATGGCTGAAGATACTGTACGTGCACTCCCAGGAATGGCTGAAGATATTGTACGTGCACTCTCCAGGAATGGCTGAAGATATTGTACGTGCTCTCTCTTGGAATGGCTGAAGATATTGTACGTGCACTCTCCGGGAATGGCTAAAGATATTGTACGTGCACTGCCCAAGAATGGCTGAAGATACTGTATGTGCACTACCCAGGAATGGCTGAAGATATTGTATGTGCACTCTACAGGAATGGCTGAAGATATTGTACATGCACTCTACAGGAATGGCTGAAGATACTGTACGTGCACTCTCCAGGAATGGCCGAAGGTATTGTATGTGCACTCTCCGGGAATGGCTAAAGATATTGTACGTACACTACACAAGAATGGCTGAAGATACTGTACGTGCACTCCCAGGAATGGCTGAAGATATTGTACGTGCACTATCCAGGAATGGCTGAAGATATTGTACGTGCACTCTCCAGGAATGGCTGAAGATATTGTACGTGCTCTCTCTTGGAATGGCTGAAGATATTGTATGTGCACTCTCCGGGAATGGCTAAAGATATTGTACGGGCACTGCCCAAGAATGGCTGAAGATACTGTATGTGCACTACCCAGGAATGGCTGAAGATATTGTATGTGCACTCTACAGGAATGGCTGAAGATACTGTACGTGCACTCTCCAGGAATGGCCGAAGGTATTGTATGTGCACTCTCTGGGAATGGCTAAAGATACTGTACGTGCACTGCCCAAGAATGGCTGAAGATACTGTACCTGCACTCCCAGGAATGGCTGAAGATATTGTACGTGCATTCCCAGGATTGGCTGAAGATATTGTACGTGCACTCCCCAGGAATGGCTGCAGATATTGTACGTGCACTCTCCGAGAATGGCTAAAGATATTGTATGTGCACTCTCCGGGAATGACATAAGATATTGTACGTGCACTCTCTGGGAATGGCTAAAGATACTGTACGTGCACTGCCCTAGAATGGCTGAAGATACTGTTTGTGCACTCTCCAGGAATGGCTGAAGATATTGTACGTGCACTCTCCGGGAATGGCAGAAGATATTGTACATGCACTCTCCAGGAATTACTGAAGATATTGTACGTGCACTCTCCAGGAATGGCTGAAGATATTGTACGTGCACTCTCCGGGAATGGCTGAGGATATTGTACGTGCACTCTCCTGCAGTGGTTGAAGATATTGTACGTGCACTCTCCAAGAATTGCTGAAGATATTGCACCTGCACTCCCAGGATTTGCTGAAGATATTGTACGTGCACTCCAGGATTGGCTGAAGATATTGTATGTGCACTCTCCAAGAATCGCTGTAGATATTGTACGTGCACTCTCTGGGAATGGCTAAAGATACTGTACGTGCACTGCCCAAGAATGGCTGAAGATATTATATGTGCACTCTCCAGGAATGGCTGAAGATACTGAACGTGCACTACCTGAGATTGGCTGAAGATATTGTATGTGCACTCTCCGAGAATGACATAAGATATTGTACGTGCACTCTCCAGGAATGGCTGAAGATATTGTACGTGCAATCTCCGGGAATGGCTGAGGATATTGTACGTGCACTCTCCAGGAATGGTGGAAGATATTGTACGTGCACTCTCCAGAAATGGCTGAAGATACTGTATGTGCACTCTACGGGAATGGCTAAAGATACTGTACGTGCAATCTCCAGGAATGGCTGAAGATATTGTACGTGCACTCTCCGGGAATGGCTAAAGATATTGTACGTACACTACACAAGAATGGCTGAAGATACTGTACGTGCACTCCCAGGAATGGCTGAAGATATTGTACGTGCACTCTCCAGGAATGGCTGAAGATATTGTACGTGCTCTCTCTTGGAATGGCTGAAGATATTGTACGTGCACTCTCCGGGAATGGCTAAAGATATTGTACGTGCACTGCCCAAGAATGGCTGAAGATACTGTATGTGCACTACCCAGGAATGGCTGAAGATATTGTATGTGCACTCTACAGGAATGGCTGAAGATATTGTACATGCACTCTACAGGAATGGCTGAAGATACTGTACGTGCACTCTCCAGGAATGGCCGAAGGTATTGTATGTGCACTCTCCGGGAATGGCTAAAGATATTGTACGTACACTACACAAGAATGGCTGAAGATACTGTACGTGCACTCCCAGGAATGGCTGAAGATATTGTACGTGCACTATCCAGGAATGGCTGAAGATATTGTACGTGCACTCTCCAGGAATGGCTGAAGATATTGTACGTGCTCTCTCTTGGAATGGCTGAAGATATTGTATGTGCACTCTCCGGGAATGGCTAAAGATATTGTACGGGCACTGCCCAAGAATGGCTGAAGATACTGTATGTGCACTACCCAGGAATGGCTGAAGATATTGTATGTGCACTCTACAGGAATGGCTGAAGATATTGTACATGCACTCTACAGGAATGGCTGAAGATACTGTACGTGCACTCTCCAGGAATGGCCGAAGGTATTGTATGTGCACTCTCTGGGAATGGCTAAAGATACTGTACGTGCACTGCCCAAGAATGGCTGAAGATACTGTACCTGCACTCCCAGGAATGGCTGAAGATATTGTACGTGCATTCCCAGGATTGGCTGAAGATATTGTACGTGCACTCCCCAGGAATGGCTGCAGATATTGTACGTGCACTCTCCGAGAATGGCTAAAGATATTGTACGTGCACTCTCCGGGAATGACATAAGATATTGTACGTGCACTCTCTGGGAATGGCTAAAGATACTGTACGTGCACTGCCCTAGAATGGCTGAAGATACTGTTTGTGCACTCTCCAGGAATGGTTGAAGATATTGTACGTGCACTCTCCAGGAATGGCAGAAGATATTGTACATGCACTCTCCAGGAATTACTGAAGATATTGTACGTGCACTCTCCAGGAATGGCTGAATATATTGTACGTGCACTCTCCGGGAATGGCTGAGGAACTTGTACGTGCACTCTCCTGCAGTGGTTGAAGATATTGTACGTGCACTTTCCAAGAATTGCTGAAGATATTGCACCTGTACTCCCAGGATTTGCTGAAGATATTGTACGTGCACTCCAGGATTGGCTGAAGATATTGTATGTGCACTCTCCAAGAATCGCTGCAGATATTGTACGTGCACTCTCTGGGAATGGCTAAAGATACTGTACGTGCACTGCCCAAGAATGGCTGAAGATATTATATGTGCACTCTCCAGGAATGGCTGAAGATACTGAACGTGCACTACCTGAGATTGGCTGAAGATATTGTACGTGCACTCTCCGAGAATGACATAAGATATTTACGTGCACTCTCCAGGAATGGCTGAAGATATTGTACGTGCACTCTCCGGGAATGGCTGAGGATATTGTACGTGCACTCTCCTGCAGTGGTTGATGATATTGTACGTGCACTCTCCAAGAATTGCTGAAGATATTGCACCTGCACTCCCAGGATTTGCTGAAGATATTGTACGTGCACTCCAAGATTGGCTGAAGATATTGTATGTGCACTCTCCAAGAATGGCTGCAGATATTGTATGTGCACTCTCCAGGAACGGCTGAAGATACTGAACGTGCACTACCTGAGATTGGCTGAAGATATTGTACGTGCACTCTCCGAGAATGACATAAGATATTGTACGTGCACTCTCCAGGAATGGCTGAAGATATTGTATGTGCACTCTCTAGGAATGGCTGAAGATATTGTATGTGCACTCTGCGGGAATGGCTAAAGATACTCTACGTGCACTGCCCAAGAATGGCTGAAGATACTGTACGTGCACTCCCAGGAATGGCTGAAGATATTGTACGTGCAATCTCCAGGAATGGCTGCAGATATTGTATGTGCACTCCCAGGAATGACTGCAGATATTGTACGTGTATTCTCAGGATTGGCTGAAGATATTGTATGTGCACTCCCAGGAATGGCTAAAGATACTGTACGTACACTCTCCAGGAATGGCTGAAGATATTGTACGTGCACTCTCCAGGAATGGCTGAAGATATTGTACGTGCACTCTCCAGGAATGGCTAAAGATATTGTACGTGCACTCTCCAGGAATGGCTGAAGATATTGTATGTGCACTCTCCAGGAATGGCTAAAGATATTGTACGTGCACTCTCCAGGAATGGCTGAAGATATTGTATGGGCACTCTCCGGGAATGGCTGGAGATATTGTACGTGCACTCTCCAGGAATGGCTGCAGATATTGTACATGCACCCTCCAGGAATGGCTGAAGATATTGTACGTGCACTCTCTGGGAATGGCTGAAGATATTGTACGTGCACTCTCTGGGAATGGCTGAAGATATTGTACGTGCACTCTCTGGGAATGGCTGAAGATATTGTACGTGCACTCTCTGGGAATGGCTGAAGATATTGTACGTGCACTCTCTGGGAATGGCTAAAGATATTGTACGTGCACTGCCCAAGAATGGCTGAAGATACTGTATGTGCACTCTTCAGAAATGGCTGAAGATATTGTACGTGCACTCTCCAGGAATGGCTGAGGATATTGTACGTGCACTCTCCTGCAGTGGTTGAAGATATTGTACATGCAGTCTCCGAGAATGGCTGAAGATATTGTATGTGCACTCTCCAAGAATAGCTGCAGATATTGTACGTGCACTCTCCAGGAATGGCTGAAGATATTGTACGTGCACTCCCAGGAATGGCTGAAGATATTGTACGTGCACTGCCCAAGAATGGCTGACGATATTGTACGTGTACTCTCTGGGAATGGCTGAAGATATTGTATGTGCACTCTCAAGGAATGGCTGAAGATATTGTACGTGCACTCTACGGGAATGGCTGAAGATACTCTACATGCACTCTCAAGGAATGGCTGAAGATATTGTATGTGCACTCTCCAGGAATAGCTGAATATATTGTACGTGCACTCTCCAGGAATGGCTGAAGATATTGCACGTGCACTCCCAGGAATGGCTGAAGATATTGTACGGGCACTCTCCAGGAATGGCTAAAGATACTGTACGTGCACTCTCCAGGAGTGGCTGAAGATATTGTACGTGCACTCTCCAGGAATGGCTGAAGATATTGTACGTGCACTCTCTGGGAATGGCTAAAGATACTGTACGTGCACTGCCCAAGAATGGCTGGAGATATTGTACGTGCACTCTCCAGGAATGGCTGAAGATATTTACATGCACTCTCCAAGAATGGCTGCAGATATTGTACAGGCACTCTACGGGAATGGCTAAAGATACTGTACGTGCACTCTCTGGGAATGGCTGAAGATATTGTACGTGCACTCTCCAGGAATGGTTGAAGATATTGTACTTGCACTCTCCAGAAATGGCTGAAGATACTGTATGTGCACTCTATGGGAATGGCTAAAGATACTGTATGTGCACTCTCTAGGAATGGCTGAAGATATTGTATGTGCACTCTGCGGGAATGGCTAAAGATACTCTACGTGCACTGCCCAAGAATGGCTGAAGATACTGTACGTGCACTCCCAGGAATGGCTGAAGATATTGTATGTGCACTCCCAGGAATGACTGCAGATATTGTACGTGTATTCTCAGGATTGGCTGAAGATATTGTATGTGCACTCCCAGGAATGGCTAAAGATACTGTACGTACACTCTCCAGGAATGGCTGAAGATATTGTACGTGCACTCTCCAGGAATGGCTAAAGATATTGTACGTGCACTCTCCAGGAATGGCTAAAGATATTGTACGTGCACTCTCCAGGAATGGCTGAAGATATTGTATGTGCACTCTCCAGGAATGGCTAAAGATATTGTACGTGCACTCTCCAGGAATGGCTGAAAATATTGTATGGGCACTCTCCGGGAATGGCTGGAGATATTGTACGTGCACTCTCCAGGAATGGCTGCAGATATTGTACATGCACCCTCCAGGAATGGCTGAAGATATTGTACGTGCACTCTCTGGGAATGGCTGAAGATATTGTACGTGCACTCTCTGGGAATGGCTGAAGATATTGTACGTGCACTCTCTGGGAATGGCTGAAGATATTGTACGTGCACTCTCTGGGAATGGCTGAAGATATTGTACGTGCACTCTCTGGGAATGGCTAAAGATATTGTACGTGCACTGCCCAAGAATGGCTGAAGATACTGTATGTGCACTCTTCAGAAATGACTGAAGATATTGTACGTGCACTCTCCAGGAATGGCTGAGGATATTGTACGTGCACTCTCCTGCAGTGGTTGAAGATATTGTACATGCAGTCTCCGAGAATGGCTGAAGATATTGTATGTGCACTCTCCAAGAATAGCTGCAGATATTGCACGTGCACTCTCCAGGAATGGCTGAAGATATTGTACGTGCACTCCCAGGAATGGCTGAAGATATTGTACGTGCACTGCCCAAGAATGGCTGACGATATTGTACGTGTACTCTCTGGGAATGGCTGAAGATATTGTATGTGCACTCTCAAGGAATGGCTGAAGATATTGTACGTGCACTCTACGGGAATGGCTGAAGATACTCTACATGCACTCTCAAGGAATGGCTGAAGATATTGTATGTGCACTCTCCAGGAATAGCTGAATATATTGTACGTGCACTCTCCAGGAATGGCTGAAGATATTGCACGTGCACTCCCAGGAATGGCTGAAGATATTGTACGGGCACTCTCCAGGAATGGCTAAAGATACTGTACGTGCACTCTCCAGGAGTGGCTGAAGATATTGTACGTGCACTCTCCAGGAATGGCTGAAGATATTGTACGTGCACTCTCTGGGAATGGCTAAAGATACTGTACGTGCACTGCCCAAGAATGGCTGGAGATATTGTACGTGCACTCTCCAGGAATGGCTGAAGATATTTACATGCACTCTCCAAGAATGGCTGCAGATATTGTACAGGCACTCTACGGGAATGGCTAAAGATACTGTACGTGCACTCTCTGGGAATGGCTGAAGATATTGTACGTGCACTCTCCAGGAATGGTTGAAGATATTGTACTTGCACTCTCCAGAAATGGCTGAAGATACTGTATGTGCACTCTATGGGAATGGCTAAAGATACTGTACGTGCAAATCTCCAGGAATGGCTGAAGATATTGTACGTGCACTCTCCAGGAATGGCTGAAGATATTGTACGTGCACTCTCCGGGAATGGCTAAAGCTATTGTATGTACACTACACAAGAATGGCTGAAGATACTGTACGTGCACTCCCAGGAATGGCTGAAGATATTGTACGTGCACTATCCAGGAATGGCTGAAGATATTGTACGTGCACTCTCCAGGAATGGCTGAAGATATTGTACGTGCTCTCTCTTGGAATGCTAAAGATATTGTACGTGCACTCTCCGGGAATGGCTAAAGATATTGTACGTGCACTGCCCAAGAATGGCTGAAGATACTGTATGTGCACTACCCAGGAATGGCTGAAGATATTGTATGTGCACTCTACAGGAATGGCTGAAGATATTGTACATGCACTCTACAGGAATGGCTGAAGATAGTGTACGTGCACTCTCCAGGAATGGCCGAAGGTATTGTATGTGCACTCTCCGGGAATGGCTAAAGATATTGTACGTACACTACACAAGAATAGCTGAAGATACTGTACGTGCACTCCCAGGAATGGCTGAAGATATTGTACGTGCACTATCCAGGAATGGCTGAAGATATTGTACGTGCACTCTCCAGGAATGGCTGAAGATATTGTACGTGCTCTCTCTTGGAATAGCTGAAGATATTGTATGTGCACTCTCCGGGAATGGCTAAAGATATTGTACGTGCACTGCCCAAGAATGGCTGAAGATACTGTATGTGCACTACCCAGGAATGGCTGAAGATATTGTATGTGCACTCTACAGGAATGGCTGAAGATATTGTACATGCACTCTACAGGAATGGCTGAAGATACTGTACGTGCACTCTCCAGGAATGGCCAAAGGTATTGTATGTGCACTCTCTGGGAATGGCTAAAGATACTGTACGTGCACTGCCCAAAAATGGCTGGAGATACTGTACCTGCACTCCCAGGAATGGCTGAAGATATTGTACGTGCATTCCCAGGATTGGCTGAAGATATTGTACGTGCACTCCCCAGGAATGGCTGCAGATATTGTACGTGCACTCTCCGAGAATGGCTAAAGATATTGTACGTGCACTCTCCGGGAATGACATAAGATATTGTACGTGCACTCTCTGGGAATGGCTAAAGATACTGTACGTGCACTGCCCTAGAATGGCTGAAGATACTGTTTGTGCACTCTCCAGGAATGGCTGAAGATATTGTACGTGCACTCTCCGGGAATGGCAGAAGATATTGTACATGCACTCTCCAGGAATTACTGAAGATATTGTACGTGCACTCTCCAGGAATGGCTGAAGATATTGTACGTGCACTCTCCGGGAATGGCTGAGGATATTGTACGTGCACTCTCCTGCAGTGGTTGAAGATATTGTACGTGCACTCTCCAAGAATTGCTGAAGATATTGCACCTGCACTCCCAGGATTTGCTGAAGATATTGTACGTGCACTCCAGGATTGGCTGAAGATATTGTATGTGCACTCTCCAAGAATCGCTGTAGATATTGTACGTGCACTCTCTGGGAATGGCTAAAGATACTGTACGTGCACTGCCCAAGAATGGCTGAAGATATTATATGTGCACTCTCCAGGAATGGCTGAAGATACTGAACGTGCACTACCTGAGATTGGCTGAAGATATTGTATGTGCACTCTCCGAGAATGACATAAGATATTGTACGTGCACTCTCCAGGAATGGCTGAAGATATTGTACGTGCAATCTCCGGGAATGGCTGAGGATATTGTACGTGCACTCTCCAGGAATGGTGGAAGATATTGTACGTGCACTCTCCAGAAATGGCTGAAGATACTGTATGTGCATTCTACGGGAATGGCTAAAGATACTGTACGTGCAATCTCCAGGAATGGCTGAAGATATTGTACGTGCACTCTCCGGGAATGGCTAAAGATATTGTACGTACACTACACAAGAATGGCTGAAGATACTGTACGTGCACTCCCAGGAATGGCTGAAGATATTGTACGTGCACTATCCAGGAATGGCTGAAGATATTGTACGTGCACTCTCCAGGAATGGCTGAAGATATTGTACGTGCTCTCTCTTGGAATGGCTGAAGATATTGTAAGTGCACTCTCCGGGAATGGCTAAAGATATTGTACGGGCACTGCCCAAGAATGGCTGAAGATACTGTATGTGCACTACCCAGGAATGGCTGAAGATATTGTATGTGCACTCTACAGGAATGGCTGAAGATATTGTACATGCACTCTACAGGAATGGCTGAAGATACTGTACGTGCACTCTCCAGGAATGGCCGAAGGTATTGTATGTGCACTCTCTGGGAATGGCTAAAGATACTGTACGTGCACTGCCCAAGAATGGCTGAAGATACTGTACCTGCACTCCCAGGAATGGCTGAAGATATTGTACGTGCATTCCCAGGATTGGCTGAAGATATTGTACGTGCACTCCCCAGGAATGGCTGCAGATATTGTACGTGCACTCTCCGAGAATGGCTAAAGATATTGTACGTGCACTCTCCGGGAATGACATAAGATATTGTACGTGCACTCTCTGGGAATGGCTAAAGATACTGTACGTGCACTGCCCTAGAATGGCTGAAGATACTGTTTGTGCACTCTCCAGGAATGGCTGAAGATATTGTACGTGCACTCTCCGGGAATGGCAGAAGATATTGTACATGCACTCTCCAGGAATTACTGAAGATATTGTACGTGCACTCTCCAGGAATGGCTGAAGATATTGTACGTGCACTCTCCGGGAATGGCTGAGGATATTGTACGTGCACTCTCCTGCAGTGGTTGAAGATATTGTACGTGCACTCTCCAAGAATTGCTGAAGATATTGCACCTGCACTCCCAGGATTTGCTGAAGATATTGTACGTGCACTCCAGGATTGGCTGAAGATATTGTATGTGCACTCTCCAAGAATCGCTGTAGATATTGTACGTGCACTCTCTGGGAATGGCTAAAGATACTGTACGTGCACTGCCCAAGAATGGCTGAAGATATTATATGTGCACTCTCCAGGAATGGCTGAAGATACTGAACGTGCACTACCTGAGATTGGCTGAAGATATTGTATGTGCACTCTCCGAGAATGACATAAGATATTGTACGTGCACTCTCCAGGAATGGCTGAAGATATTGTACGTGCAATCTCCGGGAATGGCTGAGGATATTGTACGTGCACTCTCCAGGAATGGTGGAAGATATTGTACGTGCACTCTCCAGAAATGGCTGAAGATACTGTATGTGCACTCTACGGGAATGGCTAAAGATACTGTACGTGCAATCTCCAGGAATGGCTGAAGATATTGTACGTGCACTCTCCGGGAATGGCTAAAGATATTGTACGTACACTACACAAGAATGGCTGAAGATACTGTACGTGCACTCCCAGGAATGGCTGAAGATATTGTACGTGCACTCTCCAGGAATGGCTGAAGATATTGTACGTGCTCTCTCTTGGAATGGCTGAAGATATTGTACGTGCACTCTCCGGGAATGGCTAAAGATATTGTACGTGCACTGCCCAAGAATGGCTGAAGATACTGTATGTGCACTACCCAGGAATGGCTGAAGATATTGTATGTGCACTCTACAGGAATGGCTGAAGATATTGTACATGCACTCTACAGGAATGGCTGAAGATACTGTACGTGCACTCTCCAGGAATGGCCGAAGGTATTGTATGTGCACTCTCCGGGAATGGCTAAAGATATTGTACGTACACTACACAAGAATGGCTGAAGATACTGTACGTGCACTCCCAGGAATGGCTGAAGATATTGTACGTGCACTATCCAGGAATGGCTGAAGATATTGTACGTGCACTCTCCAGGAATGGCTGAAGATATTGTACATGCTCTCTCTTGGAATGGCTGAAGATATTGTATGTGCACTCTCCGGGAATGGCTAAAGATATTGTACGGGCACTGCCCAAGAATGGCTGAAGATACTGTATGTGCACTACCCAGGAATGGCTGAAGATATTGTATGTGCACTCTACAGGAATGGCTGAAGATATTGTACATGCACTCTACAGGAATGGCTGAAGATACTGTACGTGCACTCTCCAGGAATGGCCGAAGGTATTGTATGTGCACTCTCTGGGAATGGCTAAAGATACTGTACGTGCACTGCCCAAGAATGGCTGAAGATACTGTACCTGCACTCCCAGGAATGGCTGAAGATATTGTACGTGCATTCCCAGGATTGGCTGAAGATATTGTACGTGCACTCCCCAGGAATGGCTGCAGATATTGTACGTGCACTCTCCGAGAATGGCTAAAGATATTGTACGTGCACTCTCCGGGAATGACATAAGATATTGTACGTGCACTCTCTGGGAATGGCTAAAGATACTGTACGTGCACTGCCCTAGAATGGCTGAAGATACTGTTTGTGCACTCTCCAGGAATGGTTGAAGATATTGTACGTGCACTCTCCAGGAATGGCAGAAGATATTGTACATGCACTCTCCAGGAATTACTGAAGATATTGTACGTGCACTCTCCAGGAATGGCTGAATATATTGTACGTGCACTCTCCGGGAATGGCTGAGGAACTTGTACGTGCACTCTCCTGCAGTGGTTGAAGATATTGTACGTGCACTTTCCAAGAATTGCTGAAGATATTGCACCTGTACTCCCAGGATTTGCTGAAGATATTGTACGTGCACTCCAGGATTGGCTGAAGATATTGTATGTGCACTCTCCAAGAATCGCTGCAGATATTGTACGTGCACTCTCTGGGAATGGCTAAAGATACTGTACGTGCACTGCCCAAGAATGGCTGAAGATATTATATGTGCACTCTCCAGGAATGGCTGAAGATACTGAACGTGCACTACCTGAGATTGGCTGAAGATATTGTACGTGCACTCTCCGAGAATGACATAAGATATTTACGTGCACTCTCCAGGAATGGCTGAAGATATTGTACGTGCACTCTCCGGGAATGGCTGAGGATATTGTACGTGCACTCTCCTGCAGTGGTTGATGATATTGTACGTGCACTCTCCAAGAATTGCTGAAGATATTGCACCTGCACTCCCAGGATTTGCTGAAGATATTGTACGTGCACTCCAAGATTGGCTGAAGATATTGTATGTGCACTCTCCAAGAATGGCTGCAGATATTGTATGTGCACTCTCCAGGAACGGCTGAAGATACTGAACGTGCACTACCTGAGATTGGCTGAAGATATTGTACGTGCACTCTCCGAGAATGACATAAGATATTGTACGTGCACTCTCCAGGAATGGCTGAAGATATTGTATGTGCACTCTCTAGGAATGGCTGAAGATATTGTATGTGCACTCTGCGGGAATGGCTAAAGATACTCTACGTGCACTGCCCAAGAATGGCTGAAGATACTGTACGTGCACTCCCAGGAATGGCTGAAGATATTGTACGTGCAATCTCCAGGAATGGCTGCAGATATTGTATGTGCACTCCCAGGAATGACTGCAGATATTGTACGTGTATTCTCAGGATTGGCTGAAGATATTGTATGTGCACTCCCAGGAATGGCTAAAGATACTGTACGTACACTCTCCAGGAATGGCTGAAGATATTGTACGTGCACTCTCCAGGAATGGCTGAAGATATTGTACGTGCACTCTCCAGGAATGGCTAAAGATATTGTACGTGCACTCTCCAGGAATGGCTGAAGATATTGTATGTGCACTCTCCAGGAATGGCTAAAGATATTGTACGTGCACTCTCCAGGAATGGCTGAAGATATTGTATGGGCACTCTCCGGGAATGGCTGGAGATATTGTACGTGCACTCTCCAGGAATGGCTGCAGATATTGTACATGCACCCTCCAGGAATGGCTGAAGATATTGTACGTGCACTCTCTGGGAATGGCTGAAGATATTGTACGTGCACTCTCTGGGAATGGCTGAAGATATTGTACGTGCACTCTCTGGGAATGGCTGAAGATATTGTACGTGCACTCTCTGGGAATGGCTGAAGATATTGTACGTGCACTCTCTGGGAATGGCTAAAGATATTGTACGTGCACTGCCCAAGAATGGCTGAAGATACTGTATGTGCACTCTTCAGAAATGGCTGAAGATATTGTACGTGCACTCTCCAGGAATGGCTGAGGATATTGTACGTGCACTCTCCTGCAGTGGTTGAAGATATTGTACATGCAGTCTCCGAGAATGGCTGAAGATATTGTATGTGCACTCTCCAAGAATAGCTGCAGATATTGTACGTGCACTCTCCAGGAATGGCTGAAGATATTGTACGTGCACTCCCAGGAATGGCTGAAGATATTGTACGTGCACTGCCCAAGAATGGCTGACGATATTGTACGTGTACTCTCTGGGAATGGCTGAAGATATTGTATGTGCACTCTCAAGGAATGGCTGAAGATATTGTACGTGCACTCTACGGGAATGGCTGAAGATACTCTACATGCACTCTCAAGGAATGGCTGAAGATATTGTATGTGCACTCTCCAGGAATAGCTGAATATATTGTACGTGCACTCTCCAGGAATGGCTGAAGATATTGCACGTGCACTCCCAGGAATGGCTGAAGATATTGTACGGGCACTCTCCAGGAATGGCTAAAGATACTGTACGTGCACTCTCCAGGAGTGGCTGAAGATATTGTACGTGCACTCTCCAGGAATGGCTGAAGATATTGTACGTGCACTCTCTGGGAATGGCTAAAGATACTGTACGTGCACTGCCCAAGAATGGCTGGAGATATTGTACGTGCACTCTCCAGGAATGGCTGAAGATATTTACATGCACTCTCCAAGAATGGCTGCAGATATTGTACAGGCACTCTACGGGAATGGCTAAAGATACTGTACGTGCACTCTCTGGGAATGGCTGAAGATATTGTACGTGCACTCTCCAGGAATGGTTGAAGATATTGTACTTGCACTCTCCAGAAATGGCTGAAGATACTGTATGTGCACTCTATGGGAATGGCTAAAGATACTGTATGTGCACTCTCTAGGAATGGCTGAAGATATTGTATGTGCACTCTGCGGGAATGGCTAAAGATACTCTACGTGCACTGCCCAAGAATGGCTGAAGATACTGTACGTGCACTCCCAGGAATGGCTGAAGATATTGTATGTGCACTCCCAGGAATGACTGCAGATATTGTACGTGTATTCTCAGGATTGGCTGAAGATATTGTATGTGCACTCCCAGGAATGGCTAAAGATACTGTACGTACACTCTCCAGGAATGGCTGAAGATATTGTACGTGCACTCTCCAGGAATGGCTAAAGATATTGTACGTGCACTCTCCAGGAATGGCTAAATATATTGTACGTGCACTCTCCAGGAATGGCTGAAGATATTGTATGTGCACTCTCCAGGAATGGCTAAAGATATTGTACGTGCACTCTCCAGGAATGGCTGAAAATATTGTATGGGCACTCTCCGGGAATGGCTGGAGATATTGTACGTGCACTCTCCAGGAATGGCTGCAGATATTGTACATGCACCCTCCAGGAATGGCTGAAGATATTGTACGTGCACTCTCTGGGAATGGCTGAAGATATTGTACGTGCACTCTCTGGGAATGGCTGAAGATATTGTACGTGCACTCTCTGGGAATGGCTGAAGATATTGTACGTGCACTCTCTGGGAATGGCTGAAGATATTGTACGTGCACTCTCTGGGAATGGCTAAAGATATTGTACGTGCACTGCCCAAGAATGGCTGAAGATACTGTATGTGCACTCTTCAGAAATGACTGAAGATATTGTACGTGCACTCTCCAGGAATGGCTGAGGATATTGTACGTGCACTCTCCTGCAGTGGTTGAAGATATTGTACATGCAGTCTCCGAGAATGGCTGAAGATATTGTATGTGCACTCTCCAAGAATAGCTGCAGATATTGTACGTGCACTCTCCAGGAATGGCTGAAGATATTGTACGTGCACTCCCAGGAATGGCTGAAGATATTGTACGTGCACTGCCCAAGAATGGCTGACGATATTGTACGTGTACTCTCTGGGAATGGCTGAAGATATTGTATGTGCACTCTCAAGGAATGGCTGAAGATATTGTACGTGCACTCTACGGGAATGGCTGAAGATACTCTACATGCACTCTCAAGGAATGGCTGAAGATATTGTATGTGCACTCTCCAGGAATAGCTGAATATATTGTACGTGCACTCTCCAGGAATGGCTGAAGATATTGCACGTGCACTCCCAGGAATGGCTGAAGATATTGTACGGGCACTCTCCAGGAATGGCTAAAGATACTGTACGTGCACTCTCCAGGAGTGGCTGAAGATATTGTACGTGCACTCTCCAGGAATGGCTGAAGATATTGTACGTGCACTCTCTGGGAATGGCTAAAGATACTGTACGTGCACTGCCCAAGAATGGCTGGAGATATTGTACGTGCACTCTCCAGGAATGGCTGAAGATATTTACATGCACTCTCCAAGAATGGCTGCAGATATTGTACAGGCACTCTACGGGAATGGCTAAAGATACTGTACGTGCACTCTCTGGGAATGGCTGAAGATATTGTACGTGCACTCTCCAGGAATGGTTGAAGATATTGTACTTGCACTCTCCAGAAATGGCTGAAGATACTGTATGTGCACTCTATGGGAATGGCTAAAGATACTGTACGTGCAATCTCCAGGAATGGCTGAAGATATTGTACGTGCACTCTCCAGGAATGGCTGAAGATATTGTACGTGCACTCTCCGGGAATGGCTAAAGCTATTGTATGTACACTACACAAGAATGGCTGAAGATACTGTACGTGCACTCCCAGGAATGGCTGAAGATATTGTACGTGCACTCTCCAGGAATGGCTGAAGATATTGTACGTGCTCTCTCTTGGAATGCTAAAGATATTGTACGTGCACTCTCCGGGAATGGCTAAAGATATTGTACGTGCACTGCCCAAGAATGGCTGAAGATACTGTATGTGCACTACCCAGGAATGGCTGAAGATATTGTATGTGCACTCTACAGGAATGGCTGAAGATATTGTACATGCACTCTACAGGAATGGCTGAAGATAGTGTACGTGCACTCTCCAGGAATGGCCGAAGGTATTGTATGTGCACTCTCCGGGAATGGCTAAAGATATTGTACGTACACTACACAAGAATAGCTGAAGATACTGTACGTGCACTCCCAGGAATGGCTGAAGATATTGTACGTGCACTATCCAGGAATGGCTGAAGATATTGTACGTGCACTCTCCAGGAATGGCTGAAGATATTGTACGTGCTCTCTCTTGGAATAGCTGAAGATATTGTATGTGCACTCTCCGGGAATGGCTAAAGATATTGTACGTGCACTGCCCAAGAATGGCTGAAGATACTGTATGTGCACTACCCAGGAATGGCTGAAGATATTGTATGTGCACTCTACAGGAATGGCTGAAGATATTGTACATGCACTCTACAGGAATGGCTGAAGATACTGTACGTGCACTCTCCAGGAATGGCCAAAGGTATTGTAAGTGCACTCTCTGGGAATGGCTAAAGATACTGTACGTGCACTGCCCAAAAATGGCTGGAGATACTGTACCTGCACTCCCAGGAATGGCTGAAGATATTGTACGTGCATTCCCAGGATTGGCTGAAGATATTGTACGTGCACTCCCCAGGAATGGCTGCAGATATTGTACGTGCACTCTCCGAGAATGGCTAAAGATATTGTACGTGCACTCTCCGGGAATGACATAAGATATTGTACGTGCACTCTCTGGGAATGGCTAAAGATACTGTACGTGCACTGCCCTAGAATGGCTGAAGATACTGTTTGTGCACTCTCCAGGAATGGCTGAAGATATTGTACGTGCACTCTCCGGGAATGGCAGAAGATATTGTACATGCACTCTCCAGGAATTACTGAAGATATTGTACGTGCACTCTCCAGGAATGGCTGAAGATATTGTACGTGCACTCTCCGGGAATGGCTGAGGATATTGTACGTGCACTCTCCTGCAGTGGTTGAAGATATTGTACGTGCACTCTCCAAGAATTGCTGAAGATATTGCACCTGCACTCCCAGGATTTGCTGAAGATATTGTACGTGCACTCCAGGATTGGCTGAAGATATTGTATGTGCACTCTCCAAGAATCGCTGTAGATATTGTACGTGCACTCTCTGGGAATGGCTAAAGATACTGTACGTGCACTGCCCAAGAATGGCTGAAGATATTATATGTGCACTCTCCAGGAATGGCTGAAGATACTGAACGTGCACTACCTGAGATTGGCTGAAGATATTGTATGTGCACTCTCCGAGAATGACATAAGATATTGTACGTGCACTCTCCAGGAATGGCTGAAGATATTGTACGTGCAATCTCCGGGAATGGCTGAGGATATTGTACGTGCACTCTCCAGGAATGGTGGAAGATATTGTACGTGCACTCTCCAGAAATGGCTGAAGATACTGTATGTGCATTCTACGGGAATGGCTAAAGATACTGTACGTGCAATCTCCAGGAATGGCTGAAGATATTGTACGTGCACTCTCCGGGAATGGCTAAAGATATTGTACGTACACTACACAAGAATGGCTGAAGATACTGTACGTGCACTCCCAGGAATGGCTGAAGATATTGTACGTGCACTCTCCAGGAATGGCTGAAGATATTGTACGTGCTCTCTCTTGGAATGGCTGAAGATATTGTACGTGCACTCTCCGGGAATGGCTAAAGATATTTTACGTGCACTGCCCAAGAATGGCTGAAGATACTGTATGTGCACTACCCAGGAATGGCTGAAGATATTGTATGTGCACTCTACAGGAATGGCTGAAGATATTGTACATGCACTCTACAGGAATGGCTGAAGATACTGTACGTGCACTCTCCAGGAATGGCCGAAGGTATTGTATGTGCACTCTCCGGGAATGGCTAAAGATATTGTACGTACACTACACAAGAATGGCTGAAGATACTGTACGTGCACTCCCAGGAATGGCTGAAGATATTGTACGTGCACTATCCAGGAATGGCTGAAGATATTGTACGTGCACTCTCCAGGAATGGCTGAAGATATTGTACGTGCTCTCTCTTGGAATGGCTGAAGATATTGTATGTGCACTCTCCGGGAATGGCTAAAGATATTGTACGGGCACTGCCCAAGAATGGCTGAAGATACTGTATGTGCACTACCCAGGAATGGCTGAAGATATTGTATGTGCACTCTACAGGAATGGCTGAAGATATTGTACATGCACTCTACAGGAATGGCTGAAGATACTGTACGTGCACTCTCCAGGAATGGCCGAAGGTATTGTATGTGCACTCTCTGGGAATGGCTAAAGATACTGTACGTGCACTGCCCAAGAATGGCTGAAGATACTGTACCTGCACTCCCAGGAATGGCTGAAAATATTGTACGTGCATTCCCAGGATAGGCTGAAGATATTGTACGTGCACTCCCCAGGAATGGCTGCAGATATTGTACGTGCACTCTCCGAGAATGGCTAAAGATATTGTACGTGCACTCTCCGGGAATGACATAAGATATTGTACGTGCACTCTCTGGGAATGGCTAAAGATACTGTACGTGCACTGCCCTAGAATGGCTGAAGATACTGTTTGTGCACTCTCCAGGAATGGTTGAAGATATTGTACGTGCACTCTCCAGGAATGGCAGAAGATATTGTACATGCACTCTCCAGGAATTACTGAAGATATTGTACGTGCACTCTCCAGGAATGGCTGAATATATTGTACGTGCACTCTCCGGGAATGGCTGAGGAAATTGTACGTGCACTCTCCTGCAGTGGTTGAAGATATTGTACGTGCACTTTCCAAGAATTGCTGAAGATATTGCACCTGTACTCCCAGGATTTGCTGAAGATATTGTACGTGCACTCCAGGATTGGCTGAAGATATTGTATGTGCACTCTCCAAGAATCGCTGCAGATATTGTACGTGCACTCTCTGGGAATGGCTAAAGATACTGTACGTGCACTGCCCAAGAATGGCTGAAGATATTATATGTGCACTCTCCAGGAATGGCTGAAGATACTGAACGTGCACTACCTGAGATTGGCTGATGATATTGTACGTGCACTCTCCGAGAATGACATAAGATATTTAAGTGCACTCTCCAGGAATGGCTGAAGATATTGTACGTGCACTCTCCGGGAATGGCTGAGGATATTGTACGTGCACTCTCCTGCAGTGGTTGATGATATTGTACGTGCACTCTCCAAGAATTGCTGAAGATATTGCACCTGCACTCCCAGGATTTGCTGAAGATATTGTACGTGCACTCCAAGATTGGCTGAAGATATTGTATGTGCACTCTCCAAGAATGGCTGCAGATATTGTATGTGCACTCTCCAGGAACGGCTGAAGATACTGAACGTGCACTACCTGAGATTGGCTGAAGATATTGTATGTGCACTCTCCGAGAATGACATAAGATATTGTACGTGCACTCTCCAGGAATGGCTGAAGATATTGTATGTGCACTCTCTAGGAATGGCTGAAGATATTGTATGTGCACTCTGCGGGAATGGCTAAAGATACTCTACGTGCACTGCCCAAGAATGGCTGAAGATACTGTACGTGCACTCCCAGGAATGGCTGAAGATATTGTACGTGCAATCTCCAGGAATGGCTGCAGATATTGTATGTGCACTCCCAGGAATGACTGCAGATATTGTACGTGTATTCTCAGGATTGGCTGAAGATATTGTATGTGCACTCCCAGGAATGGCTAAAGATACTGTACGTACACTCTCCAGGAATGGCTGAAGATATTGTACGTGCACTCTCCAGGAATGGCTAAAGATATTGTACGTGCACTCTCCAGGAATGGCTAAAGATATTGTATGTGCACTCTCCAGGAATGGCTGAAGATATTGTATGTGCACTCTCCAGGAATGGCTAAAGATATTGTACGTGCACTCTCCAGGAATGGCTGAAGATATTGTATGGGCACTCTCCGGGAATGGCTGGAGATATTGTACGTGCACTCTCCAGGAATGGCTGCAGATATTGTACATGCACCCTCCAGGAATGGCTGAAGATATTGTACGTGCACTCTCTGGGAATGGCTGAAGATATTGTACGTGCACTCTCTGGGAATGGCTGAAGATATTGTACGTGCACTCTCTGGGAATGCCTGAAGATATTGTACGTGCACTCTCTGGGAATGGCTGAAGATATTGTACGTGCACTCTCTGGGAATGGCTAAAGATATTGTACGTGCACTGCCCAAGAATGGCTGAAGATACTGTATGTGCACTCTTCAGAAATGTCTGAAGATATTGTACGTGCACTCTCCAGGAATGGCTGAGGATATTGTACGTGCACTCTCCTGCAGTGGTTGAAGATATTGTACATGCAGTCTCCGAGAATGGCTGAAGATATTGTATGTGCACTCTCCAAGAATAGCTGCAGATATTGTACGTGCACTCTCCAGGAATGGCTGAAGATATTGTACGTGCACTCCCAGGAATGGCTGAAGATATTGTACGTGCACTGCCCAAGAATGGCTGACGATATTGTACGTGTACTCTCTGGGAATGGCTGAAGATATTGTATGTGCACTCTCAAGGAATGGCTGAAGATATTGTACGTGCACTCTACGGGAATGGCTGAAGATACTCTACATGCACTCTCAAGGAATGGCTGAAGATATTGTATGTGCACTCTCCAGGAATAGCTGAATATATTGTACGTGCACTCTCCAGGAATGGCTGAAGATATTGCACGTGCACTCCCAGGAATGGCTGAAGATATTGTACGGGCACTCTCCAGGAATGGCTAAAGATACTGTACGTGCACTCTCCAGGAGTGGCTGAAGATATTGTACGTGCACTCTCCAGGAATGGCTGAAGATATTGTACGTGCACTCTCTGGGAATGGCTAAAGATACTGTACGTGCACTGCCCAAGAATGGCTGGAGATATTGTACGTGCACTCTCCAGGAATGGCTGAAGATATTTACATGCACTCTCCAAGAATGGCTGCAGATATTGTACAGGCACTCTACGGGAATGGCTAAAGATACTGTACGTGCACTCTCTGGGAATGGCTGAAGATATTGTACGTGCACTCCCCAGGAATGGTTGAAGATATTGTACTTGCACTCTCCAGAAATGGCTGAAGATACTGTATGTGCACTCTATGGGAATGGCTAAAGATACTGTACGTGCAATCTCCAGGAATGGCTGAAGATATTGTACGTGCACTCTCCAGGAATGGCTGAAGATATTGTACGTGCACTCTCCGGGAATGGCTAAAGCTATTGTATGTACACTACACAAGAATGGCTGAAGATACTGTACGTGCACTCCCAGGAATGGCTGAAGATATTGTACGTGCACTATCCAGGAATGGCTGAAGATATTGTACGTGCACTCTCCAGGAATGGCTGAAGATATTGCATGTGCTCTCTCTTGGAATGCTAAAGATATTGTACGTGCACTCTCCGGGAATGGCTAAAGATATTGTACGTGCACTGCCCAAGAATGGCTGAAGATACTGTATGTGCACTACCCAGGAATGGCTGAAGATATTGTATGTGCACTCTACAGGAATGGCTGAAGATATTGTACATGCACTCTACAGGAATGGCTGAAGATAGTGTACGTGCACTCTCCAGGAATGGCCGAAGGTATTGTATGTGCACTCTCCGGGAATGGCTAAAGATATTGTACGTACACTACACAAGAATAGCTGAAGATACTGTACGTGCACTCCCAGGAATGGCTGAAGATATTGTACGTGCACTATCCAGGAATGGCTGAAGATATTGTATGTGCACTCTCCAGGAATGGCTGAAGATATTGTACGTGCTCTCTCTTGGAATAGCTGAAGA
Organism: Lissotriton helveticus; assembly: GCF_964261635.1. NCBI lineage: Eukaryota > Metazoa > Chordata > Amphibia > Caudata > Salamandridae > Lissotriton > Lissotriton helveticus. The sequence continues at coordinate 96,296,794 of NC_136064.1, read as the reverse complement.
TATTGTATGTGCACTCTCCGGGAATGGCTAAAGATATTGTACGTGCACTGCCCAAGAATGGCTGAAGATACTGTATGTGCACTACCCAGGAATGGCTGAAGCTATTGTATGTGCACTCTACAGGAATGGCTGAAGATATTGTACATGCACTCTACAGGAATGGCTGAAGATACTGTACGTGCACTCTCCAGGAATGGCCGAAGGTATTGTATGTGCACTCTCTGGGAATGGCTAAAGATACTGTACGTGCACTGCCCAAGAATGGCTGGAGATACTGTACCTGCACTCCCAGGAATGGCTGAAGATATTGTACGTGCATTCCCAGGATTGGCTGAAGATATTGTACGTGCACTCCCCAGGAATGGCTGCAGATATTGTACGTGCACTCTCCGAGAATGGCTAAAGATATTGTACGTGCACTCTCCGGGAATGACATAAGATATTGTACGTGCACTCTCTGGGAATGGCTAAAGATACTGTACGTGCACTGCCCTAGAATGGCTGAAGATACTGTTTGTGCACTCTCCAGGAATGGCTGAAGATATTGTACGTGCACTCTCCGGGAATGGCAGAAGATATTGTACATGCACTCTCCAGGAATTACTGAAGATATTGTACGTGCACTCTCCAGGAATGGCTGAAGATATTGTACGTGCACTCTCCGGGAATGGCTGAGGATATTGTACGTGCACTCTCTGGGAATGGCTGAAGATATTGTACGTGCACTCTCTGGGAATGGCTGAAGATATTGTACGTGCACTCTCTGGGAATGGCTGAAGATATTGTACGTGCACTCTCTGGGAATGGCTAAAGATATTGTACGTGCACTGCCCAAGAATGGCTGAAGATACTGTATGTGCACTCTTCAGAAATGGCTGAAGATATTGTACGTGCACTCTCCAGGAATGGCTGAGGATATTGTACGTGCACTCTCCTGCAGTGGTTGAAGATATTGTACATGCAGTCTCCGAGAATGGCTGAAGATATTGTATGTGCACTCTCCAAGAATAGCTGCAGATATTGTACGTGCACTCTCCAGGAATGGCTGAAGATATTGTACGTGCACTCCCAGGAATGGCTGAAGATATTGTACGTGCACTGCCCAAGAATGGCTGACGATATTGTACGTGTACTCTCTGGGAATGGCTGAAGATATTGTATGTGCACTCTCAAGGAATGGCTGAAGATATTGTACGTGCACTCTACGGGAATGGCTGAAGATACTCTACATGCACTCTCAAGGAATGGCTGAAGATATTGTATGTGCACTCTCCAGGAATAGCTGAATATATTGTACGTGCACTCTCCAGGAATGGCTGAAGATATTGCACGTGCACTCCCAGGAATGGCTGAAGATATTGTACGGGCACTCTCCAGGAATGGCTAAAGATACTGTACGTGCACTCTCCAGGAGTGGCTGAAGATATTGTACGTGCACTCTCCAGGAATGGCTGAAGATATTGTACGTGCACTCTCTGGGAATGGCTAAAGATACTGTACGTGCACTGCCCAAGAATGGCTGGAGATATTGTACGTGCACTCTCCAGGAATGGCTGAAGATATTTACATGCACTCTCCAAGAATGGCTGCAGATATTGTACAGGCACTCTACGGGAATGGCTAAAGATACTGTACGTGCACTCTCTGGGAATGGCTGAAGATATTGTACGTGCACTCTCCAGGAATGGTTGAAGATATTGTACTTGCACTCTCCAGAAATGGCTGAAGATACTGTATGTGCACTCTATGGGAATGGCTAAAGATACTGTATGTGCACTCTCTAGGAATGGCTGAAGATATTGTATGTGCACTCTGCGGGAATGGCTAAAGATACTCTACGTGCACTGCCCAAGAATGGCTGAAGATACTGTACGTGCACTCCCAGGAATGGCTGAAGATATTGTATGTGCACTCCCAGGAATGACTGCAGATATTGTACGTGTATTCTCAGGATTGGCTGAAGATATTGTATGTGCACTCCCAGGAATGGCTAAAGATACTGTACGTACACTCTCCAGGAATGGCTGAAGATATTGTACGTGCACTCTCCAGGAATGGCTAAAGATATTGTACGTGCACTCTCCAGGAATGGCTAAAGATATTGTACGTGCACTCTCCAGGAATGGCTGACGATATTGTATGTGCACTCTCCAGGAATGGCTAAAGATATTGTACGTGCACTCTCCAGGAATGGCTGAAAATATTGTATGGGCACTCTCCGGGAATGGCTGGAGATATTGTACGTGCACTCTCCAGGAATGGCTGCAGATATTGTACATGCACCCTCCAGGAATGGCTGAAGATATTGTACGTGCACTCTCTGGGAATGGCTGAAGATATTGTACGTGCACTCTCTGGGAATGGCTGAAGATATTGTACGTGCACTCTCTGGGAATGGCTGAAGATATTGTACGTGCACTCTCTGGGAATGGCTAAAGATACTGTACGTGCACTCTCTGGGAATGGCTGAAGATATTGTACGTGCACTCTCCAGGAATGGTTGAAGATATTGTACTTGCACTCTCCAGAAATGGCTGAAGATACTGTATGTGCACTCTATGGGAATGGCTAAAGATACTGTACGTGCAATCTCCAGGAATGGCTGAAGATATTGTACGTGCACTCTCCAGGAATGGCTGAAGATATTGTACGTGCACTCTCCGGGAATGGCTAAAGCTATTGTATGTACACTACACAAGAATGGCTGAAGATACTGTACGTGCACTCCCAGGAATGGCTGAAGATATTGTACGTGCACTATCCAGGAATGGCTGAAGATATTGTACGTGCACTCTCCAGGAATGGCTGAAGATATTGTACGTGCTCTCTCTTGGAATAGCTGAAGATATTGTATGTGCACTCTCCGGGAATGGCTAAAGATATTGTACGTGCACTGCCCAAGAATGGCTGAAGATACTGTATGTGCACTACCCAGGAATGGCTGAAGATATTGTATGTGCACTCTACAGGAATGGCTGAAGATATTGTACATGCACTCTACAGGAATGGCTGAAGATACTGTACGTGCACTCTCCAGGAATGGCCAAAGGTATTGTATGTGCACTCTCTGGGAATGGCTAAAGATACTGTACGTGCACTGCCCAAAAATGGCTGGAGATACTGTACCTGCACTCCCAGGAATGGCTGAAGATATTGTACGTGCATTCCCAGGATTGGCTGAAGATATTGTACGTGCACTCCCCAGGAATGGCTGCAGATATTGTACGTGCACTCTCCGAGAATGGCTAAAGATATTGTACGTGCACTCTCCGGGAATGACATAAGATATTGTACGTGCACTCTCTGGGAATGGCTAAAGATACTGTACGTGCACTGCCCTAGAATGGCTGAAGATACTGTTTGTGCACTCTCCAGGAATGGCTGAAGATATTGTACGTGCACTCTCCGGGAATGGCAGAAGATATTGTACATGCACTCTCCAGGAATTACTGAAGATATTGTACGTGCACTCTCCAGGAATGGCTGAAGATATTGTACGTGCACTCTCCGGGAATGGCTGAGGATATTGTACGTGCACTCTCCTGCAGTGGTTGAAGATATTGTACGTGCACTCTCCAAGAATTGCTGAAGATATTGCACCTGCACTCCCAGGATTTGCTGAAGATATTGTACGTGCACTCCAGGATTGGCTGAAGATATTGTATGTGCACTCTCCAAGAATCGCTGTAGATATTGTACGTGCACTCTCTGGGAATGGCTAAAGATACTGTACGTGCACTGCCCAAGAATGGCTGAAGATATTATATGTGCACTCTCCAGGAATGGCTGAAGATACTGAACGTGCACTACCTGAGATTGGCTGAAGATATTGTATGTGCACTCTCCGAGAATGACATAAGATATTGTACGTGCACTCTCCAGGAATGGCTGAAGATATTGTACGTGCAATCTCCGGGAATGGCTGAGGATATTGTACGTGCACTCTCCAGGAATGGTGGAAGATATTGTACGTGCACTCTCCAGAAATGGCTGAAGATACTGTATGTGCATTCTACGGGAATGGCTAAAGATACTGTACGTGCAATCTCCAGGAATGGCTGAAGATATTGTACGTGCACTCTCCGGGAATGGCTAAAGATATTGTACGTACACTACACAAGAATGGCTGAAGATACTGTACGTGCACTCCCAGGAATGGCTGAAGATATTGTACGTGCACTCTCCAGGAATGGCTGAAGATATTGTACGTGCTCTCTCTTGGAATGGCTGAAGATATTGTACGTGCACTCTCCGGGAATGGCTAAAGATATTTTACGTGCACTGCCCAAGAATGGCTGAAGATACTGTATGTGCACTACCCAGGAATGGCTGAAGATATTGTATGTGCACTCTACAGGAATGGCTGAAGATATTGTACATGCACTCTACAGGAATGGCTGAAGATACTGTACGTGCACTCTCCAGGAATGGCCGAAGGTATTGTATGTGCACTCTCCGGGAATGGCTAAAGATATTGTACGTACACTACACAAGAATGGCTGAAGATACTGTACGTGCACTCCCAGGAATGGCTGAAGATATTGTACGTGCACTATCCAGGAATGGCTGAAGATATTGTACGTGCACTCTCCAGGAATGGCTGAAGATATTGTACGTGCTCTCTCTTGGAATGGCTGAAGATATTGTATGTGCACTCTCCGGGAATGGCTAAAGATATTGTACGGGCACTGCCCAAGAATGGCTGAAGATACTGTATGTGCACTACCCAGGAATGGCTGAAGATATTGTATGTGCACTCTACAGGAATGGCTGAAGATATTGTACATGCACTCTCCAGAAATGGCTGAAGATACTGTATGTGCACTCTATGGGAATGGCTAAAGATACTGTATGTGCACTCTCTAGGAATGGCTGAAGATATTGTATGTGCACTCTGCGGGAATGGCTAAAGATACTCTACGTGCACTGCCCAAGAATGGCTGAAGATACTGTACGTGCACTCCCAGGAATGGCTGAAGATATTGTATGTGCACTCCCAGGAATGACTGCAGATATTGTACGTGTATTCTCAGGATTGGCTGAAGATATTGTATGTGCACTCCCAGGAATGGCTAAAGATACTGTACGTACACTCTCCAGGAATGGCTGAAGATATTGTACGTGCACTCTCCAGGAATGGCTAAAGATATTGTACGTGCACTCTCCAGGAATGGCTAAAGATATTGTACGTGCACTCTCCAGGAATGGCTGAAGATATTGTATGTGCACTCTCCAGGAATGGCTAAAGATATTGTACGTGCACTCTCCAGGAATGGCTGAAAATATTGTATGGGCACTCTCCGGGAATGGCTGGAGATATTGTACGTGCACTCTCCAGGAATGGCTGCAGATATTGTACATGCACCCTCCAGGAATGGCTGAAGATATTGTACGTGCACTCTCTGGGAATGGCTGAAGATATTGTACGTGCACTCTCTGGGAATGGCTGAAGATATTGTACGTGCACTCTCTGGGAATGGCTGAAGATATTGTACGTGCACTCTCTGGGAATGGCTAAAGATACTGTACGTGCACTCTCTGGGAATGGCTGAAGATATTGTACGTGCACTCTCCAGGAATGGTTGAAGATATTGTACTTGCACTCTCCAGAAATGGCTGAAGATACTGTATGTGCACTCTATGGGAATGGCTAAAGATACTGTACGTGCAATCTCCAGGAATGGCTGAAGATATTGTACGTGCACTCTCCAGGAATGGCTGAAGATATTGTACGTGCACTCTCCGGGAATGGCTAAAGCTATTGTATGTACACTACACAAGAATGGCTGAAGATACTGTACGTGCACTCCCAGGAATGGCTGAAGATATTGTACGTGCACTATCCAGGAATGGCTGAAGATATTGTACGTGCACTCTCCAGGAATGGCTGAAGATATTGTACGTGCTCTCTCTTGGAATAGCTGAAGATATTGTATGTGCACTCTCCGGGAATGGCTAAAGATATTGTACGTGCACTGCCCAAGAATGGCTGAAGATACTGTATGTGCACTACCCAGGAATGGCTGAAGATATTGTATGTGCACTCTACAGGAATGGCTGAAGATATTGTACATGCACTCTACAGGAATGGCTGAAGATACTGTACGTGCACTCTCCAGGAATGGCCAAAGGTATTGTATGTGCACTCTCTGGGAATGGCTAAAGATACTGTACGTGCACTGCCCAAAAATGGCTGGAGATACTGTACCTGCACTCCCAGGAATGGCTGAAGATATTGTACGTGCATTCCCAGGATTGGCTGAAGATATTGTACGTGCACTCCCCAGGAATGGCTGCAGATATTGTACGTGCACTCTCCGAGAATGGCTAAAGATATTGTACGTGCACTCTCCGGGAATGACATAAGATATTGTACGTGCACTCTCTGGGAATGGCTAAAGATACTGTACGTGCACTGCCCTAGAATGGCTGAAGATACTGTTTGTGCACTCTCCAGGAATGGCTGAAGATATTGTACGTGCACTCTCCGGGAATGGCAGAAGATATTGTACATGCACTCTCCAGGAATTACTGAAGATATTGTACGTGCACTCTCCAGGAATGGCTGAAGATATTGTACGTGCACTCTCCGGGAATGGCTGAGGATATTGTACGTGCACTCTCCTGCAGTGGTTGAAGATATTGTACGTGCACTCTCCAAGAATTGCTGAAGATATTGCACCTGCACTCCCAGGATTTGCTGAAGATATTGTACGTGCACTCCAGGATTGGCTGAAGATATTGTATGTGCACTCTCCAAGAATCGCTGTAGATATTGTACGTGCACTCTCTGGGAATGGCTAAAGATACTGTACGTGCACTGCCCAAGAATGGCTGAAGATATTATATGTGCACTCTCCAGGAATGGCTGAAGATACTGAACGTGCACTACCTGAGATTGGCTGAAGATATTGTATGTGCACTCTCCGAGAATGACATAAGATATTGTACGTGCACTCTCCAGGAATGGCTGAAGATATTGTACGTGCAATCTCCGGGAATGGCTGAGGATATTGTACGTGCACTCTCCAGGAATGGTGGAAGATATTGTACGTGCACTCTCCAGAAATGGCTGAAGATACTGTATGTGCATTCTACGGGAATGGCTAAAGATACTGTACGTGCAATCTCCAGGAATGGCTGAAGATATTGTACGTGCACTCTCCGGGAATGGCTAAAGATATTGTACGTACACTACACAAGAATGGCTGAAGATACTGTACGTGCACTCCCAGGAATGGCTGAAGATATTGTACGTGCACTCTCCAGGAATGGCTGAAGATATTGTACGTGCTCTCTCTTGGAATGGCTGAAGATATTGTACGTGCACTCTCCGGGAATGGCTAAAGATATTTTACGTGCACTGCCCAAGAATGGCTGAAGATACTGTATGTGCACTACCCAGGAATGGCTGAAGATATTGTATGTGCACTCTACAGGAATGGCTGAAGATATTGTACATGCACTCTACAGGAATGGCTGAAGATACTGTACGTGCACTCTCCAGGAATGGCCGAAGGTATTGTATGTGCACTCTCCGGGAATGGCTAAAGATATTGTACGTACACTACACAAGAATGGCTGAAGATACTGTACGTGCACTCCCAGGAATGGCTGAAGATATTGTACGTGCACTATCCAGGAATGGCTGAAGATATTGTACGTGCACTCTCCAGGAATGGCTGAAGATATTGTACGTGCTCTCTCTTGGAATGGCTGAAGATATTGTATGTGCACTCTCCGGGAATGGCTAAAGATATTGTACGGGCACTGCCCAAGAATGGCTGAAGATACTGTATGTGCACTACCCAGGAATGGCTGAAGATATTGTATGTGCACTCTACAGGAATGGCTGAAGATATTGTACATGCACTCTACAGGAATGGCTGAAGATACTGTACGTGCACTCTCCAGGAATGGCCGAAGGTATTGTATGTGCACTCTCTGGGAATGGCTAAAGATACTGTACGTGCACTGCCCAAGAATGGCTGAAGATACTGTACCTGCACTCCCAGGAATGGCTGAAAATATTGTACGTGCATTCCCAGGATAGGCTGAAGATATTGTACGTGCACTCCCCAGGAATGGCTGCAGATATTGTACGTGCACTCTCCGAGAATGGCTAAAGATATTGTACGTGCACTCTCCGGGAATGACATAAGATATTGTACGTGCACTCTCTGGGAATGGCTAAAGATACTGTACGTGCACTGCCCTAGAATGGCTGAAGATACTGTTTGTGCACTCTCCAGGAATGGTTGAAGATATTGTACGTGCACTCTCCAGGAATGGCAGAAGATATTGTACATGCACTCTCCAGGAATTACTGAAGATATTGTACGTGCACTCTCCAGGAATGGCTGAATATATTGTACGTGCACTCTCCGGGAATGGCTGAGGAAATTGTACGTGCACTCTCCTGCAGTGGTTGAAGATATTGTACGTGCACTTTCCAAGAATTGCTGAAGATATTGCACCTGTACTCCCAGGATTTGCTGAAGATATTGTACGTGCACTCCAGGATTGGCTGAAGATATTGTATGTGCACTCTCCAAGAATCGCTGCAGATATTGTACGTGCACTCTCTGGGAATGGCTAAAGATACTGTACGTGCACTGCCCAAGAATGGCTGAAGATATTATATGTGCACTCTCCAGGAATGGCTGAAGATACTGAACGTGCACTACCTGAGATTGGCTGAAGATATTGTACGTGCACTCTCCGAGAATGACATAAGATATTTAAGTGCACTCTCCAGGAATGGCTGAAGATATTGTACGTGCACTCTCCGGGAATGGCTGAGGATATTGTACGTGCACTCTCCTGCAGTGGTTGATGATATTGTACGTGCACTCTCCAAGAATTGCTGAAGATATTGCACCTGCACTCCCAGGATTTGCTGAAGATATTGTACGTGCACTCCAAGATTGGCTGAAGATATTGTATGTGCACTCTCCAAGAATGGCTGCAGATATTGTATGTGCACTCTCCAGGAACGGCTGAAGATACTGAACGTGCACTACCTGAGATTGGCTGAAGATATTGTATGTGCACTCTCCGAGAATGACATAAGATATTGTACGTGCACTCTCCAGGAATGGCTGAAGATATTGTATGTGCACTCTCTAGGAATGGCTGAAGATATTGTATGTGCACTCTGCGGGAATGGCTAAAGATACTCTACGTGCACTGCCCAAGAATGGCTGAAGATACTGTACGTGCACTCCCAGGAATGGCTGAAGATATTGTACGTGCAATCTCCAGGAATGGCTGCAGATATTGTATGTGCACTCCCAGGAATGACTGCAGATATTGTACGTGTATTCTCAGGATTGGCTGAAGATATTGTATGTGCACTCCCAGGAATGGCTAAAGATACTGTACGTACACTCTCCAGGAATGGCTGAAGATATTGTACGTGCACTCTCCAGGAATGGCTAAAGATATTGTACGTGCACTCTCCAGGAATGGCTAAAGATATTGTATGTGCACTCTCCAGGAATGGCTGAAGATATTGTATGTGCACTCTCCAGGAATGGCTAAAGATATTGTACGTGCACTCTCCAGGAATGGCTGAAGATATTGTATGGGCACTCTCCGGGAATGGCTGGAGATATTGTACGTGCACTCTCCAGGAATGGCTGCAGATATTGTACATGCACCCTCCAGGAATGGCTGAAGATATTGTACGTGCACTCTCTGGGAATGGCTGAAGATATTGTACGTGCACTCTCTGGGAATGGCTGAAGATATTGTACGTGCACTCTCTGGGAATGCCTGAAGATATTGTACGTGCACTCTCTGGGAATGGCTGAAGATATTGTACGTGCACTCTCTGGGAATGGCTAAAGATATTGTACGTGCACTGCCCAAGAATGGCTGAAGATACTGTATGTGCACTCTTCAGAAATGTCTGAAGATATTGTACGTGCACTCTCCAGGAATGGCTGAGGATATTGTACGTGCACTCTCCTGCAGTGGTTGAAGATATTGTACATGCAGTCTCCGAGAATGGCTGAAGATATTGTATGTGCACTCTCCAAGAATAGCTGCAGATATTGTACGTGCACTCTCCAGGAATGGCTGAAGATATTGTACGTGCACTCCCAGGAATGGCTGAAGATATTGTACGTGCACTGCCCAAGAATGGCTGACGATATTGTACGTGTACTCTCTGGGAATGGCTGAAGATATTGTATGTGCACTCTCAAGGAATGGCTGAAGATATTGTACGTGCACTCTACGGGAATGGCTGAAGATACTCTACATGCACTCTCAAGGAATGGCTGAAGATATTGTATGTGCACTCTCCAGGAATAGCTGAATATATTGTACGTGCACTCTCCAGGAATGGCTGAAGATATTGCACGTGCACTCCCAGGAATGGCTGAAGATATTGTACGGGCACTCTCCAGGAATGGCTAAAGATACTGTACGTGCACTCTCCAGGAGTGGCTGAAGATATTGTACGTGCACTCTCCAGGAATGGCTGAAGATATTGTACGTGCACTCTCTGGGAATGGCTAAAGATACTGTACGTGCACTGCCCAAGAATGGCTGGAGATATTGTACGTGCACTCTCCAGGAATGGCTGAAGATATTTACATGCACTCTCCAAGAATGGCTGCAGATATTGTACAGGCACTCTACGGGAATGGCTACAGATACTGTACGTGCACTCTCTGGGAATGGCTGAAGATATTGTACGTGCACTCCCCAGGAATGGTTGAAGATATTGTACTTGCACTCTCCAGAAATGGCTGAAGATACTGTATGTGCACTCTATGGGAATGGCTAAAGATACTGTACGTGCAATCTCCAGGAATGGCTGAAGATATTGTACGTGCACTCTCCAGGAATGGCTGAAGATATTGTACGTGCACTCTCCGGGAATGGCTAAAGCTATTGTATGTACACTACACAAGAATGGCTGAAGATACTGTACGTGCACTCCCAGGAATGGCTGAAGATATTGTACGTGCACTATCCAGGAATGGCTGAAGATATTGTACGTGCACTCTCCAGGAATGGCTGAAGATATTGCATGTGCTCTCTCTTGGAATGCTAAAGATATTGTACGTGCACTCTCCGGGAATGGCTAAAGATATTGTACGTGCACTGCCCAAGAATGGCTGAAGATACTGTATGTGCACTACCCAGGAATGGCTGAAGATATTGTATGTGCACTCTACAGGAATGGCTGAAGATATTGTACATGCACTCTACAGGAATGGCTGAAGATAGTGTACGTGCACTCTCCAGGAATGGCCGAAGGTATTGTATGTGCACTCTCCGGGAATGGCTAAAGATATTGTACGTACACTACACAAGAATAGCTGAAGATACTGTACGTGCACTCCCAGGAATGGCTGAAGATATTGTACGTGCACTATCCAGGAATGGCTGAAGATATTGTATGTGCACTCTCCAGGAATGGCTGAAGATATTGTACGTGCTCTCTCTTGGAATAGCTGAAGATATTGTATGTGCACTCTCCGGGAATGGCTAAAGATATTGTACGTGCACTGCCCAAGAATGGCTGAAGATACTGTATGTGCACTACCCAGGAATGGCTGAAGCTATTGTATGTGCACTCTACAGGAATGGCTGAAGATATTGTACATGCACTCTACAGGAATGGCTGAAGATACTGTACGTGCACTCTCCAGGAATGGCCGAAGGTATTGTATGTGCACTCTCTGGGAATGGCTAAAGATACTGTATGTGCACTGCCCACGAATGGCTGGAGATACTGTACCTGCACTCCCAGGAATGGCTGAAGATATTGTACGTGCATTCCCAGGATTGGCTGAAGATATTGTACGTGCACTCCCCAGGAATGGCTGCAGATATTGTACGTGCACTCTCCGAGAATGGCTAAAGATATTGTACGTGCACTCTCCGGGAATGACATAAGATATTGTACGTGCACTCTCTGGGAATGGCTAAAGATACTGTACGTGCACTGCCCTAGAATGGCTGAAGATACTGTTTGTGCACTCTCCAGGAATGGCTGAAGATATTGTACGTGCACTCTCCGGGAATGGCAGAAGATATTGTACATGCACTCTCCAGGAATTACTGAAGATATTGTACGTGCACTCTCCAGGAATGGCTGAAGATATTGTACGTGCACTCTCCGGGAATGGCTGAGGATATTGTACGTGCACTCTCCTGCAGTGGTTGAAGATATTGTACGTGCACTCTCCAAGAATTGCTGAAGATATTGCACCTGCACTCCCAGGATTTGCTGAAGATATTGTACGTGCACTCCAGGATTGGCTGAAGATATTGTATGTGCACTCTCCAAGAATCGCTGTAGATATTGTACGTGCACTCTCTGGGAATGGCTAAAGATACTGTACGTGCACTGCCCAAGAATGGCTGAAGATATTATATGTGCACTCTCCAGGAATGGCTGAAGATACTGAACGTGCACTACCTGAGATTGGCTGAAGATATTGTATGTGCACTCTCCGAGAATGACATAAGATATTGTACGTGCACTCTCCAGGAATGGCTGAAGATATTGTACGTGCAATCTCCGGGAATGGCTGAGGATATTGTACGTGCACTCTCCAGGAATGGTGGAAGATATTATACGTGCACTCTCCAGAAATGGCTGAAGATACTGTATGTGCACTCTACGGGAATGGCTAAAGATACTGTACGTGCAATCTCCAGGAATGGCTGAAGATATTGTACGTGCACTCTCCGGGAATGGCTAAAGATATTGTACGTACACTACACAAGAATGGCTGAAGATACTGTACGTGCACTCCCAGGAATGGCTGAAGATATTGTACGTGCACTCTCCAGGAATGGCTGAAGATATTGTACGTGCTCTCTCTTGGAATGGCTGAAGATATTGTACGTGCACTCTCCGGGAATGGCTAAAGATATTGTACGTGCACTGCCCAAGAATGGCTGAAGATACTGTATGTGCACTACCCAGGAATGGCTGAAGATATTGTATGTGCACTCTACAGGAATGGCTGAAGATATTGTACATGCACTCTACAGGAATGGCTGAAGATACTGTACGTGCACTCTCCAGGAATGGCCGAAGGTATTGTATGTGCACTCTCCGGGAATGGCTAAAGATATTGTACGTACACTGCACAAGAATGGCTGAAGATACTGTACGTGCACTCCCAGGAATGGCTGAAGATATTGTACGTGCACTATCCAGGAATGGCTGAAGATATTGTACGTGCACTCTCCAGGAATGGCTGCAGATATTGTACATGCACCCTCCAGGAATGGCTGAAGATATTGTACGTGCACTCTCTGGGAATGGCTGAAGATATTGTACGTGCACTCTCTGGGAATGGCTGAAGATATTGTACGTGCACTCTCTGGGAATGGCTGAAGATATTGTACGTGCACTCTCTGGGAATGGCTAAAGATATTGTACGTGCACTGCCCAAGAATGGCTGAAGATACTGTATGTGCACTCTTCAGAAATGTCTGAAGATATTGTACGTGCACTCTCCAGGAATGGCTGAGGATATTGTACGTGCACTCTCCTGCAGTGGTTGAAGATATTGTACATGCAGTCTCCGAGAATGGCTGAAGATATTGTATGTGCACTCTCCAAGAATGGCTGAAGATATTGTACGTGCACTCCCAGGAATGGCTGAAGATATTGTACGTGCACTGCCCAAGAATGGCTGACGATATTGTACGTGTACTCTCTGGGAATGGCTGAAGATATTGTATGTGCACTCTCAAGGAATGGCTGAAGATATTGTACGTGCACTCTACGGGAATGGCTGAAGATACTCTACATGCACTCTCAAGGAATGGCTGAAGATATTGTATGTGCACTCTCCAGGAATAGCTGAATATATTGTACGTGCACTCTCCAGGAATGGCTGAAGATATTGCACGTGCACTCCCAGGAATGGCTGAAGATATTGTACGGGCACTCTCCAGGAATGGCTAAAGATACTGTACGTGCACTCTCCAGGAGTGGCTGAAGATATTGTATGTGCACTCTCCAGGAATGGCTGAAGATATTGTACGTGCACTCTCTGGGAATGGCTAAAGATACTGTACGTGCACTGCCCAAGAATGGCTGGAGATATTGTACGTGCACTCTCCAGGAATGGCTGAAGATATTTACATGCACTCTCCAAGAATGGCTGCAGATATTGTACAGGCACTCTACGGGAATGGCTAAAGATACTGTACGTGCACTCTCTGGGAATGGCTGAAGATATTGTACGTGCACTCTCCAGGAATGGTTGAAGATATTGTACTTGCACTCTCCAGAAATGGCTGAAGATACTGTATGTGCACTCTATGGGAATGGCTAAAGATACTGTACGTGCAATCTCCAGGAATGGCTGAAGATATTGTACGTGCACTCTCCAGGAATGGCTGAAGATATTGTACGTGCACTCTCCGGGAATGGCTAAAGCTATTGTATGTACACTACACAAGAATGGCTGAAGATACTGTACGTGCACTCCCAGGAATGGCTGAAGATATTGTACGTGCACTATCCAGGAATGGCTGAAGATATTGTACGTGCACTCTCCAGGAATGGCTGAAGATATTGTACGTGCTCTCTCTTGGAATGCTAAAGATATTGTACGTGCACTCTCCGGGAATGGCTAAAGATATTGTACGTGCACTGCCCAAGAATGGCTGAAGATACTGTATGTGCACTACCCAGGAATGGCTGAAGATATTGTATGTGCACTCTACAGGAATGGCTGAAGATATTGTACATGCACTCTACAGGAATGGCTGAAGATAGTGTACGTGCACTCTCCAGGAATGGCCGAAGGTATTGTATGTGCACTCTCCGGGAATGGCTAAAGATATTGTACATACACTACACAAGAATAGCTGAAGATACTGTACGTGCACTCCCAGGAATGGCTGAAGATATTGTACGTGCACTATCCAGGAATGGCTGAAGATATTGTACGTGCACTCTCCAGGAATGGCTGAAGATATTGTACGTGCTCTCTCTTGGAATAGCTGAAGATATTGTATGTGCACTCTCCGGGAATGGCTAAAGATATTGTACGTGCACTGCCCAAGAATGGCTGAAGATACTGTATGTGCACTACCCAGGAATGGCTGAAGCTATTGTATGTGCACTCTACAGGAATGGCTGAAGATATTGTACATGCACTCTACAGGAATGGCTGAAGATACAGTACGTGCACTCCCCAGGAATGGCCGAAGGTATTGTATGTGCACTCTCTGGGAATGGCTAAAGATACTGTACGTGCACTGCCCAAGAATGGCTGGAGATACTGTACCTGCACTCCCAGGAATGGCTGAAGATATTGTACGTGCATTCCCAGGATTGGCTGAAGATATTGTACGTGCACTCCCCAGGAATGGCTGCAGATATTGTACGTGCACTCTCCGAGAATGGCTAAAGATATTGTACGTGCACTCTCCGGGAATGACATAAGATATTGTACGTGCACTCTCTGGGAATGGCTAAAGATACTGTACGTGCACTGCCCTAGAATGGCTGAAGATACTGTTTGTGCACTCTCCAGGAATGGCTGAAGATATTGTACGTGCACTCTCCGGGAATGGCAGAAGATATTGTACATGCACTCTCCAGGAATTACTGAAGATATTGTACGTGCACTCTCCAGGAATGGCTGAAGATATTGTACGTGCACTCTCCGGGAATGGCTGAGGATATTGTACGTGCACTCTCCTGCAGTGGTTGAAGATATTGTACGTGCACTCTCCAAGAATTGCTGAAGATATTGCACCTGCACTCCCAGGATTTGCTGAAGATATTGTACGTGCACTCCAGGATTGGCTGAAGATATTGTATGTGCACTCTCCAAGAATCGCTGTAGATATTGTACGTGCACTCTCTGGGAATGGCTAAAGATACTGTACGTGCACTGCCCAAGAATGGCTGAAGATATTATATGTGCACTCTCCAGGAATGGCTGAAGATACTGAACGTGCACTACCTGAGATTGGCTGAAGATATTGTATGTGCACTCTCCGAGAATGACATAAGATATTGTACGTGCACTCTCCAGGAATGGCTGAAGATATTGTACGTGCAATCTCCGGGAATGGCTGAGGATATTGTACGTGCACTCTCCAGGAATGGTGGAAGATATTGTACGTGCACTCTCCAGAAATGGCTGAAGATACTGTATGTGCACTCTACGGGAATGGCTAAAGATACTGTACGTGCAATCTCCAGGAATGGCTGAAGATATTGTACGTACACTACACAAGAATGGCTGAAGATACTGTACGTGCACTCCCAGGAATGGCTGAAGATATTGTACGTGCACTCTCCAGGAATGGCTGAAGATATTGTACGTGCTCTCTCTTGGAATGGCTGAAGATATTGTACGTGCACTCTCCGGGAATGGCTAAAGATATTGTACGTGCACTGCCCAAGAATGGCTGAAGATACTGTATGTGCACTACCCAGGAATGGCTGAAGATATTGTATGTGCACTCTACAGGAATGGCTGAAGATATTGTACATGCACTCTACAGGAATGGCTGAAGATACTGTACGTGCACTCTCCAGGAATGGCCGAAGGTATTGTATGTGCACTCTCCGGGAATGGCTAAAGATATTGTACGTACACTACACAAGAATGGCTGAAGATACTGTACGTGCACTCCCAGGAATGGCTGAAGATATTGTACGTGCACTATCCAGGAATGGCTGAAGATATTGTACGTGCACTCTCCAGGAATGGCTGAAGATATTGTACGTGCTCTCTCTTGGAATGGCTGAAGATATTGTATGTGCACTCTCCGGGAATGGCTAAAGATATTGTACGGGCACTGCCCAAGAATGGCTGAAGATACTGTATGTGCACTACCCAGGAATGGCTGAAGATATTGTATGTGCACTCTACAGGAATGGCTGAAGATATTGTACATGCACTCTACAGGAATGGCTGAAGATACTGTACGTGCACTCTCCAGGAATGGCCGAAGGTATTGTATGTGCACTCTCTGGGAATGGCTAAAGATACTGTACGTGCACTGCCCAAGAATGGCTGAAGATACTGTACCTGCACTCCCAGGAATGGCTGAAGATATTGTACGTGCATTCCCAGGATTGGCTGAAGATATTGTACGTGCACTCCCCAGGAATGGCTGCAGATATTGTACGTGCACTCTCCGAGAATGGCTAAAGATATTGTACGTGCACTCTCCGGGAATGACATAAGATATTGTACGTGCACTCTCTGGGAATGGCTAAAGATACTGTACGTGCACTGCCCTAGAATGGCTGAAGATACTGTTTGTGCACTCTCCAGGAATGGTTGAAGATATTGTACGTGCACTCTCCAGGAATGGCAGAAGATATTGTACATGCACTCTCCAGGAATTACTGAAGATATTGTACGTGCACTCTCCAGGAATGGCTGAGGAAATTGTACATGCACTCTCCTGCAGTGGTTGAAGATATTGTACGTGCACTTTCCAAGAATTGCTGAAGATATTGCACCTGTACTCCCAGTGTTGGACAGGCCACATGAAGGGCTCGCTCCCTCCCCGCAGGACAGGGCCCGGGCCACCTGGGAGAAGAACAAGTCTCCGAAGACACGGAGACCTATGAGTCGGAGCACTCCCAGGATTTGCTGAAGATATTGTACGTGCACTCCAAGATTGGCTGAAGATATTGTATGTGCACTCTCCAAGAATGGCTGCAGATATTGTATGTGCACTCTCCAGGAACGGCTGAAGATACTGAACGTGCACTACCTGAGATTGGCTGAAGATATTGTACGTGCACTCTCCGAGAATGACATAAGATATTGTACGTGCACTCTCCAGGAATGGCTGAAGATATTGTATGTGCACTCTCTAGGAATGGCTGAAGATATTGTATGTGCACTCTCTAGGAATGGCTGAAGATATTGTATGTGCACTCTGCGGGAATGGCTAAAGATACTCTACGTGCACTGCCCAAGAATGGCTGAAGATACTGTACGTGCACTCCCAGGAATGGCTGAAGATATTGTACGTGCAATCTCCAGGAATGGCTGCAGATATTGTATGTGCACTCCCAGGAATGACTGCAGATATTGTACGTGTATTCTCAGGATTGGCTGAAGATATTGTATGTGCACTCCCAGGAATGGCTAAAGATACTGTACGTACACTCTCCAGGAATGGCTGAAGATATTGTACGTGCACTCTCCAGGAATGGCTAAAGATATTGTACGTGCACTCTCCAGGAATGGCTAAAGATATTGTACGTGCACTCTCCAGGAATGGCTGAAGATATTGTATGTGCACTCTCCAGGAATGGCTAAAGATATTGTACGTGCACTCTCCAGGAATGGCTGAAGATATTGTATGGGCACTCTCCGGGAATGGCTGGAGATATTGTACGTGCACTCTCCAGGAATGGCTGCAGATATTGTACATGCACCCTCCAGGAATGGCTGAAGATATTGTACGTGCACTCTCTGGGAACGGCTGAAGATATTGTACGTGCACTCTCTGGGAATGGCTGAAGATATTGTACGTGCACTCTCTGGGAATGGCTGAAGATATTGTACGTGCACTCTCTGGGAATGGCTGAAGATATTGTACGTGCACTCTCTGGGAATGGCTAAAGATATTGTACGTGCACTGCCCAAGAATGGTTGAAGATACTGTATGTGCACTCTTCAGAAATGTCTGAAGATATTGTACGTGCACTCTCCAGGAATGGCTGAGGATATTGTACGTGCACTCTCCTGCAGTGGTTGAAGATATTGTACATGCAGTCTCCGAGAATGGCTGAAGATATTGTATGTGCACTCTCCAAGAATAGCTGCAGATATTGTACGTGCACTCTCCAGGAATGGCTGAAGATATTGTACGTGCACTCCCAGGAATGGCTGAAGATATTGTACGTGCACTGCCCAAGAATGGCTGACGATATTGTACGTGTACTCTCTGGGAATGGCTGAAGATATTGTATGTGCACTCTCAAGGAATGGCTGAAGATATTGTACGTGCACTCTACGGGAATGGCTGAAGATACTCTACATGCACTCTCAAGGAATGGCTGAAGATATTGTATGTGCACTCTCCAGGAATAGCTGAATATATTGTACGTGCACTCTCCAGGAATGGCTGAAGATATTGCACGTGCACTCCCAGGAATGGCTGAAGATATTGTACGGGCACTCTCCAGGAATGGCTGAAAATATTGTATGTGCACTCTCCAGGAATGCTTGAAAATATAACACAAAGCGCCTGGATGACCTCACGGGTGATTAGTGCGCTATACAAACCACAGCACCGAGACCGCCCTCTTCCCTGCCACTGATGACATCTGCATGCTACTCGATCAGGGCCCACACTGCGGCCCTCATCTTACTGGACCTCTCCGCAGCCTTCGACACCGTCTCCCATCGCACTCTCGCAGCCAGACTGCACGACACCGGGATATGAGGAACCACCCTCAACTGGATCCAATCCTTTCTCTACAGCAGAACCCAGAGAATCAGACTCTTGCCCTTCCTATCCGAACCCACAGAGATCAACTGCGGAGTACCCCAAGGATCTTCACTCAGCCCCACGCTCTTCAACATCTACATGTCAGACAGCATGGACTCAGCATAGTATCATATGCCGACGACACCCAGCTCATTCTCTCCCTCACGAAGAACCCCAAAGAGACCAGACTCTGTTTCCAGGAAGGAATGAAGGATGTCGCTGCCTGGATGAAAATCAGCTGCCTGAAGCTCAAGGTCCTCGTCCCCGAACCCTCCACCTCCACCTGGTGGCCCTCCGCCCTCGGGAGTCCACCCACCCCCACCGACCACGCACAAAACCTCTGCATCATCCTTGACTTCTCCCTCCCACATGACCCGCCAGATCAACTCCGTCACCTCCACCAGCTTCAACTGTCTCCGGAAGACCTTCAAATGGATACCCCCTCCCAAGAATGCAGAAAGACTGTCACCCACACACTCAGTGGCAGTTCGGGCTGGACTGTTCCCATGAGGCACAGGGTCAGACTGATTTGCATATAGCCATGTCTGAACTGGGGTGGCAGAGTGGGCTAAAGAACGGTGATGGATTAAACCCAGATCTTTTGAGTGGGTGTGAGTGTTTGATTGATTCAGATGCTCCGTCCATAACCACCCCCTTTTGTACCCACACTCTCACAGCAGACTGGTCTCCTGCAAAACCCTCTACACCAGAATCAACAAAACCCTCCTACACAAACTCCACACCATCCTGAACTCTGCAGCCAGACTTGTCCTCGGGACCCCATGGCATGAACACATGACCCAACACCTTCGAGACCGCCACTGGCTCCCCGTTGAGAAGAGTGTAACCTTCAAACCTCTCACCCATGCCTACAAATCCCTCCACAACATAGGACCCAAGTACCTCAACGAGAAAGCCTCCTTCCACGTACCTGAAAGGAACCTCCGCTCCGCTGATGTGGGTAGAACAGCCTAGGCCATCTGTAAAATAAATGACCAAAACGTCTAGGACCAGTGGACAAGGAATTGTCAAGAACTAATGTGTATGTTAAAAAATATATATATTTAATTCCACATCAATAAAACACATATAGAGACTTAAACACATAAGTCAAACTATATGAAACAATAAAATAGTGACATAAAACGGTCATAAAGGAAAATTTATCTCAATAAATTTAAAACAAATACATCATAATAACATCATAAATCATACACAATTGTAATTAATTATACATACAGAATAAAAAGTGACATATACAAATGTTACAGATTCATAAGGACTCGACGCGCGTTTCGGCAGAGAAAAAAACGCCTTCCTCAGGAGTCATAGGTGAAACTATTTGCACTGTTGTCTATCATTCCATAGATTTAAAAGGATTCGATGATAACTTCTTTTTTATTAACACGATTATTGAAAAAAATCATATATGAAGCCACTTGATAAAGGCTAGTACCTAATAGTTTTCTGACGTGTATATTCGGGCTCACAAAATATCACAGATATTTCATCTCGTGTGAGTGTCCAGATATTTGTACGTTCTTATTACTTAATGCATGCAGCAGATAATATCTTCGATCACAACTCTGTTTATTTCCTTATTGTAAACACTAGTCCAGTTGCGGAGATGATATAAAAGGCTTTACCAAAGCAGCTATAAGCCGACAGCAAGGAGGTGCTGCTCCCCTGATAAGGTTGGTTTAAAAGATCATGAAAGAACTCCAGTTAAAACTGTTCCCGATTTTCAATAGTAACTGGGTATTTCAATGTTTCGTGGGCTGCAGGATGGTGCAGTTCCAAGGGCTCCGCTGACCTCGCCCTGGCAGAGACCCCCCGCATCCGCAGAAGCAGAGCAGGCGGAAGAGCCTTCTCCTACGTTGCAGTCAAGGCCTGGAATGAGCTCCCTGTCAACATCAGACGCTCCCTGACTCTGCACACCTTCAGGAAGAACCTCAAGACCTGTCTCTTCGACTGAACCGGAGCTGCCCCCGCCCCCCCAGCGCCTTGAGACCCTCACGGGTGAGTAGCGCGCTTTACAAAACCCGATTGATTGACTCAAATGTGTGCACGAGATGGGCATGGCAGGACAGCACAGATCCTCACACTTCTTGCCTTCTGCAGCCACTCACGGTGGCTCAGGTGCGTGCTCACGTCTCCCTGCAGTTTGTGAAGCTCCAAGCGCTGCGTGGAGCTGTGCAGAGGGGGCTGACTGGCGCTCTGTGCTAGCTCCCTCCTCGTGCCTTCAGTGTCTTGTGTCTGAATACAGGGGGGGTGCGGCGTACCCCAGAGTGGCTTACAAAGGGAGGGAGTAGTTGCTAAAGGAAAGCCTGAGAAGAGGTGTGAGAAGTTGGCCTGATGTGCAGTGCTCACTATTCTAGTGATCACTATATATCAGTCCAAACAACCCTTATTGATGATTGGTTGTAAGTCAACCTTATAGACCAGCTATCCTAGTAGCATGGATACGAGCAGTCTAAGGCTAAGACTCTAGAGGGCGTGTTAAGCCAGCTGTTTTACCATCACATTACCCCTTGAACACCCAGTGAAAGGACACCACACAAGTGTTATGAAAATAAACAGTGTATTTATTAGAATCACAACAACCCTGTACTCTTTATGAGGACAGGGTGCTAGGCACACAACAAAACTCTTACGAAAATACTTAAGTTAGCACGGTATACACAAATGCCCGAGGGGCACGAAAAACCATATACTTTAAAAGTGGAATGCGAATTACTAGCAGGTAAGTAACAGTACTAATAGGCTTTGGAATCGCTAGGACTGGACTAGGGAATCGTTAGGTTACTTCTAGGAGGCCCAGGGGACTCGGGTGCAGAGTGTGCACTCTCACGCGGGATGCGGGACAAAGTCTATGGGAGCTAGAATTCACAAAGTTAGTGTTCACGGGCGAACCCGACCTGGTAGGGAGAAAACGACAGTGGATCCTGACCCTTGGATAGTGAGGCTATGCTGGGACACCGAAGTGCCGAAGTTACCTAGCCCAGGGGCTGCAGCTGCATAGGTCTCAAAAGACGTCGGGAATCCTCGTTGCCGGACCAGGAGCCTGGAAGAAAGGAGTTGCTGGCAGGCGACCAGTGAAGATTGTTCGAGTGATCCAAGCCTGGATCGAAGAGGGATGACACCTGAAAGCAGAGGGGACCAAGTTCGTGACTACTAGCCAGTAGTCAGTGGGCACCAGGAGGGCACCGGATGGCAGTCACCTCGACTAGGTGAGTGGGCGACGCTGGCTCTGCAGATCTCACGGACCAGGAGGCGTTGTCGGCGACCAGGATGGAGAGGCGAGCTGTCCCACGATGGATGAAGCTGTCGGCGTCGAAGTTACCCAGGATTGGGCAACAAGCCTTGGCTAATTCAAGCCCACGCGGTGGACTCAAAATGGCGTCTTGAGTGGACCAGGAGGGTCCGGGGTGCTCCTCTTTTGGAAGGGAGCAAGGACCAGTCTGGAGCAACCAGACCAGCAGCAGAAATGTCGTCGGGCGTCGTTCAGAAGGCCACAAGCCAGCGGGCTAGTAGCCAAACAACACGGTGAGCAGCAAAAAGCAGAAGGGCCCCACGCAGATCGTGGAGATGCTGGGAGGCTGCACTTCGGTGCTGGAGCTGCTCAGGGTCGGGGCTTCTCGGACCCCAAAGCACTCACCAGGAAATTACTCGGCGGGCTTGCTGTGCAGAAGTCGTGCAGTCTTGCAGATGGCCGGTCCCTCGAGGTCTCGTCGCACCCACGGTTCTCAGCTGGGCTGTAGAGGTGGGTAGAGGTCAGAGGTGCCAGGGAAGCCGGTTCTCGTCGAGCTGGGCAGTCGGATTCCGGAGGAAGGACTTGCAGCAGACCGCAGTGTTCTTCAGATGGTGCCTGCGGATGCAGGGTGACTACTCCTTAGCCACAAGGGAGAAATCTTAGGAAGAAGTCTTGAGTTCCTTTCGTAGAAAGTAGTTTCAGGATTCAAAGATGATCTGATTTGGAAGGGGGCCAGTCCCTACCTTTATCTGGGAAAAGGGGGCTGGCACGCGACTAGGTCCTGCCCTATGGATGGGACCAGGAGGGGGGTGGTTACACCCACTTCCTTGGCGGGCTTTTCCCCAGCACAGGGTCTGGAGTGTCCCTGGAACTGGTTCAAGCCGGCCTATGCACAGTGAGCACCGGGGTGCCACGTGCAGTCACCTTCCTCTGTAGCCCTGCCTACCTACAATACACAAAACCCTGTCTGGGACGGTGCTGGCACCGCCCCTGGCAGGAAACCCTTTGTCCTTATCTCCTGCTCTGGGAGGACTCCCAGCAGCAGGAGGGCAGACTTGTGTCTCGGTGGCAGCATCCATTTTGTGGAGCTGAGGCTCTGTTTGACTTTAACCGGGGTTACAGGCTACATGCATGTCGTGTCCCTCTAGAAGGGTGGAATGCTAACCCCGTCGCCAGAATTGGCGAGGGGTTAGTATTCCAATTCGTATGACACCTTACTCGACATGCTTTGATAAAGCGATACCAGAGTTGGCATTTAACCGCGAGGATTATAATGCACTTAAGAGTATATGGTATGCGATATCATGGAAACGGCTAAGGGATAGATCCCGAAAGCCGCAGACAGGCTCAGCTCATGCCAGAGCACCATCTCACACGATTCCAAGCACTCTGCCTTCAGGATTGTTAAGGCCTGCCATAGGAGTGACTGATAGGAGATCTGTGTGTCCATTTTAGGGTTAGATATAGGTATACTATATCTAAAGCAAAGGGTGAGTACACCACCTTGCCCCAGCTGTCGTGCAGCCAGTTGTGTCAGTTTAGTTAGTCCACCCAGGGGTGGCACAATACATGCTTCAGCCCCTGGGAGACTTCTGGGTACACCTCAGCCCTGGGTACAGGGACTTGGAGAGGGCCCAGTGCCAATTCAGTACCTGAGTACAATTTGGATAGAGAGAACAGCTAGGCTGTGGGTCTGATTAGCAGGCCCACAGCCAGGGAAAGTCGTAAACCAGTGCAGCAAAAAGCAAAAATCTGGGTGATCATAGGATTGCAGACCCTACTCTCCTACATGACCCCCCCCCCCCCAAACTTTGGGACAATAAACTAACCTTGACCAGGTGAGTCTTCTTGCTCTAAGTGGAAATACCTGGAGAGCCCATCAGCATTGCTGTGATCAGTACCAGGTCTATGCTCCACTGTAAAATCCATCCCCTGTAGGGAAATGGACCACCTAAGCAGTTTGGGGTTTTCACCCTTCATCTGATTTAGCCACAAGAGGGGCTTATGGTCTGTCTGAATGGTGAAGTGAGTGCCAAACAAGTAGGCCCTCAGCTTCTTCAGGGCCCAGACCACAGCAAAGGCCTCCCTCTCAATAGCTGACCAATTTTTCTCTCTGGGTGTCAACCTTCTACTAATGAAAGCAATAGGCTGATCATTACCATCAAAATTCAGTTGAGACAGAACAGCCCCCACACCCAACTCAGAAGCATCTGTTTGGACAATGAATGGCTTGGAGTAATCTGGACTCTTTAGGATAGGTGCTGTGCACATGGCCTGCTTTAGGTCATTGAATGCTTTCTGACAGCTTGCTGTCCACTGAACTTTCTTTGGCATCTTTTTGCTTGTCAGGTCATTAAGAGGGGTCACTATGGACCCATAATTTCTGACAAACTTCCTATAGTACCCAGTCAGGCCCAAGAAAGCTCGAACTTGAGTCTGGGTGATTGGAGGAGTCCAGTCCTTGATGGCCTGTATCTTACTCTCCAGTGGCTGAACCTGGCCTCCACCTACAAGGTGGCCCAGGTATGCAACCTGTGTCTGCCCTATCTGGCACTTTGTGGCCTTGATAGTGAGGCCTGCCTTTTGCAGAGCCTCTAACACTTTCCTCAGGTGGACCAGGTGATCCTCCCAGGTGGAGCTAAAGACAGCAATATCATCAAGATATGCTGCACAGAAGTCATCCAGCCCAGTGAGGACTTGATTCACCAACCTTTGGAAGGTGGCAGGTGCATTTTTCAAGCCAAAGGGCATTACCACAAACTGATAATGCCCACCAGGGGTAGAAAATGCTGTCTTGGGTTTGGCCTCCTCAGCTAACCTGATTTGCCAATACCCAGCTGTCAAATCAAATGTACTTAAGAATTTGGCAGAAGCCAATTTATCTATAAGTTCATCTGCTCTTGGAATTGGGTGGGCATCAGTCTTAGTGACTGCATTGAGGCCTCTGTAGTCTACGCAAAACCTCATCTCTCTCTTACCACCCTGGGTGTGAGGCTTTGGCACTAGAACTACTGGGCTAGCCCAAGGGCTATCTGAGGGCTCAATGACTCCCAGCTCCAACATTTTCTGCACTTCAGTTTTGATGCAGTCTCTAACATGATCAGGCTGTCTGTAGATTTTACTCTTGACAGGCAGACTGTCTCCGGTGTCAACATCATGGGTACACCAATCAGTTTGGCTGGGTGTCAGAGAGAACATATGTCTGTAGGATTGCAGAACTTGCCTGCAATCCTGTTGCTGATGTTCAGTGAGGCTGCCACAAAAGACAACACCATCAACTGATCCATCATCAGGATTCTGAGTGAGCAGGTCTGGGAGAGGGTCACTCTCTTCCTCCTGTCCCTCATCTGTGGCCATGAGCAAGCTCATGTCCTTCCTGTCAACATATGCCTTGAGCCTGTTAACATGGAGCACTCTGAGAGGGCTCCTGGGAGTTCCAAGGTCCACCAAGTAGGTAACCTCTCCCTTTTGCTCAATGATGGTGTGGGGCCCAGACCATTTGTCTTTCAGAGCTGCTGGGGCCACTGGCTCCAGCACCCACACCTTCTGTCCTGGCTGGTACACAGTCAGAACAGCCTTTTGGTCATGCCAAGCTTTCTGAAGTTCTTGGCTGGCCTCAAGGTTTTTAGATGCCTTTTCCATATACTCAGCCATCCTGGAGCGGAGACCAAGTACATAGTCCACTATGTTGGTTGCAGGCTTTTTGAGAGGTCTCTCCCATCCTTCCTTCACCAAACACAGGGGTCCCCTTACAGGATGCCCATACAGAAGCTCAAAAGGGCTGTAGCCAACCCCCTTCTGTGGGACCTCTCTGTAAGCAAACAAGAGGCAGGGGATCAGGACATCCCATCTTCTCCTAAGAGTTTCAGGTAGTCCATGAATCATCCCTTTCAGGGTCCTGTTGAATCTCTCAACAAGCCCATTGCATTGTGGGTGATAGGGTGTGGTGAACTTGTAGTTCACACCACACTCCTTCCACATTGCAGTCAGATATCCTGACATGAAGTTTGTACCTCTGTCAGAAACGACCTCCTTTGGAAAACCCACTCTGGAGAACACTCCAACTAGGGCTCTTGCCACCACAGGAGCTGTGGTGGTCCTCAGGGGAATAGCTTCAGGATACCTGGTGGCATGGTCCACCACCACCAGTATAAACTTGTGCCCTGATGCTGTCTGGGGTTCCATTGGACCAACAATGTCAATCCCCACTCTTTCAAAGGGGACCCCCACCACAGGTAGTGGTATGAGGGGGGCCTTTGTGGTGCCACCTGACTTACCACTGGCTTGGCAAGTGACACAAGAGCGACAAAACTCCTTGGTATTCTCATTCATATGGGGCCAGTGAAAGTGTGAGACAAGCCTGTCCCAAGTCTTTGTCTGACCTAAGTGACCTGCAAGGGGAATCTCATGGGCCAAGGTGAGAAGGAAACCTCTCAGAGACAAGGGGATGACCAGCCTCCTGGTTGCACCAGGCTTGGGGTCTCTTGACTCAGAGTACAGGAGTCCATCTTCCCAGTATACCCTGTGGGCACCTGTGGCATTCCCTGCAGCCTCAGCAGCAGCCTGCTGTCTGAGGGGTTCAAGGGAAGGGCAGTCTAACTGTGCCTTCCCCAGGTCTGCTCTGGAGGGTCCCCCTGAGCCCAGAAACTCAACTTTATCAAGTTCAAGCTCTTTAGGCTCAGTTTCCCTCAGTTCTCTCAGATCAGCCTCCTCAGAGACTTGATCCTCAACCTGGGGCAAGGGGGAAGGCAAAGCCTTAACCCTACTGCTCTTCTTCTTGGGAGGTGTCTGGTCCATAATTTCAGGATCCAGCACCTGTTCAGTGGGGCATCTTCTGGCCTGTGACCTAGTCACAGCAAGCACATGTGCTGGCAAGCCTAACATCTCCATGTGAGTCCTCTGCTCCACTTCTGACCATTGTGATGACTCCAAATCATTGCCCAACAAACAATCAACTGGGAGGTCTGAACTGACTACAACTTTCTTTTGTCCCTTCACTCCACCCCAGGAGAAAGCCACAATTGCCACACTATGACTAGTAGTGACATTGCTGGCATTGGTCACCAGGAAATCAGTACCTGGCATGATCTGTCCAGGGTCCACAAAGTTAGGTGTCACCATGGTGACACTGGCACAAGTGTCCCTATAGGCCTGAGCCATCTTGCCATTTATCAAAGGTGTCTGCCTGTATTTGCCCAAAGTATTGGGACTTATTTCAGGGGACATATCCATATCCCCTGTACAGACAAGGACAGCCTGAGTGAGTGTGCCAACTAAGTTGTCAGACCCCTCAGTACCCAAGGTTAACCCAACTAATGCCTTGGGAGGTACACTACCACTACTGACTGTACTAGGGGGTGCAGTTGCCTTAGGGGCTGTAGTGGCAGGAGTTTGTCCTCCTCTTTTGGTGCACTCACTAAACCAGTGAGATTTACTTTTGCAGTACTGGCACCACCTTTTTGACTGGCCTTCTTGAGTCTTCTTCTTCTGGGAAGCCTGACCCCCACCCTCTTTGGTTTGTTGGGGACCTGGTGAAGACTTCTGGTCATTTTGCTCATTCTTAACATTACCCTTCTGGTCTGCTTTCTTCTGACCACCCTGGTTCTGGTTCTGGTTCTGCTTGATCCTTGTCCTGACCCATTTGTCTGCCTTCTTTCCCAATTCTTGGGGAGAGGTCAGATCTGAATCAACAAGGTGCTGGTGCAACAACTGGTTCTGACAATTGTTTAAAATTTGTTCTCTCATCATTAGATTATACAATCCTGTGTAATCTGTAACCTTGCTACCCAGCAACCAGCCCTCCAAAGCCTTAGTGGCACAATCCACAAAGTCAGACCAGTCCTGAGACTGAGTTTTCTGGGTGTCTCTGAACAGCAACCTGTACTGCTCAGTGGTTAAACCAAACCCATCAACCAGTGTATTCTTCAGGACCTGGTAATTGTTAGCATCCTCCACTCTTGTAGTGAGGAGCTTATCTCTACCTTTACCATCAAAGGAGAGCCACAGTATAGCTGCCCACTGACTCTGGGGAATGCACTGCACAGTGCAGGCCCTCTCCAGAGCAGCCATCAATTTCTGGATATCATCCCCTTGCTTAAAGGGGGGCACTATCTTAGTCAGGTGTTTAGTATCTAAACCCTTCTCTCTATCTTTTGGGAGATTGCTGCCACCAGTGGGAGTTAACCCACTCATCTGCTGCTCTCTAGCAAAGGCAAGCTTCTCTTTGGCCAGGGCAAGTTCTTCCCTTTCAATCCTCAGTTCAGCTTGTCTCATCCTAGCTTCATGCTCCATTCTCTGAGGGGAAGTAAATCTCCTCTGTGGAGGATTCCTTCTCCTCTGGGAAGAGGCATTAGAGTGCAGAGATCTATTGGAGTCCCTAGAAAGAGATCTATCTCTCCTAACTCCAAGGTTAGGCCCACTTCGGTTTAGTACTGGGGGTCCCCCAGATCCTAGCCCAAGTAAGTCTAAGTTGGCCCTGGTTAGCCTTCTGACTACCTCAAGACCTTTGTCTACCTCATCCCCAGAGAGTTCCTCTTGATCCTCCTCCTCAACTGCAGTAGTAGTGTTGGGGAGGTCTGGATCCCCAGAGGTTCCCTCTAAGGCTGGCATATTCTCATGTAACTGAGAAATCTTTCTGGCATCATATGTCTCTAAGAGACCTATCAGAAAGGGAATGGTGGGGTTAGACCCCTGCTTCAGTTTCCTGGAGACACAGATTTGTCTCATCTCCTGGAAACTGAGAGCTGCATATCTTGAAGTGACCTGTGGAGGGTCAACACTGACCAGGGGAGTCTCAGTAGATTCTCCCTGGGTAGACATGCTTTTCTAGTGAGGTGTAAGTGGTGCACTTACCTACACTATATGTTTGCCTACTGATCCCTTGCTAGAGTTGTAGTTTAGGGTGTGCTAGGCCCTAGGAGCTACAACAGCTGGTTCAGTAGAACTCAGAGTATTCTAAGCTAAGTTATATGTACCTTTAGTACTTATGTGATCTTTCACAAGATATTCTTAGGGCATGTGTGGTAAAACAACAGCAAGCTCAAATCCCACCGCTGCCACCAATGTGAGAAGTTGGCCTGATGTGCAGTGCTCACTATTCTAGTGATCACTATATATCAGTCCAAACAACCCTTATTGATGATTGGTTGTAAGTCAACCTTATAGACCAGCTATCCTAGTAGCATGGATACGAGCAGTCTAAGGCTAAGACTCTAGAGGGCGTGTTAAGCCAGCTGTTTTACCATCACATTACCCCTTGAACACCCAGTGAAAGGACACCACACAAGTGTTATGAAAATAAACAGTGTATTTATTTGAATCACAACAACCCTGTACTCTTTATGAGGACAGGGTGCTAGGCACACAACAAAACTCTTACGAAAATACTTAAGTTAGCACGGTATACACAAATGCCCGAGGGGCACGAAAAACCATATACTTTAAAAGTGGAATGCGAATTACTAGCAGGTAAGTAACAGTACTAATAGGCTTTGGAATCGCTAGGACTGGACTAGGGAATCGTTAGGTTACTTCTAGGAGGCCCAGGGGACTCGGGTGCAGAGTGTGCACTCTCACGCGGGATGCGGGACAAAGTCTATGGGAGCTAGAATTCACAAAGTTAGTGTTCACGGGCGAACCCGACCTGGTAGGGAGAAAACGACAGTGGATCCTGACCCTTGGATAGTGAGGCTATGCTGGGACACCGAAGTGCCGAAGTTACCTAGCCCAGGGGCTGCAGCTGCATAGGTCTCAAAAGACGTCGGGAATCCTCGTTGCCGGACCAGGAGCCTGGAAGAAAGGAGTTGCTGGCAGGCGACCAGTGAAGATTGTTCGAGTGATCCAAGCCTGGATCGAAGAGGGATGACACCTGAAAGCAGAGGGGACCAAGTTCGTGACTACTAGCCAGTAGTCAGTGGCACCAGGAGGGCACCGGATGGCAGTCACCTCGACTAGGTGAGTGGGCGACGCTGGCTCTGCAGATCTCACGGACCAGGAGGCGTTGTCGGCGACCAGGATGGAGAGGCGAGCTGTCCCACGAAGGATGAAGCTGTCGGCGTCGAAGTTACCCAGGATTGGGCAACAAGCCTTGGCTAATTCAAGCCCACGCGGTGGACTCAAAATGGCGTCTTGAGTGGACCAGGAGGGTCCGGGGTGCTCCTCTTTTGGAAGGGAGCAAGGACCAGTCTGGAGCAACCAGACCAGCAGCAGAAATGTCGTCGGGCGTCGTTCAGAAGGCCACAAGCCAGCGGGCTAGTAGCCAAACAACGCGGTGAGCAGCAAAAAGCAGAAGGGCCCCACGCAGATCGTGGAGATGCTGGGAGGCTGCACTTCGGTGCTGGAGCTGCTCAGGGTCGGGGCTTCTCGGACCCCAAAGCACTCACCAGGAAATTACTCGGCGGGCTTGCTGTGCAGAAGTCGTGCAGTCTTGCAGATGGCCGGTCCCTCGAGGTCTCGTCGCACCCACGGTTCTCAGCTGGGCTGTAGAGGTGGGTAGAGGTCAGAGGTGCCAGGGAAGCCGGTTCTCGTCGAGCTGGGCAGTCGGATTCCGGAGGAAGGACTTGCAGCAGACCGCAGTGTTCTTCAGATGGTGCCTGCGGATGCAGGGTGACTACTCCTTAGCCACAAGGGAGAAATCTTAGGAAGAAGTCTTGAGTTCCTTTCGTAGAAAGTAGTTTCAGGATTCAAAGATGATCTGATTTGGAAGGGGGCCAGTCCCTACCTTTATCTGGGAAAAGGGGGCTGGCACGCGACTAGGTCCTGCCCTATGGGTGGGACCAGGAGGGGGGTGGTTACACCCACTTCCTTGGCGGGCTTTTCCCCAGCACAGGGTCTGGAGTGTCCCTGTGTTAGACGGGGACCTGGAGGGTCGGCCGAGCACAGTGATCGCACAGACAGGTAACTTCCCCCCCACAGATGGACACCACACAAAGATCAGGGTAACACCTTTTATAGGCACTTCTGGTAGTAGAGTGGTACGATACAAGGCGATCAGGACACGATGATCCTCTCAATTCTAGTCTCTAGTAAGGGAAGGGGGTAGCGGGACAGTCTTGGTACCCACGGGTACGGAGGTGTAACGGTGATAGCTCACAATCCTCGAGCTCGGTGTTCGGATGGGTCAGACCGCGGCAGCGCCGGCAGGTCCCGAAGAGGTCGTAGGTGGCAACGGGCCGCGGCAGCTCCAGCAGGTCCCAACGAGGAAGAAGGTTACAACGGGCCGCGGCAGCGCCAGCAGGTCCCAACGAGGATGAAGGTTACAACGGGCCGCGGCAGCTCCAGCAGGTCCCACGAGAATGCAGGTTGCAACGGGCCGCGGCAGCGCCAGCAGGTCCCACGAGGATGAAGGTTACAACGGGCCGCGGCAGCGCCAGCAGGTCCCACGAGGATGAAGGTTGCAGAGGGCCGCGGCAGCGCCAGCAGGTCCCACGAGGATGAAGGTTGCAGAGGGCCGCGGCAGCGCCAGCAGGCAGGACAATAGTTCACAAGGCAGGGCTGTGGCAGCGCCAGCAGTCCGTCAAGGATGAGTTCGTCGCGGTGTCTCTCGACTCCAGGATACAACTGCCTTCCTGTCCTGGGGCGGCCTCAGTTATAGGTCTGGCGCCCTTTGATGTCCGGACCCTCGCTCTTGGAGGTCGGGAGGTCTGGGATGAGGGAGTCCAGACACCCAGCAGGGGGGTGGAGCCAGCGCCCGAGGAGGCTGGGGGTGCTCGGCACCTGGCGGGGGAGAGCCATCGACACTTCTTACTCCCATTGACCTGCCAAGTGGTCCGTTCACCTCCTGGGTGGAGGGTGGTGCCGGGATGTCGGGGCCTGGCCAGGCCCAGGGTTGGGGTCGGCTGAGGCCGCGCGGCCGCGTGGTGCTGTGTCCAAGATGGCGGCTGGGCCGGGCAATGGTGCTGACGGTGGCCCGGGCCCTGTCCTGCGGGGAGGGAGCGAGCCCTTCATGTGGCCTGTCCAACATGCGTCCCCCCCAGCTGAAGGCGGGGAGAGTCACCCATCTTCTTGGGGACTTTCCTCGTCGAGGCGGAAAAAGCGGGACAGGCCATCCGCGTTGGCGTGGTCTTGGCCAGGGCGATGCTCCACAGTGAAGTCCATCCCCTGCAGGGAGATGGACCATCGCAATAGTTTGGGGTTCTCCCCCCGCATCTGCATGAGCCATTGCAGGGGCCGATGATCTGTCTGTACCCGGAAATGGGTTCCGAAGAGGTACGGCCGGAGCTTCTTGAGGGCCCATACCACTGCGAAGGCCTCTCGCTCAATGGTGCTCCAGCGCTGTTCTCGGGGCAGTAGGCGTCTGCTGATGAAGGCCACGGGTTGGTCCACTCCTTCGGGGTTCAGTTGGGAGAGGACGGCCCCAATACCATGGTCGGAGGCATCGGTCTGCACGATGAACTCGCGGCTGTAGTCGGGGGCCTGGAGCACCGGAGCGGTGCACATGGCGGCCTTCAGCGTCTCGAAGGCCGCGTGACAGTCGGGAGTCCAGTTGACTCGTTTTGGGTTGTTCTTAGACGTGAGTTCCGTGAGGGGCCCCACAATGCTGCCATAGTCCCTCACAAACCGCCGGTAGTATCCGGTGAGCCCCAGGAAGGCTCGGACCTCTGTTTGTGTTTCGGGGGGTTGCCAGGACTGGATGGCAGCTACCTTGAGTTGGAGGGGGGCCACCAGACCGCTCCCCACTTGGTGTCCGAGGTAGGTCACGGACCCCTGGCCGATTTGGCACTTGCTGGCCTTTATGGTGAGGCCGGCCTGTTGGAGGGCCTGCAGGACCGCTCTGAGGTGGTGGAGGTGGTCGGCCCAGTGGCGGCTGTATACCGCGATGTCGTCCAGGTAGGCGGCGCTGAATTCTTCGAGGCCCGCCAATACCTGGTTCACCAGTCTTTGAAAGGTGGCTGGAGCGTTCTTCATGCCGAAGGGCATCACTCTGAAATGGTAGTGCCCGTCCGGGGTGGAGAAAGCGGAACGTTCTTGGGCCCTGGGGGTGAGGCCGATCTGCCAGTAGCCCGCTGTCAGGTCAAAGATGCTTAGGTAGCGGGCTGCCCCCATGCGGTCGACTAGTTCATCTGCTCGGGGGATAGGGTGAGCGTCGGTTCGGGTGACCGCGTTCAGCCCCCGATAGTCGATGCAGAATCGGAGCTCCGGCGTGGTGCCCGGTGCCGCGGCCTTGGGGACCAGGACGACCGGGCTGGCCCAGGGACTGTCCGAAGGCTCGATGACCCCGAGGGCGAGCATCTTGGAGACTTCTTCTTGGATGCATGTACGTACCCGATCCGGTACTCGGTACGCCCGGTGTCGGACAGGAGGACTATCCCCCGTGTCCACGTCGTGCAGGCACCAGGAGGTGACTCCGGGTGCGAGGGAGAACAGGTTTGCGAACGGCAGCAGGAGGGCCCGGCAATCTTGACGCTGCTCTGGGGTCAGGGCCTCGGAGAGTCGGACCCCGTCCACCGAGCCATCTCTTTCCCGAGTCCTCAGTAGATCAGGGAGGGGCTCGGAGTCTCCTTCTGTGCCACTGTCGGTCGCCATCAGCAGGCTGAGCTCTGAGCGCATGAAGTGGGGTTTGAGCCTGTTGGCGTGGAGGACCCGGAGGGGGTTCCGGGGGGACTCCAGGTCGATGAGATAGGTGACGGGACTTCTGCGCTCGATCACCTTGAAGGGCCCCGTCCATTTGTCTTGCAAGGCACACGGTTCGATGGGGGACATCACCCATACCTGCTGACCCGGTTCAAACTCGATGGAGGAGGCATGTTGGTCGTACCACTTCTTCATGTCCTCCTGACTGGCCTCCAGATTGGCTTTAGCGATCTCCCTGAATTTCCGGGTCTGATTTCGGAGGGTCAGGAGGTATTTGTAGACGTCCGGAGGGGTCTTTAGGGGGGCCATTTCCCATTCCTCCTTCACTAGGCTGAGAGGCCCGCGAACGGGGTGTCCGTACAGGAGTTCGAAGGGACTGAAGCCGAGGGACTTCTGGGGGACTTCTCGGTAGGCGAAGAGGAGGCACGGTAGTAGCACGTCCCACTGGCGGCGTAGGGGTTCTTCCATCCCCATGATCATCCCCTTGAGGGTGCGGTTGAACCGCTCGACCAGTCCGTTCCCCTGGGGGTGATAGGGGGTGGTGAAGCGGTAAGTGACTCCGCACTGCTGCCAGAGGGATTTCATATACTTTGAAATAAATTTCGTACCCCTGTCGCTGACGACTTCCCGGGGGAAGCCCACTCGAGAGAAGATCCCCATCAAGGCTCGACCCACTACTGGGGCTGTTATAGTACGGAGGGGGACCGCCTCAGGATAGCGGGTGGCGTGGTCCACCAGGACCAGGATGAAGCGATGTCCCTGTGCTGTTCGGGGGTCCAGGGGCCCCACAATGTCTATTCCCACCCTTTCGAACGGGGTGGTCACCACGGGGAATGGTTGTAGGGGTGCCTTGAGTTTGCGGCCGCTCTTCCCGCTGGCCTGGCAGGTCGGGCAGGACCGGCAATGGTTGGAGACGTCATTTCTCATTTTTGGCCAAAAAAAGTGAGTCACCAGGCGGTGGTAGGTCTTGTCTTGGCCCAGGTGCCCGGCCAGGGGGACATCATGGGCTAGGTTCAACAGGAAGTCTCTGAAGTGGAGGGGCACCACCAGCACTCGCCCGGCCCCCAGTTCTGTGATTTTCTGCTCGCTGTACAAGAGATCATTGTCCCAATAAACCCAGTGGGCCCCGGTGGTGTCTCCTTGGCTCTGGGCGAGCGCTTGCTGTCGCAATCCCCCGAGGGAGGGGCAGGTCTTTTGCTCCTGCCGGAATTGTTCCTGGGTGGGCCCCCCTTCTTGACGCCACTGAGCCAGGTCGGGAAGCTCGGGGGGCTGTGTGGACCCCTCTGTGGTGGGGTCCGGGTGGTCGGTCTGGAGGAAGTCTTCTTCTGGAGTGATCGAGGGCGGAGGTGCTGCCCATTCTGGTTCTTCTGGTCTAGGGATGGTGCGGGTGGCCATGGACCGGGTGGTTACGCACGCCCAGTCCGGGAGACCCAACATCCCCAGATGCTCTCTTCTTTCTACAGCGGCCCACGGGGAGCTCTCGAGATCGTTCCCCAGGAGGCAGTCCACGGGGGCATCGTCGCGGACAGTTACTTTCAGCATGCCGGACACTTCTCCCCATTCGAAGGGGACGCAGGCCATCCGAAACAGGCTCCCGAGTTATCTGCCGATCGGACGGGGCAAAGTACGTTTAGTAGGATTTGTTCTGGGGTCACCAGGTGACAACGGACGGCCGTCACACTGGCCCCGGTGTCACGCAGGGCCTCGGCCTTGCGCCCATTGATGCTCACCCATTGGCTGTACTTCCGAGTGTTGGCGGGCAGGGGAGTCCGCGGGACCATGTCTCTTCCTCCCAGGCATGCCAGGGTCATGGCGGCGGGTTCCCACTCGAACTGCTCCGACTCATAGGTCTCCGTGTCTTCGGAGACTTGTTCTTCTCCCAGGGCGGCGGCCGCCATCTGGCGGGGCCCGGGGACCTGGTTCTTCGGGCAGGTCGGGTCACTGGCATAGTGGCCGACTCGCTGGCATCGATGACACGTCACGTTAGCTCGGAACCCCGGGCGCATCGGGGGGTTTCCCCGGCCTGCTGGGGCCGGGGTGGCGTTAGTGGGCGCGGCCGGGGCGGCGTCTCTGCCCCGGCCCGGGCCTCCTCCTCCTCCTCGGGGACGATGATGACCTTGGTTGGTTCTGTTCTGCTCATTCGGCCCACTCCGGGCCACTCGGGTGCTCTCCCACCGGTCAGCCTCGGTGGCGAGCTGCCGGGGTTCAGTCAATTTACTGTCGAGGAGGTGCTGCCTGAGCTCGACGAAGCAGTTGTTGGAGAGGTGCTCCCACACAATGAGATTGAAGAGTTGTTCGTAAGTGGTTACGTTGTTACCCTTGATCCACCCCTCGAAGGCTCGGCTGAAATAGTTCACGTATTCCAACCACGTTGTACCTGGGATCCGGGTGCAGTTGCGGAACCTCTGGCGGTACATTTCGGGTGTAAGCCCATATCGACTGAGGAGGGTGGCCTTCATGTGGTCATAGGACGTCATTTGATGGTCCGGAAGCTGCAGCAGGGCATCACGACCCTCGTTGACGAATCTCCCCCATAGACCGGCTCCCCAGTCACTTCGAGCGACCCGGTGGGCGGTCATGGCAATCTCATAGGCCTTGAACCACTGCTGTATGTCGTCGTTCCGGTGATATTCTCGGACCACATCCTTGGGGATGTGGACCTTCTGCTCGGTAGGACCCGGGGAGTGCGGTTGCTCGGGCACCCCTAGGTTTTTGTTCAGTTTGCGTATTTCTATCTCCGCTAGTTTGCACTCGTGCTCGTATGCCAGTCTTTTTTCTTCGAGGTCTCTCTGTCTCTGTTTTTCCTCTCGCTCTTCTCTGAGCCGTAAGTGTTCTAAGTTTATTTTTTGTTCCGCCAGTTTCAATTCTCCGTCTAATCTGAGTCGTGCCAAGTCTAACTCGTGTAATCTATTTTTTTCCCGCTCTTGGATCTCTTCACGGGAAGGGCCTGTTCTCCGTTCCTCCGTCCGGGTGGTGTTGACTTCCGGGGCTGCGGGGTCCCGGGGGGTTGCGGTATCTGTCTCTGTCCAGGCCTCTAGGGCGTTTTTGAAGTCTTCTTTTGTGCTTAGCCCGGTGGTAGCAATGCCTAAGTCCATGCAAAATTGTTTTAGCTCTCGGTGGCTGTATTCCTCCAGCTTTTCCATCTGGAACTTCTCTGCTGATCCGCTCTCTTTGGTCGTCATTGTGGTTTAGTCGTAGGGTGAGTTACTGTCTGTACGGTACGCGTTGGTTCGGATCCCGCCGCTGCCACCAATGTTAGACGGGGACCTGGAGGGTCGGCCGAGCACAGTGATCGCACAGACAGGTAACTTCCCCCCCCCACAGATGGACACCACACAAAGATCAGGGTAACACCTTTTATAGGCACTTCTGGTAGTAGAGTGGTACGATACAAAGCGATCAGGACACGATGATCCTCTCAATTCTAGTCTCTAGTAAGGGAAGGGGGTAGCGGGACAGTCTTGGTACCCACGGGTACGGAGGTGTAACGGTGATAGCTCACAATCCTCGAGCTCGGTGTTCGGATGGGTCAGACCGCGGCAGCGCCGGCAGGTCCCGAAGAGGTCGTAGGTGGCAACGGGCCGCGGCAGCGCCAGCAGGTCCCAACGAGGATGAAGGTTACAACGGGCCGCGGCAGCGCCAGCAGGTCCCAACGAGGATGAAGGTTACAACGGGCCGCGGCAGCGCCAGCAGGTCCCACGAGAATGCAGGTTGCAACGGGCCGCGGCAGCGCCAGCAGGTCCCACGAGGATGAAGGTTACAACGGGCCGCGGCAGCGCCAGCAGGTCCCACGAGGATGAAGGTTGCAGAGGGCCGCGGCAGCGCCAGCAGGTCCCACGAGGATGAAGGTTGCAGAGGGCCGCGGCAGCGCCAGCAGGCAGGACAATAGTTCACAAGGCAGGGCTGTGGCAGCGCCAGCAGTCCGTCAAGGATGAGTTCGTCGCGGTGTCTCTCGACTCCAGGATACAACTGCCTTCCTGTCCTGGGGCGGCCTCAGTTATAGGTCTGGCGCCCTTTGATGTCCGGACCCTCGCTCTTGGAGGTCGGGAGGTCTGGGATGAGGGAGTCCAGACACCCAGCAGGGGGGTGGAGCCAGCGCCCGAGGAGGCTGGGGGTGCTCGGCACCTGGCGGGGGAGAGCCATCGACACTTCTTACTCCCATTGACCTGCCAAGTGGTCCGTTCACCTCCTGGGTGGAGGGTGGTGCCGGGATGTCGGGGCCTGGCCAGGCCCAGGGTTGGGGTCGGCTGAGGCCGCGCGGCCGCGTGGTGCTGTGTCCAAGATGGCGGCTGGGCCG
The DNA here is from genome assembly GCF_964261635.1 of Lissotriton helveticus. Taxonomy (NCBI): domain Eukaryota; kingdom Metazoa; phylum Chordata; class Amphibia; order Caudata; family Salamandridae; genus Lissotriton; species Lissotriton helveticus. Next base: position 96,258,203 of record NC_136064.1, on the reverse strand, counting down.
GGCAATGGTGCTGACGGTGGCCCGGGCCCTGTCCTGCGGGGAGGGAGCGAGCCCTTCATGTGGCCTGTCCAACACCCTGGAACTGGTTCAAGCCGGCCTATGCACAGTGAGCACCGGGGTGCCACGTGCAGTCACCTTCCTCTGTAGCCCTGCCTACCTACAATACACAAAACCCTGTCTGGGACGGTGCTGGCACCGCCCCTGGCAGGAAACCCTTTGTCCTTATCTCCTGCTCTGGGAGGACTCCCAGCAGCAGGAGGGCAGACTTGTGTCTCGGTGGCAGCATCCATTTTGTGGAGCTGAGGCTCTGTTTGACTTTAACCGGGGTTACAGGCTACATGCATGTCGTGTCCCTCTAGAAGGGTGGAATGCTAACCCCGTCGCCAGAATTGGCGAGGGGTTAGTATTCCAATTCGTATGACACCTTACTCGACATGCTTTGATAAAGCGATACCAGAGTTGGCATTTAACCGCGAGGATTATAATGCACTTAAGAGTATATGGTATGCGATATCATGGAAACGGCTAAGGGATAGATCCCGAAAGCCGCAGACAGGCTCAGCTCATGCCAGAGCACCATCTCACACGATTCCAAGCACTCTGCCTTCAGGATTGTTAAGGCCTGCCATAGGAGTGACTGATAGGAGATCTGTGTGTCCATTTTAGGGTTAGATATAGGTATACTATATCTAAAGCAAAGGGTGAGTACACCACCTTGCCCCAGCTGTCGTGCAGCCAGTTGTGTCAGTTTAGTTAGTCAACCCAGGGGTGGCACAATACATGCTTCAGCCCCTGGGAGACTTCTGGGTACACCTCAGCCCTGGGTACAGGGACTTGGAGAGGGCCCAGTGCCAATTCAGTACCTGAGTACAATTTGGATAGAGAGAACAGCTAGGCTGTGGGTCTGATTAGCAGGCCCACAGCCAGGGAAAGTCGTAAACCAGTGCAGCAAAAAGCAAAAATCTGGGTGATCATAGGATTGCAGACCCTACTCTCCTACAAGAGGGAATGCCCCATAGGTCGAGGGAGTGGTGAATACATCTTCCTAAACGGTGGGGCAGGCAGCCGAGGGGCAGGTGTGTGCAGAGGGAGGCCGCAGGGCGCACGTGTAGAAGAACAGTGTGAGCCGGAATATACACTCCGCCTGGTGTGCACTCACTGAGTGCGTGGTAATTATTTGTGTCATGTTTTCTGAATCTGGTTTTTTTAAATTGCATCTTCTTTTCATCCCAGCCTTTTTGGTTCATGGAAAATTAGGCAGAAACAATATCTCCGGCCAGCGCCCCTGGCCAAGTCATTTCTGGGAATTCGAGCCGAGTCTCTAGTGTCGCAACAGCACCACCTGGTGCCTCGAGTCAGAATTGCTGAAAGCTCCTGTCCTGTAAGATAACTGGGGAAACTGACAGGAAGTCCACCTTCGGGGTCGGCTTTAGAGTGCACAATCTGTTTTAACACCCCATGACATCCATGACCCATCACCTCCACCGATTCCTTCCCCACCACCACCCCCCCACCCACCAGTGCCCTTCATCTTTCCCGTGTCCCTCCTAAGCCGGACTGGGAACCAAAACCGGCCCTGGCAAAGTGCTCGGGGGTGCGACCGAGCTCTTTGCGGGGCCGGTTTTCGTCCGATTTTGTTACAGGGCCGATTTTGCAGCTATGCTGCAAAAACGGCCCTATAACAACAAGCATTTACAATGCAATAGGTCTTGCAGCATTAAAGTTTGAGTTACTGGCATTGTGGAGAAGTGTGGCTCACTGGTTAGAGGAGGCAGACCTGGAAGCAGAGGTCAGCCGGGACCAGGGTTCAATTCCCGGCTCGGCGGGGTCTTGAGTCCTAAAAAAATGTCCATGGACTTGACAATTCTCGCTCCGGTGCCTACTCGATTCACGGGTTCACACTCTGCGACTCTGGGCAATAGCTTGCTTAATCTCCACAACGGCCCCTCGCGGCGGGATGCCTGGCTTTCACCTTGTGGATACCCTGCCGGGGTTATCTCACAGGGGAATACCAGGACGGGTTCCCTAAGCAAGCGCTTAGAAACCGCTTGGTGATTTGCGCTATATAAATTCCTGTACATTACATTGTAAATGACAATGCTTTGCATTATTTATTTTTTTAATTTGCAATTGGTATATAAACATTGTTTGTGAATGGTTAGCTGTTGCTTATGCTAAGCAAAATTGGCAGTAATATAGAGTGCTAGTCTTGCTTGTTATAAGCATGCTGATTGAAAGCGCTCTGATACGTGCGGGTAAAGTTTGCGCTATATAAAAGTGAAAACTAATAAATAAATTTAAAAAAGCCTACCTGTACCACGTCCGTTCTTACTCTGCGATGCCACATATCTTTGGGTCCCTGTACTTATTAACTGCACCTGGTTGTGGGAAACCTCCATGGCAGGAACGTGTCGCGGGGCAGACACGGGCAATGTAGCCACTGTCCTGTGGCTGCACGGCGGGGTAACAGTATAGGGGCAGGAAGGCAGGCAGTTGGTAGTGCTGTGCCATAGCAGTGTAGTTCTCTGTGTATGCTGGGCATTGGGGTTGCTATTGGCTGACAAGAAGTGGCGAGGAGGTGCCGGTTCGGTGTGCCTGCTTCCTGATCTTGGGCAGGTGACAGGAAAAAAACGAGAGTTTGAGCTATTGGCATTGTAAATCACAATGCCTTTAATTTATGTGTTTTCAAAGCCTGCAAGCGGGCGGTGCATAAACACGCACTTTGTACTTACAGTCCTCGCTTTCAAAAAGAAAGGCTGGCAGTAAAAGAGGTGCATTTCACCAACTTAAGACCAGGGTCTTCCTGCTCCTAATTTTGGCGCTACCTCCTATGTATGTGTGACGGGGAGGAGGGCCCTGGGGATGTAGATACTGATGTTTCCTTGGACTGGTGGTCCGCTGTACCGCTGACCCCCCTTTCTATCATCCCTGCACAGACTGATGCTACGGAACAAGGGGACTGGTTCACGACGGAGGTCAACAGTGTGTGGAACTACCCTCCGGAAAAGGTACAGGGTCCCTTTAACCCCGGACTGCAATACGACGAGGCCCGCCCCCTGAGAGCAAAACTGAGACAAAAGCCGGAAGAACGAGCAAGAAGGCGGACGGCGTTTCCCTGGAGGCGGAAGGAGTTTTGGAGTGGAGACGGAGAGCGGAGCAGTCGTGTGTCGGAGAGGAAGGGTACGAAGAGAGCCCAGCTGATTTCTTCAAGCCAGGAGGCCACCGGTTCGGCGCATCGCCCTGCCACGTTCCCACGGGAGGAGCGTGGCTGGACAAGGTACGGGGTAAAGTTGCGGGCTGGGTGGGACGGAGCGGCCAGTCGAACACCCGAGACCCAGTGTAAAAATTGTATAGCCATTGTACCCTTCCCCACACGAGCACTACGTTCGTGTAAATATTTGAGCACTTGGTTTCCCTCACACCCCGGGCCCCTATAGTTCTGTCACGGACGCCCCAGTGACTGTTCCCTTTTCTTTTCTTTCCTTTTCGGAACTATCCGGACCCGAGCCTGTACACCAGCGAGCTACAAGCCCCCCCCACCAGACCTGAGAAAGCGGATCGGCTGCACTACGCCCCTGCTTCAATCTGGATAGCTCAAATTTCCCAAGAGGAGTCAGGACGGAGCCCTCCGAATTTGCAAGACTGCGAGTGACTACCAAACGAAGGAAAGCATATCTTAAAATAAAACCTTCCTTAAGAGCGCTATTTCCTGACTCTGCCTCACTTGATATTGCTTCCCCTGCCTCTGTCTCGCCATTTACTGCACCTCCTGGCCCTGCCCCCTCACAGTATGCCACCCTTGCACATAGAGGACAGCGTCAAATACAATTGGTGTTGCAGTGGAACGCCCACCACAACACCGACTGCATGCCCCTTTCAAAATAACCAAAGCAGGAAAGGGGCCTTTATGTACAAGGCAGCGTTAAATGGCTTAATGCTGCCTTGTACATAAGGCACAGCCCCTATCACCACCACAACGTCCGTAAAAGTGACATTGCAGTGGCGATAGGTTCTTAAACATATGCCCCTTGGAGTGCTGTAAAAACGGCAGTGAGATGTTTCTCCACATTCTAACCCCATTCACACTGAATAGGGGAGGTAAAAACATGTGGTATACCACAAAATGCAGCAGATTTCCTGCAGGTGACTTTACTGCCCAGTAAATCTGCAGTTCTCATAATACTGGTTTACCCAACTGAGGCTCAGTATTTAGAGATTAGTGATATGTACATGTTCGATATTAAAGGTGAAGTTTAAGAGAATTTTAAACCAGTGGCTCTATCCCATGGTATTTTTGAACAACATCAAGTTCTTTAAGCCACGGGCCCAGTATTAAAAGGCAGAATAGAAGGTCCTGTTGAGCGCACCTATAAACAAGCTGAGCCTGTAACACACAAACACTGTTGCTCTAAGACACATGTTTTTGAAAACTTAAGTTACCAGCGGAATCTCCTCGCCAGCCCTCATTCCAACAAGCCATTCTCTAGTAGAGGGTAAGAATTGGTGCTTGTAATAGAACAATGGAAGTACAGGTACTTGTTAGTTCCTGAGAAGTGTTTATGCTCTTAAATTAAAGGTATTTCACCTTTGTTGAAAAGTCTTAGTACTCTCCCTCTCAAAATAATGACGGAGCGGTACTTAGTATTGCACAGTACTGTCTAACTTAGAGCACTTGTAATAGTGTTTTGATAAAAAAAATGTTCACACTTACCTATGGAATATTCGCTTTTTTGCATGAAGCTGTATAAACGTGGAATTTGAGGCCCGGAGAGCATAGACCAATAACATTACAAATATCTAAGCAGATATTTATTAAACTAGGTATGGGTGAGCAAAAACAACAAAAAAAAAAAAGCTCACACAGACCCTGCCTGCAATCCCTGTGTAAACACCTATGTCTAATGTTCCTACTTTACTAAATTGCAATACTTTATTACACTTGATATATTATATGTTACTGTCTGATGACAAAGCAGATCTATTACAGGCATTTGCAGTGCAACCAATTGAATCCCAAATGCTTGTTAAAATACTTCCGTCGGGTGAGCACGTTGTGTTTAGAAAGGGCTTGGAATGCATTTGCAGGGGCTCACTGTGATTTATGCCAAGGGCGAGCACTTTATACCTACTGTTGTTAAATTTGTATTTGAGTAGAACGCTTTCACTTGATGGGATTTTATATTTGTAAATAAACTAAATATAAGGATTAATGCACGTCATGTTGGTTAAAAAAATGTTTACTGCGAAGGTATCAACCCAGGCCAAATTACAAGACAAACACTGGCTATTTAAAGACAAAAATTATGCAAAAAATTATGAACTATAACACAGAAAAATATACTATTGTAAAAAGTTTTTTTTTAATTATATTGATAAAAATAGATTAAACACATACATCATGTATACAAGATAAATTGATACAATAAAAAGATTTTTGTTAATGAAAAAAATGAAACATTTGTTTTAAAAAAGGCTCGAGGGAGTTCTATATGTTATTAGCGTGGCTGTAGTCTGTCAACGCGTTTCGACACGTCGTAGTGTCTTCCTCAGGACAATATTTTTTACAGCAAAATTTTCTAAAAAGAACAAAACATCTTTAGCTTTTCTCAACATATCGTACATTGTGTTATAGTGCATTATTCTCTTATACTTTATCTAAAAAATTAGCTTTTTCTTTAATTTCAGGTATTCTTTTTTTAGCCAGGTACAAAAGTCTGATCAATGATTTTTCCACTGAAGTTACAAGAAATAGAAATATGGTTTTATACCTCTAACAACTTTACTTCTTTCTATTACTTTTCTCTCTCTCTTTTTTAAGTACAATGTAAAAATCCAAAGATATGATTATTGGCATTTGAACTTGATAGAAAGCCTGATCATGATGGAAAGCCTTAAAATGTTACTATCTGCATCTATACGTTATTTACTAACTAAACATGTGTTTAACTGCCTTTATCAGATGTATTGAAAAATTCTAGATATATGTATAATCGCTTTCTGATGCCAAGCTTAACTATAGGGATTGTGTTCTTAGACTCCTGTCAGGACCGCTCTTTTGGCTATCTTCAGTGGAAAAATCATTGATCAGACTTTTGTACCTGGCTAAAAAAAGAATACCTGAAATTAAAGAAAAAGCTCATTTTTTAGATAAAGTATAAGAGAATAATGCACTATAACACAATGTACGATATGTTGAGAAAAGTTAAAGATGTTTTGTTCTTTTTAGAAAATTTGTCTGCAAAAAATATTGTCCTGAGGAAGACACTACGACGTGTCGAAACGCGTTGACAGACTACAGCCACGCTAATAACATATAGAACTCCCTCGAGCCTTTTTTAAAACAAATGTTTCATTTTTTTCATTAACAAAAATCTTTTTATTGTATCAATTTATCTTGTATACATGATGTGTGTGTTTAATCTATTTTTATCAATATAATTAAAAAAAAACTTTTTACAACAGTATATTTTTCTGTGTTATAGTTCATAATTTTTTGCATAATTTTTGTCTTTAAATAGCCAGTGTTTGTCTTGTAATTTGGCCTGGGTTGATACCTTCACATTGAACTAATTTCCCTGACCCAGGAACTTTATCCTTACCAGGGGGTCCTTGATATATCACATAACTTTACAAATGTGGACTTTACTTTAATAAAAAAATGTTTACAACAGCAATCCTTCCTATTCGTTTATTTTAAAAATACCCCCGACGTGTGAGTGAACGCAGTGAGGCGCTATTGTTTTTATGTAATGGGTGAGGTGGTCTTGTTTATGGCTCATATGCGGCTGGGTAACGTCATCAGGAGCAGTGTTGCCTCTTCCGGTGCAGCAAGGGGTAGAATGACTATGTTGGAGGAAATAGAGGCAAGCGGCCTGAACCTCCCAGCCGATTCTGGAGGGTTGGCGTGGAGGATTCCTACGAAAAGTTAACGTGCAATGCAGGTGCCTAGCTGCCAAGGTTTCAGATTGCTATGTGTGACATTTTCATAATTTCAGTGTAACTATGAGTGACATTTCAACCACCATGAGTGACACTTTCTAGCAAGCAACATTAAGCAGTAAAGACGTGGGAAACATAAAAATATCAGAAATAACGCTCGTATGGGGAAAAATTAAAACCTAAGAATATCTATTGCAAATCACGAGAAATGGAAGCACACTAACCAAGTTCCTTGTAAGCTGATTAGTACATTTGGGAATATGCAATGCATTATTGGTACAGTCAAGTGCTTGCAACAGGGATATTTAACACCTCGTTGGTGCGAAATCACTGCAATAGCGTTAATTTAATAATAACTTGTCTCTAGTAAATTCACAACACTACACTGCTGCACCCAAGAGGGGTAAAATAGAAAAAAAAGATAATGCAGCTGGTGAAGTCCTTGAGAAGTGTCTATGTTACACTCACTGGCTCAGCCGGCTGCATACACTCTCTGCTGCTGTTCAGTAGCAAAGTTAGTCTGTCCCCAGTCACAACGCTGGTGAGGAGAGCACTGACTGTGACATCGGTTTAAGTTAGGTTTAAGTTAGGCTCCGCGTGTGTCGGCCCGGGGTGTGCCTCTACAACACTTGGCTACATTATAGCAGTACTCGCAGAGCTGCGAGCACCTCTTCGCCTCTGCATGCTGGGAGCAGCGTGCACTGCGCTCACAGGCACTGCAGCTCCTGGATCATGTGTAATATAGCGGCGCTCCATGTGGCATCAGAGAAGGCGCTATAATGCGTTAGCATGCATTTCAGTGTGGTGATGCGCACCACCACACTGAAATGCGATGGACTAATGCGTGCGTGCTACTTGGCACTTTGGCAGAGCTGCAGGGTCTTATTTTTTATTTAGGAAAATGACAATGATGGGCACACGTTTAAAGAGGCTCCTCTCTAATTACACTAATGAAAAACTTTGCTCGCTTTGCGTACACAGAGGGGTCAAGTTATAAACCATTGTAAACAATGAAGCCGTAGTTGTTGTTCATGCAGCAAACAAACACTGTCAAAGCCAATCGTCCTGGCTTGTTGTTGATTTAATGTCACGTGTTGTATCATTTATCTGAATGCAATGACAGAAGCAGCAAAATAGCAGGTGGGCCGCACACCAGGTGAAGCACAGGTTTATAGCTTGGGTGCTTTTAAGCCACGCCCTTAATTACATCTGCTTTCTCGCCATGCCAGCGTTTTCATTGAAGGCATCGGAGTACAGTATGGAGCTAAAGTACATGGACCCCAATTAGACAATCCCAATATAAGCAGACATGAGTTGATGCGACATATAAGAGGTTTAAAAATAAAAAAGGAAGGCCAGAGTGTAACTGAATACAATACATTCGAGGTGAAGGATCCGAAAGCTCCTGCCAACAACATGAGCAAAAAGGGGATGGGCTCGGAGCTTGCTGGGTCTGGGCTCCAACGTTCTCACAGGGGGACATTTGTTTTCATTCTTCATGAGTGCCACCCTTCACTGCCTTTGCGGTACACGTGAAAGAGACCCGGAATGGTTCTTTCGCAGTCTCATGATTCCAGAACAGAAATTTTTTTACCATTTTTTATTTCAGTAGAATTTTATTGAAAATTATATTTACATGGTACAGAGGATATACAGATATACATGGGAGATAACTGAGACAAGGAAGAGGGGCCCCGGGGAGGGGGTGAACGTTAGGTAGTGATTTGCCGCCATTTGTCCCCTTTATTCTCGCTGCTTCTTCAGTCCTCTTGGCAAACCCCCTTCCTCCTTGCTGAATTGTCCAAATGTCTTTTGTTCCCCCGGTGGCGTAGAGAGAGAGGTATAGAGAAGAAGAGTAGAGAGCAGAGAGTAGAGAGGCCCTGTTAGTTGGCAGAGTAGGCGATCATAGTAGTCTATTCACTCTATTCAATGGTGTCTTATCTTGTTCTTGTTTGGGACTTGTTTCCCTGTTGTCTGTCTGGCATTCAGGGTGGCTTGTGTGAGGACAGGTAGTTGTCCAGCGAGAGCCACATTTCGCTTTTCTTCCCTGCGCTCGGTAGATTGCTGGATGTCATTTTTACCATTTTAAACAACGAAGCCAACACGAGCAAAGGAGGCGGGCTCGGAGCTTGCTAGAACACCGGGCTCCAATGTTCTCAAGTCAAGTCAAGTCAAGTCATAAAATTTGTATAGCGCACTACATACCCAGAGGGTTTCAAGGCGCTGAGGAAGGGGAGGAGGATTATTTGTCAAATATCCACGTTTTAAGCTGCTTTCTGAACGCTAGGTGATTCTGGGTGAGGCGAAGGTAAGCGGGGAGAGAGTTCCATGTTTTGGCAGCCAGGTATGAAAAGGATCTGCCTCCCATGGTGGTCTTGTTGATGCGAGGTACAGTGGCGAAGGCTTGGCTGGAAGAGCGAAGTTGGCGGGAGGGGGTGTAGAAGGACAGTCGAGAGTTGAGGCAATCTGGTCCGATGTCGTAGAGTGATTTGTGTGCGTGGGTAAGCAGTCGGAAAGTGATCCTCTTATTGACGGGTAGCCAGTGGAGGTCTTTAAGGTGACCAGAGATGTGTTCGTTGCGTGGGATGTCTAATATGAGCCTGGCTGAGGCGTTTTGGATTCGTTGTAGTTTTTTCTGGAGTTTAGCGGTGGTACCTGCGTAGAGGGTGTTTCCGTAGTCCAGTCGGCTCGTGACTAGAGCGTGGGTGACTGTTTTCCTTGTTTCGGAGGGGATCCAGCGAAATGTTTTTCTGAGCATGCGAAGAATGTTAAAGCAGGAAGAGGATACGGCGCTGACTTGTCTGTTCATTGAGAGTGAAGAATCCAGGATGACGCCAAGGTTCCGTGCGTGGTCTGTCGGGATGGGTGCTTTTCCGAGGGCTTCCGGCCACCAGGAGTCGTCCCATGCAGAGGGGGATGTACCTAAGATGAGGACTTCTGTTTTGTCTGAGTTCAGTTTCAGACGGCTTTGTTTCATCCATTCGGCGACTTTTTTCATTCCTTCGTGTAGGTTAGTTTTGGCGGTGCTGGGGTCCTTGGTGAGAGAAAGGATCAGTTGAGTGTCGTCCGCGTAAGAGATGATGTTGAGGTTGTGTTGGCGGGCGATGGTCGCGAGGGGGCTCATGTATACGTTGAAGAGGGTGGGACTGAGTGAGGATCCTTGAGGTACGCCGCAGATGATTTCAGAGGCCTCGGACTTGAATGGTGGGAGGCGGACTCTCTGGGTTCTTCCGGTGAGGAACGAGGTGATCCATTCCAGTGCTTTTCCTTGGATTCCGATGTTTCTGAGGCGTTGTAAAAGGGTGCTGTGGCAGACTGTGTCGAAGGCTGCAGAGAGGTCGAGGAGGATGAGGGCGACTGTGTCTCCATTGTCCAGTAGAGTTCGAATGTCGTCTGTTGCTGCGATGAGGGCGGTCTCAGTGCTGTGTTTGGCTCGGAAGCCAGATTGTGAGGGGTCGAGTGATTTGTTGGCTTCGAGGAAGGCGGCGAGCTGGTTGTTGACGGCTTTCTCGATGACTTTGGCCGGGAATGGAAGAAGCGAGATGGGGCGGTAGTTTTTGAGTTCGGTGGGGTCTGCTGTTGGTTTTTTCAGAAGGGCGGTGAGTTCAGCGTGTTTCCAGTCTTCTGGGAAGGTAGCGGAGTTGAAGGAGCAGTTGATGACGTCTCGGAGGTGCGGAGCAATGACGGAGTCTACTTTGTTGAAGATGTGGTGAGGGCATGGGTCTGTGGGGGATCCGGAGTGGATGGAATTCATCAGGCGGATGGTGTCCTCAGTGGAGATTGGGTTCCAGGCGTTAAGGGTGTTTACGGGGGGAAGATGGTCAGCAAATGGTGGGGTGGGTTGGCTTCCGGGTTGGTTGTCAAAGCTGTTGTGGATGTCAGCAATCTTGTTGTGGAAAAAAGAGGCTAGGGAGTCGCAGAGGGTTTGAGAGGGGGTGATGTCGTTGGAGTTGGCCGAGGGATTGGAAAATTCCTTGACGATGTTGAAAAGTTCCTTGCTGTTGTGGGCGTTGTTGTCAAGTCGATCCTTGAATGCTGTTTTCTTGGCTTTACGGATAAGTTGGTGGTGAGTACGGATGGCGCTTTTGAAGGCGTCCTTGTTGCTGGTGGATGGGTCTTTTTTCCAGGCCTTTTCAAGGGAGCGGCACAGTTTCTTGGACTTCTTGAGATCATCGTTGAACCATGAGGCCTTCTTGTTGCCAAGTTTGTGTTGACGTTTTTTCAGTGGTGCTAAGGTGTCGGCGGTGCTGGATAACCAAAGGGTGAGGTTGGAGGCAGCTTCGTTGGCGTTGGAAGAGGGGGCTGGGGAGGTTCGAAGGAGCGATGTGGAAATCTGATCCGTGGTGATTTTGTTCCAGTTTCTTTGTAGAGTTGGTTGGAGGTGGATGATGGGTTTCGGCTTGTTGTAGGTGAAGTGAACGCAGCTGTGGTCAGTCCAGAGGAGATCCGTAGTGTGGCTGAAGGAGACATGGTTGCTGGAGGTGAAGATGGGGTCGAGTGTGTGACCTGCGATGTGGGTGGGGGAAGTGACCAGTTGTTTAAGTCCGAGGTTGGCGAGGTTGTCTAAGAGGGTGGCGGTGTTGCGGTCGTTGATCTTTTCAAGGTGGAAGTTGAGGTCTCCCAGAAGGATGTAGTCTTTGGAGGGGAGCGCGTGTGGGGTGATGAAGTCCGTGATGTCTTCACTGAATTTTGCGCGGGGTCCTGGTGGTCTGTAGAGGAGGGTGCCTCTGAGAGTTGTCTTGGGGTCGATGTGAATCTGGAAGTGAAGGTGTTCTCAGACAGGCTTTATTCTGTAGCCCTCCGATACGGATGAATGCTCCCTTTGCACAACTGAGTGCAGCCGGAGCACTACTGGAGGAAGGCATGTGGACCCGGAAGTGGGATTGCTAGTGAAATCAGAAGTGGGACTACGGAAAGGTTAAGGAAGAGCATCAACGAAAAGCAATGCTTTCATACGTTTACAGTTCACTTTCCATTTATTTATTTATTTTTGCAATTTCTTAAGCGCGAACGTATGCCCAAGGGCGTCTTGACGCTAAAAACTCGACTCATATCTCTACCCATGCCGTTGCTGCGTGATTTACTGGTAAAATAACCAAGTCTTCACATCTTTACGGAAAGAGTAAAGGGAGTGGCTCAGTCTAATTGAAAGCGGGTGTGAATTCCAAAGTCTGGCTGCCGTGACTGAAAAACGTCTGTCACCCCAGGAGACAGTCTTCGTGCGAGGCACCATTAATTGTTGCAAGGTCGTAGATCTTAAATGCCTTGCCGGAAGATAGAGTTGGAATTGATCCCTAAGGAACTGCGGGACAGAGTGATGCAGTGCTTTAAACACCAGACAGAGTGTTTTAATTTTATACGATTTTTTATTGGTAACCAGTGGTAATTCCGAATGATATGAGCAATAGGGTTGAACTTGGGTGTTTTGGATAGTACTCTAGCAGCAGCATTTTGGACTGATTGCAATTTGGTGACAACCCGGGCTTGAGCATTGGCAAGAATGCCATTGCAATAGTCAAGTGAGGATAATACAAGAGTACTGACCAGAGTTTTACCTGCACTGTCAGGACAGGAACGGAATGATTTTTTTAATCAATTTTAACTTATAAAAAGCTGTAGCTGCAGTCTGGTTAGCATGGGCGGAGAAGTTGAGATGTTCATCAAACATAACTTCCAAATTCCTGACCTTTGAAACAGGGTTGGGCAAGGTTCCAAATGATACAGGCCACCAAACGGAAGACCATTGAGGGGAGAGATTTCCAAAGATAACCACCTCGGTCTTCTCGGAGTTGAGTTTCAAGCAACTTGAGGACATCCAATCTCCAATTGCTTGCATACCCTCCTGGAAGCGCTTTGCCATCTCTTTCCCGTTGTTGTTGATGGCGAGGACTAGCTGGGTGTCATCAGCGTAGGAGGTAAGGCCCATCCCATAATGTTTGATGACTCTGGCTAGGTCCGACACATAGATATTAAATAGTGTCGGACTCAGGGATGAGCCTTGAGGAACCCGCAAGGTAATGACAACTAAGTTGAATGAAATGGTCCTAGCGTAACTGTCTGGGTTCTGCCAGACAAAAAAGATGTAAGTAGGCTTATGGCTCCCGATTGCAGTCCCATCCTTCCGACACGGTCGATCAAGGTGGAATGATCGACCGTGTCGAAGGCCGCAGAGAGGTCGTACTGCTGTGCCCCCTTGGTCTCTAATGACCCTGATGTCATCAGCAGCTTTAATGAGGGCAGTTTCCGTTCCATGATGTTTTCGGAAGCCAAACTGGGTGTTGTCCAGCAGTTGATGTTCCTCCAGATACTCAGACAGCTGCTGGTTTATTGCTTTCTCTGCCACCTTAGCCAAGAGCGGCAGACTGGCTATTGGTCTAAATTTTTTTGGCTCATCCATAGCCAGATGCTGCTTTTTTAAAAGCGGCTTTACAAGGGTGTTCTTCAAAGCTTTCGGATAGCTCCCTGAGTTAAGCATACATGAAACAATCACGACGCGCACCCCACGCCCGTTTGCAGTATTCAAAGTCAGCCCCCTTAGAGACTCCCACCCTCACCCCCTCCACTCTCCAAAATTAGGAGGACTCGAAGTGAACAGGAGAGAGGCGGTCAGGTGGTCGCACCGGTCTCTCCCCGCCTTAGTGTCGCATCTCTCCAGTAGGTTCCTCAGCTGCTCCAGAAACTGCGGCTTCAGAACGTCCCCGTTCATCTGCAAAGAGAAACCAGACAAACATGCGGTTGTAAATTGTGGGGCCGGGCGGCCTGAAGCAGGCCGTAACAGTATGAGGGTAGGGAGACTGATGTATTTATTACAAGAGACGCCGCAGAAGGGTACCTGTGTGGATAACATGATCGCAGGCAGCCTCGAGCCGGCAGCTCCTGACTGAGTGCGCCGGGCAGGAGAGGCCCCCGGGCTCGCGTGGAACCAGGAGCGGGACGCGCGGCCGAGAGACACAATAACAAGCTTTCTCCTGGAGCAGACAGGGGTAGGGGAGGGAGTGAAAGCGCGCGATGCGTGCATGCATTTCTCCTGTCCGCGTGCACGTAGACAGGGAGAGAGGGAGCGAGCTGAGCCCAACGGGGGGAGGCAAACCGAGCGCGACCCAATCCGAAGGCGCGTGTCGGAATCCGACGCTGCCATAGAGAATGCTGGGCGCTTGGCCAGCTCTTGTCTCCCCTCGTTGTCGGCTGAGCCGGCAGCTATAGTCCTCGCTGCGAGAGCGCGCTTTCGCCAAATAACAGAAAGCGAAAGCGCTCGCACACATTCACAGCAAACAGCCACCAGCGAAAGCGCGCTCACAAGGCCAAATCTGACACTGAAAAAGCGCGCGTCCGACTCGTGTCCACATTCAAGTAAGGTCTCACTATCCCTGAGTGTGTGTCCAGGTGAGGTGAGGCTATATCCCCGGTCATGCTGGGTGAGTGTTACAATTAATTATTAATTCTTGTTTCCTGTGAGATACATGAGTGTTACACTACAAATATTGTGTTTGTTTTGTGTTTTGTGAATATAGATGCATCGAATCATCCATAGACACGGAGGATACGCTACTGATTTCTAGTATCCTTTTGATTTATCACTTCACAATTTTTGTGTTTCCTAAGTTTTCCCTTGTGATATTTATTCACTTTGCAGTAGAAATGTTGTGAACAGAAGCCCTGAAGAAAGCCTTGGGTCCTCCCCATTAAGGCTGAAACATGTTGGCTTTTAAGCAGTTATTTGTTTGACACTGCTAGGTTGCGCTGTTCTTGTTTTTAATTAGGAAGTAGGCAGATTCTCATTAAACTTTTTTCTTCTGTCTCCTATCCTGTTTTATCATCCATCACTTCTAATTTTTTGCACTGCACTATACCCCATCATCTTCCAATCCAATCCAATCAGAAATTTGTATAGCACGCTACTCACCCAGAGGGTCTCAAGGCGCTTAGGGGAGGGGGGGGTCCGCTATTGATCGAACAACCAGGTCTTGAGTTTCTTCCTGAAGGAGAGGTGGTCCTGGGTACGACGGAGGTGGGTGGGGAGGGAATTCCAGGTTTTGGCCGTCAGGTAGGAGAAGGATCTTCCTCCAATGGTGGCTTTTCGGATGCGGGGAATCGCGGCGAGGGCTTGGTTGGATGATCGCAGTTGGCGGGTAGGGGTGTAGAAGGTCAGGCGGCTGTTAAGGTAGCTGGGTCCTTGGTCGTGGAGGGCCTTGTGTGCGTGGGTAAGGAGACGGAACGTGATTCTCTTGCTGACGGGGAGCCAGTGCAGGTCTCTCAGGTGTCCGGAAATGTGGTTGTGTCGAGGTAAGTCCAGGATGAGTCATGCGGAGGCGTTCTGAATGCGTTGGAGTCTTTTTTGCAGTTTGGCTGTGGTTCTGGTGTAGAGGGTGTTTCCGTAGTCTAGCTGGCTGGTGACGAGTGCCTGGGTGACCGTTTTCCTGGTTTCGGTGGGGATCCATCGGAAAATCTTTCGGAGCATGCGTAGGATGTTAAAACATGATGATGAGACGGCGTTGACTTGTCTGGTCATCGAGAGGGAGGAGTCAAGGATGAAGCCCAGGTTGCGTGCATGATCCGTTGGTTTGGGTGCGCTGCCTAGGTCCGGAGGCCACCAGGAGTCGTCCCAGGCAGAGGGGGATGATCCCAGGATGAGGACTTCTGTCTTGTCTGAGTTAAGTTTTAGGCGGCTGTTCTTCATCCACTCTGCTACTTCTTTCATCCCTTCGTGAAGGTTGTTTCTGACAGTGGTTGGGTCTTTGGTGAGGGAGAGGATCAACTGGGTGTCGTCGGCGTAGGAGATGATGTTGAGGTTGTGTTGGCGCGCGATGGCTGCGAGGGGGCTCATGTAGACGTTGAAGAGGGTGGGGCTGAGTGATGAACCTTGTGGTACGCCGCAGATGACTTCGGTGGCCTCTGATCTGAACGGGGGGAGGCGGACTCTCTGGGTTCTTCCGGCGAGGAACGAGGTGATCCACTCCAATGCCTTATCTTGTATTCCGATGTTGCTAAGGCGTTGTACTAGGGTGCGGTGGCAGACAGTGTCGAACGCTGCGGAGAGGTCCAGGAGGATGAGGGCTGTTGTTTCCCCGTTGTCGAGCAGGGTCCGGATGTCGTCTGTGGCTGCGATGAGGGCGGTCTCGGTGCTGTGGTTGGCTCGGAAGCCGGACTGTGAGGGGTCGAGGGAACCTTTGGATTCGAGGAAGGCGGCAAGCTGACTGTTGACGGTCTTTTCAATGACTTTGGCGGGGAACGGGAGGAGCGAGATGGGGCGGTAGTTCTTGAGTTCGGTGGGGTCTGCTGACGGTTTCTTCAGGAGGGCGCTGAGCTCTGCATGCTTCCAGCTTTCTGGGAAGGTAGCGGTGTTGAAGGAGCTGTTGATGATGTCCCGGAGTTGGGGTGCGATGACGGAGTCGGCCATGTTGAAGATGTGGTGGGGGCATGGGTCGGTTGGCGATCCGGAGTGGATGGTGTTCATCGTGCGTATGGTGTCTTTGGTGCTGACCGGGGTCCAGGCACGGAGGGTGGTGGTGGGGGGCTTCGGATCTGTGGTTGGGGGTGTGGTCGGGTCGCCGAAGCTGTTGTGTATGTCTGCGATCTTGCTGTGGAAGAACGAGGCGAGAGAGTCGCAGAGTTCTTGTGAGGGAGTGATGTCGTTGTTGCCGGCGCTGGGGTTGGTGAGCTCTTTGATGATGCTGAAGAGTTCCTTGCTGTTGTGGGCATTGTTGTCTAGTCGATGCTTGAATGCAGATTTCTTGATGGTGCGAATCAGCTGGTGGTATTTGCGGGTGGCGTGCTTGAGGGCGGTCATGTTGTCTGTGGTCGGGTTTTTTCGCCAGGTTTTCTCGAGGGTGCGGCAGTTCTTCTTGGAGATCTTGAGGTCGTCGTTGAACCAAGAGGCTTTTTTGCTTCCTGGCTTGCTGGGATTGTTTTTCAGGGGTGCAAGGTTGTCAGCGCAGTTGGAGATCCACTGTGCGAGTTTGTTGGCTGCTTGATTGGGGTCCGTTGATCTGGCAGGAGGGTTCTGGTTCAGTGATGAGGTGATCTGGTCGGTGGTAATCTTGTTCCAACTTCTGCGGGGAACCTGTTGCGGGTGGTGGTGGGTCGTGGCCTTTTTGAAGCTGAAGTGGACGCAGCTGTGGTCTGTCCATTGGAGTCACGTGGAGTGGTTGAAGGAGATGTGCTTGCTGGAGGAGAAGATTGGGTCAAGCGTGTGTCCGGCATAGTGGGTGGGGGTGTTTACCAGTTGTTTGAGTCCGAGATTGGAGAGGTTGTCCAGCAGGGTGGTGGTGTTGTTGTCATTGTTGTTCTCCAGGTGGAAGTTGAGGTCCCCTAGGAGGATATAGTCATCGGAGGGGAGGGCGTGTGGGCTGACAAAGTCAGCGATGTCTTCGCTGAATTGTGTGCGGGGTCCTGAGGGTCTGTAAATGAGTGTGCCTCTGAGTGTGGTCTTGGGGTTGGTGTGTATCTGGAAGTGAAGATGTTCGGCGGCTGTGAGGGTGTCGTCGGAGCTGGTCGTGATGCGGATGGTGTTCTTGTGGACGATGGCGATGCCTCCTCCTATTTGGTTGACGCGGTCCCTTCGGATGATCTTGTATCCATCCGGGATGGCTATGGCGATGTCGGGCGCTGATGAGGCGTTCATCCAGGTTTCCGTGAGGAAGGCGACGTCTGGAGTTGTGGTGTCGAGTAGGTTCCATAGTTCCACGGCGTGTCTGTGGACGGAGCGGGTGTTGAGCAGGATGCACTTCAGGTGGTTGAAGTTGGTGCTCTGCTTGGCGTCTGCGGGTGCAGTGTAGGTCCTGATGCAGCAGAACTTGCAGGATTGGCAGGTGAAGGGTCCGTGGGTGTGTCCTGGGGCGGCTCGGTGGCAGTCGGGGAGTCGGCCGGTATTGAGTGCGGTGAGGGTGGCGGTGTCGTACGTCCGGCGGGTGGGATGGCCTCGGCTGGGGCCAGGGGGTCTGGCGCCAGGGTGACCGGCTCTGACCAGGTCAGGTCGGGTCACAGCTCCCCGCCTCGCAAGCCTTGCCTTTTGGTTTCAGTGGGAGGGAGGAGCAGCTGGGAGGCGGGAGCGGGGTGGCTAGTGGGGAGGGGAACGTAGATGCTGGAGGGAACGGGGTGGGGCCGCG
Organism: Lissotriton helveticus; assembly: GCF_964261635.1. Lineage (NCBI taxonomy): Eukaryota > Metazoa > Chordata > Amphibia > Caudata > Salamandridae > Lissotriton > Lissotriton helveticus. Next base: position 96,240,159 of record NC_136064.1, on the reverse strand, counting down.
GGGGAGCAGCGGCAGGGAGCGGGGTGGTTCAGCAATAGAGACGGCGGTGGGGGCGCAGGGCGAGCAGGGGCACGATGAAAAAATAAATAAACAGAGCACAGGCACAATGCAGGGGGCAGAAACAAACAGGGTCCAAGAGACGATAACGGGCACAATGCAGGGGGCAAAGCAAGCTACAGCAGGGGCAGGGGCACAACAGAGGATAAAACAGCACAATAAATTACCGGCACAATTCTGGGGGCAGATATCCACTTGGCAGCGGCAGCGGTGGTGGCAAGCGGAACCGGGCACACTCGAGGCAGGAGGAGCGACCGGCTCTGACCAGGTCAGGTCGGGTCACAGCTCCCCGCCTCGCAAGCCTTCCACGGCGTGTCTGTGGACGGAGCGGGTGTTGAGCAGGATGCACTTCAGGTGGTTGAAGTTGGTGCTCTGCTTGGCGTCTGCGGGTGCAGTGTAGGTCCTGATGCAGCAGAACTTGCAGGATTGGCAGGTGAAGGGTCCGTGGGTGTGTCCTGGGGCGGCTCGGTGGCAGTCGGGGAGTCGGCCGGTATTGAGTGCGGTGAGGGTGGCGGTGTCGTATGTCCGGCGGGTGGGATGGCCTCGGCTGGGGCTAGGGGGTCTGGCGCCAGGGCGACCGGCTCTGACCAGGTCAGGTCGGGTCACAGCTCCCCGCCTCGCAAGCCTTGCCTTTTGGTTTCAGTGGGAGGGAGGAGCAGCTGGGAGGCGGGAGCGGCGTGGCGAGTGGGGAGGGAAACGTAGATGCTGGAGGGAACGGGGCTGGGCCGCGGGGGAGCAGCGGCAGGGAGCGGGGTGGGTCAGCAATAGAGACGGCGGTGGGGGCGCAGGGCGAGCAGGGGCACAACTATGAAAAAATAAATAAACAGAGCACAGGCACAATGCAGGGGGCAGAAACAAACAGGGTCCAAGAGACGATAACGGGCACAATGCAGGGGGCAAAACAAGCTACAGCAGGGGCAGGGGCAGGGGCAGAACAGAGGATAAAACAGCACAATAAATTACCGGCACAATTCTGGGGGCAGATACCCACTTGGCAGCGGCAGCGGTGGTGGCAAGCGGAACCGGGCACACTCGAGGCAGGAGGAGCGACCGGCTCTGACCAGGTATATGATCTCATCTGGTTAACTAGTGTTTATGGGAAGGACCCAGCCATGGTACTAGGTATTAATATGGTCTCAATGATCAAGAGACCCTTTTACCTATGATGGATAACCAAATGATAATATTTGATCATTGCGAGATGTTGATGGGAATCCTCTGAATACCTCTTGGGTTCTACTCACTAACCACTACTGACATTCTATTTGTTTTTTGTCTCACTTTCTTCAAATAATTGAAAGTCATTTTTGGTACTGTTTAGACCAGTGTGACATATTGAGATAGTTCCTCATTCAGACCCCTAGGTTTCTGGTGTTGTTACATATGGTTCAGGGGGTGTAAACCTAGGCCAGGTCTCTAAATGCCCTCAGACCCTTTCTCTACTTGTATGTTGTGGTTCTGTTTGAGCAGCTGCTGGCTGCGAGTCAATTTCCAAAGACTGTACTTTATAAGACAGTTTTTAGGTCTCGCGACCTATCAATGCGCGCAAGCGCATTGAGCGGAGCGAGAATTCAAGTGCTCAAAATCCTCGTGAAACCAAGGGCTTCTTGCTGCGGTTTTGTTTGAGTTCACGTGAATCACGTGACCAAACAAGCACGCGCATCAGCCTCCCTCCCTCCTAATTGCATTTTTTTTAACGGCCGCACAGCACATCAAAGGGCTTCGCCCAGCGTGCGCTCTGCGGCTTCTCCTCCCTTAATTAATCATGGCTGTTTGGCCGTACTTTCAGTTTCCCGGCCGCGTTACTTGCAGCTTTGCACTGCATCTCCCCGTGTTGAACATAATCACCGTCTTTCTTTGTTTCCTGCTCCCTCTTTCGCCCTTTTCCTCGTTCTCTTCCTACTGTTTTCTTCCTTCTGCTACTTTTCACTCGGAGCAAATTTTTGCCCTGCTCTCCCCCTCTCTTTTTGCCTCTATGTGTTTTCCGTGCTCAGTCCCGCTTCCGCCCTCCCTTCACGTTCCTCGGTCCTTCCTCTGCCAATCGCTCCATTTCTTCTCCCTAGCTCACCCTCTTCCTCCTAGCGCCGCCTTTGGTTTCCCATTTCGCTCTCAAGCATTCCCCGTCCTCCTTTCCATTTTCTCTCACTCTCCTATCCTATCCCTCCCTCCTCTATTCATTCTTCCATTAATCACCCCCTGTCATGCCCTCGCGCCAGCCCCTCCCCGCTCTCTCTCATTGGCTCTGGCAGGCATCCCTGTTGTTTGCAGCCCTGACCCTTTGCATCTGGAAGAATCCATTGAAGGCGGAGCTCGGTTCCTCGTGCTCGGATTTCACTCCTCCCTCGCACACGTCGCCCCCTCTCGTTCACTCCTCCCCGGCCCGTGCACACCCACTCTTTCAAGCCATTCCTTCCACGAGCACCCCTCCTTTCTCCATCCACCTTTCACTCCCCTCATCATTATTCTCCAACATTTATCCCCCTCCTCTCTCACTTTCTTCTCCTCTCTATCCTTCACGCCCCCCTTTTCTCCTCCCCTTCTCTACCCTTGCTCATTCTGCGGATCTCTCCTTTCCCTTCTCTTTCCCCTGGTTGGTTTGTCCAGTCTTTGATTTATTCTTTTTGTGCCAGCACTCATTTCAAGTGCGTGAGGTGCATTCTTTTTGTACTAGCACTTTCGGTTTCCCTATTTCTCACAGTTCTATTTTACTCTCACTCCTCCTGCGCCGACCCCTCCCCTTGTTACTCTGTGAAACTCTGATCCGGTGGATTGCCGCATCTTCCCATGTTCAGACTGTCTCCGAAACATCTGTCGGAGCTTCCTGGTGCGCCGTTCCCTTCATGATATTTGCAGCAGACTCCGATAGTTACATATCTAAAATGAAATCATGAGCTAATGCGATAATAAATATAACATCACTAACCACCATTGTAAGATGGCACTGCAACGGGCTCAAACCATGGTTGGTACATGACGAACCTTGGGCTGGTGGTTGTCTGACTGTGCGACCCAATTAATCTTATCTGCCACGGTATAAAACCTTCCCCATCCAAGATTTATTATGGAAATAAATACAAGAGGCTCGCGAGCCAGTGTTGAAAACAGACTTGTGCCAAAATATAATTTCTCCTAAAGGCATTAACTCCGCCCCTCCCCCCCCCTCTTGGCAGAAAGCTGGAGTATGGCTACAGGACAGACTGACATACCTGCCTTGTTCACACACCAAATGTAGGGGTAAACATTTAACCAACACTACTCAGTGAGTTAACAGCATGCTGTTAATGTTTGTGAGCTACCTGTAGATGACTCAGTCGACTGTATGCGCGCCCCCTCCCCTCATCCATCTATGACGGCGATAAAAAAAAAAGAACCTTTAGAATTTGCACGTTATTCACATATTCAAATCTATTAATGTTGACCTTGAACCCTCATTTCTTGAGTGCTAATCTTATGTTTAGCTCTTCATCAGAAATCGCGTTATTGTGGCATATCCCTCCACCTCCCTGTGCCACAAAAAGTTAGTATTTAATCAGAAGCAATTCGGTAAACTAAAAACAAAGTGTCCAGTGTACTCCTACCAACCACCACCAAGTAATCACATTCGTTTTTTTTTTCAATCTTATTTCAGCTGGAACAATGTACTAGGGGCAGGAACTTACCTTGTATTTTCAAGTCTGGGAGCAGCAGCGAGTGTGGAGACCAGGAAATGTCAGCCTGCCCCTTTCCCACATCTCACAAAGATGAGACCTCCTCCTTCTCCCTTCTCCCCCACCTGCCCAGCTGGCAGCAGGCCCTGCTTCCTATCAGCTCGGCGGCCTCCTCCCGATTACGCTCCTTGTTTGTTTTCTTTTCTCAACTTGGAGATGAGCGGATCATCCTCAATTCCTTTCCGTGGGCAGAAAAAAAAGCATTGGCATAGCCAATAGGTCTCGCCTTTTGGGCCTTATAAGTATTTAGTTATGCAGCGCAATATCCTTCCTGCAACAACATCAACTGTTGCATGGCTAAACACTTATAAGTTCCCAAAGGCGAGACCTATTGGCTATGCCAATGCTTGTTTCACTAACTAGCTAGTGCTGTTAGTGTTACTCTTTGCTTTTTACTGTTCATTTTTCTCACTGTCTCTTTGGGTTCCCTCTGTGGTTCTCTGAGTATTCACACTTACCATGGCAGAACGAAGTGGACTGTCTTACGACGATTCAGTCTTCCAGTCGATTCTGGACAACATGCCAAGCATCCTGGAATCCTTACCAGCACCGGCAGTTGTTACTGCAGATGACTGGACTAAAGTGCTAACCCTGAAGAAGTCACAATCCCGAACACTAGTGCACGGGATTGCTATTGCAGAGTACCTTAGGACAAGCTGTGCACCACCAGGCTTGATTGTTACAAATGCTCCTCGCCTCTTTCTTACAGACAAATCTTTCTTAAAAGATTGGTCTATGATCGCTTGGCGTTGCACTCGAGATTGGCTAATCTTAATCATCAGCACTGCCAAGAGGATTGCAGACACCATTCTTGTTGAGATTCAGGTTTTGGAGGCACAAATTCGAACTACAGTGACCCCAACTGTTTTTAAGAAACAAAAAGAAGAGTCTGATAAAACCACGAAAGACTTTAATGACTTCATATTACACACTAAATTTGAGAAATTCAAGAAAGATCTTGCGAAGTTCAAATTAGACCAGGTATATTCTTACACAAGTGATTCCTATAAAGCACCCAAGTTCAGAAACAGTGGAAAAAGATATGGATCCAATTATTCCAGATCCAGCACTGATCCTGACAGTGACTCAGATACCACCAATCCTCAACAATATTCTACAAGAGGACGTGGGAGATCACGCAGTCAACAGAATTTCAGGGGACAACATTTTGGCCCTGGTCAACCATGGTGGCAACCTACCCCCTGGGGGCCCCCAGGGATGTTTCAATATCAATTTCAGCCTCCTATAGGACAATTTCCAGGTTATCAGGGTCATAATAACCAGCCTTTTTTAGGTTTTGGCCCCCGCAGGTCACGGGGAAGAAGAAGCCCACAAACACAGGTTCATTGGGAAGACCCGTCTGGCCCCCATACAGGGACCCGCAGTCAAACCGCAAAGAATGCGTAACCATCTTAACACAATCGGAACCTAGCTTGGTTGTTAATCTCAGTAAGAAGAAATTGACACCGATGGAAGAAACAGTGCTTAATAAAGGCCTAGGCTTTGTGAAATCTGACAATGGAGATCCTTTTCAGATGCAAATAGAACTAGCCCAGTTCTTTCGCAAGCTACGGCTGCACTATTTCTTCAAAGATAAAGAGACTCCTAATGACGACCAACTGGAGAAAAACACAGGACTGCGGATTAAATCCAATTTTCTACCACCAATCCACACTGTACCACCCCAGGTAGCCACCTTTGAGAGGGCAGTTAAGGACGAAATCGATAAAATCTGGGACCCAGATAACAAAAAGGGAGGTTTTTGCAATCTGTCCAGAAAAGAAAATCATGCACTCCATGCGCTATCACTGGACCCCTCTATCATGATTAAACCTGCTGATAAGGGGGGATCCATAGTGATACAAGACTTGGACACATATAGAACTGAATGTCTATGCCAACTGAGTGACAGAACAGCCTATCAACCTCTCCGTGTAGACCCCACCAGTAGACTGATGAGCGAAATCCAATCAATAGTCGAAGAAGCTTTGCTTGAAGGCTGGATCACACCTTTGGAAGCGCAATTTCTGCAGACCAAACATCCGGTGGTACCTTATTTTTACACCTTGCCTAAGGTACATAAAGCAACCAGGCCACCACCTCGTAGGCCCATTATATCTGGGCAGGGCTCAGTTCTCGAGCCACTTTCAGAATTTGTTGACCACTTTCTCAGACCCATAGTACAGACTATGCCCACCTATCTTAAAGACACCAAAGACGTCCTACGAGCTATTCCGGGCATCGAGTTCAATCAGGAGACAGACCATTTGGTGTCTCTGGATGTTGAATCGCTGTACACCTCTATCCCCCAGGATGAGACCCTAGATACCATCCATTCCATCCTGGGGGAGAATGACCTGGATACCATCACTCCTGTTCCTTTCATAATGTCTTTAGCAAAAATTGCTATGAAAGAGAACTATTTCAGGTACGAGGATATGCCGTACCTTCAAATCTCGGGCACGAGTATGGGCAGTATTTTTGCGCCAAGTGTGGCGAATCTTTATGTTCATGTCTTCGAACAAGAGGAAGTACTAACAGCAAGAAACCCCTTCTTTTCGTCAATAATATGGTGGAAACGCTATATTGACGACATTTTGGTGGTTTGGCGTGGCGAGATGGACTCAATCAAACGTTTCCACGAGTGGTTGAACACCCGCAACAGATTTCTACGGTTTACAGTGGAGATGAATAAAGAGAGGATCGCTTTCCTCGATCTTTCCATATATGCCACCCCCACAGGTCTTCAAAGCGAACTTTTCCGGAAACCCATGGCGAGAAGGAGTAGTTTCTGTCCTGTAACTCCAGTTCTGTAGTAGGGGTATCTCTGTTATAGTCATAATCTAGTGAATAGTCCCGCCCATGTGCGTGGACCCCGGAGCAATCAAAAATAATCTCTTACAGTGTCAAAAAATGCAGAAAATGCATAGACACTTAAGAGAGAATTTAAAGACAGATAATGCAGCCAAAAGGCTACACTGTCCAGTACTTCAACTAGAAATTTCCACCATAAAATCCACAAAACAGCAAAGCCTGTACAGATTTCCCTTGCTTAACAGCAAAATCCCTCAGGAATGATAGAGAGAAGAACCTGGACAGACAAGCCCCATAGGCTGCCATTATGTGGCTTAATTAGGATACTGTGCCTTTAAGAGAACCTTCCAGAACCTTCTCTCAGTATCCCAGAATGCATAGCAGGTCCAACTTAGCCTCAGTTCTTTTCGAGGGCGTAGGAAACGCCAGACCTGTAGCATTATGATCATGAACAACACTCCACCGGGGAGGCGGGAGGGCGCTTATGACTATAACAGAGATACCCCTACTACAGAACTGGAGTTACAGGACAGAAACTACTCCTTCTGTAGTAGGGGATCTCTGTGTATAGTCATAATCTAGTGAATAGAATGGCAAGCCCATCCCCACACCAAGCGGCGGTGGAGAATAAAATAACGCCACTACTGTGCGAACAGATTCCGCAGCGAAGCCTGCCCAACCTGAGCGTCTGCCCTGGCATCAGTGTCCAGGCAGTAATGCTTAGCAAAGGTATGGACCGACTTCCAAGTGGCCGCCTTGCAGATCTCTGCAATGGGAACATTACGGAGCATAGCTGTCGTAGCAGCTTTGCCCCTGGTGGAATGAGCCTTAGGCTTACCTCCTAAGGTCTTATTAGCTTTGTAGTAACACAACTGTATGCAGGACACAATCCACCTCGAGATGGACTGTTTAGAGGTAGCAAGACCTGTCCTGACTGAGCCATAATTGACGAACAATTGGTCTGACCTACGAATATCTTTAGTCTTATCAAGATAAAACTTCAGCACCCTCCGCACATCCAGGGAATGTAAAGACCTTTCCGCCGGAGATGAAGGATTCTGAAAGAACGTAGGCAAAGTGATAGTCTGATTGATATGAAAATCAGAAACAACCTTGGGAAGAAACTTAGGGTGAGTACGCATAACAACTTTAGCATTATGAAATACAGTATAAGGTTCTTGGCAACACAATGCCTGAATCTCACTCACCCTGCGGGCCGATGTAATGGCCACGAGGAACGCCGCCTTCCAGGACAGGTGCTGCAACGAAGCCTTATGAATGGGTTCAAAAGGCTCCTTCATCAATCTGGACAGCACCACATTCAAGTCCCATGAAGGCGAAGGAAGCCTGACAGGAGGGAACACTTTCTTCAAGCCTTCCAAAAAATCTTTGATCACAGGGATCTGGAAAAAGGAAGTCTGTGAAGGGCCTTTCCTGTAGGCAGTCAAAGCAGCCAGATGAACCTTAATGGAATGGACATTAAGGCCCGACTGCGCCAGATGAAGCAGATATGGAAGGATGACATCTTCCTTGCATGACGTAGGGTCATAGTTCTTAGACTTGCACCAGATGCAAAACCTCTTCCACTTGTAAGCATAGGAAGTCCTAGTGGAAGGTCGCTTAGCCTCCTTCAGTATGCCCATACAATCCTCTGGGAGATTCAGATGGCCATATTGCACTATTTCAGGAGCCATGCCGCCAAACTCAAAGACGAGAGGTTGGGGTGCACCATCCGCCCCCCGAACTTCGTGAGAAGGTCCGGCCTGCACGGCAGCTTCATGTGAGGAAGGAGAGATCGGTGAAGCAGGTCCGTGAACCACCACTGTCTGGGCCATTCCGGGGCAATCAGAATCATTCTCGCCCTGGATTGAGACAGCTTGATGAGAACCGCCGGAATCAGGGGAATTGGTGGAAAAGCGTACAGAAAGCTGTTCGACCAGTTGATCCATAACGCGTTCCCCAGCGTCCCTGGCTGGTAGTACCTGGAGGCGAAGCCTCGGCATTTGCTGTTTTCGGCGGTGGCAAACAGATCTACGTCTGGAGTTCCCCACCTTGCGAAGACTTCTCCTAGTACTTCGTCGTTTATGACCCATTCGTGGTTTTCCTGCACGATTCTGCTCAGCTCGTCTGCCTGAACATTCTGCACACCTGGCAGATGGGTGGCCGTTATCGACAGTCCTCGAGCCAGAAGCCAGTGCCAGATCGCCTGCGCCTCCTGCGACAGAGTGCGCGATCTCGAGCCCCCCTGCTTGTTGAGGTAATACATCGTAGTCGTGTTGTCCGTCTGAACAAGCAGAGAGTTGGTCTGAAAGGACGGATGAAAGGCCTTCAGTGCCAAGTGAACAGCTCTCAGTTCCAGGAAATTGATGTGGTACGTGGACTCCGTCGGGGACCACGTCCCTTGAATTTGCAGATCTCCGGAATGCGCCCCCCAACCTAGGAGAGACGCATCCGTCACGATGGTCTGTGTGGGAATGTCCTTGTGGAAGGGAACGCCTCTGAGGAGATTCTCCTTCGAACACCACCACTTCAGAGACTGAAGAGCATGTAGAGACAGTCGTATCCTGTCGTCCCAAGAACCTCTCCTCTGGTCCCACTGATCCTCCAAGCACTCCTGCAGAGGACGCATCTGTAGCCGTGCGTGAGGAGTGAGAAAAATGCAAGAGGCCATCGATCCCAGTAGAGAAGACACGGTCCTCACCGTCGTAGACGGAGTTTTCATGAGAGCCTGAGCCTTCCGAACGAGTGATAAACGTCGCTCTTCCGAAGGAGACACGCTTGCTGACAGCGTATTGATGGAGGCCCCCAAGTACTGGATGCACTGCACCGGAATCGGGACCGACTTGGACATGTTGATGTGCAACCCCAGCCTGTTCAAGAGAACGCACGTCTTCTGGAAGTGTGCTCGAGCTTCCGAGAAGGAGGAGGCTTTGATCAACCAATCGTCCAGGTACGGGTAGACAAACACCTTGTTCTTCCTCAGGTGTGCCGCTACCACTGCCATACATTTTGAGAATGTCCTGGGTGCAGACTTCAGTCCGAAGGGTAGCACCGTGTACTGATAGTGATTGGTGCCGACTTGAAAGCGCAGAAATTTTCTGTGTTTGCATGCAATGGGCACGTGGAAGTATGCGTCCTGTAGATCTATGGCACACATCCAGTCTCCCCGTTGCAGCTGAGGGTAGATCTGATGCAACGACAGCATGCGAAACTTTTCTCTGCGAATCCACTTGTTTGCCTGCCGCAAATCCAGAATGGGCCTGAACTCGTTTTTGTCCTTCTTGCGGACAAGAAAGAACCGAGAGTACAGACCTCTTCCTCTTTGAGACAGAGGTACGTCTTCGATCGCCCTTTTCCTTAGCAGAACGTCCGCCTCCGTCTGAAGCTCGCGCAGTTGATACTGCGAGCTGACGGGAGGAATCGATGGAGGAGGGCTGGTGAAACGCAGACTGTATCCATTGCAAACAATATTCAGCACCCACTTGTCCTGAGTAATTTTTCTCCACTCTGCCAGAAAAAATTGAACGCTTCCCCCCACCGGAGCGGGTAACGGACGAGGGGGAAGTAACAGCTCAGGGACGGGACCCGGCCGGGCCCTTGGTCACGGTAGAGGACTGTTGACGACCTCTACCACCTTGTCGCTTCTGGAAGGGCTGCCTGTACTGCTGCTGCTGCTGCCGCTGTTGATGTTGACCAGCAGACTGCCCCCTTCCACGACCCTGCGCCCCAAACCGACGCTGGTACTGTCGGAAGGGTTTCTTTTCCTTGGGCTTTTCCAGGCCCACTGCCGTCAGGGTCTCCGCTTCGGCCTTCATCCTGGCCATCTCATCATCCGCGTGTTTCCCGAAGAGGGTATCTCCGGAAAACGGGAGATTCGCCACGCGTTGCTGTGCCTCCGGTTTCAACGATGTCAACCTGAGCCAAGCATGGCGTCTCTGGTGAATCCCGTGGCAATATCCGTGCGCGGACAGCAACGATATGTCTGCTGCAGCGCCGATGGCCTGATTAGAGACCAACATCCCCTCCTTGACGATCTCCACAAAGTCCTCCTTGCGGTCTCGAGGGACGAGGTCTGCGAACTGCTCCATCGAGTCCCAAAGGGACCGGTCGTAACGTCCCAGCAAAGCCGAGTCACTGGCTGCCTTCATGGACGAGGCGGATGTCCCACACGCCTTGCGACCAGCAGAATCGATCCACCGGCTCTCCTTGTCCGGAGGCACCGTGGACGCAGGGGAGGTGGAATGAAGCTTCCGAGCAGCAGTCACGATGACTGAATCCGGTACCGGGTCTTCTGAGTCCGGAGCCCTGTACTTTTTCAGTATCCTGGAAGGGACAGATCTCACCGTCGCCGGCGTCAGGAATAGCTGTTCGGCGGGCTCAAGGAGCCCCGGCACCAGAGGTAACAGGGGGCGAGACAAGTGCCTCTTGTGTAAAGTCTCAAAGATTACCGAGGTAGAAGCCGTAGGCGCTTCAACCTCAATGCCCAACTTCGCCGCACCACGCAGGAGAACCTCCTGAAATGTGCTAATATCGTCTATCGGAGACACCCTAGTCTCCGGCGAATCGGACAGCGTGGGCGAGTAGGAACGGGTCCCAGAAGGAGAACGTGACCTGGACCGACGTCTCTTGTGATGATGCCTGGATCGTGATGAAGATCCGCGGCCACTCCTCGATCTGTCCCGTCTCCCCGAGCGAGACCTCGACCTCTTGGGCCTCGGACGCTCCTTCGGCCTCCCAGGGTCAGGAGCTCCAGGCTTCTTAGGAGTCTTCTTCGGAGGCGTCGGGAACTTAGGCATCGACACCTCCCTCGGTGGGATCGGGGGTGGAGGGGCAACCGGACGCGGGTCCCGCGGAGCCGGCTTCGGAGGCGGGGTAGGGGCCTTCGGAGGAGGACCCTTCGGCACAGCAGGCCGCGGAGGAGGCGTAGACGGCTTCATCGGAGTATCCACCCCGGAATGCGCCGGTCCCGGCGAGCCATCACCTCTACCAGAGAGTGGGGAGCCCCCCACAGTCCTGGGCCTGTCCTTAGGACCTACAGACGCTGAAGACCGGTGTCCAGACGACGACCGATGTCCCCTCGACGTCGAACGGTCCTTCGGCGTCGACCGAATCACACTCTTCGACGTCGAACCGTGTCTTCGTCTCGACGTCGACCCCGACCAGATCGACGAGCCACGAAACCTCGACGACGGGCGATGGTGCCTCGACGGCGACCTCGACCTCTTCGCCGGTCTCGACGTCGACTTCCTGGATCGCTTCGACGGCGACCCTTTGGATCTCCTCGACGTCGACCTCTCCGACCTTCTCGACGTCGATCTTCTCGACCGTCTCGACGTCGGCCTTTTGGAATGCTTCGACGTCGACCTCTTCGGCGCCGGAGATGCCTTTTGCCTCGACGGCGACCTCGACGACGAGGATCCCCTCGACGACGATGTCCTCGACGGCGAACGGCGGTGTCGCCTCGACGGCGAGCGCCGACGCCGGGCCCTCCGATGTCGATCACTCGACGCCGACAGCGACGACGAGGATATCGACACCGGCTTCGACGGCGGCCGGAACACGTTCCTCGACGTCGACGGGCGACGTTTTCTCGACCCAGAGCCCTGGGGAGACCTGGAACTGGCCGTTGACCGTCCCCTCGACGTCGTGGTCAGCGCAACTGACCCAGACGGAGACCTTGGGCGCGGGCTGGTCTTCCTGCCCCTGGGGAGCCCCCCAGAGGCCTCAGCATGGGTAGAAGGAGCCCCTCCTGACCCACCTCGTGCCTTCAGCTTCCTCTCCTCAAGCCCCTGAAGCCTGATCTTCTTCCTCTCCTTCAGGGTCCTTCCAGAGAAGCTTCTGCAGATCCTACACTCCTCAGGGATGTGGGAAGAGGGAAGGCAGAGAATACAGACCTCATGGGAGTCTGTCTTGGCCTTCTTTCTTGAGCACTCAGGGCACTTGTCGAATAATGCAGGCATTATTGGACAAAAAAGAGTGCAGAAACACAGAAAGAAAGTCACCAGAGTACTTTAAAAGTACCAAAAAACGAAATCAGTGTAAAACACCAACAAAAACCCTTGAAAGGGAGAGCTCAATGCTCCAGGGTCCTGCTTGCAGGAGCCGGAAAAAAGAACTGAGGCTAAGTTGGACCTGCTATGCATTCTGGGATACTGAGAGAAGGTTCTGGAAGGTTCTCTTAAAGGCACAGTATCCTAATTAAGCCACATAATGGCAGCCTATGGGGCTTGTCTGTCCAGGTTCTTCTCTCTATCATTCCTGAGGGATTTTGCTGTTAAGCAAGGGAAATCTGTACAGGCTTTGCTGTTTTGTGGATTTTATGGTGGAAATTTCTAGTTGAAGTACTGGACAGTGTAGCCTTTTGGCTGCATTATCTGTCTTTAAATTCTCTCTTAAGTGTCTATGCATTTTCTGCATTTTTTGACACTGTAAGAGATTATTTTTGATTGCTCCGGGGTCCACGCACATGGGCGGGACTATTCACTAGATTATGACTATACACAGAGATCCCCTACTACAGAAACTCACTTCTTCTCTATGGGAGCCAACATCTTAAGTTGCTTCGCGACAATCTGCCTTATGGGCAATTTCTACGAATACGTAGGAACTGCTCTACTAATGAAAGTTTCACGAGACATGCAGCGACCCTCACGAGCCAACTTCAAGTAAGAAATTACCCTAAACAACTTATTAAACGCTCCCTTAAACGAGCGAGTAATAATAATCGTGAGGCACTCTTAGAGCCCATAACTGAGAAGCCACCCCTTACACGCCTGACTTTTGTCAGTACCTTCAATGCTAAATCCAACTTAATTCAGAGAATTGTCAAACGCCACTGGCAAGTACTGAACTGTACCAACGACAAGATTGAACCACCTTTGTTCGCCTTTAAGCGGTCCAAGAATCTTCGTGATTGTCTGGTGCACACCCGCCCTAAAGGCGTACGGACAGAGACAAGTAGCACCCTCTGGGACCTTCCGGCAATACAGGGACATCATCCTTGCGGTGGTTGTACTGTTTGTGCCCAAACCTGTAGAACTACTCAACTCGACATAGGAACCAATCGACCTTGGTTACTTAAACAGTTTACGAACTGCAACAGTTCACATGTCATCTACCAGTTGGTCTGTCCCTGTAATGAGAGATACATTGGGATGACTACACGTAAGGTGCGTACACGCATGCTGGAGCATAAGAGCTCCTTCAGGTGCAAGAAGAGGGTGTCCAAACTCACCAAACACTTCCTGGAACATGGTCACAAGGAAACGGACTTTATGTGGACTGTCTTGGAAAAAACTTTGATTCCCACCCACATTTCAAAAGTCTCGAAATTTCTGTTCATGAAAGAACAGAGGTGGATTTTTAAATTGCGTTATGATTGCCAGGGTCTTAATGACGAAATCCCTTGGACAACACTCTGATTTGATAAGCTTTACACCCTATCAGTCATTACCAGGTGACATGCCTTTTTCAAAGTTTTCAAAAAGTTTTCAGATATACTTTGAGACAGTTCTCAAGACTTCCAGATATACTTTGAGGCAGTTCACATAGTGGTTGGAGACACTTATAGTTGGTCCTAGGTCTGTTGCGCATAGTGGCCACTATGAAAGGTTCTTAACTTTAATACGTATACTACTGCTTATGTTCTGTATATCGTAAAAGAGTGCACACCAAACATCTCATACATCCTTCTGACAGTCATTGTAAGACATGTCGACAAGCTTTTATTTGTCATGACACACTATTAATCCCTCGTTTTGGATAAACGACATGAGATATTAAACATTCCGTAATAGATCTACTTTGAGCCACGAAGAAAGGGTTGCGCATGCGCTGAACGTTTGAACTACAAGATTCTGTGGCATGACGTTATTTTGTAGTTCTCCAATTCTCGCGGGACCACGCAGTTTACCCTGCAGTCTCAATACCGACAGAGACGTTTCTTTGAATAGGGTGAGTTGTTTTGTTAAACTCCTTGTTTGCATACACCATTAACACTTCTTTTACAACTAAAACTTGAGGCAACATCGAGTATGTTTAACAATAAAATGAGGCGACACCTTACGGTTTCGCTTCTGTTTCAAACACAGTACAGTGCCGATTGGTTGGGGCGCAACGCTAAAACATGATTTAACTTCACGTACCTGTCCTGTTCGTTGCCTTCCCCTAAACTCGGGTCCTGCCAGAGGCAACGACGGACAGGTAGGCTTCACAATGCTACCATGACGAATAGCCTAGGTAGTTGTAACATTGTGAGACTACTCATTTTGAATACTTGATAGTTAAGCAGAATACGCTGAGTCGTTTACATATCTTTAATGGGTTTTACTGTGTCTGTTAAACCATGGGGTGTGGAACAGGAGACACCCACAGAGGTTAGAGCCCTTAGATGCTGAGGCCTTTGAATTGTTAATTTTGCACATAAAATTGAGGATAACGTTTGGCTTGCTTATATTGATGTAGATTAGAGTGCTATCTAGTAATGTCACCTACCTGCACTATGCACCTGTATCCTTAATTTTTTCAGAGCGTGGTCTCACTATCCCTGAGTGTGTGTCCAGGTGAGGTGAGGCTATATCCCCGGTCATGCTGGGTGAGTGTTACAATTAATTATTAATTCTTGTTTCCTGTGAGATACATGAGTGTTACACTACAAATATTGTGTTTTGTGAATATAGATGCATCGAATCATCCATAGACACGGAGGATACGCTACTGATTTCTAGTATCCTTTTGATTTATCACTTCACAATTTTTGTGTTTCCTAAGTTTTCCCTTGTGATATTTATTCACTTTGCAGTAGAAATGTTGTGAACAGAAGCCCTGAAGAAAGCCTTGGGTACTCCCCATTAAGGCTGAAACATGTTGGCTTTTAAGCAGTTTTTTGTTTGACACTGCTAGGTTGCGCTGTTCTTGTTTTTAATTAGGAAGTAGGCAGATTCTCATTAAACTTTTTTCTTCTGTCTCCTATCCTGTTTTATCATCCATCACTTCTAATTTTTTGCACTGCACTATACCCCATCATCTTGATATCATCTGGTTAACTAGTGTTTATGGGAAGGACCCAGCCATGGTACTAGGTATTAATATGGTCTCAATGATCAAGAGACCCTTTTACCTATGATGAATAACCAAATGATAATATTTGATCATTGCGAGATGTTGATGGGAATCCTCTGAATACCTCTTGGGTTCTACTCACTAACCACTACTGACATTCTATTTGTTTTTTGTCTCACTTTCTTCAAATAATTGAAAGTCATTTTTGGTACTGTTTAGACCAGTGTGACATATTGAGATAGTTCCTCATTCAGACCCTTAGGTTTCTGGTGTTGTTACACATTCAAGTAAGCACAAGAGGTATACTAAAGTATACAAGAGATCTCGAATGCTCGACCTAACAAGAGGTATACTAAAGTATACAAGAGGTCTTGAATGCTCGACCTAGCAAGAGGTATACTAAAGTATACAAGAGGTCTCGAATGCTCGACCTAGCAAGAGGTATACTAAAGTATACAAGAGGTCTCGAATGCTCGACCTAAAAACGGCCCCCAGGGGCCCAAAACCGGCCCCCACCCTTGCGGCGCACAGGGGGATTGCCCGGTGCCAGCAATGGCCCTGTGTCCCTCTCACATGCATTTTGTTTCTTTTATAGCACTACCTATACCACTGTAGGGTGTCAGAGCACTTTACTTCTACCACACACATTTTACAGACACAATAAATCATACCTGTGTAAGTCAGGGTATAGGAAATGCTACATAAGACAATGAGGATTACAATGTGTAGGAATCACGTCATCTATACTGGTAGGTTGTATTTTTTAAGTGTGTTTGGTTTGGGTTGGGGTTTGCTTTACTATTAAGAATATACTTCTAGCCAAATAAACTCTTTTTAGCAACATTAGAGCAATGAAAGACTGAGGGAGAAACATCATTTTCTAACATAAACCATGCAGTTTGCATGCAGCTCTTTGATATTGGCTCATAGCTCACTGTGCTATATTAGGATTGTAATTTATGATTTGCAACTAACAAAAGGGCTTCTGTGACAGAAGCAGTAACCCACTGAGCTATCCACATAAACTACAGTTTTGTGACCTGCATGGTACACGTTCTTTACAACAGGCACATTAACCCTCTGCGCTACTTTATAAGTCAATACTGCCACTAGACAAGGATGTATGACATTACAACGCATGCTTTTACATCGCATGCTTTTACATCGCATGCTTTTACATCGCATGCTTTTACAACGCATACCATTACAACGCTTAGTGCTTTGGGGCGCTGGATAGTGAATAATTTAATTTACTATTCCAACTCCAGTCCCTGTGGATAGTAGGGAAGGTGTTGGACAGTAAATTAAACCTATTTCCTATCCTAGAGCGCACCCCAGCGCAATGCGTTGTAATAGTTTGCGTTGTAAAAGTTGTGTCGGAAAGGCACTGCGTGGTAAAAGTTGCGTTGTAAAGGTTGTTTCCCCAAGACAAAACTCCCATCTCTCTCTAGCAGAAACATTAATCACCAGTTATCATGGCATTTTTTATTGTGGTCTGAAAACTGCTGGACACATACAGAACCCATAAGTTATTTCTAAATACAGTTCCCCCCCAAAATCCCCAATCCCTCCTCAAGGTTCAACTGCAGGAACGGCTGAACCATCCACACCACCGTATAGCTGGCTCTGGCCACCTTTTAGCAGCACCGACTCTGAATAGCCATGGAGGAGGGTTACAGAGTAGTCAGACAGTGTTAAGGTAGCAAGGGACTTCTCCTTCTGGGAACAGGCTTGCCACTATTCACAGAGAAAATACCAGCCATCTGTTCATGTTTCAAGATTCTGCACAGTCCCATATATCACATACGAGGTTCTCCTGGTTGATTGCGACTCCATCAATGGATCTTTAGATCAATTCACACAACCGACCTTAGACCTTCTCGAGCACCAAGAACTAGACCTCCCTACTACATTGGAAGAGATCCAGCTGGCCATTACCAAGACGACAACGGGGAAAAGCCCCGGAACGGATGGCTTCCCGATTGAATTTTATGCCACATACAAGGCCACGTTGCGCAACACCTGCTTCAGGTGTACATGCCGGCCAAGAGTAGTGGCGGCATGTATGCCTCCATGTGACAGGAGTCGACAGTGGTTTTGCTGTAGCCTGGGAGGGATTCATCAGAGGTGGGCTCCTATAACCTCTTGTGTCTCTTCAATCAGATTATAAGATACTGGGAAAGATATTGGCAATTCACATAGCCAGATCTCGGTAGGCTAGGTCAAAATGGTTTTATCCCAGACAGGAATACATTCCTTAATCTATGGAGACTTTCCCTGTATTATGGACTGGGTCAGGTGTAGGAATGTACAACACTGGGTGGCGGCGCTAAACATTGAAAAAGGTTGACCCTTCATTGGGTTGGGCCCTAAGTTCCTCAAGAGGGTGATACTGTTGTATGAGGAGCTGATATCCCGAGCCTAGACTGGAACAGTGGTTTCATATCCTCACACATTAATAGAGGGACCCAACAGGGGTGCCCCCTGGTCACCTATATCTTCGCATTGGCTAAGGAACCACCGGCCAGCTTCCTACGACAGACGGGCCTTGAATAGGGGATAACGAACACACATAGTCTCGCTACACGCGAGCGATGCCTTAAAATACCTGCAATCTGATAGCAGTAATGCACCACTGTTGACTGCCTCATTCAACGGCTTTGCGAGGTATCAGGCCTTAGAATTAACTGGTATAAGCCATGCCTGTTTCTGCTACTAGAGAACCTGGGTGATCCAGATGGAACGTTACTGGAGACGCAACTCAAGTGACAGTTGAAAACTATCAATATTTTGGAGTTCAGGACGAGGCAGATCTAATCGAGGGCAACCTGGGAAAAGGGTTGTCACCAACAAGGCAGTCCCTGCAGTTTTGGAATCGGCTTCCTCGGTCGTCTACGGGTAGAGTTGCAATTTCTAAAATGCTGACTTTACCGAGACTGTTGTTGGAGTTTGCAGCCATACCAGTAACACTATCAAATACAGTATTAGAAAAAATACAGTTGATACCTGTAGGAAAGTACGTACCCCTTTTGGCATTGTTACCCCCACTATTAGCCTGCATGGATGCATTTTTGACTGAATGTGCAGTGGGTTCCTGCTAATCATATTTCCAGTGCCTGTGTTTTTCCCCAAAACTGTACCTTTGTTTCAACAATTGCCACACCTCTGGCACACATATACATTCCTTATAAAAGGTACCAGGGTACCAAGGGGATTGTGTCCAGAGAGGGTCTCTAAGGGCTGAAGCATGTATTATGCCAGTCTAAGAGACCCCCCACCAAATGCATGCACACTGCCCCTGCAGCCTGCGTGTTTTGGTACAGATAAAAGTGAAGAGTTGACCTGGAACACATCCTTGTGTGCCAAGCCTACAAGCACTGCAAGAGGCATAGGGAAGTCACCCTTACACCCTAAGGCAGGGTGCACTATACCTCATGTGAGGGCATAACCGCAGGAGTAGATATGCCCCTCTAGCCATAGTACTCATAGTACGGCCCGGCAGGCCTTCCTTGGCGGCCTGCAGAACTTGCAGGTAATGTACCCATGGCCCCCCAGGGAGAGATAGTAGAGAGTGGAGAGAGAGAGTGGAGAGGGAGAGTGGAGAGTGGAGAGTGAAAGAGTGGAGAGTGAAAGACAGTGGAGAGTGAAAGACAGTGGAGAGTGAAAGACAGTGGAGAGTGGAGAGAGAGATAGAGAGAGTGGAGAGAGAGATAGAAAGTGGGGAGAGGGAGAAAGAGTGGAGAGAGAGAGAGACAGTGGAGAGAGAAAGACAGTGGGGAGAGAGAGAGAGTGGAGAGAGTAGAGAGACTAACAGAGAGAGACTGACTGACAGAGAGAGAGACTGACAGAGAAAGACTGAGACAGAGAGCGACTGACAGAGAGACTGCCTGACAGAGAGAGACTGACTGAGGGAGAGAGAGACTGACTAAGGGAGAGAGGGAGAGAGAGAGACTGACTGACAGAAAGAGAGATTGACAGAGACTCTGACTGACAGAGAGACGGAATGACAGAGAGAGACTGACTGATGAAGAGAGAGCCTGATTGACAGAGAGAGAGAGACGGACTGAGAGAGAGAGACTGACAGAGAGAGACTGACTAACAGAGAGAGAGACTGACTAAAAGAGAGAGAGACTGACTTAAAGAGAGAGACTAACTAAGAGAGAGAGAGACTGACAGGGAGAGAGAAAAACTGACAGAGAGAGACTGACTGGCTGGCAGAGAGAGACTGGCTGACATAGAGAGAGACAGAGAGAGAGACTGACCGAGAGAGAGAGAGAGAGACTGACAGAGAGAGAGCAATGAAATCTACGCCGGCGTCACGCAGAAACAGCTCAAGAAACTACAGACCGTCCAAAACCCTGCAGCCAAACTGGTCCTCAACACCCCCTGCCGCAGCTACATCACGCAAAACTTCAGAAAACAGGAATTTCTAGATCGTTGAGAAGCTCCAACACACTCTTGATCATACCTTCCAATCTAAAAAAAACATCTACAAAATCTCACTCTTTTTCAGGAAATGCTCCAAGCATATGGAACTCTCTACCTATCGACCTGCGTTGCAACCTCTCCCTCCCTGGCTTCAAAAGAGACCTGAAACTCCTCCACCTCAACAAATACTTTAATTCTTAGACCTCTGATCCTGGTTTCCTATTCCGTGCTCAGTCTGGACTGAACCTTATGTCATAGTCTGCTATTTCATTGCTTGCTTATGAGGTCTACTGATCCTCTCAAATTGTTCATCATGGTTTCTGTTACTGTGCTGTTGTATACTACTATCTATTGAGTCTCGCCTCATATGTTTACGGTGTTCCTGGGCAACTGCCCCCTCCTTCAACTCTAATCTGCTTTGGCACAACTGTCTCGGGCCTGCTCCAGTCCCCAAAGACTAGATCAAGAGCCTTGGCATCTGGCTCGACCATTCACTGACTTTCAATCATCAAGCAGCGAAACTCTCAGCCCTGTTTCGACTTGCTTAGGATGCTTCGCAAGATCCTTCCTTTTCTACCTTTTCAAGCTAGAAGGATCATGGTCCAGGCCCTTGTCCTTTCCTGCCTGGACTATAGGAACGTCCTTTCTCCAGTATTACATCTTTCATAGATTCACATGCTTGTATCTTCCCCGTCGTCATGGTGGGAGTCTCACGGTAACAGAATGACCAAGCAGTATCATAGAGAAGAAAAACTGCATAGAAAATCCCCATAGGGGCTGTATTATTTGGTAACCAGACCATATCTTTGTTTGGACCAAAAGCCAGCCAATCAGCATTGCTGCCCTGCCCTCACACTCCCCAGCAGAAGCTTCCTGCCTCAGATTTCCAACCGCCTTCGTGTGATAAGGAGTCTCCCTGAGCTCTGCTCAGTTTTCTTTCTGTTCCTGAGTGAACTTTTGACCCTTTGGAATCTTGTTTCCTGTCTTCTACATTGAGGTATTGTGTGTACTTATTTCTCTTATAATGGCTGACGGCTCTAAAAAGAGGCTGTTCAGGCCATGCAGGTCCTGTGGGAAGGCCAGACTTTTCTCTGAGGACCCACATGAGGACTGCCTTTACTGTCTCTACCCTAAACACCTGGTGAAAGACTGTAAGCTTTGTAGAAAATTTTCTGACAAAACTAAAAGAGACAGAGAGGCTAGAGTACTGTTATGGCTTCAGAAAAAGAAGGCCACATCAGGCTCAGATTCTGAGGGGGAATCTTCTCATTCAACTCCCAAGAAAAGAAAGGCTTCTGTTTCTGTGGAGAGAGTGGAGTCTAAAAAGAGTAAGCCTAAGGAGAAAGTAACCTCATCTCTTCCTATTACTCCTGTGGTGAAACAGTCCAGTCTTAAGGAACCTGGGTCTGCACCCTCTACCAGCTCGCTGGCTTCTGCTCCAAGGCCTGTGGTGAAGACTTCGGCTCCGTCGACGACGACTTCGTCGACGACTATGGCTTCGTCGACGATAAGGTCTAAAGCTACGTCGACGACTGAGACGTCTACGCTTACAACATCGACGAGTAAAATCTCAATGTCGACGAACAGGCCGTCCACGACGACCACGACGACTCCGTCGACTACAGGTTCGACGTCGAAGATGTCGACGGGGGCCCCGTCGACGAAGGTCCCGTCGACGAAGGTCCCGTCGACGAAGGTCCCGTCGACGAAGGTCCCGTCGACGGTGGTTCCGTCGACGATGGTTCCGTCGACGATGGTTCCGTCGACGAAAGTCCCGTCGACGATGGTTCCGTCGACGAAAGTCCCGTCGACGACGGTTCCGTCGACGAAAATCGTGCTATCGTCCGCAAAAGCATTCAAATCACCGCAGTCGAAGACCATGATCTCGATCCGGTCTTTTCAGTCTACAAGAGGTTCATCTACCATCAGTGAAGCTGCAGAGTTCACCTCATGGACAAAGATTTCACCTTTGCCGCCGTCCTCATTGCTAGAGCAGGACTCAGATGGCGAGGAGTCCTCAGGTGCCGCCTACAGTCCTTCTCAGCTGCAGATAAAGAGCCAAGACACGGATGAAGAGGAGGTTTATTCCTTCAAGGACAGACCACAATCTTCCAGATATGAGTCATTTCAGGAATCTGGTGATTACGATGAAGAAGAGGAGGAGCAGCATGAGGACTCGAGGGAGGAAGATCATCAGGAGACGATTTCTATACCCCTCAACCTTGTCTCTGATCTTAGGTTGATGTTGAACGACTACTACCGTCGCTTCCCAGAGGCGAATTCCTCGCAACCAGCTAGGCAGACGCCTTCCTCTCAGACACCTGAAGCACCTGCTCACCAAGAACAGGGGGTGAGATCGCCGCAGGTTGTTACTATAAGGGACGACCTAACGGAATCCGACGAGGATGAGCAGCCCGAAGAGGGAGAACTCGTTCAGGATGCTTCGGGACAGGAATGGGACGAATACATTTTACCATCGACTGCATCGCCTGAACCACTCAAATCTACCTCCCCTCCTCAAGATATCGGAGGTTTTCATGATCTCATGGAAAGGGCGGCCAAAAGATTCAATCTGGATGTGGAGGTACAACAGACGGATTGTTTCTTGTATGACTTCAAAGATGAAAACAAGAGGTCGCTTCGCTCTATTCCAATTATCCCTCACATCTGGGAGGAGGGACTGAAGATTTTGAAAACACCTGCGTCTATAGCGGTTTCAGTTCCCCGCATTGACAAGAAATACAGAGCCCCAGAGTCCACAAAAGCCTGCCTCATTGGGCACCCCAGGCCTGAATCAGTTGTGACGCAGGCGGCACAAAGAAATTCTAAGAACCCGGTGGCTACTTCCCTAGTGCCACCTGACAAGGAGGGAAGGAGAATGGATGGGGCAGGTAAGAGGTTTGCGGTCATGGCTGCCTCTACCATCAAAGCGGCAAATGCTATGGCACTGCTTGGACGATACAACAGGCAAATGTGGTCTGATATTGCACCCATACTTTCTGCTCTCCCAGAGGATAGAAAGGAGGAAGCGGCAGCCATACTTAAGGAAGGATCTAAATCTGCTGCCGAATCTATCGACATCGCCATGGATGTTTCGTCCATGGCCTTCAGGCAGATGGCTGGAGCGGTTTCGCTTCGCAGACAGGGCTGGCTCAAGGCGACGTCTTTTCGTCCAGAGGTTCAGGCGAAAATCGTTGATATGCCTTTTGACGGTGAAAACTTATTTGGAAAGCATATCGATGAGGCGTTGCAAGGCATAAAGTCGGACACGGATACAGCTCGAGCGCTGGGATCGCTTCAGCAAGGAAGGTTTCAGTCCTTTCGGAAGAGAGGTTCAAGAGGTCAATTTAATCAAAGATCCTCTTTTCAATCCAACCGATATCAGCCGTATAATCAGCAAGGATATCGACAGTATAACACTAACAACCAATTCAGGTCCTCCAACTCCTCTTACCAACAACAGTCCAGAGGCAAATCTAACGCCAGGGGGAAACCTCAGCAGTCTAATAGACGTCAATGATTTCAGGCCGGCGCTCCCCACACAACGGATCCACGACAAAGACCACTATCTGTCTCAATTTTACAACAACTGGATGTCCATTACATCGGACAAATGGGTTTTAGATGTCATAAGCAGGGGCCACATTCTGGAATTTGTGGAAATACCTCCGGATCAACCCCCAGTACTCAGGCTCAACAAACATCGCCAGGAAATGCAGATGGAAGTTCTCTCGCTTCTGCAAAAGGGAGCCATAGAGGAAGTGCCGCAACATCTCAGAGGGAGAGGCTTTTACTCGCATTTCTTCCTCATCAAAAAGAAACAAACCCGGAAATGGAGACAGGTATTGGACTTAAGGGATCTAAATCGATACATAAAAAAGATACCCTTCAGAATGTTATCGTTACAAGAAATTCTTCTACTGATAAAAGAAAACGACTACATGGCCTCCTTAGATCTCATGGATGCGTACTTCCATATTCCAATTCTTCGGAAGCACAGGAAGTATCTCAGATTTGTCGTGGAGAGTCGCCACTTCCAGTTCAAGGTCCTGCCATTCGGACTCAAGTCAGCCCCGAGGGTATTCACCAAATGCATGGCCCCGGTGGCAGCCCATTTACGACTGCAAGGGCATTCCGTTTACCCATATCTGGACGACTGGCTGGTGACAGGTCCATCTTTCAGGGATGCAGCAACATCTCTTCAGAGCTGCATCCGGCTGTTTCAGCGATTGGGCCTGAAGACCAACTTAGAGAAATCCTCGCTGACTCCGGCCAAGGGCATCCAGTTCCTGGGGGCATGGATATGCACCAGTGCAGGGAAAGCCTACCCTTCCGAAGAACGAATGGGAAAGATCATGAGGCTAACGGCAGCTCTTCAAGCAAAAAGGTCCACTTCAGTGAGGATATACAAATCCATGTTGGGGATGATGTCATCCTGCATCCCACTGGTGCCAAACTGTCGGCTTCGAATGAGGCCTTTGCAGGAACAACTGGACGAGCAGTGGGTCCAGGCCAAAGGTACCTTCGAGGATCGCATTACCATCACGAGCCATATGAAGGTGGCAATGTCATGGTGGAAGATTCGAAAGAACCTGGATCAAGGCTTGAGCTTCATTCCTCTAGATCACGACTTCGTGATGACAACGGACGCTTCGCTGAAAGGATGGGGTGCGCATCTTCAGGAGCTGGAAATTCAGGGCCTTTGGTCAGACTGGGAAGCCCAGCTTCACATAAACATGTTGGAGCTCAAAGCGGTGTTCCTAGGCCTTCAAGCATTTCTTCCCAGAATACGCCAATCGTCAGTACTGATCCAAACGGACAGCACCACTACCATGTTTTACCTGCTAAAGCAGGGCGGAACGAGATCCAAACAACTGTCGGCATTGGCGCAAAGAATCTGGAAATGGCTCATAACCAACGGAATTTCAATTCAGGTTCAGCATATCCAGGGAGCCCTCAACACACGGGCGGACGCCCTGAGCCGTACTACCAAGGCGACACACGAGTGGGAACTACACCACACTCAGATTCGCGTCCTGTTTCAAAGGTGGGGCACTCCCACATTAGATTTGTTCGCAACGCAAAACAACTCAAAGTGCGTTCAATTTGCGTCCAGATACCATCAACAGGGCTCCAAAGGGAAATGCATTCCACATGGATTGGACAGGAAGGTTTGCATACGCGTTCCCTCCCTTCCCGTTGATACCGCGGATACTGCGCAAGATGAGATTGGAACCGTGCCGGATCATATTGATAGCACCAGCCTGGCCGAGACAGGCGTGGTTTTCAGACCTACTTCTTTTGTCGAGGGGCGAAAAAATCCAGCTCCCGACATTTCAAGACCTCATCTCCATGAAAGAAGGGCAAATTCTGCATCCGAATCTGCAATCTCTAAAATTGTCAGCATGGAACCTCACGAGCGGGAGTTTCAGAATCTAGATATTTCGCAAGAATGCAGACATGTTCTCTCACAAGCTAGAGCTGTATCAACAAACAAACAAAACATATGCAGCGAAATGGTCCAGTTTTTGCCATTGGTGCAGCAGACAAAACTTGCATCCGTTTGAAGTACAACCTGAAGGTATCCTTCCTTACCTGCTGTCGCTATCTAAGGCAGGTCTGTCGCATGCCTCGGTCAAGGTACACTTGGCAGCAATATCGCGCTTCCGGCGGAAGCCAAATGAACCATCTCTCTGGTCCTCCAGAATAATAAAGGAGTTTATCAAGGGACTTTTTAGGGTTTATCCACCCATCCAACGCCCTCCTGTGCCGTGGCACCTCAACACAGTACTATCGCAGCTTATGAGGCCTCCTTTCGAGCCTATTCACAAGTCAGATTTGCAGTTCCTGTCATGGAAAACGGCCCTCCTTCTCGCCTTAACATCAGCAAGGAGGGTTAGTGAAATCCAGGCCTTTTCAGTGGAGGAACCCTTCTTACAATTTCGTCAAGACAGGGTTATACTAAGGACAAATCCTACCTTTATTCCCAAGGTGGCAACATCTTTTCACCTCAATGAACCCATTATTTTGCCTACTTTTTTCAGCAATCCTTCATCGGAGGCAGAAAGAGCCTTACACTCTTTAGACATTTCCAGATGCCTAAAGTTCTACATTGAAAGGACAAAAACGTTCCGCAGGTCCAAGCAATTGTTCATTGCTTTTGAAGGGCAAAGGAAGGTTCTTCCTTTGTCAAGACTGAGTATTGCCAGATGGATCTCCTCAGCTATCCTGAAATGTCATGAAAAAGCGGGGAAGCCGCTAGATTCTAAGGTACATGCACATTCCACAAGGAAGATGGCAACTTCGATGGCCTTGTTTGCAGGAGTGGCGCTGCCTGACATCTGCAGAGCAGCAACGTGGAAGAGCGTGCACTCATTTACGAGACACTACTGTCTGGACACTGCGTGGAAAGAGGACACGGCAGTGGGACAAGCTGTTCTGAAACGTCTTTTTCAGTAAGGTATGACATAATGGCATGATTTGTTGTCTATGCAATACTTTGATTTATGTGTCAACATGCATTTATCGTATTTCTTATATACTGATGTGTATTGTTATACCTTTGTCTTACGGCAGAGCTTCCTTTTTAGTTCTGTCCTGGAAACGCTACAAATTTGGTGAGCACTGCTTACTACTCTGATACAAGCATGTGAATCTATGAAAGATGTAATACTGGAGAAGGAATTAGTTACTTACCTGTACACTATAGTTCTCCAGTATTATCTTTCATAGATTCACATGCGCCCGCCCACCTCCCCGTTTCTCAGGCAGATCCTGTTTCTCGGTATTTATCCATGTCTCTCACTCGGGGACGGAAATCTGAGGCAGGAAGCTTCTGCTGGGGAGTGTGAGGGCAGGGCAGCAATGCTGATTGGCTGGCTTTTGGTCCAAACAAAGATATGGTCTGGTTACCAAATAATACAGCCCCTATGGGGATTTTCTATGCAGTTTTTCTTCTCTATGATACTGCTTGGTCATTCTGTTACCGTGAGACTCCCACCATGACGACGGGGAAGATACAAGCATGTGAATCTATGAAAGATAATACTGGAGAACTATAGTGTACAGGTAAGTAACTAATTCCATATCTGGGAGCTCCACAATACACCCTCAATAAGATCCAGATAATCCAGATTTGCGCTGCCCGCTTGCTTTCACAGATTCCCCCGCCGACAGTCTGCAAAGCCAGCCCTAGAGTCCCTTCATTGGCTGCCGATCCGGGAAAGGAGGCAGTTCAAAGCCATGTGTCTGGCCCACAAAGCCTTCTGGAAGACCGGCCCAGCTGTCATCCAATCCCTGATCACCCCCTACCAACCTAGGAGAGACCTCCGTTCAACAGCGGCCTTTCTCTCTT
Source organism: Lissotriton helveticus (assembly GCF_964261635.1). Taxonomy (NCBI): domain Eukaryota; kingdom Metazoa; phylum Chordata; class Amphibia; order Caudata; family Salamandridae; genus Lissotriton; species Lissotriton helveticus. The sequence goes on along the minus strand of NC_136064.1, from coordinate 96,212,739 downwards.
TATCCCCCAGAATAAAGAGAGCCAGATGTGGTAGACGGTCTTTTCCCATAATGCCGTAATCCTCTGGACACTCTCCCACTTCACCTTCGGAAAGAGCCCAACCTGTTGGCCTTCCGGAAGCTTTTATTTTAAAAACATGGCTCTTCAGGAAATGCATGCAACTCTCACTGGTCAGTCCTCTGCCGTGTCGTCTGTAGCGCTGGGAGGCCTCAAGGTAGCCATCGCGCTCTATAAATGTCATTTCATTCATTTATTCATTCCTGATGCACCTGATTCGCTCACGATCATGTAAAGCGCTTGGACACCCTCTGGTCTAGCTACCGCTTCATAAATTTTCAAATAAAAAAAATGATAATAATGGGGCCGAGAGGATCCCTCAAGGTTGTGGAGGACGCCCAGTTGCAGGGCTTTCTTCAGGCAGGGTAGATTTGCGCCAACACAAGTGCCGGTCATCTACCAATGCAGTCTTTGGGAGATCTTTGGTAGTATTGAGTCGCCAGTGTTGGTCCTCGACTGCGGAGGGTATAGTAGTTCTTTTGAGAGGTGTGGCGCCGCGGCCAGGGCGACTGACGCTGGAATCTGGGGATCAGGGTTCGATCCCCGGCTCCGGCGGCAGGTTAGCCCAGCACCATGCGACTCTGGGCAACAGCTTGCTTAATCTTCCCGACGGCCCCCAGCGCCTAGAGACCCTAACGGGTGATTGTGCGCTATACAAATGTGGATTATTATTGAAGCAGGGAGTAGCGTCTGACGGTGTCGGTCCTCCCAGTGGCGGTTCTTGGAGTTTGTTTCTTCTAGGATAGGTCCGGTGTGCGTGGGAGATTAGAGTCTTTGTCGAAGGCAGCAGTCCCCCCAGGGTTTCAGAGGTCGCCGTCTGCAAGACGGGTCGCAGAAGCTGGGGAAAGGCGGGTAGGGCTGAGGCCAAGGCAGTTGTCTTCTTGCTTCTTAGGTTTCGCTGATCTGAGGGTCAGGGTGCCTGGGGGAGCCCCCTAAATACTGATTGTATGTGGGGTTTTAAGGGACATAGCAGGTAGGATCAATGGGCACCTTACCTGGGGTGGCTACACCCTCTATTATGCCAACTTCCTAGGGGAGGGGGGCATAAATCTAGCCCTGATTGGAGGGGTCCCTCCATCTTCAAGATGACGGGGACTGAAAGTTGTACTTCACCTCACTACCTCCCACATTAGGGTTAGGGTTGGCACGCCTCCTACTTTTTTTTAAATTCTCCCACAAGGAGGGGGGGGTCGTATTACAAAGGCGGCAGGCCTTTGAAGCTTCCCTCTTTGAGCACTGGCCCATCCTGGGGGAGGAGGCATGACACTTCTGCCCTGGATGTGCTTTGTTTCTGGTCCCAGAGAGCAGGGGCTCCCAACCCAGGGGTCCAGAGACATGTCTGGTGGTGGCTGGCTGCCTACAGCCGGACACAGACCACACCAAGGTTGGTAGGGATTCAGGGGGCATCTCAGAGGTACCCTCTTAGTACATGGTCCAATAAAACCCACAATAGCATCAGTGTGGATTTACTGAGAGGAGTAGTTTGGTACCAAACACTCCTATATTCAGTAAAGCCAACATGGTGCTATGGAACTCGAGTTGTCTTGTTCCTCGCCCATGTACCCTCCATGGCTTCACTGGCACTTACAATATTAGGAAATGGTTCCCAATATGGCAGGGGCACATCTGGTCAGGCAAATATGCCCTCACCTGGAGAATAGTGCACTCTGCCTTAGGGCTGTAAGGTATGCTAGTGGGGTGACTTACCTATACTGTCAGGCAGGGCTAGCTGGCATGGCACCCAGGAAGGGCGTCATGTAGACTTTGTTTTCTCCCTCACAGGGGCATGCAGGCTGCAAGGGCAGCGGCATGGTCCTAGTGAGGGGAAGGTACTTTCTTATGCTAACAGTGCATATAATGGGTGTACAGTTTTAAGTGTCGGTGAGCGAAGGCAGGACCATTATATTGTTGATAAGGAGGTGCATTTGGGGACCTGTTTTTTTGTGTTGCAATTTTTTATTAAGTAAATAAAAGTTATATATCATGAGTGGAAACGACCCAACATCCAATTATGTTAACTCTGTATAGTTATAGACAGGGTGGTGTGATGCATTGTACTGAAGAGGGGGTAGCTGGCTATTCACAGAGGGAAGGGTAAGAGGCAATATCCAGGAAATACTAAACAATACTAAGAGATACTGAAGCTTCCTATCGCAGCCCGGTAATGTCTACGATGCATAAACTTAGATATTTTAATGTGAGTTTGACTGGAAGTGTACTAGGCACCTGCTAACCAGGCCCCCAGTGCCAAATCTATTTCCCAAAACTGTACAATTGGTTCCCGCAATTGACAATACCTTTAGCACTATCTGTATGTCCCTAGTAAATGGTACCCGTGGTATCTAGGGCCTGAGGTACTAAAGAGGGTCTCCAAGAACTACAGCACAAATTGTGCCACCCTAAGAGATCCCTCAACAAACACATGCAAGACTGCCATTGCAGGCTCTGTGTCTTGGTGCAAACAAAAGTGAAAATGCAACATTATAGACATCCCAGTTTACCATGAACCCTAACACTGCATGTAATATTTGTAAGACATCCCTACAGCAGGCATTGTAAACTACATGTCATGCAATGTCTGCCTGAGCAGATTTGCCCCTGCGCTGGTCAGTTCCATTACTGCCAGTACATATGAACAGGGAAGCCATTTTCAAACATGTGCTGGACACTGGTGGGAACGGGTTCCCCAGCCTCATGATGGCTTCACTTAATACAGGGTTGTTTGGTATTAAATATCTCATATTAATAAACCCACACCGATTCCATGGTTGGATTTATTAATACCTGCACCCAGAGTGCACCTTAGAGCTACCGCCTTTGGAATGAGAGTCTGGCTTCCCTCATAGGAGAGGAAGCCAACCCCCTTTGTCCAGAGCCCTATGGCACCTGAACAGGAGGGAAAATTAGCTAGTCAGGTAGGCGTTCCCACCCCAGGCTAGTATCACCCATAATGTGGCCTAACCTGATGTACACATGACGTTTCTAGATTTGGCCATCTTTGTGATGGCAAACTTAGCAACTCTGGCACAGGGTTATGTATGCCCACTTCACACAGGAAATTTTTATATAGGGAGCGTAGTGCCCCAGGGGTCATTGGCTACTACCCTACACTCCCCTAACAACTCTAAATGTAGTATTTAGGGGAGCGACTGAGTCACACAGAGCAAGAACAGAAAACCCAGCAACTGACTTGGCACCATCCCTGCTGGCCTGCCTGCTGACTTCCAAATTGAGCCAAAAGACGACTTGTCCTGCAGCTGCTGAGTCCCTAAAGTCTAGAAGACCTGGCAGCACTTCACCCAGGAACCAAGAATGCCTGTGAAGCAGCGGACATGCTTCCCTGCAGGCAACCAAAGAAACCTGAGAGGACTTCAAGACAGTCAAAACCAGACGCCTAAGGATATTACTGCGCCTGCCCCTCTAAGCCATAGTTGAAGTGTGCCAATGGTGCCAGAGTGGTCCCTCAGCCCTCCAGAGACTGAGTCCACTGCAATTACACCCTTGGTTAACTTCCAGACGTCACCTGCAGCCTCTGTTTGCAGGCTCCGGGTAAGAAAAACCTGTTGCCTAAGGACACCTCTGCATCCATCGACCCTGGGCCATGGAGAAGAGGACCAACAGTGTCCCCTCGTACCTGAGAATTGTGAGGCCTGAGCCACGCTATTGGTTCAGCCCGGCTGTCCTCCCAGTCACAGCATGCAGCCTCTTTACGTGAAGTCCGATCCCCATAGACTAACACTGGGCACTCGTAGCTGGTTTTCACCTCTGCACACGGCCACCCTTATGCCGTAGGTCTGCTTGTGCTGCCCAGGACCTCGCCCACCACTCATACAAGTCCAGGAGTTTGGCACCGTAAGTCCCTGTACTGTATCTGAATGCTGTACTTGTTCTTCCTCACATAGTTTATTTTTCAGAAGCTGCAATGATACCCTAAGTGTTGACTTTTTAAATACAAATGTATTTCTATTGAAAAAAGCACTTACCTGGTATAATTGGTACTGGTGCCTAAGTATATCTATAAAGATGTTGCTTACTTTTTATAAATTGGTGTGGATCTCCTTATTGAGTCGTGTGCATCCTTTATTGATTATTGCGTGTATTTGCAGATATCCAACACTCCTCTCTAATAAGCCTAAGGCTGGTCGGCTACACTATCCCATTAAGAACACATTGGGATTGCTAGAGCAAGCAACTGTCTACTCATAAGGGAATTGTGGTAAATAAATAAATAATACCCTATTTTTGACTAGACATATATCATAACAGATAGCTCAATAAATAAGAGTCAAGATTCGAGGTAGTAGGAGTTTTGCAGGTTTAATACAGCATAAGGACAGGAACAGGACGACCTGCATAGGAATAGGATGACAGGGCCCAGCAGCTGCTGGGGCTGGATCTGGGATGAGCGCGCTGGGAAGGATAACCTTTTAATAACAATACATGAGCATATATACATAACGCAAACACATAGCATTACATTGCAGTAGGCGTAGCAGTGGGTAGAACAGAAGGCGTGACGCGTAGCAGTCGCGAGAGATAAGGGGGAAAAGAGGTGTAACTGGGCGTATACATAGACATGTGGTGCAAACGTAACAGGATATGTCATGAATGGGGCGGAAACCATGGAGGGGGCTACCTAAGGAGCCGGGACCTCTAACCTGATGGTGCGCGCAAACTGGCAATGACGTGTTACTAGGAGAAGCTGGGGGCTATGAACTCTGTGCTAGGAGCAGAGACTGAAGTCTGGAGGGTCGGAGCGACATGTACCTAAACAGTATCTAGTATCTGATGTTTAGAGAACATGTTGATATAAACTAGAAGTCAGGAGGGGAAAGGCTAACTTGATTCTAAGACTGGACCATGCATTATTCTACATGTAGTGCGTGATGAAGAATATTAAATGACCATTAAATGCAGTATTTCTCTAAACGTGGAGACGTGAAGGCTAGACAATGACGGAAACTATTGATGCGATTCAGTAGCTTAGGAATGCAGAGAAGGAGGACTGAACTGATAACTGGAATCATAACATATTCTTGGCAGACTCAGAGGCAGAGCCAAGCTGCACCGGGCACTGCGAGGCAGGAAGTAAGTGAAGGGTCGAGGATACAGGTGGGGGCTGTATCGCTCCTCAGCGAGGCTTTAGGAGACAGGAGCTGAATCTGGTGTCCGGGCCCTTTTGAGGCCTAGAAACGGGGACTTTATAATAGAATAACGTGCACACTGAGAAACGTGGCAACGTAGCTTTACATAGGCCTGATATTCGTAGTATTCACGAGGACTGGAAACTGGCATACTAGAGGTGGACACAACTGTAATTGCGTCATTAATCGGACATGGGGAGTACATATGCATATTTAATCATGCACACATAACATATGATGGACGACACGTAGGGACACAGAACATGGCAAAATTTACTTTTCCACATTCCCTCCTTGTCACTACGTTTCCATCAGGAAACATCAATATTCATGATACCATCTATCATTTCATACAGTATCATTTGCTCGTCTCGAATTATCCTGGAACGGGATTTAGAACGGGGCTTGGGACTAGGAATACAAGAGGTAGCACAAATGCCGCAAATCGCAGGGCCACATTGTATACAGAGGCAGCAGCTGAATATGATCGCTACTGCTATACCTAGAAAGGACAAGACTTTCCATCCCCATGCGGAAATTATATTCCAGAACCAACCGGACCATGTCCAGGTGCCTGGATCTTGGTGTATCAGATGGGCAATTTTATGGAGTCTGGTTATAGCTGAATAAACAGACGGCGCGTTATTTGGAATGAAAATGCAGCAACTGGATCCGATGAGTCTACAGGCCCCGCCCCTATCGGCCAGTATGACGTCAAGGGCGAGACGATTCTGGAGCACAACAATTCTCATAAAGGATTGCTCTTCGGTTAAGTTACCTAGAGCGGAGGCAGTCTCATCTACTACAGCTTCAAGGGTTCTTGTTAACCTACGGATTAGCTTACTATTTACAACTGTACCTAAATAAGGGAAAACACCTTTATCAATATCAATGAATTGCTCTGCAGCAGTTTCAGTATAGTCGACAATCGGGAGATTTCTCTTGTGTCTAGTATGTACTAGGTAGGAATTCCTATGGTAGTCAGGTGGGGCTAGAAAAACAGGTGGCAGTAGGAAGGCAATGTAACAGGTTCCCTCCCAATCGAGGGGCAGACGAACATATGCAGTTTGACCACAAACAAAATATGAATGACGTGAAGCTTTAAAAATAGATTTCCCACTGTCACTATACTTGACAATAGTAGTACAATCACTATGTCCTACATGTACGGAACCATTATTTCGGACACATAATTCGCCTTTGACTGGTAATACTGAAATAGCAGGTGAGTCTGGAGTAGTATCAGACTGAACATTCAGGACCATAAAATTCGACGAGTAGTTACCTAAATTATACACTTCATTTTCTAGATCTAAACCTGTTCTGTGGGGGAGACCATGCTTGTCTGGGAAACATGTACTGTTAAGAAAAAACATATCTGTTGAGGATGACGTTAACGTGGACCATGCTCCACACGAACCATTATGTGAAAATGGATAAGGAAAGAGTGGCAGAACTCCCTTCGGTGTCTGGAAAGGGGGAAGTCGACCACATACCCAACAATTAGTGGCATTGCTGGTCTGGTGTGAGTAATGTAACATACGGATAAAGGAGTTATTACGCATAGCGAGGCGGTAAGAATATTCATGAGGAGGCAGATCACTAAACGTGTGCTCTACTGTAATATTAGAATGCTTATTTACATGAGGAACTGAAAAACACAGATAAAATGCGTAACTAGTGCAGGAAGTCAAAAGGCTGAGAAATAATATGAAACTTAGAAAAACGATACATCGGATTGAGTTTTGACTGACTCTCTCACTATGGGGGTCTATTTTATACATGTCAGAAACAGTCTAACCGTTTCACCTAGGGGAGGACTTAGACAATCAAACTGGCTGACTTAATTTACTAGACCGTAGTTTCTGTTTATACTCCTGCTGCGGAGTTTTCTCTAACAGGGGAGGGGTTGTGTCAATGTCATTTGCGGGACAGTCCTTAGGAACAATGTTTTGACAAGTTTTTAAATCCTGGGAAATGTTCTTGGAGACCGGCTTTAATCCGTAGAATTTCTTGACGTGCGAAAGGTGTATCCAGCCGCGGCGTCCTTCCAATTTCACGGCTGTACGGGTGGTGAGGAGGACCTGACGGGGCTCTTTCCAACGAGGCTCCAGCGGACTTGATCTGTCGAAGTTACGTACGAGGACCATTGAACCTGGAACGATTTCATGCGGGGCCACCTCGGTATTGTCTGGAAATGCGGCGGCAACCTGTGAACGACATGAGTTGAGGGCAGACATCAAGGAAGCTAGGTAATCTGTCAGCATATTACATGAAACATCAGTAATACTTCGGGGTCTAGGAGTACCCCACATGTTAGGGGGGCGGCCGAAAACGACCTCATACGGGGACAGACCTGATCTGGAATGTGCGACCATACGCATATAAAACAGAGCGACTGGCAGAGCTACTAGCCAGTCCACACCCTTCTCTTTACACACTTTGGCAATTCGGATTTTCAGAGTCTGATTATGTCTCTCAACGAGACCGGCTGCTTCAGGATGGCGTACACAATGGAACTTCCACTGGTACCCTAACAAAAGGGAAACGTGCTTCATTAATTCTGAGGAGAATGGCTGGCCGTTATCAGAATATACGACTCTAGGGAGTCCATAACGGGGGAAGAATTCACGAACCAACTGCTTGGCAGTGGTCGCGGCTGTGTAATCTGGGACTGGATATGCTTCTGTCCACCTGGACAAAGCGCATACAACTACAAGGACATACTTGAAACCTCGACATCGCTCCATCTGAATATAATCCATCTGGAGGACTTCAAAAGGGTGGTCAGGGGGCTGGAAACAGCCTTGTTCCACCGGGACACTTTTACCTGGATTAAACTGACAACATATCATACAGGTACGGACTTTCTGCTTGGCTGCAGCTCGTAAATGCTTGTTGAACCAAATGTTCTGGATACTGTCTAACATTGCTTTTTCTCCTAAATGTGCTGGACTATGTGCGGTATTAATGATGACTTGAACCATAGAGTCGGGGAGAAACCATGTGGCTCTACCCTTCGTTAACCATCCTTGATCTGTCTGGACCCCTCCTTGTTCAGACCATTTCTTGATTTCATCGGGAGTAGCATGTAACTGGATATCTATGACATCCTGGGTAGGGTCCTTAACTGTCATACATGTAATCGGATCTGGAGTGTGTGTCTGTGTCGGATTAACTTGAATGTCTGGAGTCTGTGCTGTAAGCTTGGCTGTGCGATCTGCTAGATCATTACCTTGAGAAATAATGTCAGTAACTTTCGTATGTGCTTTGCATTTCATAATAGCAATAGATGTCGGTAAGTGTATGGCATCTAACAGAGCTTGAATAAGGAAACCATGCTGAATCTTGGTTCCATGAGAAGTCATGAAACCTCTTTCCTGCCAGAGCACTCCGAAGTCGTGTACAACTCCGAATGCGTAGCGTGAATCTGTGTAAACGTTAACTTTCAAGTTCTTGGCGTGTTTACAGGCTTGTGTCAGAGCAACTAGCTCTGCTGCTTGAGCGGACAGGGTGTCAATGCGGTGTGTCTCAATAACTTCGGTGTCAGTAGTCACTGCATACGCGGCGACTAGTTCTCCTGTACTAGTTCTCATACATGAACCATCCACATAAAGTGTCAGGTCGGGATCTGATAACGGAGTATCTGTCAGATCTTGTCTTGGCTTTGTCGTAATGTTAACTACTTCCACACAGTCATGTGGGTCAGGATTTGAATTAACTGATGGTAACAGTGTAGCAGGGTTCAGGACGTTGCAGCGTCTGATTTCTATGTGTGGCTGGAACAGTGTCAATTCATAACCCGTTAAACGTGCAATTGTCAAGTGCTGTGTTTGTGTTCTGTTTAAAAGAACTTCCACAGAGTGTGGAACTTGTACTGTCAAGGAGTGTCCTAAAACTATGGAATCACTTTGTCTGATAGCTAGTGCTGTGGCTGCAACTGACTTGAGGCACGCAGGCAGAGCCTGGGCTACAGGATCTAATGTGCTAGAAAAATAAGCACAGGGCTTGTTTTGTCCTGCTTGATCTTGTGTGAGAACAGATAATGCTGTACCTTCGCGTTCTGTGACGAAAAGTGTAAAAGGCTTACTGTAGTTCGGTGTAGCTAGAACTGGAGCTTGGCATAAAGCTTTCTTTAACTCGTTGAAACTAAGTGTATGTTCAGATGTCCAAGGGAGGACAGTCGATACGGCTGCCTCCTGTGTCGTCAACTGTATCAGTGGTTTAGCTAGAAATGCATACTGAGGAATCCATTGTCGGCAGTAAGAAGTAAGGCCGATAAAAGCACGTACCTCCTTCTGGGTCTTGGGCTGAGGAAGACTCGCTATTAACTGGATACGGTCTGGTGTCAACTGCCTACCCCTCTTGGACAGCAAGTGTCCTAAGTATACCACTTGCTGGACACAGAATTGAAGCTTCGAAGGGGACACCTTGTGCCCCATCTCGGCTAGGAAATACAGAACTGTAAGTGACGCACGCTCGCAGTCACGTTCAGAACGGGCTGTGATCAGTAGATCATCGACATACTGGAGCAGGGCAGTGTCAGTTGGCATGTGAATATTGTCTAGTTGTCTCTTAAGTGCTTGACTGTAAATACTAGGACTTTCTGTGAAACCTTGAGGAGCTCGTGTAAACATATAGCTCCTTCCATTTAAACAAAATCCGAAAAGGAACTGGCTGTCTGGATGAATTGGAACACTAAAAAATGCATTCTTGAGGTCGATTACTGTAAAGAACGTGGCTTCGGAATCAATGGCTGTTAATAGGGAAGAGATGTCTGGGACAACTGGGTACTGAGGAATAATACATTTGTTAAGTTCTCGTAAATCAATCACTAATCGATATACTGGGGGTGCATTTGGATCAGTACGTTTCATGACTGGAATGATCGGAGAATTACATACATTGGAGTCAGTTTCTACAACCACTCCTTGAGCCATGAGCTCGTCTATAATTTTGGATAAGGCTGCTACAGCCTCAGGTGGCAATCTATACTGTCTGATTCGTGGTAACACTACACCTGGTTTGAGAGTCACACGATAGGGTGTGATTTGCATGTAACCTACATCAGTTGGACCTTGCGCCCATAAATGCTGTGGAACATTAGACAGTCTTGGATCAAAATCTCGTAATACATAGTGACCCTTAAAGTCACGTAGGAACAATCGTATTCCCTCTGGGGAACAGCATATAACTGCACCTAACTCTTTCAGTGTCTTAATGCCTAATAGATTTTCTGGACATGACTTAGTAAGTAACAGATCAGTAGTACGGGACAATGGACCTACTTCTAGAGTGACTGGCTTTGAAATCTCATTTACGATAGGTTTTCCTGAAAATCCAAGGGAAACATTTCTTGAGCCTGAGAGCGGAGCCCCTGGAACTTCGGCGTGACTAATTGTGGTCCTACTTGCCCCTGTATCAATTAAGAACTTTCTGTCTTTCCCTAATACTTGACTATGAACATAGGGACCCTCTTGATCTACAGGTATCTCGATGAGAGGCAAGCCTACCTCCCTCTCTAGGCTGTTTCATGAATACTGCTGGTACTCTGGATACTCAGACTGTGCATACTGGTACATCTGTGATGTAACGTGCTGTGTTGCAGCGATAGGCTGCGGAGCTGTAACTGTCTGTTGTGCATTCTGTGGCTGAGGAATCTGGGAAACTTGCTCTTGTCTAGGCGGACGTGGTCTTTCTTTAGTCTTACCAGTAGCTATGTTGTGTTTCAGAACTGTACACTCGTTTATAAAATGACCTGGCTGTTTACAATAATTGCAATTCCCTTTAACGGGTGCTGCAGGATGACTGGCTTGATTCGGACCCCTCTTCTGACTGTCTTGAGGAACAGATTGTGCAACTAGCACTTTCATTTTCGTGTCTTTCATACGTTTTCTTTCGTGTTCTTGTTCTTCTCTGATTCTATTCTGGTGATACTGGAGCATCTGGAGCATCTGGGACGGAGTATTAGCTTGCCAGGTACTTTCGACTTTCAGAACTCGGTTTTTAATTGGTGGACTTGAATTCTCAACTAATTTGGTAACGAAAAGGTGAGGGTACGACTCACTACTTGTCTTGAGACCACTATTGATACTAAAACATTTTTCAAATCTAGAATAAAAATCACTAATATCTTCATCTTGTTTCTGTTTACAGGCTGAGATTGCATCCCAGTCTTCTTTTCTAGTTGTCAATAATCTGGGTAAAACTTGAATCAATAATTCTGGTAATTCTTTACATTTCTCTCCTAGACCAGTACCTGGTACACGTATCTTATCTTCTGCATCTAGGACTGCCCAATCTATCTTTTTCTCTCCCACCTCCCATTCTTTCTCTTTGAGCTTTTCATACACCCCTGCGGGCAACAGAACCTTTAGCATTTTAATTATATCCGGGTATGTGTATTCTCCCATACGGAGCATGTCTTTTAATTCTCTATGGAACCCTGCTGGATCTTTGTCATGACAGGGAATTAATTTCTTCATCTCTAGAAGTTCCATCTTTGTGATCGGAGTGTATACAAACACTCGTTGCATTTCGCCACCCGCTCCTCTGACTGGGTGGACTTCTCGTAACGGATTCTGTCTTTCCATGTAAAATGGTTTACTTTCTGGGGGTGAGACATGAACAAAATGCGGGTTCAGAAACGTTCTATATTTGTGACGCTGTTCTAGAATGACACTAATTAAGTCGGTACCTAGACCTCTCCATCTGTACTGGAGTAACTCGTTCAGGATATCATGTAACGGGCCTGGATCAGAATGTTGACCCTCATACAGAGTAATGAGGTGCTGAATCATATACATACCCACCAGTCGCTGCTCGGCTGGGGGCATTTTCAGAAACATTTGTGCCACTATTTCGTCTGGAAAAGTGGTAGAATCAGTAATCCATCGGACTGCTGACCGAATTATTTCTTGTTCATGCATGGTACTTAACTCACTATAACCGATTCGTGATTTCAGAATGTGATCGGTAGCTTGGAATACTTGTTCTAGGGAACCTTGTTCTGGTGCTGAATGATGGAAAATTGGCTTGTGTTCTAGACGTAAATGGCGATCTGGAAATCTAGGTTTTCCTACATACGCTATTCTGGCGGTATTCTCGTCCTCTTCTTCTTCAGGATCAGAGGTACTTTCTTTCTCGCTTACTTGTGCTGCTTTACGCTGTTCGTGTATCTTTATTATCTCTCTACGGATTTTCTTGTACATGCTTTCCATGGCACCAATGGTATTGTTATGTTATGTTATGTTATTTATTCATTTTTATAGCGCACGGCTACTCAAAAAGAGTGTCCCGGCGCTTTTCTTGGAGAAAGGCAAACAAGCTGTAACATAATAACATAACACCAAATGAAAGACTAAAAGAACAGTAAGCCAAGAGTTCAAGAGAGAGCGGCTACTGAGTAAAAAGCCACGTTTTAAGGCCTTTCCTAAAAGCCAGCAAGCTAGTGGCTCCCCGCAGGGCCAGCGGCAAGGAGTTCCATAGCTGAGATGCCAGCAATCCAAAAGAGCGCCCGCCAAGGCGCGCTTTCTTTACCCGAGGGACAACAGCAAGGTGCAGGGCTTCTGACCTCAGAGACCTGGTCGGATGATAGAAGACCAGTCTCTTTTGGAGGTACTTAGCTCCCCCCTTGTGAAGAGCTTTATAGACCAAGGTAAGAGCCTTAAAGGCGATCCTCTTGCGGATGGGCAGCCAATGTAACGTTGCCAGCAAGCCCGAGGCACTGGAGCGCCTACTAAGGCCGAAGATTGCCCTGGCCGCGGCGTTCTGCACCACTTGAAGGCGCTGCAGCAAGTACTCTGGAAGGCCCAGGTAGAGAATGTTGGAATAATCCAACCTGGACCCAATCAGAGCCTGAACTGTCAGCGTCCTATGTTCCACGGATAACAAAGGAAGGAACCTCCGCAGCATCCTGAGGATGCCAAAGCACATACCCGACACCCCCAGGATCTGAGATTTCAGGGTTAACCTGTTATCCAACTTCACCCCTAAATTCTTTGCAACCTGAGAGGAGCAGGATGGAGGGAACATATCCCGTGGCCACCAAGTCTGCCAGTCAGGTTCGATGTCACACCCAAAGAAAAGTACTTCGGACTTGTCGGAATTGCACTTAAGGCTGTTTAGATGGAACCAATGAAAAACAGCCCCAAGGCAATCCCGAATACTCTCCCCATCAAAGTCGCCTCCTCTCGTACAAGAGAAGAGGAGCTGGGTGTCATCCGCATAAGATACGATCTGGGCACCATGCGACTCCACCAGTGCCGCCAACGGGGTCATAATGATGTTAAAGAGGGTCGGGCTCAAAATAGAGCCCTGAGGGACCCCGACTCCCAGAGGCGGCATCACGGCGGAATCAGGCGGGGCCCAGATCGTTTGCCGGCGGTCGGCAAGAAAGGAGGAAAACCAGTCGAACACCGTCCCCCGTATGCCTATCTCGCGAAGTCTTGCGAGAAGACCATCATGGGGAACGGTGTCGAAAGCCGCCGACAGGTCTAACATCACCAGCATGACTTTGCCCCCAGAGTCCAGAACCCCCTTAATGGTTTCCGAAACCTCCAGGAGCGCAGTCTCCGTGCTAAGATGGGGACGAAAGCCCGATTGGGTGGCGTGCAAGATCTCATTAGATTCAAGGAAATTGGAAAGCACGCCTTGAACGTGCTTTTCCAGAATCTTCATGAGGGCCGGCAGCAGGGAGATGGGCCTATAATTGACTGGGGCCTTCGGGTCTAGGCCAGATTTTTTAAGCAAGGGAATCACCATCGCCTGCTTCCAGGTTTGCGGGACCTCACCTAGCCTCAACGAAAGATTCAAAAGCGGATTAGCCAACGGGTTGATCACATCCGCGACTTTCGCTAGAAATTTAGCCGGGCATGGGTCAAGGGGAGAACCCGATTTTAAATTGCCCATTAGAGCCAGGGAGTCCGGAGCAGAGATTGGAGGAAACACACTCAACGTCGCCCTAGGCCCCGCCTGTGGCAGTGCTTTCCTTCGGCTATATTATCACTCCACTTTGTTAGAGTTTTCATTTCTTCCGGGTCTTTAGACGGGTAATCTTGTTCTCTTATTAGACAGTTAATTAAGAACTTTAATATCATACGCTGGATCTCAGCTTTCCTTTGAGACATGGCATCACTAATACTTTGTGGGTCATCCCCTGTACGGATGAAACGATATATTCTGTCTAGATCTTCTTTCATATTGGGTAGGGTGACTAGATACTCGGTCACTCTCCTTACGCGTACGGAATATAAAACCATATTAAACTCGCCTGGAACTGGGTCATAGACACATTCGCCAAGGGTTTGCCTGATCTCTGCAACAGACTTATTACTTTTGGGAGTACGCTGTGATGCTTGAGCATGTAATTCGAGTGCTGATAAACGCTTGTATGGCGGCGGGGTTTGAGGAAGACCTCCTCCTGCGGCCCCTAGACTAGAATCGTCGACTGATGCTTTTCGTCCTGGCATGGTGGGTAATTGTAACGTGGGCTGGACTTGTATGGCGGGCTGACCCGGGGGGGGCTGTTAAGGGCACCCCGGTGTCTGGGGGAGTAGGAATTACCTGATTTACAGGGACTGGCGGAGCGCGGACAGGATTTGCATATTCAGGGACTGTGTCGTCCAAATAGGACGAAATAAAAATATCAGCTGCGGTCGGTTTGTGACGTAGCTTGGTCGGAACTAGTGGTGGCGGGAAATTACTGGATGCCTCTGGGGTCGCTTTTGGCAAGCCCTCGGCAAGAAGAGGATACATACCCTTAATAAGGGCATGCCTCTGTCTGTCGGATTGCTCAGTTCTAACTCGTTCACCTATCTCGATTAATTCCCTTTCTTGGGCTCGTTCTTGGGATTCTCTACTTAGTTCTGACTTTCTGATTTCTTTTTCGGTTCTTTTATGAGCTTCTTTGCGCCATAACTCGATGGCATCTTTCTGTGACTGTCTGGCTTTCTTTTTCCATAATGCCTCTTCTACTCGCATGATGCACTCGGCATCCCATGTACCCGATACGGGCCATCTATACTTTTCTTCTAACTGTTTGGTATACTCTACCCATAAATCTAGATACAATATGGTGCTTATGCCATGTTTCTGATACATAAAGTGACCTGGACTGTCCCTGGGCGGGACGGGAACTGCTGCTTCCAGCAGACCCTTTCTAGTTTTTAACTGACGTAACTTGGAAAATATGGGCATGACTGAACTGTAATCTAGACACAATACAATACACAATAAACACGATACTTATTCTCCATTCATACCACGACATTAAAATACATGAAAAACATTTAAAATAACAGTTCGAACAGAATACTACCTGGAAATATTGCGAACAGAACACTTGAAATTTCTCGAGAACAGAACTGACTAGAACAGAAACTAGATGCACTGCTGAAACAGTACGAAACTTACCGGTCTCATAAAGAGACACGTCAGGACCCGCATCCACCGAAGTGGACACTTCGTTTGTGGGACTGTGTACCACCAACCCACAGACCAGGGTCAATTAAAGTAACCCTGTCTAGATACCACCCCAGTAACGGTACTCACCGGGCAGCAAGAACGGAAGGCCTCAGACTGGACTGGACTGCTACGACGACGGACGACGGACTTCGGACTTCAGTTACGGGTGGACCTCCGGATACCTCGGACCTTGGACTCTCGGCTTGGGCTCTGGTCGGGACTCGCCGCGTTCCTCCACCGTCTCGTCTGGATGCTGGACCGCCTCCTCCGTCTCCTCCGTGGGCCTGAGGGATACTTGAGCAGAAATATCTGCCACTGCGCAGAAGAGTTCCGTCACGACTGCAGAGGGTCAGGGGGTCGGCGTGGCTTCACCGACGCGTGGGGAAAGGGCAAGTCCCTGTTCGGGCGCCATTATGTGGTAAATAAATAAATAATACCCTATTTTTGACTAGACATATATCATAACAGATAGCTCAATAAATAAGAGTCAAGATTCGAGGTAGTAGGAGTTTTGCAGGTTTAATACAGCATAAGGACAGGAACAGGACGACCTGCATAGGAATAGGATGACAGGGCCCAGCAGCTGCTGGGGCTGGATCTGGGATGAGCGCGCTGGGAAGGATAACCTTTTAATCACAATACATGAGCATATATACATAACGCAAACACATAGCATTACATTGCAGTAGGCGTAGCAGTGGGTAGAACAGAAGGCGTGACGCGTAGCAGTCGCGAGAGATAAGGGGGAAAAGAGGTGTAACTGGGCGTATACATAGACATGTGGTGCAAACGTAACAGGATATGTCATGAATGGGGCGGAAACCATGGAGGGGGCTACCTAAGGAGCCGGGACCTCTAACCTGATGGTGCGCGCAAACTGGCAATGACGTGTTACTAGGAGAAGCTGGGGGCTATGAACTCTGTGCTAGGAGCAGAGACTGAAGTCTGGAGGGTCGGAGCGACATGTACCTAAACAGTATCTAGTATCTGATGTTTAGAGAACATGTTGATATAAACTAGAAGTCAGGAGGGGAAAGGCTAACTTGATTCTAAGACTGGACCATGCATTATTCTACATGTAGTGCGTGATGAAGAATATTAAATGACCATTAAATGCAGTATTTCTCTAAACGTGGAGACGTGAAGGCTAGACAATGACGGAAACTATTGATGCGATTCAGTAGCTTAGGAATGCAGAGAAGGAGGACTGAACTGATAACTGGAATCATAACATATTCTTGGCAGACTCAGAGGCAGAGCCAAGCTGCACCGGGCACTGCGAGGCAGGAAGTAAGTGAAGGGTCGAGGATACAGGTGGGGGCTGTATCGCTCCTCAGCGAGGCTTTAGGAGACAGGAGCTGAATCTGGTGTCCGGGCCCTTTTGAGGCCTAGAAACGGGGACTTTATAATAGAATAACGTGCACACTGAGAAACGTGGCAACGTAGCTTTACATAGGCCTGATATTCGTAGTATTCACGAGGACTGGAAACTGGCATACTAGAGGTGGACACAACTGTAATTGCGTCATTAATCGGACATGGGGAGTACATATGCATATTTAATCATGCACACATAACATATGATGGACGACACGTAGGGACACAGAACATGGCAAAATTTACTTTTCCACAGAATACTTGGACACTTAATTTGATATATCAAAATGAGACGCATCGTTCAAAGAGCCAGTTTCCTACACCGGGGATAAGGCATACCCCATTCCAAACTGCCAACACCATTTCCAAATACATTTATTGTATAGCTTTGGTAAGAACAGTACTGAGCAGGAGGGCTATGCTTCTTGCGCACCTGTCACACCTGGAACAAAAGGAAGCAATGACCTGGGTAAAGCCCTTGGTAGCAGAGTCTCCATTATCAATGAGGCTGGTCTGAGTAGTCTCTAGAGAAATATTATGCTTTGGCCAACTCCTTCCTAAAAGTTCTTAGACAGTTGTGATGCTTTCGACCAATTAAATTCTAGACGGAGTATGAAGACGCTGTAGTGGTGCGTTGCGTAGAAGTCATTGTATCAGTGCCATCATCTCAATCTCTTCAAGGGGAACGCAGTTCGGGTTTTCCTTCTCTCTTTAAAAAGTAGTGTAGCACTACATTGAGGCTTACTAGGCCAACACCATTCCCAGATGGCGGAGGAGACCGAGATTCAATCAGAGGACGGCACCAAGATAGAACAGGCCTTGGAATATCCACTGTAGGAGCAGGCAGAAGATGGTGAATCGATGTGGAGATCTATAACGCCACAACTGCAAGTGGGGCCTCCTGGGGCAGAGAAGTCTTCTCCTGCGGCAGGAAAAGTGCGTGAATGACTACTGAGGATCACGAATGTAAGTAGCTGCAAAGGCATCTGCACTAGGTCTTCGGCAGATATATCAATAACCCATGAGCACAGGTTGCACTGACAGAGTAGGAGACATCAGCTGTGGTGGCGCTGTGATTTATCGACTCAGGATTCAGCAGCTGATGCTGAACGGAGCAACCAATGCGTTACTTGATGTCTGAGGTTTTACATCAAATGGTGTCTTATTGAGATGGATGATGTACAGGTCCTTTCCAGTGAACGAGTTGGAGATGTAGATGCGCTTGACAATTTATTTATTTATTGCATTTATATGGCGCAACAGCTACCCTGAGGGTTTCCCGGCGCCCTGGATCTGTATTACTGGTAAGAGAGCAGGAAGCAATTATTGGTCAAACAGCCATGCTTTCACTCCCTTACGGAAGCGTAAATAACAAGGTTCTAACCGCAGTTGGAGGGGGAGTGAATTCCACAGTGCCGGCGCTATACAAGAAAAAGAGCGCCCCCCTAGTCGGGCCCTTTTCACCCTGGGCACAATGAATTTTGCTTGATTTGCTGAGCGTAAATTACGCGTGGGCAAGTATTTTTGAACCATTTTACATAGATACTCCGGCTACTCCTGAGCTGATCCTGTACATATAGCACAGTGCTTTGAACTTTACTCTGCTGGTCACCCTCAGCCAGTGTACATTTTTAAGATGTTCTGTCATCCTTGTCCGTCCTGGGAGATTAAGGAGCATTCTCGCCGCGGAGTTCTGAACTACTTGCAATTGGTTCAAGGTGCTATTCGTAACTCCTAGAAATAGGGCGTTACCATAGTCTAATCGTGACGTAATTAAGGCCTGTATAACAGTCCTCTGGGCCCTGTCTGGCAATTGCCACAATATTTTCCTCAGCCATTTAAGGATGAGGAAGCATGTGGAGGCAGTTTTGGCTATGTGTGTTTGCATGGACATTTTATCATCGATAATTATCCCTAGGTTGCGTGCGGATTGCACCGCGGTCGGGACAGCGCCCATCTCCTCGGGCCAGTGAGCTGGGCCCCAGAGATTCTTTTGATTGCCGAAGATTAGTAACTCTGTTTTGTCTCCGTTCAGTTTTAGTAGACAATGAAATGGAATAGCAGTGCAGTTCAACCAATGAAGGCATGTTGACAAAATAAAAAGCAAAACCTGCTACAATGCTCTGAAAAAGTAAAGGAACACACTCCGAGACCCCATCAAGGTCAAATGAAGTCAAGATATCTCCAAGTTAGAGAGAACATCCCGTCATAAAATAGTAAAAAAACTAAACAAGTGTTCTAGAATACTTCTTACCTGAAGCAGTAAAAGAATGAGCTTGTGGGGGAATTGCTAGAACAAGGTTTGCTGGGATACAGATACCCCAGAATCCTTAAAAGGAGAAGTATAGACTTTGCATCTTTACAAGAGAGCTGCTTGCCGGGGTCTTCTTTAATAGGGTGGAGACTCTTTGGCATAGGTTCATCTGGTGCTGCCAAAACCAAGTTGCAAGATCCAGCTCCTTCTACAACACAAGGAGGATGGCAGGGTTCCTCTACCAGTGTTGCACTTTACTTTTTTGCACAACTATGACTTGTTCTGGGATTGGGGAGTGGCAACAAGGGTGCATGTTCTCAGACTTTATGCCTTTGGGGTATTCAATTGTTCCGGGGTTGGGATTATCAACAATATGTATTTCAAACTGATCTCCTGTGTCCATGATTGTTTTCATGACAATTTAGAGAACGCGAGATCCTTCATCCTGGGTCAACTTTTTCAGGGCGGGGTTCTTTTTTCTTTTGCGAAGCTGCAGAAACTGTACTCTCCCCCTTATACCAGCTTTTACAGGTATCTTCAGATCCGACATTTTATATCTAGTCTTGATGACTATGTGTTATGTTGTTCGCATAACCTCTTCTTGGACTGGATAGCGAAGGCGCCAGTAAAGAGACACATTGGTTTAGTGTATAAACTATTTTACCGGCATGCCCAGGATCCAATGAAGGATCCACTCAAAAGCAGGGCCATCAAATGGAGCCAAGCCCTGAATACAGAATTTACTGCTGCTGGGATCAGATATAGGAAGGTTTTGGTGCAAATGGTTAACGTCTCGAGTTAAGGTTCACCACTTTTGATGTGTCAATGATTTGTATTACACCCCCCCCCCACATTGTCTTTATGCTAGGAAGCTTTATGTTAGAGCTGCACTGGACAGAGGAGGTTCCGCAGCTCTTATTCGCCTCGATCTATCTGCAGCTTTTGATACAGTTGACCACCAGATTCTGATCAACGGCCTGGCCGAACTAGGAATCGAAGATACGGCCTGGTCTCTCGTGACTTTATTTCACTATAAGAGACTAGAAACAGTTGCCTTAGGCCAGTATGACCCCGTTCCCCCCCACCCCCTTTTCATTTCCGTGCGGGGTTCCTCAGGTATCTTCACTCAGGCCAACACTATTTAACATTTAGGTTACATTGATTTCTAACTCATTTCCTACACTGAGGGCACTCTGCTAGTAGTGTTGACATTTAACAACTTTCTAAAACACTCCACCTGTTTCCATGAATGAATGTGCGCCATCTTGGATGAACAGTCACGATCTGAAGCTCAACAGGGAAAAACTGAGGTGGTAACTTTTGGAAGCCTCTCTCAAGCTTGGAACCCATCATGGTGGCCAGAAGACCTAGGCCCCCCTCCCACCCCAGTGGCCTAAGCCAAGAATTTGGGAGTTTCACATTGACAACAAGCTTAACTATGGCACCCAAGTGATGGCCGTGGTGTCATCCTTTTATACACTCAGGATGATGTAAAAAAACTGCTTTCGTTCCAGACAACACCAAAATGACTGTCATCTCCGCCTTAGTTCTATCACAAATAGACTATTGTAACAGGCTCAACATGAATTTACAGGAAAAATACATTAACAAACTCCAGATGACACAAAACTCTGCCGCCAGGATTCTACTAGGAATTCCTAAATACCATTCTATCTCCCATGTACTTCAGAAACTTCACTGGGTTCCAGTGAGAAGTCACATAAAATGTAAAGCGCTCTGCATCGCCCATAAGACACTGAACACACAGGCTATGATTACCTATGGCTCATTTTCCAGTGGTACACACCCAGCAGACCCTTGTGCTCCTTAGAAGCCAAGACACTCATGGTTCCTAGTTTTTAAAAAATCAACTGGGGTGCAAGAAGTTTTTTCACTGGAACTACTACATTTTGCAACAGCCTCCTGCCAACCCCATATCAGGGCCTTGCCCACCCTGATTTTCTTTAGACGGGAGCTAAAACTTGGCTTTTCATAAACGAAGGGTTGTGCAATCGTGTTCTTGTGTTGTCAGCGTCAAGACACCTCAGGGTATACCTGCGCTCTACAAATGTTATTAACATAACATAAAACTTCGGGCGGACGTCTGCAGCTTCCAGTGTGGACAAGAGGGCGCTGACTCCGTCCATATGTTTGCTTCTTGCCCAGTTTTGAGCGTGTACTGGGGATTTAATTTTGGCAAAATTGATATTTTAAACCTCTGTGTGGCCACCGAGCTGAAATTGATTATTCTTGGACACTTGGCCATCCTGTCTCATCTTGCAGGTCTGTACTTTTTCACTCTCTCTTGTTATGCTGGTTGTTGCACGGTTTTGGTTATCGAGCATGATCCCTGATCCACAGATCTGGTGGTGGAAATTGCTTAAGATTAGTATTCTGAAGATTACTTTGGTCGAGAACACACCACATAGATCGAGGGTGGGGCGGGTCTGGGATCCAATTCAGATCTGGATGACTGATGCACTTGCTGGCTGGGACACCCCACATCTGGTTGCTAATCCTGCTCATCACCATGCGCCTCCTCCCACATTGAATAATGTACTCACTTAAAGGTAAAACTATTTTAATATGTGCTTTATTGTGAGTTTTTGCATGATAGGATTTATTTTCCTCCCATATGCCAGGGTTTGTATGTGCCTCCTTTTGATAAAAAAAAAAAGAGCTGCCTACATGCCAGTATTTTTGTCTTCCTTTCACTAGAGGAGAGTAGTTTGGGTTTAAGCTGCAACTTTGGTTTAAGTATTTTGCTTTAATTGCAATACATGCCAATAACATTAGAAAATTCAGTCAAAGACAGACTATTAAGGTACCACCACGTTTGAAAATCAGATTGCCACAAACTAAAAATTATATGGTTTAATCGAGAAAAGTGCTCTGAGATGCTTGCACATAGGCAGAAATAGTCTAATATTTGGCCATTGCTAAAGAGTCTACAGATGCATAAACTTAGATATTTTAACATTGCAATCAGCAGGTAGTGATTGATAAAGCGAACACTTGTCAGATTAAACCATTTCTCATTCTTCTACTCTAACACTGACAGTTAAGAACATGTTTAGGCACAACCACTCCCTAAAAAATTCAGACAAATGAAGCCTTTTGTTAATATGTATTCTCCCTTCTTTATTTAAAATCAAATATAGAAAGAAAATTCAGCATAAATGTCAAACATCTCTTCAGCTTCTTCAAAGTTGTGCTGCTGCTGCATGTAGTCTCACGCATATGAGGACATATCTAAGGTTGCTAATGGGTACGGGAAAACCAATCGTCAGTGAGAAAAGAACCCTGAAGTTACTCAATGTCTACATCATATCTCCATCTGAGCACTATCAAAAGGGGTGTGGAGCCCCGAGTATTAACAACGCACAAAGATAAATGTCACCGAGTCACTAGCTTTCATTGCTTTTCTAACATCGGTTTTGATAACTGGGTGCAGCCATGACCAAAATGATCATGAGGGCACTAACGGAGGGAACTGCCCAAACACATAACATGCACTAGATTAAAAGAGAAACATGTTAAGTCAGAACTTTTACCCACACCTACAAGAGATCAAGCTGCAGACTGGCTGTCGGCAACTAAAGCCCAAGACAGATTCAAGCCAGCCAGCTATGCCAATGCTCTATGGAGACCAGAGGTAAACATAACTGCTAGGACACGCCTGTAAATCACCAGTCAATGGAGTCATCTTGCTGCACACCGTACATGGTTCAGACTCCTATCTACTTGCTCGTTTATCCACAAAGATGCTTCTGCCTAGAGTTAGGCTCATCCCTGGACACCTAGTGCTTAGTAAGTCTTTCTTGTGAGGCTGCAAGTCTGTTCGTTTTCTGCCCATTTACAAAAGAGGTGTTTAGGGAGTTCCCATGGAGGCTTAATGCCATTGGCAAACCCACGCTTGCAATCCCATTCAATGCATACTGAAATGACTTCTTGTATCCCGTTTCAATGGGATGCTGTACCACTGATGGCAGTCGTCACTGCTCTGAGATTCCCCTTTGTGCTCAGATTGGCCATGCTTGAACTGGGATTGCAAATCCTCGTCTTCAAGAGTTCGACTCAAAATGTCATCACCTGGTTATTTGTCTTCTGTGCGATTTTGCCATAGCCACCGCGACCAGAATCGTAATCTGTACGGTATTCGTCTCTCACCTGTTGGAGGTACAATATGAAAGTTAATAGAATATAGTCCCAACACAGTGATTTTAGTAAACAGAGGAAGAAAACGATAGTTATTTACCTGCAACACCAGTTCTTTCATGGAAGGATCTCAGCTTTAATATTTGCTTTTCAGAGAAAGGCAACTCTCACTTATTACGAAAACAATGGCCACGCAGAGGCAGCAGTTTCTATTTCATTTTTAAAGAAAAAGTTCATCATTATCTATAACTGGATGGATAATGTGCTGACCCATTTGACAAATCTGTCCCTCGTTTGCCTGATTTTAAATGTAGAAGAGATTGGTCAAGGGGTAAAACGTTACCCGGGAAGAAGGCAGTTTGGTACGTTCTAGACTAGAAGAACAAAACAATATAAAGTCCCTCTAAATTTTCACGAGTTCAAACAGCATTAAGAAAAAAGATTGCCGTAGTCTTAAATTGGTGTGAAAATGCAGCGTACGTCTCTGTGGTTTGATGTACATTTTAGAGTGCGTAAATAAATAAAAGTACAATTCAGCAAAAGTAGGAATGCATGTACTGTTAACAGGTCCAAGTTCGTACACGATTTGTTTTCAGATTGAGAAACAAATATGATTGTGCTCTGAGGTTTAGGATTGCTGTAGCTGAATATTAGGATGTTCACCGCCGCTGTAGTCACAGCCAACACAATTCAGTTGAAAGACTGCTCTGTTTAGAAACCTGCCTACCACCAGCAAAACTCCCTCTTCTTTCCTGCTCTAGCCGAGTTAAGTACTGTTAGCTTAGTTTTCCTTTTCCTTGAACTTATTACAGGGTTTTAAATATCCAAATTGTACATGTTATTTGTGTAACTGAGCTGTTCTTCTATTTAAATAAAGTGTGCTGT
Source organism: Lissotriton helveticus (assembly GCF_964261635.1). Classification (NCBI taxonomy): domain Eukaryota; kingdom Metazoa; phylum Chordata; class Amphibia; order Caudata; family Salamandridae; genus Lissotriton; species Lissotriton helveticus. Next base: position 96,188,400 of record NC_136064.1, on the reverse strand, counting down.
GTGCACAGCACTTGCGTGTCAAGCAAACAGCCAGTGTAAGTAAGTAAGTAAGTAAGTATTTATTTGTTGATTAATTAAAATCATTACAAACAAGGATAGATAAAAGCAACCAACATTAAAAAACATATACTAAACAGCCAGTGATTTCAGGCACACGCCTTGTCAGAGCCACGTCCCTTCTCTTCAGCCACCTTCCGTCCACCGCCGACGCATGCGGATACTTTGTACCACGCTCTCTGATCACCTTTCGCTTCCTATGCCTTGAACTCTCTCCTTGCAAAGATGGCAGTCTGAAGCTTGTACAGAGAGAAACAGCATTTCTTTTTTCTTTCTTTTTATGAGGTTTATATACATAAAACATACATTTGTTATATGGGTTTACCGCCGTTGAAATAGATACAATAGTACAGTACATTTTGCGCGGGTCTCCCCTTGCTGGCTAAATTTTTGTAGATAAGTAGGTCTAAAGATAGGAGAGTACAGGAAAGTTAGGAATAAGCTGAGGAAAGGGATAGGACAGACAGACAGCTAGATATACCATTCTGACTTGGCAATAGAGGGCCTTAGTAACCGACATGCCCGTAGCACAGTTGGTACCACACTATGCGGCCACAAGCGTGTTCGGGTCGGTTTCTTATGTAGGTTCGGACGGGGCCAGGGCTTTGTCCAAGACTTCCCACAAGCCCCTGGAGGATGCTTTCCAGGGAGAGTATTGCAGCGCCAATTGGTGCGCTCCTCTGAGGTAGGTGACCCAGTTGAGCCAGCCTTTGTTGGTAGTCTTGGTGGTGTCCTTCCAGTTCGTTAGCACCAGTTTGACCGCCGCTGTCAAGAGTAGGTCCAATAGCACGCTCTCTCCCTCTGAGGAGAGGTCGGTTGGAAATAAATGCTATGGTGAGCGAGGCAAAGCCTCTTATAATCTTGCACTTAAAGACATTGTCTATGAAGGCAAACACCCTACCCCAGAATCCCTTGAGTGTTGGGCATTGGAAGATGAGAAGCTCTAGGTCACCCTTCCCTGTGTGGCCGTTCCAGCAGGGTGGACTTTCCCTGAGGCCTAGTGTGTGTAAGCGGTCTGGGGTCCAGATTGTTTTGTGGATTAGCCAAAGTTTTGTTTGAGCTAAAACTGGGGTGATCTTATTTCGGGTGGCGGAGGACCACAGGTTTTTCCACTCGTGTTAATTTAGCTGGGTGGATACGTTTATCCCAGTATTCCTTCGTTTTGGTGCTGAGTTTGGTATTTTTAGGGTGAAGTATTTTGTATAGTTGCGAGGCTTGGTGGCCTATTTTGTTTATGTTTGTTACGCACTGGAAGATCGAGGGTTGGGTACCTGTTAGTTTTGATTTTCATAGGGCTGCTTTTATATTTAGGAATCTATACAGGTCTAAGTCCCCTAGTTGGTGGGATGTTTTCAGTTCGGAGAATGTAATCGGCGATGTTTCTTGTTCCAATTGGTGTGGGTACGAAATGCCCTTTGCTATCCATGTGTCGAATTTGAGACTTTTCCCCTAGTATTTGATATTGTTATTCGACCATAGTGATTCTGATTTGGATCATTTAATGCAGATCTCCATTTTTTTGTCTAGTTTTAGGAGCGCTATCTTAGTGTTCCTCAAGATTGGGTTAGCCGGGTGTGGGTATGTGTTTGTCGTTAGTAGGGCTAGTGGGTTCAGATTGTTCAGAATGTCTTTTTCCACCTGTATCCACACTGGTGTTTATTCTGGTATCTGGGTAACCTATTGTGTACCTTGTTTAGCCAAGAAGGGTAGTTGGAAGAGTTAAAATCTGCTAGATTCACCCCCCCTTGCGGTTTCGGAAGTCTCAATTTCTTAATACTAATCCTCGCCTTATCGTGCCACAGGAATTTGGTGCACATTTTATCTACCTTTTGGTGGAAGTCATCTGTTAGAAGGATTGGGAGCATGACTGACAGGTAGTTTATCAAGGGCGTGATCATAATTTTTAATGTTTCGATTCGTCCACACCAGGTCATGAATTTTAGCGACCAGGCTTCTAACTGTTCATTTACCTTTTCTAGTAGGAGTTTCTCATTGTAGGGTGGATATCAGGTCATTGCCAAAGAATATTTATAAGTATTTGATCTGACTTGTCTGCCAGGCCAGACCTGACTCTCCTAGCATGTCTCTAGAGCAGTAGACGTTTACTGGTTTGCATTCTGATTTTTCATTGTTAAGTCGGTGTCCCGAAAATTGAGTATTCCGCTATAGTGGACATTAGCGCATTTATTGAAGGCTTTGGTTGTTCTGTCATTATCAGAATGTCATCCGCGTAGGCCGCCAGTTTTACTATCGTCCCTTTAATATCGACCCCTTTTATGTTGTCGTTAAGTTTAATGTCCTGAATGAGGGGTTAAAGAGCCAGGAGGAAGAGTGATGGCAAGAGCAGGCATCCTTGTCTGGTTCCTTGTTGGAGCTTGAATGCGTCACAGAGTGTTCAATTTACCGTGATGCGAGCTGAGGGAGTCTGGTACAGGGCCATTGTCATCCTTATGTACTCTTCCCCTAGGTTGCAGGTGTGCATACATTGTTCTAGGAAGGCCCAGGATACTTTATCAAAGGCCTTCTCTGCGTCTAGTGCTATGGCTACTGCTGGTGTCGGTCTCGTTGAGACGTGTTCTAGTACATGGCAGAACAATCGTCTATTGTCGCTCGCCATTCGGTTTCGCATAAAGCCGACTTGGGAGTTACTTATTGATTTGGGTAGAACCTTGTTCAGTCTGGCCGCCATGATTTTGGCGTAGATATTACAGTCTACATTGATGAGCGATATGGGTCTATAGTTTTTCGGTAGTTGTTGGTCTTTGCCTTCTTTCGAAATAACTATTATTGTTGCTTCTGTCATAGATAGCAGCACCCTCCCTGAGGTTGCTGTTTGGTTAAAGACCTTTTTCATGGTTGAGGCTAGTTGGGGTAGGAAGGCTTTATAGAAGTCGGCAGTGTATCCGTTTGGGCCGGGGGCCTTGTTTTCTTTTTAAGGATTTAACTGCCATTTATATCTCTGTGCAGCTGATCTCTTGCCCTAGGCTTGCTGTGTCTGCTTGGGGAGTCTCAGTCTGTCTAGGTATCTTGTACATTCTTCCTTGTTGAGTATCTGATTCGTTTTGTATAGCTCTGAGTAGAAGTCTTTGAATGTCCTGAGGATTTCTTTGTGTCTTGTGTGTGTTTTGTTGTGCGAGTCAGTGATTGTTGAGATCGCGACTTGGTTACGTTTGTGCTTCAGGTATGAGGCCAAAAGTTTCCCTGCTCTATTGGATTCGCAATGGTTAAGTGCTTTGCATTTGTTGAAACACAGTCCTGCTCTCTCACTTATGATTTTATTGCATTCGTACTTGTGTTGTTTAGGGTGTTTAGTATTGCGTTGTTGTGTTTGGCGTTTATGTGTTCGAGTTATCACCTTTGTTTATCTCCTCTAGTTGGATTATCCTGAGGTTCGTTTTCCTGTTTATTCTTGCTTTAATACTGATTATTTTGCCCCTGATCGTTGCTTTTAGAGCCTCCCATAATGTATTAGTACTGACCTCCCGGTTGACATTGTTGGCTAAGTATTCCTCTTTGGCTTCCTCAATTTCCTTTTTGTTGCCCGGGATGGTGTCATTTCTGAATCGCTACCTTCTGGGGATTGCTTCATTGTGACAGCCTCTTAGTTTTATGTTGATGGCTGAGTGGTCAGAGACTAGCCTTGGTTCGATGCGGACTCTTCAATCAAGTGTGTGTGACTCCCTGAGATTAGAATATAATTTATCCTTGTGTATGACTTATGTGGGTTCGAGTAGAAAGTGTAGTCTCTCCTGTCGAGGTGTTGTAGCCTCCATGCGTCTTTGAGGTTGAATTTGGTGCACATGTTCTGCAGTGCTGCGTGGGAGATGGAGGGGTGGTATTGCCAGGAGGACTGTCTATCTATTAAGTGATCTAGTGGGATGTTGAAGTCCCCCGCTACGATAGTGAGCTCGTCCTGCGGAATTTTGGCGAGTGTGTCAGATGCCTCGGTCCAGAAAAAAGGGTTGTCTGTGTTGGGGCCATATATGTTTGCTACATGAAACCGTTCTACCCACCTGAAGAGGTTTGTTATAAGAAGTCTGCCCTCCTTGTTGTGTATGTGGGAGTCTATCGTTATCTTCGATCTCTTAGAGACTAGGGTCAGGACCCCCCTCTTCTCTTTGTCTCCTGGTGAGCTCGCTATCCAGTTGGTTCTGACTAGCTTGGCATCTTCCTCATCTAGTTTTGTTTCTTGTAGTAGCACTATATCACTTTTGGACTTTTCTAGGTATGCCACTATTTTCCTGCGTTTAATGGGGTGGTTTAGGCCCTTGACATCGAGAGATGTTATTTTGAGGTCCGCCGCCAGGGTGAGGTTTTGTTATTAGTCATTTGCTTTAACGGGGTGCGGTGGGTCTATGTGCCCAACACTCAAGGTTCAGCGCTGCTGTTTGTAGCGTAGGGAATTGTGTCGCCTGATTAGGGCCGTCTGGACTAGTTGGTCGATACATGCATTGGTATACAAGATTTGGAAGAAGGAAAGAATGGAAAATAAAGAGAATAGGTACCTGAGATGTACTAAAGCTTCTCCCCCCCTGAACCTCCCTTCCTCCCTCCCTCCCTCCCCACCCCCTCTTCAGTAGAATACGGAAGGTGCGACGGCAGGATCGCCATTCCACCTCCCGGAGCGTAATAGTCTCATAAAGTCAAATTGTAAACTCCCTTTTCTTTTAAAGCTTAAGAACTGATCTTGGTGTATTCGGTAGCATATATGGGTCAACCAAAGTAAAAGGATAGGCTGTAGTCCCAGAGTATTCCTTTTTTCTTCTTCGGTCTTCCCGTCCGACTTTGTGCTCTGGCGTGCTGGGTCTCCTGTAGCTTCTTCTGTGAGCGTGAGGTAGCTGTTGCTGGGTTTTTTAGGACAATTTTGTTGCTAGAATGGGCAACCTTCTCTGTGAGGTAGTGATGTTGTATAGGCTTTGGTATCACATTGCTTAAGCTGTTTATTTCACTTGGCTGCCCCCCCAGTGTTAGGTTCCGGCGAGGGGCGCTCTTTGGTGTGCCGTCAAGCGAGGGGTCCATGGCCTGTGTTGGTGGTCCCTCTAGATATCAGTGCAGATCCTGAGGGTCTGTGTAAAAGTGGGTTTTTTCCCCTTGTCCACTATCTTGAATTTTGCAGGCGCTACAAACAAGAGTTGAATGTTCCTGCTTTTGAGTTTCTGGCGTAGGGCTAGGAAGCCTTTCCTGGTGTCCACCGTGGGCTTTGAGTAGTCCCATGTTAAAATAATTTTGTGACCTTTCCAGTTGATCTGGTGGTTCCTGCGTGCGAAGTTAAAAATGTCTTCGGTATGTTGTGATCTCAATGGTTGCATATTATAGGCCTTGCGTATTGGGACGGTGACTTGGCAGCAGGCACTCTGTATGCCTTGTCCAGCTCGAATTGCCGGGAGAATTTTAGGTTGGTGAGCTTGGGAATCAGGTCCTCAAGGAATGTGGAGCAAGACCCGGACGCTTCCTCTGCCCCTTCTGGGATCCAGAGTATACGTATGTTCCCCCTGCGGTTCCGGTCTTCCATCTCGGCTGTTTGCTTTTGGAGGAAACTAGTTACATCTGTTAGCGCTTTCACTTCCTTCCTCGTGCTGTGGCCTGAGTCACCGATCCTTTGCTCTGCCGCTGCCAGTCTGATGTTTACTGAATTCAGGTCAGCTCTGACTGCTGCAATCTCTAGTTTGATTGTTTTTGTGGGGAGTTTTGTTGATTTCGCCAGGTCATGCACTTTCGCTAGTTTCTAAGTATCGTTTCCAGGGTGCTATTTATGTCAGGTTTTTGTTTGATCAGTGAGTCCGATGTCAATGGTTCTCCTATGCTCTTCTTCATTTGCTGCTGCTGAAACCTAATTTCTCTGTCGGCCATGTTCCTTGTCGTTGTTTGGTTGAGTGCTCTCTCTTTTCCGCTTTCTTGATACTTCCCTCGGTGTTTTGGTTATTCAGCCTCTTGTCTCTGCCGTTCTCTCGTTCTTCTTTGTTTCCGTCTTGCTCGAGTCCCCGGGCGAGGTTGTCAGCTGCTGTGTGCTTTGTCCTTGCCCGCGTGTTAACTTAGAGCCTGGACCCCTCCTGGTTAGCTGTGTTCTGTCGGTCTTATGAGCTTGACTGCATTTGCAGTTGATTGTTGTCGCTTGCTTAGCTCTATTCACCCCCCTGAGGACTTTTGTGCTGTTCAGCAGCTGTGTGTTGGCAGGTTTTTGCCTTCTGGTGAGAGAGGTTTTTATCTTCTCCCTTCTGCGGGCACTTGTTGCTATTAGTATCTCTTTGCGTTGTCCAAGTTGGTGTTTCTGTTCTTTTTGCATGTTTTCACCCTATTGTTTGGTTCTCTTTGCACTACTTAGATAGCTCTTTCCCCTCTTCAGCCCCAGCCTGTATGTTTTGCATGCAGCTGCTCACGTTCTTAGGCGGTGGTTGATCTCCCTCCCCGTCGTTCTGTGGTGGCTCCTGTGGTGCTCAGGTCGAGACTCTGCGACCTTTACTCCCACCTCTCTTCCGTGCTGTTGCGCTACGGGCTGCCCTTGGATGACTGGGTTGACTTATGTGGTTGCGCTATGAGGTGCGTTTTTTATTCTGTGGCGCTGGGTAGTGTTCATTCTTGTTGGCTTGTTAGTACTCTGCACTCCGCTGTTTTTGTTTCGCTTCTTTGCACGCCATTTTGTGTCTCCTGCCCCCCGCCTTGCTCCGTCTTTGTTGCTTACTTCTATAGTATTTGAGGATTGTTCCCGACCGCTTTGCTGTCAACGCGGAGGGAGGCGAGGGCGTTGGGTAGTTCCTTAGGCGTGGTCTTCTTGCGGGGTAGTAGGGAGTATCTTGTATTGTGGCGCTTCAGTCGTACAGTGCAGTCTGCACTCCTGCGGTTTCAGTTTTGTTTGTGGCCGCTGTCTCGGAGCGCAAGGCGTTGCGGTCTCGGAGCGAGAGGCGGCGCGAGCTGGTTGCCCCTCTGGTATGGTTCGGGGGGGTGGGTCACAAATGCTACCAGTAGGTTAATATTGGTTCCGCGCCCCCCCGGCACTTTTGGACTTAGGTTGAGTTCGAACTAAGCTGTTATAATGGGCTCTCCGCCAAGCACTCACCTCTAGCGCCGTTGAGCTCCTCAGTTTCCCCCTTCGTTCTGACCTCCCTGGTTACCCCTTTTCGTCGTTGTGTGTTTCGCTGGTCTGCGGGACGCTCTCAGCCTTCCTCGCCTATCGTGTTGGTCGGGTCAGATTCTCTTCCTTTGTTTTGGGCGCCATCTTGCCTCTCGCAGTCTTGGGTTGATCCGCTTTGCAGAAGTCTTTTCCTTCCCTTCTGCGCTTCCTGTTTTCTCTGGGACGGCCGCATTCCGTGGCGTAGGTGTTCCGACGCCCAGGGGTGTCCTTTTCGTAGTCGGCCTCTGGCTTACAGAGTATTTTGTCCTCTCTGGCTCCGTTACAGCACATCGGCAGGATCAGCCAGATCTTCTGGGACTAACCTTCATTAGTATTGCTTTCTATAAAGTATTTTGTTTTGGTAAAGAAATATTAAGAATATATGGCTTAACAGGCAGACAAGGAGAGTATTCACAAAAGCTGCCTGTAAAGGCTTCCTATTTCAAAGCCCACATTGAGTCCAGAGCTTCGCAACTCAGATTCCTCTATGGGAGAGGATGGCTCACTGGACAGCCATCCAGAAGTGATGGACAAGTAACTGTGAGAGACGTTATACGGCCATCAGTCTCTGCTTCAAAGCAAACAACGCAGGAGACTATAAGCCATTCAAATGCACCTATCTCTAATAAAATAAAGAGCTCCCCTGCCCTAGAGAGGAGACTCCAATCTCTCAGGGACACAGTATTTTCCCTCCATTTCTAAACACATTGTTTCAACAAAGCAACATGCTGAAGTGTACCAGACACAAATGCAATCTGTTTTTTCCGCTATCTGATAACTAAGACCCTCATGTTCCTCCTATAAAGCAAGCCATACAAGTTTACTTTATTGGAGGTCCTTCCCTTAAATGACAGGGAGACAAACATGCCCTACAATGCAATCTTCTACAGAAGAAGGGGCTCCATCTGCCTTGATAACACAATTTGTAGTCCAACAGGATAAGAAAACATATGGCAAAACTGAGCAGGAATAAATTCGGGGCAAAATGTCCCAGGCCATCACTTCCAAATAAACTATTCTCTACCCCTGAAATAGATATAGCTATGACAGCTTTTCTTTCAAAGGCGGAATGAAAGACTCTGTAAGAGAAAAGACCCCAAATTAGCTGAAAAGGTTGATAATCACTAGCCCAGAAGCACAAGGTCATCTATTTGGAGACCCCTTTGACAAGGATACTTCCTTGTGCCCAGCCTTTTACTGCTCTAGATAAAGCACAGCAAAAATTTCATAAGATGTTCTCGCTATCCCGGCACCCCTCAACAGAGCTTATTCACACCATAATTTTATGCTCCTCAAAGGGCCCACCCCACTGACCTCAGCAACATAAGCATAGGCACCCATTTTCCCTCAAAGAGGTCACTTTAGAGGAACGTTTCAGCGTGACAGAGGACGAGCCTGGCCAATTCAGGCCCATCAGATTATAATTGCAATGGAAATTCTGATATCACCGGCGTAGTTGTACCTGTTAATGGAAAAAGTGTAGATTTGTCCCAATTGATGCATATACCGGATTATACTGCAAAACTTAGAACGTAATGTATAATGGGTTTGACATTGGATTGAGGGTTACGTATATATAGAGCAATATCGTCCGTATACATAGATAATGACATTACACGTCTTAAAATTTAAACGCGTGGTGTTTGCGCAGTCTTGCTGCCAGAGGCTCCATGGCTATTGCGAATAGAATAGGCGATAGAGGGCAACCCTGTTGAGTGTCTCTTGTTACCAGGAATGGATCGGATAGCATGCCATTGAGGCGAAGTCTGGCCTTTGGATAGGTATACAATAATTGAATGAGTTAGACAAACTTGGGGCTTATGCCAAGATGAGGAAGGAGAAAGAATAAATATGGTCACTTAAATGCTTTTGTGGTGTCAAGGAGAGCAGCAAGCGCAGGAAGGCTGGGTTCTATGCTGTGGATCACAAAGAAGAAGGTGCGAAGGTTGTGCGCAGTGGAACAACCGGGGGCAAAGCCTGATTGGTCTGGGTGTCTGGCAGGAGCACAAGTAGGCGGTTAGCAAGTAATTTAACAAGAATCGTGTAAACTACATTAATCAGAAACCGACAATAGGATTCGCAACGGTTGGCCTGGTTTATCAGGCTTAAGAATGGTGACAATGACAGCCACGCAGAGCGATGGGGGAAGTTCACCAGTAGAGAGAGGCCTCAAACATAGCCTGTAGGTGTGGTATCAGCAGAGGAGCAAACTCTTTGTAGAAGGTGTCAGTCAGGCCATAAAGGCCTGGTACCTTATCACCAGTCAGGCCTTGAATAACCTGCGTGATCTCCCCCTCCGTGAAGGGGGAAGTCAACAAAACGCCCAGTGCGAGAGGTCAAGCCAGAGTAATTGTAACATGTCCAAATCATTTGAGGGCTGTCATGCTTGGGGTAATAGTAATGCTATAAAGGTCGGCATAGTAGGAGGTCATAGTGCGAAGTAGAGCTTCAGGTGCGGTATGCCGCTCATAAAGAAGTTCCATCACATATTCAGAGGTCTGAGGTCGTTGGAACATGCATGCAAGCCTTTTCCCAGGATGGTCCCCCTCACCGTACCCAAGTGCCACCGCGTCGCGAGCAAGGAAGCCAAACTCCTGTGTGTTTTCTGAAACTGTGCCATAGCGGAAGGGAATTTAGACATACAGTAATGGAGTACTAGCATTCGAAGTCGAACCTCCAGTGTCACCAGATGCGTTCTGATTGCTTTAAAGACGCCCGCCTGCTTAGGGACGCACACTCCCTGAATCAAAGCTTTAAAAGCGTCCGACAGTTCCGAAACAGAAGAGACAGTCTTTGTTGAGTTAATAGAACTCTAGAATGGCTGAATGCACCTCAGCACGAAAAACAGTGTCACAAAAAGCGCTGGGCTGAAGCCGCCACGTGAATGCGCATAGTACAGTTAACAGAAAAGCAAATTCAATAAGAACAGGAGCATTGTATGATAAGGTTCGGGATAAGTGGGAGACCTTAGTTGTCCATGCAAGTGCATCTCGTGAGATCATCAGCCAGTAATCTAAACGGGACCACGTACCGGATGTAAAGCATGTACCTTCCATTTCTCACCAGTGATGGTTTCGTCAGGCGTCTACAAGGGAATTATACGTCATATTGGCGTGCAATCGTACAGCTGCGCCAGGATGGATGTGTCGTGACATGCCAGAGCGGTCCAGTGCCGGTTCTAGTATGACATTGACTCTCCCCCCCCCCCCCACAATCCCCCCCATATGATCGTACCTGGCTCCATATCGGCAATGCGATGACACACTCTCTCAAACAAATCTGGACCATAACCTGATAAGTGTGTCACCTGGCGTTGGTGCAAGACACCGGCTACAATTGTGAACCGACCGTCTGTCATTTATGATGCGTGTTGAAGGCCGTGGAATGCCCTTGCATAGCAGAATGGCAGTCCTGCATGCATAGTTGGAGTGAAGTACGGCATGTGTGTCTGTACACCAGCCCGCTTTTAAGAGAGGCAGTTGAGGATGTGAGGTGTAATTCTTGAAGAAAACATATATCCAGATGGTGTCACATTGCTTTTAAGTCCCCTCATGTTCCAGGTGAGGCACCGAATTGTAGCAGTCATACTGGTATGGGAACGACGGAATGCATGCTTTATGGGATTCCATACAAGGGGACTGGCTAGCAACAATAGACAACAAAAAATCCCAGCATAAATCACTCCCTTTCGGACGCTTCTCAGCCACTATCTGCTTCACCAAAATTAAAGCACCAATGGTGGCATTGCTGTGGTTGCATGGAGTCAGACTTTGTAATATATCTACAACAGAGATGATGGCTAGGAATGTGCATGCGCACATTCCTCTAGTGTGGTCAGTAGTTTATGTGTTCTTATTTTAAGCTCCGGTGGTCCAAGCTTAAAACACAACCTACTACAGTGGGCTGGACAATAATACTAAGCATACCTTAAGTAGGGATATAAATACTTTATTAAATAATTGGCTTGAAAGAGGGCTCCTTAGTGATGAGGAATACCAGTACCTGAAAGAGGATGAGCCAAGATACCTGAATACACTGCAGAAAATTAATTAAAAAATGCCTTTCTCACCTGGCAGACCAATCATATTGGGCATTAGAGCAGCACCTGAGAATCTCTGGGAATATGTGGATGCCCTTCTAAGACCTCATGGAACAGACCTCCCATCATATATTAAAGACACAAAACAGGTGCTGAAACTATTGCACGAGGTAACATTAGGGGTGGGGTGTTGGGAGGGTCTAATGAGCCCTGACTGAGGAGTAAGAGATCACAGAATATTTAGAACATCTGTACATGCTGCTGGACACGGTTCAACTTATCTTGGAGAATAAGGTATTTGATTTCAAAAGTTGGATAAGGTACCAAAATGTTCATGAGGATGCAATGAGTTCTCGGTTTGCCCTCTTACACGCAAACCTGTTTATGGAGTGGTTCACGGAAAGGCAAATCTTAAGCCCTGCAGTCTAACAAATGAAATGATAATATACATACACTATAGCGGTAGGTTTATAGGAGATGTGATATTGATTTGGACTGACAGTGAGAATCAACTACAAGAATTCAACAGTCACACTTTACCCATAGTAAGGAAAATACCATATTTCTGGATATTGAACTGTATGTTTAAAGTGGTAAAATAGAAATTAAAAAAGTAACACAAGAAAACATCCTGCAACTCCGTCCTTCACTTCAGTACCCACCCCCCTGCCACCCAAACACAGATTAAGACCATTCCATTTACAGAATCCTGGACTTTGGTCTCCAACTTGACACTTTTAGCCAGGTCTGCCTCCTCCGGGTTGTGCCTGCTTGCAGCATCTACTGGATCCAGCACGGACTTGAGGCAGATGTTGGATATGGCATTTCCCTCTTGGATGATTGTTTTTGCCCTCTTTTGGTATGGCTCTGGAAGAGGTTCCATGAACTCTTTGATTTCTTCCCATTGCTATGCCCACAACTATTGAAAAGAGCAATGTAGCCAGAAATTCTCCAAAGAGTGGCTTCTGTTATCTCCATTTTTTGACCCAATATTTTCACCTTCATACTCTCCATGTCTGGTGACTGGCCTGAGGAAGAAGTGTTTGCCCTCGTCTTTGATTTTGTCACAATAACAGTCTCTGCCACTGCATTTACTTTGATAAAAGCGAGGTCCTCGGAGGACTGTTTACATTTCTTTTTGGCCCTTGGTTGTCAATGTTTTCAAGGAGTTGGTGCTCTGAAGGCTTCCTTTGGTTCGGGATGCTTGGCAGCACACGCAGACACGTTTTTTTCTTATGGGATGGCATTAATGTTACATGTACAAAACATGATTCTGCCTGTTCCTCCAGAGACACTTAAATCTGTGACAGTCGCTTTTTTAATGAGAGCCTTGTAGACTACCAAGTCAATAGTCAATAGGGAGCAACGGTCTTGAGGTATATGATTCGATACCTTTCTCTGGCGAGTCTGTGCTGAGGTCTCCCCAAACACTTCATGGGCTTAGAGCTCCTGGAAGAATGCATATTCGCCTTGACCCTCTTCTTCATAGAAGATCGCCTGCTTTTCCTCGAAGGGCTCCAGCTGGGTGCCCTTCTTTACAACTGATTCCAAATATCTATTTAAGATGTGAAATCTCTTGCGTGACAAAGCAAAGTTTCTTTTCTTTTGTAAGAGAGCTGCTATTTCAGCAGAGGCATTGCTTTTTCTTCTTGAACTTGAGCACTTGTTCAGTGTGGGCATCCTTTTCCTTTCCTCGGTCTCAATACTTTTTGGCGCGGAGTCGGTTCTTGGAGGTTTGCCTCCTTGGTGTCCTTTTGGTTGGACATGTGGGAATGTTTTTGCAGTTGTTTAGTCACAGAGTTTAAGCGTTAATGCAGCTTTAATGGACTTAGAGTTCAATGCTCTTGGTTCGGACCGGCTTCACATTTGAGGTGTTTTCTTGTGTAATGCACATTGGACCCCTCTCCTTGTGCAATCTGTTTCTTTAGTGTTGCCCTCCTTTTCACTAGATATGCAGAGGTCCCTCAGGGAATCCTGCTGCATCTGCATCATTGCAATTGTGCCCACCTTCGGGTTTTTTTCTCTTGCTTTTAGGGTCTTACTCAGCATGCTTCACAGCCTTCCAGTTATGATCCTTTTGGAGGCAGACGTTACAGACCTTATGTGAAATCTTCTGTGCAAACTGATATCACTTTAAGCAGAATCTAAAAGAGTATTCTTTAGCTCACTTAAATTTTCCAAAGGCATGGTCTGGTTTCTCCCAAGGGTAAACCTGTTGGATTCGTTGTTTTTTATTGGTGTTATCACAATGTTTGAAGTCCCTCATCAGTTTGTAGATTAAATCACAACTTTTTGGAGTTTTGTTTGACATTCTGTCAGCAGAGTCCATCAAGCAACCTGGAGATCTTCCTCTTGCTTCTTGACCCAACAGCAGAAAAAGGGATATGAAGAGAATGGCCATGCACAGAGGCTTACGGGGCATATGTCTAACATCACAGGGAGAAGAAAATGCTACCAAATGGTCAGCAATGTCAAAAAACAAAAACAAAAAACAAAAAAACACCACCCCACAACTACATAGAAACAATTGAATCCAGAAAAGATTCATGCTGCAAAACAAAACTAAATATCCCAAACCCCTCTCTTCCCAGGGACACCACTTCTATGGCCTCCTATTCCAGCAAGGAAAGGACCAATGCCTCGGAATTGCGTTTCAGCGAACATCCTCTGAAGGAGGGGCATCAAGGGGAGGTCAGTCATGGTCACCTCCCAACTTGTGACAGAACTGGGCATTTCCTACTACCAGAAGATGGGGGCATGAAACGAGGTTGAGGAGTCAGAGGGTTTTAGAGGCGGAAGAGACTGCATAGGACAGGGGATTTTTTTTTCTACTGCTGTTGATACTTTCTAGATCCACTCCTTTATTGACATCAGCAGTATATCTGATGACATGTTTGAACAGGTCAAGACAACTGCTGCTGGGACTGCACACTTCTATAGTAACTATGAAACTTCAGATTTTTACTCGTGGACTACTCCAGACCTAAGGCTTGAGCAGTCATCCTGCGATCCTTGACGGAGAAATCTGCATTCTCTGTAAATAATCTTTGGCAGACATACTGCATGTCCATAAAATTAGCCTAGATATCCCCTGAAAGTCCAATGGAAAACTTCCAAGCGTAGCACCATAACATGGAATACGCAAACACCCATAGACTGAGCAGCGGTATCTGCTCATGCCATCCTCTTGTGGGAAGGCTGGCCTATGCATCTTAATATGGGGTTTCTGAGGGGAAAAAATACAAAACGGATATACAAAATAGTTTTTTGGTTCAAATCTGTTTATTGAGAATATAATACAAATAAAAGCAATATAACCATCAAGATCATCAGGAAACTGAAAGAAAGAGAGGGAAAAAGAAGAGAGGAAGTCAAAGAGGAGGAGGAGAACGACATTCAGCGGCCCCCAAGGTCGGTGAATGTAAATAAATCAGGGCTGCAATGTGTCCCTAAGCCATCATGGACAGAGAACGGCTCTAGGAGAGGACACGGTTACCCACTTTCTAGAAGGGAGGTGGGATGATGAAGGGTTCCAACTGAAGGGAGGAACTGTGTGATGTGGAGGTGTGGTGGATATGGCATCCCACATCGAATTACTGATCCCCTGTACTTGGAAAGAAGCATGGAGGGGAGGGGCGTGACTGCTTATAGAGGCAACCCCACATAGTGAGAAGATTAGTCTGCATCTATATTGAGTCCCCAGAGACTATCCGCGTCAGAGGGGAGTAAGTTGCAGGCATGATCTAATTTGCAAAAATAGTCCATCAACGGTTACCAGAGTTTGGTAACGTTTGTGTCACGGAGTTGCAAACGTGCCATGAGTAACTCCAGTGCCATAGTATGTCACAGACGAGTGAACCAGATATTCACCAGAGGGGTTTCACCCTTCTTCCAGTATAGAGCTATGATTTGTTTAGCTGCGCCAAGCATATGTAGGCTTAGGTGCCAATCTCTGTGCGTCATGGCAAGAAGGTTCACAGGCTTGAGGCCCAAAATAACCGTAGACATGGATTCAGGCAAGGGGTAACCAATTACCAGTTTGATGTGACTAAGAACCTCCTTCCAAAAAGTGGTCAAGAGCGGGAAATTTCACCAGATGTGGAGAAAATCTCCAATGGCGCCCCAACAACGACAACAGATAGGTAAGGAGGCAGGAAACATTTTGTGCAACCTATGGGGGGGGGGGTGTAATACCATTGCGTCATAACCTTGTATGCGGTTTCCCTCTGGGAGACACTGTGGAAGACCTTCGGAATGTCACGCCACAAATGGTACCATTGTGTAGACGTGATGTCAGCAGATGTGTCGGACTGCCACCTACACAGGTAAGCATGTAGGACAACCTGGGGAGTGTGTTGAAGGACGTGATATGTGCGAGAGATCAGACCCCTGGAGTTGTCAAAGGAGCACACCAGCCGTTCAAAAGGGGTAAAAGGGTGGGTGGCTCCCTGAGCAGAGGATGACAGCTGGACCCAGTGCCGGATTTGAAGATACTGTGACTGAGCCCCGTCGGAAAGCTGAAAGTCCCGTTTGCATTGTTCGAAGGATTTAAAGGAGTCCCCCTTTAAAAGGTCCCAGAGTGTCCGGCACCCCGGTCCGACCAGGCCGTGAAAGAATGTGGGTGCGAGGCAGGCGGGAAATGTGGATTGCGTGCAATAGGAGTGTGAGGAGATGGAAAAGAAGTAAGCCCCCTGGACAACGCAAACTTATCCCAGATATCGAGAACAGTTTTTGTTGGGATGGCCATATAGGTTTTGCATGACCGAGCCTCCCGTGGGAGCCAGACAAGATCCTATATGGGTCTGCAGAGGTCACCGCCCTATCCATATGAAACAAGACCTTCTCGCTCTCCCATGCCATCCATTCAGAAATTAAATGTAGGTGAGAAGCCCAATAGTACTCCATTAGTTTGGGACAAGCCAAATCCCCCCCCCCCCCCTCCTGTCTCGTGGCAGCAGAAGTATTTTGTTGGAGAAGCGTGGTCAATGCCCTCCCCAAATGAAATTAGTGAGTTCACGCTGAAGATTCTGAATCTGGTGCTGCGGGAAAGGTGTGGGTAGGGTCTGGAATACATATATTATTTTCGGTAGTACCGACATTCTGACTGTATTCAAGAGACCCAGCCAGTAAAGGGGGAGAGACTTCCAGGCCCGCAGATCCTCTTGATATGGGATGAGAGACTGGAGCACAGGGATCTCCGACTCAGGGATTGTTAGGTTCAAGGCCCATGATTTAGCGTGGTTAATGTTGAGGCTAGAGACCTGTTTGAATGACTGAAGAAGCCTATGAAGGGCGAGCAGAGAGGTTCGTGGGCGGGACAGCGTGAAGGGGAGGTCGTCCACAAACAAGGTTATTTTGTGGTCCAAACCTCCGAGAGTGATGCCATGAATGTCAGAAGACTGGCGTATTAGGACGGCGAGGGGCTCTATCACAACAGCAAATAATAGGGGGGAGAGAGGACAGCCCTGGCGGGTGCCCCTATGAACAGAACAGAGATAGGACTCGTAAGTTGGCAGTTAACCCATAATGTAGGTGAGAGGTAGGGGGCCATGATCCTAGCAATCATCCGAGGTCCCTGCCCTATTTTATGCAGGCTAGCCCGGAGAAAGACCCAATCAACCCGGTCGAATGCTTTTTCAGCATCGAGTGACAACAAGCACACGGGTATATTCCAGTGGTGGGCCTTCCAGACTAAATGAGCGATGTACCGCACATTGTCAGCTAGTTGGTAACCCCCCCCCCCAGAATCTGAGAAAGAGTTAAAAGGCAAAGCAGAGGATCCTTAAGCTGCGGAAGGAAACAACGATAAAAAGAGACGAGGAAGCCGTCTGAGCCCGGAGATTTACTGAAAGGGAGGTCTTTTAGGGCGCCTGTAAGTTCCTCCTGGGTAAGTGGGTCTTTAAGGAGTTGTGCATGGTGTTGGCTTATCGGGGACCTGGTGCGTGCCCCTAGTACTGCCTGAATCTGATCCGGATTGGGTGGATCCCTTGTATAAAGGGATGAGTAGTATTCATGGAAGGCTTTCAGTTTAGTGGCTTCAGTGGTAGCCCATGTGCCGTCATCCAATTTTATTTTAGCGATGTACGCTTTTGCGGCCCGTTTCCGGAGGTGCCGGGCCAGGACCGCTCCCACTTTATCCCCTCCTTTATAATACCTTTGCTTCAATGCCAGAAGAGCATGTTGTTCTGCTTTGTTGGTTCTATGGGCCCGTAGCTGGCTGCGGAGCATAGCCAGGCGTCGCCTGTGAAGGGCAAGAGGGCGTTCCTGATCCAGTTTTGAGCGTTTTTGTGTCACGAGATAGATTGTCCCAAAGAGGTGGGCTGCCCGAGCCATAGCAACAGAGGTGAAACGGCCTCTGATCGTGGCCTTAAAAGCATCGAAGACCATGGGGAAGGGAGTTTCGGGGAGGTCATTAGACAAGAAATAGATGCGATAGCTTATCGGAGCTCTGATACATCCACGGGGTCTCAAAGAACCTGAGGAGGGAGTCGCAAGCGGGGGAGGGGCTACGTGAATGAGATGAATGATCCTGCAACAGAAGCTCCACACGTGCATGATCCGAGATGGAAATATCGGACAGAGGCGCCGAAAGGGCTTCACTTATCTGGGAGAGCGAAACAAATACATAATCGATGAGAGAGTAAGAACGGTGGAAATGTGAATAGTAGGAATAGTCTTGTGCGGCTGGGGAGTGGTAGCACCAAGTGTCTATTAAGCCAAGATCAGTAAGGCGCTTTTTCAACGAAGAGAACATGGCCCTCGCCCCATGAAACAAGCCATCGCTGCGGTCCAGACTTGCGTCCCAGACCAGGTTAAAATCCCCCCCCCCCCCCAGAATAAGGGGACGATCATCATGTGTTATCAGTTCCTGTAGGAGTTCCCTAATGAAGAGACCCAGCGCTTGATTAGGAGCATAAATGTTGCAAAGTGTGAATGCCCATTGCCCGATCTTGACCACCAATTTAATGAATCTACCATCTATACCACAGATCACTGTGGGACCCCCTCTGTTGGATACCTGTCCTGCATAGAATAGCCACCCCAGCCGGTTTGGTAGGTGCAGATGCCCAGTATTGGTGGGATATAGAGGGTGAGCCTTGCGGGGAACGTCTGCCTTTAACAGATGGGTCTCCTGTAGGAAGATAATGTCTGGGTTCTGTTGTATTAGATAACGCCAGATCTGGTGGCCCTTGTTGAGGGGAGTTAAGACCTTTTACATTAAGGGAGAACATTTTCAAACAGGGTACAGAAGTCATGACAAAGGCAGACTACGCACAGGTGCCATCATGGATAGGGAGAATAGGTTGCAACGCAGCGCCATACAGCCTCCCCTGGCATACCCCATAGACAGCAAGTGCAGCAAGGATAATTCACAATGCCCAGCGTAAGGTGTGTGGGGGTGGCGCTGGGGGGGGGGGGTCAACACAGCAAGTAATAGCCCTTGATCGATGGATGGCATAACCATAGTAGCAAAGTCCCCCCTCCCTCCAGAGAGATAAGAAAAGAGAAGGAGAAAAGAGAAGGGGGAGAGAGAAAAGAGAAGTAGAATATGCAAATTGAACAACGGCCAACATGGCCAACACGACCTATTCCAGTCTAGGAGCAAGCTAGGCTCAATGGCACAAGCCATCCCAGAGATGTCACTTGTCACTCTCCGAGGAATAGGAGGGGGAGCGGGTCCCAGATGATCAGCACACCGGCACCACTGCCACGCTGTGGTTAGAGCGAAGCGCAGACACGCAAGGAGCATGAAAGTCCAAACTCGTCTCCGTGAGGAGCTGCTAAAGGCGAGGAAGAGCGATGTCGGTCTGAGATATAGCAAATCGTTCAGCTCTCTTTACGCGGAGTGCAGGGGGGGACGGGACCACCCGCCGTCCAAAGAGCGAAAATCTTGGATGATGTCCTCTTTGGCCTGGGAAGAGGAGATTTCCCCCGCCTAGACTGGCGCCGCAGTTTAAACACTCTAGCCCACTGTGGCTTTGCAGGCTCTCGACCCAAGGGAGGCAGTTGTAAATGGCTGGAAGGTGGGGAAGTGGTCGGTGGTGAAGCAGTTGGGAGGCCTCCTGAAAGGATTGTAGCATCCGGCGCTTTGATTCCCATTAAAAGATGAGTGCGAAAGCGGGACCCCACTGATATTTGACACCCAGTTCTCAAAGTTTGTCGGTTACAGGTTTTTGTTGTCTCTGCGACGCCGAAGCGTGGTCAGAGCAAGGTCCTGGAATAGCTGTATAGGAGAGCCCTTTTAGGATAACTCTGACTTGGAACACTCTGCCTTTAAGATAGCCTCCTTTTCAGTGAAGTGGAGCCTGGCCAGTATATCGGGGACCAGACTGGAGCGACCAGTAGTTCCAGACACACGGTGGGCCCGATCCAGTGCGGGCAGAGAGGCATCATCGTCCCTCCTGAATTTGTGGAGGCGATCAGCAACGAAAATCATGATGTCAGAGCCCTCTGCCCCTGACGGGACCCTCCTCAGGCGCAGATTGTTACGGCGGCTCCGGTTCTCTAAGTCCTCCTGCTTAATTTGGAGCTCGATGTGCTGTTCCTCCAAGAGAGCCAGTTGTTGCCAGAGTTGCTCTTGATCCTCCGTGCGGGCGTCAACCGTTTTCTCAAGGTCGTCCACCCTCCCACCAAGTTCCGTGACGTCTCTCCTGAGCTCCTTGATGCAGGACTGCACTGCAGTTTGGAGGGAGCCAATTTCAGATTTGAGTTCTTGTAGAAAATTGACCATGAAGGACTGAGTAATAGAGTCAGGGGGGCTCCTGTCGAAAAAGCCATAGCTGCAGCAGAGGGAGGACCAGATTTATTCCACATGGCCGTCACTGGATCGTCTTTTGGAGGTGCAGCAGTGTCCTTCCCCCACCTTAGATCGTGGCATGACCCCCCCCCCCCCCAAGCACCCAGGAGCCAAATGGAAAGCCAGGGCAGGAGGGTACAGCAGGAGGCCGAGTGCCATCTCCCAAATTCAGTGAAGGCAACTGCTCTGTAGTGGAGCAGGGCAGTCTGCAGCAAGGGGCTGACAAGTGAGTGTTTGTCGTTTCAGTGGCCAAGGTCACCGGCAGGATGGAGAGGAGAACCCTGCGTGCCCCCCCTCCCAAGGCTCCAGCAGAAGCGCCGGTCCCCTCAGCCCCACTAAAGTCAGAGCCAGGTATGAAGCACGGAGGAGAGGCCACTCACGAGGACGTGCAGGAAAGAGCACCAACTCAACCCACAGTGCGAGTCACCAGGTCCCAAAGCGACTCAGAGAAGCAGGGCTCAGAGATGTGAGAGCAGGAGGGCCCCCAGCATGTGTGGCCCAGGCAAGGGCAGAGGGCCAGCATCCCAGGTGCCGGTGGGGACCGGGGTAATCACCGTCAGCAGGCCTTCAAGAGGGGGGCACCAGGGGACCCCAAAGTCAGACCAAGGTCCGGGTGTGGCGTGGGTCAGCAGCAGGGAGACAATATAGGACAGATAGGAGGAATCCAGCACGAGGCGCCACTCACCACAGGGCAGGCGTGCAGTGTCTCCAGGGAGCTCGCGCCGCTTCGAGAAGTCCGCCAGAGGCTCTGAAGCCCATTCCTCCTCTCCTTGTCGAGAGGCACTATGGTTGGTCCCCAAAAGGTCTCCGGAGGACGCACCCCCTGTGCGCCCGCAGGAAGGGCCTGAGCCACCAGAACCCTGCTATGGGCCCCAGGGGGATAAGCAGGGCCCCTCAAAGCGCCTCCTGGGTGTGCAGCAGGCCCCAAGGAGCTCGTCGGGATCCAAGAGGTGCAAAATGGCAGCTGCAGGCTCCCAAAGCCTGCTTTCCCGCCAAAGACACCAGCAGACCAGGGAGCGTGTGCCAGACCAGCGATATCCCTCTAACTTCAGTGCCCAGGCACAGAAAGCATCAGCACCGGGTGGAGGCGGAACAGCAGTCCGGTGATCTGCGGCTCGTGGGTGATCGCCGCATTACAATGCCCAAGATGGCGGCCCTCTCCTCAGTCCAGAGGCAACACCCCCACCGCTCCTCCAAAAAATGGGGTCCTGCCGCTGGACCTCTGTGCCGGGCCCGGGGACACCAGGCAAGGCCCCCAGGGAAGGCACGAAGGGGAGTGGAGGAAGCCTACTGAAGGGCAGAAGACGGAGGCTTCAGGCGCTCAGCCCAGGTCGCAACACCAAAGCCCCAACGGGCACCACCACCAGCTATCTGACACGGGACAGACGGGCCAGGGATTCCCGTATCCCCCCCCTCCCAGACCCCCCGGTACACAAGCGCTCCAAGCTACGCCACTGTGAAAGCTCTTGTACTGCAAAAAAAGCTTTGAAAGGCAGCGTCGGACCGGAGCTCCCTCGGCGTGCATCTCACTCCATGCTTGACGAGACCACGCCCCTCACAAAACCGTTTTTAAAAGGTATAAACCTACCTGTCCACCAGTCTTCCCTCTGCCGTACTGGCGACCCTCTTTGAAACCTACATCCCAGTCCGTTCGGATTATGCGGTCATCCATTCGAGTGCCATTGAGGAACCTCATGGCATGTTCTGCATCTGCTCTGGTGTAGTATCTGGAATAGTATGATGCAAGGAATAATAGCCTGAAAACATGGTGAATCCTAGACTATATGGTGTAGAGGAGATCAACAAGTACCATGTACAGTTCACCTCCTTTGAGCAGACCCAAACAGCGCAACAGGCGAAATGTAGGAGACAAGAAAACTCTCAGCCCTGTGCCCCATTTTAAAGATTATCTGATATTTCTAAACTGTACCAAACGGGTAAAATATCTGATGGAGGCTCACAAGTGACCATCCTCTTAATGCTCCCACAGCACTTTCATCCATTAGTAATCCTTTACCCGCTAAATATCACTAATTGTCCACTTTAATCCACTACCCCAAAACTACAAATCAAGTTCCTTTCAGCTCACTCAACTCTACCACTATTGCCGCTACATCCAAAAGGGATCCCACAGTACTATTGTAGCCTCAGTGCACTTCCAGCTCCCACCTCCATGCCACAATTACTCCTCCTCTTTTCAGATCTCAAGGAAATTACATGATTACTGATTATGAAAGAATGGGTAAGAGGACAAGTTTACTTTTCATTAGATGGCTTCTTTGAGGTTTTGTAACTAGAAATTAATGTAGTGCGATTCCTTTGACCCAACCCACAAAACGACTATTACGAGGCATGGTATATTCATATAGGCCGTTTATTCATGTGGCAAACTGGTTGACGCGGAGGAGGAAAGATTATACTTTAAGCAGCCTCCACCAGGTTACTAGACAGATGCTGTTACACTGTAAAAAAGCACAACCAATGACTGGTCCAATTGATCAATAGCAGTTGGAACATATTTGTTGCATCGGAGATGCAGGAAATGTTAAAAAACAAATGACACAAAAAATACAACTACTTAAAGCTTTCTAGTCTTTGCCAAAATGCATTAGTCTGCGTAACAGCATTATAGAAGCCAGCATTCTCCGAGGCAAACGGGGCCACGTGTTAGTGGGAAACAAGACCACTGCAAATGGTATAGGTGATTCCATGTTAAAGAAGTTTATTTAGACTTGCTTCACTGGTTACAGACAGAGATGAAATGGTGCCAACATGGGTTTTGAAGCTAATGTAGTGGTCCATCATTGTACTAACTCTGTAGTCAAATAAAAGTACTGACTTAGAGAACATGGAAATCTCTGATGGACTGATACAGCAATGAGAATTCTTCAGCTCCCAATTTCTAGATCACCTCAAGTCATTCAGAACTTTACCCTGCTACGTATACCAAGAACGAATGCTGAAATCCTCTGCGCTTCAAGATCACTGGCTACCAAGGGCTAACACCCTCAATACCAAGAATGGTCCAGCCACCTCCAGTAAATATTCTAAGATACTCGTTGCTTGTCCTCATACTACTACATCACTCGGACCACATTACAGAACATTTTAAAAGTAAGCCTGGGGTAGCAAACCACTGATCTGATGTAATGTTGACCAGCCAGAGAGTTAATACTATTTCCTGTTCCATATTGGCTAAACATGAAAGGGCAAATCATAGCAGCTTTGGAACCACTGATACAGGGAAAACAATCAGGCGACTGCAGTCATTCCTGGAGTAAATGGTCTTAGCGGTCACAAAACAGTTTTTCCCACAAAGGCCGCCTTTGCTGTTGCTCAGACTGGGAAGGTTGACACTGCTGGCCTCTGGGATAGCACCTACACCAATCATGGGCACCATTCCAGCACAGATCCTGTGCAATGTGTTTTAAGAATAGAGTAAATCAATGGTCAGAACTGATCATGGAGCTACAATAACACAATGTGCATTTGAAACGTGTATTTGTAAAGTGCACGTTTACCCAAGGGTATCTTGGAGCTGAAAAACAGATGTTTATTGTTACCTAACTCAATGGAACTCATTTTATTGACCTCGGAACTATGAAAGGCTGAGTGGACCCACCAGGATTTGAATCTGTGACCATGAGGTCAAAGGTAGGCTCCTACAGTGGGGGCATTAGTCCACCAAGTCACCAGACCCGGCTGTCACAATGATGCAGACATTTTAAGCGTGACCTGGAGTGATGACACAAATGCGCATTGACTTTAATTCTTATCTTCTCTCTGCATTGGTAAATCATGGCTAGAGTGCACCACTAAGTGGAATGATTGAAAACAATTGAAATGTGAAGTCAAATAAAATTGTTTATCTTCGGTTAAGCTCTTTCTGGTGGATATTCAATCTAACCCGATTCCTCGTCCGTATAATATTTTCAGGTGCCACAGTGGATCAGGACATTTTTTTCAGCAATGTTCCCTATATGCCCGTAAGCCTCTGGAATGACTTCAAGTGACTGAGCATAATAATCGCCATTCTGTGCACCAACATAATCTTCCTCCTTCCACACCCTCATACGCAGAGCACGTTGAGAAACTATAGCAGACATTGTGCCAAAATCTAAAGTAGAACCTTATCATGAAGTATTATCATCACTGGGAAGGTGGGAGGACAGAGAGGAATCTGAACTGAATCAGAATATCCAATAGAAACAGTGTTACTGAAACTTGCTTTTCAGATGGGCACTTCTAACCGGTTTCATTACCTATAGACTAGATATCACAGCAATATCCCCTCCCTCCACCCCCAAAGGGGGGGGGGGGAGGTCTGAGGAGTTGACTCAGATTAGGCTGTCAAAGGCAGTGTTCCATAACCTGCTGATGTTACAGCCTGGAAGAAGTCCAGAACTGGCAATCCCCTAAACCACCCACACTAAGATGCAGAAATAAACTGCTGTGCCACATGTAAAACGTATTAAAACTTCAGGCAGTGACTATACGCAGAAATTAGCAGGTAGGACCTTTGTATTTCTCTATGAGTGGAGTGAGAACATCAATCACAATCTCGCCTTGAACCACTGGACAATAAGTTCCTACATTTTTTTTTATCTAGCAATGACATTATAATCACCTTTTTGCTTAATTGTAGAGTTTGGTTACTCGAAGACTTTTGCTACCTGGTGTGGCAAACCACTGCTCTCAGATGCACTTTTCGGTAGCTTTATTTCCACTGACTGTGTGAATTTAAAACAAAATATCTGCCAATTGTATAGCTTTACTGAAAATGTAGGTCCAGCTATTGTGAAGGCTCTACCATCATATGATTTAAACTTGCACCTGGCAACTGCTATTAGGGATTGATCCGACCTCCTGAGAGTACAGACAGAATGCTGATGAAATACTTCTGTACCTTTAGAGACGACAAAAAGTAAATTAAAAGTCTTGAAAATCTTGTTGGTGCTCTGAAGACTTGGGCAACAGTATTATTTGGGAGACGTCCACAGTGCTTCTTCTCACAAAAAAAGTCATTGGGTTTGGACCATAAACACCGTATATCCCCACAAGTCCAGCCAATCAATTTAGATCAGATGCTGAACACCGGCAATGCCTTCTGATGTCTAAGTTAGGCAGGGCAGAATTATACAAAATTATGTCCTCCTCAGACATATATACTCTGTGAAACATCCTGTTTTGAGTGCACAGATCTAGTTTTCATGCACGGATATCAGTTTGGGGATATCAGACATCCAATCTTTGCAATTGAAGTCTGAAATTCAGGACCTAAAATTGATATTTACCAAACTAATGGATGCTGTGGTTCATCTAAGCACTGGAAAATCTGTGCAGCCAGTAGGATACTTGCAGGATAGCGACGCTGTTTGCCCTGCTCATTCTCCTCATCATTCAGGGATACTTATGCCCTTCAGGGCACGCTACCAGATGCCAGGGCTTGTAAGCGTAGCCATCTTGTCTCTTGCCCTGTCCCATCTAC
Source organism: Lissotriton helveticus (assembly GCF_964261635.1). Taxonomy (NCBI): domain Eukaryota; kingdom Metazoa; phylum Chordata; class Amphibia; order Caudata; family Salamandridae; genus Lissotriton; species Lissotriton helveticus. The sequence continues at coordinate 96,162,911 of NC_136064.1, read as the reverse complement.
GAACCTTACTAATCCGAACAAATAACACGTCAATATAGAAGGCAGAGATCTTCGGCCATTGACAGCCCAGAGAGGGGTGACACATAAGGCTAGTAACCGCAAGGAAACCGATTTACATGATTGTACCCATACAACTAAAACGTTGTGCCCCAAGGGCAATATTCTGAGCCCAATGCACCAACTATCCATGACCTGCAAATACGTAAATCACTCCAGTGTGCACTAATCTCTGATGGAGAGAAATTTTCATGGTTAAAGTCCCTAAATTGGAATCTAACAAAGTCACCCATGAAGATGCAGAATCCTCAACATATAAAGTAATTGACTGCATTAGAAGTGAGTAGCATTGTTACTCTATAGTGAGTATAAAGCGATATCCCCATCCAATCGGTAACTGGGAATAAATCAAAATCACTTTAACCAGCACGGTTTTTGGCAATGGGACTTTTATAACATGGCCTGAGATCAGGCCTCCCTCCCCCTTACCACCCAACCCTATCCCCAATCAGGCTCAGAGAGTCAATTTAAACCTGTGCTGCCTACATATTTTAACTGAGTAAGCCCAATGGAAAGAGTGACTGTTGCACCTTAGAGGAAAGCCTCCATTATAGATTCTATCGATCCGCCATCTAGCTCTCCGCGACCCTCGCCAAATGGGAAAACATCCCATAAAATATCAACCTTTAGAAGCCAAGTCGTCATGTAAAATGGTTCTTAACTCAGAATTAGCTCTTCATGTAAAAGAAAATTTTGGACTTGAAAATGCAAGTCCTGTTTCCAACAATAAGGCTTCTAGCTTTATGTAAGCATGCCTCTTCTAGTTTGTCTCATCATAATGGCAGACTAGAAGTGCACCTATTGACTTTGGATTCGATTAAGAGAGCTCTATAAGTCCAGAAAAATCCAATTTTGGAAACATTATGGTTGTCTCTTGGAACATCGCAGGTCTAAAATCAAAATGATCGGATAGCAATTAGGCCTTTTTTTATTGACGCTTTTGATGTTTGCTTGCTACAAGAGACTTGGATGACTACTTGTGTATTTAGACCAAGTTTTAGAAGATTCAAAACCATGGCCGGGCAGCTTATGCACACTGGTTAAAACATCTCTCCAATGTACAGGTAAAGAGATTTCTTGTTCATGCCAGGACAGGCAGCAAGGATTGTGGACTCATAGTAGGAGGAGATTTTAATGTTCGCTGCCCTACAAATTACTAACATTACTTTGTCGCGTAGTCTCCGCGCGTCCAATGGTCGTTTACCATCCGATAGTAAGTCCGCTTCAACTTTCAAAAGGGAAACTTACAGAAATAATGCAAATTACCTATTTGCCAACGTGGGGTGAGTTGGTTGACCTATGTGTCTGGATGAGAGTGATCACAACCCAATAATTTTCCACATCGCAGGCTTATTGACAAACAACTTATCTGAAGGTTTATTTCAGGGAAGTAACAGTTTAGTTATAACAAATATGAAAATTTTGAAATGGGTGCCCATAGCGACAGGACCAAATCCTATTCTTGCAAGTACTCGTACAGCACTTGATCTCTTTTAAGTGCATATGAGCGGCCCAAGCAGCATTCTTGAGATCCACGATGCGCTGTTTAAAGAGATCAGAGGTTTTTTTGTGAAACCCAGGACAGAGAGAGTAAGACAGCAGAAAGCCCAAGAGTGGTTTATTTCAAACTGTCACCTTAAAAAGTGAGTATTGTTAACATCATCAGGTCTGGTAAAAGGGAGGTTATATAGGAAGCTAGATCTTCCTGCGATAGGAAAGCCATACAGGCAGCAAAAAAGACTTGCAAGGATGCAAACATGAAAAAACTATTAGAAGCAGCCAATAATAAGGATTTTAAGTTATTTTGGCACTTACTCAACTATCAGAATAAGAGTGGATAAACCAATAAACCAGAGGCACATATCCTAGCTAGTAAGTGGGTAGCACACTTTGGAGCCTGCTACTCAATAGAGGCTGATGACATCTCCTGCTGCCAATATCCACCAGCTTGCATTTCAAAATACCCCCCAGCACTGAACAAACCTTTTTTACATGGTTGACTGCATCAGCCCTTAAGGTGCGGAAAACAGGGAAGGCCCCTGGCCTGGATAAGATTCCATCTGACCTTTATCGATCTAACCCGGACATATAGATACCATACATAAATGCCCTATGCAATGCAATCTTGCAGGGTGTCCCAATTCAAGAAACCTGGAAGGAGGTGGAGATTGTCCCCAGCTTTCAAAAAGGTATCCAGCAACGATCCAGGCATTTACGAGCCTAATTGATAATCTACAAAAAATTATTTGTAGACAGACTGTCTGCGGCCTTTAACACAGTCTCCCCAGTGATCCTCATATCTCACCTAGCTTAGGTCGGACTGAAGGGCACGGCCCTAAAAAAATCAGAGATTCTTCCTAATGAACAGGACTCTAAAATCAAAACCCCTCTTTTCCTTGTGGGGTCCCTCAGTGCTACTCACTAACCCCCACACGATTCAATCTTTACGCCACCCCATTAGCCAAACGTATTTGGTCTTCTCCTATACTGAGAATACACAGATCATCATAACTGTGTCAGAGGATGGATCGGCTAGGAACATCAATTTTAACAATTGTATGACAGCAATTGTCACTTGGATGAGGGACAATGGTCTTAAGTTGAATGCTGAGAAGACAGGTAATCATCTTTGAAAATCAACCTTGCATCTGGAATAGAAATTGGTATCACAAATCATTGGGAAGTCTCCCTCCACCAGTAAAAGCTGCAAATAAAAACCCATGGGGTTATAGTGGATGATTGTCTTTCTTTTGATTCATAAGAAAACAGAACAGTACCCTGCTGTTTCAACTTGATTAGAAAGTCTTTCCCTATATTCCATTGTGAGCGCAAAAACGTTGTCATGGTGTGAATTGTCTAGAATTGATTACTGTAATGACATACCTGAATATCAACAAGCTCTTCATCCAGAAATTGCACAGAACCCAGCAGCAAGGCTCTTCAAAGACCTCACTAGAATCAGCCTGTGGCTGCTAAATTAGTCAAAGCGTTGCTTAGTTTGGGACCCCGAGCTATTAGAACCAAATTTCAGAGGTACCAACCAACAAGACCGCTATGCTCCACCAGGAATAAACTGTTGGTCATTTCTAGATTTTGGCGGGCGGGATGGGAAGAAAGATCCTTTTCTATAGCCACGACCAAACTGTGGAATACCCTTCCTCATTATCTGAGTGCTATGGAAAATCATCTGGCCATAGAAAGGCTTCAAAAACGTGGCTATTCTGTCTGTAGACTCATCTTACTTTCTTCTGAATGGCTTCTCTTTCCTGCCTCAAGAACGTGTATATGTCTCATAGCGTCTAGATGCTAATTGGTATTGGAGCGTGTTATAAATTTAGTTTAGTTTCATAATAATTGAAAGTCTACAATGGGTTTATACTAATTGTTTATTTTGAAGATGTCTAACATTGATCAGACAAAAACTAGAACAGAGCAATTATCACCTGTCCATACTGAAGGTTATGGGGAAGGCTCACACAGCTTTCACCCTGCTTATCTGCTGACTTGCATTCAAGAGTAGAGGATGCAGTTTCTTTGTTGAACATTGGTTCTATTGTTAAGAAAAGAAGAGCAGATGTGAACCATCTACGAAACTCAAAGTAGGTATATTTTGGTGCTAAGCTTTATCTTAGTTTGCCGAGAGAAACTTAGGGTTGTTGTAAACAGTGTTTACCATTATAACGTGACAATATTTTCCTATCAGTCAGTTTCCTGATAAGTATTATCGCCACAGTCTTGTTTTATTTTGTAATACTTACTATTCATTAATAAGCACTAGGACAGAAATGTGTTTTGTTGTTTTTTTGTTTTTTTTTAGAGTTACATATATATATATATATATATATATATATATATATATATATATCTCAAACGCGACCCGAAGATATAGAGATCAGGTATCAGAGCGCTTTACATGAGCACCAGTTTTGTTACAGATGGACACATTCATTTTTGTTAGGCGCAAGGAGGTTAAGTGATTTGGCCAGAATCAGAGGATGTTGAGCGTCCCTGCCGAGACTCGAATCCGGTTCCCCAGCTTCGAGGTTGATCGCTCTACCCGTAAGGCTACATCCTATCCCCAAGGCTCTTGCACATATATTCCGGATATAGAGTTTTTGAGTGTGCTTATCCATTATGAAAATGTTTGGGTTCTAATAATTATACCTGTGTGCTATCAAAGAACTGATCAATACCTAGAACACTCTTGACAACAAACTTCAGGCCGCGTTACGAAAATAAATCCAGAAACAAGCATCAAACCAGGCTTCTAGAATTCAAATTTCCTATTTGCTGCTCTCTAAAGGACCTCAAATTAGGTCTGCAAGTTTGTTTTCACTCCCAGGTGCACAGTCTGTCAAAAGAATAACTTGCCTCTGTATTGTGCAAGACTAAAGCCTTTGTGTCTACAGGAGATGTTGCCAATTACTCCTGCTTCAAAATTTAGCAGACCAGTGGAACATTTGTATGTACCATCTCTGGCTAGCCATAACCCAGGAGCCCAAACAAAAATCATGGTAGCAAGTGCCTTGTGAAAAGTGTATCAGGAAAGTGCTCCACAACAGGTTAAAACATAATTTCCTGTGGTCAGACCTGAATAAGTGAGAAATCAAAACTTCAGGTGCTTCCATCCTTCCCTGCATAACTTGGCCATTACATTACCAGTCATCAAAGCCTATTTCAACAGATCCTGGAGTGTATTTATCGAAAATAGAATTCTTTCCAGAAGAGGTTACACAGTCCGTAGCTACACCAACATCTGGCATTGGGAAATCCTCTGGCTGAACAACAGGATTAATTTCAGCCAAGGACTTAGGATGGCTTAAAGCATACATTAGAGGCGCCTGCATTGCCAAGCATGCTTGGGTACTGATACTCTCTGAAATACACTTTCTCTACTAAAGTGCAACCTGGCAGAAATGGATAGCGCATTACTACACACTTTTAGTCAGAGGAGGCGGGGCGCCGGGTGGCCCTCCTCACTGAATACAGGGAATCCGCAGATTGAGAGATCCTCTGTTTAGGCAAATATCAAACCGCTCGTTGATATGGCAAAGGCGAGCGGCCAGGTCGGGTGCTAGCACAGATGCTTCGGCCCCCATACAGCAAAGCCTACATCACCGAACTGCGTTCTTCCCCAAATCAAGTACTAACCGATACTTCTGAGATTCGTAATTAATTCCGGGATTATTTCGCAGTCTACACTTCCAAAGTAGGGCACAACCCCACTGCGCAGGAAGCCTATTTATCGGAGATTGCATTGGTTTATCTGGAGAAACATATGCAGGATTTTTTGGCAGAGCCAATCTCCAAGGACGATGTCCTTAGAGCCATTGACACCCTTCGATGCTCCTCAGCCCCGGGGCTAGATGGCTTTACGGGGGAGTTTTACAATGCATACAAGGATCTACTGGCACCACAACTGATCGAGGTAAATGCAGAGGCCCTCGAGAAACAAATTCTGCCCCCCACACTTCGCAGAGCGGTCGTCATACTCCTCCCCAAACCCGACAAAGACCCATTATTATGTGGATCATACAGACCTTTGACCCTACTAAATTTAGATTATAAAATTCTGGCCAAGATCCTTGCTTTGCGCTTGTCCCGATTGATGGAATTTATTATTTCTCCTGCCCAATCTGGGTTTGTTCCCCACTGATCTACCTCATTGAATCTCACGAAGCTCTTCTCGATTCCCCACAGAATTAGCCCCAAGGTCCCTGCTGCCGCAATCCTGTTGGGACACTGAAAAGGCCTTCGACTCTTTAGAGTGGCCTTTTTTTCGTATCTATCATGCGCTGCATTGGAATACCTGTGAGATTCATAGCCACCACTGCATTACTAAATAGCCGTTCCATGGCGAGGCTTCGCCTGAACGGCACGCTTTCCCGCCCCTTTTTTCTACCCCACGGCACATGACAGGGCTGTCCCCTGTGGCCCTTATTGTTTATACTTGCCATGGACCCCTTAATCTGCCATTTCCAAGAAAAGCCTCTACATCGAGACCTCCAATTCAACACTGGCCTCCTTTTGGTCACGCTCTACGCAGACACTATCCTCTATGTCAGGGAGCCTCAGGTCAACTTAGAGCCTCTCATCAGGGAGTTACTCACATTTGGTCAACATTCCGGCCTGGGCATTAACTTGCGCAAGTCGGTTATTTTCCCCTTAAGTTCCAGAACGACTCCATGGGAATGCAATTCCCACTTGAATTGTGCACGTATTCCGTTAAGTACCTGGGCATTCATATACATCTGGACACTGCCCAGATCCTTTGCCTCAATTATGGGCAAGCATTCAGCGCCCTTGAGGCTCAAGTGGAGAGATGGCCGCAGGTGCCACTGTCCATCGCTGGCAGGGTTGCGGTTATCAAGATGGTTGTTCTCCCAAAATTTTTATCTCTTTTTAATAATATTCCCATACCCATTCCAAACAGTTTCTTTTTGACATTACGCTCGCATCTTATCACACTGGTCTGGGGGTGGGGGAGGAAAGGGGCAAACAGGCGTCCGTTGGCAAGTGCTTACACTACCGTAAGAGAGGGGAGGGTATGGGGTACAGGACCTACAATTGTACTATCTAGTGGCCCAATGCAGCTACGCTTTAGCTTGGTTCCACCCCAACACCAGGATCCCATTTCTCCGCCCTGAGGCGGATTTCGTTCTTCCTGAGCGGTTATCCAGAGTATTACCCATAGGCGTTCCCAGAGACCCGAAGGATATACAGACAGTTTCCAATACCAGCTGGGCCTGGGAGAAGCTGAGAGGGGTAACTGGCACAGCCACACTGTATTCCTCGGCTCTACCTATCCCCAGCGCCCGCTGGTTGCCTATTACTGGTGAAAGACTAGTGCAGTGCACGCTGGCCAAGTTCGAGGTCACTAAATTGGGAGATTTGTACCCTGATGGGCATGCCTTCTCTGTGTGACGGACAACGTCCACTTTCACACCAACTTCATGATAGCTTCGTTCTAGGTCGGATTTGTTCGGCTCTAAGAGCCACCCTGCCTGGTTTTCCCATTGAACCGGTCTCGTTCATTCAACTCTCCCCAATTATAGAGTGAGAAAAGGGTACACCTCATATCTAAACTGTACAAGGCATGCTCTGGGATTATACAGTTCAACGATGACAGGGTTCGCAAAGATTGGGAGGACGACTTAGGCCGCCCTATTACAGACTACCAGTGGGTTAAATGCTGCGCAGTGACGAAAGAAGTCTCCCTAAACAGCAGACATAAATGACTCAATTTTAAATTCCTGCATAGAATATACATCACCCCTGCCAGAGCCCACAAGTTTGACTCATCCAGACCTCATACTTTTCGTAAATGTGATGCCCCACATGCCGATTTTACACACCTAACATTGTCCAAGACTACAGCCCTATTGGGAGATGGTACACAGAACACTGGGTGGCATGACCAAACTGTCTCTCATCCCCACACCTGAAGTGGCACTTTTGGGTTATTTGGTAAACTTCCCCAAAAGCGTTAGGAAATTGGTCTCCCTTAGTTTGCTGCTGGCCAAAAGAGAAATAGCCATTTACTGGGGACGCAAGACAGTTCCCACATTCCACGGTTGGCGGAATAGTATGGCGTTCTGTAACACTAACAGCGAAATATACTCCAGCACACTGCCTTGCTCCTTCCGTCCCAAGGATATTTGGGGGCCATTCAGAACTTATGTGGAATCTGTGCGACAAGCCTCGAACTCACAACTAGAGCGGGGAATAGTCCCCAAAGGGGTGGGGGAACCCGTTCATTACTTTCAAATGTTTGTTTACCGATGATCCACTGAGCCCTACAGTGTTCATGACTCTTTGATTATGCTGTTGCACCTGCGACTGTCTGGATACGGGTGGGCCAGGTGACCTGCTTCTGGGCGGTGGATGTCTACACTCCGGGGAAGGGGACTGGCCTTCTGGACTGTATTTTCGAGTGTTGCTGGGTCTCTTTGTTCACTAGATACATGGCATGTCGACTCCTGCATTGATGTAGTTCATCTCGCTTTTCTTTTTTCAATTATATGATAATGACAGTGAACAACTATGCTTGTATTGCTAAAATGGTAAATAAAGTTTTTTTTTTTTTAAAAAGGACTTCGGATGGCTTTCTTTGATTCAACCCTAGCTTTGACTAACTGAATAGGTTATGATGATCAAACTTTCAGTTCTACAAGTTCTTTAAAAAGGCCAGCGGAGGGAAGAGAGTTCATAGTGCCTGCACGAAATAAAGACATGCCTTCGAAGACTGCCTTATCTAGCAGAGTTAACGCACATTTGTATACATGCAACCTAAATAAAAAATACAAAACTTCTATGCCTATTTTGACTCCACATACCAATTCTGCTGAAAAAACTTTAATTCCTACGAGTATGCATCAAAAACTGTTATCTACTTGAAAAGGTTTTTCAGTGATTATCCTGAAGAACAGGCAAGGAAAGAGGTACATATGCAAGGCAACGTGCGCAAGACAATTTCTATGTCAGTTCCTGTGGCATCTTGAACATCTTAGTTATGCAGCCTGTTGCCAGGTTGCCACATGCATTAGAATGCTCAACACAGATTCTGTAGCTGTGATGATTAGACTAGCTAGACAGTTGAACTGAGACCTTGCTACTGATGACTCTATATCCTGTGGATGGGATCCTATTCCATAATAAATACTTAATTCATCTAATATCTACGTTTGAACTTCTTTACATTGGCGACGAGGATGGGATTTATGAAGAAAAGAAGAAAGGATCTCAACAAGGATACAAAGAAATCATCTTTTACCTCATTCTGAACTTTATCAAAGGTACTGTTAATTTTTACTTCAATCTTACTTGAAACTTTCAACCTTCATGGACTAAGGAACCCTTACTCCAAAACACTTTTTTACTCATAGTGTGGAATGAGCTTATTAACAAAACTGCTTGCCAGTTTACTGTGTGCACAGTGCTATTTTACCTAAAGACTGCCTCCTCACAGCGCTGCGCTATTTGATGCTTTTCTCTAGCACACGCAGTGCTCACTCTGATAATTGATTGCTGGCTTAGTGCTTGTTTAAGGTGTGAGTTTAAGCGCAGCCTCCAGCGCTTCTGCCCGTGTGTCTACACGCATCACATCACTCTCACAACCTGACAGCCCTTATCTGCCAGCGCGTTTAAAGCAAAGCGCACGCATCGCTTCACTCCAGCAGCCTGACAGCCCTAATCTACAGCGCATCACAACCCGTGTTTGCTTCACATCACTCTGACGGCCTGTCACCGTAACGGGCCACCTGCTTGCACTCATCTTCAACTTGGCAACAATTTGGTAGTGAATCAACTCAAGCAACATCACATCGGCAGCATCTTTTAAAAGCTTACCGTACTGTAGCTTTGGTCAAGTACACAATGCAGAACGTCACAGCTCCTCCATTTTTCTTACAAACTCCTGGAGATCCCCCCATTAAATGGAAAAAGTGGTGTAAGGTATTTGAAAGGTATGCAAAGGTGTGTGGGGCCAACCTAAGTGCGGAAAGGAAAACAGCTCTGTTATTACACTGTTTGGGAACAGAGGGCCAGGAAGTATTTGATCATTTGCCAGAGATACAAGATAGGAATCTTAATGAATATGAAATCTGTATTGCTATGTTAGATAAACACTATCTTCCGAAAGTTTCTACTATCTTAGAAAGGTATCATTTTGGCCGCAGATTACAACAAGAAGAAGAAAGCATAGAAAATTATATAACTGCACTAAGAAAATTGGCATCATCTTGTAAGTTTGCTGCCTCTTCTGACGAAAGAATAAGGGATCAGTTTATGCTAGGTTGTAGCATAGAACGTGTTAGAGAGGAATTATGGCAAAAAGATGAACCTGACTTAGATGATGTGATTACCATAGCAAAGAGGATTGAACACTCTATTAAGTGTGTGGATGTCATAAAAAAGAATGGTGAAAGTAAAACCAATAGCACTGTTAATCTTGTAAGAACCTCAAATGCTAATAAGGAAAATACTAACCAGAGAAGTAGTATGAGAGATGTAACTAGTAACAAACCTCTCAATGTTAAATCAGATAAGAAATTTGATTTTACACAAGTGAAATGTTATAGATGTGGCAAAATGGGGCATTTTGCTAATGATAGACAATGCCCAGGATGGAAAACTACCTGTGGAAAATGCAAAAGAAAGGGGCATTTTACCAATGTTTGCAAGGGAAAGGAATATAAAGGCAAAGTTAATGAGATTTATTATGATTTTGATGATACAAATGAATATGATGAGAATGCTGAGTGTGGTCAAATTCTAGTTCAAGTAGTTTTCGGTCCTCAGCCTAAAAACTGTCCTGTTGATGAAATCTTAGTCAATGGTCATCCTGTCAAAGTTTTGTTTGATTCAGGGGCAAAAATCACCATTGTAGCAAAAGAATTTTATCTAAAATACTTACAAGGCAAAATCAAGATATTTCGTCCAGATATAAAACCACTTGCATATGGTAGGAAACCCATAGAAATTTTAGGATACTTTCAAGGAAACATTAATTACAAAGAGAGACTCGCTGATTCAAAAATCTATATCTCACAAAAAGGAGACAATATTTTAAGCTGGTTTGTTCAAAAAGATCTGGGTGTGATGTTAGATCCAAATTCCTCTCCTCCCATCATCTTAAAGGAGTTACCCTTTGTCAACACAAACTCTGTCAATACAAACCAAATTAGTGATAACCCCTTCTCAGATAACTTAAAAAAGAAATTCCCTACTGTCTTTACTGAGAAATTGGGTTGTTTGAAAAACTATGATCATCACAACAAATTAAAGAAAGATGCTGTACCGGTTTGTTGTAAAGTACGTAATGTCCCCATTACTGTTAGAGATCAAGTAAAAGCAGAATTGGAGAAATTAGTCAAGGAGGGTATCATAGAAGAAGTTGAAGCAACTCAATGGGTCGCTCCGATTGTAGCCGCCAAAAAATCGGATAACTCTCTTCGTTTATGCATAGACCTTAGAGAGTTGAATAAGAACGTAATAGTAGATCACTACCCTTTACCAAAAATTACAGACATGTTAATGTTGTTGAAAGGAGCAAAAGTTTTTAGCACAGTGGATTTAAAATCCGCATACCATCAAATAAGACTCCATGAAGAATCAAAAGACCTGACTGCCTTTGTAACACCATTTGGCACTTTTCGCTTTGTGAGGCTTCCTTTTGGGCCGGTATCAGCTGCCTCAGTTTTTCAAAGAGCTTTGGAAGGTGTCTTAAAAGGTTTGGAAGGGGTGAGAGTGTACCAAGATGATATTCTGATTTTTGGGAACTGTGATGAAGAGCATAATCTAAGATTACTTGGTGTGTTACAACGTTTGTGTGAATCTGGTCTAACAGTAAAATTGGAAAAATGTAAATTTAAGAAAAACTCCATAGACTATCTTGGACACACAATCTCAGGAGATGGTATTTCACCGAAAGCTGGTCTGATTAACACCATGGTGAAAATGTCCTCCCCCAAGAACAAAGAAGAATTGATTAGCTTTCTAGGTATGGCAGAGTACTATAACAAGTTTATTTGTAATTTCGCTTCTTTGTGTGTTTGCATGAGATCGTTGCTAAAAAAGGGAACTGAATTTATATGGAGTGATGAATGTGAAAAAGAATTCACTGCCTTGAAGAGAAAATTAAACAATGCCCCCAAATTGAATAGCTTTGACCCAGAGAAGAAATCTATTCTAATGACTGATGCAAGTTTAAAAGGTTTAGGGGCAGTTTTAACGCAAAAGAATGAAAGAAGTGAGGAAGTCATTTTGTTTCTGTCAAGAAGTTTGAGGGGTCCAGAATTAAGATATTCTGTAGTAGAACGTGAAGCGTTAGCAGTATATTGGGCCATAAAGAAATTGAAAAACTTCTTGTGGGGAAGTACTTTTGAAGTGAGAACTGATCACAAACCGTTATGTGAAATCCTAAAAACGAAAGGGATTGATGCTGTTTCCAGTAGGATTACAAGATGGGTTGTAGGATTACAAGATTATGATTTTAAGGTTAAATACCTGCCAGGTATTGAAAATAAGGTAGCAGATGCCTTATCTCGCCTTGTCTCTCAAGAAGATTTAGATCTAGAGGAAGATTTGGAAGGTGAAGATGAAATGGTTTGTTCAGTTGGTGAGGGTGTTATTGATAAGTGTAAATGGCTAGAAGCCTCACAGAAAGATTTGACTCTTATGGAAATTTTGAAATTGATCAAGGTTGGATGGAAGATCAAACCAAAAGATGGAGACTTACTAGAGAAATATTGGCATGTTAAAGATCAGTTATCTGAACATGATGGATTACTTGTCAGAGGTACTAGACTAGTTCCTCCAATATCTATTAGAAATGAGCTCATTTCATTAGCTCACGATGGGCATATGGGCATTTCAAATACAAAAGGGAATTTGAGAATGTCATACTGGTGGCCCAACATGGATTTAGAAATTGAGAGAAAAATTAGGGACTGTATGGAATGTGCTTTGAGTGAGAAAGTAGCGAAGCCCAAGGTTCAACCCATGATTATCAGAACACTTCCAAATGGGCCTTGGGAAGAAGTTGGCCTGGATATCCTTGGACCTGTATACTCAGCTGGGTCTGAATGGTATGTCTTAGTTTTAATAGACTTCTTTTCAAGGTGGCCAGAGATTGCTATCACTCGTGGCATAGAGTCCAAACATGTTATACTCTTTTTAGAAAAACTTTTCGCCAGGGAGGGCATTCCCAACATCATTTTGACGGACAATGGAAGTCAACTTGTCTCTAGGGAGATGGAATCATTCTTGTCTAAACATGGTGTTAAACATAAAAAATCGTCTCTCTATCACCCAGAGACGAATGGCACCGTGGAGAGATTTAACCGTGTGCTCAAGGAGACAATTAGAATGTCTAAATCTGCAGGTTCAGATTGGAGATCTGATGTTTTTGATAAAGTTAAGCTTTACAGATTATCACCGCATGCCACCACAGGCAAAACACCCTTTGAGCTTTTCAGAGGTAGATGTCCAAATACTTTGGTTTCCCCACCTTGGGTGAATGATTTACATCTCAAGATTCCTAATGAAAGTGAAGATTAGAGGGTAGGTCAGGAGAAAAAGTTACAAGCTAGGAAAAGAATTCATGATTTAAAACATTCTGTAAAACACACGGTAGTGCATGTGGGTGATTGGGTGCTTATAAGAAATCCATGTAAGAAGAACAAGATGTTATCTACTTCATTTATGAAGCCCATTCAGGTCATCAAGGTTTTAGGTAATGCTATCAAAACAACTGATCATCGCATCTGGAACTTGAACAGAGTTGTAGTGATCAAGAAAGATTTTGTTGACAATTCCAAACCTACTATGTCAAGTTCTTCACCTACAGGTATATCATCTCATCACCCTGTGATTGGATCTTCGACAACTACCTCATCTCATCGGACTATGGCTGGTCCTGTCATCACAAGGAAATCTTCAAGGATTACACATATACCTACTCGTTTGAATGACTTTGTAAGATAATGTTTTCTGTTAAAATTTTATCTGTTATAAGGAGGGAGATGTGTGGCATCTTGAACATCTTAGTTATGCAGCCTGTTGCCAGGTTGCCACATGCATTAGAATGCTCAACACAGATTCTGTAGCTGTGATGATTAGACTAGCTAGACAGTTGAACTGAGACCTTGCTACTGATGACTCTATATCCTGTGGATGGGATCCTATTCCATAATAAATACTTAATTCATCTAATATCTACGTTTGAACTTCTTTACATTTCCCTACGTCAGAATCCAACAGGCTGTGCTACAATATAGTGACGAAAAGGTGTGTCCAGCATATGACATTAGAAAGAGTTTTTTTTGGGACTGTGCTGTACAACAAAAAGGGGCATGCAGGTGGGTGGAAGTAAGGGTAAGTCGCCTAGCTTCTTCCATTACCTATCTTCAATGCTGAGACTAAGACTCCTACAGGCGAAGGCATGCAAAACTACACATTTGTAGAAGAGCTTCCATTATAATCGGTTATGTCTCTATAATCTGTACACGTGCAGTACAGGTCATTTATCTGTAACACATCTTTAGCTGGGGACTTTCCGTTTAAAGGTTGTGCATTAGGATGACATCTTGCAATTTGGAAGGGCAGTATACCATGTGTACATGACTACCTTTCCCTGCTGTCTACCATAGACCCAGCCAGTAGGGCTGATGTTGTTTTTTACAATTTCAAGAGCGAGAAGTCATAAGAAACACAAACATAAGGATACTTTATAAATTGCCAAGGACTTTTAACCAGCAAGTAGTAGCAGTTCCAGAGGAAGTCTTGAGTATTCATGATTTTTCGTTACTTTCCTTCACAGCAAAAGAGGCAATGATTGGGCATAGTGGGTAGGACTGCAGTTGCGCAATGCCCTAGGGCACAGAGTATGCCACGAACACCCAGGTAAAGTTTCATCAGATGTGTAGTTTTGTACAGCCCCATATTTAAACACTAACCAAAAACTACAAAGGAAAGAGCTAAAATGCATCATGAAAGGAATCCCTCACACCAGGAAGCTGCATTATTTATCAACAGTGCAAGGAGGACAGCAGCAATAGAAGCAAGGGGTGCAGAGAGATTGGGCATTGCTGGAAAGAAGCAGCAACAGAACAATGGGTGTGCCAACAAATATTAAACATAACATGTTTTAGACTTATCATCCAAGTATAGGAAAAGACGCTGAAGAAAACAGGACATTGCTGACAAACTGCGATTTCTTTGATCATGAAATGTATCTCCCATTGAAGAAAACTGGACAGAACGCTGAATCTAGTAGTATGACGGATGGATGGAAGGCCAAATATGTTGCTGTAGGATTCCCAGGTACTGAGGAGTGGGTGCAGTGGTCAGTGTGTGCAAGGCAAATCAGCATACTAGGTATGATGTAGCTATGAGAAGGCGCCAACTGTACTTATGCAGGGAGCTGTGCGCCACAACGGCTGTGCTTCTACAGATTAGAGAGCAAACACACAAGTATCTCGTTATGACAACCATCTCAAGCTAAAGTGAATGAGTACAAGACATATTACCCTGTACAGAATATAAAATATGAAATTATCAGTTGTATCCATCCCCACCAGGATACCATGCTGGGGAAGGATACTTTACTGAATCCGTCTGCAAACTTCAACAGTGATCAGTGTGAGCCATGCCTGCCAAAAAGGATACTCTACAAAGCAGAAGCCACATGGAGTCTTCTTGACCTTATCAAGACCCATAACGATTTTCTTCACGTCGCCACACTTGGAGAAAAGCTCATGGATCTGCTCTTCAGTGGTGTAAAAGGACAGGTTTCCAATGTAGAGTGTGCTGGAGGTCAACAAATACTTCTCTTGTTGATATCTGCTTCCCTGGACAAAAAGAGACAACAATTACAGCCATGCATGAGGCCCTAGAGCATTCACAGAACACTAGGTAGAGCAGAGTTGAAAATCTGAGACAGGTACACGTTTACTGAGAAGACTATAAGGATTGAACCCAAAGAGGGCGCACAAGAACAGCACCAGAAACTACCACAAACATAAAATATTTAACAGCAATCATGTGATTGGGGTAATCATAAGGCTCTCCCACTAAAACACTAATCGACAATCATGCCTCTTCAACAGCGCTAACAGTTTCAGTGAGGAGAAGCTTTGCAAACTTAACCACACATTTTTTTACAAATCTTTAATAATGTAGTTAAAGTACAAAAGAACTAAGATGGAAGGAATTAACAAATGAAATTAGGTCAATAAAAAAATATCAGTCCCATGGATGTTAACTGACATGGAGTGAGCTGTAAAAATTAACAGGACTTAAGTGCAGCACGTGGTTCGGGGATTTTTCATGGACCTATAGGAGGATGTGAGGAAACCGAAATGGCCCCTATTTTGCCCAGACACCTGTATTCTTAATGGTCTGCTGTACTCCCAATCACAGTTACCTGCTTTTGAAACAAGCAGACCAGTTGGCCCTAGCTCACAAGATATCACCTAAACCAGATGGGATAGTCATTTCAAGAACTTAAGGGCAGAATGTACTGTCCGGGTAGGGAGGGGGTGGGCGGGGAAGTAGAGAATGTGGAAACATGTTTAGACATGAACAGAGCGGTAAGCCACAAACCCCTAGCGCTCTCCAATTATCCACCCCAGGACATGACAAATGGGAGGAGGCAATGCTGCTCAGATGTGGAGCATCAGTTTCAGGGAGATAGAAGTTACTCGTGATAACTTGAAAATGCCAGAGATGAGTGGTGAATGCTCACTTTCCACCATCTACCAGGAGCCCTGTTCCGTCAATGAGGTTGCTTAAATACAATCTCCCTTTGGAATCCCATCTTAGCTCAACCTTCAACGCCTGGCCCTTAAAGTTGGGATGGCAAAGTAATTTATTTTGACTGATGAACAAGAACTGCATATTCGTCCTAAGATGTAGTGGAAGCACATGATGGAGCACAAGGATGGCTGAGCATGAACTGTCTGTGCTCATACAAGTGTGCTGTTGCCCGTCCTACCGTTTGTGTGTTGCAGTGGAACTCTAGAAGTATGAATGCAGCTAGTGGCCCTGAGAAATTTTGGCAATGGCGTAGACCAATATTATTAAAGCCTCGAAACCCTCCAAGAAGCATTTAGCCCCTTGTAGTGAGGGTGACTGAGGCAGCTAGAAGGGAAGAAACCATCATCATAAAAAAAGGATCTGAAAGAAAAGGAAATTTGAGCAGCAGCTGGAAATGGAAGATGTTAAAAAAAAACTGGTGGCACAAAGAATGGACATGGGTACACTGGACATGATATTTGTTGAAGGTGAAGCATAAATCCAAAGCTTGCTTGTAAAAGGTTGCATGATGACAGAATGGTATTTTTGGAAGCTCAAGTGGATACTATGATAGGAGTGTGGGAATATACTGAGCACCAATAGACAATATCCGCATATGGAATGCATCAGAGGCTGAAGAGGAACTCCATATTCCTGGATATGTCCAAACAATGGGCACATACTGCATCTTAAGCAAAGTGAGATGGTGAAAGTGGAAAGGGCGCACCGAGTGGGACCTAAGAAGGCGGAGTTAGGTCCTCCTATGGACATTTTAGTGAAGAGGTACTCCTATCCCCATGAAGAGGCAATTCCTAGAGAGTCGAGGAAATCTCTCCAGTGACATCTGGGGGAGGAAATGAACCCACTATGGGATCTGGCCTGTGCACCTATGAATGAATGAATAAGCATTTATAGAGCGCATAACTATCCAAAGGCATCCCAGAGCTATCTGTGGATGCGGACAAAGAAGGCATCTCTACCAGCTGTCAATTTGGAAAAAAAAAACAAGTTTTTAGGAGTTTTTGGAAGGATGAACGGCCGAGCAGAGGCTTCTGTTAGAGAAGTATGGGATAGCCATGGATTGGTTAATGGGCAGGCCTCCCCCCAAAAGTCATTGTGGGTGATGCAGAGGGCCTTGAATTTGACTCTTTCAAGAGTATGCAGCCATGGCACCGATTTTGCCCACAGGTACCGGTTATCTTAATGGTCTGCTATGAAAAGATGCTCAAACCAGTTGCAGACATTCTAAACAAGGAAAGTGGGAAATTCCGCTGGACCTTCCAGTGCAGGCCTGCAGTTCCATATCAACGATAGAACTATCATGTGGAGGATCTTAAAGCACGTGATATGGATAGAGATCCATATCCAGGGCTTTATGCAAAGAGACCCTACCTGCTCACAGGGTCAAATGTCTGCAAACTTCCACTCAGGAAGCAATGGCGGAGGCAGTGTTTGGCAAGGCAAGCGAGAGCCAGAAGAACTGATCTCAGGAACTATCGAGCGCCGAGAGGCAGTTCAAGTGAGTGCAAAGAGTAATGTTAGGAAGGATTAGGTGATCACTGGCTGGAGACTCAAAGTTGCAGCCAAGTAAGTTGAGAAGGGGGTGTTAAATGAGCTAGGACTGCAGAAAGTAGCCCTGGGAGTGATGACAGCAGTGCGAGGTCACAGAGAGGTCTGGAGGTGCATGTTGCAGCATCTCTGTGATTGTCACCATATTTGTGCCTGCTGGAGGGCTTTTTTATCTTCTTTTTTTGCAAGATGCGGTCTTTCAACATGAGCCACGGTTGATGATAGAGCCAGAAGATTTCTGTGGAGTCTCGGAGGAAAATATGCAACAAACACTATCAAAATTAAACTGGTTTGATGGAAATGGTGCGTTACTGGATTACTAGGGCACAAAGAGGCTTGTATTACAGCATTTATATATCGCTTACTACCCCTTTGTGGGGCACAGAAGCGTTTGCCTACAAGGGTAGCAAGCTGTACGTTATAGGGCAGTGTCGATCTTCAAACGTTTGTGTTGAAGCACCCCCAGTATATAAAAAATAATGCCACCCACCCCTTTCCCTAAGCATTTTTCACAATTATTCTATTAAATTTGCAATGTTTAAATAGGTCTAGACTTAAACATTACAACTATGTTAAACCTTATAAAAATGCAATCAAATACATGGATTGCCAAACATACTATTCTGGTTAGTTAGGCCTCACTAACATGCAAAAGTAACCTCTGTGTGATTGGAAATGGGGGTGGGTAGGTTTGAAGAATATTTGGAGTCCCATCTCTTTTGACACTTACTCCCAGCCAGGTATAAAGGACAAAATATGGGCCATTACTAACAAAATATGTTAGTAATGGCCCATTACAGAGTGGCTTACTGCTGATCATTTGTGTTCATCAGCATGATGCTTCTTTTAACCTGGTTTTTCCCAAATGATATACATTTAATAATGTCCGACTGACTCACCACGAGGAAAATAACCATTTATGCTTGTCCTTGATAGCCATTGTTACAGAAAAAGCCTTGGGCATGGTGAGCTGGGCTTTCCCGGAACAGGCCATATCCAGATTATGATTGGTGGGCATGATATATGCTCCATCAAAATGGTAATGGAGACTCAGAGCCGAAATAGAGAGTACACCTGAAGAAGTGCTTTCTTCATCATTAACTTGACAAAGCTTCCCGATATCATTGCTTTTCATAATGGTTAATGAACCATTGGCCTTGAGGATATGATTCTATGTAGCAATTAAAAGCATCATGCACAAACTATTGCTGTTCGCAATTTCAATGAGTGAATGCTGGAGTTTGTACCAGTTCTTGTGATACTGGTGGAATATGGCAATTACCACTCAATTCTACGGGGAAGGTTTGGCGTGAATGAAGGAATCGGTATAATTTGAAGTTACAAATAAACCAACTGAATATCTTTATATCTGGGAGTGCAGATGACCTCATCCATCAGTGGCCTTAGTATGGCAAACAGCTCAGTATTGTTCAGAGGAATAAAGGATGATTTTAGAATCTGGCATATCTATACATCTCATGACTAGGCTGGACCTTCTATAAAAAAAATTAACAAATTGCCAAGGATACAGTATGCGTTTCAGGCTTTGCCACCCTACATAAACAGAAAGGTATCTGATAACTTCCAAAATACGTTGTCGAGATTTGTGCAGCAGGGAAAACTGCTGAGAACAACAAAAGAGATGGGAGGCTTGGGATTCCTGAACATAATCGCCTATAACAGAGCTGCTTAACTGAGAATGCTTGGACAGTGGCCACTAATGGAATCCCAGACACTGGCTGCACGCAGACCATGCCACTGCTAATACACAGCTCTGGGAAATTCTAAGGCTACCAACAAGAAGTTGGAAGTTTATTATGTACCAAAGCCAGGCAACAAGTTATTTGTTAGATTAATGGGACTATTTCACAAATGCCCAGAAGACAGACTATTTTTTCCATCAGCCCTGTCCCCCTGCCCCCAATTCATTTCAATCCAGGTACACCCTGTTGTGAGTGTTCTTTCCTTCCAGGGTATGAAGAAGGAAATGTGGGGCTACTTACCCAACTTTTTTTTAAATGTACAGATCACTTTTTTGAGGTTGTAAAAATTAATTTTGTTCTTGTTGAAGCACAAAGCAGATTATCAGCATATACGGCACTGGGTCATGCAGATAAATTAGTCATGGCGGTAACAAGATCACCAGCACCCTTCGAGAAAGCACCGATCTCTTGCTCTGACACTAGGGGTGGATTTTGAATTTGTACTTCTGCAGTAGAGGAGGTGAAATAGTAATACGTAAAGAAGTGAAGTAGGTATCTGTGGAGAACTACCCCAGTAAAAGCCTGAGAACTGCTATGGAGAGACATCTTCAAAAGTAGCTTGTCAGTAAAGCATAAGAAATCATCCTTAGAGTCATGACAAGATGGCACAAAATGTTTGATAAATCAATAAAGATGTTCCAGGCGAGCATGTCCATGTTAGGAAATTAATGGATGGCGGTGCTGGATTCCGTAAAGGACATGGGTTGCTTCCCGAATGGGGTTAACACTGGTAACAATGTACTTGGTTTATGAACAGCTGTTGAGGATACCACACCCAAAACTTGGAGGTTAGTGTGTCAACTACAGCTGGTGGCTAACACAACCATAACAAGATCTTGAAAGTAATAATCTAGACAAAACAAGAAATATGTAGCAATGGAGGTACGGGAAACTATGGGACTGGAACGCCAGGCTGTTCTTAACAGGGATATGATTTACAGCGTTGCAGTTTAACAAAGAGCATGTGGAAAGGTGATACGCCAAGTTTGAGAGCATTGCAACTCTTCAGTTAAGTTGGAGTGTTGGTGGAGAAGGGGACTGAGGAAGAAGTCGAAATTTTGTACCCAACTGTTTGTCCCAGACAGATGCAGTGTATTCATATGCCCGTGAGCATGTTTAATGAACGATTAAATATATGCCTTGTGTCTGCATGCGCAGCCTATGGGATTGTGGGAGTTTCTCTTAGAACTTAGATGATTGTGGGGGTGGTGTGTGGGGAAGGGTGAGATATTTTCGTTGATTTACAGCCCAGACTTTTTTGCAGTATGGCCCTGCCTATTTTAGGAAACGATTTCAGTTTTACACCACTGGCAGGTGTCTGCGCTACTCGAATATGCTTCTTGCGTCTGTCCCTAGGTTTCGTTTGAAACGTAAAGGCGGCAGTTCTCTGTCTTATTTTGCAGCAACTTACGGCAATTCAGTTCCCCTGGACCTACGCAATTTGAAGAATCCCGCTCAGTTTAAAAAAAAGCTAAAAACCTTCCTGTTCAACTAGACGGTCCCTCTTTCATTGTTTGGTACAACTAAACTGAGGGCAAACTGAGTGTCTTGGGATATCTGACAGCGGGGGGCAAGGCAAACACTTCGGGATGTTAAACTACCGTTGGAAGCCCAGCCTTCATTTTCCACATTATCAAAACCAACACCCAGGATGAAGCTTAGTGGAGTGCATAAAAAGAGTACAAAGTACATGGAAAATGTGCTAGAAAGTAAGTAGACGAGTTGGGCGAGCGACCCTGCCTTTTTAGGTTTTAAACAATTATGGTAAAAACTGCACATATTATATTTTCTTTGGTCTAAATTCAAACCCCTTCTAGCCAATGAATTTCTTTAGAGGACTCTTAATATTATGCCAGTTTAAGTCACATGATCATAAACAATTGCCCTACAACTACTAGTTATTTCCCCAAAAATAAAACTTACAATTAATAATTTTCTTCCCTAGATGAATGATCAATCAAATGTATTGCTCTGGTAAAAATCTGGACAGTCTTACACAAGGGTTAGTTGAAAATACTCTGTTTCAAGAGCAAAGGGTAAAGATGAAACACCAGAAATAATCACACATTAGCCAAGTCACCATATTATATACCCCCAGCAGAATCATTAATCTATAACTTTATTTGGTTGAGCTTACGTAATGTTTCTCCATCAATAGGGACATTTTGATTAAGATAAGATAAATGTTTCTAAAGCGCTCGAATGCTGAGGCGTCTTGGCGCTGAGTGTGTATATGGGGAGACTCAGCTATGGAACCAAGGGTTCGTTTGAGAGGGGAACAACCAGGTCATCAGCGATTTCCTGAAGATCACCCGGTTAGGTTGAAGTTGCAAAGTGGTAGGCAGTTGGTTCCAAAGCTTGGGCGCACAGATACGATAAACTCCCCCCCCCCGCGCTCTGCGTATTAGGGCTCGGCCTAGCGTACACTACGCAACAGTGTCGCGCAGGCCGAGATCTTATGTTTTCCCCAGTACTGGGGCTTGAACCCGCCTTCTCTTCCATTGGCTAGCGTCATAAATGAAGGCTAGCCATTGGAAGAGATGTGTGTCACTCAGGGCTTGAGCAGATTCGTGGGCGTTTCTTGCTTTTTTTAAGCCCCGCCCCTTTTTTCGTCATTCGGAGGTGGGCCATTGTGGGCCTCTCCTTTTTTTTTTTTACAGGGCTGTTTTTTCGTCATTTGTAACTTCTCTGTTGCCAGGATGGACGTAGCGATTTCTGTTGCGGTCCTGGTCCCCTCTGAAGACCCCCGCGTCCCGGTCCCGCTCCTGCTCTCCCCCGCAGCCCCCCCCCCCCCGCAGCTCGCTCCCGGAGTCCGCAGAGGGCTTTTGAAGCACTTTGCTGGGTTCAGGGCTTCAGGCTAAGGGGGGATCGTGACATCGTTGAACCAGTGGGCCCGGAGGCTTCTTGAGTGGCGTGAGTGAATCCTGGGGAGTCGAGTCTGAGCGTCCGGGGCTCTGTGCGCGTGGAGTCCCCACGATAATAACCATAATAATGCTTCAGAGGGCCTGCTCGGCCCGCCTGCTCGGCCCGCATGCTCACTCACTCACCGGCCTCACCGCTCCCCTGCCTGGACCTTGAGGTTGCGCGGGCCGATTACAGGCCAACCTGCGGGCAGGTTTGCGGGTCGATTATGGCAAGATTGCAGAGGGCGTCTTCCCAATCCGAACTCCTGCTCCATAGCCCGTGTTATATTTCTTGGGTCGGGGGGGCACTGAATTTTTGCTTTCTGCAGTACTGAGCGGCAACAAAATTATTAGTATTTCCGAGAAGGGCAAGCTGAAAAAACATAAAAACAAACGTGTCGCGTTATTTCGCAAATGGCGCAGGGAAACCTGTACGTAATTAAAAAAAAAAAACATATGGTACGCGATCCGTTTTGCGTTGAGCATTCAGATTACACCAGGGATAAAAACAATGGGCAAAAACTGCGTGCTGTGAATTGAAAGCAGGAGTGAGAGGAGAAGGCAGGGGGAGCTGCAGCAAGAAGGTGCCGCGCTCCAGGGGGCAAGCGCGGGGCAGAGGAGCAGCCCTCCCTGGCTAGCGCCTGTGCTGTTTCCGCCTAGCTCCATGCCAGGTACACACCAGCCTCACTCCAGGCGGCATCACCAACCTGGGGGACTCGGCATTGCGACCACCGACATCTTCACCGAGAGGTACCAGCTCTTCTTGGCACCTGGAAAGTAAGGATGCTACCAGATATCCCTCCCTGGGGGGCTTGCCCATTCCATTCTTGTCACGCATGCTTGTCCATCAGCTCTCCAATCTTTTTCCTTTCCGTGCATTCCTGTCACTCGTTCCCTCCAGTGGAGGAGGGAGTGTCACCCATTTCTTCCAGAGGGATATTTGTTCGAGTCACCTTTCGATAGAGAGGCCTGCTTACCCCGTCCCCCACCCCTCCCCCTTCTGACTCATATGTGTATATCACAATAGGTGGTACTACGGGAAACCCCTGCAGGAAAAAGGTAGTGAGGAGGAAATTGGAGAAGAGTACCACAGGGCGAAGAGGGGAAGCTCTTCGCCCTGTGGTACTCTTCCCCAATTTCCTCTGCCCCCACTCCTGCCTACCTGCAGCCTTGGGTGCCCACTCACAGGGCGAGAGGGGGTGTTGATGCATAGCAGTTACTCGCCCGCCCCCTTTTCCATGGCTGCGGTGCTTTAAGTGCGCGCTGCTGCCTGCCCTCCGTTTCAGTTGAGTGACAGTGTAAAGGGGTTTGAATCTGCCTCCTCCAAATTCTCTTTTTCGCCGCCCTGAATTTGGAAGTGGTATTGACAAAAGAATGGCCTCCCTGTGGTAGAGAGCACTGTCCCCTGATTGCGTTATTGTTACTACCCACAAGGCAAACGTTCGGATCTATTTTATAGCAGCATTAGTTCTTGCTGTTCAGTTTTTTATATGTTCTTTCAGTTCTGATTCAATCTGTCCCGAATCTGCTCTGGAGGCCTTTGTACGTAGAGGCCATTTGCTTTGGTAATGGGGACACTTTTTGTTTTAAGGTCACATGTGCCATGCGGCTGAGGTAGCAACACGTCACGTAATAAACCTGTGTTCCAAATATTCACTCTTGTACAAAGTACCTTATATGGGCATTTACCTTCTTTAAGCACTCTTAATTTTGAAAGGTGCATTTAATTAAGCACATGGAAAATAAGCAATGTGCCCAGGCTCACACAACGAGCCCCTGAAGTGCCTTTTGCCTCTGCAATCCACCACCAGTAGCCTGTGACTGATCTTCACCCCTAGACATCCCTCTCATATCCTTAAGAACAGCACCCCTCCTCCCCTTACACATCCACATCTGGAGTCAAAATTCAAACTCTTTTACAGTACTGGTGCCGCCTCTTCCCGATACAAAGATTGTTGGCCTCCTTAGGTTTACCAATATGCTTTGTTACTCTTCCTTTCCTCACAGAGCTCTCACACCCTTGGAGCTTCTCCTCGCCCAAGGCATTTCTGCAATCCTTCCATTTCACTGGACACTTTGCCATAATGTTCTTCTAAAAGGTGCATACTCAGTCAGAAACTGCGAGACCACGCCCCCTCTGAATGGAAATAAAAGCAACCACGGATATCTAGTGCCCTGTTAGGCCGCATCAGTGAATAGCAGCTTGAGGCCTATTGAGGAGCAAGACTTTTGCTTTTGGCACTCTCCATGATAACTCAGTGAGCAAAAAAAAAATGGAAGGGAGAGCCGCCATGAATTTTCACCAGTGACTATGGTTATTCAAAGCGGTTCCACTCCACACTTTTGGTTTTTCTCTATAAGTGACTTCGAGTGAGACCAATACTCAAGTGAGGACATTGTCCCTAGTACTGGGGCTTGAACCCGCCAACTGATCACATAACTTGGGCAGGCGTGTGTGTGGCTCTGTCTGTGTGTGTGGCTCTGTCTGTGTGTGCGCGCGTGGGTGGCTCTGTCTGTGTGCGCGTGGGTGGCTCTGTCAGTGTGCGTGTGGGTGGCTCTGTCTGTCTGCGCGCGTGGGTGGCTGTCTGTGTGCGCGTGGGTGGCTCTGTCTGTGTAGGTGGCTCTGTGTGTGTGGGTGGCTCTATGTGAATGACTGTGTGGGCAGCTCTGTATGTGTGTGGGTGGCTTTGTGTGGGTGGCTCTGTGTGGGTGGCTCTGTGTGGGTGCAAATGCAATAGGTCTCGCATTTGCGAGCGATTAAGCTATTGTAAATGACAATGTCATTTATTTATGATTTCAAAACAAAAACATACATAAAAATAATGTCATGAACAATGCCAATGGCTCTAACTTTAACAATGCCGAGACCATTGCATTGTAAATGCTTGTTTTGGGAATGTGAATGAAACCAGAGTCCGAGGATCTGAGTACCAGGAGAACAGTCTCTGGATCTCCACCGACCCGCCTCCGTATAGAGACTTGTGTACTGTGCAGAGGGCCTTGAAATCCACTCGTTGCTAGACAGGAAGCCAATGCAGTGACCTTATGCCCGCAGAGGTGGAATGGCCTTTGGGTATGTTCAGCAGTAGTCGAGCCGCCACACTGTAGTTTGGTTCTCTGAGACTTGTCGATGCTCATGAACAGGGCATTGCAGTAGTCCAATTTTGAGAGGAAGAGTGCTACTACCACTGTTTTTTTAGGCTCCTGTGGAATGAAGGGGAAGATCTTACGAAGACTTTTCAGTAAGAAGCATGAGGAGGTCAGGCGATTAACCTGGGCCAAGAAGTTACGTTGACCGTCAAAGATCACTGCCAGCAGGGGCGACTCCTCTATATGGGTGTCGGGGCTCCGCCCCCTTTATTTTTCCACAGAACTTAATGTTGGAAAATGTCTTAATATTTAACAAAAAATACTATCAATATAACAAAATATACAAGTTCACCCACGCTAGATGAGAACTGCCCTCGACCTCAGCCATGCTTGCTTTTCTGTGAACACTGGGCTGTGTTACTTATGAAGGAAAGTGCATGTGCATTACCTCCTCGTCCTGTCTTCCTCGCCACAGTAAGTACATATGAGCCTCCGGCTCCACACAGAACTCCAAGTAAAATAAAAGAGCAGCGCTCTAGTCTCCCCTCCCTCCTCCAATATGGCCCCCGAGGCTTCATCCAATCCTATAAAAGGATACATATCAACCAGCCCGTCCTGTTCTTTTTTTCTGCACTTCTCCGAGTGCTGTGTTTTCCCTGCTGGTCAGGTGAGTGGGGCTGGGATCCTGCTTGAGCTGTCCCCTTCTGCCCTTTTGGTATTGAGTTTGGGGGTAGTAGTGTTGTGCTAGTGTTGTTTTTCTATGCACTTTGTGGTTGGTGTTCTTTAATTTGTCTTGTATAATTTATTTTCTTGCCCCCTTCTTTTGCCTTTTATTGCCTCTCGTCCTGCTTTAGCGGACTTCTGGGCTTGTTCTTTCGGCTTTTTAGGCGGGACGCATGGGTTCCTGGAAGCCGTTTTTATTTTGTTTCCGACCGCGCGTCCTGCTGAGCGGACGTTGCGCGGTCGGGTGTCTTTGCTCTGGGGGCCGGAGGCTCCCGGTCACATTCCCTACCTGCTGCCGGGGCCGGGTGCGCTTGCTGTGGGGGCCGGAGGCTCCCGGTCGCATTTCCCTCCCTGCTGCCGAGGCCGGGTGTACTTGATGTGGGGGCCGGAGGCTCCCGGTCACATTCCCTACCTGCTGCCGGAGCCGGGTGCGCTTGTTGTGAGGGCCGGAGGCTCCCGGCCGCATTCCTTGCCAGCTGCAGTTCTAGGCATATTCTTTGGCTGAGTTCAGCTTTCAGTTTTCTCCGACCACGCAAGGCGGTCTATGGCTGTTTTTTTGCGCATGCGCGCGGCTCTTCTTCAATGCGTTTGGGTTGTTGGAGTCATGCGTGCGTTGCTTTATGTGGTTGCCTAGCAACCTCGGGGCCCTTTTCGACCTGGCATGTTGTCCTGTTCATTGCTTGTGTTGACTCCACTCGTGTGTGGATGTGATGGGGCGTGGTTCTCTAGATTTTCCTGCTCCTGGGTCCTTGCATGGGACTTCTGGGTCAGTGGTGGCAATTCATTCTTTTGTATTGTTGCTGCTTTGTTTACTTCTGCTATGGCTACGGCGTTGCAGGGTCAGGTACCTGTTCCTCCTGATGATGTGGTGACGGTGGATGACGCTACTGCTGCTGATTCTGTCGATGTTGTGGACGTTGATGTCCAAGGTCGCTTTGTGCTGGGTGCTGCCTCATGGTGGTGCTGGGTTACATTCGTGTGGACTTGGTGTTTCCTGCATTTTTGGTGGATCTGGTGGGCGATCTGTTTTTCGCGGTATCAGCCCCCTGAGACTGTTGCTTTGCCTATACCTTCTTCTGTTTTAATATGGATACATGTAGGGTAGTATGTGGTCAGGGGTTCGTTTTCACGTTTTGTGTACTCGATACCCGCTGCGGGTTTTTTGCTGTGAGTAATGGTTGGTGCGATGGAGCGCACTTTTTGCAGCTGCATTGTTTTTTCTATCAGTGCCTATTCGTCTTACGCGATCCGGTCTTTGCTTTCTGTATTTTGGTCGGTGCCTGCTTGTTGGTTCGAAGGGTAGTTATTCTTCTACTCTGGCGATATTGGAGCAGCGGGTGCGCCTGCTTTCTGATGTTTTTCATTGGTTCTTCGCTCCTGGATAGTTGGTGCTGCGCTGTATGTTCTCCGGATGATCCCTTTTTCGGGTGTTTGGTTGTTTGATCCTCCTTTGGATGTCATGGTGGAGTTGACTGCGGAGGACCGTATGTTCCTTGCTCCTGGGCGTCCTGATCGCTTCCATGCCTTTGGTTCCCTGAGTGCTTTTGGTCATTCTTGGATGGCCGGGGTACTCCTTCCTTTGACTAGTCCCGGTTCTCTGGTGCTTCTACCTCGTCCGCTCCCACTTCCTCATCATGTGGGGCTCGCTCCTGGTGTCGGCCCGGTTGGGGGTCGTCTACCTTGATTCATGGATTATTGACGCGAGACTGTGTCGGACATGCGGGTTCTTCGAGTGGTTTCGGAGGGTGTTCGTCTTGGGTTTTCCCCGTCTCCCCCTGACTGTTTCAGGGCCACGCCTTGTCCCAGAGACCCTATAAGGTGTTGGGCGCTGTTGGGACGGCATCGATTCCCTGGTGGTCATTAGGGCGGTGATTCCTGTTCCCCGCGACCGATTGGGGTTGGGTGTGTATTCCATCCTGTTCCTGATGTCCAAGCGCCCTGGGGTTCTTCGGCCAGTGTTGGACCTGCAGTGGTTGTATGCTTACATCCCTCACACGCAGTTCTATCTGGTTTCGCTTCGGTTGCTCCTTCCTCTGATGTCTCAGGATGTCTTCCTTGCTTCATTGGACTTGTGAGATGCTTCTCTGCATATCCCTGTTCCTCCAGCCTCTCAGAGATTTCTCCTGTTTTGCGTGCTGGGTCGTCATTTCCATTTCCAGGTCCTGCCCCTTGGGCTCTGCTCTGCTCCTGGGATCTTTACTGAGGTTCTGGCTCCTCTTATTGGACATTTGCATGGGGAGGGCGTCTGTGTTTTTCCTTCTCTGGACGACATTTGATTTCTGCTTCTTCTCTTCCTGAGGCGGAGTTGCATGTCCAGTGGGTGTGCATTGTCCTGGAGCATCATGGGTTCCTCGTGCTTGTGCCAATGTCCTGCCTGGTTCCTGCACAGGATTTGATTTTCATTGGGGCTCTGTTTAGGACTCTGTTGGGGATGGTGTTCCTGCCCCCTCCACGGATTCTGTCCCTGATGTCTGCAGTTCGTGTCCTGTTGTTGGGGCGTTCTCGTCCTGTGAGCCTCTGTTTGAAGGTTCGGGGTCTGCTGTCGGCGTAGTTTTTGACGGTGCCATGGGCTCGCCTCCACATGCACCCGGTGGGGTCCCGCGTTTTTGTCGCATTGGGTCCCCTGTTCCCTCGATATGGGTATTTTGGTTCCTTTGTCGGAGGACTCAGGGGATTTGGCCTCAGTCTGTCTTGTCGTGTTCCTCCGACTACAAGGTACTGAAGCCATCCTTCTGGGTCTGTTGGACTTCTCGGATCTTGTTCTGGTCTCCACGTGCAGATCCGGACGGACCATCTGGTTGTGAGGTCTTATGTGTACCATCTAAGGGGGTGCTGGGTTCGCTCCCTCAGTTGCCTGGCCCTTCGGATTGGTTCTTGGGCGGAGGTGCTTCTGGGGTCCCTGTCTGCCATCTACCTGCCTGGTACGGAGAACACTGTGGCGGATTGTCTGAGCCGGGTGTTTTCCTTCCATGGGGTCCTTGTCTCTCATGAGGTGGATGTTCAGGTGGTTGCAGGTGATGTTTGGCTGTCCGGTTGTGGACGTGTTTGCCTCCCGGGACAATGCCCAGATCCGTTGTTTTTGCACGATTGTGTCTTGCCGGGATGCCTGGAGGGTGGACGCTCTTTCGTTCCCTTAGCCGAGGGGTCTGCTGTATACTTTCCCCCTGTTCCCCTGCTTCCTGCTGTGTTACGGATGATCTGGAGGGAGGGGTCATTGGTGCTTCTGGTTGCTCCTTGTTGGAAGCGTCGCCCTTGGTTTCCCCTTCTGGTGGAATGGGCTGTGTCTCCAGGGTGGGCCTTACCGTTCGTGCCTTATCCTCTGATGGGTCCTCTTCTTCCTCTGCCTGTGTTCCGTTCCCTGGGTCTGCGGGCCTGGCTCTTGAGAGGGAGTCTCTGATGCGTGTGGGTTGTTCGGTGGCTGTGGCTGGGGTCATTCAGCATTTCCGGTGTCCTTCTACGCTTAAATCTTACGCCAAGCATTGGGTTCGTTTTGCTTCTTGGTGTGTTGGTCGTGGGTTCTTTGGATCCGGCCCGCATTCTGGACTTTCTAAACGATGGGTTTGTGTTTGGATTGGCCGTTTCGACCCTTCGGGCTCAATGGGCCGCCATTCGGGCATTTCAAGTCCTGCCTTTGGTTTCCATTTCTCCGTTGGTTGTTCGACTTTTTAAGTCTCTTTCTTTCCAGCGCCCCCATCCTTTCATGTGTCCTCCTCCTTGGGGCCTTCCTTTGGTTTTGCGTTCCTTGCAGTTGGCTCCTTTCGAACCTTTGGAGTCTGCGGACTTGAAGTTTTTGACTCTCAAGGTGGTGTTTCTTGTGGCGATTGGCTCTGCCAGACGTATGGGTGAGTTGGGTGCTTTCCTTCGTTCTGCCCCATTTTTGTTGGTTTTGGCGGATCGTGTGGTCTTACGCCCTCATCCTACCTTTGTTCCTGGGGTGCATTCTTATTTTCACCGGTCTGCTGAGGTGGTTCTTCCGGTTCTTTGTCCTGATCCTTCCTCGGCTGAGGAGTCCCTTTTGCACCTCTTGGATGTTCGTCGTGCCTTGCTGATTTGTTTGTCTCGCACGTCTTCCTTTTGTACGGGTGGCGACTTGTTTGTCACTTTTGGTTTGTCGTGTCAGGGTCTGACACCCTCCCTGTCCATGATCAGTCGGTGGATTGAGGAGGCCATTCTGTTGGCTTGTGCTTCGGTCTCTGTGGTTCCGACACTTCCTATTCGGGGTCGTTCCACCTGATCTGTTGCTGTATCCTGGGCTTCTTTCGAAGGGGTGTCTAGGGAGGATGTTTGCTGGGCTGCTGCGTGGTCTTCTCCGCATACCTTCATGTCCCGTTACCGCCTCCAACTTGGGGGTGGGGGTTCTGTTTCGTTTGCCTCTTCTGTTTTATCGGCTGGGGTTCCTTGAGAGGTTGTCCTTTTTTTGGGTTGTTGTGCCTCTGTATATTTCAATATGTTTTCACTGCACTGTTGGTGTGGTCTGTTTTCCTTACATGAAGCTGATTGCTTTGGTATCGGCTCATATGTACTTACTGTGGCGAGGAAGACAGGACGAGGAGGTAATGCCCCGGTTACTTACCGGTAATCTTCATTACTCCGAGTCCATGTCTTCCTCGCCACAGTTTAGTTTCCCTTCCCTCCCGGCCCTGGTGGTGGCTTCATGTCTGCGGCTTGGTTTTCAGGACGGGCTGGTTGATATGTATCCTTTTATAGGATTGGATGAAGCCTCGGGGGCCATATTGGAGGAGGGAGGGGAGACTAGAGCGCTGCTCTTTTATTTTACTTGGAGTTCTGTGTGGAGCCGGAGGCTCATATGTACTTACTGTGGCGAGGAAGACATGGACTCGGAGTAATGAAGATTACCGGTAAGTAACCGGGGCATTCATTAAGCTGTAATACATTTGCCGGGCTGAGGCTTCACACGTCCTTACTTACGCCTGTGATGTCATCAGCCCGGCAAAGCCATTGCCTCGTGGGCTGAACTCCACCCCCTCAGGCGTTTCCAATAAAGTTAGCACCGGGCGCCTCAGCCAGAAGCCCTACAGGCGAGGGGTTTTCTGTTAATCAGCCTGGGAATGGAAGGTCCGTCACTTCACACTTTCACAGCTGTAGGGTGGGATTAGCCAGCCTCGCAGCACTGGCCCCACACCACCCTGTGATGAATTGTGTAGGGGTGGGGTTTGATGACGAAGGCAAGAAGTTTAACGTGAAGTCTGCGTAGTGCAGTGTGCCTGCACAGGTTTTAATGGCATCCACGCTGTAGAGGAGTGCAGTGCGCACTACAAAGTTAAGAAGGTGAGCTTTGCAGTGTGCAATGAGAGGCCAGGCACTGGGCTATTTAAATTCCGGAGGTAGCGATGGTAGGTTGTTTGAAAAGTTAGAGAATGTTGCTCTGTATGCTACAGTTGTGTGGATTGATTTATTTCTGCAAGAATGTGATCGACCAAATTAAGCTAAATGTATAATTTTGTTTTGAGTGCAAAAATTTGATTTCTCTTTGATTGTAATTGGGGCCTGAAACAGTCTGAGTGACTGGAGGTGGCCCAGAGAAGGAAATCTAATTGCGTTTGGCAGGTAACCTCTGGCCATGGGTTTCTGTTAAAGTAAACATCTATAAATAATGTATGTAGTCGTAGTGCAAGAGTAAAGAAGGCAGAGGTTTTGACTGTAGACGATACACACGGCAGAATAACATGAAGCAAAAGATCAGATCTGGAGGTAAAATAGAGTGTAAGGAAGTTTCTTGTCAAAAGTCTTGTGACCGTTTTAAAATGTATGGGCTTATTTTTATTCACAGCTGTGCAGCACGAGTGATGTCGCTGCACATGTACATGTATTTATTGTTTCCCTTTTGCACAGGACAGGGCTGGTGTCAGGGCAATTAATCTCTTTCAAGCAAAATGGGCCCCAGATCCCTCATGAGCTGCCACATATCTTTCTGGGAGAGGAGGATGGGCAGGGGAAGGTGGGGGTGGTTGTAGCCTTCATCTCAAAGTCCAGGCAGGCTAGCAGCTTTCAGGCTATGCTTTGCTGCCCACTGCTCGTGATCACAATCTTCCTTTATATAGGGGGTTGTTGATTGTGCTCTATTTATTTGTTTTAAAGCTATTTTACATCATGGTATTGGTAATTGCTCCTGGAAGGAAGGGGCTCCAAGAATTGACGTGAAATGGGCCACGCTTTATCTTTAACAGGCCCTGGCACAGAACGTGCCAAAGGTGTGGGTTATTTGTGTGGTGCCCTGTGTCACTATTAGATGGGTTGGGCGTTAGAGGGTTATGGGGGGGCATGCAAGTTCATGCGAATGTTTGGTGGTGTTCATATACAAGCTAGAATAAGTAGTGTTAAGTTGCAGGGGTATCACAATCCAATAAAGGTGAGATTTTCATCTTTAAAGTGGGTTGTGGGCAATTCGCAGAAAGTCAATGGTAATTAAGGGAAACATAAGCGCGTGTTAGGGAAAGTTGTGCTTAGAGTAAAGATGCATGCAGAGGAAGGTGAGAGTCATTTGGAAGGAAAAAAAGGAGGTGACCCTCAGAAGTGTTTGTTTATGGCCTAAAATGGATTGGAGCCTACCTGAAGTGGTTTGATGAAAACCTGGGCTTCCAAATGCAAGAAATAAAATGCATGCCATGCATCAGGACATAAACAAAAACACCAGGCCTGGTCAGAGACGGTTTAAGGCATTGACAAAGTGGGCTCAGCTCTAGCCCAGGGCCCCAGAATGTCATGGATCCCCTAATAGAGCCAGCTCTGCTCTGCAGAGATTCTTGCCCTGGTGACATTGAATAATTCTTAAACAAACTGTTTTAAATACGATTTTTCTTTAATTTATTTTGAATGTAGGTGGTGTGAGAGGGTATTAAAGACATTTTTCAGAGAAATGGTTTGTTTGCTTCATGCAACATCCATATAAAGTTTCTTTTAGACCAAAATAGGACCTCACGTGAGAAATGGGAGGTCATCACAGAGACTATTTGCAGTAATATTAGTGAGCATTAATGATGTTAAAACTAGAATTTAAAAATTGCTTTATCAACCTTCTTGCTTTCTCAAATATACTTGAAAATGCACCATTTGCTCGCTCTTTTTTAAAATTTTCTCAGGGGAGAACACCCAGATTACCCTTTTAGCTGTCTGGCTCGCACACTGAGCTCCCTCGCCACAAGCCACTCATCACACTTTTACGCCTCACCACTTTCAAATCTCACCAGCCGCCACTGACTCCCAGGTTCCTGACTTCGGTGAAACACCTGGAAGGTATAATCTACCAACCAAATGTGCACAGGCTAAATAGAGAGGCAGTGAAATGGTAAATGGACTAAAGTGAATGTGAGATTTTTCTTTCGCCTTCCCTGAAAATGCTTTGCCTATGTTGAAATTTGTCCCAGACTTCTTTTCAAATCTACTCATCAACAACGCACAAACATTCCAGAAACTCAAATGCCCAACAATGGTTTCAAAAGAAACTAACTTGGATGGTAAAGTTGCTGGCCATACAGCTTGTAGTTTGGGACCACTGCATGAAAGGACTAACTTATAAACTTCAGGTTTTGGGGACAATCTCAGCAACGGAGGTAGTTGGTACTCAAAACGCTTAAAGGTGATATTCCACAGCATGTGTTTAGTCAATCCAATATTGGTATCCAGCTATTACCCCTACGTTCCCCCAACGTCCTGGTAGTTGAGGCTCTAGCCGCATCACATAGCAACATATCTGTACAATCGGTAAGCAATGACCCCATTACCCAGAATCTGACAATTTAGTAGACATAATAGCACAAATGATACAAACTAGAATGCTCCCGGAATGCGTCCTGGTTGTACTGAAACAAATGCATAAGCATGAAATTAAGAATGGCGATTGCCGGATCTCACGAAATAACAAAAATGCAACTTGAAATATAAATATATTGCTAACCTATCGTGCATTTGTGAATTGCATTTTCATAGGAGCAAATACACACAGAGCAAAATATTTCTGTTTTATTGCAAATTTACTTTCCCAACACCCCCTTCTTCCTCACAACAAAATAAGGTGTTGTGGGGAGCTGGCTCTTTATGCGATATATCAATAGTTTGATATACCATGTAAAGAGTTCAAGGATTCCCTTACTAGTGGGCTTGCTGGGCAATCCCGGAGTGCTCCATTAGAGGGGAGTGTGGTCGAACAGCCTTAGGTTTAACACAGAGGAGTGCAAGACATTTGCAAAATACACAGTGATTAATAAATGAAAACACCACTCAAGAAGGAGATCCACACCAATTTTTAAAAATAGCAAATATCTACCTATATGTATAGATATATGTTTAGACACCAGAAGAATCGCTCAGGTAAGTACGTTTTCAAATGTAACCATTTCACTTTAAAAAGTGGACACAGTGCAATTTCTGAGTTCTGCAATGTTATACTATGGAAGGAAGAACAAGCTCTGCAGACAGGTATAGTACTTTGACTTTCAAGACCAATGTCTGGGAGTTGAGAGGTGGGCAAGGTTCAAGGCAGCACCAGCAGTACACCACCAGCGGCATGAGGGCGGCCAGTTGCAAGACAGCGTTGGGTGCCCAAAAGGTTTCAATGGAGATCAGTCACTGTGAAAAGTGACTGCAGGCTTTGATTAGGAAGCCAGTAGGACTGAACCAGCAAGTGGCCTCAGGACTTTAAGGAGAGGGGGGCCTTACTGGCCCACTTCAACTTGGGCCGGAGGCGACAGGTGCAATGGTTGCTCAGGTGTCGGATTTTGCCAGTTTCCAGAGGTCTTAAGAGTCTGCGCCTTTGAAGTTCTTCAGAACAGGTCTGCTGTTCACAAGAGGCCTGGAGACTTTTTCGGAGGAAGGCAGTCCTCGCAAAATTCTGGAGTCACAGTTGCAGGCCAAGTCGACTTTGGCGCCGTTTTGGACAAGGGATGCAGACAGGCCTGCGGGGTTGGTACCAGGTCAGCTGCTGCTTCTCTCCTATGCTTTTTGCGGCTCTCCTCTGTCCTCTCTCTTCTTAGGTCATCAGGATATGCTTCTCTGGTGCCAGGGGCTCCCCTAAATTCAGTATTTATTGGAGTGTACGGTGGTAGCCAAAGTGCTACTGATCCTTGGGGGTCACTAAGCCCCCTATATGACCACTTCCTGTGCGAAAGAGGCATAACCCTGTCCCAAAGTTACTGAGTTTGCCACTACAAAGATGGCTACTTCTGAAGTCATGTTCACCTCACAGTAGCCCACCTTTGGGGTGGTGCTAGCCTGGAGGTGGCACGCCCACTACACTAGCAAATTTTACTGCCTGTCCAAGTGCCAGGGAGGGGGCTCTGAACAGGGGAGGTGGGGGCTTCCTTTATTGTGAGGGGAACAAGATTTGCAGTCCAAGGAAGCGGCTTCTTTGAAGCTAGCCAGCCCATGGAGGCTAATCAGCAGGTCATCCTATGGGAGGGGGTGTTACACCCTCAATAAAGAGAACACAGATTTCTATTGCACTTTCAAGAGGCATGCTTCCCAAGGTACTTGCTCAAAATCCTTATTGCACGCCACTTAATTGGAGTAGAGTATTGATGGGGAAACAAATACACCTTTTCTCCTTCTTCAGGTTTTTTGTTGTTGCCATTTTTAAAAATGGATGCTTACGATATTGTGCTCATTGATCCCACACCTCTCTGCCTACAACATCTACCGATCTTACATCCTGGAGAAATTATAGAAAAAGCTAATTTCCTACCATACAGGGTAGGTTGAAAGAAGATTAAAGATCTAGTGGCCCAAAAAAATGTTTTTTAAAATCTTTAAAGATGTTGGCTGTCCACAGGGTTTTCATATTGACTATTAAGCAAAAATCTATATTTTTGAATTTGAAACCCCAAGCAATAGACAAAACATACAAACAGCATTATCAGCCAAACATGCAACGGGGTGCATATCATAACTCAAACTGCATTAGAGTAGCCAACATCAACTTAGCCCACGACGGTGGCTACAGCTATTAAATTCAACCTAAATTGACTAGAGTGGAAAGAAATTGTTTGGAAAGATATCGTTTTCCAATACTAGTTTGGGCACTTACAGCAAGGAAGAATTTAAGGCAAACTATGACACTCTTAATCATATGACAGGGACTGCTCAGAAATCACTCGGTATTATCTAAACATGGCTTTTCCTTGTTGTTATTAACTGTTAAGGAAGCTTGTTTCTGGCATTGAACTGGCCAGGGTTATTTTAATTGACAGCAATTCTGAGTCGTCAACCATCAACACTTTTTCATCTCCTCCCTCAAGGGAATGCGATTACAGTAATACTTTTGGACTGATTATATACTTAAAAACTCAACCTTAACTATCTAGTAGAACCACAGAACTGAAAAAGTAAACATTTTATTATATTAAAAAAATATGCTCTAAAGCAGATATTAACCAGTACTACATAAATAAAAACCAACCACCCACAATTCCACATTAACTTCACCTATCATAAACACATTTTGAATATACAATGGGGATTTTAAAGCTTAACTGTACATACAAATGAAGAGGAAAACCATTGGAAATGTATATAATGTGAGAATAAATGGATTTAGTGTTAGGGAATTAAAAACTGGTACTGCATTGCACATAGCATTGGTCAGAGTGGTCCATGGAAACTGAATGTTAATTGTCACAGGCAATGATCCTAATCACACTGAAAAATGGTGAGAAAGAAGATACTTCAGATAAACAGGGAAACGCCTTACCTGTCAAAATATCAAGATTTAGGTCAATGGAGCCTTATGTAATTGAAGCTCCTAGCATAACTACGGTTAAGCTCTAACAATAACAAATGGTTTCTGGTATGTTTGTCATACAAGTCTCAAAAGGAACCCTGAAGTTCATACAACTCTTGCTACGTCATTACGATTTAAACTCATCACACTGGAGAGATATTTATTTATATTATCAAACTGAAGCTTATTAGTGAAAGGATCGTCACAAAACCCATGCAGTTTTCAATCTACAGATATGTAAAGTAGATCAGCAGCTCATAAGAATGTGTTAGGTAGTATGAAAAGCGTGCCCTAGCCGTTCACATGTGGAGACAAAGATATGGGTTTTAAATATAGTAGAGGTGAAGTCTTATGAGAATTGTTATCGCTTGCTCCCTTGACAGTAAAGCATGAAATGAATGCACCAGTTCTTGGTCATGGCAACTGTTCAACCCAAAGCACTTTGGAAGAGAAACCATGCCTTAAACAAGCATTTGCAATGCAGTCGGTCTCCCCTTTGGGACCTTATATGTATTTAGATATGCAGCACATTAGGCTGGGTGCTGAAACATATACTGTTCTTCAACATGGAGACAAATTAAGCACCAAACCGCAGAACATGCCAGGTATGGGAACACTTAAGAGAGAAATATTGCCTTTCAGCTAGAAATGGTATAGTCCAAAGCTATGTTTTAAATATAAAATCGGGGCCTTCGGTGGTCAGATAACTGAAAATACAAGATTTTAAAAAATCATTGTCTACAGGGGCTTGTGGAAGACAAGTTTCTATGGCCTAAAATCTAGGGAATGCTAAAGTGGTTCTGGTATTTTACATACCTCTGTTGGTCGTTTTCTATCAAGAAAGTCAAATAGAGGCAGTTGCCAGAAAAATTAAAAAAAGAAAGCACCCAAGCAGAAAGCAATTCTGGTATTTTACTAACCTCTACTGGCTGTTTTCTATAAAGTCAGTTAAATAGAGGGAGTTGAACAAGCAGAAAGCAATTCTGGTATTTTACTGACCTCTACTGGTCATTTTTAGGTCTCGCGCCTAGCGTTGCACTGCGTAGCAGTGCTTCAAGCAGCGCGAGGCATTTTGTAATCGAAAAACGGGGTTTCAGCAGTCACTTTGGAAGCTCGTGCGTGTCGTATGTGTGCTTTTTTGTTTGGTGTAACGTCATTGGTTTTTGCGTTCTTACGATAACAAAAGACTTCCCACTATTGGCTTGTGTCGCCACATTGCTCCTCCCATGGCCTATTGGTGTCTATTACGCGCATGAAGCTCGTAACAGACACCAATAGGCCGTAGGAGGAGCAACAGAGCAATGGGCATGTTAATAGAAATGTCACGCCTTGCTGTTGTGCGAGTGCGTGTGTTTTACCAATTACGGGCATTTTTTTTTCTGTGTGGCATGCTTTAAGCAAGAGAGAAGAGCAACAGAGCGACGGGCATGGTAAATGACACGCCTTGCTGTTGCGCGTGCCTTTTTTTTTTTGTTGAATGGCGTGCTTGAAGCCATTGCAAACTAATTCGATGTCTCCTTCGAAATTGTCTGTCTGCCTGTAAAGAGAAGTACAAACGTAGGAGCAGTGAGAATGCGCGCGTTTTCCAATTACGTAGTTTTAGTGGTGCAGGAGTACTTCACAGTTTTTTAAAACACCATTTGTTTGAAACTTAAGCTTTTGTTATGTTTTCAGTCCTTCTCACGGGCACTCTGTCTATCGTTGTTAGAATTAGTCCCCCTGTAAAGAAAGGCTATCAACCCCTCGCAATGTACCTCTACTTGCCTGTCTGCACAGTGAAGTACAAAGGTAGGAGCATTGATATACATGCAGGTACAATGCGCGCGTTCACTAATGACGTAACTGCAGCCTTGCAGGAGTATTTAATAGATTTGTAAAACGCCATTTACTTGTACATTTGCCTTTTGTTATGTTTTCAGTTCTTCTCACAGGCTATGGTCGTTAGAATTAGCCCCCCACCCCTTCTGAAAAAAATTGCCTTCTCCCTTTAAATTCGGGTATAGTTGCCTTCCTGTACAGACAATTACAAAGGTATGAGTAGTAATGTATACCTGAAGGCTGAATGCGCGCGTTTACCAATGTTGGTGGGTTTTTCCCCCCCAATTGCTATTGTTTTCATTTCCGAACATTTGAAAGTTAAATAAAGTCGTGCTTTAAGCATTAGCAATGGAATGGCAATTACGGGCATTTTTTTTTCAGTGTGGCGTGCTTTAAGCAAGAGAGAAGAGCAACAGAGCTACTGGCATGGTAAATGACACGCCTTGCTGTTGCGCGTGCGCATTTGTTTTTGTTGAATGGCGTGCTTGAAGCCATTGCAAACTAATGCGATGTCTCCTTCAAAATTGTCTGTCTGCCTGTAAAGAGAAGTACAAACGTAGGAGCAGTGAGAATGCGCGCGTTTTCCAATTACGTAGTTTTAGCGGTGCAGGAGTACTTCACAGTTTTTTTAAAACACCATTTGTTTGAAACTTAGGCTTTTGTTATGTTTTCAGTCCTTCTCACAGGCACTCGGTCTATCGTTGTTAGAATTAGTCCCCCTCTAAAGAAAGGCTATCAACCCCTTGCAATGTACCTCTACTTGCCTGTCTGCACAGTGAAGTACAAAGGTAGGAGCATTGATATACATGCAGGTACAATGCGCGCGTTCACTAATGACGTAACTGCAGCCTTGCAGGAGTATTTAATCGATTTGTAAAACGCCATTTACTTGTACATTTGCCTTTTGTTATGTTTTCAGTTCTTCTCACTGGCTATGGTCGTTAGATTTAGCCCCCCACCCCCTTCCGAAAAAAATTGCCTTCTCCCTTTAAATTCAGGTATAGTTGCCTTCCTGTACAGACAATTACAAAGGTATGAGTAGTAATGTATACCTGGAGGCTGAACGCGCGCGTTTACCAATTTTGGTGGTTTTT
The DNA here is from genome assembly GCF_964261635.1 of Lissotriton helveticus. Lineage (NCBI taxonomy): Eukaryota > Metazoa > Chordata > Amphibia > Caudata > Salamandridae > Lissotriton > Lissotriton helveticus. Next base: position 96,122,866 of record NC_136064.1, on the reverse strand, counting down.
TTCCCCATTGCTATTGTTTTCATTTCTGAACATTTGAAAGTTAAATAAAGTCGTGCTTTAAGCATTAGCAATGGAATGGTATTTCGAGATTGTCTGTTTTTGGCATTATTTTATAAGTAATATAATACATATATAATATACATTAGAAGTCGAAATAAAGAGTAAAACTAAGGTATGCAAACTCAAATTGACAGAATCCTAAAGGTAGAAGCAGTAATAGACATGCAGGAATAATTATGCATTGACAATGATGCATTCAAAGAAACAAAGCAATAGACATGTACATACCAAGGAGAATATCGTGATACGGACATATAAAGATGCATATATAGATCTAGTTAGATAAAAAAAATGTAGAAGAAGCATAAAGGTAGAAGTACAAGACAGGCACCAAGATAGAGACACAGGCTTTGACAAACATACACACAGGCAGACATGTACACACTCACAGGCAAGTGAACAATTCAGTGTGAAATGTTCCACACATGGCATCTGTACGGGTAATGGTGAACTTGCCACCATCTCTGCTATTCTCCATACCTGCTATTTGTAAGTGGAATTTTCTACTTCGTACCATCTGCAGCCATTACCTTCAGCTGTGCTTCTGTTCTTAAGTTTTAAATGCCCTTTTCCAATTGGTGCACTAATCACTGCCCGGTGATGTATACTGGGACAAATAGGTGAACTCACAGTGATACAGACACTGACACCAATGTATGTACAAAGACACACTTACAAACAGGAAGGTGTACCAAAACACCAGCGTTCTCGCATACGCAATGCTCAGCTGCAAAACAATGAACACAAGTACCAACCCAGACTCTGCACTATAAATGTACCCAGAGGGTTGCACACAAGTCAAATGAAGATACACCTCATACATTAAGTATTCATTTTTATGTCATGCTTCATTATTAGGTCTTCCCGTTCTAGCTACAGGGTGAGGTGTGCTGCAATTTGCAGACATTTGTGTGCACTTTTTATGAGACACAGTATATGTTTTAAATGTGTCATTACTGCAGTGTGAAAAGTTTGTTGCTGTGATGGCCTATGTGAGTGTGATATAAGCATTTGGTGATTACTGTTTGCAAGATCCGATCTAATCTCGTCTACATTAGGTTTGTGTTTGCAAGTTCCTCTGGGTATGTGACCTAGTGTAAACAAAGAGTTATAGTGGCTAAAAAACTAACTGACATCTACTGTGGTATGTACGAGCAGCCAAAGACAAAGACAGACTCACAGTCTTTGTTAAAGAAACAAACACACAGGCAGACATGTACACACTCACAGGCAAGTCAACAATTCAGTGGGATATGTTCCACACATGGAAACTATAAGGCTAATGGTCCACTTGCCACCATCTCCGCTATGCTCCATACTTTCTATTTGCAAGTGGAATAGTCTATTTTGCACCATCTGTAGCCATTACCTTCAGTTGTGCTTCTGCTCAGTATTTTAAATGTCCTCTTCCTATAGGTGCACTATTCACTGCCTGGTGATGTATACTGGAACTAATAGGTGAACTCACAGTGAGACCGACAGTGACACAAAGACACACTTACCAACAGGAAAGTGTACCAAACACTAGTGTTCTTGGATATGCAATGCTGTGCTACATACCAATGAATACAAGTACCAACACACACTCTGAAATATAAATGTGCCTAGAGGTTTGTATAGAAGTGCAATGTTCAAAAACACACAGTGTGTTTATAAGCTACCCCTCACACACCAAGTATTAATTGATGTCATGCTTCATCATTGGGGTCTTCCCGTTCTAGCTACAGGACGGGGCGTGCTGCGACTCGCAGAGACATGGGAGCACTTTTTTTATGGAGAAGACTATGTGTTTTGCATTTGTTATTACTTTAGTGTGAAAACGATATGTAAAAAAATGTAATCTGTCAAGAATCACTGAGAGAAACTGCAAACATAAATCACAGACCAATAACATGTTGATGGTGACGATTATAACCATATCACAGTTACTGTTTTCTTTTATGTAACATATCATTAGAATAAAAAATACAACTTTTGCTTACCAATAGAAATTTATTATACAATTGTGTCTTTACTATGTTACCGAAAAAAATAAAATATACCAAAAATTGTTATGCTGAAAATGATAACCAATAAATATTAGGTACTGTATAATTTAACAACAATATTACGAGAATGGAAATTAAAAGTTTTGTTTTACAATACAAATATCATTACTTTGTATATTCATTACACTCTTTCATACTTTATATATTATATATTCTTTGTCATCTGCATTAATACATACCTATGACTACAAAAAAATACTATTTCACACAACAAAAATATAAAACTTTAATAACGCGAGACCTATTGCATTGTAAATGCTTGTCTATTAAGACAGTTAAATAGAGGCAGTTGAACAGGAAAATGTCCCTAAGCAAAAGCGGAAGCACACAAGTCCAGGGGCTGATCTCCAGAGACTACAAAGTACATACAACAGATCTCCAGACAGCGCAAGCGCTGTCTAAACTCGACCTAAAAATAACATTGGAATGTGGCTTCAACCCAAGGCAACTCAGGTAAGACCCAAGAGGTATTGCTTCAAACCAAAAAGTAACCTTGTCTCAAATTACAACCTCTTAAAGCATACATTCAACTACCAACACTGCAAGGCAAATAGCTGCTCTACTTCAAAGGGAGCACTTGGCCTAGAACTTTGTCATTATTACAAGATGCAGCCACACTGCAGTCACGAGTAGGTTGCTATGAACCTTCACTGAACGTGCTAGCTCAGGAAACCAAAGGGATACCAGGAACACAAAGCTATTCTTCTTTCCCACATTCAAAGCTTCTGAAAGAGCAGACAAGTTGGGGTTATGCAATTACTTAACCTTAAATTTTAGGGAGAAAGTAGTGGTTGAATGAATGAGGGACAGCCCGCAATCGCAGATTGCCTCATTGTAAATAATAACATGTTTTACAACAGCATATTACACGCCTCCTGCTCACCAAAGCTTTAGGAGGTGCTCATGCCAGAGGTGTTAACCGTCAGTCCCGGAGGGAGGGCTGCCAGTCACACAGCCTTGCCTCCGAAGGTACTGCCCTCTGCCAGCTCCAAACTTTGCAGCAACTTCCACGATCGCCATCCAGACATAAAGAAATAAAGAGAAAAACACATTAAAGCAACAACACATCCACAAAGCCCTGTACTGCTTATGTAACAGTAAACTCTGGTCAGAGTATACAAGTCCCTCAAGTGTCCCAAGTTGGAACAGTTAATTAATGAACATGTGAAATTGAAAATGCAATGGCTAGGTTTTCTGCTGTTTGAACATCCTGGCAATGACCCACATTACTTTTGCATTCAGCAATATATCTTTCACACTATTCATGCCATCACTTACACAAAAGACACAAATATACTAAGCTCAAACATTGTTCCTGACATTTTGCAAATGAACTATGATATTCTAGTTGTATATATTTACGTGGGTTGCTGAAAGTTCTGCAGCTAGTTTTTCTTAGGTTGAATACAACAAACTAAAAAAACAAAGTTAGCTTTCCCATAAATATACATCTCACTGAAATACATAAGATGAAAGTTGAAATGCTGGATATTGGGATTCCAATCAACCTAACTATCTCCATTAACAAGATTCTTTCCATTTGCCCGTCATGCCTATATGTAACAGCATTCTTAGCCACATACAATTTAAACAGGAGCACGTGATATTTTCCCTCTCCCAGCTTGCTCCTTTGTCTTTCCACAATGTATGGTCTTTTTCCTCCCAGTGCCTCTTCAAATATATTTATTTACTTTAAAAGGGCCTGGTGTTATGGAGTCATTTTTCAATTGGGTCTTGGAATTTTATTTTATCGTTATAATCAAGAACATGTAAAAACATCGAATTAAACAATAATGCTATGCATCAAAACGCATGTGTGTGCGTCAACAGCCATCTTGGTGTGTATTTTCTTTAACAGAAAACCCACGCCAAGACTACCTGTTGTGCAAGCATAACACGCATACAAGGTACTTGCTGCTTTTCTGCTTTCATATCCCTCTGTATACCGTTTACTCTTTTTACCGTCACCATATATTTTATCTACTCTCCATGTTACCTAATTTTACTGCGGTTGTGCTTACTCTATAAAGTGCTCAGATACGTTTGGGTCAAGTTCGCACTATATAAAGGTCATAAATGAATAAATAACTGAAAAAGCACTGTCCTATCCAATTGGTTTGCGTTTTAAAGCTCATACAAAAGGAAGGTCCACTTGATAGAAGTCAAGCAGGCGACAACTTTATGATCCAGAAATTCTTCTTTTTATTTAAGTCTTGTTAAAAAACCGGCACACAGCCAACGCGTTTCGTTCCCCAGTGCCACAGGAACTTCGTCAGGGGTTATGGAATTATCAGTTAAGTAACCCGAGGGCTGAGATATTTAGCGGTCAGTCACGCATAGGGGATTGTGAAAACAAGTCCGATTCACGTAATCCTGGGTCAGATAGTGAATTTAAGGATCACAAACAGCTAGAACAGTACTCCAATTAGTATTTAAAACAATTCTTTGCAAGGTCGTGGTAAAGTCCAATAATGATTGCCGAAAAAATGAAGGCGTAAACTTTGTTCAGGGACACCCGAATATAAGGGGTCCCATCAACGGTATCTTAAATGGATTACAATAATTCTCCCATGCTGTGTCGTGGATTCATGTATAAAGGTAGATAGCAAGAGTGCCGCTGTAAATATCTCGAGGTAAGATGCGACAGGTCTTCACAGGAGGCCACACAATTGAAATGAACACTATCAAAGTAGTATGACCCACGTATTAAGTTCTCGCTATCAACATATATAAATATCACAGCATCAAGGCACAGCAGTCAAGCAGCAAGGTAACTCGTAATGGCATCGAAAGATGCCGTTACGAGTTACCATGCTGCTCGAAAGATGCCGTTGCCAGTTACCATGATGCTCGACTGCTGCGCCTTCTTTTTGTATGAACTTTTGTCTTAAATTGGCATCTTTCAACAGCAGATGCTGGAAGCTGTTGCACTTATCCTTTGACTACCTAAACTGTAGAATTGAAGTGCTTGACCCTGGTCAGCGGTTGTATTGGTTTTTGTTTTGCATTTTAAAGCTGAAATGTATTAGCTCTGCCAAGGCATGGTCAGTCTATATAGAACTGCAGGAATAATGTCAAGGGAATTATGAACACCACAGTGATCAAGGTGACCAGTGACACTACATAAACCCCACAGACAATAATAGTAATAAATCCCAGACAGCAAATCCATATTGCTCATAAAGCAGACTGGCTAAAAGAGTCTCAAATGTCCAGTGTACAACCAGGCGCGAGCAGAACGTCCAGCGCGGGCTGTGCGTTACTGCAGAAACCTGGGGTGACACTGGCCTGGTTTTATACCGGTATAATGACCCGGCTGGAACAAAAATAAGCAGATCCCAAAAACTGTGTTTTTAGTCCTTATCTGTACATACTTAAAACAGCAGATACAAACAGAAAACAATCTAAAATGTGCTCTAGAGCTGCGTTAACTACTTCTGTCTAGTAATCAAATAAACACAGAAAAGTCATGCTACAAATGACTACATGTTGTTTGAAGTCCTCGTTAGTGTCATGTCCGGGTCTTTTCCAGACTCTTGCATACATGTCAATGGACCAGATTCAGGCGGGAGACTACCGATTTTTCAAGCCAAAACGGGCTTTATTTTAGCTGTCTCCCGTCTGAAATTGCATTTTCTACAATATATGTCAATGGGGAATTTTCGTTCTCCCGATTTTTATTTTTTTATTTTAAATATCCCACGTCCCTGTCCTAAAATGTTGGCATGTATGCTCGTATAACAACAAATGTCAGGTATCTTTCTCTTGGAAAGATGGTAACCCTAGCTGCAACTGTTTTTTTTGTTTTAACACGAAGTGAATAAAACTACAAGTCCCACACTGTGAAGTGACCCCCTCGGCGCTGGAACCCCGGCCAGTCACCCCTCTCAACCACTGCCCCAGATACCCTGAAGTGCTGGTCCCGGTACTGGCTGATCTCGCAGTAGGAGTCGCTGTCCAGCGGGCTGAGCCGGCCCCACATGTTGCTGCGTCTTCTTAGCGCCCCGGGTCCACTCGAGCAGCTTCAGCCCCGACGACTGCGCTCCGGCGCCGCTGGAACCTTCCAGAACCACCGTCAGGGAACCCTCAGTGACAGCAAGATGGCCGCCGCGTACGATTACTCACACACCCGGCCCAATCCAAAATGACTCCTCGAACTACCGCGCTGAAGGAACGCATCCCTATTCAAAATGGCGCCTATGTGGCTTCCAACCTTTACTTTAACTTCTCCGATGACAGCGTGAATCCTAACAAAGATCACGTTCGCGTTTACTAACGCACCAATACGTCACCGCAGCCAGTACAGATGCTGCCATTTTGGAACGGGGTACATTCCCTTAATGAGAATTAAAATACTGTTGCCGCAGCCTAAGCAGACATGTTGCTCACCTGAGAACGCTGAAGCCATTTTGGAAGTAATTTCAAGTCCCCGAGTGCGCGGGAAGCCTCACAGGTGAACCCGAGGCGCGGTATTTGTGTAAAACGACAAGTCTGCCCCTTTGTAAGTATGACAGTGTTACTTTACTTTAGAGTCACAGCCGAGATTACACCCATGCGTCTGCTCCAAAATATACTTCTGGAAAAAATGTGTAACACATGAGGTGTTAATGGCACAAGAGCGCGTGTGAAAACCCTGAAGTGTGAGGAGCACGGCGCAGCTGCCATTTGGTCTCTACTATTTAAGTTAAGGGTTAGGGCGTTTTAGGTTTTAGCTGGAGATTGGACCCAAAAATACATTTATCATACATGCCACAATTTCAAAAATAGAAAAGAGGTCGATAGTGAAATAAAATGAGAGGAATTTATTTTCCCTATTGACTTAATGAAAACGGGCAGTTTTAGGCTGGAAGCAGCTAAAGTAAAGCCATTTTAGTTAAATAATCAACTGTCCTCTAAGTAGAGTTGTCACCTGGCCCGTTTTCTACCTGCACCACTGGAATTTTGATGTCCTGGCCAGAACGAAAATAAGCTAAATCATCTAAAGTCTGTATTTTTAGTCCTTATCTGTACATCTTTGCAGCCCTGTCAAGTACCACACATCAGGGGTTAGACTAACAAATCTCACTGCATGTGTTTGCATCACCGCACTAAAATGCATTACTCACGCAATACAGCTCTTCGACGCAACTATGGGATCCTTAAGATGGAGAAGAACATCTTTAAATGGCTCCAGAGCAACAGAGAAAGACCATTGACCAGCGCTGATAATCCCACATCTGCCACCGTGGGTGAGACAAAACTTCTCGCAGCAGTGCCGTTTGCGTAAAGCTGACAAAGAAAACATCGTCCATGTGATGTGTATTTGTCCAAAATTGAAAGACTTGAGACACAACCTATTGCGACCCTCCTTTAAATCACAGGGCGTCCAGGCATACAGGCAGGCTGTCAAATTGTGTTTTAACCCCGTTAACACAAAATTAAATTGTCGAGTCGCAAAGTTTTTCGAGTTAGTTGAAAAAAGACAAAAGAGTTCCTGAAGGTTGTTAAGCATTTATGGGCAACTAGGACACAGATTTTAATCAAATTTGTAATACTGAGGAACCGCGTACAATGAACTTTTAACAATTTTATCCATGCTTTTATTGTTTTGTAAAGATTTTAATTAATCATGTACAAATAAAACTACTTACTTACATTGACCACGCCCTCATCACCAGCATGTTGGACTACGGGTACTCTTTCTTCGCTGGAGTCATCAGACATCTCACCAGGTGTTGCAAACCATCTGGAATGTGGCGGGCAGACTCATTCTCAACCTCCCCAGCAGGACACACATCACCCCACACCTGAGGGAACTCCACTGGCTCTTGAAACGTAAGCACACACAGTTCAAACTCCTCACCCACACTTTTAAAGCACTACACAACACCAGCATGACCTACCTTAGCAGCTGCATCCTCTTCAATCTACCACCCAGGCACTGTAGGAGAGTAGGGTCTGCTTCCTATGGTCACCCCCACTTTTTGCTTTTGCTTTACTGGTTTTCGACTTAGATGTGGCTGTGGGCCTGCTAATCAGTCCCACAGCCCAGATGCACTCTCTCTAAATTCACACCATGTACTCTAGGTACATCCACAATTGGGAATTGGTTCACCTTATCAGCCCCTGTAGAAGTGTATCCTAGGTACTCAGGGCATAGGTGTAACCAAGGCCTACCAGGGGCTGCAGCATGTATTATGCCACCCCTGGCTGGCCACTCAAACTGACACAACTGGCTGATCACTCAGCTGGGGCATGGTCGTGTAATCACCCTTTGCTTGGGTATAGTATTCCTATATCTACCCTTATATATAGACACACAGTAACCTATAAGTCACTCCTATGGCCGGCCTTAACAATCCTGGAGGCAGACTGCTTGGTTATGTGTGAGATGGTCCTCTAGCATGTGCTGAGCCTGTCTGCAGCTTTCGGAACCATGTCCTTATAGCTGTTCTATGATATCGCCATACCATATACTCTTAAGTGCATTATAATTAGGGCTCCCGGTTTTATGGTATTTATTTTTTTGCCATTTCCGTCTGTATTTATCCATATTTATTTTTTGGGCATTTTTTCTGTATTTATCCACATTTATGTTTGTTACAAGTAAAAGACGACGCTACAGCTAGTATTTTTCCACATTTATTCAAATTGACAATGCACACATGCGCTCACTTAAACTAGCAATTTGTTGTGGCTTTAGCAGTGCTTTAAATGGTCTGGTACTGAGTAATTTGAAAAGGAGAGTACCTGTGCTTCTCAGTTCTGCTATAAAAACACTTTAGGATAGAGGTCAAGCACTTATCAGGAGCAAACATGTACCAGCGCTTCTGTATTTCCATCTAAAGCCAGCTAGAAATCTGCCTTCAAATGTCTATGGTTTTCACACAGAAAGTACGTAAGGTTACCTATATTGGTGGTTGTGTGTTTGCGTGTAGATAGACAGACAGATAGATAGATCCCAAGCTACACGCCATATCCTTTTGATACATATTTTATATATATATATACGTAACAATTAAGGACGTGGCATGTAGCTTGGGAGCTCTCTGCTGCCAAAAGCTGTTTTCAATACCCCGGGAGGGTAGCGTCGGCTCCTTCTCTTCGCTGGTTTCACATTGCTATGTGTGACATTTTCACAATTTCAGTGTAATTATGAGTGACATTTCAACGACTATGAGTGACACATTCTCACAAGCAAAATCAAGCAATGAAGATTAGAGGAACATATAAATATCAGAAAGTACACTCATTTCATTTCATAAGGCTTTATTCGGAACAAAAAAAACAATGTCCATAAAAGCACATTAAAAAACATTTCGGACAATTTCCAGGGTTAAAAAACAGAATAAAGAAATACAGGCAAGGGATTAATAAATAAATAAAAACACATACTTTTCCTTACATTGATTGCTTTAAGGAGGAAGGTAGCCGTATAAAAACAGACATCCGGATGGTGCAAGTTAAAAAGCAGTTTCATGGAGTCATTAACAGTCCTCACTCCAAACTTTACAAAGATGGGTTTTAGATAAGCTATTCGCATATACCTATACATTTGGCATAATAAAAGAAAGTGCATAGTGCTTTGTGCAGAAGAATTATCACACGGGCATTGTTAGAAATGGGATCCCTGGTTGGCCGAGGCTTGTGCCAAGGCCAGGCAGAAATCACCATTTCTAGGTAGGGTAGGGAAGTCACCCGCCAAGACAACCCCTGCTCACCCCCTTGGTAGCTTGGCACGAGCAGTCAGGCCTGTCTCGGAGGTCATGTGTAAAGCATTTGCGCACGCACCCCCAGCAACCACCTCCCGGGCCCCCCACAAAAGGACTCCACACAAGATATATATGAAAATAGCTCTTGTATTGAAGAACACACTTAGACAGGAATACACAACTTACAAGGTGCCAGACGCAGGGGCAGGGTTTACAAGGGACTATATACAGGGCAGGGCCCGGGGGCCACTGCCAGGGGTATGCACATGATGGAACTGGCATTAGAACACATCCCTGGGAGCTTCCTTGAACTAGCACTAGAACACATTACACACAGGAGCTTCAGGGAACTAGCGGTAGAACTCACTCTAACCAGGATTAACATACTTGGGACCTTGGATACTCAGGAGGGAAGGAAGGACAAGGTACATAGCACAACAGAGGCATCATCAGCAAGGCAACACGTAATAACTCCCACAATCACATTAATAATAACCATTAGCGTTCACAGGCCAACTGGCCTTCCGGGGGCTAGGACGCCCAATGTCACGATGTTCAGGGCAGGCTGCAGGTAGCCAGGGACAATAAACCTAAACGTAGCAGCTGCCCACGAAGTGCTGGGCAGCTGTAGAGTAAGGATGGGGCCATTGTGGGAGCCTCGCAGGCTCGGAGGAAAAAGGCGCCAAACGGGGGAGCCTCTCGGGCTCGAGACAACTGGGCGGAGCCTCGCAGGCTTGAGATGGGCAAGGGCCACGTGGTGGAGCCTCTCGGGGCTCGGGCCACTGGGCCACGTGGGGGAGCCTCCTCGGGGCTCGGGGGCTCAAATACAGATGGAGCCTCTCGGGGCTCAGGGAATATAGGTGGAGCCTCTCGGGCTCAGGGGATAAGATGTAGATGGAGCCTCTCGGGGCTCAGGGAATAAAGGTGGAGCCTCTCGGGGCTCAGGGGATAAGGTGTAGATGGAGCCTCTCGGAGCTCAGGGAATATAGGTGGAGCCTCTCGGGGCTCAGGGGATAAGGTATGGCCAGGCGGGGCCCCCCTCGGGGGACCCGGCATCACTGGGGGCCCCACGGGCCTTCAAGCACATGCGTGCTCGTGCTGGAGGGGAGGGGCGGGCACCAACAATGTGCCCCGCCTCCCCTCCTGCAGCACTCACCGGTCGGCGGCCGCGCTGGTCTCTCCTCGCTCTCCGGGGCTCCCTCTCGCTTCTGGGGGGCCCGGGGGGGAAGCGGCCAGTCTTCTGGGGGGACAGTGGGGCACGGAGTAGGCTCCCGCCGCCCCCTGCATTTCTCGGCTCTCTCCTCCGCCTCCACAGCTCCCCGGGCCGCCGGCCAATCAGAGCGCGGCCCGGGGAGACGTCATCAGCCCAGCCCGGGCCGGCAGCCAATCAGAGCGCGGCCCGGGGGCGGGCCTCACGAGGGGTCCCGGGCTGCGGCGGTGAACTCGGGGGGAAATTGACGAGGGCCAGGCTCCCTCGATACGGGCAGCAATGACGGGGCAAGCGAGGTAGGCACTCGCTGGGGGCTCGGGCCCCCTCACACGAACGGGGCAAATGCCTGGTGGGCACCGGCTGGTGGAATATAGCGCTCCCAGCGCTAGGAGCCAGAAGGCAGCGCCCCAAGGCGCTAGGACAGCAGGAAAGCGCTCCCTAGTGCTAGAAGCATAAATGAAGCGCCCCACGGCGCTAGGATAGTAGGAAAGCGTTCCCAAGCGCTAGGGCCATAGATAGCAGAGTCCAAAGGAAGTCCAGGATCCCAGTAGTTCAGGAGCAGGGCAGGGCTCAGGGAGGGGCACAGCCCCTCCCTCACATCAGCATGTTAATTTCTCCATTCACTACCGGGGCAGACCCACACAGACTCCTGGAGCCAGGCTCCCCAGCCGGCTTCAGCCAATCACGCGCCAGCACACCTACTGCACACACACACCAATGTCTAGAAGTGGCACTTCCCTTCTAGACACACACACGCCGCATACATCATCTTGTAGCATTCAATCACCCGAGTCCATACATACCAGACTCGAGCTTGTACCCCTCACGCACCAGGAACTATCAGGGACACACACATTCCCCATGCATTCCTATGGGAGGGCAGTCCTCACCCATCTACACGCACTCAGAGTGGGAATCACCATCCCCAGGTCACATTTAACAAGCAAACTTCAGGGGTGGATTGTCAGGAGGGCCCAGTCCAACACGCATGGTCCAACCGGGTGACTGTTAAGAGTAGGGAAAGCCACCAAATTGTGGACAATCCCCATTCTCAATCTGGTTAATACAAACCTATGCGATATTCTAGTCACTTGGGTCAGATATGGTTGATAACCTTCAAATTCACTCAAACCCTTATATGACACACAGGTGGATAGGTTGCCACTCTTACTAATCCGTCTCTCAGAAAGAAGATTAAAAAAAGACTTCTTCATTTCAGGTTTAGATAAATCAAAGGCCCCTTAATTGTCTACTTTAATGTCGAGGCCAAAGATCTCCTGGAAACTATCTTGATTATATTTAATCCATGGGATCTTGAGGTAGTTATCCATTGAGAGGCAGTCAATGATAATGGCTCTACATAGAGATGTTTCTTCTTTAATCCAGATGGATCGCCACAACATAAGGGGTCTAAGGAGAATCAAATCGGTAAGATGGTAAATGCCGAGTTCTCTATGTACTATTTCATTAGAGGCAGAATTAGGTAGACACAAGAGTCTTTTTAAAAAGATGTTCTCCTCCACTTGTAAGCTGCCTGCAGGGGCAAAGCCCCATATCCCTGCACCGTACAGTGCGGTCGAGAGACACCTAGACTGGAATATTTTAAGCATATTCCTAACCCACCTATCCCCTAGTTTTGGGGCCATTGTAAACACTCCATGGGCGCTCTTCGCCATCTTGGCCCTCACATTTTTTACTCGCTTTTCCAGCTGTTATTGTTAGAAAATGTGATACCCAGATATGAAAAGTTTTCAGTTTTTTGGATTTTTTTCCCCGGCGATAAAGTAAGAGGATACCTTTCCATTACGTCCCTTCCCACATTCCATAATATAGGTCTTTGATTTATTAATCACGAGCTTTCTTCCTTTTATAAACTGTGAAAACCCATCTATTAGGCGTTGGAGGCCTATCGGGGTGCGGGACAGTAAAACAGCGTCGTCCGCGTAGAGTAATACCGGGACGCTGATATCGCTAACTTTAGGGGCATCTGCTACAATGGTTTTTAGGACGGAATCCACTTCGTTAATGAAAAGGGTGAAGAGCAAGGAAGCAAGAATGCACCCTTGTCTGATGCCCCGTTCAATCCTAAACTTAGTAGTACACTCACCATTGGTACCGTATCGTACACTAGTATGTAATTTAGAGTAAAGACGGGCTAAAAAATAGACGATACCTTCCGGTGCCCCCATTTCCAGCAGCTTGGCCCACAGAATTGCATGGTCCACCAAATCGAAAGCACTACTCAAATCTGCAAAGCAGAGATAGATAGTGCCCGACTTAGCCTGTGTATACTTTCCGATCAACAGTTCAAGGTTTAAACACTGTTCGATCATCCCCCGCCCCTTTCTAAAACCATATTGACATTCTGCCAGGATACTATTGGCCTCAACCCATTCCTCCAACCTGGCCAGAAGCACCCTACTCATGACTTTTACCGAAGAATGTAATAGGGAGATCGGGCGGTAGTTCTTCACATCACTCCGGTCTCCTTTTTTATAAATTGGGATAATAATCGATTCTTCCCAGGTAGGGGGCATCGCATTACAAACTGCTGCATTAAAAGTTTTGACTAGAATAGGGCCCCATAATTCTGGAACTAGTTTGTAAATATCTATAGGCACCCCGTCCGGGCCCTGTGCCTTCCCCCCTTTGCTCGCCCTAATACTATCTAGGACTTCTGTAACAGTAATGTCCAGGGGGACAATGGGCCAATGCTCTACTTCTTGCCCCATAGCTTTATCCATATCAAAGATATTAGAATAATGAGAGACCCATGTTTCTCTGTTAACCTTCGATGTTAATTCAGGGACCTTCTCATCTTTAAGGAACGGACTGTTCACTGTGGCCCAAAACAGGGTGCATTTATTGTTTTCAGCTGCCTGGGCCAAATTATCCCAGGCCTCTTGCTGAAGTTCCAGTTTCCTTTTATTTAATGTGGCCCTATAACTGACTCTAAGGTTAAAAACCAAGCTCTTATCTCTTGGTTTGGCTACCAATGCCCTTTTTAGCTCTTTTAGCGCAGAGGTGCATGCTTGATCGAACCAGCCCCTTTGGTGGTCTGCCTTGCGCTTAGCTGAGGAAGGTAACCTACAATCAATGACTAAGTTAATTTGGATAAAATGTCGTATAATATCGGCAGTATCGTCTACATCCTCAAGGATCACAGTAATATCAGATAAGCAGCTGTTAATGATAAAATCTGACGTCAATTCTGCTTTATCCCCTTTCCATCTAAGTCTAATCCCATTAGACCTATGGGGTTCTATATTCTCGATATGGATAGTACTAGATGGGCCATTGTTTTTCCAAAGAAAGGCCTCAATGGTTAAACAGTTGTGATCGCTGAGAGAAATATCAACGACTTTAGGGGATGTAATCCAAGGAACAAGACTTGTGGAAGAACAAATAAAATCAATCACAGCATTAGCCCCCCGACCTGTAAAAGTGGGTATTGCCTCATTTTGATCATTTTTCTTGTTGACCAAGATGTCCATGTCATAAGATGCTAGGAGGTTGTTAAGTGACTCCCCATTTTTTTTTTTTATATATTTTTTTATTTAACAGTAAGACAAGAGGAGACAATACAAATATCGGGTGTCAGACAATAAAATGCGGAACAGGGACAGGCGGGGGAGTAGTACAGATAAAACGTCAATAAAAGGAACACATAGCGTATCACGATTACAGGATATTGGAAATAGGGGAATAAACAGTCTATCGTACGATCCAAAACCATCCCGCCCGCGAGACCCCGTCCTAAATGATACAGGATAATTAAGACCAGTTTGGACACCCGGACAATAAAGGATCCGTAGAGAATAAACAGCCCACCTCTCGTAGAAAGGAAAAAGGAGAAAGCAAAGGGGCCATAGAAAAAAACAAAGGCAAAATAAAAAAACCCTCCCCTAACCCACCACCCTGCACACCTGCAATGGCTACGGCCTAACCCCACTAGCAGCGTGCCTGTCGCCCAAGAACTACCCTAAAGGAAGGGGAAAAGATAACGTGGAGGAGGAGAAAGCAAACACACTCCCGGTCTCCCTTACCCCCCGCCAGTAGCGACCACCCCGAGACATAGTAAAACCAATATGCAGTTAAATATGCAAACCAGTCGGGGGAGTTTAGTCAAAAACCACCCGACTCCCGTCACAGTATAGGCACAACCCCAGTATTGCATAAAGCTATTGCATCAAGCCCAAGCGATCAAGTTCAGCCCTGGCCAGTACGGTCTTTCATAAGAGTCTTTCTCACTCGAGCCGCCATCTTGATGGAACAGGCAAAGCGTTCACAAAAGTTCATGTCGGTGCTGCAGGATCGAAAACAGGATAAAAGTTCACAAAGTCCACCAATCGAACGAGGAAAGGTGTCAAAGAACAGCGAGTTTCTCCAACAGTCACTGAGGAACCTGTCACCACACAAAAGACTGTCTATAGACGTGGTAGGCGGCTGCAGAATCGGGCAGGAGGCGCTGGCGATAAACACGGGCTGGCTTGTTGTTAGTCGGGAACCGCCAAGGCTCATTAAATCCGGGATCTGCACGGGGACCTCGATCTCAGGCATGCAATGCACCGCTGGCACCGTAGCTAGCTGGGAACTGAACGAAGAATCACACTCCGGTCCCAGGATACCGTCCACTTTCACAATCAGTGTCCGGAACACAACGATCGTGTGCGAATGGAGCGCCCCAATGGCGGCCATGACGGCCTGCAGCGATGGCGTGCCTTCCGTCCGCCCGATCCCCTCTCAATAGGCGATAGAGCCGGACTTGAACCCCGGAGGCCGGCTACTCCGGGGTAACAGGCCACGCAAATCCGATGTCGAGCAGTGGGCGCTCCTCGTCGTGCAGTATACACCTTCGCCGTTGGCGAGGGCCCCAGCCCGTCGACCCCGAAAGGGTAGCAAGGTCTCCGGGCACCAGACCCCGACCACGGCAGCCGGTGCGGCACGCTGGTGTGTCCACGGTGTAGTCCGTTAACAGGCTCGTCACCAAAAATCAACAATTCACGGCACACTTCGGGAGACCGGGCTCAGTCCAGGTCTCGTGGCCGGTGTTGATCAATTCCGACCCGGGTAGGCTAGAAATCGAGTCCCCAGCTTCCATACGTTGTTAGGTAGAGAATGGAAACACGGCGTATCGTCGTCATCCGATAAGGTAGAAAACTCGGGATTGCACCTCTAGAAGCAGAAAAACTTCACGAACACGGGAGTCTGGCGTGAGTTCAGGATTTAAAGCAGGATATTCGAGCTGCTGGCGGCGGTCGGCGGAGCCGGGAGCTTACGCGACCATCTTGGTTGCAGGCGTAGCTCCTCCGTGACTCCCCATATTGATGCTGTTTTCAATACCCCGGGAGGGTAGCGTCGGCTCCTTCTCTTCGCTGGTTTCACATTGCTATGTGTGACATTTTCACAATTTCAGTGTAATTATGAGTGACATTTCAACGACTATGAGTGACACATTCTCACAAGCAAAATCAAGCAATGAAGATTAGAGGAACATATAAATATCAGAAAGTACACTCATTTGAGAGACGAGAAACTCTAAGAAGAGCTTAAAACTGCTACAAAGCACCAGAAGTGGAAGGGCACCAACCAGATCATTCATGACCACACGCTAACCTAAAAAGCACATTTTATAGCATGGGCCAGCTTGGTATTGAAACTACCCTCAGAACCCCATCACTTCTGCATCTCTCCCACCCCCGAGAAAAATACCAACCTTCTGTTCTCATTCTAACATTTTACAAAGGCCCAGATATGATTCTTAAGTACAAATTTGCATAGCTGCCAAATTTTTTTTATTGCTTATATGTGACATTTATAGGTTGTCATTGTCTGAATGAGTGAAATTCTACTACTGATTTGTGACACTTCGAGTGGCATTTCCTCGGGAGTAAATCAAAGTAATGATTATTAATGACTACAGTTATTTTGTGCCTGAGTTTTCTATTACTATAGCCAGATATATAACACAATAACTAACATCCTCTAAAACAAGACAAGACCTGTTGGTGTAACTAATGCTTATTAGCAGTATCAGATGAATGAGTAATTAATAATGTTTTTTGTTGTGAATTAGGCTTTAAAATCATGCAATTCTGGAAATATTAGACTATGATTTAAGTATTATGAAGGTGTGTGGAAGGGAAGGAGTCTTTAGAGTGCTTGAATCTATCACGATTTTCCTTTGCATTTTTTCACTCTTTCTGAACTTTCATTCTTTCTCTTCCAACATCTCTCTGAAATTGTCCATCAGCACATCATGTCAGTGTTGGTAAAATCTACAAAACAGTTAGTAAAAGGAAATAGTCTTCACGAATGCAATATGGAAAAAAGGTGTGAAATGTGAATAGGGTGTTTAGTTATTCTTCAGCCGTCGTTTGAGAACTTCCACTTCTTGCCAGTCCGCTCTGCTGATTTTGCTGCAGAGGAGACTGGCCTCGGTGGACAACGATCTGCTCTCTGAATCAGACCGGCTGCCTGGGACCAAAATTATGTTTGGGGGGAGGAGGGGCTCCACTGACTGCCAGATGGCCCTTCGGTAATAACATCCTGCCAATACCACTTAAATTAAGAGGCAGGGACAGCCTAGGGCAGTTCAGTTTAAAAGAACCAAACTGCCCGTTTCCGCCTGGAATCTCTGCACTACTAGTGCATAGAAGTGACTGTCTGGGGTGCCTTGCCTTTAAAACCGAAAGCGAGGCACCGGATCTGTGTGATGCTGCAGCCAGTGCCCCGTTTAGATTACTGGTTGCCGTATCATGTCCTGTGGGGCGGCCAGCCTGACGGGGGTTGATTAATTACAAGTTTTATCTTTGCTTGTTCATTCTTCTTCTGCTGCAGCACTGAGAATTAAAGTGCTTACAACGTGCACTGTATGGGGCATGGGACTAGAGGAGCCAGGGGCGTTGGGGAAGCTAGGGCATGGAGTGAAACAATAAAGCCTCGTTAACATGTAAATGGTCTTTCAAAAGACCTGTGAAGTACTCGGGTGGGGCTGTGTGCGCGCCCGGGAAGGGATTTCCAGAAGCAGGAAGGGGGCTTAGCTGGATTTGAGCACAGCAGTGTGTCAACATTTTCTAGTATTTTTCCGTTTCTAAATGTAAATACAGACAAAGGAAATATTGATTTCCGTCTGTATTTATGTGTAAAAATCCGTAAAAACGGAAAACCGGGAGCCCTAATTATAATCCTCGCGGTTGAATGCTAACTTTGGTTTGGCTTTATCTAAACATGTCGTGTAAGGTGTCATACGCTTTGGAATACTACCCCCTCGCCAATTCTGGCGACGGGGGTAGCATTCCACCCTTCTAGAGGGAGAAGACATGTTAGTGCTGACTATCCCGGTTAAAGTTAACCAGAGCCCCAGCGTCACAAAATGGACGCTGCTGCCACAGACACAAGTCTGACCTCCTGCTGCTGGGAGTCCTTCCAGTCACGGAGGTTTGGACAATAGTTTTCCTGCCTGGAGAGGTGCGAGCACCACCCCAGACAGAACTTTGTGTATTGGGACAGGGAGGGCTGAACAGATTGAGACACTGCCTGAGGCACACTAGGTGCTTCATGCATACGCCAGTTCAAACCGGTCGCTGGGGCACTCCAGCCCCAGCTCTGGCACGAAACTGGACAAAGGAAAGGGGGTGTAACCACCCCCTTCCTGGTCCCACCCATAGGAGGGACCTAGGAACTAATCCAGCCCCTTTTAGCTGTATAAAGGTAGGAGCTGTGTCCTTAGACTTTAGATTTGATCCTGAACTGAAACTTGAAACGAAACTCTGGACCTTCGACATTCTGCTGAAGCTGAAGACTGAAGAATCTCCCTTGTGACCAAGGAGTGACCACCCTGGGCAACCAGGCACCATCCAGCAAATCAACGGCTTGCTTTGTCAACGTTCCCGCCGGAACCCGAGCACAGAGCCTGACAAGACCCAGACTTCCAGACCTCTCTGACCCTCTCTTCACGACTGCAGCATAGCTGAGATCTGTGGAGGCGACGAGACACGTGGGACCGGACCTCTTGAAAAGTCCACGACTTGCTAAATGTGCAGCTCCTGAGGAATCCTCGCAGCTGTGCACTGGGGATTCAGAAGCCCCGAATCCGAGCTCCACCTGCACCGAAGATCAGCCCCCCACACTCCACGAGTTCTGCGTGGGGCCCTTCTGCTTGTGTTCTTCTCGACGCGTTGTCCGGTTGCTGGCCCGTTGGCTAGTAGCCTCTGTGACGACAATCCTTTTGAACCAACTCGCTGGTCTGGTTGCTCCAGACTGGCCCATGCCTCCCTGCAAACGTGAGGCACCTCAGACCTTGCTGGTCTGCATCAGAAGCCTTCTTTGAATCCTGCGTGGGTTGCCTTTGCCAAGGCTTGTCGACTCCAATCCGGTGGTCGACCCCTCCATCTGCGAGAACCTTCGTGGGACAGCACCTGGTCATCCTCGACGCCTCCTGGTCCGCGTGGCTGAAGAGACAAGCTTCAAGACAGCACCTGATTGCTCCTCGACGTCGTCTGGTTCCTTCCTGGTTCCACCCGGTCACTGGCTAGTGACCCAGACTCTGTCCCCTCTGCTTTCAGGTCCTCTTCAT
Source organism: Lissotriton helveticus (assembly GCF_964261635.1). Classification (NCBI taxonomy): domain Eukaryota; kingdom Metazoa; phylum Chordata; class Amphibia; order Caudata; family Salamandridae; genus Lissotriton; species Lissotriton helveticus. Next base: position 96,103,279 of record NC_136064.1, on the reverse strand, counting down.
CCTCGATCCACCCTTGGATCCACCCGGACATCTTCCTCCTGGTCACCTGCAGCATATTTCTTCACAGGCTCCATAGACTTCAACGGCGAAACCCTACACATCTTCACACCTATGCACCCGCATCCTGTGGGTGAGGTAACGCGAGTACTTCGGTGCTCCCAAGGGTATTGACTATCCAAGTGTCTAGGTTTTTAGTTGTTTCCTTCTAGCTAGACCGGAAGTGTCCTGAATCCTTCTTTTTCTAAACTCTTAAGTTCCCATTGACTTAACATTGACTCACGCGTTTGTGTAAAGACACTGCACGCGCCGCCTGTGGGCCTCCTACTCCTATTCTAAGGTTCAGATAGTGTAGCCCCAGCGATTCTCTAGGCCCTAGGCCTTTCCTTTTCTCGTGACGTGGTACTTATACCACTTTCTTAGTATATGGTTTGCTTCGCCCCTAGGGCCTAACCGTAAATTGTGTAACTTAACGTATTCTGATTAAGTATCTTGTTATGTGCTTTTGCCTCTGTTCTCATAAAGAGTTCAGAGGAGTGTGTTAGTAAATAAATACATATATATTTTATATATATCCTGTGTGGTTTCCTTTCATTTGATATTCAAGGGGTTACATATGTAAAACAGCTGGCTTTACACGCCCCCAAAAGTCTTTTAGCCTAAGACTGCTTTGTCCATGCTACCACTAGGATAGCTGGTCTATAAGGTTGACTTACAACCATCACCATAAGGGTTGTTTGGACTGATACAAGGTGTTCACTAGAATAGTGAACATCATATACCAGGCCAACTTCTCACAGGCACTTCCACTTAACTTTACATACACCAAAAGAGGACCAGAAGTTAAACTTTCTCATGCGTTACTCCTAAATCATGGAGAGATCTTACACTACAGGTCAGAGTCTTTTTAAATTCTACTAGAAGTTGAAGACCCGTCTCTTTCACTGCCTCCACCCTGGAGGCTAGACCTCTACACCTGCTCATCACCTGGATACTGCAGGTGGTATTGCACTCTACAAATACACACAACATGATAAGAGGACCGCCCCAATGCTGCTCCACTTTACGAAAGAGTTAAAGACATACCCCTTTAAGAACACTACATCACAATACAGTTACAACCTTCCTATCACACGTTGACTTTATGCTTGACTTTGACCCTGTACTCTCTACAGCCTCATTGGCTAGGTTTGCGCTATACATATACATATAAAAATAGATATGACCTGCAAGAAGCCCTTTGAGGTTGAAAAGGACTGCACGTGAGACTGTGTTTTGCTTATACTGTAGGGCTGGCGGACATCTGGGTTTTGTTTATACTGTAGTGCTGATGAACATCTGATTCAAGTGTGCCCGTTCATCCTACCAGCAATCTAGGAAACGTCAGGGTCCTGTCTCTTGTAAGGGACTAAAAGGCGGGTAGTCAATGTCTCCAGTATATTGGTTCTTCTTCCAAAGACGCTAATTCATACTTGTTCACGTTGCCGGTCATTCTTTTTTTGAAAACATATTTTATTGTTGAAACACACATAATATGCAAAGCTCCGTCATCCAGAGGCTACTGCCATCATCAATCAATCTGCATAGTCTTCCACAATGTGTATTAAGAACATGAAAACTCCCCCATTCAGAATATCAGAAACAGTAGGATTAAACAACCCCCTCCCTCCTCCCAACAACCCCCCCCTTTGCGTAGCTGCTCGCTCCCCTTAACCATAATACAGCACTAGATCGCTCGCCATGTGTAACCTACACCAACAGTGTCTTTTCACAGTCCAACATATCAGAGTGTTGAGAGGGTGGCCTCCTCATGTGGCGGGTCCAGGTCCAGCCCCCGGTAGTCTGCCCACCTCTTCCAAATTTTGAAGTTCTTTCTAGGGCACCCCCTGGCCACAAATACAGGCTGCTCCAGCCCCATGCAATAGTCCATTCCATTTCTCCAGGCGTTGCCGGTCATTCTTCGTTCCAAGAATAGAAATACTGTACAGGTTCCAACTTTATTAGTATATGGAGCCTCAGGGATGTATATTCATGATGACTAGGCAATGAAGAATCTGAATACTCATAAACTTAAGAAAATGCCTGTACATGGTCAAACTGTGGACAGCACTCCTTTGGCATGTGGTCCAGTAAGGGAGAAGGCCATTCCCTTGTGGCTGTCATTTTCCTCCCATTAGGATTTTTTTTTAACTTAGTTACTCAGGCACAGTCCTTAAATAAATTGGACCATTCATACAATTTCCATGATCTCTCAAATTAATTAAAATCGTTGTTTTTGATCATTGTTTTTCTTCTGGAAGTTATTGAGCTCCTTTTTAAGATCACTAAGAAGCGTCTAGAACATTCCGTATTTCCAGTCTCTCTGTGGTCCCAAAACAATACCCAGACCATGATGGCATCTTCGAAAAGCCTCCTTGTTTTTGATTGCCTCTGCACAGGGAATTTTATTGTGCACTTTCAATGGATCCAGGGGCAGTAGTACTATTTGAAGGGTGTATTCCCTTTTTGAAAAAAAGAGAAAGAGACACTTAAGGACTGCCTTAAAGAAAATCTGAAGAATTGATTAATTGTTCATTTCACTTCTCCTGCTTCACTATGTTTTGCTCCTAAAAAATGGAGTGACTGTAAAACCCTATCAAAGTTTGGATAACATTTCCATCGAGGATATGTATCTGTTACTCTTGATTAAGGCATATATGGAAAGTGTTTCGAGGTGCAAACTTGATCTTCGTGGGGCATACAATCTGCTCAGAATAAAAGATGAAGATGAATGAAAGACAACCGTTCACACACATTTCGTGCATTTTGAATATAGGTTAATGTCTTTTGGCTTGTGCAAAACTTCCATTTTTCAAAGGTTTATGGACCATATATTTTCTGATATCCTGAACAAATATTTGCTAGCATACCTACATGGTATACTGTATAAAAGTGCCTCTTTTGGACATTGGTATCCCCCACTTTTTGCCTGGAAAATGATGTCATTTGACGTGAAGTGCGCAGGGTCTCTGCCAACCCGGTCTGCTGTGCCAGCAGCTCTTTCCCTAAACTCTACATTTTGTTTCCCATTGGCACAACTTCAGTACCCGGTGTAAGTCCCTATGAAATGGTACCCCTTGTACCTAGGGCAGTGGTTACCAAACTGTGCGCCGTGGCACCCTGGTGCGCCATCAAAACTAGCCTGGGGCGCAGCGAGCACTAATGGGAATTCAGTGCTTTGAAGTTTGAAGGGGTTATTGAGGCGCCTGCATGACTGAAATGAAATGGCGCAGCAACAGTTCTGAGATGGCAGCAACTCAAAACTCATAATACGACCACAGGAAAGGACTGGGTGCCTGGAGAGGGCAAACATAATCTGAATTCCAGGACTAGGAAAATCGCTAAGTCGTCTGCTCATCCGACGAGGCCACACGCATAGAAGCTGCTCATACACTTGCGAAGACAGTGACACTCTGCAGTGCAGCAGATACCGCAGCAGTGGTGTGCAAGGCACAGGTGGTCCCTCATCTCACAGCGTCAGTTGAAAGGAAGACCTTCACCCTTGCCACATGCCCTTAAGGCATCAGTGTAATTAAGAAACTAAATCAGCCTGTGAACATAGCTGTATTCTCCACAGCTATAAAGTAGCTGCTGGCGGGAAGAGCTGCTCAGTTTAAGCCTTTAGGAGTAATTTTTATGTCAAAAGGCATTAGTCACTCGTCTAATGAGGTCATTTAAATCCCGGTAACAAATGTTTGTAGGATAAAAAGGCAACATAGGACACTGAAGCTTTGCTTCAATAACAGAAATAAGGAAGTGCGAGCTCTTTGAAGTGTGCACACGTGGTAAAGTTCAGGGGAAGGCAGAGTATAAATGCATTTGAAGTGGGGCCAAGCAGAGAGTGGCCATATTTTACTCAAGGGCTACTAGCCTGTCTGGCGCACAGTAAGTACAAGAAACCTTTTTTTTTTTTTGTTGCAGTTTTATTTTTTATTTTATATAGCGCAAACTCCACCCGAACGTATTGTAGTGCTTTACATGAGCACCAGTTGCGCTAAACAAGGATACATTCATTTTTTGATAGGCACAGGGATATTAAGTGATTTGCCCAGGTAAGGAATGGAATATTGCTGTGCCTCCTTCAAAAGTAATGCAATAACTACACTTCTCGTCAGCACGTAGTGATGGCACAACTCCAGCCAATCAGAGCAGCCAGTATTCAAATATGCCTCATAACCAATAGAGCGTATCGCAGTACCTTAACTGAGGAGACCACATTCCCAGGCTTACACATATAACATAATGAGGACTTATACAAGACCACTTACAGATGGGCCACACGCTCACTCAAGGTATGTGTGCAGCCACCTTTTACCTTCCAACTACTACTTGCTACATCACCAAGCGCCCATCTACCCAGACACTCGATGCACGCTACACCCAACACACGGACAGCGCTGGTGCTGTTGGGGTAATCGCTACCAGACAGTCGTGGATAGCACCACATCAGCTATCTTAGGCTGTTTGAAGTACTTTTCCAATGTACAAATACAATTGTCAAACTCGCCGAATCCAACATAAAACACATGTAAAGGATCAAACAAATTCTTTGTAATTTCCATACCGAGCACAAATCCATCTATCAATCTATCTAACCTACCCTCCCTTTCAGACACTACGACTAATAGGATGACATCCATGAATATAATACCTTCATCCGCTCATCCCTTCATCTCAATAATTTTCAGGGAGAAAAATTGAAGTCTCTTGAGGCCGGGCTTACCCCCCCCCCCCCCCCCCCCCCCCCCCCACCAAAAAAACGTAACGTAATGGGGAGCAACAGCCAATAAGTCTAGGGAGCCTATGGTCTAAAAAGTTTGGGAACCACTGACCTAGGACATTAGCACTGAAGGGGGAGCCCAAGGGTAGCAGCCATAATTGTGCCACCCTAGGGTCCCCTCACCAAGGGTATGCATGCTGCCATTACAGACTGTGCCTTCATGCAGAAAAAACCGAAGAGTCGACATGCCACGCATCCCTGTGTGCCATGCCCATAGGCACTGCATGGGACATAGGTAAGTGTTAGAAGGTGGTTCTGACACTCTGTGCCGCCCAGATTTTTCGCTTTTTTAGTACCTATTTGTTGAGCTTTTACTGTGGGAAAGCTTCAGGAGTTGGGACTCACCCACAGTGAACTCATGATGAAAGAGACTGCATGTGGGTTTTACTGGTGTCTCCCTAGCTTGACTAGGCCGCTGCTAAGGGGAACCGGGCTGGTTACATGCAGACATACGTGTACATGCATGTGCACACTTGTACGAGCTGCGCTAGGGAGATTCCTGGTGTGCGCAGCCCAGGAGCAGCTACAAAGTGAATGGTGTGGCAGGATTTATGCAGAATAGGGTGGTGACATGGAATAGGCTTGATACACTGGGAAGAAACATGCCATGGAAAGTCAGTGTGTTTTACTGTTTTCACTTCATTATTTTCCTATGGGGATGTGGAGCCCATGGGCTAGTGACACTTTTCTAAGGCCTACAACTTCCAGACACGCTCTAAAGTCCACTGGAACTTGTGTGAGAAGAAGTATTCTGCAGAGTCCAAAATCATATTTGTACTGTTCCTGGGTCATCCAGAAATGTTATATTTCTCTGAGTCAGCGCATAACCAGGGCCTGGCTAGGGGCTAACTCTGCCAGGCTGATTTAATGACCTTCTTCTCCAAGCCGTGGCCTCAGAGACCCAGCCCACCACTACAAGCATTCCAAGGGCAAGTGCCTCCACACCAAGAAGAGAAGATGGGTGGGGCTACAGGTTCATCCATCAGTAGCTGACACCTGGTGCCAGGCACCAGGCTGCTCTGGAGGGAAGCCAGCCAAGGGAGAAGGGGCTCTCAGAGACCATGTGGCAGGAGACCCTGGACGATGCAATTTTGAACAAACCCATAGGTCTGGGCAGGAAGGAGGGAGCAGGGGCAGAGAAGTGATGTGTGGCTGTGTGAAAGGGCAAACAGAGACTTCCTGCCAGCCCCCACCCCAAATCTTTAAAAAGAACTTGCACAGGAAGAGGAGCTCTCTCTGGGGTGTGGTCTGCTGAGGCAGAGGGTGCTGGAGCCTGGCGCAATGGGCAGTTGGAAAGAAGAACCCCCTGACTGCCCCAGAATCCTGAACAGCACCAGGAGAAGAGTTCAGGACCAGTGCGCCGAAGCTGGGGCCTCTGCGCAGGGAGAAGAGAGGCCCAGGAGGAGAGCCAGGCGAAAGGCTGGCGCAGGGAGCCAGTGAAGACAGCTCCCTGCTAAATGCATCCTCCTGGAGTCCAGGAGGACAAAGGAAAGTGCTCCCAGTGGCTGGGGAGCACCACCAGAAGCAAGAAGAGGCCAGAATGGAACCAATCGGGCCCCTGGGGGCCGAGATACGCCCCCAGAAGGTAGGTGAACTTTGACCTCTGCCAAGACAGATGACGAAGCGCGTGGGGCTCCGCCGCCGGTCCAAGATGAGCCCCCTGGGTGGGTCAGGTCCCAGGTGCTGCCCCCACCAGAAGATAAGCCAGGGAGCGCTGTCGCGCTCCCCGTGAAGCTGCCCACAAGGGGTGCCAGGAGCCCGCCCTGGCCCCCGACAAGACTGGGGAGAGGGGAGCGCTGTCACGCCCCTCTCAAGGGAGAATTCATGCCGGGGAGCACCTTCGCGCGTCCGTGGAGAATTCTCCAGGGGCCCGGGATCCTAACTCTGGGCCCCGTCTATCCAAAATCCAGCCCGGGAGCGCCTCCGTGGAGAATTCCCCAGGGGCCCGGGACCCCATCTCCGGGCCCGATGAGCCAGCAGAGATGGGGGGAGTGCCTTTGCACTCCCCCGAGGGCTCGCTGGGCCAAACCGTGAAAATGTGCCCAGGAGCCCGGGACCCCATCCCCGGGCCCCGAAGAAGAGAGAAGTCAGGGAGCGCCGTCGCGCTCCCTGTGAATGGAGGCCAGGGGCCTGGAACCCCATTCCCAGGGCCCAGAAGAGAAGGAAACTGAGGAGGGAGTGCCACCGCACTCCCTTTTTCCTTGGAACGGCAGTGGGAGTGCCGTCGCACTCCCTTGAAGAACCACCAGGAGAGTAGCCGGCACCATGCCTACCTGCCGGAGCGGGTAGGCTGAAATTGCATCACCGGCTCCTGTGGCCACCCCAGAGGGTGCGGGCCAAGCAGGGAGCAGGCGGGGGCAGCCAGGGGTGGGCTGCCCTCCAACGTGGAGAGCCTGCGGGGGTCTCGGGTGGGACCGGGACTACGGACAAGAGGAGAGAGATGCAAGGGGCCAGGGTGAGACAGGGCCCCCGAAAATCAGCAGATCGGCCAGGGGTGGACCGGGCCCTCCAGCACAGCACCGATGTGGCCTGAGGCCCACTTCGCGGCTCTCCCCGAAGCAGCGGGAGAGCAGCTACTCTAATATTCAGGAGTTTCCATAATGCCTTGCAGGCCAGAACCGGCCTGCTAGGGCAAACAGCGTTTCTTCTGCTTGTGGTGGCCCCAAGAGAACGTGGTCACCACCACATGTATGCTATGGTGCAGGGAGAGCTGCAGGAACAACGTAGTCTCCCCGAGCACAAAACTGGATGTCCCCCCCTTAGTCTCATGGGGATTTGAAACGAGTAACCCATCCAGGCCTCATCTTGCATTTTAACACCTCTTGGGCTGGGACTTTGGTTCTACAGCTGGGGGTGTTATGAGAAGTGCATCAAGTGATGAAGGTCTGAGTTGGGGGTTTCTGGAGAAGGGCATCCACTGGAGCTGAAGAGGTGTAATTACACCAGAACTGCATTTATTAAGGTTATTTCTTTTAGATGGACTGAAGGTCACGTGTAGTGTGAAGTACCGGTGTAAGGTGATCTCATAAGCAAAGTGGGGTTATGTTGCCAGAAATTCCTGCTAGGGTGTCTGCCTGTATATGCTTAATCCTGTGATCTAATCTGTGATGCCCTTAGGGGCTGTAATTGCAACGCATTCTGATGTCCAACAAATGTGATGAGTACTGTCATTCTAAAGTTATGCTTAAACATGTATTCTTGCTGCTGCGCATAGGTGAAGAGCCAAGACTGTTAGCCCTTAAGACGTAGGGGTGTATACTTCATGGTCAGTGGGATATGCTCAGTCAGGGCTGTGTGTCACCAGGGAAGGTGTACCTATTTTAAATGCTTGTTGAGGTAACGGCGTGGGTCGCCGCTGGGAGGATGCCAGTGCGTAGGGCCCTCGCTCCAGGTTAGGTTCAGCTAACTGCATTTGGGGGCAAGAGGATGTGCATACATGGGAGTGGTGGTACTAGACCCCACGCCCATGCGGGAGGGGTGGAGATGTTATGCAATGTCACAAAGTAATTCCAAAAACTTATGTATATTTGTAAATTGGTGCATAGTATTGAGTAGTGTATGTGTTTAATAAATGTACTCTTACTTATATAAAGCAAAGTACATACTGGACAATAAATTATTGAGTGTTATTGCTGCGCACCTGTAATGGCAGTTACTAGCCCACACCACCTCCCTTGAGTAAGCCTCAGACTGCTCTACAACGCTACCCTCTGAGAGTCAGGCGCTACAGTTGGGTGTTTGGTTCCCAGTGAAGGACAAATGTAGTCATGTTATTTGTGCAGGCCTCACAGATACTGCCTCGTTTTCCAACAGTAAGACACTCCTCTGACAAGCCTTCTAGCCCTAGGGCAGGGTGCACTATATCTCCAGTGAGGACATATCTGCATGAGCAGATATGCGCCTGCAATATCAATGTTGATTCTTGGATATTGTAAGCCATTCGGAATACATGGGCTGTACCCTTGCCATAATGAGTTCCCCAGCTCCATGATGGCTTCACTGTATTATGGTATGTTTGGTGCCTAACATCTCGTCTTAATAAACCTGCACTGATTCCAGTGTCAGATTTATTAATTGCGCACAGGGGGTCCGTTACAGGGATCCCTTGAAAACCTATCAATCCTTAGTGTGGTCGCCGACTGGTCTAAAGCCAGCCTGTCACCACCAGACAAAGTTCTGACCTCATGGGGTGAGAGCCAGCGCACTCAAAGGTCGAGAACAAAGCCTATCCTGGGCAGAGGCGTTCACACCTTCCCCCGGTCAGGAAGAGCCATCGGTGGCGGGAAGCTTCAGAGACCATGCCGCCTTTGATACGCAACCCCATCATCTCCTGATAGAAGGAGCAGCCCCCTCCTTTCCTCACCCCTTATGGCATGAAGACAGGCAGGAAAACCAAGACAGAATAGGACGATTGCCCCACTGTGCCAACACACCCCTCAGGTGTTGGAGGTGAGGTGAAGCACATTCTTCAGTGCCCACCATCCTGAAGATGTTGGGACTTCTCCATTCAGGGCTAGGGCTATGTTTCCCTCCCACAGGAGGTGGGCATAATGGAGGGTGTAGACCCACCAGGTAGCAAGCCCATTGGCCACTACCTGTCACTCCCTTGTAAACACCCCATAATTTAATATTTATGTGGCACCCCCAGACCCTGAACTTAGATTCCACTGACACAAGACGAAGACAACCAAAGAAACAACATTCGACCGAGAACTGCAGACCTCGTGGTGGTTTTTGGGCGCGAACTCCTGCCTGCTGCCATAGATCTTGACAATCGCCATCCTCCAGCAGTCCGTCTCGTTGCTGTGTGGCTTCCGCAAACCCCAGAGGGTCATCAGCTATGTTCCCTATAGGCTGCGCATTTGAGCGCGCGCGCAGCCTTTCCTCTTCCTGCGCACAGACTGTCTCTGGGAGCGCCCTGGCCACTTTCAAGAGCAAAAGGGACATTAAAAGGCATTTTGCAGTGGCCATGCTGCAAGTACTTTCACACCTGCTGCATTGAGTCAAGGAAATGTCCTTTTATTGTCCCTTTCAGCAGGCGTGAACACTCTTTCTTATACTAAAGACTGAGCTGCTGGAGGCCAAGGACACACACTGAAGACAAAGGGGCTGCTACTTCCACTAAGAATGGAACATTTCGGGAGGCCAATCCGGGGCGGTTTGAATTGAGCTGCAGAAGGCACAGGACACGCACTGAAGACAAAGGGGCTGCTACTTCCACTAAGAATAGAACATTTCGGGAGGCCAATCCGGGACAGTTTTAATTGAATGCTTTCAACAGGATTATTTTGTTTTCAGACTTGGAAAACACTTTTTTACAGAGCCTCTTGTTCATTCAATATCTCATAGGAGAGGTCCTTCAATATATGACATCAGGATGCCTGTTGATCAAGTCTGGTTTTAGGGTTGTGCTGTGTGCTCAGCAGTTTTCGGCGTCAATGGAAAATAACATAATTTTTCTTTGGGACCAATTGACTTTATCAGTGTGGTGCAATATTTGTTTGGTATTGTCTGCGCATTGCCTCTGGGGAATAAAGCCTGCCTGATCGGGAGCCACCAGTCCAGGCATCAAGGGTGCAAGGCCAGTATGCCAAATGATAAATTTAGCATTGACATTTAAGAGGGGGATGGGTTGATAAGATCCACACTGTTGTCTGTCCTTGCCTGGTTTCACTATGACCACTATTGAGGCCGCTGTCATTAATGGTTGGGAGCGAAGAGGGGCTTGTGATTGAGTTAAACACCCTAGTAAGGAGAGTGGATATTGACATGCAAAAAACCTTATAAAAAATCGCCGGGAACCCGTATTGGCTAGGCAACGTAAACATTTTTTGTCTAGAGATAGCTGATATGAGTTCATCTATTCTAATCGAGCTGTCTAGCCCGGATGTCTGATCTTCAGTCAAATGTGTCACCCTTGATCCCTCTGTGTTATAAGCGAGAGAGTAAAGATCTTTATAGAATTCCCCAAACCTTGAAGCAACAGGTCCATCCCATTTAACAAGGACTCCCTCTCGAGTCATTAATGACTCTTCTGTGGCCGCTTGACATTGGGCTCTGAGTTTATTTGCCAGCTTCCTCCCACATTTGTTCCCTCTTATATAAAATGAGTGTAAGGAAACACATACTCTTTTAGTATCCAAGACCCAGGAAGGGCTTCAGAAGTCAATCGGCTGTTTCGAAAAATTCTGTACTGACCATATCCGTAAATGTATCTAAGACCAAATTCATGGTCATGCATAAGAGTAAGAACATTAGGGGCAGAGTTTTTATGAATGGGGAACTCCTAGAACAGACGAACGGTTTCAGCTATCTGGGCATAATATTAGGTTCTAGGCTTCAGTGGAAGCCACACATGTCATATCTAACCACTAAGCATGCTCAGTTGACTGGTGTTCTAATAAGAGAGTTTAAGTCCTCAGCCACCAAACCACTGGCCCCAGTACTTAAAATTTACGATACAAAAGTCAGATCATCCATGTTATACGGAGCTGAACTCTGGGGGGTCTCTGATATCACAAGCTTGCAAATGTCACACAACAAATTTCTTCGCTGTATAACAGGGCTCCCACATTCTACACCTCTTGTACCATTACGTTTGGATTTGGGGAGCAATAGTATACAGGACATTTGCAGGTACAGACCACTCGCATATTGGAGGAGAATGTGGGTGACACCCGAACTTTCTCACTATGCGTCAGCTCTGCTGGAAACGCGAAATATGGATACAGGGGGTAAACTCTTATGGTTTAGGAAGGTCAAATCTCTACTCAAGGCCATAGGTATGAGGGAGCTATGGGATAACCCCCAGGAGAGTATATTCCTTTCAAAAACCAAGTTAAGAGAAGCGTATTGGGCGATGGTATCACAGGAGGCATTTCAGTCACACACTGATCCTACGCTCACCAGGGCTTTCTTGGAGCTGAAACATTTTCCTTTGTATGAGAGATATTGGGATCTAATCACATCGCCACTTGATAGGAAACTGTTTCATCAATTCAGGGTTGGGACCCTCCCTCTCAACCAAGTTACCTGCAAATGGTCAACAAGCAAAAATGATCACTCGTGCCCTTTCTGTATATCACACACAGAAAGCATAGCTCACGTCCTGTTTGAATGCCCAGAGTATAAAGCTCCTCGCCATAAATGGATTAGGTCGCTCTGCATCCAAAAGGGGATTCAGACTGGGACAGTAGCATTGAGGATTTTTCAGACAGATTGTTCTGACGCTCTTGTGATCGCGCTCGCAAAATTCCTAAAGTGGATGTGGTCAATCCGTAGTAGCAAAATGAAAGTATTGCAGCTCTTATCTATCATGGTATAAAATGTGGAATATTTTTTTAACTAATTTTTTAATGTTTTTTATCTAAACACATTATTTATGTTTTTATTGGTCAAGATGAAATACCCTGTTTGTGGAAATTATAATCTGTAGATCCGAAAGATGTACTTCCCTGTAAATATTAATGTAACGAAATGTATTTTTAAATGTCTGTGTCTTTCGTGACTCAAAAGTCGAAATAAAGACCAATTTGAATTGAATTGTAAGGAAACACCTTTTTTGAGGAGTTCAGTGATAGGAGTATTTATGTCTGAAAAGTGTGTGATAAAGTGGTGGTAGAAGTTGGCAAACCCTAATACGGTATGTATAATATCCCTTACACATCTAGGAGTAGGCCAGGAAATTATGACATCAGTCTGAATTGCTTTGGAGGAGGTGACAAATCCCAAAAACTCAACCCAGGGAACTTGCAATATACATTTGTACTATTTCTTAAACAAATGATTTTCTCGTAGGTTATGTAACACTTCTCTGACATGAGGTTCATGTTCTGTTTGTGCTTTTGAAAATATCAGTATATCGTCAATGTAGACTATAACACAAATGTCTGCGGTGAGGGGGGTAACAAGGTTGTCTTGGTTTTGTCAGACAGTTGCATATTGCATATATGGAGTGGGAATGCATAAGGTGTCTAGCTATATGTAGGAAAGTAGCATCTTTCCTTTATGGTTATCTCCACTTTTTGCATGGTGTCAGTATGTTTTGACTGTAGTTTGCTGGTACACTGCTAACAAGGACCCAAACATCTGTGCTCTCTCTCTCAAAATGGCTTTGGTAACTTCTTTGGTACCTCCACAATTGGTTACTGGTGTAACCTTATAAGTCCATACAACATGGTACTAAGGTATCCAGGGAATAGGTACATCAGGGGGCTTCCATGGGTTGTAGCATGTATTGTACCACGCATGGTAGTCCACTTAAACTCTGACTACAGGCCTGCCATTGCAACTTGTATGAGATGGTGCTTGTACCTCTCACAACAGATCTACACTTTCTTATATCTGAGGGCACTACACATAAAACCTATAAGTCACTCCTATGGTAGACCCTTATGGTAGACCCTTCAGTCCTGAGGGCAGGGCGCTTGGTTATAAGTATGAGGGTGTCCCTGCATGAGCAAAACACTCCTGCAAACCCCGGAGTCTATTCTCCAGGCTTTGTAAGTGCAGTCAGCCATTTAAAGAAATATAGAGGACATCAGTCATTACAAGATGTCTCACTATATAATGGCTGTGCCGAATCTGGTCATGTTTGGTATAAAACATGTTGGGATCATACCTCAACACCGATTCTGGTGTTGGAGGTATGCTCCCATGTACTGGTTGGCTCCTTAGAGGAACCCCCACGTACCCCGGGTGTTAGACCCGTCCACCTTGGCGCGAGCCTTCATACATCCAGGGCCCCACCGTCACCTGTGCGAGGCCCCCACTAGGACAGCCTGTCCTCTGTCCCCCCTACATCCCCCCTGTCCCCCGAACACTAGTAGCCACCGCAGCGTAACCCCCACCATTCTCGCCCGGAGCAGGAAGCCTAGAGCCCCGGCCCGGCGATAGAAACCCCGGCCAGCCAGCACCCTGCCCCCCAGAGCATCAGAGAAACCAGAGCCCAATCATCCCCTGGCCAGCTGTGGGGAACGGACCCTTTCACAGTCAAAGAGGGCGGAGGAGTTTCGATGGCACCTCCGGCCAGGCATGGCCCCGATCCCTGCCGGGCAGCGCACGAGCCCCTCCTCCTGACTTCAAAGGGGATGAGTGCCAGATGGCCAGAGACCACGATAGTCAGCCAAGGCCCCCCGGAACCAACTGGGAGGGGCCGAAACTGGGGAGAGGGGAGAAAGATATAGAACTGCGACCTGGAGAGGGGGGCAGGCAGTTGTATCCTGGAACGAGAGGAGCGGGGTGTGTGCCACGGCCGATCCGAGAAGAGAAGGACATCGCGCTCCCACGAAGCCCTCACTGAGCCCAGCTGATTCGATCGCGGCTCGCCTGAAATCTACGGGACGCTCCCTAGTCCCCCTACAGCATGCTGATTCGATCGTGGCTCACCTGAAATCTACGGGACGCCCCCTAGTCCCCCTACAGCCTGCAGATATCGTTGCGGCTCTCGTCTCCCGTGGAGACGCGGCGTTGCCCCCGACTCGAGCCCTGCTGACTGGGTCGCGGCTCGAGCCGTGCGGGGCCACTGGAATTGGGAGCCGCGTACCTGGGAAGCGCACAGGACCCATCGCGCCCCAGAGTACGCATCGCACAGTGTACTGAGGAGCCGCGTACCTGGGAAGCGCACAGGACCCATCGCACCCCAGCGAACGCTTCACACAGTGCACTGAGGAGCCGCGTACCTGGAAGCGCCGAAGACCTATTGCGCTCCAGGGTACGCCACGCGGCCAGCACTGTCCGCCCGTGCTAGAAGCCACAGCAGCGGCCCCCGCACTGCGGAGTACGTACCGCACCCAGCACGGTACGCCCAGGAGTACGGGGCCCTGCACCTTGACGAGAACCTGAGAAGAGAAGAACCCGCGTCGGGCCCGTGGAGCCCCTCCTACAGACCGAGAGCGGCCCGGACATTGGGACCTACCAGCGGAAGAGACCCACGCATGCGCCGCTCGAGGATTGAGAGCCTTACGCATGGAGTCTCCCGCCTCGGTGAACCCTCCATCATCCCCCCAGAGCTCGAGGCGTGAGAGCCGGACTAGAGACTGTGCAAAAGAGACTGTGAGTATCCCGAGAGAACCCCAGACCTCCTACTTGTCCCTCCCAAGAAGACCCGACCATCCCACCAAGGAAGCTGATCCCTAACCCCTGTGTGTAACCTACCTGACCTAAAGCAAAGTCCGATATAAAGAGCTCATTTGTTTATATCCTACTGGTGTGGTGTTCATTTGTAGTGTGCTGGCGCCTCTGCGTGCATGACCATAGGTGCGTAATCCTCCCCTCAGGGAGGCCTGACTCTAGTGCTCGGTAACGTTCCATGAGGATAGGGGTCCCCGGGTGGCCAGGAGTACTTACCCCTGTTCCCCAGAGACCTCCCCCCTCCAACACTGGTAGCAGTGGAAAGGATCAGAATCAGCATTTGTGGTCATTGCATAGAGGAGCAGCTGACACACTACCTAGCGCCATGAATCTTACCGAATCCAGCGGGAACCCTACCTTTCAGGAAGACCAATTGGAGAATTACACCCATAGGGAACTAAAGCAATTCTGTAAGGACCTTCAAATCCCTACCACTGGCCTAAACACCAAGGAAGACTTCCAGAAGGCCCTAAAGACCGGGGTAGAGGCTAGGGCTCTTCGCCCCAAGTAGAAGGGAACGGTACTAGGGACGGACGGCAGGACGAAACCAGGACCCCTGAGAGGGAGAGAGCAGGGTCCCCTACCCGTAGCAACACGCAAGAGAGAAGCCTGTCCCCAGAGGAGCTGGCGGATCGAGAAAAGGGCAGAGCCCACGAGTTGGAGCTAGCTAAGCTAAAAATTGAAGGAGAGCTAAAATTAGCAGAAAGGAAGTTGGCGATAGAAGAGTTGAGGTTGCAAGGGGAGCTAGAAGAGAAAAAGTTGCAGAGGGAGCATGAGGGCAGGAAATTCCAGTTAGAACATGAACCGAGCTTGAAGGAACTTGAGCTCAAAGCAAGGAGTGAAGAAGCTGGGTCCACGGGAAGCCGAGGTACACCTCCCCCTGTAGAAACCAAAGTCCATATCCCCAAAGACGTAGCTGACGCTTGTTGCAGAACGGACTGCATTTCCACCACTTACTTCTTCTCCACGCCTCGCGCGACCCGCTTCGCGGGTCCCGGATCGTCTGGGGCTTTAAATCTACACCGGAGCTGTTGCCAGTGAGGTCCTGGGCAGAGGGCTGCGAGCAATCGGGTTGGGACTCCCTTTCCCAGGAGTCCCTGGCTAACCCGCGCCTGTGACACCTGGGCTGCTCTCCCTCTGGGCCCCGCCCCTACCAGAGTGAGTTAAAAGACCCTGTTCACTGCTCCAACGTGGGACCATCCTAACGCCTGCAGCTGACGCTTGTTGCAGAACGGACTGCATTTCCACCACTTACTTCTTCTCCACGCCTCGCGGTACCCGCTTCGTGGGTCCCGCATCGTCTGGGGCTTTAAATCTACACCGGAGCTGTTGCCAGTGAGGTCCTGGGCAGAGGGCAGAGGGCTGCGAGCAATCGGGTTGGGACTCCCTTTCCCAGGAGTCCCTGGCTAACCCGCGCCCGTGACACCTGGGCTGCTCTCCCTCTGGGCCCCGCCCCTACCGGAGTGAGTTAAAAGACCCTGTTCACTGCTCCAACGTGGGACCATCCTAACGCTTGCAGCTGACGCTTGTTGCAGAACGGACTGCATTTCCACCACTTACTTCTTCTCCACGCTTCGCGGGTCCCGCATCGTCTGGGGCTTTAAATCTACACCGGAGCTGTTGCCAGTGAGGTCCTGGGGAGAGGGCTGCGAGCAATCGGGTTGGGACTCCCTTTCCCAGGAGTCCCTGGCTAACCCGCGCCCGTGACACCTGGGCTGCTCTCCCTCTGGGCCACGCCCCTTCTCTCAACGGTAGGGCGTCATATATAAGCAATCTAAGCGTCCCGCTGCGCGGGAGCGCCCGGGGCTAAGCCCGGGCAAAGGGCGGGCCCTCTGTGGCCCGAGGAGCCTGGCCTGGGCCACAACCCCTATTTGATCACCTTCAGCCCAGAAACATTTGGACATAGAATACAGTAAGCTTGTATATATCGTATCTCAAGCAACAGGGTTGCTACTCTGACTTTCATTGTTAAGTGCCAATCATATGGGCTTGTTATCACAGTGTTAATATTTGTAACTGTTATTTGCGACTACCAGTGGGGTTTGTTATGAATCGTCGGGAGACCAGAAGCATGGCTGTTGCAGGAGCGAAAAAATTAACTGGTACTCTGGACGATTTTATCGTTCGCACAAATGCTTTAATTGACGAGGGGATTGTATTAATGGACAGGAGGGTGTCCCAAGATCTAGCAAGGGCTAAGAGATCTTCCTTAGGTCTCATTGCCCAGGCACGTACGCCCAATAGCGAGTCCCATCCCAATACTCTTGTGATGATACATAATGCTGGGGAATCTTGATATCTCAAGTTCACAACAGGACTTGGAGGCCACCCCTAATCTTAACCTTATGATAGAGAGTGGCTTAGATAGTAATGAGCTAGATAATCAATCTCTGGTTAGCGCCACAAATCAAAGGGGTTTGAAAGAGGGGGCAATCCCTAAACAAAGGGCTAGTAAATCCACCACCGATAAAGAGAAGAAAGCACAGACTGCTCACACCCGGGATGAAACCATCTTAGAACCGGTAGCTGTGAACAATAATTTAACAGTCTGTGCAAATGACATTGGGGGGGGGTGCATTTGACACAAATAGGCTTGCCACTAAGTCTCCCAGATGTTACCATCATAGACAATAGTCTGGAGGAGATTCTGGAACTAAGTGGGGAAGTCAATAACTTAGCCAAATGTAGCCAGGATAGGAGTGGGCTAAGCATGGTAAATAATAACATCTTCAATATGCTAAAAGCCCTACTCGAACCCATAGAGGTTAGGCTACGCTGCTTAGAAACTGTATTAAAAAATATTCATAAGGATATAAGTGCCCCAAGTTTCAACCTGAACACCAAGGTACCACATGTGGCGAATACAGCCAATAAGCCATCTTTGGCTGGTAAAAGCGTCACTATGGTTAACAATGTTCCCAAGAACCCTAGTAATACCTCAAACTCGGGAGACGCTAAAACAAAGATCCCTGATCCTAAACAAACAGTGAACTCAACTCAACCTAAAACATCTTCCCAAGTCAAATCCAATGATCCCACACCCCCGACTCCAAACCCGGACCCGGCCCCAAGAGTCAAGGCAGCGGCCCGAAGAAACATCCATCTTCCCCCTGATGCCTGCCCTTATGTAGTGATTCTTACTGGAGTCACGGAAATTTCACCTTCTGAAGTAGAATCTTACCAGGCTCTGAAAAATAAAGTGTGCCATTGGCTCTCTAAAAATCATCCCCTACCGCCGAATATTCCAAGCAATATTTTAAAGGTGGAGAGAACCCCATGGGTGGGCGGGAATAGAAAAAACTTACAAGGGGATTGTATCGTGGTCACTTTTGAGAACACACAGGTGGTAGAACACATATGTAGAGGGACCTCTTGCTTTCAAGCAAGTACTGTTACTGCTAGGCCTCTTTCTTATTTCTACCTACCTGGGAATCAAGTAGATAAAAGATGGAGTTGGTTAAGGGGCCCACATGAGCAAAAAGCCAGACAGAGGTTTAATCCCCCATGGGAGGCGCAACCTTATGGCTGGGATAAGGGTGTTGATGAGGAATGGAATTTGGTTGGGAGAAGAAGAGGTAGACCATTGCCATTTGTCACGGGGCCTCAGAATAGTCATCCATATCATTACCATCAGTCTATAAATGGGTATGATAATCATTTTAACTGCCCAACTGCTAATCGATATGAATGTCTGCCAACCTTGGATTGGGTCGATTGACAAACACAGGGCTCACCACTGACACAAAGGTTTAATATTCCCCCCACCCCCTCGCAAAAGGAAAATAGCATCGTGGATATGCGGGTGTCACATCTAACTCCAACCCTTGACGAGGGCGTTGAAGGTGGGGCCCTATTGTGTAAAAAAATGGACGAGGCACCGGGCAGACGGGAGATTACCCTGGCAACATGGAACATTGCGGGTCTCAAGAATAAAGTGGATGATCCGATTTGGCGGGACTTCATAGGTTCCATGGATATAATATCTATACAGGAGACCTGGGACACTCAAAATATACTGACAGTGGATGGTTTTACCACTTTCTTCCTACCGGCTGTTGGATCAATGCGGGGGCGGGCCAGAGGGGGACTGGTTATTTTGATCTCTGCTAAAATCTCGGGTATTTATACGCAAATAGCCACTGGCTGTCCCTATTGTCTTGCAGTTTTAATTACTCATAGGGGTCATTATAATATTTTGGTTATACATTTTTATAATTCTTTTGACAGAGACAGCCCAGTTAGTAACCTGATGATGTTAAGTTCCTTCTTGGTAAACTTTAAAGAGTCCATAAAGTATGAATGTACCATCGTGTTAATGGGAGATTTTAATGTTCATTGTTGTCAGGATAAATGCCCCCCAAATGTGTTATTTGGTGCCCCGGATGAGGAAAACATCCATTTCGAACATTCAGAGCAGGGCATTTTCTTAGAATCATTGTTGGCCGAAAATGGGTTAATACTCCCAAATGGGTGTGATGAGGATATCCCCACGTTTATAGGCCACGGTAGTGGCTCTGTGATTGATTACATCTTTCTTAGTAGTAGTTGTGGAGCTCAAATTAGTAGCTATTTGGTTGTGCGGTCCCACTTCAGCTACCATAATCCTGTTGTATTAAAAGCTAAGAACATAATCGTTACCAAGGAAAGCCATCCAAATTTGGTAGACAAACAGGATATGCGGTCGACTGACCAAGCACGCAGAATTAAATGGTGCAAGCTAATTCCAGAAGAGTTTTTCTGTAACCTCTGCCTTAGCAGTAGGGAGGATTTAAAGCTATGTATGGATGACCAGGCTGGGGACAGTCAAGTAGTGGAGGCGTATAAAAAGGTTTGCCTCGATATTCTCTCACACCTGACGTGTAAGGGAAAAGGTAGAACACAAGGGAAGGAAGGCTGGTTTGACAAGAACTGCTCAGCGGCTAACCATAAACTTAAGGTAGCACTCAAGTCTAAACCAGTAGATAGATCGCTCGTGGCCACTCTCAGGAAAGAATATAAGACTGCCACTGAAAGAAGGCGGCGTGACATTAGAGAGGATGCCTGGGCCGACCTGACCTCAATCGATGTATTGAAAAATAGTGCCAAGTTTTGGGCTGTGGTTAATCAACCCTATTTTTCAGATCCGAGTAACAATGAATTGGATTGTGGAATCCAAAAAGATAAATGGCACTTGCACTTTAGGTCCGTTTACAAACAAGAGTCCTTGGGGGCAGAAGGCACGATTGCATTCCCCCAATTGCCTTATACATTGACCGTGAACGAGGAAGAGGTGGCTGTGGCTATTGGTATGATGACCAGTAATAAAGCTCCTGGACCAGATGGCGTTCCCTCTGATCTTTTTAAAGTTGATATTTTATTTTGGTCCAAAGTCTTAGCAAATGTTTTTAATAGAGTCTCTAGGACAGGCATTCCAGAGTCATGGACTCTGTCGGTAATTGTCCCTATCTACAAAAAAGGGGATAGGGGCGACCCTGGCAATTACCGTCCCATATCCCTCATTGACTCTGCGGTCAAGGTCTTAGGGAGAGTGGTCCTAGGCAAACTGACCCATTGGTTAGAGGAGACTAATACTCTTTCTCCTCTACAGTACGGTTTCAGAAAGGGGCGCAGTACCATTGACCAAAGCTTAAATTTACAACTGCTTATCGGGAAGTACACTTTAGTTAAGCAAGGATCTTTGTATATTGCCTTCATGGATCTGTCCTCGGCATTCGACCGAGTAAACAGATCCAAGTTGTGGGGCCAACTCCTTAACATTGGAATAGATCCAAATATTGTGTACTTCCTAGCTGACCTCCATAGGAACCTTACTGCCACGGTCCGTTACGACAGAAAGGGGAACTGCACGGATAAAATTAGCATTTTTATTGGTGTAAGGCAGGGATGCATTCTTGCTCCCCTGCTTTTTACACTATATATAAATGACCTGGGTAGGGTCCTGGGCGCAGCGTGTAAGGACATCCCGAGGGCAGGGAAATACCTACTGTCAGCCTTACTGTACGCGGACGACGCCGCTCTCCTAGCTAGAACTGCAGTGGGACTTCAATGCGTGTGGAACTCTTTTTATGTTTTTATGAATAATCTTGATTTAGGCATTAACTTTGGGAAATCCCATGTCATGGTGGTGGGCCATAAAGTGAAGGCCAAAAAAAATGTGATGTCATTGTACTGCAATGGGCATAAGTTGTCAAGAGTCCCCAGATTTCCCTATTTGGGGGTTGTATTTGATGAATGCTCAACGCGGCACCCACAAATATTGGAGAAAAAAACAGCCCTGGCACGCTCCATTTCTGCGGTGCTGGGTTTTTCACGTAAATTAGGGGTGAAGCCCATTGAGGCAGTTTTAAAAGTATATGCTGCCAAATGCACTGCCATCGCTATGTATGGTGCTGACTTGTGGGGCTTCAGGCCAGCTACATCGCTTCAGGTTACGGAAGATAATTTTTTAAAAACACTTCTTTCACTCCCAAGATCCACGGCTAGCTTCATTGTTCATCAGGAATGCGGCGTGGACTACTTGGAGGATAGAATTGCCATGGCTCCCATTTTAAAATGGATATCAGTTTGGCTTAACCTAGAGCTTGAGGTGAACCATGAAATTTTAAAAGACTGTCTAATGCTAGATCACTGGGAAAAAATCCCTTGGTTGAAATATGTACAACAGACGTGCGAGAAGTTGGGTCGGCCTGAATTGTTTAACAAACCTTCGAGTCTGGTGAAAGGTGACTTGAAATGGGTTAAAACACTTTTCTGTTGACCAGAGGAATGGACAGAGAAGGCAGGGAGCTGTCAAAGCCCTCTGTCAGGACCCATCAACTGATTGTTTCCTCTGGTCACGATCTGGAACTTTACCTTAAGGTTGTTAACAACTCCAACCATAGGTATCTTCTAACTAAGTTCCGATTGAACAAGATTCACCTACTTATTTCTGGCCGCCCTGGCTGGACCAGGGGTACAGACCTAGATCTGTGCAAATGTGACAGATGTTCGATTATGGATACTGTTCACTTTCTGTTCTTTTGTGAGCACTTTAAAGGCATTAGGAAAAAGTTCATTATACCCTTGCTAAAAGGGAAAGGTTTTAGGCAAGTCAAGCCAGCTTTGTTGTATCTTCAACTTTTAGCTGAAATATGGGAAATTTATAACGTGGCAAAAATCCTAACAATAGCGGTGAGACTTAGCAAAAAGATCACCTGGTCCTAGATGACCTCTCACTAATGCCGACCATTGTTACCTGAATCAAGTCTTTTTAAATTTTCTTATAATGAGTTTTTCTTTGATTGCCATATATACTGTTGATTTTAAACTTTTTTCATTATATGTTGCATATCTCAATGGGCATTTTCTTCTTTTTTATGCTGTATTTTATCATTGATGACTTGTGGACCAGTTTTTCATGCTTGTGTACTTTTATGGTTTTTGTAAATTGAACCGAATAAAGTATTTCTTGACTTGACTTGATTTGAATACTATAGGAATGATGACATTCAACAATGGTTCAAGGCTTATGAGGTGGGTATGACCTCCCACCGGGTCCCTGAGAAGGATTGGGGGGCTGGGTTGTGGGGGCGGTTCCTAAGCGAAGGGAGGGATACCTTGCTGGAGCTACCCTCCACGGTACTGAATTCCTATAGCCATATGAAGGAGGCCCTGGTAGAGAGGTATGGGCTCACCCCAGAGATGTACAGGCAGCGGTTCCGGGATTGCAAAAAGCTCCCTGGTACCACCTGGGTGGAATACGTCAACTTTTACAGTAGAGCCTTAGAAGGTTGGATCAAGGGCAGCAAGGTCACCACTTTCGAGGAGTTATTTGACTTGATAGCCTGGGAGAACCTATCTTTAAATTGCTTCGTAGAACTGCGTCAGCACTTCCTGGACAGCAAGCTTACCAATCCTAGAAAGCTGGCTGTAGAGGCAGACCGATGGGTGAGCACCCGGGTCCCCAGGGGCCTCGTGGGTGAGTATGCTAGAAATGAGAAGGGTCCCGGGCAGCGAGGGGGGGAGGCCAAGGTAGGCCGCGGGAGTTTCCGCCAGAGCCCCAATGTAGCCCCCAAGGAAACCAGCAGCCAGTATCACAGTCTCCCCCCCTACCAAGCCCTGGGGCCCCCCCAGGCAGACCGGGGCTGAGGGCCGCCACAGCTTGCTACAAATGCCAACAAACAGGCCACTATGCCAGCGACCCCCAGTGTCCCCTCTTCAAAAAGCCCACCATTTCTGGCAACCCCCCTCGCCACCTGACCGCAGTGGCCCTCGAGGGGGAGTTTGAAGCTCCCGAGGAGTGGGAACCCTTAGCGATGTCCCTAGTTTCCCTAGGTGAGGAAGAAATGGTCCCCTGAACCCCACTACCTCCTAACACTACTAAGTATGCGCAGTGGGTGACCGTCAACGGACACCGGGTAGAGGCCCTCTGCGACACCGGTGCCAGTGTCACGGCTGTCCGCTGTCACTTAGTATCTGAGGACCAGATTGTCCCTCACGTCCTCTGTCCCGTCATTTCAGCCGACAATTCGAAGAGCCTCTGCAAAATGGCCCAAATCCCCTTTGAATGGGGAGGAGTATCCGGCACCCTACAGTTAGCGGTCCGACCCTCCATGCCGGTCGATTGTTTACTAGGCAATGACCTGGAGACTTCCCCCTGGGCCCAGGTGGAACGCAAAACTCATCTAAAAATGATGGGCTTACCCGAGTGGGTGTGCGCCACCACTCGGGCTATTGCCGCCCGATGAGTGCTCCAGAAAGGGGGGCCCCGGATCCCGCCTTCGGGGACGGAGAAAGGGAGTGTGGACCCCCTGAACCCCCCAGTCCCGACTCCCTAGGGGAAGCCGACCGGAAAGAGATGCCCTGGGCCCTACCGGCGAGCAAATCACAGAGCTGGGAGATCTCCCGGGGTTGGGACAATGGCGACAAGAGGGTGGACCTTCCCGGGAAGAGTTCTGCCAGGAACAGACCACCTGTCCCACCCTCCTGGGAATACGACAACAGGCCACCGCCCAGGCAGCCGGCGACCAGTCCGGGTCCCATTGTATCTACTGGGAGAATGGTCTCCTCTACAGCGTGCCTAAGTCTGCTGAGCTAGGGTCAGCCCGGGTGCTGGTGGTGCCCCTATGCTTCAGAGGCTTCCTACTGGGCCTGGCGCATGACGTGCCTCTAGTCGGACACTTGGGACAGGATAAAACCTACCACCGGCTGGTTACCCATTTCTATTGGCCCAGGATGCGCCACAACGTAGCGACCCACTGCCAGTCCTGCCCAACCTGCCAGGCCAGCGGGAAGAGTGGAGGTCGGCGCAAGGCTCCCCTCCAGCCCTTTCCAGTGGTCCGTACACCCTTTGAGCTGGTGGGAATCGATATTGTAGGACCTCTGGATCCCCGGCCTGCCCTGAGCCACAGATCCATCTTCGTCCTGGTAGACCACGCCACCAGGTATCCTGAGGCCATCCCCCTCCGAACCGTGACGGCCCCCGTGGTGGGGCGGGCCCTGATGGGGATATTCTCCCGGGTGGGATTCCCCCAGGAGGTGGTGAGCGACAGGGGGACCAACTTCATTTCAAAATACATGAAGTCCCTGTGGCAGGAGTGTGGGGTGACGTACAAATTCACCACCCCGTACCACCCCCAAGGCAATGGTCTGGTTGAGAGATTCAACCGGACCCTCAAGGGAATGATCATGGGCCTGGAGGAGCCCCTGAGGCGTAAGTGGGACATCCTCCTACCGTGCCTCTTGTTCGCGTACCGGAAGGTCCCCCAGAAGTCCCTGGGGTTCAGCCCCTTTGAGCTACTCTATGGTCACCCCGTCCGAGGACCGCTAAGCCTAGTCAAAGAGGGCTGGGAGACGGCTCCCCAAAATCCTCCCCAGGACGTATTCCGCTACATCCTGGCCCTAAGGAATCAGACTCGGAAATTCAGGGAACTCGCGGAGGCCAACCTCAAGGCTAGCCAGGAAGAAATGAAACGCTGGTATGATCAGAATGCCACGCTGGTCGAGTTTCAGCCTGGTCAGCAGGTGTTGGTGATGGCCCCGGTGGAGCCTTGCGCCCTCCAGGACAAATGGACCGGTCCCTTCAAAGTAGTGGAACGCAAGAGCCAGGTCACCTACCTGGTAGATGTACAGTCCCCGAGGAACCCTTTGAGGGTCCTCCACGTGAACCGCCTCAAACCCCACTTCGAGCGGTCTGAGGTGAGCATGCTACTCGCCACCGATGACGGGGCGGAGGAAGAGACCGAGCCCCTACCCGATCTCCTGTGTGCTAAGGAAAAGGATGGCTCCGTGGAGGGAGTGATTCTCTCCCCCTCCCTGACCCCAGAACAGCACGATGACTGTCGCCAGCTATTGGGACAGTTCTCAGACCTATTTTCCCTGGTCCTCCGAGTCACCGATTGGTGTGTTCACGATGTGGACACTGGGGACAGTGGGGAAAGCCTACCGGGTCCCAGACCGATTCCGATCCTGCATTAAGGAGGAGGTCTCCAAAATACTGACCCTGGGGGTCGTGGAGTCCTCTGACAGTCAGTGGGCCAGCCCAGTGGTCCTAGTCCCGAAAGCGGCCGCCCCTGGGGCCACGCCCGAACTAAGGTTCTGCGTGGATTACCGGGGACTCAATGCCGTCACGCGAACAGATGCCCACCCCATTCCCCGGGCAGACAAACTCATTGACCGTCTAGGGGCGGCCCATTACCTCAGTACTTTTGACCTGACCTCCGGATACTGGCAAATCGCCCTCACGGAAGGGGCGAAGGAGAAATCCGCCTTCTCCACCCCCGATCGGCACTACCAATTCCGGGTGATGCTCTTCGGGATGAAGAACGCCCGGCCACTTTCCAGAGACTGGTCAACCGGGTACTGGCGGGGCTGGAAGAATTCAGCGCTGCATACCTGGATGATATTGCCGTGTTCAGCACCAACTGGGGGGAACACTTGTGACACCTCTGGGAGGTGCTATTGGCCCTGCGCCGGGCCGGACTCACCATCAAGGCCAGTAAGTGCCAGATTGGGCAAGGGTCAGTGGTTTATCTCGGGCACCAGGTAGGAAGCGGCCAGGTGGCACCCCTCCAGCCCAATATCGACGCCATCCTGGCTTGGGAACCCCCTACAACCCAGACCGGAGTGATGGCCTTCCTCTGCCTCACTGGCTACTACCGGAGATTCATCAAAGGGTATGGCAGCATGGTGGGCCCCCTGACAGAATTGACCTCTAAGAGACAACCTACGAAGGTGCACTGGACCTCCGCCTGTCAGAAGGCGTTTGACACTTTGAAGACAGCCATGTGCACTGCCCCAGTGCTCCAGGCCCCTGACTACTCTCGAGAGTTTGTGGTCCAGACCGACGCCTCCGAGCATGGCATAGGGGCAGTTCTATCCCAGCTAAATAGGGAGGGCCAGGACCAACCAGTCGCCTTCCTCAGTAGGAGATTACTACCCCGGGAGCAAAGATATAGCACCATCGAGCGGGAGGCCTTTGCGGTGGTTTGGGCCCTGAAGAAACTGAGGTCCTACCTGTTCGGAACGCACTTCCGGGTCCAAACCGACCACCGGCCCCTCAGGTGGCTCATGCAGGTGAGGGGAGAGAATCCCAAGCTGTTGCGGTGGTCCATTTCCCTCCAGGGGATGGACTTCACCGTCGAGGACCGCCCAGGTACTGACCACGCCAATGCGGATGGTCTATCCAGGTTTTTCCGCCTCAGCGAGGAGAACTCCCACGGGGATGAGTAGTTCTCCATGCCTTTCAGCTGGTGGGGACGTATGTTAGACCTGTCCGCCTTGGCGCGAGCCTTCATACATCCAGGGCCCCACCGTCACCTGTGCGAGGCCCCCACCAGGACACCCTGTCCCCTATCCTCCCTACATCCCCCTCTGTCCCCCGAGCACTAGTAGCCACCCCAGCCTAGCCCCCACCATTCTCCCCCAGAGCAGGAAGCCTAGAGCCCCGGCCTGACGATAGAAACCCCGGCCAGCCAGCACCCTGCCCCCCAGAGCAGCAGAGAAGCCAGAGCCCCATCATCCCCTGGCCAGCTGTGGGGAACGGACCCTTTCACAGTCAAAGGGGGTGGAGGAGTTTCGATGGCACCCCCGGCCAGACCTGGCCCCGATCACTGCCGGGCAGCGAACGAGCCCCTCCTCCCGACTTCAAAGGGGATGAGTGCCAGATGGCCAGAGACCACGATAGTCAGCCCAGGCCCCCCGGAACCAACTGGGAGGGGCCGAAACTGGGGAGAGGGGAGAAAGATATAAAACTGCGACCTGGAGAGGGGGGCAGGCAGTTGTATCCTGGAACGAGAGGAGCGGGGTGTGTGCCACTGCCCATCCGAGAAGGGAAGGACGTTGCGCTCCCGCGAAGCCCTCACTGAGCCCAGCTGATTCGATCGCGGCTCGCCTGAAATCTACGGGACGCTCCCAAGTCCCCTTACAGCCTGCTGATTCGATCGCGGCTCGCCTGAAATCTACGGGACGCTCCCTTTACCCCCTACAGCCTGCAGATATCGTCGCGGCTCTCATCCCCCGTGGAGACGCGGCGTTGCCCCCGACTCGAGCCCTGCTGACTGGGTCGCGGCTCGAGCCATGCGGGGCCACTGGAATTGGGAGCCGCGTACCTGGGAAGCACGCAGGACCCATCGCGCCCCAGAGTACGCATCACATAGTGTACTGAGGAGCCACGTACCTGGGAAGCACACAGGACCCATCGCGCCCCAGAGTACGCTTCGCACAGTGTACTGAGGAGCCGCGTACCTCGAAGCGCCGAAGACCTATTGCGCTCCAGGGTACGCCACGCGGCCAGCACTGTCCGCCCCGTGCTAGAAGCCACTGAAGCGGCCCCAGCACTGCAGAGTACGTACCGCACCCAACACGGTACGCCCAGGAGTACGGTGCCCTGCACCTCGACGAGAACCTGAGAAGAGAAGAACCCGCGTCGGGCCCATGGAGGCCCTCCTACGGACCGAGAGCGACCCGGACATTGGGACCTACCAGCGGAAGAGACCCACGCACGCGCAGCTCGAGGATTGAGAGCCTTACGCGTGGAGTCTCCCGCCTCGGTGAACCCTCCATCATCCCCAGAGCTCAAGGAGTGAGAGCCGGACTAGAGACTATGCAAAAGAGACTGTGAGTATCCCGAGAGAACCCCAGACCTCCTACTTGTCCCTCCCAAGAAGACCCGACCATCCCACCAAGGAAGCTGATCCCTAACCCCTGTGTGTAACCTACCTGACCTAAAGCAAAGTCCGATATAAAGAGCTCATTGTCTATATCCTACTGGTGTGGTGTCCATTTGTAGTGTGCTGGCGCCTCTGCGTGCACGACCATAGGTGCATAATCCTCCCCTCAGGGAGGCCTGACTCTAGTGCTCGGTAACGTTCCAGGAGGAGAGGGGTCCCCGGGTGGCCAGGAGTACTTACCCCTGTCTCCCAGAGACCTCCCCCCTCCAACACCCTTTTACAGCCTTTCAGGGTCTGACAGCAAGCTAGTGCTGTTGCGGACCACAGACACTGTTCTGCCCTCCTCCTGCTGCTGAGCAGGGGAAGGTAGAACAATATGTTTCCTGTCACCTCCGAAACATGACTTAGTGTATTGGGCTGGGGTGCTTTCCAGTGCCACCAGACTGAATTGAGGGCATATTTGGTACCCTCCTTAGTATCCTCCCCTCTGTCCAGCCCCTTCTCTGGGAGTGATCCCTGAGTTGTTCCAATCCTTTCCTTCAGTAGTTAAGTGCTATCCCATGGGGGGAGGGGGTCCACAGATTTGTTGTGGAACAAGACACATCTCTGAAACAAGACACTCCATCTGGACACTTGAACTTCGACTGCTGGACTTCAACTGGAACCGAGACTGCATGAAAGAAGACTCCTGCTGCTCCTGATCTCGCTGTTCTGCAAGTATTCTACCTCCTTTGTGTCTGTGCTTATCTCAGGAGCTCCAGGGACCTGTGGACATCAAGAACATTCGAAGTAATCACCCTTGTAGTGAAGGAGTCACTCCCCTGCATCTGCAGGCACAGCATCTAAGCTGACCGGTCTGCTGATCATGGATCCTATGGAACTCCCGAGGCTCAGCAACACATATGGTGGTTCTGTGGCTCTCCAGAGCCTGACCTGTCTTCCCTGCAATTTAGAGGACAGTATCAGTCGGAGCCTCTGGGACCAAACCCCTGTGCACCACGTCGACTTGTCGTTGCAAAGGCTTCTTAGCTCTGCACTCTAGAGATCTTTGTGCTACAAGAAGCTCCAGCATCTCTTACCTCGAAGAACAATGTCCTCCTTACATCTCCTGCCTCGTGAGCCACCATCTTTGGTGAGCTGCCTGGGGTCCCCTTGCCACTCCTGTGCCTTCGGCCTATGGGTCCACTTGAGGGAATTCTGCTTTGGTGGGCGGCCCTGCTTGTTCGGGGTCTACTCTGACTCTCCTGCACATGGTGAGTCCCTTGGACCCTGCAGGCACAAACAATTGCATCTTTTCGTCTTCCACGCCAGTTGTGGCTACCAAGGTTTGTTGGTGCTCTCGCCGGACACCACCCCCCTGCACACTGACATACTACGTGGGATAGCTCATGAACAGCTCCTAGTCTTCCACAGCGTCACCGGGTCCTCACAGCTGAAGCAACCAGGTCCTTTTGAAGTCTTCTGAACTTCCCGACAAAGGTGGGCATTGTGCTTCCTGGTTACCAACAACTGGCATAGACGCTGTCCCCTCTGCTTGCATGTTCATCTCTTCAAGAATCCACTATTGGATTCCACCGGACTTCTTCACAGATGTCTCCAGAGGCATTTCTTCCTGAGTCGTCCATTTTCGTCTACGGGCGGCTCCGACGTCACTTCACCCCTATGCACCCAGCTTCCCTGGTGCAGGTAATCTGGTTCCTGTGGTATCCACGGGTGGGATGGCTCTCCAACCTTCCGCCTTTCAACGGGTTGCTTCTGGGTCCTCTGGGAAGGGTCCTTTATCTTTAAAACTGCAACTGCGACTTCTCCGTTGACTTCTGTTGATCACATGGCTGTGTTGCCACCCTACACACAGCCTCCGTGGGGTTCCTGGGTACCTACCTTGGGAGGTTCCTGGTTCTCCCAGCTCTTCTAAGTCCTTTGGTCCAAGTCCCCTTCTGCTTTTCAGTCCGCATTCCACTTCTCTAGTATATGGTTTGGTCTCCCCCTGGAGACCAGTGTATATTTGACCTAATTACCTGTTTTTAAAAAAGTTTTCTTATGTGTATTGTTTATATCTCCAGGCAGGAGATATACCAAGTGATAGTGATTGTGTTGTGTTAATAAATAACGTATTTTCATAAACACTGTGGGGTTCTTTTTCATCTAATCTACACTATTGATTAAATGTGGTAAAACAAGCTGATTTACACTCCTTCAAGATGAGCCTTAAGACTGCTCTCCACAGCTACTCCTTAGAGAACCGTAAGGTTATCGAAGTCCACTAAGGTTGTCTAGATTAGTGCAAGGTGTATCACTAAGTGTACACCATATACTAAGCCAGCCTCCTACACTATACATCAGGCACAAGTAAGCTGGAAGCCCAGTCTTATGCTTCTAGGTAACAGTGTTGCAAAAAGAGCTTAGAGCCCAGAGTGACGGTACGCTTCACCCAATCTATCCTGGGATTATGTAGCTGTAACCATAGTAAACCAAGAATGCCTCAGAAGGTAGGCGTGTCAATCAGATCAAAACTGCTCTGTTCTGAATGACCATTGTCACAGATTAACATGAGGGATTCAGTCTGCATGGTGATTAATCCTGATAATAATTCTGTACCATCTATTGCTCTGACTGGTTCGGATTCTTTCTTCCATACAGAGGGCATACTGTATCTTTTGACCTTTTGTATAACCATGAAATTACCAGTTGCTCCAGAATCAAACAAAATAGGAAGAACAGTTTGATTAGTGTTTGTGATCACCGTGGTAAGTGTAATAGTGACATGACACTGGCCTGCAAGACAGAACCAGCGAATTCATAAAGCCCTCTACCTTCATAGTGATCTTGTTCCATTCAAATAGGCAGCCCACCATGCTCTATAAAAGCCACAGTCTTCTTAGCAAGGAGACATTAGGGTTTAGTGGGACATTCAGAAGCGTAATGGCCTCCCTTGCCACAGTAAAAGCAAAGATCTAAGGACCGCCTTTTATCCTTCTTTTCCTTAGTTAAAAGACCTCTTATACCCCTTATTTGCATAGGTTGAGGAGGGGAAATGGACCTAACCTTGTGAAAGTTCCAAAATCCACTGTTTGGTAAAATTTGTCTTGTATTGACCTGTCAGCCCTAGGGTGGTCTTACCCCGTTTCTTTTGCCCTTGCATTGTTTTTTCCACCACCTTTTTTTGTTGGACCTAGGTCTCTGGGCACCTTACCACTGCTAATCAGTGCTATGGTGCAGGTGCTCTCTCCTACCAACATGGCTTCCACAGGCCCCTGCTACTGCGCAGTGGTCTTTTTTGTAGCATACTAGTAGCCAGGAGCTGGCTGGGACATTAAGATACTGTAGCAATGCCAGCCCGCCTTTTCTGCCCATAGCTTAGACTGCGGAAGCTCCTGGAACCTTCCGGAATAGGGGAGGGGTCCCACTGTGCTGCCTTAGAGAGTGGTCACCTGACCTAGGGATATTTAGGGAAAGTAGGGAAACCTTTTTGTCAGTTGGGGCATCACTGGACCTGGGGGAACCTCTGCAGGTGTTTTAGGCGGTAGGGCCTAGGGGAGGAACCTATACCACTGGAAGTGACTGGGCCTAGGCACTGCCTTCTAAGTTGAGTAAGGGACTCTACCAAACCCACTGATCTGGCCCGGCGTGGGGGGAACCCAGGGAACCACCTGCAGTGATGTAAGGGAACCATCCTGACTCTAAGCCACCAACTCAACACCCCCTTCTACCTATCCCTCAAGGAACTACCTGAGAAGGGCGCAGAAACCATCAAGCGCCAAAAGAACACCTACTAACCAGAAGGACTGCTGGGGGATCAACCAGGTATTAGCGCTGTATCATCCACGCGGTCCCCTGCTCAACCTGTGCCCCCCTGTGTTGTCCTGCCACAGTTGTGTTGCTAAACTGCCTTCAAAGCGCTCTCCCGCGGTGCCTCTGAGAAGCGATGTGTCCCAAGAACTTGTTGAGCCCCAAAGCTCTGTGACACCGGAAACTGTTGCCTGCTTAAGCGCTGTGATCCCCGAGCGCTGCATTCCCCAGGCGCTCCCCTGCTGTGCCCCTGAGAAAGCGCCTTGTGAACTCACCGCCGCAGCCCCGGTCCTCGCTGTGTGCCCCCGTGACGCGCTGTGACTTGGAGCGCTGGCGGCTGCCTCCGGCGCTGCTGTGGGACCCTGCCGTTGCCCGGAACCACGTGGAAGGGGTGCCACCGCTGTCCCTGCAGCCGCTAGAGTGCCCTGGGCCCTGCCGTCACCGCCGAGGCCCCTGCTGCTGCCTTCATCGTTGTGGCGGCCCTCGGAGCCAGGAGAGGGCAGCCGTAGGCCGTGCCAGGCCTGGGAGAACGCGAACACTCCCCTCACGTGACAGAGGCGCCCAGCCGCGTCATCGGCAGTGCCCCCGCCTTTGCATCACAGCCATTGGCGTTCCCGGCCGCGCCCCCTGAAAGGTGCCCCTGATTGGCCGCACCCCACCAAACTTCGTCCCGATTGGTCCCTGGGGGCCGAGGAGCTATTGAGAGGCCCGGGCCTGGCTCCTCATCAGCCCGGGGCTCTCCACCTTGTACCAGCCCCGGACGGAGTGGCGACCGCCTCACGGAGGCCCCGGACTAAAGGTAAAACCACCTGGGGGGGTGGGCGGAGAGTCTGCTGAAACCGTGGGGCTGCCGGGGAGCCTTAGAACCTTGGAGAGGCAGGCCCTCCCCTTCAGGAAACTGCTACCGGGCCCGAAGGCCCCAATTAAGAACCCCTGCTATTCCTGGGCCTTGGGTGGAGACTGTACTGCCCCGGCCAGCCGGAAGGCTGGGAGTTGCCAGATACTCGGGGATGTTTTAGAAGCCCTACTGCTGAGGAATAGAGGTGGAAGGTTATCTGCCACTTGTCCTGCTATGTCAGGACTGTCACCCTGAAATAAACTATTCTGCAGCTGAAGTTAACCCCTGGCCCGGGGACTGTTTTCTACAGACTGCCTTTAAGCAGGAAGCCAAGTTACTGTTCATAATGTGTGTTAGAAATGGGGTAACCAATTCTATGGGGGGTAGCATGGAGCCGAGCGGGCAGGCAAAACTCCTGAGGACATGTGTGAAGCATCCACGCAGAACCCACAGACGACATACCAGGCACACCGCAAAAAGAGACACAACACCAGTTCTGGTTGAAAAAGAATAACTCTTGTATTGGGTCCAACCTGCAAAAGAAATCACAGTAACCACAGTGGGGCGCCAACGGGCGCCAGGGCAATGTATACCAGGGGGATTATTTACAGGGGTTATGGGAAAAAGGAGAAAAAGGTAAGTCCATTCGGGTCAGTACTGAATAGAAAATCATAAAGCCTTCTCAGTTAACATTATAAACTCATTAAGCCACGTTTAATCATCGAAGCAGGGTAGAAGCACTCCTTGCAACTCACATAATACCCCTTTAGATAAACATGGGCAATAACATTCCTCTCAACATCAAGCCACCTGTCATTATAAAGGGAGTATGGCATAGAACCTCAGGCTCACAACATTAGGCCGGTAACACTGGGCAAATATAAATGCCATCTACAGCATTAGCACCAGGAGGTACCAGGGCTCGACAAATCCATTCGAATGCTCGCATTTGCGAGGTAAATTTAATGAGGTCGAGCTATTTTTAGGTCCTACTCGACCTTTCTGGTGAGTAGGAAAACGGAGCAAATGTGACAAGATAACAAGATTTCAAGGCATTTTTATTGCTTTCTGAGACGGGGGTCAAGTAGGTTGCTGTTAGGTCAGGACATTTTTCTAGGTACTAGACCTGAAGGACTAGTACAATTTTTCAGATTTTTCGAGCCCTGGGTACGCCTAAAATATATCACATGGGGGCCTATACCTTTGGCCGGACATTAGGATTCAGCAACTTCATCAGCACAACCAACCATGCGCAGGGGGCGCAGTAACCTAGGCACCCAGCATTGACCTAACCCTGGGGAGGGCCTAAAACACCCCCAGTAGTGAGTATATAGTGGGCCCCATCCATTCCCACTGTCCAGCGGGGAAGGGATGCAAAGCCCAGTCAATTCTGGCGAGGTGGAAGTCCCTCTCCCGGGGCCTTCAGCATGCGGAAAGTCTTGACCCTACATGCAGTCACAGGGGGGCAGGCACCGACCCTGTGCCCAGACTCCAGCCCCCAACCACCTTGCAGCTGAGCCCCCACTCACCCTGCTCTCCTGCAGCTAGGGCCCACACACGGGCTAGCGGCGGTCGCTGGGAAGGGGGCGCACAACGTGGCCTCCTCCGGTCTTCACCCGGGCCCCTCTCCTGGGACCCGGGGCTTTCGTCGGCTGCGCGAGGCTCCAAGCGAGGCTCCAAGCAGTTCCTGGGCCTCAGGGCCAATCAGGGCGCGTCAGCAGCAACCAATCTGTGTGCGGCGGGGCTGGGGTTGCGGCCGGTGACATAGCCGGCGCCCCAGTCACGTGATGCCGCCCTTCCCGACTTCGCCAGGCGCAGCGCGGCTTCCTCGATGCCGCAGCAGCCCTCTCCTGGCTCCGGGGCCGCCGCGAGGGACCAGGCACTGGCGCCACTCCCCTGGTCAGCGACACCGAGTTCGCGGTGGTAAATAGGCGCAAGTGTGGCTTTAGGGCCAAGCGCGGCCCACTCTTCACCCGGCGGCCTTCTCCTGGCTCCGGGGGCCACCGCAACGATACTCCTCCCAGCGGGGACCTCCACAGGCGAGTGCCGGGCCACGGCGGAGTCTGCGAGGCCCAGACAGCGTTCACACACCAAGGGGCCAGCACCAGCAGTCTCCGGGCCGCGGCGGTGATGGCGGCAACTTCTCGACTGGGCACCCGGGCTGCGGCGGTGTTCCCCGGCCCTCCGAGGACTTCCGGGCAGCGCGGGGCAGAACAGGTAATCCCGGGCCGCAGTGGTGAAAGAAATAGCGCTTTAAGGGACACAGCGCTTAGAGTACACAGCAGCGCTCACAGCGCTTGGTCCAGCA
This sequence comes from Lissotriton helveticus, assembly GCF_964261635.1. Taxonomy (NCBI): domain Eukaryota; kingdom Metazoa; phylum Chordata; class Amphibia; order Caudata; family Salamandridae; genus Lissotriton; species Lissotriton helveticus. Next base: position 96,068,249 of record NC_136064.1, on the reverse strand, counting down.
GCAGTTCTCAGGGCAATACAGCGCTTTAAACACTCACAGCGCTTCGCAGGGCAGCAGCATCTTCAGCAATAGCGCTTTACCAGCACAGCGCTTGATTCAACACGACGTGGGGGCATACCAGCAGCCCCTTCCACGTGGTGATTAGGCAGGTAGGCCTCAGCTCCTCTTCTCTGGGGCTTGAGGTATGGCGCTTGACATCTTAGTTCCTCTTAGCACAGCGCTTCCAGCACACAGTGCAAGGGGGGGCGGACAGTCCCAACAGCAAGCCTCAGGGGCCCCAGGGTAACGCTCCTCACCTCCTGGGGGGTCCAGTCCAGCCCCAATATGGCGCTTTCCTCTTCAGGCGCTTTCAGGTGCAGCGCTTGCGTGGCGCCAGGTCCCACCAGCCTCAGGGACATAGGGAGGCCCTCCTTCTCCAGGGGGCCGGGTGGCAGAGCAGCAGGCACTACTGGGCCAGGTCAACAGTTAGTGGGAGCTCATCAAAACAGGACGGTAGGCTTTCACCATCCTCCACTGTAGTGTGGCCCTCCTCCTACACAGCAGCCTGAACTCCTGCAGTGGGGCTTCTACCAGCCCTGGGGACAGTAGAGGGGTTCTAGATGGGTGCAGGGTCCAGCACACAGGCCCAAGTGGTGGTATCCCCTGGCAGCAGGTACCCTCACGTTCCTGTCCCTGCTCTGCCTCAGCACATGGTGGCACAACCCCCTTATTTATAGTCCCCTCACCCCACCTTCCAGGCAGTGCCAGAAGCTTCTAGAATCCTCTGGCGAACTAGTTCTAACTGGCTCAGGGGGGAGAGTAGAGCACCCTGGGTGCCAGGCTTTCCCTCCAAAAGCAGGGATGGCTGGGTACCTAACATCTAGACCGCTAACCTACTGCAGTCAGGTGGCACAACACATAGCCATGGCATCCATTTTAAATACAGCATTCCATCGGGGTACATTTCTATAATGGGGATATCACAGGTACGCACACCATTACATTACATTTTCATATTAAACAGGGCATCTCATACCACACATAGCCTATACAGCTTTATTTACCATGGGGGAGACATCCTAAATTAGGGGGGTGAGAGTCGAAACATTTGGGGGAAAAGGGCCAAGTCCAACAATGTGCCATGCAGATGGAGGTTCCTATGTTGGATAAGTCTGGAACACTGTTTTATTTATCCTACTTACGCCAATGCTGATGCTAGGCCCCTCTGATGAAATGTTGAATGATTTCTAAAAGAATAGGATTGCATATGGTTATCTAATGAACTGTTACCTAAGTACCCAAGGAATGGTTTTACTCTGCTTCTCTAATGAAATGTTGCCTAATGAGTTGATGTTAAAGTGATTAAAATGAGGGTGATTGTATCTTAATCTCGTTCAAAGACCCCTGGGTGGTGGATATTATCCGCAGAGATGCTAGGTTTGCCAGACAGGGGGACGTCCAGACCTTGGGGCTATCATACTTTTATCCACATAGACAAAGTTCTATTTTAATGGGCCCTAATTTTGGACGACCCCCCGCTAGGAGGCATCCTATGGAAAGGACACCCCACCCCCAGCAATTCCCATCCCTCTTCAACCCCTTTGGTCCTTTATCTGACCTTGAGGCCATAGATTGACTTCATACACCATTTAGGTTGTCCGATCCTGCTGAAAATGTTGGGTACCAGGCTGTGAGGCTGAGCCAGGAGTCCCCACAGTTTGCAACCATTGTAGAGGAGTTTATGGGGGATTCAGTTACAACAGAGATAGACGCATCACCACGCAGGGATGTAAGAGTGTCCCCGAAGACTGGGAACACCCCGAATCATATTGGGAGTATCAAGAATGGGTGGGGTGGTGGGGGTGGACAGGATACCTTCGTAGCTTTAGGTTTGACGGTCCCCCCCCGAGGCCCCCACTACAGAAAAACTCAACTTAGTGTCCTGGAATGTTGCTGGGGTTAAGGGTCGAATCCTCTCTGAAGACTGGCTGGAGTTTATGGATAAATTCGATATTATCCTACTCCAGGAAACCTGGGCACCTGAACCATTATTTAGGCTAGGATACTTAAAATTTTTTAAGCCTGCGATTAGAGGTGGCAAGGGGCGAGCTTCAGGGGGTTTACTGATCTGGGTGAAACAGTCCTTGGGATACTACCCCACAGAACTACTTGTACAAGACCCGGACCTTCTTATAATAAAGCTGAGTAAGACTGGCCATCGGGATTTGATTTTGTTCAATATTTATGCTCGAGGTCTGCCTGGTGGCCGCTCTCCTCCCTTGTTGGATGTACTGGACTATAATCTGGCAGCCCTGGGTAGCGAAAATGTTATTCTCCTCGCGGGCGATTTGAACTGTACCTTCGAGCCGTTACTCGACATAGGGGATAGTTGGGGTTCTGCAGAGGATGCTGCATGGGGCATTCCCGATTTGATGTCTGTTAAAACTGTAAACGCAACAGAGGCAGCTGTGAACTGGATGGCTTTCTGTTTAAATCGGGGTTTTAGGGCCAGCAACGGCCGTACAAGATCAGACCAAGAAGCCAACTATACATTCGACAATGGGCTAAGAAAAAGCTGTATTGACTATATTTTGCTAAAACTGAGAGACTGGCCCCTGCTGGTGGACATGGAAGTATTACCCCGTCCAGAAAGCGATCACAATCCCTTGTCACTACAACTAAGGTTACCAGGATCTAAGAGACTAGAGGAGCCTGGTATCTCACAGACTGGGGACGTCTTCCTAACGAATGACAGGAAGAGGTTAAAATGGTCCAGGATTCTGGAGGACGAAACACTAAGGGACAAGGTCAATACTGTGGTTATAAACACATTTAATGAGATGTTGATACATGACCAGTTGGGGAGTAATCTTGAAATGGCAAATAACATCATGAATCTCCATGACGGTTGCTTTGATGAGTTAAAATCTTTACTTTCTCTCCCATGTCAGCAGGGAGTCACTAAAGCAAATGTCCGTCCCCAGAAATGGTATAACAAAAAATTTAGGGAGGCCCATACCCATCTTATTAAAGCGGTCAAATCTCGGATTATGGGTGCAGTTAAAGCAGCTAGACTGATCTATAGGAAAATTCAGTGGGAAGCTAAACGGGAGTGGGAGGACAAGCACTGGTCGGACCTCTTGGAAGCTTCCACATCTAATAACCCTATCAAATTTTGGGATATAGTTAAGTGGGGGAAGGATCCCGACGCACGTACCCCCGCAAACCATGTGCCTCCCATCGAATGGGTGACCTTTTATTCAACCCAATTTTGTGCCGAGAATCCCAAATCCCCATGTTCTTTGGGGATGGCACCTTTTCCACCCATTCAAGGTGAGAAAATTATTTTCTTAGAAACAGAGGTTGAGTTGGCATTAAGTTTGACTATGCGAGGGAAAGCGCCGGGGTTGGATCTCATCCCTGCTTGTTTAAAGCTAACTCCGCTTTGTGGACACCTTATATTACCAAGGTGGCCAACTCTATAGCTGTAGGGGCGAGAATCCCTAAGTCCTGGAAGGGGGCGGAGATACTACCAATTTATAAAAAAGGTAGTAGGTCTAACCCAGGTAACTACCGCCCGATCAGTCTCATTGACTCCATACAAAAAATTATCGCACGCATGGTCCTGGGCAGGGTCCAAGGCTGGATCGAATCAGAGGACATACTATCTCCAACGCAGGCGGGCTTCAGATCAGGAACGAGTACCATCGACCAGGTGTTCAGATTTTGTCTGATCTAGTGGAAGGTGGTCCAGCTTGGTGGTGGTACCATCTTTGCAGCGTTCATTGATCTGAAGTCCGCCTTCGATCTAGTCCCGAGGGACAAATTGTGGGGAGTCTTGAGGAAATTGGGAATACCAGAGGAGCTACTTGATTTAATAATCAAACTGCATGAGAACAATTATGCGAGGGTGAGGTGGGGAGGTCATGGACAAGTGACAGAGCCCTTTTCGGTAACTCGAGGTGTCCGTCAGGGGTGCGTCCTGGCGCCAACACTCTTTCTATTGTTTATTGACCAAGTGGTCAAATTCTTTGCAGATACTCCGACGGATGCTCCAATGTTGGCAGGACAACGGTTCCCAATGCTCATCTTTGCCGATGACACTCTACTCCTCTCTAGAACACGTTGTGGTTTACAGCGGGCGCTGGACCGCTTTGAGGAGTTTTGTGCCATCAACGACCTAAAGGTAAACGTGGGCAAAACCAAGTTTATGGTCTTAACAAAGAACCGCCCTGTCCGGAGTTCAGTTAGTATGGGTGGAGTTCATCTGGACCAAGTGGAGACTATGATATACTTGGGGGTCACTCTAGATAGCCGCCTGAGATGGAAAGCTCAAGTCGGTGCACAACATCTTAAGCTTGCCCGACTTACAGGCTGCCTACTGAGTGAGCAAAAAAGATCTATTACTAAGCGGGTTATCCCAGCTCTTAAGATCTACGATGCCAAGATTAACCCAGCAATCTTATATGGTGCAGATCTGTGGGGCTATATGGACCTCACGGGTCTGTTTAAAATCCAATGTAAATTCTTGCAGAACTTAGTAGGTTTGCCACAGTCGTCCCCTTCTATTCCCCTTTGTCTAGATCTGGGATGTCCCCCGATTAACGAGATGGCCAGATTCAGATTGGTGGCTTTTTGGAGGCGTTTATGGACATCCTCCGACCTCAGCCTATTTGCAAAAGAGGTAGCAGAAGTCAGGTTAATTAGGGGTTCGGGGAAAATCCCCTGGTTCCAAATGGTTAAAACGATCTTGGAAGACATGGGGTTAGAACAGCTATGGATATCCCCCTCTACCAGCACTTTCCCATCCAAACAAGAATTTAAAGAATTGTATTGGGCTACGCTCCGCCAGATTAGAGTCAATGCTTCCAGCTGTACCAACCTCACGGGTAGGTTCCTGACTTTTAAGTTGGATTCAACCCGCGAATTATACTGGGATATTATTTCTAACCCGCTGGACAAGAAACTCTACCACCAGTTCCGGGTAGGAGCATTGCCGTTGAACACATTCACAAAAAACTGGTCTACTGGTGTCACGGACCACTGTAGATGGTGCCCAAGTCACAAGGAAACAGTGGGTCACTTCTTGTTTGCTTGTCCTAGATATTCAGCACCGCGAACCAAATGGCTAAAACCATTGTTCCAGCGCCTGCCTTTTAGAAAATCTGCAGAGGCCATTTGGGTATTAAAAACCAACACTTCAGAGGTTTTTGTAGTGAGCTTAGCCAAATACCTGGGGTGGGCCTGGATAATCAGGTCAAAACATTAGTCTAAACCCCTGACATTGTCCGTTGATGCACCACTTAATAGGCAGTTTTGCTTTATTGTTACCTGTAAATGTTTACATTTGATGTATTCCAAAAATGGTTTGACCTCTTTTTTATTACATACTGCTGTTTGGAACTTAACTGTCATTTATTAGCATGTTTGTGTCAGGTTTGTCTTTTAAGCTGCCTAAGCTGTTTAATATCGTTTTAAAATTAATCTAGCTTAGTACTGTATAGTTTATTTTTATTTTGTTTCCGACCGTTCTTATTTATTTCCAGCCCTATTTTTCCCGAATTTGTTGTGCTTATATAAATGAACTCCGCTATTACCGCAGTTGTATCTTAAAACAAAATAATATCCATAATTGTATAGGATTAGCCACTAGGTAGTTCAATTGGAATCGCAATTTAATGCAATTTTACTTACTATTAATTAATGTGTGTTATTATGTGTCTTTTATGATTTCTTTTTAAATCGAAATAAAGACCTTAAAACCTGAAAACCTGATTACAATGCATTACCTATCACCAATGAGTTCAATCTAGATAAACGCCTATTGATTTTAAGACTAGCAGGTGTGGTGTCATTTATTGTGTGCGTTCCCTGTCTCAGTGTGAGTGTGTGCTGCACTGCTACCTTACACCTAAGCTTTCGGGTGCCTTCCTGCTCGCGCCAAGCTACCGCCCGTTTAATTAGTGACCCCAGTTCTTACATAGACAATGTATCGTTTAGCAATATATTTACGTATTTCAAAATCGAAGGGAAGGAAATTGATGGAGGGCGCAAGCAGCCTCAAGGTGTTGGATGCGAAGCGGATAATTTCCCCTCTTATAATTATCGACAAGGAATAAGCATAAATATGTTGCTCAATGATACATAGCGTATACAAGACAAATTTTACCAAACTGAATTTTGGAACTTTCACGATTGTCTCCTCAAGCCTTTGGCTCATTGAATGGACCTTTTTTAAGGATTCATCTGTGGAATCGGTCTTTCAGTGGACAATCTATCAGATGTTCAAACTTCTTGATTCAGATGTAAAATTACATTTTTATTTTCTTTACTGATTACACAAGCGCTGGAGAGGTAGGCATGTACTTTATTTAGCATTGTGCACTCCACAGTAATGGTGACACTTTTCAAAAAAAGCTGAAGCATGGGCAGATTGACTGCGCTCATTACATACATAACATTCTACCTTAGAAAAATATTTGCATGAAGGGAATATAACAACATCAACTTCAGCCTCTACATTAAGCCCCTTGGGATTCTCTGTTTGGACAAGAGCATCAAAATTAAACAATATTCTGGTGACACGCAGCTTACTGAAAGTGTCCTCTACTCCTAACATCCATTGCCTGATGCGCTTCTGTGAGAAGTTGTCCTGATATATAATGTTCACTATTCTAGTGAGCACTTTGTATCAGTCCAAACAACCCTTATTGATGATTGGTTGTAAGTCAACCTTATAGACCAGCTATCCTAGTAGCATGGACACGAGCAGTCTAAGGCTAATACTCTAGAGGGCGTGTTAAGCCAGCTGTTTTACCATCACATTACCCCTTGAACACCAAGTGAAAGGACACCACACAAGTTGTTATGAAAATAAACAGATATTTATTTATAACAAGACTACCCTGAACTCTTTATGAGTCAGGGAGCTAAGCACACAACAAAACTCTTAAGAAAATACTTTAAGTCGCACAATTTACACAAATGCCCGAGGGGCACGAAAAACCATATATTACAAAAGTGGAATGCGAATTACTAGCAGGTAAGTAACTATTCTCATAGACTTTAGAAACGCTAGACCTACAATGCTGAACCCTTAGATTGGAAGCAGGAGGCCTAGGGACGTCGTGTGCAGAGTGGGAACTCTCACGCGTAAGGCGGAAAAAAGTCTATGGAGGCTAGTAGTTGCAAAGTTAGTGTTTTCGGGCGAACCCGACTAGGTAGGTCAAAAACGAAAGTGGATCTAGACACTTAGAGAGTGGGACTACGCTGGAACACCGGAGTACTCAGTTTACCTAGCCCAGGGGCTGCGGCTGCATAGGGTTCAAGTGTCGTCGGGTTTCTTCGTTGATGAACCAGGAGCCTGAAGAAAGAAGTTGCTGGCAGGCGACCAGTGAAGAAGTTCGTGAGGATCCAAGCCTGGATCAGTGAAGAGGAAGACCTGAAAGCAGAGGGGACCAAGTTCTGAATCACTAGCCAGTGATTAGGTGGGCACCAGAGTGGCACCGGGCGAAGTCACCTTGACCAGGTGAGTGGGCGCTGCTGGGCTCTGCAGTCTCTCGGACCAGGAGGCGTTGTCGGCGACCAGGATGGAGGTGCGAGCTGTCCCACGAAGGTCTGTGCTGTCGACGTCGCTGGACCCAGGATTGGGGCAACAAGTCTTGGCAAATTCAAGCCCACGTGGTGGTCCTAAAAGGATGTCTGGAGTGGACCAGGAGGGTCCAGGGTGCTTCTCTGATGGAGGGAAGCAAGGGCCAGTCTGGAGCAACCAGACCAGCAGTGTTTGTCGTCGAAGTTCGTCGTCAGAGGGTCACTAGCCAACGGGCAAGTGACCTGGACAACGCGGTGAGCAGCAAAAAGCAGAAGGGCCCCACGCAGATCTCGTGGATGCAGGGGGGCTGAACTTCGGTGCTGGAGCTGCTCAGGGTCGGGGCTTCTCTTAACCCAAAGCACTCAGTCGAGGGTCACTCGGTGGTCGTGCTGGACAAGCGTTGTGCAGTCTCTGAAGATGGCCGGTCCCTCGAGGTCTCGTCACACCCACGAATCACAGCTGGGCTGATGATGCAGGTTGAGGTCAGAGGTGCCAGGGAAGCCGGTTCTCGTCGTGCTGGGCAGTCTTGATCCGGAGGAGAGACTTACAGCAGATCGCGATGCTTGGATGGTGCCTGCTGCTGCAGGGTGACTACTCCTTAGTCACAAGGGAGAAATCTTAGGAAGAGTCTTGAGTTCCTTTCGTAGAAAGTCGGTTCAGGATTCAAAGATGATCTAGTTTGGAAGGGGGCCAGTTCCTACCTTTATCCTGAAAAAGGGGGCTGGCACGCGACTAAGCCCTGCCCTATGGGTGGGACCAGGAGGGGGGTGGTTACACCCCTCTCCTTTGGCCGGCTTTTCCCCAGAGCAGGGGCTGGAGTGCCCCTGGAACTGGTTCAAGCCGGCCTATGCACAGTGAGCACCGGGGTGCCACTTGCAGTCACCTTCCTCTAAAGCCCTGCCTACCTAGGATACACAAAATCCTGTCTGGGACGGTGCTGGCACCGCCCCTGACAGGAAACCCTTTGTCCAGGCCTCCGTTTGCTGGAAGGACTCCCAGCAGCAGGAGGGCAGACTTGTGTCTCGGTGGCAGCATCCATTTTGTGGAGCTAAGGCTTCGTTTAACTTTAACCGGGGTTACAGGCTACCAACATGTCTTCACCCTCTAGAGGGGTGGAATGCTACCCCCGTCGCCAGAACTGGCGAGGGGGTAGTATTCCAAAGCGTATGACACCTTACACGACATGTTTAGATATTGTCAGACCAAAGTTACCATAACCGCGAGGATTATAAGGCACTTAAGAGTATATGGTCTGACGCTATCATGGAAACGGCTAAGGGATGGATCCCGAAAGCCGCAGACAGGCTCAGCTCATGCCAGAGCACTATCCCACACGATTCCAAGCACTCTGCCTTCAGGATTGTTAAGGCCTGCCATAGGAGTGACTGATAGGAGATCTGTGTGTCCATTTTAGGGTTAGATATAGGGATACTATATCTAAAGCAAAGGGTGAGTACACCACCTTGCCCCCAGCTGTCAAGCAGCCAGTTGTGTCTGTTTAGTTAGTCAGCCCGGGGGTGGCATAATACATGCTGCAGCCCCTGGGAGACTTCTGGGTACACCTCAGCCCTGGGTACAGGGACTCAGAGAGGGCCCAGTGCCAATTCAGTACCTGGGTACAATTTGGAATAGAGAGAACAGCTAGGCTGTGGGTCTGATTAGCAGGCCCACAGCCAGGGAAAGTCGTAAACCAGTGAAGCAAAAAGCAAAAATCTAGGTGATCATAGGATTGCAGACCCTACTCTCCTACATGACCCCCCCCAAAACTTTGGGACAATAAACTAACCTTGACCAGGTGAGTCTTCTTGCTCTAAGTGGAAATATCTGGAGAGCCCATCGGCATTGCCATGATCAGTACCAGGTCTATGCTCCACTGTAAAATCCATCCCCTGTAGGGAAATGGACCACCTAAGCAGTTTGGGGTTTTCACCCTTCATCTGATTTAGCCATAAGAGGGGCTTATGGTCGGTCTGAAACTTGAAGTGAGTGCCAAACAAGTATGACCTCAACTTCTTCAGGGCCCAAACCACAGCAAAGGCCTCCCTCTCAATAGCTGACCAATTTTTCTCTCTGGGGGTCAGCCTTCTGCTAATAAAAGCAATGGGCTCGTCGTTGCCATCAAAATTCAGCTGAGATAGAACAGCTCCCACACCCAACTCAGAAGCATCTGTTTGGACAATGAATGTTTTGGAGTAGTCTGGACTCTTTAGGATAGGTGCTGTGCACATGGCCTGCTTTAGGTCATTGAATGCTTTCTGACAGCTGGCTGTCCACTGAACTTTCTTTGGCATCTTCTTACTTGTCAGTTCATTAAGTGGTGTCCCAATGGACCCATAATTCTTGACAAATTTCCTATAGTAACCAGTCAGGCCCAAGAAAGCTCCAACCTGAGTCTGGGTGGTTGGAGGAGCCCAGTCCTGGATGGCCTGTATCTTGCTCTCCAATGGCTGAACCTGGCCTCCACCTACAAGGTGGCCCAGGTATACAACCTGTGTCTGCCCTATCTGGCACTTTGTGGCCTTGATAGTGAGACCTGCCTTTTGCAGTGCATCTAACACTTTCCTCAGGTGGACCAGGTGATCCTCCCAGGTGGAGCTAAAGACAGCTATATCGTCAAGATAAGCTGCACAGAAGTCATCCAACCCAGTGAGAACTTGATTCACCAGCCTTTGGAAGGTGGCAGGTGCATTTTTCAAACCAAAGGGCATTACCAAAAACTGATAATGCCCACCAGGGGTAGAAAATGCTGTCTTGGGCTTGGCTTCCTCAGCTAACCTGATTTGCCAATACCCAGCTGTCAGATCAAATGTGCTTAAGTAGTTGGCAGAAGCCAATCTATCAATAAGTTCATCTGCTCTTGGTATTGGGTGGGCATCAGTCTTACTGACTGCATTGAGACCTCTGTAGTCTACGCAAAACCTCATCTCTTTCTTACCACCCTGGGTGTGAGGCTTTGGCACTAGAACTACTGGGCTAGCCCAAGGGCTATCTGAGGGCTCAATGACTCCCAGCTCCAACATTTTCTGCACCTCTGTCTTGATGCAGTCTCTGACATGATCAGGCTGTCTGTAGATTTTACTCTTGACAGGCAGACTGTCTCCAGTGTCAACTTCATGGGTACACCAATCAGTTTGGCTGGGTGTCAGAGAGAACATATGTCTGTAGGATTGCAGAACTTGTCTACAATCCTGCTGTTGATGTTCAGAGAGGCTGCCACAAAAGATAACACCATCTACTGATCCATCATCAGGATTCTGAGAGAGCAGGTCTGGGAGAGGGTCACTCTCTTCCTCCTGTCCCTCATCTGTGGCCATGAGCAAGCCCATGTCCTTCCTGCAGACATATGCCTTGAGCCTGTTTACATGGAGCACCCTGAGGGGGCTCCTGGGAGTTCCAAGGTCCACCAGGTAGGTGACCTCTCCCTTTTGCTCAATGATTGTGTGGGGCCCAGACCATTTGTCTTTGAGTGCTGCTGGGGCCACTGGCTCCAGCACCCACACCTTCTGTCCAGGCTTGTACACAGTCAGGACAGCCTTTTGGTCATGCCAAGCTTTTTGGAGTTCTTGGCTGGCCTCAAGGTTTTTAGATGCCTTTTCCATATACTCAGCCATCCTGGAGCGGAGACCAAGTACATAGTCCACAATGTTTGTTCCAGGCTTTTTGAGAGGTCTCTCCCATCCTTCCTTTACCAAACAAAGGGGTCCTCTTACAGGATGCCCAAACAGAAGTTCAAAAGGGCTGTAGCCAACCCCCTTCTGTGGGACCTCTCTGTAAGCAAAAAAGAGGCAGGGTATCAGGACATCCCATCTCCTCCTAAGAGGTTCAGGTAGCCCATGAATCATCCCTTTGAGGGTCCTGTTGAATCTTTCAACAAGCCCATTGCACTGTGGGTGATAGGGTGTAGTGAACTTGTAGTTGACACCACATTCCTTCCACATTGCAGTCAGATATCCTGACATGAAGTTTGTACCTCTGTCAGAGACAACCTCCTTAGGGAAGCCCACTCTGGAGAACACTCCAATTAGGGCTCTTGCCACAACAGGTGCTGTAGTGGTCCTAAGTGGTATAGCTTCAGGATACCTGGTGGCATGATCCACCACCACCAGTATAAACTTGTGCCCTGATGCTGTCTGGGGTTCCATTGGACCAACAATGTCAATCCCCACTCTCTCAAAGGGTACCCCCACCACAGGTAGTGGTATGAGGGGGGCCTTTGTTGTGCCACCTGATTTGCCACTGGCTTGGCAGGTTACACAGGAGCGACAAAACTCCTTGGTATCTTCACTCATGTGAGGCCAGTGAAAGTGTGTGACAAGCCTGTCCCACGTCTTGTTCTGGCCTAAGTGACTTGCAAGGGGAATTTCATGGGCCAAGGTAAGAAGGAAACCTCTCTGAGACAAGGGGATGACCAGCCTCCTGGTCGTACCAGGCTTGGGGTCTCTTGACTCAGAGTAGAGGAGTCCATCATCCCAGTATACCTTGTGGGTACCTGTGGCATTCCCAGCAGCCTCAGCAGCAGCCTGCTGTCTGAGGGGTTCAAGTGAGGGGCAGTCCAACTGTGCCTTTCCCAGGTCTTCCCTGGAGGGTCCCCCTGAGCCCAGAAACTCAACCTGATCAGGTTCAAGCTCTGTAGGCTCAGTTTCCCTCAGTTCCTGTAGATCAGCCTCCTCAGAGACTTGATCCACAACCTGGGGCAAGGGGGAAGGCAATGCATTAACCCTACTGCTCCTCCTCTTGGGAGGTGTCTGGTCCATTGTTCCAGGATCCAGCACCTGTTCAGTGGGGCATTTCTTTGCCTGTGACCTAGTCACAGCAAGCACATGTGCTGGCAAGCCTAACATTTCCATGTGAGTCCTCTGCTCCACTTCTGACCATAGGGATGTTTCCAAATCATTGCCCAACAGACATTCTACAGGGAGGTCTGAACTAACCACAACCTTCTTTGGGCCACTTACCCCTCCCCAGGAGAAACCAACAACTGCCATACTATGGTGGGTAGTGACATTGCTGGCATTGGTCACTAGGTACTCTGGACCTAGCATGATCTGTCCGGGGTCCACAAAGCCAGGTGTCACCATTGTGACACTGGCACAAGTGTCCCTGTAGGCCTGAGCCATCTTTCCATTAATAAAAGGTGTCTGCCTGTATTTGCCCAAAGTATTGGGACTTGCATCAGGGGATATATCTATATCCCCTGTACAGACAAGGACAGCCTGAGTGAGTGTGCCAACTAAGTTGTCAGACCCCTCAGTTCCCAAGGTTAACCCAACTAATCCCTTGGGAGGAGCACTACCACTACTGACTGTACTAGGGGGTGCAGTTGCCTTAGGGGCTGTAGTGGTAGGAGGTTGCCCTCCTCTTTTGGTGCACTCACTAAACCAGTGAGATTTACTCTTGCAGTATTGGCACCACCTTTTTGACTGGCCTTCTGGAGTCTTCTTTTTCTGCTGTGGAGCCTGACCCCCACCCTCTTTGGTTTGTTGGGGACCTGTCGAAGACATCTGGTCATTTTGTTCATTCTTGTTATTACCCTTCTGGTCTGCTTTCTTCTGACCACCCTGGTTCTGAGTCTGGTTCTGCTTGATCCTTGTTCTGACCCATTTGTCTGCCTTCTTTCCCAATTCTTGGGGAGAGGTCAGATCTGAATCAACAAGGTGCTGGTGCAACAACTGGTTCTGACAATTATTTAAAATCTGTTCTCTCATCATAAGATTATACAATCCTGTGTAATCAGTAACCTTGCTAACCAGCCTTCCAAAGCCTTAGTGGCACAGTCCACAAAGTCAGACCAGTCCTGAGACTGAGTTTTCTGGGTGTCTCTGAACAGCAACCTGTACTGCTCAGTGGTTAAGCCAAACCCATCAACCAGTGTATTTTTCAGGACCTGGTAATTGTTAGCATCCTCAACTCTAGTAGTGAGGAGCTTATCTCTACCTTTGCCATCAAAGGAGAGCCACAGTATAGCTGCCCACTGACTCTGGGGGATGCACTGTACAGTGCAGGCCCTCTCCAGAGCAGCCATCCATTTCTGGATGTCATCCCCTTGTTTAAAGGGGGGCACTATCTTAGTCAGGTGTTTAGTATCTAAACCCCTTTCCTTATCTCTTGGGAGATTGCTGCCACCAGTGGGAACTACCCCACTCATCTGCTGCTCTCTAGCAAAGGCAAGCTTCTCTTTGGCCAGGGCAAGTTCTTCCCTTTCAATCCTCAGATTAGCCTGCCTCATCCTAGCTTAATGCTCTATTCTCTGAGGGGAAGCCAATCTCCTCTGGGGAGAGTTCCTCCTCCTCTGAGAAGAGGCATTAGAGTGCAGAGATCTATTGGAGTCCCTAGAAGGAGATCTATCTCTCCTAACTCCAAGGTTAGGCCTAATCAGGGTCAGTACTGGGGGTCCCCCAGTACCTTGCCCAAGTAGGTCTAAGTTGGCCCTAGTGAGTCTTCTGACTACCTCAAGACCTTTGTCTGCCACATCCCCAGAGAGTTCCTCAAGATCCTCCTCCTCAACTGCATGTTCAGTGTCAAGGAGGTCTGGATCCCCAATGGTACCCTCTAAGGCTGGCATATTCCCATCTGTATGAGAGGCTTTCCTAGCATCATACGTCTCTAAGAGACCTATCAGAAAGGGAATGGTGGGGTTAGACCCCTGTTTCAGTTTCCTGGAGGTACACACTTGTCTCATCTCCTGGAAACTGAGAGGTGCATATCTTGATTTGACCTGTGGAGGGTCAATAACCACCAGGGGAGTCTCTGAAGACTCTCCTTGGGTAGACATGCTTTTCTAGTGAGGTGTAAGTGGTGCACTTACCTACACTATATGTTTGCCTACTGATCCCTTGCTAGAGTTGTAGTTTTAGGGTGTGCTAGGCCCTAGGAGCTACAACAGCTGGTTCAGTAGAACTCAGAGTATTCTAAGCTAAGTTATATGTACCTTAGTACTTATGTGATCTTTCAAATGATATTCTTAGGATACGTGTGGTAAAACAACAGCAAGCTCAAATCCCAACCGCTGCTCACCAATGTGAGAAGTTGGCCTGATATATAATGTTCACTATTCTAGTGAGCACTTTGTATCAGTCCAAACAACCCTTATTGATGATTGGTTGTAAGTCAACCTTATAGACCAGCTATCCTAGTAGCATGGACACGAGCAGTCTAAGGCTAATACTCTAGAGGGCGTGTTAAAACAGCTGTTTTACCATCACATTACCCCTTGAACACCAAGTGAAAGGACACCACACAAGTTGTTATGAAAATAAACAGATATTTATTTATAACAAGACTACCCTGAACTCTTTATGAGTCAGGGAGCTAAGCACACAACAAAACTCTTAAGAAAATACTTTAAGTCGCACAATTTACACAAATGCCCGAGGGGCACGAAAAACCATATATTACAAAAGTGGAATGCGAATTACTAGCAGGTAAGTAACTATTCTCATAGACTTTAGAAACGCTAGACCTACAATGCTGAACCCTTAGATTGGAAGCAGGAGGCCTAGGGACGTCGTGTGCAGAGTGGGAACTCTCACGCGTAAGGCGGAAAAAAGTCTATGGAGGCTAGTAGTTGCAAAGTTAGTGTTTTCGGGCGAACCCGACTAGGTAGGTCAAAAACGAAAGTGGATCTAGACACTTAGAGAGTGGGCCTATGCTGGAGCACCGGAGTACTCAGTTTACCTAGCCCAGGGGCTGCGGCTGCATAGGGTTCAAGTGTCGTCGGGTTTCTTCGTTGATGAACCAGGAGCCTGAAGAAAGAAGTTGCTGGCAGGCGACCAGTGAAGAAGTTCGTGAGGATCCAAGCCTGGATCAGTGAAGAGGAAGACCTGAAAGCAGAGGGGACCAAGTTCTGAATCACTAGCCAGTGATTAGGTGGGCACCAGAGTGGCACCGGGCGAAGTCACCTCGACCAGGTGAGTGGGCGCTGCTGGGCTCTGCAGTCTCTCGGACCAGGAGGCGTTGTCGGCGACCAGGATCGAGGTGCGAGCTGTCCCACGAAGGTCTGTGCTGTCGACGTCGCTGGACCCAGGATTGGGGCAACAAGTCTTGGCAAATTCAAGCCCACGCGGTGGACCTAAAAGGATGTCTGGAGTGGACCAGGAGGGTCCAGGGTGCTTCCCTGATGGAGGGAAGCAAGGGCCAGTCTGGAGCAACCAGACCAGCAGTGTTTGTCGTCGAAGTTCGTCGTCAGAGGGTCACTAGCCAACGGGCAAGTGACCTGGACAACACGGTGAGCAGCAAAAAGCAGAAGGGCCCCACGTAGATCTCGTGGATGCAGGGGGGCTGAACTTCGGTGCTGGAGCTGCTCAGGGTCGGGGCTTCTCTTACCCCAAAGCACTCAGTCGAGGGTCACTCGGTGGTCGTGCTGGACAAGCGTCGTGCAGTCTCTGAAGATGGCCGGTCCCTCGAGGTCTCATCACACCCACGAATCACAGCTGGGCTGATGATGCAGGTTGAGGTCAGAGGTGCCAGGGAAGCTGGTTCTCGTCGTGCTGGGCAGTCTTTTTTTTTTTTTTTTTTTGGTTAAAAACTTTTATTGAGCAATAAAATAAGAGTTACAGAAATGGGCCTACAACCACACGGGCTGGCCGCTAATAGCAACTCACAACATAAGTAGCGAACGATCATTCCCGTGGCCGGGCACAAAGAATGTACCAATTATTGCTCGAAGCATAAAACAGGACATAACAATTTTTATATTAATCATAAAAACAACAAACTCTAAACAAGGCGAATGCACAGTAATCAAGTCAGCCCAGAAGGCGGAGGGGAAAGCAACTAATCAGGAAGACAAAAGCAAAGCAATGAAACTCGGCATGGCCGTGGGGGGGGGGGCCAGCGGGGAGGGCAGGAAAATCCTAAAACCATATGAAAAATTTTCGGGAACGTCAGCCTAGGGAGATAGGGTAACATCGGGCGTGTCAACCAAGGGAGGGGCACAAATATCTCCACGATATGCATTCCACTGACCCCAAATCTTCGTCCACGCCTTGGGTCTGCCCCTAGCCACATAGACGGTCTTCTCTCGGAACATGGACCAGTCCATGTTATCCTCCCACACCGAAACTTCGGGAGGTCTGGATGCGCCCCAAAGTTGCGCAATGTCCCGCTTCGCGACCATGTATCCCAAGGTCGCCCATCTGGTCTGGGCCACAGAATAGTC
This sequence comes from Lissotriton helveticus, assembly GCF_964261635.1. NCBI lineage: Eukaryota > Metazoa > Chordata > Amphibia > Caudata > Salamandridae > Lissotriton > Lissotriton helveticus. The sequence continues at coordinate 96,051,522 of NC_136064.1, read as the reverse complement.
GGTGGGTTCCCACACGTTCAACAGGCATCGTCGGGCCTCAGGCCGCAGGGTAATACCAGTCACAACAGTCATCACCGCAAGCACATCAATCCAGTAGGCTGCTACCACCGGGCACTCCCAAAGAATATGCAGAAATGTAGCACTCATCCCACAACCACGCTTGCATAAACCATCCGGGGAAAAACCCATCACAACCAGACGCGGACCAGTTACATACACCCGGTGGAGGATCTTAAGTTGAACCAAACGGAGACGGGCGGGGATGGCGACCTCTTTCGGAGAAGAGAGTGCCGACTGCCAATCCTCGTCATCCAAGTCTAATCCGTCACCGACCCAAACCTCCCTAAGTCGGACCAATAAGTCAGCGCGATTATTAATCAGTTTCTTGTAGATAAGGGAGATAGTGCTATCGGGCAGGTGTCCATCCAGTATACGATCCTCAAGGGGAGAGGACTCGGGCAGGGTCACATCAGGAGTCAGAACTGAGGCCAGGGCATGCCGGACCTGCAAATACCGAAAAAACTCTCTATCACTCAAGTCATATTCTGCCTTAAGGGCCTGGAAAGACTTCACTCTACCCTTCACACAGACGTCACCCACTTTACATATCCCAATCATATCCCAGCGGTCAAAGCCCTTAGTAGACCAGAGACACCCCAAACGTTCAGAAGCATAAAGCGGGGTCGCCATTGTCAGTCGATTCTCCCATCCCAAACTCACATTCGCGGCGCGCCACACATTGACTGCGATCCTGGACGGGCCCACAAGATGGCGCCCGGCCGATCTGGAATAAAGCGCTCTATTAAAATCCCCTCCCGGCAGCTGGAGTCTATCCATCTCAAAGGCCGGATCTCGACCCGGGGAATACATTGCGTGGTTAATGGCAGACAGCTGGGCAGCCCAATAATATCTCTTGATATCGGGGAGCGCCATGCCCCCGTCATACCAAGGGATAGTAAATTTCGCAAGGACTATACGTGGACGCCCGTCCCAGATCAGTTGCCTTTGAAGATTCTCGATCTCCCGGAAATAGGTAGCGGGAATGTCGTCATAAGAATTTTGAAGCGCGTATAGGAATCGCGGTAAAGACATCATTTTAAAAAGGGCAGCCCTGCCCAGAGGAGACAGGGGTAGCTTACGCCAACGGGCCACATCCAGTCGCAGTCTAAGAAGCGGGGGGAGGAGGTTACGCTCGAACCGGAGTGAGGAGTCCAGCGTAATAAAAATCCCCAAATACTTGAAGCCAGATTGGACAACCTGGATAGGAAACCTGTCCGGTAATGGGGGCAAAACACCCGAGAGAACATATACACAGGACTTAGCCCAATTAATAACCAGACCCGAGTTAGCACCAAACGAAGTAAGAACGTCGAATAAGACATTTAAAGATTTACGCGGGGAAGTAAGATACAGAAGAATGTCATCCGCGTAAAGCGAGACGCGGTCTTCAAAATCCGGTGACCAACGGATCCCTTTGAGTGAAGGTTCCCATCGAAGCCACGCAGCCAACGGTTCCAGAGCAAGCGCGAAAAGCAACGGAGACAGGGGGCACCCCTGACGGGTCCCCCTACCAAGACAGAAGGGGACAGAAACTCGACCGTTTACCACTACCTGTGCCAAGGGTTTGGCGTATAACAACTTCACCCAACCAATAAACTCAGGTCCAAAACCGAATTTCTCAAGAGCTGCCCAAAGATAGGGCCACTCTAGCGAGTCAAAGGCCATCGAGGCGTCTAGCGAAGCCAAAATGGCCGGCTCCGTCAGAAGCCCCGCCCTCGCAACAGCTCCGTGGAGACGGCGTAGGTTAAGAGCCGTGTTGCGATGCGGGATAAATCCGGATTGATCCGGATGAACCAAGCCACTAATGACCGTCAAGAGGCGGGTTGCCAGGAGCTTAGCCAGGACCTTGGGTTCAACATTCAACAGGGAAATGGGCCTGTAAGACGAACAAAGGTCCCGAGGTTTACCTTCTTTGGGAATAACAACTATCGTAGCCAAACGCTGATCATATGGGAGAATACCCCGTTCGCGGGATTCCAAAAACATGGTACGAAGATAGGGCGCCACCCTGTCAGAACGTAGCTTGTACAATTCAATTGGCAATCCATTCGGGCCCAAAGCTTTGCCCGAACGGAGTGAGCGAATGGCCGTCGCTATCTCGTCCGTAGTAAAAGGGGACTCCAAAGAGACTCGGTCTAAATCGGAAACACTGGGCAGAGCTATATCACGCAACAAAAGGCGAGAGTTATCAACATCCCGTTCAGACACAGGGGTATAAACCGCACGAAAATAATCCGCAAAACACTCAACTATTCCAACCGGGTCTGTCACTCCCACGCCACTCGAAGTCTGAATCACAGGCACCACACGATTCGCCCTCTCCGTCTTATCCAACCATGCCAGTAATTTACCCGCTTTGTCCCCCACATCATACAAACGACCCTGTTGCTCCCGAAACATCAGTTTAGCCGCATCTGTGACCAAAGACTTATAAGCAAATTGTTTCAGACCCAGGGCGTGGAGTTTATCAGATGTAACGTTCGATTCTAGGTCAGCCTCTATCTCAGCAATCTCCCTCTCAAGGTCTACCACCTCCCGATTCCTCGCCTTTTTGGATTCGGCAATAAGGGAAAGGGCCTGCCCGCGAATCACTGTCTTAAAGGCCTCCCACAGGGATACAGCAGAGGAGACGGAACCCTCGTTGTCTAAAAAATAATTGTCCAAAGACTTAATCAAGAGATTGCGGGTCTCGGGGGAGGTGAGGTACCATGGGTTGATAGGAGCCACCCGGCCCGCCGCCTCCACCCCCACCTCAAAACAAAGCCAGAGCGGGGAATGATCAGAGATGCCCCGGGGGAGGTGCCTAATCTCACGAACCGCTGGCGACTGCGCCGCAGGCATCAGGAAATAATCCAGTCTAGACAGACTCCCATGGGCCCCAGAGTGGAAAGTGTATTGAAGCTGAGTAGGATGCATAAGTCTCCAGCAATCCACCAAGCCGAACGTATCCAGAAACCCACCCAGCCACTGTTGGGCCAAAGGGGTGTCCCTAGGGGGGTGACGATCATGTAGACCGGAGAGCACAGAATTAAAGTCACCTGCTATGAAGAGAGTACCATCAGGGAGGTTCAACAACACACGGCCCAAATCGGAAAAGGTAGAGGTCTGTAGACCGGGGGGCACATAAACGGCAAACAAGGAAAGGGTTCGACCCTCATAGCGACCCACGAGGACGGCGTAACGCCCCCGATCATCAAGGATCACATCATCAATAGCTAGGGGGAGGGAAGCCCGAACAAGGATACCCACCCCCCTGGAACCCGTGGTAAACCCCGAATGTGCGGCGAGGCGATAGCCCCACCTATTCATTGCACGACATGTATTGCCTACCAAATGAGTCTCCTGTAGAAAAACAATATCTGGAGACAAACGTCGTATACATCGCAACACCAAACCCCGCTTAATACGATCCCCCAGACCATTAACATTCCACGAAATAAACCTCAACCCGCTACCCCCCATCCCATACAGCAACGCCGCAACCCCCCTCCAATGAGCATGACATCAAAAACATCATTAGCAAGATAGAATCGCCTTGAGAACACAACACACAAACATCAAACTTCCCATCCACCCACCCCCCAACAATCGAGGAAACACCCCCCACCCTGCACCCCTGCAAGAAGCTAAAAAGCCACCCCAACATGCAGTGTGCCTGTCGCCCAAGAACCCCCATTCTACAAAAAGACCCCGGAGGAGGAAAGGCTCTGACCCACCCGCCACCCCAACAAGAAAAATAACAAAGAAAACACTCAGACAGCAGAGGCACTTAGGCATAGAATCCCAGAAGAAGTTACTTTACACGAGGACCCGGGCATAAACAAACAGTTCAGCTCTCTACACCACCCTCAGCACCACCCGGGTGGGCGGCGGACTCAGCCGCAGGAGGTCGGTCCGGCAGGGAGTCCAGCCAGTCATTCACAGAGTCAGGCCGATCAAAGAAAAAGGTTCGTTCATTGTACTCAACTCGCAGCCTGGTCGGAAAAAGCATAGCGTAGCACAGTCCCATGTCCCGGAGACGCTTCTTGACTCCACGGAAGCCCATACGCTGTTTCTGCACCTGTTGAGAAAAGTCCGGATAAAAGTTCACCGTGGCATTCTCAAAGGCCACCGGGCCCTTCACACGTGATGCCTGCAGGATAGCGTCCCGATCCCTATAGTGGAAGAGTTTCGCGACAATAGGCCTCGGCGGGGTGCCAGGCTTACCCTGGCCTCCCGGAACACGATGGGCACGCTCCACTGCGAAGAACTTACTCAGCCCAGACGGAGAGAGGTAGTTCTGGATCAGGTCCTCAACCAGGAGATCAACAGAGTGCGGTTCTGGATTCTCCGGAACGCCAACCACACGCACATTACAGCGACGTGCCCTGTTCTCAAAGTCCTCTAAGCGCCGGGTCATGAAATCGTTCACCCTACGGAGATTGCCAATCTCTGTCTGTATCTCCGAGACGTCTGCCGTGAGGCTGGATGACTTGAGATCCAATGACTTCACCTTCTCATTGGTTTTAGATAGGTCGGCCCGAATCAAGTTCACATCAATGGCCACGGTGTCGATTTTGTGGGCCAAAGCTTCATATTGTTGACCTATCGTTTCCTTCATGCCAGAAATGGCGCCCATGATGTCCTGCAAGGACGGTTCCGTTGATGCGTCCACGATGTGGTCAACCGCACTTGGGCCAGGCAGGGCGGCTCCGGGGGACCCCTTCGCATGGGTGTAACGGTCCATAACGTTAGACTGGACCGGGCCCCCACGCAGGGGCGTCTTGGTCTTTCGTGTCTCTCGGTCCCCTCTGCCCGCCATGTCGGAAACCGCGCCACCAGGAGACTCACTCGACCCGATGGAAATGGCCACAGGAAAGTAGGGCGTCAGGACCAAAAGGCCGCTGCAAGGGTACCACTAGGAGAGGACCAGCCTGAAAGGAGAATAAGCCAGCCAAAGGCCCGACAGCTGTACCGTGTGCCGGACCCAGCCCAGGCCAGACTCCCCTGCCAGATGTCTCAGTCTGAGGCAGAATCGAAACCGAAACTTAAGAGGGGGACCCACAAGTCCAATCCCCCTGCCGTTGTTGTTCAACTCCGAGACGGCCAGAGAGCCTCACCCAGTCCCGGGCGCACCCCAAGGGCGGACCCCGAAAGTTCGAATCGCCGTATCTTCGGCGCCCCGGGTCCAAATCACATTCCAAAAATCACAGGAAGATCAGCCCAGCGTCCTCTACATAAATCCTCGTGAAGAATCAGGATATGTTCAGGATATCATGCCGGGAGTGGCGGGGGTCCAGAGAGCGCTGTGCTCACGCGGCCATCACGGATGCCCGCCAAGCTCCTCCTCCGTGCTGGGCAGTCTTGAGTCTTGATCCGGAGGAGAGACTTACAGCAGACCGCGATGCTTGGATGGTGCCTGCTGCTGCAGGGTGACTACTCCTTAGTCACAAGGGAGAAATCTTAGGAAGAGTCTTGAGTTCCTTTCGTAGAAAGTCGGTTCAGGATTCAAAGATGATCTAGTTTGGAAGGGGGCCAGTTCCTACCTTTATCCTGAAAAAGGGGGCTGGCACGCGACTAAGTCCTGCCCTATGGGTGGGACCAGGAGGGGGGTGGTTACACCCCTCTCCTTTGGCGAGCTTTTCCCCAGAGCAGGGGCTGGAGTGCCCCTGGAACTGGTTCAAGCCGGCCTATGCACAGTGAGCACCGGGGTGCCACTTGCAGTCACCTTCCTCTAAAGCCCTGCCTACCTAGGATACACAAAACCCTGTCTGGGACGGTGCTGGCACCGCCCCTGACAGGAAACCCTTTGTCCAGGCCTCCGTTTGCTGGAAGGACTCCCAGCAGCAGGAGGGCAGACTTGTGTCTCGGTGGCAGCATCCATTTTGTGGAGCTAAGGCTTCGTTTAACTTTAACCGGGGTTACAGGCTACCAACATGTCTTCACCCTCTAGAGGGGTGGAATGCTACCCCCGTCGCCAGAACTGGCGAGGGGGTAGTATTCCAAAGCGTATGACACCTTACACGACATGTTTAGATATTGTCAGACCAAAGTTACCATAACCGCGAAGATTATAAGGCACTTAATGACGCTATCATGGAAACGGCTAAGGGATGGATCCCGAAAGCCGCAGACAGGCTCAGCTCATGCCAGAGCACTATCCCACACAATTCCAAGCACTCTGCCTTCAGGATTGTTAAGGCCTGCCATAGGAGTGACTGATAGGAGATCTGTGTGTCCATTTTAGGGTTAGATATAGGGATACTATATCTAAAGCAAAGGGTGAGTACACCACCTTGCCCCCAGCTGTCAAGCAGCCAGTTGTGTCTGTTTAGTTAGTCAGCCCGGGGGTGGCATAATACATGCTGCAGCCCCTGGGAGACTTCTGGGTACACCTCAGCCCTGGGTACAGGGACTCAGAGAGGGCCCAGTGCCAATTCAGTACCTGGGTACAATTTGGAATAGAGAACAGCTAGGCTGTGGGTCTGATTAGCAGGCCCACAGCCAGGGAAAGTCGTAAACCAGTGAAGCAAAAAGCAAAAATCTAGGTGATCATAGGATTGCAGACCCTACTCTCCTACATGACCCCCCCCCAAACTTTGGGACAATAAACTAACCTTGACCAGGTGAGTCTTCTTGCTCTAAATTGAAATACCTGGAGAGCCCATCGGCATTGCCATGATCAGTACCAGGTCTATGCTCCACTGTAAAATCCATCCCCTGTAGGGAAATGGACCACCTAAGCAGTTTGGGGTTTTCACCCTTCATCTGATTTAGCCATAAGAGGGGCTTATGGTCGGTCTGAAACTTGAAGTGAGTGCCAAACAAGTATGACCTCAACTTCTTCAGGGCCCAAACCACAGCAAAGGCCTCCCTCTCAATAGCTGACCAATTTTTCTCTCTGGGGGTCAGCCTTCTGCTAATAAAAGCAATGGGCTCGTCGTTGCCATCAAAATTCAGCTGAGATAAAACAGCTCCCACACCCAACTCAGAAGCATCTGTTTGGACAATGAATGTTTTGGAGTAGTCTGGACTCTTTAGGATAGGTGCTGTGCACATGGCCTGCTTTAGGTCATTGAATGCTTTCTGACAGCTGGCTGTCCACTGAACTTTCTTTGGCATCTTCTTACTTGTCAGTTCATTAAGTGGTGTCCCAATGGACCCATAATTCTTGACAAATTTCCTATAGTAACCAGTCAGGCCCAAGAAAGCTCCAACCTGAGTCTGGGTGGTTGGAGGAGCCCAGTCCTGGATGGCCTGTATCTTGCTCTCCAATGGCTGAACCTGGCCTCCACCTACAAGGTGGCCCAGGTATACAACCTGTGTCTGCCCTATCTGGCACTTTGTGGCCTTGATAGTGAGACCTGCCTTTTGCAGTGCATCTAACACTTTCCTCAGGTGGACCAGGTGATCCTCCCAGGTGGAGCTAAAGACAGCTATATCGTCAAGATAAGCTGCACAGAAGTCATCCAACCCAGTGAGAACTTGATTCACCAGCGTTTGGAAGGTGGCAGGTGCATTTTTCAAACCAAAGGGCATTACCAAAAACTGATAATGCCCACCAGGGGTAGAAAATGCTGTCTTGGGCTTGGCTTCCTCAGCTAACCTGATTTGCCAATACCCAGCTGTCAGATCAAATGTGCTTAAGTAGTTGGCAGAAGCCAATCTATCAATAAGTTCATCTGCTCTTGGTATTGGGTGGGCATCAGTCTTAGTGACTGCATTGAGACCTCTGTAGTCTACGCAAAACCTCATCTCTTTCTTACCACCCTGGGTGTGAGGCTTTGGCACTAGAACTACTGGGCTAGCCCAAGGGCTATCTGAGGGCTCAATGACTCCCAGCTCCAACATTTTCTGCACCTCTGTCTTGATGCAGTCTCTGACATGATCAGGCTGTCTGTAGATTTTACTCTTGACAGGCAGACTGTCTCCAGTGTCAACTTCATGGGTACACCAATCAGTTTGGCTGGGTGTCAGAGAGAACATATGTCTGTAGGATTGCAGAACTTGTCTACAATCCTGCTGTTGATGTTCAGAGAGGCTGCCACAAAAGACAACACCATCTACTGATCCATCATCAGGATTCTGAGAGAGCAGGTCTGGGAGAGGGTCACTCTCTTCCTCCTGTCCCTCATCTGTGGCCATGAGCAAGCCCATGTCCTTCCTGCAGACATATGCCTTGAGCCTGTTTACATGGAGCACCCTGAGGGGGCTCCTGGGAGTTCCAAGGTCCACCAGGTAGGTGACCTCTCCCTTTTGCTCAATGATTGTGTGGGGCCCAGACCATTTGTCTTTGAGTGCTGCTGGGGCCACTGGCTCCAGCACCCACACCTTCTGTCCAGGCTTGTACACAGTCAGGACAGCCTTTTGGTCATGCCAAGCTTTTTGGAGTTCTTGGCTGGCCTCAAGATTTTTAGATGTCTTTTCCATATACTCAGCCATCCTGGAGCGGAGACCAAGTACATAGTCCACAATGTTCATTCCAGGCTTTTTGAGAGGTCTCTCCCATCCTTCCTTTACCAAACAAAGGGGTCCTCTTACAGGATGCCCAAACAGAAGTTCAAAAGGGCTGTAGCCAACCCCCTTCTGTGGGACCTCTCTGTAAGCAAACAAGAGGCAGGGTATCAGGACATCCCATCTCCTCCTAAGAGGTTCAGGTAGCCCATGAATCATCCCTTTGAGGGTCCTGTTGAATCTTTCAACAAGCCCATTGCACTGTGGGTGATAGGGTGTAGTGAACTTGTAGTTGACACCACATTCCTTCCACATTGCAGTCAGATATCCTGACATGAAGTTTGTACCTCTGTCAGAGACAACCTCCTTAGGGAAGCCCACTCTGGAGAACACTCCAATTAGGGCTCTTGCCACAACAGGTGCTGTAGTGGTCCTAAGTGGTATAGCTTCAGGATACCTGGTGGCATGATCCACCACCACCAGTATAAACTTGTGCCCTGATGCTGTCTGGGGTTCCATTGGACCAACAATGTCAATCCCCACTCTCTCAAAGGGTACCCCCACCACAGGTAGTGGTATGAGGGGGGCCTTTGTTGTGCCACCTGATTTGCCACTGGCTTGGCAGGTTACACAGGAGCGACAAAACTCCTTGGTATCTTCACTCATGTGAGGCCAGTGAAAGTGTGTGACAAGCCTGTCCCACGTCTTGTTCTAGCCTAAGTGACTTGCAAGGGGAATTTCATGGGCCAAGGTAAGAAGGAAACCTCTCTGAGACAAGGGGATGACCAGCCTCCTGGTCGTACCAGGCTTGGGGTCTCTTGACTCAGAGTAGAGGAGTCCATCATCCCAGTATACCTTGTGGGTACCTGTGGCATTCCCAGCAGCCTCAGCAGCAGCCTGCTGTCTGAGGGGTTCAAGTGAGGGGCAGTCCAACTGTGCCTTTCCCAGGTCTTCCCTGGAGGGTCCCCCTGAGCCCAGAAACTCAACCTGATCAGGTTCAAGCTCTGTAGGCTCAGTTTCCCTCAGTTCCTGTAGATCAGCCCCCTCAGAGACTTGATCCACAACCTGGGGCAAGGGGGAAGGCAATGCATTAACCCTACTGCTCCTCCTCTTGGGAGGTGTCTGGTCCATTGTTCCAGGATCCAGCACCTGTTCAGTGGGGCATTTCTTTGCCTGTGACCTAGTCACAGCAAGCACATGTGCTGGCAAGCCTAACATTTCCATGTGAGTCCTCTGCTCCACTTCTGACCATAGGGATGTTTCCAAATCATTGCCCAACAGACATTCTACAGGGAGGTCTGAACTAACCACAACCTTCTTTGGGCCACTTACCCCTCCCCAGGAGAAACCAACAACTGCCATACTATGGTGAGTAGTGACATTGCTGGCATTGGTCACTAGGTACTCTGGACCTAGCATGATCTGTCCAGGGTCCACAAAGCCAGGTGTCACCATTGTGACACTGGCACAAGTGTCCCTGTAGGCCTGAGCCATCTTTCCATTAATAAAAGGTGTCTGCCTGTATTTGCCCAAAGTATTGGGACTTGCATCAGGGGATATATCTATATCCCCTGTACAGACAAGGACAGCCTGAGTGAGTGTGCCAACTAAGTTGTCAGACCCCTCAGTTCCCAAGGTTAACCCAACTAATCCCTTGGGAGGAGCACTACCACTACTGACTGTACTAGGGGGTGCAGTTGCCTTAGGGGCTGTAGTGGTAGGAGGTTGCCCTCCTCTTTTGGTGCACTCACTAAACCAGTGAGATTTACTCTTGCAGTATTGGCACCACCTTTTTGACTGGCCTTCTGGAGTCTTCTTTTTCTGCTGTGGAGCCTGACCCCCACCCTCTTTGGTTTGTTGGGGACCTGTCGAAGACTTCTGGTCATTTTGTTCATTCTTGTTATTACCCTTCTGGTCTGCTTTCTTCTGACCACCCTGGTTCTGAGTCTGGTTCTGCTTGATCCTTGTTCTGACCCATTTGTCTGCCTTCTTTCCCAATTCTTGGGGAGAGGTCAGATCTGAATCAACAAGGTGCTGGTGCAACAACTGGTTCTGACAATTATTTAAAATCTGTTCTCTCATCATAAGATTATACAATCCTGTGTAATCAGTAACCTTGCTACCCAGCAACCAGCCTTCCAAAGCCTTAGTGGCACAATCCACAAAGTCAGACCAGTCCTGAGACTGAGTTTTCTGGGTGTCTCTGAACAGCAACCTGTACTGCTCAGTGGTTAAGCCAAACCCATCAACCAGTGTATTTTTCAGGACCTGGTAATTGTTAGCATCCTCAACTCTAGTAGTGAGGAGCTTATCTCTACCTTTGCCATCAAAGGAGAGCCACAGTATAGCTGCCCACTGACTCTGGGGGATGCACTGTACAGTGCAGGCCCTCTCCAGAGCAGCCATCCATTTCTGGATGTCATCCTCTTGTTTAAAGGGGGGCACTATCTTAGTCAGGTGTTTAGTATCTAAACCCCTTTCCTTATCTCTTGGGAGATTGCTGCCACCAGTGGGAACTACCCCACTCATCTGCTGCTCTCTAGCAAAGGCAAGCTTCTCTTTGGCCAGGGCAAGTTCTTCCCTTTCAATCCTCAGATTAGCCTGCCTCATCCTAGCTTCATGCTCTATTCTCTGAGGGGAAGCCAATCTCCTCTGGGGAGATCCTCCTCCTCTGAGAAGAGGCATTAGAGTGCAGAGATCTATTGGAGTCCCTAGAAGGAGATCTATCTCTCCTAACTCCAAGGTTAGGCCTAATCAGGGTCAGTACTGGGGGTCCCCCAGTTCCTTGCCCAAGTAGGTCTAAGTTGGCCCTAGTGAGTCTTCTGACTACCTCAAGACCTTTGTCTGCCACATCCCCAGAGAGTTCCTCAAGATCCTCCTCCTCAGCTGCAATTTCAGTGTCAAGGAGGTCTGGATCCCTGTGGTAAATAAAATATTACCCTGGCAGAATTTCTAGGCATTAACAAAGTATCATGCATCAAATGAGAGACAGGATCCGTGGTGTCCAAGTTAAATGGGCTTTATTCCAATAACTCGAGTCAAAGGGAGAATCAGTTCCATCACCACACACAGAGGTTCAGGAAGGGTCTTCTAACATTTAATAACAATGAACAGAATATATAAATTTTACTCCTTGTACATAGGGTGGAGCGCTCCAGGCAGAGCAAGAAAGAAAGAGATAAGAACATGTGGGTGTACACTTTGATGAGTCATAGGTAGGTGATAGGTAGGTGTCATAGGTGGGTGGGTACTTAGAGGGGGAGTTTGGATAGCTAGCTGGAACTATGCCCTAATTGTGCAACTTTGAGCATGACGTGCAATTGACGTGTAACTGGGAGGAAGCTGACTTTCAACCTAGTAGAGAGATCTCTTGTGTCAAGGCGACCAGCACATCTAGTACAACTGATATCTAGAGTCAGGGGATGTATTATCTGAAGCAATATTTGTTCATCACTAAAAGACAGAGAGGGCATATTTATTCGTTCATTGCATGAGCTTTCTATGGATGCAAGCACTGTAATCCACTTAAACAGAGACAGAATGGCTGGGCCCTATCTATGCAGATGGGTTCTGTGTACCTTCTTCACCAGACTGAAACGTGATTCTGTAAAGCAAACAGATAACTGTTATTCATAATACTGTCTTGGCAGGCCTCTTGTTGGGCTTCTCTCGGCTGAGCTAGAAGTATGCGAGGTCAGAGGGACGTAACTGCAGCTTCAGTGTGTCAGGAGTCATGAAATGCAAATACATGGGCCTTATGCTACCTTAACGTTTGGGAGACTTTGATGACTGGCATTTCTAATGCAGGACATGATTGCAGGGGCCTAGTGATTCAGGCCACTATGAGGAAGTGCATGGATGGCATGCACATACATGTAACATAGGGTATACGTAGGGGACATCTTGGTCAGGCAAAATTTCATTTTCCTCATTCCCTCCTTGTCCCCTACTTAACCCTTAAGGATACATCTATATTCATGAGACCGTATAGTTCATGATACAGAATCATTTGTTCATCTTTTATCCTTTGTTTATGTGGATGGGGAATACAGGCAGTAGCACACAGGCCGCAAATGGCCGGGCCACACTGCATACAGAGACAGCAACCAAATATCATAAGTAGGATCATTCCTAGGAAGGTCAGCACTTTCCATCCCCATGCCGATATTACACCCCAGAACCAACTGGACCAAGTCCATGTGCCTGGATCTTGATGTATGGCATGAGCAATTTTATGGAGCCTTGTTATTGCTTCGTACACAGATGGTGCATTATCTGGGATGAAAATGCAGCAACTAGATCGGATGACTCTACAAGCTCCGCTCCTATCCGCCAAGATGACGTCTAGAACGAGGCGGTTTTGAAGAACGACAAGTCTAATAGCAGACTGTTCCTGGGTCAAGTTCGCCAGGGCAGATGCAGTTATATTTACAACTGTTTCAAGAGTCCTTGTTAACCTGCGTATCAGTTTACTGTTTTGGACGGGACCTATGAAGAAAAAGAATCCTTTGTTGAAATCTGTATATTGCTCCCAAGCTGTTTCAGTCTGATCGATCCCTGCAGAATCTGTCTCTCTCTTTTGTCTAACATGTTCTAGTTGTGAATCTCTGTGATAATTGGATGGGGCTAGAAAAACAGGTGGCAATAGGAATGCTATATAACAAGTCCCACCCCAGTCTAAGGGCAGATGTACATAGGCTGTCTGACCGCAAATGAAATAGGTATGGCGTGATGTTTTGAAAGAAGAAAGTCCTTTATCGTTAAACTCTACTACAGTGTTACACTCGCTGTGTCCCATATGTACTGAGCCTTTCTTACTAACACATAGGTCACCTTTTGCTGGCAGGACTGATATAAACGGTGGACCTGTATTTTGCTTGGGCTGAACATTTAACATTATAAAATTAACAGATGCATTTCCCTGCTCGTACTCTTCATTCTCTAAATCGGTTCCCTTTCTTTGGGGGAATCCGTCTTTGTCTGGAAAGCATGCTTCATTCATTACTTTATTCAGGTTTCCATATATCCAGCCACCTGGATAAGCTATGTACTTTCTATCTATTGAGGTCATTAAAGCAAACCATGCTCCACATGACCCATTGTGTGAGAAAGGTAGAGGATAGTGTCGCAGGGTTTCTGTTCTCACACAGAACTGTGCACAGAGGAGTGGAACCTCGGCAAATTAGGGTGTCCCAAAACTCACCTTAGCAACCAACTCACCCCTTACCGAGCTAGCTACAGTGTCTCATTGGACATATCAAACTCCCAATGTTTAGACAAACCAGAACATGAACTTACAGTACCTCAGGGTACGTGGGACTCATGAACACTCTTTCGTTATATTATCATTACAAACCAGAACATGGAGTAAAGAAGACACATGTGCATTTGAAATGTTTATTTACTAATGCCGTCTTCTCAGGCGCAGTATCTTAGATAATACAAGTATACTTATTATCAGTAGCAAAATTATCAGCATAGTTACTAAGACATAAAAAGCGAATGGTGACAGCATGTTAACATACTGTAATGAATAAGAGTTAACAACACTTATATCTCACCCTCCCTAACACATATATTATATTATTAGCTAAGAAGGTCTCTTTGGGTTGTTTCAGGGCGGGCCCATACCTTAGTGTCCTAGCATGAAGGAATCACATCAGCATACACCAGCTCTCTCTGCATGTGCACCGCATCAAGTGTGTTCTATGTGCCTCGTGCAAAGCAATATCAATCCCGCCTGAAGCCAGAGTTGGCAAAGGCTGCACTTGTGTTATGACTATGAAGGCGTGGAGATCAGACCTCATAACAATTCCATATCGTGTTGTTCCTGAAACTTCAGCACTCTTCGTGCAGACATAGTTTATTAAGCAAAGCTGATATCAGAGCAATAACATATTATTCTCACATACACCACGGCAAACTACTAGGTTGAAAGCTAAGTCAACAATTAAGTGTCGTGTGCAGAAGTTGCAAGAAAGAAAAATGGCGTTTAAACCTCAAATGTACCTATGCTAACCTAACACGATATAAGGATATACAGGAGCTATATGACACCCCCCCATGATCCGAGAACGGACTAAATATGATAACAGAAGTGCCATCTCATGAGAGCAGAACTCAACAGTAAACGAGCATGAATTGAAACTAAAGATCAAAAAGGTAATGCTAAAAAATAGCCCAAAAATATAATGTGGCTCAAGCCAATAGGCAAGAAAAATTAAAAATTCATGACAAATAAGTCAACGAAATGCTATAAATCAGCAAGTCAATTCGAAGCAGTGTCTATGACAAAACTGTATATGAAAAATAAGTAGCAACAGCCTCCAATATGAAGTCACTGTCCTCATCCGAAAACAGTTCAGCCATCCAATTTAAAAGATGAAAGGAACATACGTGTTCCTCCAGCACCGGATCCTCTATAACCATCAGAGGACAGCTCGGTGGGTTTTCAAGAAAACTCAGTTCCAAGAAATTCCGTGCTGCCGACAACACATCCCAGGGACCAATTAGTCCATGCGCCATTGCTAAGGCCATAATCCTCTCGTCAGAACAAACCAACTCGTGAGCAATGATAGGACTCATCAGTTGATTAAAATCGACGTCAGGAGAAACCGGTCCGCAGAGACACAAATCAATGGCCCACTGGAAATCACAGGTCAGGCAGTGAAATACAGGCTGGACACAGGTGAAGTAGGAGAATCGAAAAGATAATCCATATGCCGTGCTCAATGTCGCCAACGGCAGTGTGCCATAATATTCAAGCATGCGGTTGCGAAACCGCGTCAGTAGCTGTTGCGCGGGGTCTTGCACAGGATGGACATCCATATTTAAAGTGACAAAAAACCACTAGCGCGCCAGCTGCTAATGCAAGTAAAAAAGGGAACCCTCCAAACAAGGATGAAAAAATAGAATGGAAGAAAGCAGGGATGACTCCAAAAATCTTTTCAAAGGAAGTCACGAGACCACTGCTAACAACTTTAAAAAAATGTGCAAGGCCTTTTGTGGAGGATGCGTTAAAGATAGTTCGAACCATCGCTCCGAAATGCAAAGGCAAATCAGTATTCAAAAGAGCCTGAACCTCTGTACGGGTGTTTGCAATGTGAAGCACGAAAGTTTCACGGGCCGAGCTCAAGGCCACCTCTTTCTGGGACAAAAGAGCCCTTATTCTTGCCATGCCGCTGAATTCTGCTCCCAAGGTCGGTATCTGTGGCCAGATGGAAGACTCCTTATGTTCACGTGTGGGAGGATAAAGCACATTTCTGCAGCAAAAAACCCGCTCACTTACAGTTACTATGAAAGGAATACCTTTAATTAACCCACAACAGTCCTCATTATTGAGCATTAAATAACTACCATTCTCTAATAATTTAAACGTGGGGATGATAGCAGGAACTGGCGTGCCCTGTAAAACGCAAGCCATATTCGGTCGGTCCTTGTTGCATGAACCGTGTAACTGTATATGTCTACACATTAAGGAATGATCTGGCGTCTCAGTGCACTCCTCCCCAGTCAGATAAACTTCCTGGTCATCCTTAAAACATCTGTATGTGTATGGGAGTGACCAGACTTCATGAAGGAAACCGCTACCTAAAGGTTCATAACGACCTATGGGTACATATTTCATGCAATTTGAAAACTTATATAAAGCAAAAGGCAGCGTTATTAAACCGTGGATAAGCCACGTTGCAGCAGTGGCTTCAGCCACGGAAAAAGGTAAAGATTCTAACCTTTCAATATGTAACATAGAAAAGGAAGCATCACGCATTGAAAGTAAGCGTTGTTTGTCAGTCAAATTAAACGGTGCAAATAAAGAAGAAACGTTCATGTACCCCCAGGGAACTTTACCCATTTTCAGTGTTTGAAGGGTCCATGCAAACTGCATGATTGATCGTAATTGATTTTGACCATGGTATAATACTGACACTTCATCATGTATAATATCGACGACTGACGACACAATATTATCCAATGTGTAAATTCTAGAGGAAAGCACATTAATGCTATTGTCAACAACTGCAAGCACTTTCTCAAGATTTGCTTGATCAATGGCCCTAAGGCGTGTAGCAGCCTCAATCTGTGATAGCTTCCAAATTTCATTGTAAACCCCATATAACCACCTTTTCGACCTGCCACTAGCCGGGCCTTTAATGAAATCATTCAAGTCCACGTCTGCATTTAGTTTAGAAAGGTGATTCTTAACCTCAGGTAAAGTTGAATGTTGCAGCCAGTTTTGACACAATTTGCCTACAGAATACGATGTGACAGTATGACCTAAGTCGAAACGGGGATCAGATCTAACAGTTTTAAAACCGTCAGTTAAATTTAAAAATCTATGTTGGCAAGAATCAGCACTACGGTGCCAAAGCAGCCAACCCTTAGGATTCACACTGGAAATGTTAAAGGAGGAATTAAGAAGTAGAGTCTGTAATTCTCTAATGGATAACTGAGTAAAATTACTCCAACCATCATATTCCTCTAACTCCGGGAAAGAAGGAGCGTTTAATTTTTTAGAAGTAGCCAATCCAAAGCATGTGGTCTGGGAAATTGTTTCATTCAGAAACAGCATATGATTCGGGATGAGACATGCACGGTGCAAAGCCTCAGTGCCTTGTACCTGCCATGCCTTTGAACCCCAAATTGATTTAAGGTCTATCGTATCCTTCCATAACTCATAGCCTCCAGTAACTAATTGATCAAGGAAGGACTTGGAATACAACAATTTAGTATCGGTAAGTCTAACCTTGGACATTGGCATTTTTCGAAACTTAAAATAAAAGGACTCGGGATTGGACTGATTAAAGTCAGTGAAGTAAGTATACTTTCTCAGAAATGTTTCAGAACTCCCCTGATGAGGCGCTGGGCAATGTTCCCACTGAGTAAAGTTAACAGCATCCCTTCTGGATGATGTTTTGTGTAAGAAGTGATTGCCATAATGTTGGTAACAGAATAATTCACCATAATTAGCAGATTCTAAATATAAATCCTCAGCATCAAATGCAGCATAGTATTGCAAATCAGAAAATAAACTTTCTACAGCTTTGACATCCCAGTCATCAGAACGAATGTTTTGTTTCACCACATCCCCCATATTCACTCTAAGTACATTAGGGACATTAACGACTTCCGTTGGGCCATGAATCTGAAACCGAACTGCATCCCACACGATTCCATCAAGGACAGGCCATGCTGTGATGTTAACCAAAGTCAAGTCTCTTTTTAATCTGTGTGTAGAATGTGAAGAGGAAAGTGGGGCCAAAGTTCCATTTAAATGAGTAATGCAAGTTCTCTCCTCGACATAGTGTCCATTCATAATTCGAAAAAAATAAAACACAAAACCAATTGACATAAAAAGGTATACTGAAAAAAGGACCAGCCAAATGTAAGTCCAAGGGGGTATCAAAAAATGTTTTTTACACAGGCTAGCATAAACTGCAATTCGAGAGGGTTTCTTCGAGGCAAGGGAAGCAGAGTCAAATGAAAATCTGGATTCCGTGGCTAAACGAGCTTGCAGGTCAGGCATGGACAAATCAGTGGGGTAGGTATAGTCTATCTCATCAATGTTAGTTCCGGGTAAATTATTTAATAACGGACTGGAAACAGCAGGTAATTTGATGGCCACTTCAGGTTCAATATTAGAAGCAGTGGGCATAACTGAATTCCTCACAATGGAAGGACAGGAAACAGCCGGTGTCATGCTAAGAAGAATCGGCCACTCTGTGTATCTTGACATTGTCAATTGAAATAAACCTGTTTTCCTTACGTCCAGGAAGTGGTGGTAAAATGACAGTTCTTGTGCCTTTCACTCCAAGGACTGGAACCGGAGCTCGATAGGAAGGACCAAATTCTTTCTTGTTATCGATCTTCTCCCGAACCAGTTCTCCAACTTGGGGTAGCCAGCCAACTACCGGGATCTGCAACGCATCATCCGACGTGGAGGGCAAATGTTCCTTTGCAAGACTGTCTCTGGTCTTTTGTAGATTCTGTAAAACATTGCAATGTTCATCTGCGTCAAAGGAAGTGGCGCGAACCACATAGTCTAGACCGTCAAGGTCAGGGACGTACATCTTGATGCCAAAGAGCATTTCGTATGGGGTCCGCCCACCCAGAGACCTTCTAGGGAGATAATTAAGAGCACGCTGCACGCCATAGAGGTGAGCCAGCCAGTTTCTGCCAGTGCCTATAACTCGGGCTGTCAAAGATTGCTTTAAATCACGGTTCATTCGCTCAACTACACTGTTACCCTCAGGTCTGTAGGGAGACGAAAACTTGACTTGGACCCCCAACGAAGTCATGGCATCCTTATACGCCTTAGAGGCGAAAGCCGGACCCTGATCCGAATGGAAGGTACCACAGGCAAAAATCCCTATAAAGATACGCAAATCTCTAATGACAGTCCGTGAATCAGCGCTGCGATGTGGCCATACCCACACAAAGCGTGTGCATGAGTCAACTGCTACTAAGATGTACTTATACGCAGTATCAGATGAAAAAGGACCGCAGTGATCCAAATAAACACAACCTAGTGGTTTATTAGAAATGTACAACTGAGTCTGTGGCGGACGCGTAGCAGTTGAAGGTTTAATCTGCTGGCATATGTCACAAAGAAGGACATAATCACGCGTCTGTTTGTACAGTCCCCGCCACCAGAAACGTTGTTGTAATTGAGTTACAGTGGCCGAGACGCCCGCATGCGCAGACGCCACACCTTCATGTGCCGCTGTAATCAAGTCTGCTCTGCGATCCGAGTTGGGAATCAGCCGTTCCCCAACGTCAGGAATTGTCACAAAAGGAACCTTTTCGGGACTTAAGTGGTATTTGTACTTCGAAGGGAATCCCGCAGGATGCTTACTTCCCTTCTCAGAGGCAGCAACTGCTGCCAAGATGTCGCTATCAATCTTGGTTTTTGACCTAGTAACCGCTGCAACTAAGTATGTAGATACTGCTGATTTCGCTGCTTCATCAGCAAGCGAGTTGCCAACAGCGTGAACTCCTACGCGCTGATGACCGAGAGTATGAATCACATAAACGAGTGGCAACATAGCCTTAAGCTCTGCCACTCGAACCCAGATCATGTTATGTTTTATTGTGCTACCTTTGGAATCATGAAATTCATTTTGAATCCAAAAGAACAAGTTCTCATTGTAAGACTGGACACAGTAGAAAGAATCACTTACAATCAGAGTAGTAACACTTGGATCTGCGTACTCCAACGCTAGTAAAAGAGCACGAAGCTCAGCCAATTGTGCAGTGCAATCGCCCAGGGGCAACGTGTGTACCTCCCTGGAAATGAATTCATCGTTTAACATAGCACCAACCACAATAGCGCATGCGGAAACGTAGGCATGTTTAGAGCCATGCGCAACCTGCGCCGACCCATCAGTGTAAATGATGCAATGGAAGTCCTCCAAAGGTCGCATAGCCAGAGGAGCAGGATGAACGAACTCATACTGCAAGTACTCTTGCGACCGTAAGGAAGCGTCAAAAATGAACGTGACATCCGTGGATGTCAATGACGCAGCCCACTGAATCCACCGAGGGTGCAAAGCTTTTGAATTTGGTACACTGGCTTTCGTGACTGCCTCCAAATGAGGACAGGGTGTTACCACTAACATGCGTTTCCCCTGCGACAGTGCTCGTTCTTTAAGAATCGCCATCTGTACAGCAGTTAAAACTTTCTCCACAGTGGGAAACCGCAATTCAGCCGAAGTATACAAGTGTGACTTGTAAGCAATAGGTACTGTGTCACCTTCATTAAAAGTCAGGTACGTGAAACCCACCGCCCCTGGAATTATTCTTATCACTAGGTTGGTGTGGTTATCACGAGTCAGTAAGTATTTAGAAGCGAGCAGATCGGCCTGCAAAGATTGCAAAATGGCCGAATGCTCAGGCAGCCAGCATGATTTTGAAAAAGTTGGTTGTATCAAAGCATACAAAGGCTTGATACGCTGGGCATATTCCGGAACATAAGTTCTGCCGAAATTCAAGAAGCCCAGTAAAGACTGTAATTTCTTCAGTGTTGTAGGAGCGCGCAACTGTGCGCATTTCTCCAGGAAGTGAGGAGCCAATCCTCGACCTTCATTGTTCAGCTCATAGCCGAGGAACAACACTGTGTGTTCTGCAATGTGCGATTTTGCAAAATTAAACTTGTAACCCATATCAGCAAAGTTACAAATTATTGAATTCACCCGACACAGATGCATCCAAATTTCGTCGTCTGTGAGATAAATGTCATCCACATAAGAACATGCATCTGGATCGATACTCTCCAATATAGTGACTATTCTTGAGGTGAAGACTCCAGGACTATTTTTGTAGCCCATTGGAAGTCGCCGGAAGCGTTTTTGCACACCAGCGGACGTAAAACTTGTCCATTGGGAGCTGAAGCTATCCAGTCTGTGTGCATAAAAACCGTTAGATATGTCAAGCGTTGTCTTGAAACGCTTACGCACTAGACTATCCACTAGCGCAGAGCCGTGAGTATTCTGTACCGCACAGTTACGGCAATGCGAGTTCAAATGACGGTAATCCAATACCAAACGATATGATCCGTCAGGTTTGGTCACAGTAAAAAGGGGATTATTCATCGGTGACACACACGTTTCAATAACTCCCTGATATTCCAATTGTTCAAGGATTTCTGCGACGGCAGCTTTAGCTTCACGCCGTATGGGATATTGAGGCTGAGACTGAGGCTCAGACCGCAAAGGAATTTCGTGGGAAGGAGACAATTTATCCCAACCACATTGGTTGCGGTACAGAGCCGGTGCAAGAGCCCGAGCCCACTCTTCTGCAAAATGCTGCGCATGCTCAGTCGAGACAGTGTGCGCGAAACTGGGAAGGATTACCTCCTCCCCTCGCGGCGCTGCGAGCACAAAAGGTGGGGGCCAGTCAGCCTCAGAAAGCAAAATGTCGTACGTAGACGAAAGGTTCTCCCAAAATACCCCTCTGACAGTACGCTGTATGTCACCTTCAATTAACAGGACAATTTCAAAAAGTCTTTCAGGGGGAGCCAGTCTTGTATTGGCTGTTTCAATTACAACGAACACTTCAGTCGCTGTCACCCTCAGTAGTGGACGCAGCGCCTCTCTGACTATGGTTATCTCCGCCGCGCTGTCCAGCAAGGTCAGAGCCCACGTCAGATTCCGAAGCCGCGTTCTCACTATCTGTGGCATATCGATGCGCTGTTAAGGCTGCGACTTTCTTTTTCGCAAACTGCGGTCTTTTAGGCGTAGAATCCTCCTGCTTCACTGCGCCGTCAGCTTGGCGGGACTGACCACGTCCCTGTTGGCCACCACGTCCACGTCCACCCCCTCCTCCACCGGTCTTCGGGGCCGATGTTTCCTGTAAGGAACGAGGAGAGCGTTGATCAGAACCCTGAAAACGATCAGGTGATTTAATCATCGCGCGATCGCGCAAATCATATACTTTCTCTGTCGGCGCAGGAGCCTGAAGCGCAGGAAAAGAATCCTGAGTCTGCTTATATTGCTTCCCCTGTGTCTGTTTTTTAGGCCAATTCTGTTTTTTGGACTTGGGCGGGACATCTGCAACTGCAGATTGTCCTTGAGGTTGTTTTTTCTCCTTTACAGCAAAATATTTCAGACCCCTACTTGTGCGGCCAATTGTCTTATAAGCGGCCACTACAATTTTTGCCAACTGACGGGGTTTGTCGGCATCGGGCAGAGCAGCCAAAGCATTCGACACCTGAAAGTTAACTGCATCTCCTTTAACATTGGAGAGAATGAGATCACATACAATCTCAAAAGAACCACACAGGCGCATACCCAATTCAACCGCTGCCTCTGGACCGTGATCATTCTGAACACGTCTAATGATGTCAGGCAGGGCAGTCATAGACGGGGTGCCGAAGCACCTTGTATAAACTGCCGCAAATGTTTTTCCCCAGCTTTCACAGTCAACAAGTTCAGGAGTTAAATCCTTCGGTAAAGTAATCGTCAACATCCTATGCTTATCAGCAGGAGTAGAATTCGGAAAAACCGCCTCCAGTTGATCAAACTTCTCAGCTAGCCAAAATGGGAAGTCATCGTTGTCAACTGGACGAGCACCAAAAACCGAATTAACCATCACTGGATTGAGACGCATTCCGCCTCGATCCATGGGAACGGCCGCACCCCCCTGGGGACCACCAGGCAGGTGGCGACCGATGTATTGCACTAATGCACGAATCACGGAAATGGAAACAACATGCAGCCTACGAATTTGCTGCAGGGTACAAGCGCCGTGATTCGGGTGCGGGGTAAAGCCACCCAACGCAGGCCAATTTGTACCTGGAATTGAGAGTGGACCTAACCTCGCAGCGGACAAAGAGTGGGGGAGGGCGCCATCAAACCAAACTCGATGCTGCCAATGATCAATAGGTATTTCCAATGCCCTGTACGGTGTATACTCAGCCGGGACAGCCGAGGCGGTGTAGGAGTGGAACAAACCAGAATTAGCGTCCACAGCCGGAAACGTAACCCAAGAGTAAAACAACTCGTAAGGGAACGCCGGATCTGCACATACCACGAAAATCACAGCCATCCCATCCACCGGGACCTGGTACGTCTGAAGATGGTTGCGTACCGCTACGCGACTATGCTGCGCAATGGCCACCGCCGCCATGACAACACTGGAAACAAGAAAACACAAAGAATACTTTGTAGCACAACTGGGTAGTAATTCAAAGAAACCGTTTAAGAAAGAATCAAGCTTGAATAATACCTATCTCAAAAAATAGGTAGGTTTCACCGACACCCCGCTTTCCGGAAACGGAGGTGAAGGGGTTAAGGTATGAACGATAAACTACTCGAGTGTCATGATATAAGACCACCGAAACCGTTGGGCGCCATGTCGCAGGGTTTCTGTTCTCACACAGAACTGTGCACAGAGGAGTGGAACCTCGGCAAATTAGGGTGTCCCAAAACTCACCTTAGCAACCAACTCACCCCTTACCGAGCTAGCTACAGTGTCTCATTGGACATATCAAACTCCCAATGTTTAGACAAACCAGAACATGAACTTACAGTACCTCAGGGTACGTGGGACTCATGAACACTCTTTCGTTATATTATCATTACAAACCAGAACATGGAGTAAAGAAGACACATGTGCATTTGAAATGTTTATTTACTAATGCCGTCTTCTCAGGCGCAGTATCTTAGATAATACAAGTATACTTATTATCAGTAGCAAAATTATCAGCATAGTTACTAAGACATAAAAAGCGAATGGTGACAGCATGTTAACATACTGTAATGAATAAGAGTTAACAACACTTATATCTCACCCTCCCTAACACATATATTATATTATTAGCTAAGAAGGTCTCTTTGGGTTGTTTCAGGGCGGGCCCATACCTTAGTGTCCTAGCATGAAGGAATCACATCAGCATACACCAGCTCTCTCTGCATGTGCACCGCATCAAGTGTGTTCTATGTGCCTCGTGCAAAGCAATATCAATCCCGCCTGAAGCCAGAGTTGGCAAAGGCTGCACTTGTGTTATGACTATGAAGGCGTGGAGATCAGACCTCATAACAATTCCATATCGTGTTGTTCCTGAAACTTCAGCACTCTTCGTGCAGACATAGTTTATTAAGCAAAGCTGATATCAGAGCAATAACATATTATTCTCACATACACCACGGCAAACTACTAGGTTGAAAGCTAAGTCAACAATTAAGTGTCGTGTGCAGAAGTTGCAAGAAAGAAAAATGGCGTTTAAACCTCAAATGTACCTATGCTAACCTAACACGATATAAGGATATACAGGAGCTATATGACAATAGAATGGCAAAACTCCCTCCGTTTTCTGATAAGGGGGCAGTTGGCCACATACCCAGCAGTCAGTTGCATTGCTGGTCTGGTGAGAATGGTGTAACATACGAATAAATGTATTGTTACGTAGTGCAAGTCGATATGACAATTCATGAGGAGGCAGTTCACTAAATGTATGCTCTATGGTACTGTTACTGGAAGAATGTATATGTGAGGAAATGGGAAAGAAAACATGTAGCAATAAACTGATACCAATTATAACAATGCACAGAATAAAAAGAATGATCAAGGTAACTATACATCTACTGCGTAATATCTTGCAGTATTTTTCCTTCTTATCTCTCTTCTTGCTATTCTCATATGTGATCTTATACATGTCAGAAATCTAGCCTAACCGATTCACCACCGAGTGGACTTAGACAATTAAACTACGTCTGACTTACTGGATCGCTACTTAAACCTATACTCCTGCTGTGGAGTCTTTCTAGCAAAGGTCAGTGTTCTTTATAAAAGTTCCAAAGTTCCAAATAGTCCAAAGTATCTTTTGTAGTGATGAAGGTGAGTTCGGCCTTTACGTCCTTCCACCAACTTCGGCGTCTTCCAACGTGGCTCAAGGGGACTTGAACGATCAAAATTCCGGACACAAGTATAGAATCTTCTGGTGCTTATGGCATGTTCCTTGACCTGGGTGTTGCCAGGGAAGGCGGCAGCAACCTGTGAACAACAAGAGAGTAGTGCAGAAATCAAGGAAGCCAGGTAATCTGTCAGCATGTTACTGTCAACATCAGTTATTTACTCAAGCATAGGTGTACCCCACATATTTGGCGGTCTACCGAAAACTACTTCATAAGGAGATAGGCCTGTTCTGGAATGAGCTACCATTCGCATGTAAAAGAGGGCAACCGGCAAGGCCACCATCCAATCCACGCCTTTTTCTGTACAGATCTCAGCAACTTTTGTCTTAATTGTCTGATTATGTCTTTCTACAAGGCCTGCTGCTTCTGGGTGTCGTACACAATGGAACTTCCACTTATAACCTAACAGAAGTGACACTTGTTTCATTAATTCAGAGGAGAATGACTGACCGTTATCTGAATAGATCACAGGCGGCAATCCATACCTGGGGAAGTACTCGCGCACTAACTGTCTGGCTGTTGTCACAGCAGTATAACCTGGAACTGGATATGCTTCTGTCCATCTAGATAGTGCACACATTACTACTAAGACATCTGTCCATTTGGATATAATCCGTCTGGAGAACCTCAAAAGGGTGGTCAGGAGGATGAAATCCGCCTTGTTCCACCGGAATGCCTTTACCTGGATTGAACTGGCAACAGATCATACATGTTCGCATATTCTGTAAGCTGTCTAACATTGCTTTTTCTCCTAAGTGTGCTGGACTATGAGCTGTGTTTATGATTACTTGTACCATAGAATCTGGGAGAAACCATGTAGCTTTTCCCTTAGTCATCCAACCTTGGTCAGTCTGAACCCCTCCTTGTTCAGTCCAATTCTTTATCTCATCTGTTGTGGCATGTGTCTGTATGTCGAGTACATCTTGAGTGGGATCCCCGACTGTCATACATGTTGTCAGTAATGGTACCTCTGTCCTTGTCGTGTCTGTTGGTGTCTGGGCTGTCAGTTTAGCTGTTCGGTCTGCAAATGGCTGTAGGTAAATGTATCGCTTCCAACAGGGCTTGGATAAGCTGGCCATGCTGGATTTTGGTCCCATGGGAGGTCAAGAAACCTCTCTCCCTCCATAGTACCCCGAAATCATGAACAACGCCAAAAGCGTATTGTGAGTCTGTATAAATGTTTACTTTCATGTGGTGGTGCATTTACTGTACTTGAGGGCAAAAGTGTTGCAGGATTCAGAATATTACAACGTCTGATCTCTATGTGTGGCTGAAATAATGTCAGTTCATATCCTGTCAGTCTCGCTACAGTCAAATGTAAAAATAAATAATAATAAAAAAGCATAAAATGTTTACTGTGACATGGAGTCGCTAAAACTGGCGCTTGACATAATGCTCTTTTTAATTCCTCAAATGCCAAGGTGTGTTCTTGTGTTCTAGGGAGTACAGTCAAAATGGCTGCCTCCTGTGTAGTTAACTGTATGAGTGGTTGGCTAGATATGCATACTGGGGAATCCATTGCCTACAGTAAGAAGTGAGGCCAATAAATGCACGAACTTCCTTTTGTGTCATGGCCTGTGAAAGGTTAGTAAGTAACTGAATACGTTCTTGTGTTAGCTGTCTACCCTCCTTGGAAAGCAAGTGTCCTATTACACCACTTGCTTTTCACAGAATTGCATTGGGGCCTTGTGCCCCTTGTCAGCCAGAAAATGTAGAACTGTCAGTGATGCATTTTCGCATTCTGTGACTGATCGTGCTGTAACCATGATGTCGTCTACGTACTGCATCAGTCCTGTGTTGGCAGGCATGTGAATACTGTCTAGCCGTTTCTTTAGTGCTTGACTGTAAATACTAGGGCTCACTGTCATCAATCTAGCAAAATGAATTATATAGAAATAAATAAATAAATAAAAATGAATTTTCAATTGAAAAGCACAATTTTTATTTTGGGGAAACCTCTTTCCAAAAGCTCTGCAGTTTACAAAAAAAAAAAAAATCCTACTCTAAATCTTGGGAATAGTATGACCATACTACCTACAATATGTTCTCTAAATGTATTTGAATAAAATCCAAATTATTCTAACATAGACAGAAAACTTGGAGCCTCGCTACTCCTCACTCCTTTGAGAAGCAGCCCCTCCCTCTAGAACGATGTTCGCGCTCGGAGTTTTGAATCAACTCCAAGCCGGGCTTCACTGGGATCTAAAATTGAATGACTGCCAGATGCTGAACCCATTGCAAGAGCGAAACTCCTGCCAATTATTCTGTTTACACGGCTGAGGGACAAACTATTCATTTGCAAGCGTGACTTATCTGAAGTCAATGAAGCTTTTAGTGTTGACTGTAAGGAAGAACAATTTCTTTGTTTGTACACAAGTCAGAGGGGCTGGGGAGGTAACTTCGCTACGAACTCACTCCTTGCTCACCTACCCCTCCCCTCAGAGCCAGGAGCTGGCTCAGTGTCAAACATAACAAATAGGAGACAAGCCTCTCACTCGTCTCTTCTTCTCTAAAATTGGGTCGCTGCCAACGCTGAGCTCATTGAAAGAGTCAAGCGTCTGCCAAGATTCTTTTTTTTTTTTTTTTTTATAAAACCTTTATTTGTACAGAGAAGGCTCACAAATACGGGCCTACAACCCAGCGGGCCGGCCACCACAAAGAAGAAACAGAGTCAACAGCACCGAAACGCATACAGAATATCACAACAAAGCATACAGGAAATAAGGGCTAAAAGCCATATAGCAACCAGCAGGGGCAGGATACGTGAAGGTTGATTTTCTAATATAGAAACGGGAACGACAGAATAATAACAGGTAGGAAGTCTCGGAGGGCCGGGGTGGGCCGCGAACAAGCCGCGTTGGAAGATACAGGATAACGCAATAATGACAAACACATATCGATAAAGGCAGAATAGGAGTCCCGCCAGAAAAACAGTGGCAACCGCCGTGCAGCGCCCACCCACCACAACAAGAACATATCATATCAAACAGAATCGAAAAAAGCTTATCAAATAAAGCCCTCCGTCACACAACCCAAAGAATAAGGAAACCCCCCCCCCACGAGAGGGGGGAGGAAGGAAAGAAAAAGAGGAAGAAGGGGACAAAAGGGGAAAGGAAGAACGCCACCTCAAGCACGCGCCCCATGGCAAACGAGATCGGGAACCACAAATCGGTATACAGAACCAGTAGTAACCGGAGCAAAATTACGTAGTGAGCCCAAGTCACAGTAAGACCAAACGGTTAGTGCAACAAAAATAGCCCACCCAGGGGGACATATGCTGAGACCGCGCCCCGTAAAAGAAGACACACAAGAGCCAGAGAACCAAGAATAAGAAAATGAGGGGAGAAAAACCCCAAAGAAATGACAGACCCCCCCCCCACCCCACAAGCCCACCCTGCACCCCTGCAGAAGGCTATGGCCTACCCCCCAGCAGCGTGCCTGTCGCCCTAATCAGAACCCGAAATATAGAAGAACTAAAGCAAGATTGAACCATAAAGACAAAAAAGGGGAAAAGGAGGAACAAGGGAGGAAAGAACACGGGAGAGGGCCATAAAACAGAATCATATGCTCCCACCCTCCCGTCCGAAACAGCAGTGCCCACGGGAAGACAAAGATTCTAAGGACACATTACAGGAATACGACAAGAATCCGACAAGGTCATACCGTTACCAGCCGCTCATCCAACCATTACAAAACACCAGTCCACAAAGGCAAGATCGTCTCATCCCTGTCCTTGTTTTTCCAAATCTGTGGCAGTCCGCCTCACGAAGAACCAGACCATGAGGAACAGGAGGCAGAGAACAGGGAGGTCAAACTTCAATCCGCAGAAGATGTTTCGTGTACCACTTGGATGATCTGGAACAGTCAGAAACCATTGTACACCATGCAGGCACAGTTCCGAAGATGATCTGAGGAAAGCCGACCCAACGGAGTTAGCACAGGATCTACGGTCGGCCATTCGAGGGGATGAAGCACAGGAAGAACCATCGCGTCCGGTCCGGACAGGACCCGGCCTACCGACCCACAGCCCAGGAGAGGACACATCACGATGGAGGGCAGCGGAACTCCGCATATCCGCAGAAACGGCAGCCACCGGGTCCATAATTTCCAGGATAGTTCCAGCCGCACCCAGTAGCGACGTAGCCGCACACGCCAGGGGGGGCTCAAACGGCCCAGCGAAACAAGCCTCCTCCAGGTTATCAGCGGGTGCGGCCACCGGAGCACCCCAGGAGCGCAGGGCGGCGAGGACGTCGGCAAGTGTAGGAACACCTTTACAGTATCCGGCTTCTGTGCCACATCGTGGACCACCGCCGCCCATCTCGGTCCGGCTGAGATATACAGTGTCGGCCGCCATTTTGGAAGCCCGGCGGGGTCGCAGCGATCCTCGACCCCGGCCCGGGCCGCAGCAGGGCAAACAGAATTCAGCCAACCATCAGCAGAGGCACTTCCAGAGCAAGAAGGGGGGCCACCAGAAGAAGGAGGATCGCAGGCCCCCCAATGCCACCGGCCCCGTTCTCCGAGTCCGGGCGGAGGCACTCAAAATGGCCGGACCGGAGAACAAAGGGGGGGGGACAAGCCACATCTACGGTCAGCCCCGTCAACGGAAGGCAGCGCCTCCACCTCAGGCCGCGGGACCGTCTGATCAGGCCAGAAAGCCGCAACCAGCCTATCTGCACAACCGCCTCGTCGGCCGAGCCCTCTGCGCCATCAAAGGCCGGCCATAGCGTAGCGCCCCGTCCGGGCGCCGCCGAGGAGACTCAGGCCAGTCCGCTCCAAAGGCCCCGAAGCGAGCGAAGGCACAGCTCCGGAACCACGGCACCCAGAGACAACCGGAACAGACGGTAAGTGCCTAGAGATCGCCGCAGATCCACAGCGTAGCAGAAATTGTCTTCCCGGGGCAGGATAAAGGCAGGATTTATGTTTCGAACAGGAAAGTAGACGGAGCCGAGCTAAAGCGCGGCCATCTCGGACGCGAGCTTGGCTCCTCCCCCCAAGATTCTTAAAGAGTGAGCTGCAAGCCTCCTCCCTCCACATTCGAAGGAAGCTAGTGTAAGTCGGAGCAGTAGCCCTCCCTTTACATAAACATTTCTCTGCGGCTCATCACGGAGGCTCTGAGAGCTGAGAACAGCTGCCAAGTCACTGAAGACAGAGCTCGGTCTCGTCCGCGGAAAAGAATTGGAGTATGGCCAATAATAACAAGACAGGCACGGCAAGAGGGAAAAACCCTCCCTTTACATAAACATATACTGGAAGCCAGGACCTTCAAGGTCGAAAAACACATACTGAGTAATTCAAAACATATCTGATCCCCCAGGCCAGAGAGCTAAACCAACATTCTCTAATTTCACTGAAGCCAATTTAATAAGGACATATTTTCTGTAACTAAGTGACATGCTAGTACTTTAAAATAATCCTGTACTGCTACTTAAAAGCTCCACTTTCTAATAAACACTTTTGTCTAACTAATTCAGCTAGAAGGCAAGACATTTGAAACATGGGCATTTGTTTAGCAGGCAAATTAACACACAAATATGGGACAATGTGCTTCTGTACACAAGGCTATGCATTTTGCAGTTGAGAGAAAAAAACGAATTATCATGGACTGTTGGGGTGGGACTGTTCTCTGCATACATCAATTGAAGTGTCTCCACTAAATGTTTATCTGTAACCATCTGTGTAAGCATTGCAGCCTAACTGACCTCTGAATCAGACATAATAAATCCTATTTTCCAAGTCTTCTTTAATGAATACTGCTTTTACCGTGCAAGATTATACCTTTCTATCAGCAGTCTGTCAAAGTACATAGGTGGGCCTTGAAACTAAATGAATGCAAATTAAACTAATGTAGGGGACACATAGCAATGCATTAAGGATGGTAGTGTATTATAGCTATCAAAAAGGGTCACGTTCATTAATTTACAAATAGCCACTTTCCTAAGTGAGTGGGATAACTGACACACGCTATTCTAAAGGGCAGCTTGCATTGGGAAAAATAATAATTAATATTTTGTAGAAACATCCCTATTAAAAAAACACACGGTTGCAGTACACTAATTAATAGCACATTCTCCAATGGGTCTATTCTATAATTTCTTCTCAACCGTGAAAAACATTAAAGCACTCTCCGACTGGTTTATTTACAACTACCGACCTCTGAGTCAAACACATTAAATCAATTGTTCCAAGGCAAACCCTTTACAAATACACTTCTTTACTCTCCATGCAAGATTTTACCATTCAATCTGCAAACTGACAAAGCACATAGGCAGACCCAGAATGAAAAAGTCAAGGAAACCTTTATCTCAATTTTCAGAAATACGCCCATTGGATAACATGGCAAATCGCACCTCCACACAAAACATGCTTTTTCCACCACTTCCACAGCTCAGATCCTTTTCAAATTTGACATCACAGTAGTCCAAGCGATTTCCTAAATCCTCACCAAAAAGCAACCAAATCCCTCCACTGGAACGGGTACGAATTTCCGCTCAAAAACACGCCCCCCGCAAACACCAAAAAACGCCAAAATCCCTCAACACTTTGTTAAACAGCATGTTAAAACAAATACTGCCTACTCAATATAAGATATTAACTCTTTGGCAGCTGAAGCACAATCATTCCCCAATGACTGCAGTACATGGGAAAGTCATGAACTCATCTCTCCACGTTATCACATTACACGTACGCACATCTTCAAAACATTTTCTCTAAGCACTTGAAAGAGATCCAGCTCTCTCCTGACTAACGTAATGATAACAAGCTCTGCACAAAACATAACCACATGGCGCTATTCACAAGCCATATTTACAAGAAACTCAACATGTCACAAAAATGACACGCTATTCACAAGGCATATTTACAAGGCGCTATTTACAAGGAACTCCACAGTAAACTTATAGCTCTAACTCTAACTCTAGCTAGTTCTTCTGAGAGGACGTGATTCTTTTTCTTTGGCTTTTTCCTCTGCTTGTTTGTTTCTCTCTACTTTGTTGAATTCTTTCTCTGATCACCTATGTGACTCTTAGCGCCATAACTCAATGGCATCTTTCTGAGAGGGGCTTGACTTCTTTTATACATATCATGACCAGGTGTATCTCTTGGCGGGATGTTAACTGACTCTTCTAGTATACCTTTTCCTGGTCCCTAGCTGACGTAACTTTGAAAACAGTGGCATGTTTGAAATCAATACAATGAAAACACAATACACAAAAATAGACAGAAACAATCAACAATCATTCATACAAGAAACATTATAACACTAAAACAGACACAGTCTAACCTGATACATGGAATAAAACATGTACTTGAAAACAATACACTTTGTGCACTGGAATACAGTACAACCATACCGGTCCCAAAAAATGAGACACGTCTTTACCGGGCCCACGTTTAACCGTGGACCCGTCTTGACCGTTTCCACTTTTTACAGTGGACCCGTCTTGAAACTTGATGCATTCCCCATAGTGGTACTCACCGGGAAGCAGAACTTGAAACTTGAAGGCCTCGGAAACTTGACTTGACTACGCTTGCGCCTTGGAACAGGTGGACCTCTGGAGACCTCGGACCTTGCTCTCTCACGGGCTGGGCTCTGGTTGAGACGATCCGCGTTCCTCACCGCCTCGCATGGATGCCTGGTCGCAGTCCGTCCTCCTCCTGGGCCTGAGGGAGTAGCGGGAAATCCCGATGGCGTGCGCACTTGAAGTCCGTCACGGCTGTAGAAGGGGGCAAAGACTAGACCTACAACACCGGCGAGTGGGGAAAGGGATATGTTCCTATTCGGGCGCCAAATTATGTGGTAAATAAAATATTACCCTGGCAGAATTTCTAGGCATTAACAAAGTATCATACATCAAATGAGAGACAGGATCCGTGGTGTCCAAGTTAAATGGGCTTTATTCCAATAACTCGAGTCAAAGGGAGAATCAGTTCCATCACCACACACAGAGGTTCAGGAAGGGTCTTCTAACATTTAATAACAATGAACAGAATATATACATTTTACTCCTTGTACATAGGGCGGAGCGCTCCAGGCAGAGCAAGAAAGAAAGAGATAAGAACATGTGGGTGTACACTTTGATGAGTCATAGGTAAGTGATAGGTAGGTGTCATAGGTGGGTGGGTACTTAGAGGAGGAGTTTGGATAGCTAGCTGGAACTATGCCCTAATTGTGCAACTTTGAGAATGACGTGCAATTGACGTGTAACTGGGAGGAAGCTGACTTTCAACCTAGTAGAGAGATCTCTTGTGTCAAGGCGACCAGCACATCTAGTACAACTGATATCTAGAGTCAGGGGATGTATTATCTGAAGCAATAGTTGTTCATCACTAAAAGACAGAGAGGGCATATTTATTCGTTCATTGCATGAGCTTTCTATTGATGCAAGCACTGTAATCCACTTAAACAGAGACAGAAGGGCTGGGCC
Source organism: Lissotriton helveticus (assembly GCF_964261635.1). Taxonomy (NCBI): domain Eukaryota; kingdom Metazoa; phylum Chordata; class Amphibia; order Caudata; family Salamandridae; genus Lissotriton; species Lissotriton helveticus. The sequence goes on along the minus strand of NC_136064.1, from coordinate 96,018,197 downwards.
CTATCTATGCAGATGGGTTCTGTGTACCTTCTTCACCAGACTGAAACGTGATTCTGTAAAGCAAACAGATAACTGTTATTCATAATACTGTCTTGGCAGGCCTCTTGTTGGGCTTCTCTCGGCTGAGCTAGAAGTATGCGAGGTCAGAGTGACGTAACTGCAGCTTCAGTGTGTCAGGAGTCATGAAATGCAAATACATGGGCCTTATGCTACCTTAACGTTTGGGAGACTTTGATGACTGGCATTTCTAATGCAGGACATGATTGCAGGGGCCTAGTGATTCAGGCCACTACGAGGAAGTGCATGGATGGCATGCACATACATGTAACATAGGGTATACGTAGGGGACATCTTGGTCAGGCAAAATTTCATTTTCCTCATCCCCAATGGTACCCTCTAAGGCTGGCATATTCCCATCTGTATGAGAGGCTTTCCTAGCATCATACGTCTCTAAGAGACCTATCAGAAAGGGAATGGTGGGGTTAGACCCCTGTTTCAGTTTCCTGGAGGTACACACTTGTCTCATCTCCTGGAAACTGAGAGCTGCATATCTTGATTTGACCTGTGGAGGGTCAATAACCACCAGGGGAGTCTCTGAAGACTCTCCTTGGGTAGACATGCTTTTCTAGTGAGGTGTAAGTGGTGCACTTACCTACACTATATGTTTGCCTTCTGATCCCTTGCTAGAGTTGTAGTTTTAGGGTGTGCTAGGCCCTAGGAGCTACAACAGCTGGTTCAGTAGAACTCAGAGTATTCTAAGCTAAGTTATATGTACCTTAGTACTTATGTGATCTTTCAAATTATATTCTTAGGATACGTGTGGTAAAACAACAGCAAGCTCAAATCCCAACCGCTGCTCACCAATGTGAGAAGTTGGCCTGATATATAATGTTCACTATTCTAGTGAGCACTTTGTATCAGTCCAAACAACCCTTATTGATGATTGGTTGTAAGTCAACCTTATAGACCAGCTATCCTAGTTGCATGGACACGAGCAGTCTAAGGCTAATACTCTAGAGGGCGTGTTAAGCCAGCTGTTTTACCATCACATTACCCCTTGAACACCAAGTGAAAGGACACCACACAAGTTGTTATGAAAATAAACAGATATTTATTTATAACAAGACTACCCTGAACTCTTTATGAGTCAGGGAGCTAAGCACACAACAAAACTTCTAAGAAAATACTTTAAGTCGCACAATTTACACAAATGCCCGAGGGGCACGAAAAACCATATATTACAAAAGTGGAATGCGAATTACTAGCAGGTAAGTAACTATTCTCATAGACTTTAGAAACGCTAGACCTACAATGCTGAACCCTTAGATTGGAAGCAGGAGGCCTAGGGACGTCGTGTGCAGAGTGGGAACTCTCACGCGTAAGGCGGAAAAAAGTCTATGGAGGCTAGTAGTTGCAAAGTTAGTGTTTTCGGGCGAACCCGACTAGGTAGGTCAAAAACGAAAGTGGATCTAGACACTTAGAGAGTGGGCCTACGCTGGAGCACCGGAGTACTCAGTTTACCTAGCCCAGGGGCTGCGGCTGCATAGGGTTCAAGTGTCGTCGGGTTTCTTCGTTGATGAACCAGGAGCCTGAAGAAAGAAGTTGCTGGCAGGCGACCAGTGAAGAAGTTCGTGAGGATCCAAGCCTGGATCAGTGAAGAGGAAGACCTGAAAGCAGAGGGGACCAAGTTCTGAATCACTAGCCAGTGATTAGGTGGGCACCAGAGTGGCACCGGGCGAAGTCACCTCAACCAGGTGAGTGGGCGCTGCTGGGCTCTGCAGTCTCTCGGACCAGGAGGCGTTGTCGGCGACCAGGATCGAGGTGCGAGCTGTCCCACGAAGGTCTGTGCTGTCGACGTCGCTGGACCCAGGATTGGGGCAACAAGTCTTGGCAAATTCAAGCCCACGCGGTGGTCCTAAAAGGATGTCTGGAGTGGACCAGGAGGGTCCAGGGTGCTTCCCTGATGGAGGGAAGCAAGGGCCAGTCTGGAGCAACCAGACCAGCAGTGTTTGTCGTCGAAGTTCGTCGTCAGAGGGTCACTAGCCAACGGGCAAGTGACCTGGACAACACGGTGAGCAGCAAAAAGCAGAAGGGCCCCACGCAGATCTCGTGGATGCAGGGGAGCTGAACTTCGGTGCTGGAGCTGCTCAGGGTCGGGGCTTCTCTTACCCCAAAGCACTCAGTCGAGGGTCACTCGGTGGTCGTGCTGGACAAGCGTCGTGCAGTCTCTGAAGATGGCCGGTCCCTCGAGGTCTCATCACACCCACGAATCACAGCTGGGCTGATGATGCAGGTTGAGGTCAGAGGTGCCAGGGAAGCTGGTTCTCGTCGTGCTGGGCAGTCTTGATCCGGAGGAGAGACTTACAGCAGACCGCGATGCTTGGATGGTGCCTGCTGCTGCAGGGTGACTACTCCTTAGTCACAAGGGAGAAATCTTAGGAAGAGTCTTGAGTTCCTTTCGTAGAAAGTCGGTTCAGGATTCAAAGATGATCTAGTTTGGAAGGGGGCCAGTTCCTACCTTTATCCTGAAAAAGGGGGCTGGCACGCGACTAAGTCCTGCCCTATGGGTGGGACCAGGAGGGGGGTGGTTACACCCCTCTCCTTTGGCGGGCTTTTCCCCAGAGCAGGGGCTGGAGTGCCCCTGGAACTGGTTCAAGCCGGCCTATGCACAGTGAGCACCGGGGTGCCACTTGCAGTCACCTTCCTCTAAAGCCCTGCCTACCTAGGATACACAAAACCCTGTCTGGGACGGTGCTGGCACCGCCCCTGACAGGAAACCCTTTGTCCAGGCCTCCGTTTGCTGGAAGGACTCCCAGCAGCAGGAGGGCAGACTTGTGTCTCGGTGGCAGCATCCATTTTGTGGAGCTAAGGCTTCGTTTAACTTTAACCGGGGTTACAGGCTACCAACATGTCTTCACCCTCTAGAGGGGTGGAATGCTACCCCCGTCGCCAAAACTGGCGAGGGGGTAGTATTCCAAAGCGTATGACACCTTACACGACATGTTTAGATATTGTCAGACCAAAGTTACCATAACCGCGAGGATTATAAGGCACTTAAGAGTATATGGTCTGACGCTATCATGGAAACGGCTAAGGGATGGATCCCGAAAGCCGCAGACAGGCTCAGCTCATGCCAGAGCACTATCTCACACGATTCCAAGCACTCTGCCTTCAGGATTGTTAAGGCCTGCCATAGGAGTGACTGATAGGAGATCTGTGTGTCCATTTTAGGGTTAGATATAGGGATACTATATCTAAAGCAAAGGGTGAGTACACCACCTTGCCCCCAGCTGTCAAGCAGCCAGTTGTGTCTGTTTAGTTAGTCAGCCCGGGGGTGGCATAATACATGCTGCAGCCCCTGGGAGACTTCTGGGTACACCTCAGCCCTGGGTACAGGGACTCAGAGAGGGCCCAGTGCCAATTCAGTACCTGGGTACAATTTGGAATAGAGAGAACAGCTAGGCTGTGGGTCTGATTAGCAGGCCCACAGCCAGGGAAAGTCGTAAACCAGTGAAGCAAAAAGCAAAAATCTGGGTGATCATAGGATTGCAGACCCTACTCTCCTACAGCTTCCTACACCCCATTTATGTCCACCAACTATTTGAAACTCACCCCCACCAAGATCAAATATGTCTTGTTTTCCATCAATAACAAACAATAATTAGACCAATCCTGGCTCAATGACTTGACCCTGGCTGGCTCCAACCCTCAGCTATTACCCAACATCAAACACCAATTTCACCTTCAACTAACACATTGCTAAGAAGACCAAGAGAACATGGTACAAACTCTTCTAATAAAAAATTACTCAGTTTTTTCCAGAAGCAGCTTCAGAGCTGCTTACGAAGCCCTAGTACTCTCACATCTGGATGGCGGAACTGTCGTGCTCCATTGTTTCTGGATGTCACACTGGCCCCCTTGAAAAGCATCTTACACAACACAGCATGTATAATGAAAGACCTGAAGAGGTTCAACAATATTACTCCACCCTAATTGAACTCCACTGTCAATCTAGCTGTCAAGTTTTCCATGTCCTGTGGCCCTTGATACACATGCAGGAGTTAAAGAAATGGAAAAAAGTTTAAAAAAAAGAATTTAGGAACCACGCCTTCTCCAAGTGCACACCCTGGATCTGCAACAGCATCCTGTATCTACCAGGACCACCACAACCTACCCTGAATTCAGGAAAGAGCCGAAAACACTCCTCTTCCCAGACAACTACATCTTGATGCTATAGAAATCCCCCTTCCACTCTAGTCCTCTCCTGCCCCCATCCTCCTCACCTAGAAAATGCCCTCTGATGTACTCTTTGCCTCTAGCTCTGTGCAGCACTGCGACAGGCTAGGTTTGTGCTTAATAAGTGCATCTTGGATACAGACATAAATCAGAAGCCCTTGTTGGTGTTGGTCGCAAACCACCGGTGGTGTGTGATCTATATTGTGGCAGATTTACATTTGGAGGCAGAGATATTTAACTGTGGGCAGGTCATGCCAGTAAAAACACAGTTATACCATGCTGTTTCGCTACTTGATAGAACATGTCTGTGTTAACCTCCTTACGAATCTCGGACAAGAACAGCAGCATCTGCATGAAACCCTGCAAGATGTGGTAACTCCTGCTAGAGTCACAATAGTCTGGTCAGACATCTTCATTCAACGAGCATTTTACTGCAGTGCTTCACTTTGGAAATTGGGTAGAATTGATGCAGGACATGAGAAGCTCAATATAAGTTGGGTGGGCACTAAATGCTTGTTATGCTGATATATTTCATGATATGTTATATGTGTTACAACTGAAATGTGTATTCCCTGTTTAGTGTTCCAGATTTGCAGAGTTTGTCCTTGTGATGTTGCGCAACCGGATGTATTGCAGTTGTACAATTGAATGCTTATAGCCTGGACTTGTATCCTGTGGAAATGTATATGCCAATTCCATAAATGTGGAGCTATGAAAGCACATAACTATATGTATGTCAGTTATCACTGGCGTAGGGCATGAAAGTATGTACTGTTGACAGGTGATCCAGCGCTCCTATTGAAAAACTGTCTCAATAACGCAACCTATCACCACAATACTCACCATTAATCATGAAAAACAAATAAGGCCCATAACACCAATGAGACAATTTTTGAGCGCTTGAATCATGTGGCCTGATTAATAAAACTACTCTCATACTATTTACACTATTATATACAACTGCAGTTTAACTATTTTCACCATGGTTTTTAAACATTTATCATTTATAATCAAGCCACTAATGGCGATTGAATCAACTGATGGTAACTAGATCATGAATAAACAAGACCAGCTTGTCATTTCAAATCTAATTTTATTAGCTTTATTCATAAAGTAGAATAGCAAAAAGGTTTAAAGTCTTTATTTCATTAGCAATCAAGAAAGCAGCATTTTTATTATGGAGTTAAATTATTGAACTGACATTAAGAAGCAAGTTCAGCATCAAGAATTATTAGCAAAATAACAGTTTCCATTCCTTAAACCCTATTTCCCTGTCTAATTCTTTCTCCACCTAGAAAGGAAAAATCATTTAAAGTCTGCTGTCCTTACGTGCGCCAAAGTCCAACAGCATGACATGTCAATCTGGAATTGGAAAGCGAGAAGCGCCATCCTACCCATGAGGTCAGGTTTTATACTTTTCTAACTAGCTAAACTGACTACATTTTGCATACTTTCTCATCAATCCAGGTTTGCTATTGGCTGAGCCATGTCAGTCCACCATTAGGTCATCCGATTCTGACCAAGTCCAGGCTTCATCATAAGCCCTATTGTTCTTAAATTTCTCCATCCTTCTAGCTTCCTCGAAAGTGATACTTTCTCCCGATTTCAGAACATTACTTCCTAATCTTGGCAGACATACTGGTTTCCTGTCCTTGAGCTTTTCTCCAAGAGCACGTTCAACTCGACCAAAAACTTTCTGCATTAAATGTTGACTGTTCAGCAAAAAGCTCCACATTCTGCGCATGAGTGAAGTCTTCACTCTGGTCAAGTTTTCACATCTCCAGCTCTGCCAGACATTTTCTAAATCATCTCTTAGGCCTCACCTCAGAAACTATTATTAAACAAACACAAAACATTAATTAATTAAAGAACTGAGACTCATTCTGTTACCCACCCCCTTTACTAATTAAAAACCCGTTAATTTATGTTACCTAGCTGAAGCACAATTAAGCAGCATCATATCTACCATTCCCTTAGGAACTGCAGGAACTCTTTTATGCATTTTAATCACAGAAAAGACATAACATAAGCACACAAATAAGCACATGCCATTAATTAAACAGCCGCATTTAAGCAGCACCCGCCGCAATGTAAAAAATGAAAGCAGTGCATTTGCATGCACAAAGCGGCAGGCACCGCGCGGTGCCTGCCGCTTCGTGCACGCAAAGGCAGGGGGGTACCATAGGTACCCCCCATGTGCACCCCCTACCCCCTTCACCCAGGGTGCCCGCTACGGGCCCCCGAGGTGAAGATCCACATGCTTTTCCTCGGCGGAGAATCCGCCGCGGAAAAGCATGTTTGCACAGCCATCCTAATATGTCTGGCAGTGTCTGAGAGACACCGCCACCATATTAGGCCTTTTCCGCCGTGGTTGTAAGCCAACCGCGGCGGAAAAGCGGCGGACAGAAACCAGGACCCACCAGCCATCCTAATGTGGCGGTGTGTCTTTGGTGGGTCCGCAGAGGATTTTCTGCATCCTCCGGGCCGGCGGTGGCTTCCGCCGGCCCGGAGGATGCAGAAAAGCCTCCATCGTAATGTGCCCCTAAATCCCAGGGAAAATTGGATCTTTACCTCCTTTAAATCCCCATCCCCCTAAAATACGATAAGTATCTTCACATTGACTAGCACCTACAAAATAATTGTCGAACAACAAATTATCTCTTCTTATACAAAGTTTTCCACTAACAGGTTTATCTATGTGAATTGCAACATTTTAATTTCTACCATTGAGCTTTTCATCTCCAATTTGCCAAAACTTAGATTTGGTACGTTTCAGCATTTCATTTCGCTTATAAATTGACCTACTCTCTTCAACCATATTCAAAAATAATTTCTCTTCAGTTCTCAATTTACATGTTAAATTATTTCTAAAAGCATATTCATAAGTAAGTTCATTAGTTACTATGAAAAATTCCCTCATCTGTTTAGCATGTTTCAATTTATTTAGGCTATTATCAACCTTTAAATTTGCAAAGATTTCATCAAAATTTGAATAATAATATTCTAAACGACCTGTTTGATAAAACAAACTAGTTATTACGCTACAGGTTATGCCATAAGTAAGACGAAGCATATTGTAAGTGATACCTTCAGACACAGAAGTAGGTAATTTTACACAAATGTAGCAATCTTTTACATCCATCACCTTAACATATTCTGATAAAAGTCTTGAGAAAGTATTTCTAGAAAAATCTCCTACAGATCTATCTTGGTGAATTTCTGGTTTATGCACAATAATTGTATTAGTCTTGACAACTATATCATGATTATCCACAGCTTTACTAGTCATATTAGTTTTATACACCTCTTTATCTATTCCAAAAGGGAAAATGACAGCTAAAATTAACCAAACCAAAATTAACAAGATCACACATATTGAAGACATTTTGCAACATCTTCTAAGAATTGAGCATCTCTAATTACTATTAGTAGAAGAAGGCATCTTTACTTACAAACAAGAGCCTTTCAAAAAACAAAAATTTAAAAATTTAAAAATTACAAATATACACCCCTCTTTTTTTACTTTATTTTTTAACAAAGTATCTTAATCTCTAACAGCTTTTCTTCGACCTTATGTCTTACATCAATATGTTTTTCCAGCCAACACAATTTCTTCGACATTGTGTCACCCAACACAATTTCTTCAACCTTGTGTCAGAACAAAATCAATCATTATCATCATCACTGGCATCATCTAAAACTATTCTACTACTATCCACCTCAACTACTGGTGGGATAATAATATAAGTACATTCAGGTGACTTATATATTTGATTTGGTTTTACTACTCTTTTTGTCTACTGCTTATCACTTCAATTTTCTTTCCTGCTTGATTTTTCTTATCTGAGTCTCCTCCCCTTTGACTTGAGACCTCATTTATCTGATATCTTGCTCTATTCACTAATTTGAATTTTAGGCCCTCATTTTCATATGGCCAATTATCTCCTTTTCTTGATAGTTTCTGTTTCGTTTCAGTTTGATTACACTCTGCTCTCCAAGCTCTTTTCCTTGATCTTTCACTCTGGATTCTTCATCACTTTCATCTGTTTTGCTTTCTGTGATATCACGTCTAGATTCAGGTACTTCTTTACTCGGCAGTTTCACTCTGTTAGGATCATCATCCTTATAGCTGGTACTTGGAATTTCGTCTTCTTCTTCTTCTTCAATTACCTCCAATCCACCAGTTTCAGAATCTTCGTTCCTTCTTCCAGAGCTTCCAATCTGCTTTTCAATACTCTCCTGATCTTGAGTTATTTCTTGCTCAGACTCCGTTTCTGCTTCTTGATCTAGCAGATCTTCATCATTTTCAGAGTCTTGTATCACAATTTCTCCATTTTCTTCATTCAATGCCTCATTTGCATTTGAATTTGAAACTTCCAGATGTCGACTTTGATTTCTTTCAGGTTCTTCTTCAGAATCTGAATCAGCTGTTGTATCACCTTCTTCAGGATTTTCAGGTGTTGGGACTCGTATGGTATGACTAGCATGAATCCATCTCTTCAATCCTCTACACTTTACTGCATTTGTTGTGACAAGAATCACCTGTCTTGCCTTCTGCCACCTTGGTACTAGGCAGTTTCTTCTTCGGTGAACTTTTGTCCTCACCCAGTCTCCAGGTAACAGATCATGAGCTTGTTCCTTCTCCTTTGTGATTACTTCAGGTCCCACCTGATGGAACACAGAAGTCACCACATCAGATAGATGTTTACAGTAATCCATTATGATGCTATCATTAATGGTCAACAGTTTATCAGCTGGAACAAATGCTTGCCTCATGACTCTGCCCATTAAAATTTCATGAGGGCTCAAACCTGTGTTTCTATCTGGAATGCTTCTCAAAGACATCAAAACAAGTGGAAGTGTGTCTGTCCACTTCATTCCTGTCGCTAAGCACATCTCAGCTTTCTGTTTTTTATTGTGCCATTCACTTGCTCAACAACACCTGATGCTTCTGGTCTGTAAGCACAGTGTAGTTTTTGCTTTATGTCCAAAGCTTCACAAACCAATTGTAACAATCTGTTTTCAAAATGTGTACCACGATCTGTCTCGACCGTTACAGGAAATCCATACCTTGGTATGATTTCTCTCAAAAGCAATTTTGCCACAGTAATTGAGTCATTGCGGAGTGTTGGGAAAGCTTCCACCCATCTTGAAAACAAACAGACTATCACCAAGACATATCTAAGTTTGTTATGAGGTGGCATGTCAATGAAGTCAAGCTGTAATCTGGTAAAAGGACCACCCTCCCGTCCTATGGTTCCCATGCTCACAAAAGTTTTTCTGTTTGGATTGTTCTGTTGGCAGATAAGACATCTCTGACAAAGGGATTCTGCAATTACTCTGAATTTTGGATTGTACCATGTTTGTCTAAATAATCTAATCATTGAGTCTTTGCCAATATGTCCTGAACCATGATACATGGGTGCCATGTGAGAAATCATACTGCCTGGCATTACTACTCTGTCATCTTTGTAAACCCAACCTTCATCTTCTTCTCTCTGTCTGCAACCTGCTTTTAACCATATGTTTTTCTCTTCATCATCTGCCTCATCTTGCATCTGTTTTACTCCTTGCCAAGTCTCAACTACAGATGTTAGCATAAGTGAGTTAAAAACATGTTCATTATCTTTTTCCCGATTAATTGACACATTTTTCGCACAAAAAGTTTGCAACTTCATCAGCATATGAATTTCCTTTTGTTATGAAATCCTCTCCTTTTTTGTGTGCAATACACTTTACAACTGCAATCTTTTCCAGTAGCTGAATTCCTTCGATCAGCCTTTTGATCAATTGTGCGTTTCTTATTGGGGATCCTGCAGAAGTTAAATAACCTCTTTGAGACCAGAGCTGGCCATAGTCATGGACTATACCATAACCATACTGACTATCAGTCACTACAGTTATTTTTTTGCTCTTTTCCCAATTCACATGCACGAATCAAAGCAACCAATTCTGCTACTTGAGCTGAACGAATTCCTTTGAGACAAGAGGCTTCAATCACATCTGCAACTGTACATACAGAGTATGCTGCATTCAGAACACCTTCATCTGTTCTTAAGCACGAACCATCAACAAAATAAACATAATCTGATTCAGCTAATGGGACATCTTTTATGTCTTGCCTTGGTTTAGTGCAATATTCTAATACATCCAGTCATTCATGATCAACCTCATTTCTGATTTCCGTTTCTGTACCATCCGGTAATAATGTGGAAGGATTTAAATTCACACATCTCGCAATTGAGACATTATCTGAACCAAGGATAACCTTCTCATATTTTGTTAGCCTACTGTTTGTCAAATGTTGTGTTCTGCTTCTTGTAAGGAGAATATCAACTGAGTGTGGTACATATATTTTTACAGGAAATACCATTATTATTCCTTCACTTTGTTCCAGACTCACACTGGTTGCAGCTACTGCTTTTAAGCAGCCTGGTAATGCTTTTGCAACTGGGTCAAGAACAGCTGAGAAATATGCTATTGGCTTTCTCAGTCTTCCATGTCTCTGATTCAAAACTGATAATGCACATCCTTCTCTTTCACTGCAATACAGCTCAAACTCTTTTTCGTAATCAGGCATTCCCAATGCTGGAGCTTCACACAAACCTTTTGTTAATTGTTCAAAAGCTTCTAATTCAGTTTCTGTTAGGGTAATCGGGTCTTTTATGTCTGCTTTTGTCAGTCTCTGCAATGGCTTTGCAATTACTGAAAATCCACTAATCCATTGACAACAATAACCTACCATTCCTAGAAACATCCTGACTTGTCTCTGTGTTTTTGGAGGTTGCATTGCCTGAATAATTTTTATTCTCTCAGTTGTCACCCTTCTGACTCCTTTTGCAATTCTGTGACCAAGATATTTTACTTCTTGTTTGCAAAACTGTAATTTTGCAGGAGACACTTTATGTCCCTCATCCGCCAAATGATTCAAAAGAGTAATGGTATATGTTACACAATTATCTCTTGTTTTTGCATCCACAAGGAGATCATCAATATACTGCACTAACGTAGATTTTCCAAGGATTTTTTTAGCAACGGATTAAAAATAGATGGACTTTCTGTGTACCCTTGAGGGATACGACACCATGCTAGGATACGCTCTTTGAACCTGAACGCAAACATTTGTTGGCTTTCTGGATGCAATGGAACAGTAAAGAACGCGTTACATAAATCAATAACTGTATACCATTCTGCATCATGCGGAATCTGATATAAAATTACCGCTCAGTTTGGTACAACTGGGCAACATGGAACAACTATTTGATTAACCTTTCTCTAGTCTTGAACAATCCTGAAAGTTCCGTTTGGCTTTTTAATTCCCATAATCGGTGAATTACATGGACTGCTCTCAATTTCTTTTAGAACACCTTGTTTTATGAATTTGTCAATTACAGGAATCACTCCTTCAATCACTTCTGCTTTCATTTTATACTGAGGAATGTTTGGATAATCTGCTCCTTGTTTTACTGTTATTTTTACTGGATCTACATTTTTCATCAAGCCCATTTCATCACCAGTGAAATCCCAAATTTTTGCATTGACTGTCTCTTTTAATTCTTAAGGTAGATTATTTTTGATCAAATACAGGAAATAATTTACTCTCTTCTGCTTCAACCATTAACATTGTTAACTTGTAAAGCCCATCTTCTTCTTGAGTTTGGAGCTCAATACCATCCGGTGATCAATATATTTTACAGTTCATCTTACAAAGGATATCCCTTCCTAACAAGTTTACAGGACTGCTGACACAAACTACAAATCTATGCTTGTCCTTAAATTTACCAATTTCAACTTCAACTGGTTGTGTTAAATCTGTTTTAATTTGTTGATTAGCTACTCCTACTACTTGAATTGTGTCACCAGAGAGAGGCAGGTTTTCTATTTCCACTGATCTAACAGTAGAACGGGTAGCACCTGTATCCACTAGAAAAGTGATTTCTACATCATTCACTTTTCCATTTACAAATGGAACAGACTGATCTACCTCAGAGTGGCTCCAAGCACACACTCTTCCTCCTCTCTCAGGCACCGTCCGAAGTAATCCTCAGATTCACTCCTTCTATTTTCTTTCAACCAAAACTGTTGAGAAACATTCGACACATTCACTCTTGGCGGTCTGTTTACCTGTTCACCTCCACAGAATCCTGTTTCTGTACTGTATCTCTGCACATTTACACAATTTGGAAGTTGCGGTTGTGGTATCTGACTTTGCTGATTCACTACCTGTCGCTGTAGCTGTTGCTGCTGATTTATCTCATTCTGCATCTGTGGATTTAATGGTGCATTTTAAAAATTTATGGGCGGATTCTTACATTCGCGCTTCCAGTGTCCAATTTTGCCACAATTAAAACATAGGAGTTTCTGCTTTAACTCTTCAATATTTCCCATCAATCTTGGCTTATTATAATTACCTTTAAATTTTCCTTGATTCTGATTAACATCTTTGTTTCCTAATGTTGCTATTTGTTGTTCAGCCACTTTCACTTGTGCCCACATAGCTTTTTCTTTTAACTTCTTTTGTTTAGCATCTAATTCATCACTACAGTATTTTGCTTTCCTCAAAATATCATCTACTGTGAGCGATTGCCAACCAACTATTCCAGATCTTATCATTTCACCAATTTCAGGTCTTAAGCTATAAACAAATCTGTATATGAAATGGCTCATATCCTTTTCACTCAATTTTTCATAACCACTGTATTGTTTAAATACCAGCAATAATCTTTCATAGAATGAATGTTCTGATTCTTTTGGCTCTTGGTTTGTTCTATCTATTTTAACCCAATCTACTTCTTTTGGAGGAATCTTGTTTTTCAACCACCCAATTATCTTTTCGTACAGATTCATAACATCTAAAGAAGGAGCACCTGTTACTTTATCTCGAGCAGGTTCTTCTTTAGGCCAATCTATAGAAATGTTACATTCTGTCCATAGATCTGATGGGACAACTATGTCAAAGAATCCATCAAGATCAACCCACAGAACTTTTGAAACCTTCACAAATCTGTCTACCTGCCGATACCATTCCACAGGTTTTTCTCTCAGAGGAAGAAAATCATTTGTAAACAGTAAAATGTCTTGTCTTGACCATGGGACATGCACATACCCTCCTCCCGGTATTTCTCTCATTGGAAATTCATTTGCTACTTCTCCTCTTTCTCTTCTGTCTTCCTCCCTTTTCTTTGTCCACTTTACTCTCCATTTACTTAATTCACCCAGTTTTTTAATAAACACAATTAATTCTTTTATATGAATGATTCTTCCTGTGGTATTCATATTTTCAATGTCTTTTTCAGAGAAATCCACTCTATAATGTTTCTGCAAATTTTTCTGTCTACTTAAATCTACTTCTAATTCAGAAGCCATTTCCTCCAATTGATTATATTTAGTTTTCGTTTTCCATGTTATACTTTTACAAATAAATAATAATTCATCATCCTGATATGCCTTCAAACTGTCAGTTCCAATCGTACCAATAATTAATTCCTCCAAATCCGCTTTCAACTTTGCAACATCAAGCAATTTAATTTCTGGAGTGTGTGTTAAATCAATTTTATTTATGCTCTTTTCTGGAGTTCCAGAATCAGATTCTGCACCTGGTGGAGTTTTACATGGCGAACCTTGATTAAAAGTTAAATCAGGCATCATTTTCTCTCGATGTATTTCAGACAAATCTGAATAAAAATTTTCAGCCACTTTCTGAATTTCTACATTTAATGGAACAGTCAAAGCTGAATGTCTAATTTCTCTTTGATGTAATACTGGAACAACAGGTCCTATCGTTACTGTTACTGCTTCTATGCTTTTAGTTAACTGCTGTATTAATTCATCTTTTGAACGGAAATATTCTGAAGTATTTGGTAGTTCCTCACATCTTTCTGTTCTCATTACATTTCTTGGAATTTCATTTCTCTGAACTGGGGTTTCAAAATTATTTCTGGGAGTTTCAATAAAATTTCTATTTTCTCCTGATATACTAGAATTATATCTTGTTTCTACTCTTTCAGGTGTTTTTCTATTATTCTGATTTAATATGGGAGATGTCTCATCAATAATCTCCCTTGGAGGAGCACTTGGGGTAATTCTTGGTGGGACTCTTGGGGAAGACCATGAACAAACTGGCTGATAAGGTGGCGGTTTCGATTTTGTAATATAAATCTCTTCTAAAACTGCATCCTCTTGATCACTTTCTTCACCATTATTATTTATCTTTTGAGCACTCTTTTGACCAGTTGCCTCACCAAGTAATCTTGCTGGGTACAAACCATCGCACATGTCTGCACGTCTCCATCGACGCATTCTATCCTCCTGTGTTTCCCTGTTAACATCTAATCTGGTACCTCTTAGTGCGCCTCTATTTTCTCGTTCCAATTCAAACATTTCATCCTCCCATTCAGCTAAAGCCTCAAATTGAGTAGGTCTAGGCCTTGGTACAAGACTTGTCATCTTTTCTCTTAGGTTTTTCAAAACCTTAATATTAAATGATCCATCTTCCAGCAATGCTAATACACCATCATTTTTAGTATATTCCATCCAATTCTCAATCCAAAGACAAGTATGATAACCATATTCACCTAACATATAAGCTGCAGGTGTTTTGTACTTATGAAGTAATCGTCCACCTCGCGTTTCAATTTTCTTGTCAGGTTTAATTTTATTTTTCAATTTCTGAAACCATGAAAGCTTCTTTTTCTCCTTCTTGTAATAATAATCCATGTTTAAAACAATTCCGCTTACTTCGGAATAGATCGTAACTATTTCCTTGTTGTTTCGGAAAACCAACCAATCCGTGCGCGAAACTCACCAACAAGCCAATCAGGTTAAGCTTCGTCACTATTCTGCTCATCCAATAGAATTACTGCTTTTCAGGATGAGCCAATCAGCTGTGAGCCTGTCTAGTCACATGAGCCAATCAGTGCGCGAAAACTGTGACGTTTGTTAGCCAATCACAGTGCGACACCAGTGACGTACACTGCCGCTGCAGCTTCTTCTCTGTCCCTCGCTCCGTTCCTACACCTCCTTTACAAAATATGTTCACAGCGCCATATCTTACAAATCTTTCAATTGAATTCAGTTAGAAACTCCACAAAAACAAACCATTTGTCTGTTTCGCTAAAATAAAGTGATAGTTTTCCCAGTCATTCAGGTATTCTTTTTGCGTGAAATAGACAACGCTATTTTCACAGAATATTTAGATTCATTGATAAAGTAAGGCTACTCTACCCTTCTAACAAGTAATAACGAACTCGTTTCTCTCTGAATGCACATATAGTGACAATTCAAAGTTTCACTCGATCATATATTACAAAATCATTTACGTACATTCAAACGGAAAAATCCCTAATCATTCATACATTAATCTTTTAGTAGGACTTTAACCAACCAGGAGAAACCTACACTTGCCAGTAAGATAGACGACCCTTACCCTTCACTCAAGCTTGGATAAATTCTACTACTCTTTTCACAGTGAGTTTTAAAGCAGGACACCAGTCCCTATACTCGAAAGCTACAATTTAATAGACAATCCTCACTATACATTTTACCTTACACACCTATGGTCCCTAAACTTGTGCTGTACGTCCACAACACTTGTGATATATGACAATACCACTATTTTGAAACAGAACAACTGCACTGTGCAACTTAACCTGTCACACTTCACTTGCCGGCAAACCGGGAATTTCCACACTGCTGGAAAAAACCTTTCGACTACATATAACAACTTTACAAACGTAACATGTTTTAGACATGAATCCTATGTATTTACCATGTAAAATGTCAGTTACCATAGTAACCATCCTCTGCTACCAAGATATTGATCCAGCGCTCCTATTGAAAAACTGTCTCAATAACGCAACCTATCACCACAATACTCACCATTAATCATGAAAAACAAATAAGGCCCATAACACCAATGAGACAATTTTTGAGTGCTTGAATCATGTGGCCTGATTAATAAAACTACTCTCATACTATTTACACTATTATATACAACTGCAGTTTAACTATTTTCACCATGGTTTTTAAACATTTATCATTTATAATCAAGCCACTAATGGCGATTGAATCAACTGATGGTAACTAGATCATGAATAAACAAGACCAGCTTGTCATTTCAAATCTAATTTTATTAGCTTTATTCATAAAGTAGAATAGCAAAAAGGTTTAAAGTCTTTATTTCATTAGCAATCAAGAAAGCAGCATTTTTATTATGGAGTTAAATTATTGAGCTGACATTAAGAAGCAAGTTCAGCATCAAGAATTATTAGCAAAATAACAGTTTCCATTCCTTAAACCCTATTTCCCTGTCTAATTCTTTCTCCACCTAGAAAGGAAAAATCATTTAAAGTCTGCTGTCCTTACGTGCGCCAAAGTCCAACAGCATGAAACGTCAATCTGGAATCGAAAAGCGAGAAGCGCCCTCCTACCCATGAGGTCAGGGTTTATACCTTTCTAACTAGCTAAACTGACGGGACAAGTGACGGAATCATTTCCTCAGGGACAAGTGACGGAATAATTTCCCGTAACCAGAGGTGTCCGTCAGGGGTGCGTCCTGGCACCCACACTTTTCCTTTTATTTATCAACCAGGTGGTAAAATTCTTCATGGATACCCCCACTGACGCCCCAATGTTGGCGGGGATGAGATTCCCGCTCCTCATCTTCGCCGACGACACCCTACTCCTCTCTAGAACTCGCAGCGGTCTCCAGCGGGCTCTGGACCGCTTTGAGGAGTTTTGTGCCATTAACAACTTGGAGGTAAACGTGGGGAAAACGAAATTTATGGTTTTTACTAGAAACCATCCAGTGCGGAGCTCTGTGAGGTTAAATGGAGTTGATCTCGAGCAAGTCGAGACCATGACCTACCTGGGGATTACCCTTGACAGCCGCTTGAGATGGAAAGATCAAATCAACATCCAACATCTCAAGCTGACACGTTTGTCTGGCTGTCTTATAAAAGAGCAAAGAGGATCATCCACCAAGCGGGTTCTTCCTGCCCTTAGGATCTATGACGCAAAAATCACCACTGCTGTTCTTTATGGCGCAGATCTTTGGGGCTACATGGACCTGCTCAACCTTTTTAGAACCCAATGTAAGTTCCTTCGGAACTTAATAGGTCTCCCACAATCGACCCCCTCGATCCCTCTGTGTCTGGACTTAGGATGCCCTCCGATCAATGAGATGGCTAGCTTTAGGTTGGTGGCCCTGTGGAGACGGATATGGACCTCCCCTGAATTGTCTCGCTTCGCTAAAGAATTAGCCGAAGTTAGGTCAATCAGTGGGTCTGGAAAAATCCCATGGTTCTTAGCTGTGAAAACTATCCTCACTGACATGGGCTTGGAACATCTCTGGTTATCCCCCTCATCCAATGTTTTTCCCTCTAAACAAGAGTTCAAATCCCTGTACTGGGCATCGATTCGTCTAAAAAGAGTTTTACTCTCTAGCAACATCAGCCTCACAGGCAGGTTCTTAACCTTTAAGCTAGATCTATCCCGAGAGCCCTATTGGGATGTAATAACTAAACCATTAGACAAGAAATTGTACCACCAATTCAGAGTGGGGTCATTGCCTTTGAACCCTTTTCTTAACAAATGGTCCACAGGGACATCGATCTATTGTAAAGGTTGTCCGGGTCACAGAGAATCAGAGGGACATTTTCTTTTTGTTTGCCCGAGATATACTGTACCCCGAAAGAAATGGCTCAAACCATTGTTCCAGAGACTGCCGTTTAAAACATCTGTTGAAGCCATCTGGGCTCTAAAGACCAACACTTCCGAGCTTTTTGTTGTAAGCCTGGACAAATATCTGGGCTGGGCTTGGTTTTTAAGGTTAAGTCATAAGCCTCAGTTGCCTGAGCCCAGTGACAAACCATGTATTGTGTTGAATCCAGCCCCTTACTAGATTTTTTTGCATCTGTATCCATCAGTCAAGAAATGGTTTTATGTTAATTGATTCGTATTGCACTGCTAAAATACCATGTGTCCTTTACTTATTTACTCAGGTTTCCTTTTCATTGATATTTAATGCTTTTTTAAATGTATCTAGTTTTGAGGCTTTTGTATTTTCCCTTTTTCCTTTTTTCTTCAAATAGTCCCCTTTTTTAAATATTTATGTGTGACTTATTTCTGTATTTTATTGTGTCTTTTATGATTTGTGAAAAATCGAAATAAAGACTTGAAACCTGAAACCTGACTACATTTTGCATACTTTCTCATCAATCCAGGTTTGCTATTGGCTGAGCCATGTCAGTCCACCATTAGGTCATCCGATTCTGACCAAGTCCAGGCTTCATCATAAGCCCTATTGTTCTTAAATTTCTCCATCCTTCTAGCTTTCTCGAAAGTGATACTTTCTCCCGAGTTCAGAACATTACTTCCTAATCTTGGCAGACATACTGGTTTCCTGTCCCTGAGCTTTTCTCCAAGAGCATGTTCAACTCGACCAAAAACTGTTTCTGCATTAAATGTTGACTGTTCAGCAAAAAGCTCCACATTCTGCGCATGAGTGAAGTCTTCACTCTGGTCAAGTTTTCACATCTCCAGCTCTGCCAGCCATTTTCTAAATCATCTCTTAGGCCTCACCTCGGAAACTATTATTAAACAAACACAAAACATCAATTAATTAAAGAACTGAGACCCATTCTGTTATCCACCCCCTTTACTAATTAAAAACCCGTTAATTTATTTTACCTAGCTGAAGAACAATTAAGCAGCATCATATCTACCATTCCCTTAGGAACTGCAGGAACTCTTTTATGCATTTTAATCACAGAAAAGACATAACATAAGCACACAAATGAGCACATGCCATTAATTAAACAGCCGCATTTAATACTGACAAAGACAATAGACAAAGTTAGTTTATTATTTTCTTCGCATTTGCAACACAAAGCACATACGTTAATCCCACGTGTTTTCTGAAAAATGCATTTTAAAACTAAGTTGATTAATATCTTCATCACAAGCTTATTAGTACAATTACGTTGGTTATGGAAGTTTAACTTTGCAAGTCTGAACAAAATCTTGTTCATCACCTTGCTCCATCACAGGTATGATAAATAACATAGAAACCAAGTCTGTGTACCTAACAAGCCTGAGAAGGATCTTACAAAGGAGTTGGGTTTCCAACAATTACTTCTACTTCATTGAGATACTATATTTATCAAATCACCATCGCTATTGTAAGCCTTGTACTGCCTTTTTTTGTAACTCTTGTATTTTAAACAGCAAAAGTCCCAAACTGAATTACTAAGATTGTACAAGTATGAATAATACCCAGATGGGTGAGTGAAGTTCTGGAGAGTGGGGGCTGAATAGAGTTGGAGTCTTGTAGTAACTGACAATGGCATACAGCGCCCTTCCTTTGTTTCTGTCCAGGTGACCTATCCAGTTCCTGTCCCGTCTGTTCTTATTTTGCCTGTCATTTTAATGATTGTTTAATCTGTTTTGTCCTTACATTTGATTCAAGAAGCTTATCACTGTTTTCACTCAGTAGTGATCAGATGTACAATGGTGATTATGGCGTTCATGCTGCCCCGCAATAGTGTGGAGAGATAAGCCCCATTTAGTTGACCAAGACTTTTGGTCCTTGAGTTTGAAAAGGTACCACATTGTGAAAACTGTTTCTTCTACTTTTGTTGGAACAAGTGGTCGCTCTTTCAAAATGGTTAGTACACTTTTTCCTGTAAAACACTAATATGCATAAAAGAGGAGCAGTCGTCCTTTTTTGCAGCTACATGTACTATGAAACACTCATACAAGAATTCTCACACATCTCGTCTTCCTTTCTGCTTTACTGCTGGGGTACTTGACGGTTTAGGCAGCCTTTTTTATACAGATTTCTTTTTTGTCCAGGAATGCGTAGAGGGGTTTAGAGAGGGATCTCAAGTGAGATATTAAAGAGGTGACGTTGGAAAAAGGAACACTGGCACAAGTTTATATACAGTTTACATAGTCATAGACATGATCTAGGCAATGGGTTGGTACTTTTAGAAGCATTTGAAACAGCATTATAACAAATGAAAAAAGCACAATAGAACTAAAATACAAATGTTTCCAGAAAAATGGGGGAACGTTATTTCAGGGATTTTTCAGGCTTTTAAATTGGGGGACTATTCAAATTGAAGTTCAAGCTTTCACGTCTTTGTTGAATACGTTTTTTTTTATAGTTTATTAAAACTCTGGAGAGAAGAAGCGATTTTGATGTTGCTTGGGAGAGCATCCTAAATTCTGTTTGAATGACTCGATAAGAAACTCTTCTTTTTATGAGGAGTCTGCTAGGCCCTCGTCATTTCCTGGTTTTTACAAGCCTGAATCAAACTGATAGCTTGCTTACCTGTTAAGTATTTAGGGGTGCTTTACCGAAGTGCTTTATACTATTGAAATAACCATCTGGTCACTATGGACAGCTTTTTAAGAGGTGAGAGGGCAGGCGCGTTGTGCTTAAGTTTTTGTATTCATCAGGAAATGGGCTGTTGCATGGAGGATAGCTTTCAGAAAAGAGAGACGTGTACGATAAGTAGGGCCCATCTATAGTCCTATAGTCCTGTTGGGATATAACTAATGAAACTAAAAATAAACTTGAGCCTTACCGGACCACAGGCGCTGCCTTTCCTTCCCAAGGGGACACAGCATCTCGCATCGGCACAGCCCGCCCGCCCGCCGCCGCCCGACCCCTTCAGTCACCTCGGGGGTCCGGCCGCTGAGTGGAGTGTGGGCGTGGCACAAGGACCACAAATCCCAGCAGCGCTAGCGGCGCATACCGCTACCTTTGCGCGCCAGGAGGCGCATAAATCAGGCGTCACCCCGATCGAGGGGGTGAAACTAAAAATAAACTTGAGCCTTACCGGACCTCAGGCGCTGCCTTTCCTTCCCAAGGGGACACAGCATCTCGCATCGGCACAGCCCGCCCGCCGCCGCCCGACCCCTTCAGTCACCTCGGGGGTCCGGCCGCTGAGTGGAGTGTGGGCGTGGCACAAGGACCACAAATCCCAGCAGCGCTAGCGGCGCATACCGCTACCTTTGCGCGCCAGGAGGCGCATAAATCAGGCGTCACCCCGATCGAGGGGGTGAAACTAAAAATAAACTTGAGCCTTACCGGACCACAGGCGCTGCCTTTCCTTCCCAAGGGGACACAGCATCTCGCATCGGCACAGCCCGCCCGCCCGCCGCCGCCCGACCCCTTCAGTCACCTCGGGGGTCCGGCCGCTGAGTGGAGTGTGGGCGTGGCACAAGGACCACAAATCCCAGCAGCGCTAGCGGCGCATACCGCTACCTTTGCGCGCCAGGAGGCGCATAAATCAGGCGTCACCCCGATCGAGGGGGTGAAACTAAAAATAAACTTGAGCCTTACCGGACCACAGGCGCTGCCTTTCCTTCCCAAGGGGACACAGCATCTCGCATCGGCACAGCCCGCCCGCCGCCGCCCGACCCCTTCAGTCACCTCGGGGGTCCGGCCGCTGAGTGGAGTGTGGGCGTGGCACAAGGACCACAAATCCCAGCAGCGCTAGCGGCGCATACCGCTACCTTTGCGCGCCAGGAGGCGCATAAATCAGGCGTCACCCCCCTCTCGCGGGACGCGAGCGGGACGCCGGGCGAAGCCCGGGCTAAGGGCGGGCCCTCTGAGGCCCTCCGAGGTCGACGAGGTCGGGTTGGGTACACCCCATTAACATCACTGCCCGACGGTACATCAGGTAAACCTATGATATCTGTTATATGTGTCTAAGATTCTCCCCTGCTACTTAGGCTACAAAGACTATAATACCTTTCATGACATAGAGCTCCCCCGCATGATACATACCGGGAGACCTCTAATTTCTCCATTTAGTGCTTGCTACTGCACCCTGGCCACAACTACACCGCAATGTCTACCAGGGGAAGTAGAAGTAAAACTGCTGCAGCAACCAGTACATCCATAATTGGCCCTATTGACAATTTCATTACGAGAACTCATGACGCTATTGACTTAAGCATCTCTCTCCTTGAAAGAAGAGTCTCACAAGACTTAGAAGCTGCTAGGCGTAGGGCATCATATGAACTATTAACAACTAAACGTTCCTCCCTTGGTGAAATTTTGTTGGCAAAAACTCCTATTAAACAACATGAACTACAACCAGGCTGTTTGCAAGAAATACGGCCCGATATTCACACCATTCCTAACGAAATCAATTTATCGGCTACGGACCCACTAATTGATTGTGATTCTGATACGAGCAATGATCTTGAAAAGACACCAGATCTAAACATAAATCTTACTCCGGAAAATACGGAAGTGAACAGTCCTATATCATTAAGACCCTCCGAAGAGGGCGCTATTCGTAAACAGACTCAACAACCAATAATAACTATCCCTCCTCCTCCAAAACTATGTAAAAAATCTAAAGCTCCATCTAGAAAAACCACAATCAAGCACTCCACAGTTAGTGGAACAACAAACCAACCCCAGCCTTCAACGGAAGCAATGCAGAAAAAGGCCCAGGAGCATCCAAATAATCTTAACGTATCAGCAAAACAAATAAAAGACGACCAACTAATAGAAAGAGTTGGCAATCTTTTGGCGATCTTTATCTCACCAATCGAATCTAGATTGACTCGAATTGAAAAGAAACTTGAGGAACTCATCGCTGTTAACAAAAAGACTCCCACTAGAGACATCGTACCTACCAATACAGCAGGAAACATAAATACCAACACAACCACCATTACAAAACCGACAGAAAAAGTTACATCATCTGCAGCGAGAACAACAAAACCACAATCAAATCCACTTCCTCTAGTAAGTAGAGATAAGTTTACAAACAACTCTACTACAGGAAATGGCCCAACTCTAAGTACAACCACTAGCATTCAGGTGGTAACTACTACTCCAGGAAAGACGACAGCATCATCTCAGGAACAAAAAAAGAGACACAACCATTTAACTCCTACTACTACAAACTCTCAAAAACCCCGGCTAACACATGACCCTCCATATAATTCAAGGCAGATCCCTTCAAGAATCAATCTTCCTCCCGAATGTGGTGCTTATGTATTGATTTTGGTTAATGTGCCTAGGCTTAGGCATGATCAAGAGGAAACTTTTTCATCTTTGAAAAATAAGATCCTGCATTGGCTGATAACAAACTGTAACTATCCGATAGAATGCGCAGGAGAAATAAACAACGTACAGAGAGTAGGATGGATAGGCCCTTTAAAGAAAAAATTCGAAGGTGACTGTGTATCTATAAGCTTTAAAAACCCACAATGGGCCGAGAAAACTCTGGCTAGAGCCCCCCAACCCTCGGTTTGGGAATTTAACACTACTTTACTCCCGCTGGGGTACTTCTATAGACACCTGATTACTGATGCACCAACAGTGGAACCCATCCTACCCACCCCTCTTTTCGATCACCGTCCAATGTTTGTAAACAACTCCCCCTTTTTACAGCAGTACCCTAAATTTACATATCCGAACATCCATATGCAAAGACATCAACCACAGGTTCATTCTCATTTCACACCTCACCCCTATCTGTCTACAATGCCAACTAAAGAATATAGGGACCCTCGTTGGCAACAAGTCGCTGCCGCTCCTGGCAATCTCTACAGTATTCCAACACAAAATAGGTTTGCTGCACTTTCCACTCTTGACTTCAATGATTGACAAGAAAATACCTACTCTGTAGGACTAGAGACCAATACATTAAATCTAGAAGGTCAGATGTCAGGAAGTGCCCTTAATACCCAGGGAATAAACATTCATAACTCCATAGCAGAGAATACTCCAATAACTCAAAATCAAGCAGGACCAAATGACGAAACTAACTTAGTACAAACAATAATTAGTCCTGATCTTCAGGGAATTTCTACAATTAAGATAACTTCTCCCAGATATAATAGAAGTACTTCCTTAATACATATAACTTACTGGAATATAGCAGGCTTGCTGGCTAAAGTAACAAACCCTAACTTTTTAAACCAAGTGACTGCGAGCAGTATTATCTGTCTTCAGGAAACTTGGGCTATTGAGCCATTACATATAATGGGATACAAGACCTTCCTTTCTTCAGCAAAAAAATCTTCATCTGGAAGAAACAGTGGCGGTTTAACTATCTATATAGCAAATACTTTACATCACGAAGAGATAGTTCCTGTTAAACTACATGAGAATTACCAAATAGTTATTCTAAAGACAACTAAACAGACGTTATACATTATTGTAAACTTCTATAATAACAAGAAACTAGACGATCTGACTAATCTTCTTCAAGAGATTTCTCTTACTTTACAAGACTTAAAAGAGAAATTCACTAATAAAACATGCACTATACTCTGGGGTGGTGACTTTAATATCCACTTATGCGAGAATAACAACACAGATAAATGCGGGATAGAGGAAGATGATGGTAATTTGATCACCCACTTTACTCACTCACATGAAGGTGAAAAAATGAATGAGGCTGTAACTGAATTAGAACTGGGCTTTGCAAACGAACTAAAAACCTCCCAAGTACCTTTTACACCAACCTTTAATGGTAGGGGACTAATGAGTCTGATAGACTACGTCTTGATCTCAGCACATAAAGGCCCAAATATAGAATTATTTGAAGTACCCAAAAACCCTTTAAGTGATCACTTCCCGATTGTAATCATCTTAAGAGAACAAAAAAAACAAAAAGATCTTGATACATTCTCTCTACTACATCAACAAAACCTAGAGTTGGGGTCTCTTAACGGCTACACCCTAAAATGGGGTAACGTTGATAAAAAAGCGATCACCTCAAGAGTAGTTACAGCATGTAAAAACGAGATATCACTTTGTCTAGACTATGAGGCAGAAAGTTCCAATATAATAGCTAGTTTCAACACTATTACAGAAAAGATAAAAAAGGCATTAACTAGATCTTGTAAACAGATAAACTGTGAAAAGAAAGGCTGGTTTAACCCAGCTTGTACTAAAGCACACATAAAACTAAAAAAAGCATTAGGCAGGAAACATAGAGATAGGGCGAAAATTACTGCTTTAAGGAGAGAATATGCCTTGACAATTAAAAACAGAAAACAAGAGATAAAAAATGAGTTATGGGAGCGTTTAAAGAAAAGCTCAGAACTCAAAGATAGCGCTGAGTTCTGGAAAATAGTAAGGTCACCATACCTCACAGGTAAGGAGGATATACCCTCTATTGACGTTGCAATTACCAACACCGAATGGGTAAATCATTACTCAAATGTTTTTGGTTTAGGATCCTCATATAATATGGAAACAACAGACTTGTTGAATCAGGTTATCTATCCGTTAAACCTGTAGTTTACGCACGACGAGGTGCAGAAAGCATTAAGGTCCTCAAAAATAGGTAAGGCCCCGGGGCCTGACGGGGTTCCCGTTGACATTTATAAATACGAGGAAGAACTCTGGTCCCCGCTCCTGACAAATGTATTAAACGCATCACTAGAAGAAGGCCTGATAAAATCATGGAAGTCTTCTGTACTCGTCCCGATCTTTAAAAAGGGAGACCGAAATTCACCAACTTGCTATAGGCCTATCTCCCTCCTGGACTCTCTTGGGAAGGTCGCTGGTCGGATCATACTCGAGAGACTCCAGGAGTGGGCTGTTACTAATAATGCTATATCAGATATACAATACGGCTTCCGCGAGGGTCTAGGCACTGTGGATCAAGCGTTAAACTTGTCCCTATTGGCAGGAAAGTATTTAGAGGCCAAGGGGAGTGTTTTTCACATGGTGTACGTAGATCTATCCGCAGCCTTTGATTGTGTTATACACTCAAGGCTGTGGATGATCATGCTGAAAATGGGAGTAGATCCTCCTATCGTTGACTTCCTAAGAGAACTTTATACCGGAACAACAGGCAGAGTCCGATTCAGGACAAAGGGACAACTGACAGATAGCTTCGGTGTGGAAAAGGGGGTCAGACAGGGATGCGTTCTGGCCCCCTTTCTATTCACCCTCTATACAAATGGCCTCGAGACAGCAATGCTTGAGGGAAGTAAAGACCTCCCCTCGGTCGGTCGTCGGCATATACCTGCCCTGCTATATGCCGACGACGCGGTCATTTTGGCTAGAACATCAGTGGAACTGCAGCGAGAGCTGGATAGATACTGTGAATTTATGTTAAGTCTAAACTTGTTTTTAAACGCTAAGAAAACTTTTACCATGCATGCGGGGAGGAAAACCATGAAACCTAAAAGACTATTCGTGAAAGGAGAAGCGTTGGAAAGAACATCCACCTACCAATACCTGGGAATCGTCATTGACGACAAATTTAAGTGGAAAGCAGCAATTTCTGCTAGGAAACTATCCTTTCTAAAAGCAACAACGGCCTTGAGATCATTTGTTCAAAAATTGGGCCACAAGCCACCTTTAGAAACGTTAAAAATCTACAAGGCAAAATGTGTCAGTACCGCTATCTATGGGGCAGGGATATGGGGCTATGCAAATGTGACTGACTTACAAAAAATAGAAAATGCCTTCTTAAGATCCCTACTGGGGCTACCGAAAAATTCCTCTACATACGCCTGTCACGAAGAGCTGGGCATAGACCATCTAGAGGATATTATAAGAACTCAACCTATAATGCTCTGGCGCAGAATCTGGGTCACTGAACAATGTCATCTAACCAGACTCATTATCCAAGACATACAGACGCTCGAGCACTATGGGCGGATGAAATGGACAGCCTACGTAAGAGCCTTTTTAAAAGACATGGGATGCAGTCATTATTTTACAGACCCATTATCTCTAAACAGTATTTCCAAACTAGAACTGAGGAAAGCATGCCTATCACATTTGCATCAAATGCGTCTGCTAAAAGAAGTCCATAAACCCTCTGTACAACAAAGTTTATTAGTTCAAACAGTATCATCCGTCGAACCCTATTTGATGTCTAATATGACCCAATTTGATAAACTACTGTTGACACGCTTCAGGTTCAATATGTTCCACTTAATGGTCTGTTTTCCCACACAGAATGATTGGTCATCAAAACTGTTGTTGTGCCCTTGTGACTCCCAATCACAGCAGTTAACGATACACACAGTCTTATTTTGCAAATTTTTTGAGGCACCCCGCAGACAATGGCTATTGCCCATATTCAAGTACTGGGGCCTGCGCCAATGTCGCCCAGCTTACCTGGCGTTACAATATCTGGAAAATGAATTGATAGCAAAAGCAACTGTACGTTTCCTGAAATTTTGCATACGCCATAGGTCTAATCTCTGACAACTAAATGAGTGAAGAGTCCATAAGGGATGGCAGTAAAAGTTTACCCTTTTTTATGATTTTATAAACTGTATTTTAAACTTACGATTTTTAACAGTCCTTTTTTAAATTGAATCAATGTATAAAAATGTATTTCTATGAACTTTTATGGTTTTCTTCTAAAAAACCGAATAAAGTTATTTTTGATTTGATTTGAACTAATGATATTATACAACATGATAAATGTATTTTTAAAACTTACATTCACCCTTCGCGGCATCTTGATGAAGAATAATATGTTTATTGTTAACCAACTTAATGATACTCACTTTTTGACTCAGGATTTTTTACCCATGACCATGAGGTAAATCACAGATCGCTGGGGTAGATGTCAGTCCACTGAGGACAGACCTAACTCTATTGCTGTTTTCAGGTCTAGTTGAGTGTTGAGGTTTTTGATTGTATGTGGGATATTTTTGATTTTATTGTGTCTTGTATGTGATCTTCAAAGTCGAGGTTCTTGTTAATTAGGAATCTCATGGGTTTTGCTAAGTGGCCGTTATGTGCATGATATCATCATCTTTTAAGGCCTGTATCCATCTGTGTGCCACATATTTGTTCTGACTAGAGGAGTTACATTTAAGGTGTCTGTTTCATCCGTTGTTAGAAGTTGTTGTGATTTACTGTTAATGACAACGTTTTTGAAGAATCTGCCATACTGTTTCTACTTTTATTATGCGTGTAATCAAGAGAAGATATTCTTTGACTTACCTGAACAATTTAAGACACAAATATGATTAACCAAATATTTTGACCTGTATTGTAAACAGGACATGATTTGTACTAGATATATTAGTTTTCTTTTTATTTGGTTTTACACAAATTCAGAGCATTGTTCTATTCTATTAATGGCATTATTTGATTAGCATCTTATTTGCTCTAAGCATTCTTTGCATAAGTACTATTTGCATTTTTAATCATTAAGTGATATGGGTCAAAATGTTTCTCTGTTGTAGAACTTACCTTTTACTGATAACTGATTTGCACATGATGTCCTTTTTAAATAAGTATTGTTTGGGCTGAATATAATTAGGCTTTCCTGTTTTCAGTTTCTATTTTTGCTAAATTCTGGTGGGGTTTTTTCAGTGATTTCAATACCTTAAAAAACAGTTGTTATCAGTGGTTACATATTTGCGCGCCACTGAAAACAACAAAAAAAGAGTTTTTCCGGGGTTTATGGAACATTTTGCTTTTATTATTGCTTGCTTTCTGCACTGATAGAACATGGTATAAGACAATGTACGTATAGTGTATATGAGGTCCAAATAAATGTTTGCAAATTAAACTTATTGTAGTACACCATACAATACTTCTTCAGTGAGACGTTGGTCATGTGTGCTTTACTCTTTCCTTCCCATGTAAACTTCTGTGAAAAGGCCCTCTCAACATTGGCACTTAAGATGGGCAACGTCAAAACAGCCAGTACACAATTTGTTATCTCCGGCCACTGACATAGCTTTCCATGCCAATACTGGTGCACTTGAACATTTTGATTCTCATGGCAGGTTCTGCAACATTTGCATTGAGCTGGCGCTTGTCCCCTTTACTGAAGGGATCTAGAACGTGTACAGAGTACCACAGTTAGATGTCATTGACTTCAAATGCCATTGGTGGTGAAGGGACATTTCTATGCATCATTGCAAGCCATTTCTTATAAATTGTAAAATAAACGTTCCTGAATTGCTCTTCAACATTGCTTTGCTTACCAAGTGGCAAGCACTCTAACATGGAACATGTTGCAGGGCCAAAGTCACTAAAGGTGCCACCCAGCCTACTTTCTAGAAGATGTTTCACATCTACACCAATTATGCTGAACACTTGGCAGACAAGGGTTTTTTCAGACTCTAGTTTTTTTTATCATGTCCACTACAGCAGTTATGTTTTCCTGTAAAAATCTAATAATGCAGTAGAGTGTACTATTTTTTACATCACTATCAATAAGCGACCAAAGATCCTCACATTTCTTGCCTTTGGCATCATCACTCAGCCAAAATTCTGTAAACGGTTGCTACATGGATAAAATAGCATTCACAGCCCCTTGAACTGAGAACAATCAGCTAAAGGACACAGTTGGGATGACTCTTTGATGCCACACAAAGCAAGAAATTATAAATATTTGCGTTTTAGTTCCTGTGCATAGGAAAATAGTGTTCCAGAATGGACTAAAAAGTAAACAACATCCCTCATTAACTCTGAAGAATGTAAAGATGCTTTCAGCATACCTAGTGGCAAGGATCTCCTACACGGAATTAGTTCAGCTCGGGTATCAATTTTGGCAGGTTATCACACAACTTTTTCATATACGTAGCTGAATCACTGAAAATAAAAACAATATCACTCCAATCTTTGTTGAACTTGGAAAGAACCTTTTTTTGAAGAGCATTCCAAGTGACACTGCGTTCCATGTTTTCCAAAAGTCTAGTGTCATGTTTTCACCACTATCCCAGATGCTTGTTGATAGCGCTCTTAATACATATACTTGTCACTATACCTTGCGTTGAATGTTTAAAGCCTGAGGTGTTGGCAATTCTCCTACTATCAATACTGAGCCACTAGAAACTGTGGGCTGATGTATTAAGGGTGTTTACCCATTCTCTGTGGGTAAATGTGATGACATATATTAGGAAAGATTCTTATGAAACCAGCCATTGTACCTATCAGTGAAAGAATCAAACGCAGCCAAAATATCAAATATGGTTTTGATATTTCCTGATGCTCAACAGTTTATAAATTAATTAAACAAGACCTAAAACATGCTTCTAAACTCTGCATCTTTAGACCAAAGACCACAAAAACCGAAACAAACAAAAGGAAGAAGAAACAATATTTTAGTGGCATCCCTAAACATCAAAACTCAAGCAGAATAATGTTAGCCAGTATTGCTTACTGCTATCTTGTATAACAAAGTTACATTGTATTGGCCCCTTCAGGAAGAAAAAAAATGACTCTTTCACTCTTTTTCCTCTCTTTGAATGGCATTTAGTTTGTGGTTTTGCAGGTGTTTTTTCAGTGTTTATATGTTTTCACTGGTGAGGGTTATTTCTCGTTCAGTGGGGTTTTATCAGTTATTATAGGTTTAAACCTAAAACCCCACAGCCTAAATATAATATTGTATCTCTTTTATGTATTTTTATAAATCGGAATAAGGATTATTTTGACTTTGATAAAGTTGCATGGAGGAATTAAAAAAGACTTCCACCAGTCACACAGCAGGAAAATGTGGTATCCTTCGTGTATCCCTTGTAAAATAGGCACTGCCGCAAATATATACAGGACATATGAATATATAGCCATCTCTTGCGTGCATATTTAGCTTTTTTTTACCTGATTAAAATAAACTCTTGTGTTTTTCAGGAATACCGAAGAAGGTCGGAAATGGAAAGAATATCCAGTTTTACTGCAATCACAGGTAGTACTTAAACGATTGATTGTTAGCGAGATGTAGACACATTATTTTACACCAGTCAGCAGGGAATTCAACAATACAGCATGACAAAATGTTCCCTTTATGTTTTGAGACTTACGAAGCCAAGAAGGAACATACTACATCCTTTGAGAGAAACAGAGGAGATCATGCTCAGGAAAGATTTAAGCCTATTCAGTCCCCTCCCTCAATTGTCTTGTTTGGAGTCCCCCAAGGTTCAATCCCAGCACCCAGCTTTTCTTTGTAAATACTATTTGTTGTTTGCAGTTATAGTATAGACGTGTTAAGAGTGCAAGACATCTCACCAGACAGTATTTGTACAAGACATTATATTTTTATAAATTATAACACAAATGACAAAAAGGATATAAACTCCGACCTCCCTCTTATCCCTGCAGCTCTTCATTGGAATGGTGATATGGCTTTATTTACCATGTTTAGGTTGACGGTCAAGCTTCATCAGTTCTTCCAGACACCTAAGTACTGTATTTTTTACTTTTTATTGCATTTTCATATGAACACAAAATAAGATAAATCAGAACTTCGTGTCTCAATGGATGTAATGCTTAGAGTTCTAGCAAATACCTCACACTCATAAATGGAAGCGAGCACAGGGAGCCTGACGGATAGACAGTTCTCGCAAACATGCTGCAGTGCCTTTGGCAGTCATTCTGAACATCAATGTGGTACCGTTACCCAACCCCCAGGGATACTCACCGCCACCCCCCAGCATCTCATCCCACATCGACTGCACTAGGGGCCCCATTTCTTTTCCAATTTCCGAGGGCATTCCAGGGCCTTGTACACCAACTCCTCAGATCTCACACACCAGTCCATGTTGGTTGGCGCAACCTGCACTAGTGTCCCACGCCCCTTCTGTACTCTTCCAACAGCCTGTCAAGGTTTATGCCAAAAATAGTGTGGTCAGTGATAATGTAGATCTGTAGGTATA
Organism: Lissotriton helveticus; assembly: GCF_964261635.1. Classification (NCBI taxonomy): domain Eukaryota; kingdom Metazoa; phylum Chordata; class Amphibia; order Caudata; family Salamandridae; genus Lissotriton; species Lissotriton helveticus. The sequence goes on along the minus strand of NC_136064.1, from coordinate 95,986,334 downwards.
TGAAACAAGTGTGTCCCACTATATGGGGCAGGACCAATTGGTCATTGCCTTCCAGTCAGCCAGTGGAAACACCACAGATTTATTCCAATTGTTGGAAGCCCGAGTCCCAGTCCCGCACTACTGTCACCAAGTGCACGACCCGGGGCTCCCCACTCAATGTTAGGCCAAGTAAGGACACCGTTTGAGATAGCGCTGCTCACCCCCTTAGTAGCTTGGCACGAGCAGCCAGGCTTATTTCCAAGGCACGAGGGTTCTGTATGTGCAACCCCACCCACAGCAACCCACTGGTAACACCACAAATGGACTCCACACGAGTTTGATGAAAACGAGTATAAACTTTATACAAAAAGCTATACTGTAAGACCACACGATAGATAAGCCAACATAGAATAAAGGGTATTCCGGCTGGCTGGTAGGTTCAAATCCCAGCCACCACTTTCAAAATGCTATGCTGGTCGTAATGCTAGAATCACACACGTTGCGATAGACAAGCAATAGTGCACTGCGTAACGATACAACCGTGTGCTGGGCAAAGGAGAAATAATATAATTCGTAACAATACACCCGGTACCTGCAATGGGAGAAATAATGCAATGCTTACCGCTACATTCATGTACGGCGCAACAAAGGAATAATGCAATGAGTCACTTCCCAATCACGTACTTTACAATGAAGAAATAATGCAATGCGGGCCGCTACAATCATGTACTTTGCAATTAAGAAATAATGCAATGCGTAACTATAATCATGTACTTTGCAATGACGAAATAATGCAATGCTGGCCGCTACACTCCTGTACTTGGCAAGGGGGAAATAATGCAATGCGTAGCAATACAATTGTGTTCTTCGTTACGCAATAATAATGTCAGGCGACCTATGACAGTCCGGCAGTTCGTTAGCAGCAATATTGGCAATGTATATTACGACAATCAGTCTCTTCGATAACAGTTGCCCCCCACACGGTTCAACAATGACACAGAGTACATCTTCTTACTCTGGCGCCTGTACTGCCACTCCATTCGTCAGTATGGGCCCCACTCTGAGCCGAAGCAAAGGCTCACGTCGTCAGCAGGACTGAGAGGCAGAGAGAGTGTCCCTCCGGGCCCGCGCCCCACCTAGGTAGTAATCCACGTTACCTTGGGGCACAACCCCACTCTCCTCTTTCCGCGAACTGGCCCTTCCGTGCAGAACTCTCTCAACGGGCCTCAGCGGCCTGGCCTGGCAGCTCAGCTCCTCCAGGGCTGCTGGTCTGGGCTGTAACTGTTAGGAAGGTCTCAGGCGGTCGCAGGGCACGCGTACCCCACGCCACTGAGATTACTTTTACTCCGGGTGCACGTTCACCACCACACCCTCCGGGTCTGTTCTGGTACAAAGCCACGCACACAGCGCTGATGGGACTCCACGTCGACTCTGAGTGCACGCTCACCAGGCACTCCTTCCTGTGGTCTCAGTTGACACCAAGACACGCCCACCATGCTGCAGAGACTCACTTTCTTCCGGTGCACACGATGATCAGCCGATCACCTCCACAGTCACAGGTTGCACCAAAGCACGCACACTAGTTTACTGAGACTTTCTCCAACTCTGGTGCCCCGATATCCAGGTGCTCTTCACCAACGCCTTCAGCCGCACCTCGACACGCTCCCTGCGTGTCCGAGACTCACTTCACTTCCGATGCTCACGTTGGTCAGGCCCTCCTCACCAACGCTTCCCGTGCATCACAACACACACCCTGCGCGTCCGAGACTCACTCCACCTCCGGTGCACACGCCGACCAGGCGCTCCTCACCCGCACCTGCGGTGCACCAATACACGCACCCTGCGCACCCGAGTCTCACTTCAGCTTCGGTGCACATGCTGACCAGGCGCTCTTCACTAACGCCTGCAGTGCACAACGACACACACCCAGAGCGTCCGAGACTCACTTCACCTGGGATGCCCAAGTTGGCCAGGCGCTCTTCACCTGTGCTTCCTGTGCACCACGTCATGCACCCAGCGCATCCGAGTCTCACTCCTCCTTCGTGTGTCCAAGATCACAGGGCACACCTTCCGAGGGTCTCAAGCTCCCACAACATGCGCCCACCGTGTCCCTTGAAACTTTTACCGGAAACTTTTATGTTTCTGTGTTTCCAAACAGGGAGCCAGCTCACCTAAGGCTCTTAGGGTTACAAGACACAGCACAAAGCACAGTGTCCGTCAAGCAGGGGGAACCAGCGCCTCCAAGCACAATCCCAACAGCCTCTTCCTTGGTTAGAACAGCATACTGCAGACCAGCCCCAGATCACGAAGCAAGGGTTGGTCTTTCTCAGCAATCTCTTCAGCTGCTCCTTACTTAGCAGAGGTTCCTCTTGACCACGAAATGGGTCCTAGTCTTTTCAGTCTCAGTCCTTTTCTGTTTCATTCCAACATTCAGGGGTTTCAGCTCTCATAGTTATACCCCTTAATGTCTTTGAAGTTTCTTGTGCTCAGGGGTCCCTGACCCCTCCCTAAATCAGTTCTCGGTGTCTCCCTCCCAGTGTCACCTTTCTCCCTTTGATACTGGGGGTCTGGACCCTTAATCACTCAGCAGGAGATGGGTCAATTGGTTTATAGCCTCAGCCCAGGCCTTTTCACCTCCCGGGCTTCACCTCCCCCTACTCTCCAGATGCAGGGCAGCCAGGTGCCATCTCAACCCCTCCCTGGGTCACGACCTCTCCCAGCTCCTCTCACCTCTCGGATCCAGGCAGTCAATCCACATTCAGCAGAGACACACAGAAATGGTTAAAGCACAAAACTCAGCCACTTTCTAAAAGAGTGGCTTCTGAACACACAGTGACAAAACCACTTTCGTAGAAAGATGTGTTATGACACTGTGAGTTCATACATACTAAACTTCACCTCTCCATTATAAACTTACTGGAAACTAGGCTACCAAAACACAGTACCCAGCCTCCCCCATTCTATCCTATGGGCAGAATGGCCTTCAGCAGTGAAAAACGAAATGGAGTGTTTTTCACTGTCAGGACATAACACACACCTTAGTATATGTCCTGCCTTTTACTTACACTGCACCCTGTCCAGGGGGTACTTAATGTGTATGAATAAGGGAAAGTAAGACCTGATAGGTGGTTACACATATCTGATAGAGACATCTAGCGTAGATTCCTTAACTTAGACTATCCCAGGCATCAGACTGGATCTGGAAATGTTTTGCAGCAGCACCTCTGCCTGCCGGGGGACAGCGCCACACGACCCCGCCCTGACGTCGTCCACGTACGTGATGCCAGCTAGGTCATATAAGTCCCTCCCGGCACGCTGACGTCAGTTTCCTTCTTTTCCAAGTGCAACGCGGATCTGGAATGAGCGGTTTCTCTGGCCTGCTTTTAGGCCTCCATTTCGACGCTTCGCGTCAGGAACAGTGTGCGATGCCTTCGGGCTTTAACACATGTAATTCCTGTTCGCGGCAGATGTCCGCGACTGACCCGCATCTTTGTATGTGGTGCCTGGGCGAGCACCATGACTCAACGGACTGTGAAGCCTGCCAACACCTGAAGCTGAAGTCTCGGCGGGAGCGCCGTATGAAGCTTCTCTCAGCACAGCTGTCCCGGTCGGAGTCGTCTTGTCCCCCGGCCTCTTCATCGCCGTCAGGTCCCTCTACTGTCCGGTTCCGCCGTCGATCGCCCTCTTCCCTCCCCAGGAGCCCCATCAGGATCCTCATTCTACAATGGGGCTCCCTTCCGTGGGACATTGGTCGCACCCTCAGTGTCTTGGGAGGGTCAGCTTACAACCCTCCCCCACTGAGGAGTTGTTGTCCCCTCCGCGGAGGGCTACACAGGCTGGTGCAGCTTTTTTTAGAATGGTCTCATTGGCCACTCGCATTTTAAACATGCAACCCCCTTCTGCCCCCTTGTCTGTGGACCCCTTGCTCGAGGTCCTTCACCGTGGGTCCGGGAATGTGAAGCCGCTTCTACCCTTTGAGGCTTACCTTTATGATGCCCTCTTGGGTACCTGGGTTCAGCCTGCTTCAGGTGAACTGGTGGCTCGTTCAGTTTTGCACCACATGATCCTGTTTGTCTTTTTGTGCACCCTGATGCGCAGGTGTTTGTGTTGCAGATTGCCTTTCCTTCCCTGCCTCCACAAACACTTCCTCCCTCTCGGGAGTCCAGATGGGGTAGGAACATCTTTGCATCCACTAGTGTGGCGCAACGGCCCTTAAATACAGTGTGTCTCTTGGCTCTGGCTACCTCTGCCCTGTGGGACTCTGCAGAGTCTTTGCTTTCTGCCACCTCTGAAGGTGCTCGCGTTGATCTCCTTCACCTCTTCCGGGATGGCCGCGACCTTGCCGAATTCACAATTCACTCAGCCTTAGATACTGCAGATTCTTTGGGGCGAGCTATGGCGGGTTCTGTTGCCTTAAGGCGTCACGTTCGGTTGCGAGATAGCGTCTTCCCTGAAAATATCTGGGAGCAACTGGTCGACTTACCCTTTGACGGGGTTTTACTGTTTGATGATCACGCCAAATTGGCGGTCACCGGCTCCTTGCGAGCTTTCGTCCTCCCACTTAGGTCTTCTTAGGCCTGTCTTCGTGGTGGTACTTTTTCATTTCGCATCCTTTTGATGCGCTCTGTGTTTAACATGGGCAGTGATCCTTATGTCTTCTTTTTCTATGGTCAAGGGTGATTACCCCTTTTATTGGCATCCCTTGGATGCGTTTTGATTTGAGCTGACTGTGGGCCTGCTGTGGCTGTGTTCCACAGGTAGCTGTGTCTGGTCCTCTGACTGGGGTATTGAGCCGGTGGTCCAACTCGGTAATGTCAGACGGCTCAGAACTCATGTTCACGGGTTTGTTTCTTTACTGCGCTCTTTTGGCTTTATTGCCCTAAGAGGTGTTCCCCGTTGTTTGGGGTATGCATTCTCCATGTGGGGTACTTGTACGCTATTATATAGCTCTGCTAATCTCACCTGGGCCTGGAGATCCTGTGGGCTCCATGCTTCGCTTGGTGGTCCATTGTACGGTGTTCTATGTTTTTCCCTGCTGCCATCTTCTCACGCCATGGTCATCCTGCCTGTTGCCTGTTCCACCTCCTTGGGAGGTTTGTTGATCTCCTCTTCAAAAGCGACTCCTACCTGCCCTTACTATACTAGGTATGCTCCAGTATGGACATGTTCATGCTCCTGGCTTTTTTGTCTCTACATATTTATATGTTTATACATTTATGTATACATGCTCGTTGCCTGTGTATTCCTCTTTCCACGTCGCCACCTCTTTTCGAGGCTGCGAGGTCTGGACCAAAATCTCCATGTATGAGGGAGCTTTTCTGAGTTGTTGCAAGTTGCCCATAGGTTCCTCCTTGCTTCCGCTTACTGGGGTGATTTCCCATGCTCCCTTTTTGGTGTTCGACACTGTACATGTTCTTTCTGGAGTGTTTGGTCACGGATTCTGAGGCTCTTCCCACGATTCGTTACCTTGGTGTTTTTGGCCACTTCCTTCGCATATGCCTTTTTCCAAATTATCACCGACTAATGTTAAAGCTACGGGACAGCTCTTCTGATGGCAGTGGTCCTTAACTACTACCGGCAAGTCTTTATTGTGGGTTGTTTCTCACTTTGGCTTCACACTGCTCAGTTGGGCCCTCTTATGCTTCTTGTGTAAGCCACTTTAAGGTCTCTGTGGCCGTTTGCCTGCTGCATGTTTCTACCTGTTTCAGCGGGTTTAAAATGGATGTTATTTGCCCCTATCCCCCTTTTTGGGATTGGGTGTGCACTTGGCGTGTTTCTTGTCCTGATGGCTATTTTCAATGCATTGCTCAGGTTCTAGCTCTTGCCTTTGGGCTCTTGGCACCGGCTCCTTCAGCCTTCCTTCTATAGGCTAGTCTGTTAGGCTCTGGTTGCATCTCAACAGGTTCTTTTCGAGTTTGGGTCGGTGTCCTCATCGTGTGCCATTAAGCGGAGAGTGGTCCTTCTTTCTCTCTCTCTCTCTTTCTTGCTCTGGTATAGGGCTCATGCCTTTCTACCTGTAAACGTTTTATACGGGTATGGTGTAGCGCCATTCTGGCATTTTTAGGATATCTACCATATCATCATTTCTGCTCTTCCGAGCTACTTGGGTTGCTGTCTGGCTGTTCCGCCACAGCCTCTCCCCATTATCTGTCACTCTGTAGCCAGATCGAATGCTTGGCACTTTCTGTTGTTCAGTCGCTAACCCATCTCCCCTGTGGGGTATGGCTATATTATCTATTCAAAGTTAAGGAATGTGCGACTAGATGTCTCTATCAGATGTACGAGTTACTTACCTTCGATAACGATGAATCTGGTAGAGACGTTGTCTAGCCGCAGATTTCTTAACGCCCACCCAGCCTCCCTGTTCTGCGAGGACTTTGCAGAGTGGTGTTCTCCACTGCCCTCTTCAGTTGCCATTGGGTTATCTCTCACGGGAGTTCAGTTTGTTGCACCCCTCTGAGAGTTTCAATATACAGTTGACTACTGCTGAGGGGCTTCTTTCCTATTATATGGTGCTTTTCATTCACTAGGAGATTCGTTTTCCTCTCCAGTTACTCTCCTTTCCTTCCGACTTTTCTATTGTCTCAGAGTCCTAGTCTCCTCTTGGTTGTCCTCTTTAGGGGACGGTTGTGTTCTGTTTCCAACCTCCCATATTATAGGTGAAGGGCCAGTCTTTTCATACATTCCTACAGTGGACTGTTGTTTTTTCTGTGCTCCGTTCTTTCTGGGCGGCAAAGTTCTACATGGCAATATCAGTCTATTTCTGTCTGTTGAGCTGTTCTCCCTTTGTTGCACTCAGGGAATGGTCTTTGCTTAGCTTGCGGGGCTCTTTTGCACGGCTTTTGCGATGGTGTCTTCCACCATCCTCCTTCTTTATTCACTGGTTTTTCATACTTTTCACACTGTTCCCCTACTCTCACAGTTTCAAACTGACGTCAGCGCGCCGGAATGGACTTATATGACCTTGCTGACGTGACGTACGTGGACAATGTCAGGTCGGGTCGTGTGTCGCTGTCCCCCGGCGCACAGAGGTGCTGCTGCAAAAAAATTCCATATCCAGTCTGACGCCTGGGTATATTCTAAGTTAAGGAATCTGCGGCTGGACAACGTCTCTACCAGATACATCGTTACCGAAGGTAAGTAACTTGTACGTCAGGACAACATGCTAACTTAGCAAACTGCGCGCAGGCCCTACACTGCAGGCCTGAGTTCCCTTCTCCATGCGCCTTTGCATTACTAGCCCTGGCACACACAGTGCACATCACTAAGGACTTTACTAGTAAGGCAACCATACCAATCATGGCCAACCAATTACCATTGCAGTTTACATGGGGAAAACTTGTACTTTGACACTGACCAGCAGTGGCAAAGTACCCAAAGCATCTAAATTGGCAACTCTAAGTCAGGAAAACGGTCTAGGGGGACAGCAAAAACTTTAGGAAACTTTAGCAAAAAGGCCAAGTCCTACACTAATTGAAATGGACCATCGCATATGTGCCAAATATTCTCAAAATGTTTTAGGGTCCTTGGGGTGGTCCAGGTTGGGTCAGCCAAATAAAGAAAAATGTCTTCGGCATAGAGTGAGACGACATCTTCCCAGTTTGTATCCCATCTTAAACCGTGGACCACTGCGTCTCCATGTTTCCACCTCGCCAGTAGCTCGAGGGCCACCGCTTAAGATAAGAGAGGACAGTGGACACCTCGGACTCAGACCCCTACCAAAGCTGAAGTCAGTTGAGGTCGTACCATCATTGATTCTGACGCGTGCTACTAGGTCTTTGTCCAGTACTTTGACCTACTTCAGGATCGAGGGACTGAAACCCATTTTGCTCAAGACCGTCATCAAGTATGACTGTTGTAGTGAATCAAACACTTTTTCTGCATTTTGGGCCAACAGTATTGCTGGTTCTGTATATGATCATTGTGTGCTAGGCATCCGAATAAATTACTGAGATTGTGTCTGTTTTACCTATAGAGCTAGAAGCCTCATTAGTTGGGGCCAAGAGAGAAGCAAGAATCCGTAGCATGCAGTTTGACAGCATTTTCGCTAACTCTTTCATCTCTACGTTAAGGAGCAATATCGGCCGGTACGAGGCACAATCCTCTGGTGGTTTCCCTTTCTTGTGAATGAGCACTATGGTGGCCTGGTGCAGATCCCGCTGGAAGACTCCTCTTTCTTTGGCCTTACTGAATATGTGCTTCAGGGGCTGGACTATGTGTGAGCTTGCTCATTTAAAAATTCAGGGGGAAACCAATTTGGACCGGGGACTTTCTGATTTTCGTCGGAGACAGAACCTCTATGATTTGGTGGCTGTAATATCCACCGCTTGGGAGTTTAGTCATCTTCCCCGAGAATCTGCACCTGAATGTTTCAGATGAAGCCCTCCAGGGTGCTCAGGGTCCATCCTAACACGTGACCCGTACATGCCTGCGCAGGGTTGGCTGACCTCTATACTAGGACCCTGTCCTCTCTACAGACTCTATATATGCTGCTTTGTCTTTCCTCATGGCATACCAGCTGTGCCAACAGTTTACCTGCCTTGTTTCCATCTCGTATCACCGTCCATCAGTTCCTAGGGTTTCACTCTCCACCCCACCTGTACTTGTCTGACAGTTGTCTGAAGGGTTGAGACCAGGGGGAATGATCGGATATGCCTCTCAGTAAATAATGTATGTCCTGAAAATGGCCCACTTGTCCCTGTGGAAACAAGAGGTAGTCAAGTCTGGATCGTGACCTCACAGCATACGAGTAGTGCCGCGTCTCTGGGTGGTCCGATCTTCCTAAATTCACCATCCCCATTGCCTCTATTAAGGCACTCAAGTATGTGTCCGTCTTAGGTGGTCGACCCGACCGAGTCACCCTGTCTAGATTGCTCTGTGCCATCAGGTTGAGATCTCCTCCCAATATTAAGAGGGTTTTTGGGATTTTTAATATTCAGTCCCCCAGCCTTTTCAGCCTATCATCTGTAAACCTGGTGGGAAGTACCACAAGGCAGCTGTCATGTCAATCCCGTGGCACTCATCAGTTGCTTCCCACACTCTAGTAACCTGCAAAGGAATGGACCTACGGACCAGAATATCCATGCCTTTGGAGACGGCAGAGAACCCAACGTGGGCCAACAATCGATATCCACCACACCGCCTGGTCTCTTGTGGGCACCACTGTCAACCTTTGGTGTTTCTTACGTTTTGTCCCTGGCTTTGCTACCACATTGGGTAGTTCCTCTCGTGCGGGAAATCCTACAGCGAGTAGGAATAACCTGAAATACTCTTGAGCAAACAGATGCTGTCTATTGTTGCACGTAGTTAATCCAAAATAACTTGTAGATTTAGCTCCATACAGTTTTCGTTTGTTTAAACCATTTATTTGTTAATCATCATATTCCATTCATATGACTGGATAATCTCATCCTATATTCCATCGTTATTTCTCAAAAACATGTTAGTGCTCCACATAGTTTTGAAATCCCCAATGCATTTCGCACAAAAGTGCGCTTCCTCAGGGGGTCTGTAATTGAATAGAAATAACACAAGTAGGTATACTAGCAAATGTCCAGGAGCAGGTAAATACATCTATATGAGCACTAATTTAGACGAGTGAATACAAGTCTGACTAAAAGTAAATGTGTTGAAAATGAAAAGTAGAAGTTAAGGAGTGAAAGCCAAAAAATAAATAATTCAAAAGGTGCTCCACGTGTGTGTCCGCAGTGAACAGTGGAAAATAAGAAGAGCCAAAGAAAAGCCAAAGAAAATCGGTATCTATTTAAAGGTATAAAGTAACTCGGATTGAATAAATCAATGCCAAAAGGTGCACTAGACAACCAAGAATATGGCAAAATGGAAAACCATGCATCGCATTTCCCCGTGCAGTTAAACACACATTCGTGGTGCCGAGGGAACATAAGGTATCGGAATAACGGTGATACCATCAATGTCTTACCAGTGTGACAAACAAGTCAGAGAATCAACGTCGGGTAACCGTGTGTCGGCGAGGACCAGGCTCCGTGACTAGCAGGAACCCGGAAGACGCCACGCATGCGCATTAGCGCATTAAAAAGTGTTTCAAACAGTAGGCATGGAAAAGAGACATGCTCAGCACCCGTGTATGTGGAAATAGAACAATAACCTCGTAAAGCGAGAGTTACATGCATCCCTCACAGCAATCATAAGTAGATAATGAGGTGAAATGACGAAGGAAACAAAATGTAAAACATTAAATATGCCGGCTACATATAATTACACCCTCGGGTAAACCAGCTGTGTGAATAAAAATAATCCAAAATTACTATCATATCACAGCTAAATGGAGATCAATATTTACAATGCAATAGGTCACTAATATCAAGACATTAGTATCAAGACGTTATTCATAGGTGACAACTAAATTCAAGACGTTCATTAAGTCCTTAGCTGGTTTACCCGAGGGTGTAATTATATGTAGCCGGCATATTTAATGTTTTACATTTTGTTTCCTTCACCTGATTCTCGTCATTTCACCTCATTATCTACTTATGATTGCGTCACTACACGTTATCCCTTTTGTACCTTAGTATCCTTTTTCTTATTACTCCTGTCTGACGTTCTTTTATCCTATCATTTTTTTCTTATTTTTTGGCTGTGAGGGATGCATGTAACTCTCGCTTTACGAGGTTATTGTTCTATTTCCACATACACGGGTGCTGAGCATGTCTCTTTTCCATGCCTACTGTTTGAAACACTTTTTAATGCGCTAATGCGCATGCGTGGCGTCTTCCGGGTTCCTGCTAGTCACGGAGCCTGGTCCTCGCCGACACACGGTTACCCGACGTTGATTCTCTGACTTGTTTGTCACACTGGTAAGACATTGATGGTATCACCGTTATTCCGATACCTTATGTTCCCTCGGCACCACGAATGTGTGTTTAACTGCACGGGGAAATGCGATGCATGGTTTTGCATTTTGCCATATTCTTGGTTGTCTAGTGCACCTTTTGGCATTGATTTATTCAATCCGAGTTACTTTATACCTTTAAATAGATACCGATTTTCTTTGGCTTTTCTTTGGCTCTTCTTATTTTCCACTGTTCACTGCGGACACACACGTGGAGCACCTTTTGAATTATTTATTTTTTGGCTTTCACTCCTTAACTTCTACTTTTCATTTTCAACACATTTACTTTTAGTCAGACTTGTATTCACTCGTCTAAATTAGTGCTCATATAGATGTATTTACCTGCTCCTGGACATTTGCTAGTATACCTACTTGTGTTATTTCTATTCAATTACAGACCCCCTGAGGAAGCGCACTTTTGTGCGAAATGCATTGGGGATTTCAAAACTATGTGGAGCACTAACATGTTTTTGAGAAATAACGATGGAATATAGGATGAGATTATCCAGTCATATGAATGGAATATGATGATTAACAAATAAATGGTTTAAACAAACGAAAACTGTATGGAGCTAAATCTACAAGTTATTTTGGATTAACTACATGCAACAATAGACAGCATCTGTTTGCTCAAGAGTACTTCAGGTTATTCCTACTCGCTGTAGGATTTCCCGCACTATTCGTTTATAGCACCTCGTGACCCAGGAGGTGAACACCTGGAGTACCTATAAGATTGGAATAGTGGTATAAACTTCACTACCATACATCCAAAAAAAAGGAGTGCAGCGGTTCATATTCATTTTGTTGTAGTTCCTCTCGTGGCATTGAGGAGTTGAGTGCCTCCAACCACTCCCATCACCACAGGGGTCTAAGTGAAGAAGTGCGAGCCGACCTGATCGATGATGCACAGTTTTGCAGGGAAAAATAAGGAATATTTCAAATTCAGTTGCCTCAGGCGTTTTTTGACTGCCATGAATATTTCTCAAGACATCTTAGCACCCCCTAAAAGGCACTATATTGCCAGAAAAACCCCATCGGCTCCCTGGTACTCTGAACGACTCAGAGGGTTGCGGCAGATTTGCAGACAAAAGGAGAGGGCCTGGCTTGCTACGCCTAATGACTTGAAGAAAACACAGCACAAATTAGCGCTTAAGGATTATAAAAAAGCTATAATGGAAGAAAAAAGGAATTACTTTAATAAGATTACTGCTGGGCTGAGATCATCTAGGGAGCTCTTTAAAACCATAAACTCCCTTTCGGTCCCCAAGTCAGCTAACTCTGTGATTGAATCACAGATGTTATGTAACAACATTGCAGACTTCTTCCTAACCAAAATAGCTGATATTCATTCTTCATTGGAAATCCTTAACCAAAAACTGAATAGTGAAGCTGACCCCCATGCCCCTACAGTGCACTCTGATGACACGAACACAGATGGGGGATCTAGCCCTATTCCCCTTTTTCTGAAATTTCCTGAGCTGTCCTGGGAGGAGCTAAACTGCATCCTTGATGCCATTAAATCCTGCTTTCCTTTGGACCCCTGTCCTTTGAAAATTCTGAAGGCCTGCAGAGGTATCCTATTACCGTCCCTTCTTGAGATTTTAAACAGCGCTATCACGGAGGGAATATTCCCTCAAGTGTGGAAACTCGCTGTGGTTAAACCCCTTCTTACGAAGGCCTCTCTGAATCCTGAGGTGTTAAAAAACTTACGGCCGATTTCGCTATTACCAGCACCGGCAAAAATTCTTGAAGCTCATTTAAATCGGCATTTGACAGCATTCCTGGAAAGGGAGAATCATTTCGATTCCTCTCAGCATGGATTCCGCGCGTCCCTCAGTACGGAGACTGCCCTTACGGTGGTGGTAAATAATATTAGATCTGAGGTGGACAAGGGCCAGACCACTTTGTTGGTCTTGCTGGATCTAACAGCAGCCTTCGATACCCTGTCCCCCTCTATCTTAGTGGATAGACTGAGGGGGATAGGGGTAGAGGGTAGCGCCCTGAATCTTTTGTCCTCTTTTTTGCACCAGAGACAGCAAAAAGTGAAACATGGCGATTTTATGTCCCCCACCCTGGCGGTGCAATGTGGAGTCCCACAGGGCTCGGCGCTTAGCCCGGTCCTGTTCAACGTATACGTGACCCCCTTGCCAAAATAATAAGAGAATTTGGATATCAGGTATTATCATACGCTGATGATACACAGATCATTGTTTCGACAAATCAGTCGGGGCAAGACTGTGCTGCAAAATTTAAGACCTGTATGCAATCAGTATCATCATGGATGATAAGGAACTTTCTTAAGCTCAATGGTGAGAAGACCGAGTTGCTGGTAATTGGTAGGAATCAAGATCTGTGGAGTGAGGAGTGGTGGCCTGATGCCCTGGGCGAATGCCCCCGCCCGGCCAAATTCGTTAAGAATTTAGGCGTAATCATAGATCCTACCCTGTCATTTGACCGACAGGTCAATAAAACGGTTGGCACCTGCTGTACCATCATTTGGACCCTTAAGAAGGTAGCCCCTTTTCTATCTCCTGAGGCGCGTAAACAATCCACGGTCGCCCTGGTATTATCCAGGATTGACTATTGTAACGCTCTCTATGGCGGTATAAATCAGAAGGAGATCCAAAAATTGCGGCCGCCAGACTAGTTTTGAATCTGCCCAGGCGATCATCAGCGACGGCGGCAAGAAAGTAACTGCACTGGCTGCCCATTCAGGCGAGAATCACATTTAAGATCCTTTGTTTCGCCCACAGTGTGTTTTTTGGATCAGGCCCAGAAGGGGTGAAATCCTTATTGAAATCCTACACTCCCAGCAGATGTCTTCGATCTGCCTCGAAAAACCTGCTCATAGTTTCAAGGGTTAACAAGGCAAGATGGGGCGGTAGAGCTTTTTCCTCGCTGGCTCCAAAACTATGGAACTCACTCCCGTCCGAAATCGCTAGACAGCCGTCTCTGACAATTTTTCGTAAACTCATAAAAACGTGGCTGTTTTCCCTAGCCTATTAACCCTGATTAACTCAGTGCTTCCACCCTCTTATGTTCTGTCTCTGGTTATGTCTATGTCGTTTCCATCTGATAGCGCCTTGATGCCCTCGGGGGCTAAGTTCTCTCTGCGCGATATAAATATCCCATTCATTCATTCATTCATTCATTGTCATTGGAACTTGGTGGTATATTCCGGGTAGATGTTTTCTCATCCTCTCTCTAGTTGCCAAGGTCTATTTGCATGCACCACCTGTAGGATTTTACCCCTATTTAGAAAGTTAAGTAGTCTGGCCATTATGACTCATCGTGGTGCCTCTGGTGTCGGTGGCTTGCCCAGCACTCTGTGGGCCCGTTCCACTGTGAACAGATTGAAGGTCTGTCCTCCTAGGACCATTAATCCCAACCAGTCCTCGAGGATTAATTCTATGCTCAGTCCCTCGGCTCTTTCAGGCACCCCCACCATCACTTGTTGCTCCAGAGCATCCCTTCACGTTGTCTAGTTTGTCAGTCAGGAAGTGGACTTCCTTCTGTAGAGCACGTAGTCTGTCATTTCCTTCAGTGACCGTGGGTTTCAGCAGGGCCATAGTGGATTCCATTTCGGCAACCATCTCTACCAATTTCGTGCGGTCTGCCCTTAGAATACCCTCCTCCTGATCCACAGTATCAATTTTGAGTCCCAAAAATGTCTTTGTGTCCTTTATGGCAGCCAGGATCCCTGCTGTGTGGGCCTCCAGCCCTTAGTATCCTCCTACATTTGCTCACCCTTTTTCTTGATTAGGGCAGGGGCACCTCCGTGGTGAGATTGTTTTGACCTTTTGAGATGCACCAGCAGCATCACCCCACTCCCCTTAGAAAGAGCATGGATGGAGAACTCAGCCGCAACTGTCCCAGGGCCGAATGGGTCCTGCGACTGGTACCATAGTCCTTACACTTTGCAATGGGTTTTACCAGGGCCGCCACCCGAGGTACAGCCACAGTATCCCACCCAGGCCATAGGCAACACCCACCCTCCCCCACTGGGATCCAGTCTCCCATAGGGCCAGCCCTAGGTGACAAAGACAGCTGACCCAAGGCGGGTCACCATGGCCTCCCTGGGCGGGGCATGAACACCCCTGATTCCCAACCACCACCTCTGTATCTTGTGCACCAAGCCTCCACTGGGGTGCGGTTGCCTCCCTGCACCTGGGTGTAGAGTGCATACCTAGCCTCTACTATACAATGTTGCACCCATGCAACTGGAGGGCCGGGCGGGCCTGAAAGCTGAGTGAACTCAGCAATCCCCTAAAATACTCTATGTGTCAATGACTTCATTATCCCAAAGTGCGGCCTATATCACGAGGAAACCGAGGGCCCTACACTGGCGACAAAGCTGGTCTGTACCCAAAGCCTGCAGAAACACTGCCACACCACGGCCCTATGCAGTGCTTTCCATCTGGAGTAGTGTGATCATCAGTGCTGTGTGAAGGCATGCTGGCTCCTGATAGGTTGGTGGCCTGCACCCCTATCTCTGCTCCAGCGCTTGACGTTTCCCACTGCGAGGAGAATATAAACCACATGGAATGTTTCAGAAATCCAGGGCCTACATTGTGTGTGGCCTTATAGGCTATATACAGAGCTTTACATTTTATTTGGCATCTGATTGGCAGCCAATGCAATTGCCTTATTACTTTAGTTACTGAATTAAACGTAGGAGTCCTTGAGAGAATCCTCGCAGCCGCATTCTGCACCATTTGAAGCTTATTGAGATTTCTTTCCTGAGTATTGCTCAATAGACTATTGCAATATTCCAATTTAGACAGGACTAAAGCTGTGATTATTCTCTTTCTTGCTTCCGCCAGAATAAATAAAAAACTTTTTTTTAGCATTCTAAACAGATTAAAGCAGGAAGAGACCAAAGAATTGACTTGGGGTTTGTAGTTCAGCTTGTCATCTATTTTTGCCTTAGCCACTGGAATGGGCAGAGATCCCAGTTCTTCCGGCCACCAGCTAGAGGACCAGATAGGGAGTAGGTTTCCAAACACAATCACCTCAGTTTTAGTGAAGTTCAATTTGAGCCAGTGTCTAAACATCCATGAGCTAATTGCTAGCATATCGTCATAAAAGGAGGCCGATACGTCTGACCCATTTTTGGTGATACGGTTGATCAGCATCCTGTGATCAATTGTATCAAAGGCCTCTGATAAATCCAACCGAATAAGTCTGCTGCTCCCCCTCGGTCGAGCGTGACCCTGATCTCCTCGGTGGCTTTGATCAGGGTTGTTTCAGTGCTGTGGCAGGAATTGAAACCGAATGGTGTTTCATCTAGCAGCTGGTTATCTTGGATATACTGTGTGAGCCGACTGTTCATCACTTTTTCAACAACTTTAGCAGGCAGAGGAAGACGTGAGATGGGTTGGTAGTTATTGGGATGAGTTGCTTCCAAATTTGGTTTCTTCAACAACTGAAAAGTAGAGGCCTTCTTCCACTGAGTCGAAAAGACTCCTGAAATATATATATAGTATTAAAAAAAAGCTGCCAAGTTTGAGCTTATTAACTCCCGGATAAGTTTTAGGACCAATGGTGGAAAAGGGTCAGACGGTGAACCAGATTTAGCTTTGCTCTCCATAGAGATTATTTGTTCAGTGGTGACTGGAGACAATTCAGTGAAAGCACAAGACTCAGGCCGTTCCTTGCCTGAGTCAAATAGAGTCTTGGCGAAAGAGGAAGCCTCAAACTTGAGTAATTTGATTTACGTTTGCCTAGAAACCCTGGGCCAGAGAGTCACAGAAAGCTTGAGTGACAATGTAAGATTGATTTTCCGGTGGTGCCGCAAGTTTAGAAAACCACCTTAAACAGTTGTTTAGTGGCATCCTGTGCGGATTCTATTTCCTGTGTGAAATAGTTACTTTTTTCCTTTATTAGGAGATGTTTATATTCATCCAGCGCCTGCATGTAGTGCGTTTTCTTTTGGGGATAATAGTGCAATCGCCAGCGTCTTTCCGGTCTCCTGCATTGCGTGAGGAGAGAACTAACTACATTTTTCCAGGATTGAAGCTGCTTGGAAGGCATGGTCTGGTATAAGAAGGTTGTTCCAGCATATTTAACCTCTTCCATGCTCATGACAAGGTCAGCTCGTCATGCAGTACACTGGAGCTGTGCTTATGACGAGTTGACCTTGTCATGAACAATGGGACTTCAAGATGTTCAGCACCCAGCGGGAATTGCCTTAGCATTGAAGGTGTTAAGTAAAATGGTATGGCGTGATGGTCAGTCCAAACATGGGGAAGAACCTCCTTTAAAGTGATCTGCTCATTGTTTGTTAAAAAACCGTCAAGGGTGTGTCCCGCTGAGTGAGTGGGTGAGTTGATTTTTTGTATAAGTCCTAATGTGCACAATAAACACTCAGAGAATTAGGGTCGCAGGGATATTTTAATGACCTGCCACGGTTATCTTCCCCAATCACTACATATCTGTTTTTATTGAGAATGTTAGGGGATATCTAAAATAAAGACTGTTTCTCTCCTAACAATTCTATTTTAACCTTGCACTCACTATTTTTGCACTGCACGATTTCTCATGGTTACTTGTGAATCCATGTGTGATCACTTTTGAACAACACACAAACTGTTCTTTCTTTGTTTCTGACTCTCCCTTCTGGACCCAGTTGAGAGAGCATTCCCAAGGAGATAGCCTCTATGATCAAGAGGTATATCGTTTAACTGGGAGGAAAACCAGATGATGATACTGATCACCAAGGTAATTGATGGGAATCCAATCTCTGCTAAAGGTTCCTTCTTGCTTTTCCATACTCCCTCTTCTCACTTTTTTCTTTGACATTTGGTAGCATTTTCGCGAGACTCCCGGTTTATTGTATATTTGATAAGTCCTAATGTATCCAGAAGAGTTATCAGTAGTAAGACCTAACTGGTGAGACTAATACGGTGAGACTACTTTCAGAGGCAGTGGCCTCTAAGTTGTCACCCCAGTCATCGCCCCATAACCCAAACAACGGGTGCCATCTGAATGTGCGTGGACATGAGGCTACCAAACAAGGACATTCACCATGAGCGACATATCACCCTTACTATTGATGAAATAGTGGCTGACCTCAACAGGGCTTTTTGGTTCTCAAAGATAGACCTAAATGCCGGCTACCGACAGCTGGAGCTTGATGTAGCGAATAGGTACATTACCACCTTCTCAACCCACATTGGACTCCGCAGGTAGCAACACTCAGCTTTGGGATCTCATCTGCAGCAGAGGTCTTTCAGGATGTCATCAGAGAAACACTATCAGGGCTCATGTGCGTGATCAATGTGATCTACTCAGACACATTGGAAGACCACCACAAGAGACTGAGAGACACGCTGCAGAGACTATCTAACAATAAGGTCACCCTCCACAGAAAGAATGCCCCTTTTACACCAACTCAGTCAAGCTTTTCTTTGTAGGGAAGGAACACAGGCCCTGGGTACCTGATTGGCAGAGACCCAGGGCACACTCAGTCAAAGTGGTATATGGTCAAAATATTGCACTCTCTGGAGTGGGAATAGTAATTTTTACCCCTACGCTATCCAACGCTTTCCATACTGTTGCACTCTCTGGAGTGGGAATAGTAATTTTTACCCCTACGCTTTCCAACGTTTTCCTTACTGTTGCACTCACTGGAGTGGGAATAGTAATTTTTAACCCTACGCTATCCAACGCTTTCCCTACTGTTGCACTCTCTGGAGTGGGAATAGTAATTTGTACCCCTACGCTATCCAAAGCTTTCCCTACTGTTGCACTCTCATGGAGTGGGAATAGTAATTTTTTTTTAAATTTATTTATTTATTTATTTATTTATTTAAACCTCTATTTTTAGATTTTAGACAAGATAAAAACAACAGAAATCCCCCCACACCCACATAGGCATCATTAAAAAACACAGTATTACATCAATCGATGGACTCATTATGGCATTCTGCGGAAAAAAGACCACATCTTTAATCAAGGAAGTCCGTGTGACACCAATGCGTCACCAACAGTACAGTACAGAAAAAACGTGAGACTTTATGGCCAGGTGCCATGACTCGCCCTTCACATATCGATGTTCATAGACTCACTTCCCCCTCCCCCTCCAGTTCCGAGTCAGGAGCAGAGAACAGCTCGCCACTGGTACCCTCCGAGTCGGACTGGGATTCCCAATCAAAGCCTGCCATACACAGGGTTCGCCAAACCAACAGATCTTCCTGCAACTTATCATCTCTCCTGGAGCATTGCATATGCACTTCCTCAGCTAACACCCATTCCCTTAAATCTTTGAGCCAGATGTCTACCTCCGGTGCCCTCTGTCCCATCCATGTAATAGCGACCCTACGCCTAGCTAAAACTAACATAAATTGTAACAGCCTATACTAAAGTTTCCGTTTCCTGGGTTGAGGTACCAGGCCCAACAGGCAGTGCAAGGGGGACAAGTCATTTCGGAGTCCGGTAACGGCCGCTATACTACCCACCGCTCCCGCCCGGAAGCTCCCAACCCGTGGGCATTCCCAGGCCATATGTAAAAATCCCGCACCTCCTACGCCACACCTGGGGCAACTGTCCCGTTTGTCTAGTGAATAGTGGCTCACCGTCTTGGGGGTAAGATAGGTGTGATGGAGAAAATTGAAGTGAATAAGCTTGAAACGAACATTACAAGAGACTCGCTTCGTCAAGGTTCCTATGCGTTTCCGCTGACCCTCGTCCACTCATATGCCCAATTCCGCTTCCCAGGCCGCCCATGACGGCGGCACCGGGGGGACCGAATCTCGCCGCGTACAACAAGGTGATCAATTTACGACCCCTGCCACAGGACAAAATGGTGAGAAGAGTGTGGGTCATCTGTGGGATCTCCGGACATTGCGGCCAGATCGTACGGAAAATGGAGCGTAAGCTCCGGTAGTGAAGAAATTGCCCTCCGCCAAGGCCAAAGGTTTCCTCCGCCTGCTCATAAGTCAGGAAGCTATCCGAGGGGTACAAGTCCATCAACAACTCACAACACCCCTCCCTCCACGCGCGGAAGGACATCTGTGTGGAATTTTAGTTCGTGTACTAAACATCATCTACGCCATCTTGCCGATTCACGTATGAACATACACGACAGCCATTTTAGGTACCATGGTCTCCCTGTTCACGATCGCCCGTCAGCACACTTCCCTGAACCTTGCAAGCCTTCCCCGCGCCTCCTGGCTGCCCCCGCGCTCACATGCACAAGTCATGAACCCCCCCCCCCATGACTCTGTCTCAGGGAATCACACCCCGCGCCTGACCAACACCTCCTTTCCGTCCATGAATACCCCTCCTTTGATGAACCCTTCCTCTGAGCCCGACTGCCTGTACAAACCGCTGGTCATCCCTTAGCCCGAGGGTACAGTTTATTGCCCACTACTGTATGCACTCGCCTCTCCTGAAAGAGACCACTATTGATCATGACGTCCCCACCCCCTGAGATTCGATCAGGCGCACACATTCCAAAGGAATCGGCAGAACACTCAGCTGCGTGATAACCCCATCCCAATCATATGAGGGGAAAGGGCTTCTACTGTTGTCATGTGTTGGAATGGGCCGGAACTGGGGGGGGTGCCGGGGATGTCGTTCTCATACTTCACAATGCCCTTGTTGTAATAAAGAGCGTTCACATGTCTTAACCCAGGATATAAAAGACCAGGTCTCAGAGAGGTTGGGGGAGCACCTCGAGACGATACCTTGTTGTCTGATCTGATGTGTTCTACTCCGACGGAATAAACTTGTTTCCTGTCTTCCTGTCTCCAGCGCCTGCCTCTTTATTGAATAACTTCGTATGGTATTAGAGGCGTTTTACGCCGGGCAAATTTAACTTAGGAAACATCTACTGAAAGCGCCTGACCATTTTGAAATTGATCTTTATCAATTGGCGTCCCAAACGCGGGGCCCATCAGCGACACGTGGATCCAGTGGGAGAGGTCCTGACGACAGAGTGAACAACTGCAACGATCGGGAGAGCTCCTGTCCGATAGACCCTCGTCTGACAGCCGATCATCTGAACTTCACTGATTCCGAGCTGACCTCTCCCGAGTGATCTACGGTCCTGACTGGGAACCACCAGGAGTGCCGCGATAGCAACAAGAGAATAGAGGACAATCGGGCGCTGGAAGCGGAAGACGAGAAACTGTCCATGCGGTCCGGGTAAGGTCGTGACACACGACAAAATTGCGAAATTGATTGATTGATTGTTTGAAAATACTAGTATTACTTATTGACTGTTTCTGAGAAATTCTCTATTTGCAAACAAGTACAGAATCGCCATACTCTGTTTAGTCTTTGCAGATAGTGAAGGGTAGGCAACGCAAGCCTTTAACACGTCGTGCCTATTTTTCTCCTCATTGATTGATTGATTGAATCGAGCATTGAATTGTTCGAAGTTGGTTCTCTTAAGGATCTTCTCTGCCTACAAACGGGGAAGAATAGGAATATTCTCTCTCCCTTTGCAGATAGTGAAGGGTAGGCAACGCAAGCCTTTAACACGTCGTGCCTATTTCATTCCTCATTGATTGATTGTTTGTCCAAACATTGACTGTTTGGAATTGGTTCTTTCTGGAGGTATTCTCTGTTTGCAAATAGCGTAGAATAGAATATTCTGTCCAGTCTTTGCAAATAGTGAAAAGATAGGTAGTGCAGGCTTTTGCCCCCCATTGTAATCCGTCATGCCTATCTTCTCCCCATTGGTTAATAGTTGGGTCAACCCGGACCGCTTATTAGAGATGAACCATCCAGCTCCACTGGAAGGCACCCCTAATAAGGACATGTTTACTAAGCAAGGACTAGTCGCTATAGCTTATAGTAAGTTATGGCATAAATATACAAAAAAGGATCCTGAAAGTCAGTGGCCACTGATAGGTTCTTTTGATGAAAATAAAATAAAAACACTAGAAGCAGCTGTAAAAATAAACAAGGCAACGCCCACTATGCTCGATAGTATTGGCATGTGGCGCAAAGAAGCAGAACATCGAAGGAAAAGAGAAGAAGCAAAAATAGTGCAAGAGTTACGAAAAGCAGCCCATCTGGCCGCAAAAGAACTAGATGAAGAAATAAGAAGAAGAGAGGAAGTTAAAGAAACGCAAGAATCAGGACTGGCAGGCCAATGCCCTGTCAGGACCACCTCTGCGCTCTACCCGGAGATGCCCTCCAAACAGCGGGCAAATGACGAGTTACTGCTCGGTCCTCCAATTATCTACATGCCTCCTCCTTATGCTCCCAGCCAGCTTCTAGCACAACACTCACCAGTTCAAAGTGCAGGTGTGGGTGACCCTAGCGCTAGTGCCCCGGCTCTTACGGCCTTCGCACCAGCCGCATTGGTAACAACAGCAGATGAACATGAGACTAGCAGGCACCTAACAGCCAGACCAAATAGGTTGAGCAAAGATGAGCGGGATGGAGTCGACAAGATAGCAAAAACATTGGTAGAACGGAAGGAGAGCGAAGAATATACGATGAATATGCACAATTCACATGCCGGTAGTCACAGACGGCATTTCATTTTACGGTTCAGCTACCACACCCTGAACGCGTATGAGGATAGGTACCAGAATAAAGGTCCTGCTAAATTGACGGCTCTATATAGAAGGGTCGATGTTGGAGATGGAACTGAGAGCGATGTGACGGACCTCTTCATGCAAACGCTTGAGGTCTTCCGCCACCTCGCGGAACAGAAACCAGAGGTCAAGATCACAGTCCCTGAGACGATTGAGTCCTCATTAGAAGCAGCCAACACGATGATGCCTATCAGAGAAGCCGCCCCCTATTGGGTTCCCCCAAGAGGTCAGGGAACAAACGATGATATCAACCACGCAGATGCAAAAGGGAGGGTTGTGTACAACTGGGTTTACCAACCATGGGATCGGCAAGATATTTTAACTTTTAGGCAAACCCTGCCCGATCTACGAAAGAACCCTACAGCATTTTATACAGAACTAGGCACAGCCTTGGGCTCAACCATAATGACTCTATCGGACATTGATTTGTTTTTCGGGTTGTGTCTGCCGGCTGATGTGTGGAAGCAAATCCGGAAAGCCGACCACACAGACCTGTTCGGACACACCTGGAAACAACTCGATGACCTAGATAGGCAGCGAGAGCCCGGAAAGAAACCTGTAAAAGACATACTGGAACTCCCCGACAAAATAGTACAGAAGCTAAAGACGTTGATCCCAGAAAAGAAGGTAGACTGGTCGGTAGTCACGGCTTGTCGTCAGAAACCTCAGGAAGATGTATCAGAATATTTCTCCCGATTTGAAACAGTGTTCTCCGACTACAGTGGCCAAGACATGACCACCGCAACCGGACAACACCTATTCGTGCAAAACTACGTAAAAGGGCTATCGCAAGAGGTCTCCCAAAAGTTACAGACGAGTGAGAGTAGTTGGGGAGCCTCCAAACCTGCAGCTATCCTTCAGATGGCTCAGTATTATGAACACCAAAAGAACGAGAACGAGAGGGCGAATGAGAAAAAGAAAAAGGACTTAAAGGAACGAGTGATGATTGCTCAATTGCATGAAGTGACTACAGGAAGGGAACGATATAGGGGAAACTACCAGTCGAATGCCCCTAGGAATTCGGCCCCTAGAGACCGCAACCCCACACCTGGCGCTCCACGAACCGACCTCGATGAGAACCAGTGTGCATTTTGCAAAGAATTTGGGCATTGGAAGTCTCAATGCCTGGCCCTTCGGGAAATGATTAAAAATAAAGAAACAAGGGACATGACAAATGGCTCCAAAACTGGAGGGCAGGGACGAGGGCAGACCCGCGACACCACCAATGACCAAACACATTTGACCGCCCCCGACAGAATCAGTGCCAACAGTCCGACTGCAACAATGCTCACGACTCTGCATAGGACTGCCAGGGGCAAGGGAGGGATCCAGTCGAGCTCTGTGTTGACCAGCAAGGTCCTTACGTCACTGCTAAGGTCCTGGGTACAAAGTCTCAATTTTTGGTAGACACTGGAGCGACACGTAGTGTATTATCAAAACGACTGATTGCAAGGGCACCCTTGTCTGGCTCACACATTACCTCGATAGGTTTCGATGGAACGCCCTCCACTAATCCCCTGTCTGTACCTATCTCCTTTGACCTAGGAAACAATCCCACTGACACAACATTTCTGCTCTCCTCCAACTCCCCTGACGCCATTATGGGTATTGATTTACTGAAACATTTCCGAGCTACTATTAGGTGTTCCCCGGATGGAGTCCGAGTCATCCTGTACGACAACCCGAGCATGTCCAGACCCTACCCCGCACGACATATGTACGCCATAACAGATGCTGACCTATCCTTGCTCGATACCCTACCCCTGTACCTATGGGCCAGAAACGACTCGGATGTAGGACGAATGATGATCGATCCTGTACACATAACTGTTCGACCAGATGCAATACTCCCGAAACTCCCACAGTACCGGATATCGCCCGAAGGCGAGAAGGCATTGGTAGCGATTATTCAGTCCTTGGTAGATGCAGGAGTGGTAGAGGAAGTGGTTAGTAATGTCTGCAATAGCCCTATCCTACCCATTGTTAAGAAGCAAGGTGAGGGACATGAGAAAGCGTACCGCTTCATCATCGACCTGCGAGAAGTCAACAAAGTGGTGGTACCACAGTACCCCATAGTCTCAGACATCGCCACCATCCTGACTCTCATCCCGTCCACTGCCACCACCTTCACCGTTATTGATCTTAAAAATGCATTTTTCTCTATCCCCATCCATCCAGACAGCCGTTATCTCTTCGGCTTCACTTTAAAAAACCGTTCATACCGATTTTGTAGAGCTCCCCAGGGCTACACTGAAAGTCCCAGCATTTACAGCCAGGCCCTCAAAAGACAGCTGGACGCCGTCCAGCTACCAGATGGAGTGGTGTTGATCCAATATGTTGACGATATCCTTTTGGCGGCCGACACCACTCCACTTGCAATCACAGCCACTATCCAACTCTTGCACTTTCTTGCGGAGAATGGCCACAAAGTCTCCAAAAAGAAACTGCAGTTCTGCCAGCCCCAAGTAACATACCTAGGCCATCTCCTGTCCAAAGAAGGGAGGAAACTTACGCCCGACCGAATCCAAACCATCCTAGACACCCCCATTCCAAAAACACAAAAGCAAGTCCGTTCATTAGTGGGCCTTACTTCTTTCTACCGACAATGGTTACCAAATTTCAGTCTCATTATAAAACCCCTACTTTCCCTGTTGGCCAAAGATGTTCCGTTCCCACTCCCGTGGACTCCCGAATGCCAAGCATCCTTTAAGGAGTTGCGGGATGCCCTTTGCTCGGCACCCGTTCTAGGAACACCAGATTACTCCAAGCCCTTCTCCCTCTTCACTCACGAAAGGGAGGGATGCGCATTGTCTGTTCTAACTCAGCCCATCGGCGCCAAACAACGCCCTTGTGCCTACTTCTCTGCCACTCTTGATCCAGTCGCCAGAGCTCTACCTGCCTGCCTTCGAGCAGTAGCCGCTGCTGCTGTCTCTATCCGCCAGAGTGAGGGAATTGTGCTTTCAAACTCCCTCACGGTATTAGTGCCCCATGCAGTTGACACCCTTTTGAACCAGACTAAGACTCAACACCTGACTAGCGCACGACTAACAGGGTACGAATTGACTCTACTTGCACCCCACATCACCCTGAAGAGATGCACGACATTGAACCCTGCTACACTGTTACCCATGCCCGAAAATGACCCCGATGTGCCCCCTATACACGACTGTGTGACCCTCACGGACGAACAGACCAGGAGTAGAATTGACCTCCGAGACATTGCTTTCACAGATCCTGATGGAGAACTATGGGTAGATGGCTCTTGTATCAAACTCCCAGACGGCACCACCTCTGCTGCCTATGCGGTGACGACAGCTCGAACAGTTGTTGAAACAGCTCGCATCACACAACGATCCGCACAGGCAGCAGAGCTAATTGCCCTCACACGAGCATGTATCATAGCAGCAGGAACCACTGCAAACATTTACACGGACAGCCAGTACGCCTTCGGGGTGGTTCATCATTTTGGGCTCCTATGGAGGGAAAGGGGATTCCTGACGTCCCACGGTACGCCCATCCTTCACGGAGATTTAGTCTCCGCCCTGATTGAAGCAGTTCTCCTCCCCAAACGATTAGCAGTGATCAAATGCCAAGCACACAAGAAGGTGACAGACCTAGTCGGACAGGGAAACGCACTGGCCGACACCACTGCCCGAACCACAGCTGAGAATAGGACAACGACACGCATGTATGTGACCAGGTCACAAGCAGAAAAATGGACCGACGCTAAGGAAACAATCAGGGACATCCAATCGGCCAGCACACCACACGAACTGACTGAGTGGGCACGGGTGGGTCTAAGGGACGATGAAGGCTGCTGGCGGACAAAGGACACGAACAAATGGTTGCTGCCTGATGCATATTTGATCCCCATACTGACAATGGCACACTCCCCTGCACACATAGGTTCTGCCCCCATGATTGAACTCATCTCCAGAGTCTGGCACAACAACAAGATCCCCGACTCAGCCAAACGCCTGGTCCAGCAGTGCCTTATCTGCCTACAACACAACCCTGGGAAAGGAACTGTGGTACCCCGGGGAGGGTTTGGGATCCCCGACCACCCCTTTGAGGTCCTCCAGATGGATTACATCCAATTAGAGAGGTGCCAAGGCTTGAAGTACGTATTGGTCATTGTATGTGCCTTCAGCAAATGGGTGGAAGCCTATCCGACCCGTGATAACACTGCCATGACTACTGCCAAAGTACTACTGAAAGAGTTTTTCCCTCGCTACGGCCTTTGTCGAATTTTATGGAGCGACAATGGCCCCCACTTCATAGCTGAAGTTATCCAACTAATCCTGAAGGGGTTGGGGGTAAAACAAAGGTTCCATGCGGTCTTCCACCCCAATCCGCTGGCCTGGTTGAACGACACAACGCTACACTGAAACTGAAACTGTCAAAAATAGTGGCCACCACAGGACTTAAGTGGCCAGATGCCCTTCCACTGGTATTACTATCGATGCGCTCCACTCCCACTAAGCACCACTTGACCCCCTACGAAGTTGTGTTTGGGCGGCCTATGAACCTCTGGACTGCCCCCAAACCGACCTCCATTCACGACGTCCCCGACGTCCTGCTGTCAGATTATTTATACAAGTTAACTAAAACATTGTCTGTCATTCATCAACAGGTGCAGCAGGCCATCCCCGATGCTTCCAGGGGTCCCGGTCACGATATCCAACCGGGGGACTATGTCCTAGTCCGGAACTTTCAACGAACGAAGAGTCTGGAACCCCGGTGGACGGGCCCCTGGCAAGTACTGATCACCACTCGGATGGCTCTTCGAGTGGAGGGGAAGAAGCACTGGCTGCACGCCCACCACTGCGAAAAGGTTTCCTCGACCCTGGCCACGACAGACAACGTCAGCACCCAAGAAGAGCTCCTGAACAAAGACCGACCATCACTGAACTGCTATCCTGATACCGAGGCACTTGAACTTGCAAAACACTCTGATCCCACTGTGCCATCTCGAGAAGGGTATTTCCTGCGTCAAAAGGAGGGAGCTTCGGCTAAGTAGGCCACTGACTAAGTTAAAAATCTCAGAACGGTGACCCAAAGCAACCAAGGGTTACCCGGAGAGAAGCTAAACAAAGTCTGTGGTTCTGCCCACTACCGAGCACCTTGAAGATGAAGATGATGGAAGCGCCAGATAAGAAGATGATGGAAGCGCCAGATAAGAAGACGTCGGAAGCAACAGGAAATACCCACTGCAGGAACCCAAAGACTGACAATTTGCACAAATCAAAGACAATCGCTTTCTTCATTGTCTTCCTCTTTTGCCTCCTCCTCATGACTTCCTTCTGGATCTTGGAGGAAAGCACACCCGCTCACCAGATGTTGCCAACCACTGTCCAGCCAACCACCATGAAAGAGCACCCCCTGATCACCCTTTCACCTCAGCTCCGAGAAAGGCATGGGGGGGTTCAGGAACAATTCCTTCGTACAACTGTTGCACCAGCACAACTTTGCTGCAAATGCCACGAACTGCTGGATCTGTGGGTTGCTCCCACATGCTACCGGACACTCCATCCCCTTCATCCCTTCTCCTTTCTCAGTTCACGGCTCCTGCCTCGCCTGGTTGATCCTCATGCAGGAAAGCCACAAGGACAACGCCGCTTCTGGTCAAACAGTGTCACACTTCTACTATGGGTTCTGGCTGAACAAAACAGGAAGGACGTCTGCTCCCTTTTGTCCTGCAATTTCAGGTTCAACCTTCCTCACGAACATCCCTGCCAAAGAAAGGGTCGAAATGCAAGTGCTCCACAATCCAGCCAGACCCACATTCTCCCACCTGCGGAAACAAACGGCTGCCACCCTGACCGTGGCCCTGTCTGTCATCAATGTCACAGGACTCGTATGCCTCGAAGGACAAGGAACGCAGCTGGTGGGTCACAGTTCTTGTCGCATCACCAAAACATTGGTCTCAGCTGACCCCCCCTCCTTTGTTGCTTCCCCGAATATGTACTTTGTTTGTGGCACCAAAGCTTACACTTGGCTCCCAAGAGGCTGGAGGGGTACGTGCTACATCGCCTTCATTCTTCCTCCCACGTATGTGGCTTCAGCCAACCACCACCGGCAAAAGCGCGCCGGAGATGTTGAACAAGCCGACTCCACCGGAGCACAGTTCCTGGATGCAGCAAAGGGACTTGTTCCTCTGTGGGGACCAATGGCAAATAGCCACGCTATCCGACACCTGACTCAGGCATTAGAAACAACCATTAACATCACCGCTGGCATCCTCGCCAACAACACGGCTGAGCTTCAGGCCGTCCGCCTGGTGGCTCTTCAAAACCGTCTTGTTCTAGATGGGGTTCTGGCCGACCGCGGAGGAGCATGCCGCATCATCGGCTCCAGCTGTTGCACCTACGTGCCAGATAACTCACCTTCAGTCTACAAAGCAATCGAACACCTCCACAGACTGTCCTCAGAGGTTCACCAGGAGCAGGAAGGATGGTCGCTTGGAGGCTGGTTCTGGGACACTTTGAAGAACTGGGGATGGAGATTGTTCACGTTTTTATTGATACCAATCATGATACTGTGTGGGTGTTGCCTAGGTATTCAATGTTTACCACCTTTATGTGCACTCATTTCCAACTGTATGTGCCCAAAGACTTTGAACTTTAAACCTGAGCACATGAGTCCCCTATACGAGATAGAGGTGCGTGGTCTCATGGGGATCGATCCGAACTGACAAGCTGGCGAGACATGTTAAAGGGAGGACTGTGGAATTTTAGTTTGTGTACTAAACATCATCTACGCCATCTTGCCGATTCACGTATGAACATACACGACAGCCATTTTAGGTACCATGGTCTCCCTGTTCACGATCGCCCGTCAGCACACTTCCCTGAACCTTGCAAGCCTTCCCCGCGCCTCCTGGCTGCTCCCGCGCTCACATGCACAAGTCATGAACCCCCCCCCATGACTCTGTCTCAGGGAATCACACCCCGCGCCTGACCAACACCTCCTTTCCGTCCATGAATACCCCTCCTTTGATGACCCCTTCCTCTGAGCCCGACTGCCTGTACAAACCGCTGGTCATCCCTTAGCCCGAGGGTACAGTTTATTGCCCACTACTGTATGCACTCGCCTCTCCTGAAAGAGACCACTATTGATCATGACGTCCCCACCCCCTGAGATTCGATCAGGCGCACACATTCCAAAGGAATCGGCAGAACACTCAGCTGCGTGATAACCCCCTCCCAATCATATGAGGGGAAAGGGCTTCTACTGTTGTCATGTGTTGGAATGAGCCGGAACTGGGGGGGTGCCGGGGATGTCGTTCTCATACTTCACAATGCCCTTGTTGTAATAAAGAGCGTTCACATGTCTTAACCCAGGATATAAAAGACCAGGTCTCAGAGAGGTTGGGGGAGCACCTCGAGACGATACCTTGTTGTCTGATCTGATGTGTTCTACTCCGACGGAATAAACTTGTTTCCTGTCTTCCTGTCTCCAGCGCCTGCCTCTTTATTGAATAACTTCGTATGGTATTGGAGGCGTTTTACGCCGGGCAAATTTAACTTAGGAAACATCTACTGAAAGCGCCTGACCATTTTGAAATTGATCTTTATCATCTGGGCCTCCACCTCCACCTCCACCATTGGGGCCAAGATCCAAATTGGCAACTCCCTATGAAAAGGCGTTGAGCGCAGGACCCTTTCCACGAAGCGCTGCCACACGTTAGCCGTGTGCCGCACGACATATGGCAGCTCCGAGGGAGCCCCCGAACCCTGCATTAGTGCCTGCTGAAGCTCCTGCGTCGTGGCCCGCCCAAGCAGTAGTCTCGACTCCCACTTGTCAGCGTCTGCAAACCATCTAGCCGCCGGGAGGAGTTGTGTTGCATAATAGTAAAGGTCAAAACGCGGGGCCTCCAATCCCCCTCCTCAAAGGAGCACACCACGGTGTTCAGGGCCACCCTACTGCGCCGCCCCGCCCACAGTAAGGACGTGAGCAGTGAATTGAGGGATCGAAACACCCTCGGAGGGAGGGGGCACATCGAATTCTGTAGGACATACAACATTCTCTGTAGCATCACCATCTTGGCAATGGCGAGCCGGCCCATGAGGGATAATGGCGGGGCAATCCAAAACTTGACCGATTGACGCAGCAAGGCCATCACCCTGTTTACATTGCGGGCGAGGGACTGATCCTCCGTTGAAGTGACGTGTATACCTAGATATCTAAATCTGGACCGTTCCCACCGTAACCCCAGCTCCGGCAGGTCCTCCATTCGCACAGAGTCAAATCCCGAAAGCGGGAAAATCAGAGATTTATTACGATTGAGCCGCAAGCCGGACGCCTCCCTGAAGGAGTCCAGCAGGTGTAGCAACCGCGGGAGGGCCTCCCTAGGGGCGGACAGATAGAACAATGCGTCATCCGCGTATAGCGACAACACATTGCAGGTGTCGCCCACTGTGATGCCCCATTGATGAAGTTCAGTGCGAACACGAACCGCGAAAGGTTCTATAGCCAAGGCGAAAAGCAGCGGCGACAAGGGACAACCCTGTCGCGTTCCCCGCCCCAGCCGCCACTCCTCCGATCTTGCTCCTCCGAGGCGGACCTGGGCACGGGGAGAGCTATACAAAATCTCAACCCAGCGAGCAAAGTTGGGTCCGAAACCCATCTTCCGGAGCACCTCCTGGAGATAACCCCAGTCGACCGTATTGAAGGCCTTGGCCAAATCAATAGAGACCAAAACCGTCTGCTCATCCCTTACGCTCACCTCGTGCTGTATGTGATTTACCCGTCTCAGGTTCATCGCCTTATTACGGCCCGGTATAAACCCGCACTGGTCTAGGTGCACCAAATGTTCCATGTGAGGCGCCAGCCGGGTAGCCAGCAACTTGGTCAATATTTTAACATCTGTGTTAATCATAGTGATGGGGCGGTCTGAGGAAGGGTCATGCTTATCCCCCCCTGGCTTAAGAATCATACAGATCGCCCCCTGGGCCATGCTGCCCGGGAGAACTCCCCCCTCAAAAGCCTCCAAGTAGACCTGCAACAGGAGGGGTGCCAATCTGTCCCTAAATTCGTAATAGAACTCCGAGGGGAAGCCATCGCTCCCAGGCGATTTGGCACGTGGCAAACGAGCCAGCGCCCCCTGTATCTCCAAAAGAGTCAGGCCCGAGTCCAGGCCATCACGGTCTGAGTCCGAAAGAGTCGGCATGGGTAACTCCTGCAAATAAGGGAGATAGTTGGCCGCCGAAATGGCCGGGTCCGCCTTATATACTATCTGTAGATGGGCCTGAAGGACCTCAAGGAGGGCCTGTTCAGAATACACAATTGTACCCGTTGAGTCACGGAGAGCCACTATTCGTTCGGGGGGGTGCTCCCGTTTCAGGATCCAGGCCAAAAGCCTCCCCGACTTATCTTCTACTCGGTAAAGGCGCTGCCTATATTGGCCCAGTGTATATCTGTCCAGTCGATCCAGGATATCGTGTACCCGGGCACGAGCTGCCTGTTCCTCCCACCGCTGGGGAGCACTAGGGTCAACCACCAATTGAGCGCGCAGGCGTGCATCCTCCCCACTCCGAAGATCGTGGAGGAGCTGATTACGGACTCCGTAGGTGAGCCCCATACAATCACCACGCACAACTGCCTTAAGGGCCTCCCACCTCGTGGCCAGGGAAAGCGACCCATCACGCCAGATGATATCCGTATAGTCCTCTATCGCCTTTTCCACGTGCGCCCTACCCACTTGATCACGAAGGATGTCCACCCGAAGCCGCTAGGTACGAGGT
Source organism: Lissotriton helveticus (assembly GCF_964261635.1). NCBI lineage: Eukaryota > Metazoa > Chordata > Amphibia > Caudata > Salamandridae > Lissotriton > Lissotriton helveticus. Next base: position 95,954,184 of record NC_136064.1, on the reverse strand, counting down.
CCGGTGGGAACCCCCACCGGACCTCACAGGTCACCGTGGAGTGGTCGGACAGAAACCGGGCCTGGTGCGTTACCTCTATCGCCAAGTTAGTCCCAGCGTCCGCCACCAAAATCCTGTCAAGACGGCTATGTGTAATGTGCGTGGATGAAAAACAGGTATAAAGCCTCTGGGACGGGTGTTTCAGGCGCCAGGTGTCTACTGCACCCACATTATGCATGACCACCCTAAGCTGGGCAGTCATGCGGGGTTTAGTACCCTCCCGGAGGCTGGGACCTATCTAGGACCGGATCAAGGATGCAGTTAAAATCCCCGAACCAAAGCAATGGGGTCCCCAAATCCTGGATGAAAGTGTCTTGCACTTGTAATGTAATGTAATTGCCCATTTATACCGCGCAACAATCGCTCCAAGGAGCATCTCGGCTCCCCTGCATAGTCACCCTAGTGTCAGATGTTATCATACTGCTTGGTTTGACCAGGACCGGAATCACACTAGAGCTCTGGCCGTTATGTCTGGGAGTTTGTAGATCCAGGTTTTTAATTGTTTACGGAAATCTGGTTCCTTGTCCAGCGCTCTTAGGTGTGGGGGGAGGACATTCCACGCTTTTGCACCTAATACTGCCAGGGATTTGCCCCCTCGGGTTTTGAGTCTGAACCGTGGTACGGTCAGTAGGTTAGCATTTAGGGATCGTATGGCTCGAGTTGGACAGTATCTTACGAATTTTTTTCTCAAGTATAGCGGGCCTAGATCGTGGGCAGCTCGGAAGGTAATTACAAGCACTTTATACAAGATCCTTTTAGTTATAGGCAACCAATGTAGTGCGTTGAGAGCTTTGGTTGCTGAAGATTTTCTCGGCCATTTTAAAACCAGCCTTGCTGCCGCATGCTGTACCATCTGGAGCTTATGGGTGACCACTTTGTTAGTGCCAGCATACAGGCTGTTGCAATAGTCAATGCGTGATGTCACTAACGCAACCGTAACTGTTTTCCTTGCCTCGAAAGGCAGCAAGTCAAAGAACTTCCTGAGCCCCTTTATCACCCCAAAACAGGTGCCTGCCACTTTTGCTGCCTGATGTTTAAAGGACAGGTCGGCGTCAAAGTGTACCCCAAGGTTGCGGGCCAAGATGGTGGTGTGCGGCGGTATTTCTGCCTTCTCAGCCCACCATAATCTAGGAATTAATTCATTTTTTGGGCCTATTGGCATGATCTCAGTTTTGCCTGTGTTGCATTTTAGATGATTTCTCCGCATCCAGTCAAAGGTGGCCGTTAGGCAACATTTGAGTTTTTCCTCCCAAACCTGGTTATCTTTATCCATTACCAGGATAAGTTGTGTATCGTCGGCATATGCTATTACATCCATGCCGAAAGACGATATCAACTTTATCAGAGGTGCGGTATAGACATTGAACAATGTCAGACTCAAACTAGAACCTTGAGGAACTCCCGTTAACAGTGGTTTCTCACTGGAACGGAATTCCCCCAAGGTCACCACTTGTCTCCTGTCACTTAGGAAATTCTTTATCCACTCCAGGGCTATGCCTGTGATGCCAGATGTTATTAGCCGGTCTATTAAGATAACATGAGAGACCGTGTCGAAGGCCGCCGACAGATCTAATAATATCAAGACGGCCTTCTTGCCTTGATCTAAGGCTGAGCGGATAGTTTCAGTAGTGAACAGGAGGGCTGATTCCGTGGAGTGTTGAGCCCTGAAACCTGCTTGGTTAGGATGCCATGCTTCACTATCTTCTAGAAAGCGTGTAAGCTGTTCATTTACTATTGATTCTGTAATTTTACACAGTGCCGGAAGTAGTGAGATGGGACGTAGATTTGAAAGTATAGTGGGGTCGGGGAGTTGTTTTTTTGCAGTGGTTTCACTGCTGCCAGTTTCCACTCTGGGGGGACATTGGCCGTAGACAGTGAGTTATTAACAATGTCATTTATGACTGGGTTGACAATTTCTGCAATGAGGTGCAGGAGTCCAATAGGGCATGGGTCAAATGGTGAACCTGATTTTGTTGCCAAAATTGCTCGTTCAGTCTCCTCCAGACTGATTGTACAAAAGGCTGTAAGCTGGGTTACATCCTGCCTAGTGTTATCGGCCTCTTTCTTTGAACCTGGTATGGGGACCTCGAAATCCTTCGTCAGCCCCTGAACCTTTTCTTCAAAAAAGTCTGCGATAGAGTCACAGAGCATTTGTGAGGGCGGAATGTCCTGCATTAGACACTTAGGTTTATTAAAGTCGTTCACGATTTTAAAAATCGCTTTGTGTTTATTATTAGCTGTATCTATTGCTGACGTGAAGTGCTTCATTTTTGCCTGTTTAATTAGAGCGTGGTAAGTACTCTTAACTTTTATGTATTTGCTACGTTCTATGCTGCGATAATTTTTCCGCCAGCTACGTTCAGCTCTTCGTAGCTCCCCCTGTTTATTTTTAAGTTCTCGGTCGAACCAGGGGGCGGACGTCTTCTTTTTCCCAAGTCTACCTTTGCTTCTTCCCTGACCAGTCATACTTTTTAGTTCATTCATCCAGGCCCTAAAAGTGTTTAAATTAGGTGGTCCTGCTAGCTTAGGTCTGCATTCTCTAGCCATTGTAGTTAGTTCTGGGTGGGTCATTGTAGCTTTCCACTCATTTTGCCTGGTCTGGTTACAGTTTTCTACATATTTATTCTTTCTGTTTATCTCCAAAGGGAACGAAAAAGGGATTAGTGCATGGCCTGTCCACGTTTGTGGTTTGGGGCGGTCTGTTATTAACGTAGCTAAATTAGTGGCAATGCAGTCTATTGTATGTCCGGCCTCATGAGTGGCTTCAGTGTCACAAATAGTGAGACCCAGTACGCCCATGGTTTCCCTATAGGAGACAGTAGAGGCTTCCATTGTGGACTCTAGGTGAATATTTATGTCTCCCAACATAGTAAAATTAGAGTATCTGAGTATCAATGGACTTAGCACGTCTCCAATACTCCCCAGAAAACCTGTGCATGGTCCAGGTGGGCGATAGATAAGTGCCCCAGCAAAGGAGAAGTTATCGTGAATTTTAAGACAGAAGCCCATCCCTTCCGCATCCTTTAGCTCTTGGAGTTCTGTTACTGAACAGCCAAGAGTGTCTCTGTGTATAATAGCCACTCCTCCCCCCGTTTTTCATTTCCTCTGTCAGCCCTTTGAACACCATACCCCGGAGGTAGGGCATGGACTAGGTCGGGGGTACACCACGGTTTGAGCCAAGTCTCTGTGATAAAAAGACAATCTAAGTTGTCATCAATAAGGAGGTCCTGAATATGCTGAGCATGCTTTGGCATGGATCTGGCGTTGATTAAACCTGCCTTCAAAGTATAGTGGGGTGTTGAAGGGGCGGACACCGGAGACCACGAGAAAGTACAGTGGCATTTCTGACAACTAACCGGGCCTGTCCAACCTGAGGGATCTAGTATATGAGGGTCGCATCTAAATTCTGGTTTAAGGGCTAACAATTCCTGTGTACTATAACTCCCTTTGGTATTGATCCCAGCAGGGTTCCTAGCCCCGCGCCCCGATCTGCCGCGGACGGGCGCAGACGGGCTGGACTCTGGCTTGACTCCGGCGCGAGTACGGCGCTCCCGCTGAGCGCGTCCGCTGCGCGGAGTCATGGCCGTTTGTTTTTATACCGGTGCCACTCACCCCCAAGGGAGGATAATCCAACCTAAGATGGCCGCCGCAATAGCTCTGCTCGTGTCCCCGGTCAAAACAGCCCTGAAATCGGCCGGACCCTCAGGGGAAGGCAGCGCTAAGTAGGGTGAGTGCAATCCAGTTAAAAATAAAATTAAAAATAGTGTCTTCACCCAAAGTCGATGTAGACACCAAGCGTCGAGCTAAATCCGCGCGCTAGTGCAGGGGGGAAAGGACACAAAGGGCAAGTGCTCACAAATAGTATTTTAAAATAGCAGCAAGAGAAAAAGAGTGAACTTCCCCAAAGAATGTCGCGTCGTCAGTGTTGGGTGCATAGGAATTCAAGATGACCAAATCCTTTCCGTCTAACGTTGCTCTAAGGAGCAGGTACCGCCCTTGGACGTCCACCTCCATGTATTGCAGTGCGAATGGCACCCCTGGTGCTACTCAGCCTGGAACCCCCCTAGCATAAGAGGAGAAGGGTGCATGAAACAACTGCCCTCTCCACTTTTTCCCTAGCTTCTGTACCCCGTCGTCAACTAGGTGGGTCGCCTGCAGGCAAGCTATAGATATTTTGTGTCTCCGGAGGTAGGAGAGTACCTTGTATCGCTTGGTGCATGTACCCAGCCCCCTCACGTTCAAACTCATAAACTTATACCCCATGGGTTCCGAAAACTGTCATTCCATTGTACCCTCCCCGACACAGAGTAAGTCCTCCACAGTGCCCGACCTGCAATACAAATGATGCCGTAACATTTCCCCGCAACTCCCCCATTAAACACCCCCTCCCCCCACCCACGAGCAAAATGTCAGCAACAACCACACGCGCCACTCTGCCCTTACCCTGCCGGTGCCAGGACGTGCACAGCCACCCCATACGCCTAAGAAGGCCAACTCCCCACAATCAACAAAGAAAACTTCCCCACCCCGACTCCCCATCAAACACATTGTTCATATCAAAAGTCCAGGCTCAACATCGCGACACAAAGCATTCACACACATCGTGAGAACTCGGGACAGGCTCCCGCCCTCCCACATGGGAAACCCCTTAACTAAGGGATACTCTCCCCCCGCGCCCCCTAGCAAATCTCTGTACTCCGGAGCGCCCACACCCCACTAACTAGCCCCCCACGGCCACCTGGCTGAACCACTCATCAGACATACAGCTCACTTCCATAGCCAAGTCTCTCAGGAAGGGGCTCCAGCCCCCTGGAATCTACTCGTAGCCGTCTACGGGATCGTCGTGGCCGTAGGCGGCGCATCCTCCACCGCCACCAGTTGAGTGTCTGGGACCAGGATGTCCTCCTGATCAGCAGGGAGCGGAGCCTCCAGATCCTCAGCCACGTCCTCCGACCCCAAGCGCAGGGCTCCATCCTCGCCGACCATGACTCTGCTGCGCTCCTGACTTCCTGCCGCCCCGGATCGGCAGCGTCGCCTACTGTTTCGTCTCCTGGTTGTTCGGGAGCCCCATCGACCCCGGGGGACCCCACGCTCCCCCGGGGGAAGATCATCGCCCCGGATCTGCAGCCACTCCCAGAACTCGGCCGGGGCCTCAAAGAAGTGCGCCTTTCCTTGCGACAGGACCTTGAGTTTGGCGGGGTATGGAAGCATGTATTGCAATTTCATCTCCCTGAGCTACTGCTTAACATCCAAGAAGGACTTCCGCTGCTCCTGAACCTGCTGGGTATAGTCTGGATAGATGGAGATCTTGCTATTCTCAAACGCAAGGTTCGCCGACTCCCGTGCAGCCCGCAGGATACAATCCCTGTCCCGATAGTTCAAGATTTTAGCAATAATGGCTCTGGGGGGGGCACCCGGCTTCGGCGGGGGAACCAACGCACGGTGGGCCCTTTCAATTACAAAGACCTCCGAGAGCCCTCTCGGGCACAGGTGCGTTCGGATCCAGTCCTCTAAAAAGCGTTCCGCATTCCCCGCTTCCGCCCCCTCCGGCACTCTAAGAACTCGGATATTACTGCGACGTGCCCTTCCTTCCACGTCCTCGGCTCTCCGCTCCAGGGCCCCCGCCGTGGTAGTCAGCTGTGAGACCGTCTTCTTGAGGGTGGCCACCTCGCTCTGCAGCTGTTCGATATTGCCCTCTGCCTCAGTGACTTTGTCCGCCACCTTCCGCAGGTTCGCCCGCAGCAGATTCACATCTATAGACACTGTTTCTATTTGGCGTTCCAACGCGGAATGGGAGCCCTGAATCGCCTTCAGGAGTTCCGCCCTGGAGGGCTCCCCAGGAGCGTTAGTGCCCTCATCTTGGCCCGACTGCCTTGTGAGCCGCTGGGATGGTATATTGCGTGATGGTGTTTGGCTGCGAGGCCCGAGTCGGCTTGTCCTTGCGCATCTTATAGGTCCCACTGCGGGGAGGACCAAACCCCCAAATCCAGGCAGAAAACAATGGACCTCCACAAGTGTGTAGGATATTTTTCAGGACTGTTTTAATTATTGTACATATTTTACTGGGCGCTCTTTTATTATCCCTGTAAAATCGCTACCTAGAAGGTGAGATCTAATTTACCTCCTTGGGTCTACAAGTATAGCTTGATCCTACCGGCGCAGCCGAGTCAAGGCGCTGACGCCGGTAGACGCGGAATTGACGCCGCCATCTTGGGAAGGCAGGCAGGGTAGCGGTCCAGCTTCTCGACCACTCCCACCCTCCTCTCATGTGTAAATACAACTACACGTCCCGACCGCGCAGCGGGCGGGCGCAGCGGGCGGGCGCAGCGGGCGCGCCGATGGCGCGCCGAAGGCGCGCCTAAGGCAAGCCCGTCTGCGCCTGTCCGCGCCTGGCTCGGGCCTAGGGCCAGTTCCCCTGCTCAGGCAACCACCAAGTCACGTGTAAGTTGGTCTAGGGCACAGCTATTACAAATAGGAGTGGGCTCCTGTGCCCCACCGGCCCGCTGCCCCCCTAATAACTTGGATGGACAGGCCTTTAACTGTCCTCAGTGTAACCTATTTCTCCCCCCTTGGAGTGAACGTACCTTACCTTCCTCTCTCGCCCCGGGTACTCGCATTTTAAAACTAGCATTGATCAATTGTAGATCCCTTCCTCGCCACGCCAACGAAATTTGGTCGATTTTGACCACTCACAGTTGGGACATTCTATTCCTTACAGAATCTTGGACGAAAGATACCTCTAACCCGGATATCCATCTAGCCACCCCCCCGGAGTATCGCTTTCTGGGTATTAACCGAGAGGGAAAAACGGGAGGTGGGCTCGCCATTCTGTACAAATCCCACTTCAATATTACTATTAAAAAAATTACGAACATTGGACCGATTGAGGCTATGTATTTTTCTATTGCTGACTTAGCTGCAGTTTACCTAACCGGCATCTTAGTCTACAATCCCCCTAAAGCTTCTCCTTCCGCATTATCTCAGTTGATAGGCATTATCACGGATCTATCCCTCAAGCACCCGCACTTTATTGTTCTAGGAGATTTCAACCTCCATGTAGATGATCCCGCATGCATTCAAGCAAGGCGTTTTCTTGACGCCCTTCATAGCTTGAGCCTGATGCTACTAATCCAAGGTCCAACGCATGTTGCTGGCCACACACTGGATCTTATTTTCTCCAACCTTCCAGGGGCCATCACTTATCCTTCCCTCCCCCTCACTTGGTCTGATCATTTTTTACTTAGAGTAGACATTCCCCTCCCTCAGGCACCGACTCCGGTGGTATTGGGAACAGATTACAGGAGAAAATGGCATAAGATCACCTGTTCTGCCTTAGAGCCGTTATTTAGCTGCCCTCTGGAGCCTCAAGTGGTAAATATCAATGACTGCGTCAACACATTTAATACGACCTTATCGGCTGCAGTGGACGAAATTGCCCCACTCCTACCGGTATCATCCGCAAGAGTCCGCCCCTCTGCTCCCTGGTTCTCAGCCGCCCTACGTAAAGAGAAAAGTCACTGTAAAAAATTAGAACGCTGCTGGAGACGGACATATGATGCTGAGGCTAAAACTATCTACAGAACGGCCCTTAAGAAATTCATCAAATTAAAAAAATCTGCCATGACAGAGTTCTTTGCCACCCAAATAAAAGCCGCTGACAACTCAGCAAAGACACTGTTTAAAATTGTTAAAGACTTTGTAAAACCCCCTGCTATGACTCCCAACAACCTAGCCAACCAGTCTCTTTGCAGCGGACTATCTGATTTTTTTCAAGAAAAAATTGAAAAAATTGCAGCCTCCTTTCCTCCACCTGTCATTCCCCTCCCCTTGGCCTCTACCACCCAGGATATCGTTCCTACCCTAGACTCCTTTAAGGATCTTACTCCGGACCTTGCACTTAAATTATTTTTACAGTGCAAATCGGGTTCCCCGTTAGACCCGGTCACCCCAAAAATCATGAGTGAACTGTCTACCTTACTGCTGGAGCCACTCACCACCATCTGGAATGCCTCCCTACGATTAGGCCAATTTCCCTCTGCGTGGAAGGAGGCTCTTCTTGTGCCCATCCTAAAGAAATCAGATGCTGACCCTATGCAATTCAGTAACTACCGGCCCATTTCCCTTCTCCCGAAACCCGCGAAAGTTTTGGAGAAGGCAGTCCAACTACAACTGGCAGAGTATTTAGAGACCTACTCTCTGCTACATGATTCCCAGTCCGGCTTTCGTGCTGGTTTCAGTACGGAGACCGCACTACTAGAGGTTTCGGAGACTGTACGAGAATGTGTGGATAAGGGCGAGGAGGCCATGTTGGTTCTCCTCGACCTATCCGCCGCTTTCGATATAGTGTCCCACCAAATTCTTCTAGGCCGACTGGAGCAGATTGGACTGTGCGGCACTGCTTTAGCATGGGTCTGTTCTTTTCTTCTGGAACGCTCACAGAGGGTTCTTCTCAGACCTTTTAAATCTGGATGCAAACCTCTAGAACGCGGAGTCCCACAGGGCTCAGCGCTAAGTCCTCTGTTTTTCAATGTTTACCTGGCCCCGCTAGCCAGGGTGGTGGAGTCATGTGGAGTCAGAGTGATCTCGTATGCGGATGACACACAGTTGATATTCTCATTTAGAGATCACTCTGACTCCAGCCTCTCCAGCTTCCGCCATTGTCTGGGCGAAATCTGTGCGTGGATGTCCTCGAATCATCTACGGCTTAACACTGACAAGACTGAGGTCCTGTTTTTTAATCAAAAAATGACCATTCCACCCCCACTTTGGTGGCCTACGGTACTTAACCCCCCTCCAGTCCCGGTCCATTCTGCCCGCAATCTGGGGTTCACATTTGATGACACCCTCTCCTGTAGCCCTCAAATCAATAAGGTTACTGCGACCTGCTTTGGCAAATTAAAAATGATGAGAAAGATCTTTCCTTTTCTGCCAATGGAGGCTCGCAGAACCGTTACTCAGGCATTAATCACTGCCCATCTGGATTATGCCAACAGTCTGTATGCTGGGGCCCCTCTATATCAAATTGAACGCCTGCAGGTGGTACAGAATGCTGCGGCAAGACTGATTGGTAACATCCCATATAGACACTCTATCTCTGCGTTCCGCAAAGAACTCCATTGGCTTCCTATAGCCTACCGTATCAAATTCAAAACGCTTGTTCTGGCCTATCGAGCTCTGAACGGCTCCGGCCCAGAATACTTAAGAAAGAGATTGAGATTGTCTCACTCAGTCAGAGACCTTCGTTCTAACAATCTGCGTCTTATGCTTGTGCCTAGATTCCGTCGCTCAAGAACGGGTGGCAGAGCATTCGCTGTCTTAGCTGCTAAACATTGGAACAGCTTGCCAATCAACCTGAGATTCGCCCCATCTGAAGCTCTGTTTCGAAGAGGCCTGAAAACTTGGCTGTTCGCTTCTATCTAGATTACTCTTCTCTTCTAGCAGATAATTTTAGCGCCGGGACACCCCCGTTGGGGGTAGCCGTGCGCTTTATAAAATCCATAAATAAATAAAGTTCCAACAGGGGAAGAAGAAGAAGCCCCCCCCGCAGGCCACTGATCCAGAGGGCAACCACCAGGTGGCCCCAAGGCAGCGTAGGTCTAACTCAACTAGGCCGGTCCCTGCCCACAGCACAGTCTGAGATGCCACCGCAATCGGGCACCCCCCCAACCCGGGGGGCGAGCGAGGGAGGCACGGGGGCCAGGCGCCCCGCCGGATCTTCGCAGTCAGTTATGACCCAAGCGGCTTCCCAATGCGGCCCCTTGTATTGCGGGTGGGGCCCACTGCAGCGCGGTGTTGTGTCCACAAAATGGCACCAGAGATTGCTCAGGGGCCCCACTTAGCTTCTTTCTGCAGTCATGCGCCGCCACCACTGCCCGCAAGCAGCGTCCCATGACAGGGCTCGTCCGGGCCCCCCGCGGCCGTCCAAACGCCCCCGGGGCACAAGGGGGAACATATACAAATATCAAGCCGGGGGTCAGGCCCGGGACGCCCGCCTCCGGCGGAGCTCCAGCTCCGTTCTTCGCCCTCAGGCGGCGCCCGCAGACCGCACCCGGCCTCCACTTGGCCGGAGCCCCAGACAGCAGCGGGCTCCGGTCCACGATCCTCTTCCACCGGGGAGACCACCAGTCCGGGCCCGCATCAGCCCGCAGTCGCAGGGCTCCGCCCCCACTCTGCCGCCGGCCGCAATCCCCGGCCTCGAGTTGCAAGAGGCCCGAGGCGCCACGAGGGCAGGATCGTCTATGCCACCAGACGGGAGGCTCCGCTGTCCCCAAGCGCCTCCTCACCTCAGGGCCTGCCCAGGCCTGCCGCGGCCGCCCAGATGCCCCTGGGGCACAAGGGGGAACTTCCTTCAAGGATCTAGCCGTAGGCCGGGTTCAGCACACCTGCCTCCGGCAGAGCTCCGACTCCGTTGTCCGCCCCCCGGCAGCGCCCGCAGCGGTTCCCAGCCGCTTCACGACCGGAGCCCCAGATGTCAGCGGGCTCCGGTACACGATCCGCGTCCACCGGGGGGACCACCAGTCTGGGCCAACGTCAGCCCGCGGACCCAGGGCTCCGCTCGCAATCCCCGGCCTCGAGTCACAAGAGGCCCGGGGTGCCGCGAGGCCAGGATCTTCAGCATCCCCACTTGGGAGGCCCGCCCAAGTACTCCACTGCCGGCTCGCCCAAACAATAGGGGTCCGGCTCTGATGCCCAAATCTAGTCGTCGGGAGCCCGAAAAGGATAAAATACAGGATTTCCAGGGTCCGATGGACGGAGCCGGCAGAGCTCACGTCCTGCCGGCCATGCTGCTTAAACGATTCAAAAAGGGGGTGGTGATGGACAGAGTATCTGAATTAAGCAGAACACTCCTACCCAGTCCAAAGATCAGGGCTTGATCCATCACCGTTTTTTAGCTCACTGCACCATCCCAGTTCAGAACCTGGCTACATGCAAATTAGTCTGACCCTGGCCCAGTGCATCATGGGAACAGGGCAGACCAAACTACCAAGCCAATTCTTTACTGGAAAGGAAACAAGCTTCCGGGGACCGGTTTCTGGCATTACAGCCGTCTTCGGCCCGGCTTGCTTGAATCCTGATGGTGCAGTGAGCAAGGGACTCACATCTGAGCATACCCTTCCACACTTGTGGTGGCCAAAACGATTCAAAAAGGGGGTGGTGATGGACAGAGTATCTGAATTAAGCAGAACACTCCTACCCAGTCCAAAGATCAGGGCTTGATCCATCACCGTTTTTTAACTCACTGCACCATCCCAGTTCAGAACCTGGCTACATGCAAATTAGTCTGACCCTGGCCCAGTGCATCATGGGAACAGGGCAGACCAAACTACCAAGCCAATTCTTTACTGGAAAGGAAACAAGCTTCCGGGGACCGGTTTCTGGCATTACAGCCGTCTTCGGCCCGGCTTGCTTGAATGCTGATGGTGCAGTGAGCAAGGGACTCACATCTGAGCATACCCTTCCACACTTGTGGTGGCCAAAACGATTCAAAAAGGGGGTGGTGATGGACAGAGTATCTGAATTAAGCAGAACACTCCTACCCAGTCCAAAGATCAGGGCTTGATCCATCACGGTTTTTTAGCTCACTGCACCATCCCAGTTCAGAACCTGGCTACATGCAAATTAGTCTGACCCTGGCCCAGTGCATCATGGGAACAGGGCAGACCAAACTACCAAGCCAATTCTTTACTGGAAAGCGCCTTGGCCCGGCTTGCTTGAATCCTGATGGTGCAGTGAGCAAGGGACTCACATCTGAGCATACCCTTCCACACTTGTGGTGGCCAAAACGATTAAAAAAGGGGGTGGTTATGGACAGAGTATCTGAATTAAGCAGAACACTCCTACCCAGTCCAAAGATCAGGGCTTGATCCATCACCGTTTTTTAGCTCACTGCACCATCCCAGTTCAGAACCTGGCTACATGCAAATTAGTCTGACCCTGGCCCAGTGCATCATGGGAACAGGGCAGACCAAACTACCAAGCCAATTCTTTACTGGAAAGGAAACAAGCTTCCGGGGACTGGTTTCTGGCATTACAGCCGTCTTCGGCCCGGCTTGCTTGAATCCTGATGGTGCAGTGAGCAAGGGACTCACATCTGAGCATACCCTTCCACACTTGTGGTGGCCAAAACGATTCAAAAAGGGGGTGATGATGGACAGAGTATCTGAATTAAGCAGGACACTCCTACCCAGTCCAAAGATCAGGGCTTGATCCATCACCGTTTTTTAGCTCACTGCACCATCCCAGTTCAGAACCTGGCTACATGCAAATTAGTCTGACCCTGGCCCAGTGCATCATGGGAACAGGGCAGACCAAACTACCAAGCCAATTCTTTACTGGAAAGGAAACAAGCTTCCGGGGACCGGTTTCTGGCATTACAGCCGTCTTCGGCCCGGCTTGCTTGAATCCTGATGGTGCAGTGAGCAAGGGACTCACATCTGAGCATACCCTTCCACACTTGTGGTGGCCAAAACGATTCAAAAAGGGGGTGGTGATGGACAGAGTATCTGAATTAAGCAGAACACTCCTACCCAATCCAAAGATCAGGGCTTGATCCATCACCGTTTTTTAGCTCACTGCACCATCCCAGTTCAGAACCTGGCTACATGCAAATTAGTCTGACCCTGGCCCAGTGCATCATGGGAACAGGGCAGACCAAACTACCAAGCCAATTCTTTACTGGAAAGGAAACAAGCTTCCGGGGACCGGTTTCTGGCATTACAGCCGTCTTCGGCCCGGCTTGCTTGAATCCTGATGGTGCAGTGAGCAAGGGACTCACATCTGAGCATACCCTTCCACACTTGTGGTGGCCAAAACGATTCAAAAAGGGGGTGGTGATGGACAGAGTATCTGAATTAAGCAGAACACTCCTACCCAGTCCAAAGATCAGGGCTTGATCCATCACGGTTTTTTAGCTCACTGCACCATCCGAGTTCAGAACCTGGCTACATGCAAATTAGTCATTATTTTGTCTGGGTAGGAGTGTTCTGCTTAATTCAGATACTCTGTCCATCACCACCCCCTTTTGAATCGTTTTGGCCACCACAAGTGTGGAAGGGTATGCTTAGACATGAGTCCCTTGCTCACTGCACCATCAGGATTCAAGCAAGCCGGGCCGAAGACGGCTGTAATGCCAGAAACCGGTCCCCGGAAGCTTGTTTCCTTTCCAGTAAAGAATTGGCTTGGTAGTTTGGTCTGCCCTGTTCCCATGATGCACTGGGCCAGGGTCAGACTAATTTGCATGTAGCCAGGTTCTGAACTGGGATGGTGCAGTGAGCTAAAAAACGGTGATGGATCAAGCCCTGATCTTTTGACTGGGTAGGAGTGTTCTGCTTAATTCAGATACTCTGTCCATCACCACCCCCTTTTGAATCGTTTTGGCCACCACAAGTGTGGACGGGTATGCTCAGACATGAGTCCCTTGCTCACTGCACCATCAGGATTCAAGCAAGCCGGGCCGAAGACGGCTGCAATGCCAGGAACCGGTCCCCGGAAGCTTGTTTCCTTTCCAGTAAAGAATTGGCTTGGTAGTTTGGTCTGCCCTGTTCCCATGATGCACTGGGCCAGGGTCAGACTAATTTGCATGTAGCCAGGTTCTGAACTGGGATGGTGCAGTGAGCTAAAAAACGGTGATGGATCAAGCCCTGATCTTTTGACTGGGTAGGAGTGTTCTGCTTAATTCAGATACTCTGTCTATCACCACCCCATTTGAATCGTTTTGGCCACCACAAGTGTGGAAGGGTATGCTCAGACATGAGTCCCTTGCTCACTGCACCATCAGGATTCAAGCAAGCCGGGCCGAAGACGGCTGTAATGCCAGAAACCAGTCCCCGGAAGCTTGTTTCCTTTCCAGTAAAGAATTGGCTTGGTAGTTTGGTCTGCCCTGTTCCCATGATGCACTGGGCCAGGGTCAGACTAATTTGCATGTAGCCAGGTTCTGAACTGGGATGGTGCAGTGAGCTAAAAAACGGTGATGGATCAAGCCCTGATCTTTTGACTGGGTAGGAGTGTTCTGCTTAATTCAGATACTCTGTCCATCACCACCCCCTTTTGAATCGTTTTGGCCACCACAAGTGTGGACGGGTATGCTCAGACATGAGTCCCTTGCTCACTGCACCATCAGGATTCAAGCAAGCCGGGCCGAAGACGGCTGCAATGCCAGGAACCGGTCCCCGGAAGCTTGTTTCCTTTCCAGTAAAGAATTGGCTTGGTAGTTTGGTCTGCCCTGTTCCCATGATGCACTGGGCCAGGGTCAGACTAATTTGCATGTAGCCAGGTTCTGAACTGGGATGGTGCAGTGAGCTAAAAAACGGTGATGGATCAAGCCCTGATCTTTTGACTGGGTAGGAGTGTTCTGCTTAATTCAGATACTCTGTCCATCACCACCCCCTTTTGAATCGTTTTGGCCACCACAAGTGTGGACGGGTATGCTCAGACATGAGTCCCTTGCTCACTGCACCATCAGGATTCAAGCAAGCCGGGCCGAAGACGGCTGCAATGCCAGGAACCGGTCCCCGGAAGCTTGTTTCCTTTCCAGTAAAGAATTGGCTTGGTAGTTTGGTCTGCCCTGTTCCCATGATGCACTGGGCCAGGGTCAGACTAATTTGCATGTAGCCAGGTTCTGAACTGGGATGGTGCAGTGAGCTAAAAAACGGTGATGGATCAAGCCCTGATCTTTTGACTGGGTAGGAGTGTTCTGCTTAATTCAGATACTCTGTCCATCACCACCCCCTTTTGAATTGTTTTGGCCACCACAAGTGTGGAAGGGTATGCTTAGACATGAGTCCCTTGCTCACTACACCATCAGGATTCAAGCAAGCCGGGCCGAAGACGGCTGTAATGCCAGAAACCGGTCCCCGGAAGCTTGTTTCCTTTCCAGTAAAGAATTGGCTTGGTAGTTTGGTCTGCCCTGTTCCCATGGAGCACTGGGCCAGGGTCAGACTAATTTGCATGTAGCCAGGTTCTGAACTGGGATGGTGCAGTGAGCTAAAAAACGGTGATGGATCAAGCCCTGATCTTTTGACTGGGTAGGAGTGTTCTGCTTAATTCAGATACTCTGTCTATCACCACCCCCTTTTGAATCGTTTTGGCCACCACAAGTGTGGAAGGGTATGCTCAGACATGAGTCCCTTGCTCACTGCACCATCAGGATTCAAGCAAGCCGGGCCGAAGACGGCTGTAATGCCAGAAACCAGTCCCCGGAAGCTTGTTTCCTTTCCAGTAAAGAATTGGCTTGGTAGTTTGGTCTGCCCTGTTCCCATGATGCACTGGGCCAGGGTCAGACTAATTTGCATGTAGCCAGGTTCTGAACTGGGATGGTGCAGTGAGCTAAAAAACGGTGATGGATCAAGCCCTGATCTTTTGACTGGGTAGGAGTGTTCTGCTTAATTCAGATACTCTGTCCATCACCACCCCCTTTTGAATCGTTTTGGCCACCACAAGTGTGGACGGGTATGCTCAGACATGAGTCCCTTGCTCACTGCACCATCAGGATTCAAGCAAGCCGGGCCGAAGACGGCTGCAATGCCAGGAACCGGTCCCCGGAAGCTTGTTTCCTTTCCAGTAAAGAATTGGCTTGGTAGTTTGGTCTGCCCTGTTCCCATGATGCACTGGGCCAGGGTCAGACTAATTTGCATGTAGCCAGGTTCTGAACTGGGATGGTGCAGTGAGCTAAAAAACGGTGATGGATCAAGCCCTGATCTTTTGACTGGGTAGGAGTGTTCTGCTTAATTCAGATACTCTGTCCATCACCACCCCCTTTTGAATCGGCCATGCTGCTTGGCCACGCCCCGGGAATAGTCATTTTTAACCCTAAGCTATCCAACGCTTTCCCTACTGTTGCACTCTCTGGAGTGGGAATAGTAATTTTTACCCCTACGCTATCCAACGCTTTCCCTACTGTTGCACTCTCTGGAGTGGGAATAGTAATTTTTACCCCTACGCTATCCAACGCTTTCCCTACTGTTGCACTCTCTGGAGTGGGAATAGTAATTTTTACCCCTACGCTATCCAACGCTTTCCCCACTGTTGCACTCTTTGGAGTGGGAATAGTAATTTTTACCCCTACGCTATCCAACGCTTTCCCTACTGTTGCACTCTTTGGAGTGGGAATAGTAATTTTTACCCCTACGCTATCCAAGGCTTTCCTTACTTTTGCACTCTCTGGAGTGGGAATAGTAATTTTTACACTCCCGCTATCCTACGGTAATAATATTGTGTATTTTATATTAATATTATGTTAATATATATATATGTTTTAACATATATGATTGTATGTTTTTTTATAAGTTAAATTAATTATTTAATAATTTTAAGGTAATTTAAGTATTGTTAAGTATATTTTAGCTATTTATTTTTAATATTTTTTTAATTTTACATTATTTTTAAGAAATTCGATATTTTTACAAAGTATATATTTTCAAACGATATTTTGGATTCTATATTTTGGTACTTACCTGTTTGTAGATAGGAATTTGATATTTTGTCTGTCGATATTTTGGCATCGATATTTTGGGTAGTCTATATTTT
The DNA here is from genome assembly GCF_964261635.1 of Lissotriton helveticus. Taxonomy (NCBI): domain Eukaryota; kingdom Metazoa; phylum Chordata; class Amphibia; order Caudata; family Salamandridae; genus Lissotriton; species Lissotriton helveticus. The sequence goes on along the minus strand of NC_136064.1, from coordinate 95,937,621 downwards.
GTCCCTCGATATTTAGTCAGTGATCCATCAAAGTACATCAGCAGTTCAGAAAAAAGTGGGGGCATACCAAGGCAAGAAAGATGGCACTTTCTCACAGTGACCAACCACAAGCCCATAGTCTCTCTGCTTCACCAGTACCACCGGGAATGGGCCACCTTGTATCGAACGATTTGGCTGTGCAGCTCCAACCCTACTCTTTTGAGATCACGTACTAGCCAGGGATAATTAACCCAGCGGACTATCTGTCCCGACATCCAACAGCAGTGCCAATCGACAGCAACCCCTCAGAGACGGATGAAGGGGCATAAAAGCTTGTGCAGATGATAATTCATGAGTCATGCCCAAAAGCCCTATCGCTGGGTGAAATCCATGAAGCACCGAAAGAGACACCATGTTAGCCAAAGAAGCATTGCACAGATGACAGTGGAGGAATTTTTGTATTGAGCAAGAAACTTCATGAGTGTGCGACGAACTCAGCACACGCAGCACCAGACTCCGGCTGTGAGGGTGCTAAAAAGTGATGACCCAAAGCTGATGGGTCTGAGTGGTCGAATTGGTGCACCAGGAACTCCAGGGGTTTGTGAAAACAAAGGCATGCCATCGAGACAAAGTGTGGTTCCCAGAGATGGATAAGTGTGTTGACGAATAGATTTGTAACTGCCACTCCTGTACTATAACAAGTGCGGACCCACCGAATGCACCAGTAATCACAGAAGAAGCCTGCACAACACCATGGTTGTGTCTTAGCATGGACTTTGGCAGCTTTATGGGTGGCAGGCTCACTGCCATGGCCACAGCTAGCCATACCAAGTTCCCGGTGGTAGAGCTCATCATGTCCACCTCATTTGGGAACGTAAAGCCCATGCTCGAGAAGTTATTTGTACTTCTGGGACTCACCGATGAAGTGAAGACAGACAATAGACCTTCCTTTTATGGGCAGGAATTCCAAGCACACCTTCAAAGCCTGCATATCCGACACAGAAAGATAACCCCACAGTGGCCTCAGGCGAACGGCGAGGCTGAGCGCCTCATGCGAACCCTAAACAGAGGCCTCAGAATCGGAGTTGCGCACGTTGAGGATGCCGAGTGCTGTCTGTACTGGTTTTGAGAGCCTATAGACAGAGACCTCACAACACCATTGGGTGCACCCCAAGCTATCTGTTAATGAGAAGCCAAGCTTGAGACGTCATCACAGCCGGGCCATATTGGAGCCCAGCAGAAATAGACATTCAAACCACCCAAGAGAAACGACAAGCTAATAACGATAGGGCCAGCAAGGATTGAAGGACTGTGGTCTCGGACCTCGCTGTTGGTGACGGTAGTAGTAAAGTACCGTCTTCCCGGTGGGAAGTTTTGCACCCCCTTCAAGAGATAAGTGCGGAAAGTAACTAACATCAAAGAGACAATGGTGACTGCTCAATGTGGTCAGACCACGGAGGCATGCAACGTGTTGTGGTTCAAGCGAATCAGGCAGCAGACAAGTGAGTGACAAGACAACCAATGCACAGCTGAAGAAGCCTACACACCAGAGAGAACATCTCCAGGGTCCCAAGAAACAAGTCCCATCCAGTCCAGAACCACCAGTGGTGCCTGCACCCAACTCATACAAGCATCCGCTGGCCAGCCAGGCAGACCTGGACCGCGGGCCCTCCAGGAGTCAGGGAGAAATTAGTCGCAGCCAAAGATATGGACTCCAGCCCCATTCATTACCAAGCCAGAGACTATGGGCCAGATGTAGGAACCCTAATACCGGTCGGTAACGGCCGAAATTACCGAATTTCGGCCGTTACCGACCGGTATTAGGCATTTGGGATGTAGGTGGCTACATTTCAGATTCTGTAATTTACCGAATCGGTATTTAGGAATTCAGTAAATTACCGAATTCTTAAATACCGATTCGGTAAATTACCGAATCTGAAATGTAGGAAGCACTCAAGTGAGTGCTTTTCACCTGTAAGGATTCGTTATTTACCACCAACTATAAGTTGGTGGTAAATAATGAATACCTTTGAAAATGCAAATCTGTGCATTTTCAACTGTGCCATGTGGCAGACATGTATGTGTGCCACATCTGCACACAAGCACGATTCAGGGCCAGATGTAGATAATCCCAATTTACCTATTGTTAAATATCGAATTTTACCGATTCGGTATTTAAGAATAGGTAAATGGGATGTAGATAAATTTTCGGTAAAAATTACCGAATCTGTAAGATACCGATTCAGTAAAATGGGGGAAACATTCAAGGGTGTCACTTTGAATCGTGCTTGTGTGCAGATGTGGCACACATACATGCCCTAAGGGCATGTATGTGTGCCACATGGCACAGTTGAAAATGCACAGATTTGCATTTTCAAAGGTATTCCTTATTTACCACCAACTTATAGATGGTGGTAAATAACGAATCCTAAAATGGGAAAAGCACTAATTTGAGTGCTCCCTACATTGCAAATTCGGTAATTTATCGATTCCTTAAAATACCGAATTGGTAAATTACCGAATTTGCAATTTAGGCCACCTACATCCCAAATGGCCAATACTGGTCGGTAACGGCCGAAATTCTGTAACTTCGGCCGTTACCGACCGGTATTGGGCCACCTACATCTGGCCCTACGTTTGTTATGTACCTGTAATTGATGTACCTGTAATTGCTTTATGCTACCAAACGTTGGGAGGGTTGTAGAGTGCCACCCAGCCTCTACTATACAATGTTGCACCCATGCAGCCGGAGGGCAGGGCGTGGCCAAAAGGTATAAATAAAAGCAGAGTGAATGCTCGTGGTTCACTCAGTGACCCCTTGTAATACTCTATGTGTTAGCCTCTTTGATATCCAAATGCGCAGCTTATGTCACTAGGTGACCAAGGGCCCTACACTGGGCACCTCAGATGTCTCCTGTAAAGAGGTGGGGTGAAGGGCACAGGGCACAAAATTCCTGGACTCCCCTCCGGCGCCACAGTACCCTGTGCTCCAAGCCTACTCTAAGTGGTGGACACCTCCCTGCACATGGGTGCGTCAGTTGTCTCCTGTGAGGAGGTGGGGAGCAGCGGGCTAGCCAATTTCGGTATACCCCTGATGACCCAAACGCTCATTCTCCAGAAACGTCTGCCAGCGGGGAATCTTCGGGGTCCCAGAGCCCTGCCCGGTCCCCTGGCTGTGCAATCAGCCATAGGCTGCTACCGTGTTTCCCTCGGGCCCATCGGCTCCCGCCATCTTCCCATCACGCAATTAGGCCCAATACCAGGTGTCCTGGGCTCTGGGTCCCCGCACTCTCCAAGCTTTCGAGGCAGGGGCAGCCTGGAGCGGGCAATCTCCGTCCACCCTATGGGCCACCACACTGCACCAGGATCTGCAGAATGATTACATTTGCGGGCCGCGGGCACCAGAAGTTGGATTTACATGTCTTACTCCATGGGTCCGTGGTAACTAAGTACTGTAGCCGCTCGTGTGAGGAGCCCTTTGCCTGCCAGAAGCATAATCGCGCTACAGGAGTAGCATTCAACTGTTTCCTGCCCTTGGACTGACCGACGTGAGGAGGTGTGAGCAGTGAGGCCGCAGAGGAGGTGAGAGGTGCGGCCCCGGGACTGCGAGGACAGCATATATCATCCACAGCTGTGTCCTCTTCCCGGTGGAGCCGCGCCCCCTCCCAGTGCCCGCCCCCACCAAAGTGCCCTTTACTCCTCGCGGCCCCCGCTTCGCGGGCGCCGCTCGTGTGAGGAGCCCTTTGCCTGCCAGAAGCATAATCGCGCTACAGGAGTAGCATTCAACTGTTTCCTGCCCTTGGACTGACCGGCGTGAGGAGGTGTGAGCAGTGAGGCCGCAGAGGAGGTGAGAGGTGCGGCCCCGGGACTGCGAGGACAGCATATATCATCCACAGCTGTGTCCTCTTCCCGGTGGAGCCGCGCCCCCTCCCAGTGCCACGCCCCCTCTCCACCATAGAGAATATTAGTAAGCCCAGTGACGCGCAGCGCGGGACGCGCGCGGGTCGCAGCCCGGGCAAAGGGCGGGCCCGTTAAAGCCCGTTCAAGCCTGTGCAAGTCTGGTCTGGGCCTATCCCTTTTTATCTTACCATCTGACTTTTGACCTGCATCCCGGTAACCTTTTCGCCATCACTTCTACCCCCTAGTACCCACGTGTAATACAGCGCCAACATGACCACAAGGGGTAGTAGGAGTAAGACGGCTCAAGGCGTGGGTCAGGTTACTGGTCCAATTGACCAATTCATCACGAAAGCAAACAATGCAATTAATCAAGGGATTGTCCTTTTAGAAAGACGTGTTTCCCAAGACCTTGCTGCAGCACGAAGATCCTCAATGGGCCTTCTGGCTTTAGCCAAAACACCCATCCAACAAGGAACTAATGCCCCACTATTGCAAGAAATCCGTGCAGAACTACACACTATCCCTATGAGTGTTGACCTATCTGTCACTCGTTTATCTCTAGGGGAAGTTACCCTGGAAGATTTGGAGAAAACACCGACTCTGGTGATTAGTCCCACTCAAACGGCCCCGCTAACCCTGACAGAGTCGCAACCCCTGATTGAGTCGCCATCTTTAGTAGTTTCTCCTACCAAAACCGATAAGGGGTCTAGGGAGGGAGCCATACCCAAACAAGACAGTACAAGGCCAGTAGTTAAGTCCAAGCAGAATTGTCCACCAAAGCACATAAGGTCCAAGAAATCCCCTCGTACCAAATATAAAAATAACGCTACTAATTCTCTACCTGCTAATGTGGATGACCCCTCTGTAACAGCTGCATCGCTGGATGACGCTCAGAGGGAATATGCTACCTCCAATATAAACCAATTTGAGCTTAATGCACAAGTGGTAGCCACAATTAAGGATCTCATAAAATCCCAAATACTACCAATTGAACGATCCTTAAATAACATCGAGAAGCAAATCGCCAGACTTATTAATCATACTAGTCATCTAAAACCTCCTATCACTACTTTAGCTCCCCCAGCTTCCACGAATGTCAATCACACCAAGGCAGTCACTGTACAGAAACCTGCACCCTCACCCTTAATACAAAAAACCCTTCCACCTACAAGTAAAACCCCCAAAACTCCTACCAATACACAAGCGATCCAAAGAGACACCAAGGGCATCACTAAGCAAGTACAGGGAAAACCAGTAACAATAGCCGATCCTTCCAAAACTCATTCAAAGCCCCCTTCCCCCAAACCTTTGGTTGTCCAACAGGTAGATGATACTACCAATAAACCAGCTAGACCAAGGAGGCCTATCCATCTTCCTCCAGAGGCAAGCCCCTATACTGTGATCCTTACGGGGGTCCCAGAATTAGAAGAAAACACAAGTGAATCCACCTGGTCCCTAAGAAATAAAGTCATGCAATGGCTTAACATCAACAGACCCCTTCCTTCACATTGTAATAGTAGACTCTCCATGGTACGTAGGGTTCCCTGGATTGGGTCAACAAGGAAAAGAATACAGGGGGACTGTATTATCATTAATTTTGATGACCCAGAGACAGTCAGATATATATGTTCTTGGTCAACCTTGGAGAGAAAGGGAGGTATAGACACTAACCGTCTGTCCTTTTTCTACCCTCCAAGGTTTCCTCATGAACAAGGTTACCCTCTTAGTTGGAACCAATCTCCAGGTTGGAGTTGGTCGTAAGTAGATACGTGTAACAGAAGAAAGGACTGGGAACATCATCCCTGGTACCCAAGAAGAGAGCAACCCTACGTAGAGGGGTGGAGGGGGGCACCAACTAGTAATTATTTTTCAATCTTAGAAATGGTTGACTGACCATCAAGCAACCAATCATCTTCTAAGAATAAGACTAAAACTCCCCTGTCTTCTGTTAGCTTAGGGTCATTTCCAAGTCAAACTGGGGAACCTGATTTGAAACAACTCACTGTGGGCCCCAGTAACATGTTTCCTTCTGGGCACGCGGTTGTACAAACTGATGGATCTTCGGCTCCCCTTTTACTTTCAACCTCTGATCAAAGTAATTCCCTCCGTTCATCAAAGCACTCTGATTTTAATCAACATATGTCCATTCTAACTTGGAACATAGCCGGTCTTTCAAACAAAGCAAAGGACCCAACCTTCTTTAACTTCATAAATACTTTTGACATCATAGCGCTTCAGGAATGTTGGGACCTGTCACCTATTAACCTGGACGGCTACAGTACACACTTTACTCCAGCTATCCAGTCAAATAGAGGCAGACCCTCGGGAGGTCTTTGCTTATATGTTTCAAATAGGCTCAATGTATCTATGGAATGCTTTGAGCTCGCTCCATCTGATCTTAGCTCAAAGTCCTTTGGTCCCTCCCTACAGGCCTTCAAAATGACTGGGAAAGAGGCTGTCAGCTCTCTCTTTATAAACCTTTATAATAGTGCACAGAGAGATGACCAACCAAAATGTATAGAGTTTCTTTCTAAACTTATAAAGAAGGGCATGGGAGGGTCTTGTTCAGATAGACGCTTAGTCATCTTAGGAGATTTTAACTGTCATCTATGCCCACACAGTGGAACTAGGGTTTGCGACCTAAGAGCCCCAAATGGTGACCATACTACCCATTTCGAACACTCAACTATGGGATCCCAATTGAACAACTTATTACATGAATGGGATCTGGGCTTCTTTAATGACTTAACAGTGCCCCCAACTGACTTCCAACCTACATTTCATGGCAGGGGATCGCTTACGACAATAGACTTCATCCTTCTGTCTAACAGTCATTATGACGACGCTCGAGAAACCAGGAGAGAGGAGCTGGTTATGAGCGACCACTATCCTATTAGTGCCAAAATATACTCCCCTTCTAGTGGAAACAAGTCCGAGAGCGCTATAGGTAATCTCTACTCACACTCTGTATCACTTTCGTCGAGAAATGGGTATACTATAAAATGGGCAAAAATTGACACATCTAAATTCCTTGAAAATCTGATCAAGTTTGACCCCGATCTATTTCGGTCCTGCCTAGAATACCCTCCCAACCCACAAGAAATTATCCTCGCATTTGATCAAATCGCCTTACAAATCAGGAAAAACTTGACCAGAAACCACAATAAAAGCAATGTGCCCAAGAGTTTTGGCTGGTTTGATCACGAGTGTTCAAACACTCATAACATCCTGAAGGCTACCCTTAACAAATCCCCAAAAAACCGGGTGGAAATAAGATCCGCCCGCGCTGCTTATAAACAGGCAATCAAAAACAGGAAAAAGGAGCTGAAAACTGCTGCCTGGGTAGCCTTGTTAAAAGCAAGCACTTTAAGAGACAACACAGCTTTTTGGAGGGAGGTCAATGCCCCTTTCTTTAGCGATAGGTCAACCGACCTTATAGAAATTGCCATCACGGAGGAAGTTTGGATAAACCACTTCACCGAACTGTATAAATTAGATGACCAGATCGAACCATTCAATCTTGAAATTCAACAAACGGAGAGTAATGAGCCGCAAAGAAATCACACAGAGTCGTTTCCGCTTTCCATTTATTTTAATCATTCAGAAGTGGAATTGGCCATTCTTGAAAGCTCTAATGCCAAAGCCCCCAGCCCGGATGGAATCCCAATAGATCTATTTAAAGATAACATTCAACTGTGGGCACCAATTGTTACAAACGTCCTTAACTCTTATGCTCAAAAAGGATTCCCCGTAACCTGGCAAGAAGCTATTATAATACCTATTTTTAAAAAAGGTGAAAGAATGGACCCAAAATGTTATAGACCAATTTCCTTATTGGACTCCATGATGAAGGTGGCTGGGAGAGTCCTGTTGAACCAATTGCAATCATGGGCTCAGGAAAATAACATTTTGTCTAAATTCCAATATGGGTTTGTTTCTGGCCTTGGGACAGTGGAACAATGTCTTAACTTAGCTCTGATCACCGACAAATATGTGATGGCAAAAAGGTGCAATATATATATGACTTTCGTGGACTTAAGCTCTGCTTTTGATTGCCTTAACCACAGTATACTTTGGTCTACCCTTACTGGCATGGGAGTTGACTCTAACATACTTGCCTTCATAAAAGAACTGTACCGAGGAGCCGGGGCCAAGGTTCGCCATGGAAAGGATGGAACCTGTACGAGTAAATTTCCCATCAAAAAGGGGGTCAGGCAGGGCTGCATCCTTGCCCCCTTTCTTTTTAACTTGTACATCAACAGTGTTGCCGACTGCCTGGCGAAATTGGATGTTGATTACCCTAAAATAAACGGCCTCGCAGTCCCAATTCTTTTATATGCGGACGACGCCGTTATTATGTCCAGGACCCAATTAGGGCTTCAAAAAGCATTGTCAGCCTTTACAGCATTCATGGGTGTGAGAGGTCTAAAGATTAATGTAAGCAAAACTTTTACCATGTGTTGTAGTAAAAAAAAGAACACTTCTTGCAATACGTTTATTAATGCATCTAAGATCAGCCTCACGAAAACTTTTACTTACCTGGGCATACTTTTTAATAGTACAGGGTCATGGAAAAATGCTGTTCACACTAGAAACTTGGCTTTTATTAGGCAAATTGGAGCTCTAAAGAAATTTGCCACTAAATTAGGTGGGAAACCGGTTGGGATCTTGTTGGACATATTTGCAGATAAATGCGTCTCCACTGCAACATATGGTGCTGGTATCTAGGGTCTGGCGGACTGTGGAGAGATACAAACAAGCGAGAACGCATTCTTGAGGTATCTGCTGGCTGTCCCTCGATCTATTTCTACCACAGTCTGTCACAACGAGCTCGCCCGAGTACATATCTCGGACATAATTAAAGTCGCTCCAATTCTGTTATGGCACAAAATATGGTCCTCAGAAAAAACGGTGCTGAACCAAGACGTGATTAAGGACTGTATGGCCTTAACTGACTCAAGAAAAATATCTTGGCTTTTAAATTTTATATATATAATAATATAAAATATTAAAAATATAAATTAAATTTTACAGAAATTTTTAACATCATTGGATTTGGCTGATTTATATATCAACCCGACTTTGTGCCTAACCATCTTTAAAAAGGACCTTAAGGCTCGCTGTTTAGGTCTACTAGAAGACAGGCGCTCCTATATCGAAGGCAACAAATCATCGATTGCTCACCACAATCTTTTACTCCATGATGTTGGCATTCCCTTTTATCTTTCCCCGACTATCTCAACCTATACGAGAATGTTGCTAACAAGGATGAGGACGGATTGTTTTTACCGTCTATTAACATTTCCCACCACAAATGACTGGTCTACTAATCTGGTGGTCTGTCCTTGTGATAATGTTTCCAAGCAATCCAACATTCACGTCCTTTTATTCTGTAAATTTTATGATTGGGGTAGGAAGAAACATCTCCTCCCACTTCTGAAACTGTGGGGCCTAAGACAGTGTAGGCCAGCCCTACTCAAGCTATACATGCTTGTAGATGAACTTACAATTACTGCAGCTGCTAGCTTTTTGAAATTTGCAGTAAGGTGTAGAGCGTCTATGAATTGATTGACTTCTGATTCCCGACAGTCATAATTTGTATAAAATTCTATGTTTTACTTTTGAGTTTTGAACTCATTTTACCATGCTGTATTAAATGTGCTTTTATGATTTTCATTTGCTAAAATCGAATAAAGCTATATTTGATTTGATTTGATTTGAAACTAAGTACTGTATTGTACCGATTTGTGACACTACTTCTAGGGATTTAAATTTAATTTAAAAAAAATCAGCTTTTGTAATCTTGATGGGCATGTAATCTCACTACAGTCTTTCCCCACATATTCCAGTATTGTCTGCCACACTGCTACAAAGCTGGCTGTGTCTTTGAATGTGATTTGAGAGTATCTCCATTGCTATTATCTCCCATAGTTTGGCGTGCCATGTACACACGTTTGGTAGCACTGTTGCTTTCCAAAACCTAGCTGTCAGCATTTTGGTGTATAAAAGCAGTGAAAAATCAGATTCTGTTCTCTACCTGTCAGTATCTCCCAGATTCCAGGTCTGATTGCCACTGTCATCATTGATGGATTATCTAGTTTTGGAAAATCCATGATCTCCTTTATGGCTGCTAGAATTTCCTTCCAATATTGTGAGGATGTTGTTCTCATTCTATCGGAGACATGGGATCAGACAAGTCAGAGTTGGCGATTTTGTGAGCGGGACAGTGGAAACTCAACACGTCAAGAGTAGACCACTAACTCACTGCTGGTTTATAGGTTCTGACTGGTAAGACTGAGTCTTGTTTGTAGTTAGTACTTCTATTGTCAACCACAGTGCCCCTATCAGAACCTTTGCTGAGACTGAGCCTGGACTGATTAACAGGGAACTGGAAGGATAAAGTAATAACTGAGAAGGAATGGTTTGGCATACACAAGAGAGTACCTGAAAACTTGAAAGAGAAAGGACAGGACAGAAGCTAAGGTCTGGAGCAGGTTGGAATGCTAGGTATTGCCTTAAAAGACGAAACTAGAAAAACGAGGCATGTACTGTACGACAAAAAATAGGAAGGCAATAAGAAAGTACAAAACAGAACAACAATATAGCTCTGTGGAAAGTGACAGAAAAAGATATAGTAATAAGGCAAGGAGCAGCTAATCTCACAGTCGTGAAAGACACTCAGCAGCTCTTATGGAAGAAGAGCACTGAGTGAGTCTGTGTGCAAGAGGCACCAAGCCTCGGAGCTCACTGACACCCTCGGTAATATTCCTTAAGATTTCAGCATAAATACAAGAGGTGAAAGTAAATACAGAAACAGGGCGCAGAGAACACCATGACAGGATTCTAAAACTCGAGAACATGACTAGACTGGAATTATGCAGATAGGGAACACCGAAATACAAAACAAGGGTTCTGCACGAACATGTACAAGACGTATGCATACTGAACTAGGAGTATTGCAATACTAAACAAGAAATCTACATGCAAACAAGGAGAGCACTGAATGTAGCTATAATCAATAAGAACTGGCTCACACCTTGAAGCCTTCTGTTTATGTTTGTGGAAAACCAGTAGTTTTTTTTTATGAAGACCCTCACCCGCCAACTTAGTTGGTTGCATGCTTCATCATCGGGTCCCACTCAAGGTGCTGAGTGCACCACGGGTGTGCTACGACGCCTGGACTACAGCGGAGCGGGCTTTTTTGTGTGGTGCAGTGAAAGTGATATCAAAACTACCTATAGGGTCCCTTTTATATTTTAATGGTGGGCCCTATGGTAGGGTTTAAAATAGAGAGGTGCAAATATGTGTAGAGTGTATTATTATGACTCTAACATCCTGGAGATAGGTCTAAATGTTTCAGCCAGTCTCCAAACTATGCTGGCTTCTTCAGCACTGCAAAGCAGCACTTAGAGGCCACCTGTGGATTCATGGATAGACGCTCATACAGCCAGAAACCAGTTCCGGGAGGGTCACCAGAGCCTCCGGTCAATGTTGAGGGCCCCATGACCAAGGGTTTTTACCTAAGACAATTACGTTGGTCTTCTCGCCGTTAAGCTTGAGAGAATTATTATTCATCCTGGAAGACATTTGTCTCAAGCATATCAGGCTCCGGTGCTGGATCCCTGTGCAAACAACAGGGCAAATGTAATTTGATGGTCATCTGCATGAGAGAACAGTGTCCACAGCTTTCTACAACATCCATGAGGGGGCATACATATATATCTGAAAGAAACAGGTTAGTATTAGATTCCTTACCTTAGAATATCCCCAGGCGTCAGTCTGGATCCGGAAACTTTTGCGTAGCAGTACCCCTGCGCGTCGGTAGGCGTCGTCTGCAGGCGCCCCCTGCGGCTCCGCGTCGTCGGCGTCGTGCGCCGTGATGACGTCGCTGGAGTATATAGACGCCGCCTCCGCGCGCTGACGTCAGTTCTTCTTTTTTCCGCGCCAGTTAGCGCAGATCCGAAGAGCAGTACTCCGGTCTTTTGACCAAGTTTCTTGTTAACTACTTAATCTTCTACGGTGCCGGTAGGATGCCCGGTTTCAAGGGTTGCGACGAGTGCGACCGCCTGATGTCGGTCACCGACCACCATCGACTCTGCCTCCGGTGTCTGGGCGCGGACCACGACGTGGAGTCCTGCGTCGACTGTCGGGCCTTGACTGGTAAAGCTAGGCGGGAGCGGTCCCGCAAGCTTCTCGAGCTCCGTGTGTCGGCCCCGCGTCGAGAGCGGTCCCGGTCCGGTCGGAGGTCGAGGGAGCGGTCGAAGGAACGATCGCGGAGCCGCCATGAGCGCTCCGGGAGTCGCCACCATTCCTCCGGTTCGTCAGGTAAGCGTAAGAAGTCGGGGCGTCGTCATCGTACCCCCGACTCCCCCCGACGCCCGCGTGATGCGGCCGGGGGCTCGGGTGGCCCCACCCACGCGGGCCCGCGTGGGTCGCCGACGCTGTCTGCCCCATACCCGTCGGTCCCTGGGGAAGGCGCGTCGCGTGAGGAGATCGAGGCCTTCCTCATAGCTATGAGGGCGAGGTCTCCTCCGGCGGGGCCTACGGCGCCTGCGGGCCCGTCGGTCCCGTCTGGGGGCCCGAGCGGTTCGGGTGCTCCTGCCTCGACGCCGCCGGTGGCTCCGGCCCCGGCGCCGCTGGGCCCCTCAGGTTCGTCGCCGGCTGGTCTACCGGCCTCTCCGGCGTCGGTTCCTTTGGGCCAACCCGTGGTACCGCCTCCGCGCGGTGCAGCGACTCCGCCGTCGGTTCCGGCCGGCGTCGGGTCCCCGGCGCCGACGCCACGCGGCGCCACCCCCATTCCCCCTCTGACTCCTGACGCGGAGTCGGACCGGCGTCGTCCGACGCCGGATCCAGCGCCGATGGGGCCCATTGACCCCGAGGTCTATATCGTCGATCCAGAATACGGCGATGAGGACGAGTATGGAGAGGGTTGGGAGGGGTCTGAGGACCCTTTATCCCGTGCCTGCCAGTATGATGTGGACTGGGTAGGTGATCTGGGTGATGCCAGTGGTCTGGACGAGTCGCCCAACCCTGGGTTTGTCTCCCCGACCCCTGTGGCGTCTGAGGCAGGTGCTGCCTATTCGGTGGTCCTGATGAGGGCTGCCAAGGCCTTGAGCCTTGAGCTCCCTGTCGCGAAGGTCAAGCCGAACATTCTGACCGAAGTGTTTAAACCGCAGTCATGCCCCCAGGAGCCTCTGCTGCCGTTTAATGAGGCCTGACGGATGTCCTTTTGGGCACCTGGTCCAGGCCCGCTTCCGGTGCACCGGTTGACCGGAACGTTGCCAGGCGTCACCGTCCGTGCTCGGACGACCCTGCCTTCCTATCCACCCATCCCTCCCCGGAGAGTCTGGTGATCCAGGCCTCCACTTCACAGTCCGCGTTCCCGTCGGCTCCGCCCGATCGGGAATCAAAGCGGTATGACCAATTTGGTAAAAAGGTCTTTTCCTCTTTGAGCGCTGGACTGCGGTCTTGTAATACCGCGTGCCTCTTGGGCCGCTACACCCACTCCCTGTGGGATACGGTCGAGGAGTGTTTGCCGCAATGCCCCCAGGAAGTGCGGGACAAGCTCACCCGGGCCTTGGTTGAAGGCCGGGATGCGGCGCGGTACTCGATCCGTTGTGGTCTGGACACGACCGACTCGCTGGGACGGGCTATGTCCACGACGGTGGCGATTCGTCGCCATGCTTGGCTGAGATCTGCCAACTTCTCGCCAGACGTCCAAAATACACTCATGGACATGCCATTTGATGGCAGTCGCCTGTTTGGTGACAAAGCGGACCACGCGCTGGAGCGCTTCAAGGACTCCAGGGTCACGGCCAAGTCCTTGGGTCTTTCGACCCAGCGCCAGCAGACGGGTTCGTTTCGCCCCTTTCGTGGCCAAGGGAGGGGCGGTCCCACACGTGCTGCCAGCCACGCGCCGCAGAACGCTCCCCAGCGCGGTGGCGGCCGTGGTTTCCGCCGTGGTGGCGGTAGATGCCAGCGGCGAGGTCAGTCCACGCCTCCCCCCGCTGCTGCATCCAAGCCTTCCTAGTCCGAGCTTTCGGGCTCACGTGACGCCAGTGGGTGGCAGGGTTCGCCATCACCACTCCCGCTGGCGCGCGATAACATCGGACAGGTGGGTGCTGCAGCTCGTTCGAAGGGGCTACGCCCTCCCCTTCGAGTCCACTCCTCCAGCCATGCCACCGCAGAACCACCGTGTGTCGGGGGACCACTTGACACTTCTGCAGGAGGAAGTTACGGCCCTCTTGGCCAAGGGGGCCATCGAGCGCGTTCCTGGGCCAGAAGTAGGGTGTGGTTGCTACTCCCACTACTTTCTGGTGCCCAAGAAGGACAAAGGAGGCCTCCGTCCTATCTTGGACCTACGGAACGTCAACGGCTTCCTCCGGAAGGAGAAGTTCAAGATGTTGACTTTGGCTCAGGTCTTGGCTGCTCTAGACCCTCAAGACTGGATGGTAGCGTTGGACTTGCAGGATGCGTATTTTCACATCCCCGTCCTGCCGGCCCACCGGCGTTACCTGCGGTTCACGGTAGGCCAGGAGCACTTTCAGTTTCTCGTGCTCCCATTCGGCCTTACCAGCGCCCCACGGGTGTTCACGAAAGTGATGGCGGTGGTCGCAGCTCATCTGCGCCGGTTAGGGGTTTCAGTCTTCCCCTACCTCGACGACTGGTTGTTGAAGGCGGGCTCGCCCCAGACAGTCGTCCACCACCTTCAGATGACGGCAGACCTCCTGCACGAGCTGGGGTTTTCCATCAATGTGCCGAAATCACACCTGTGTCCCTCTCAAAAGCTCCTTTTCATCGGAGCGGTTCTCGACTCGGCGCAGTTTCGGGTTTATCCCCCGGAACGGCGGGTCCGGGATATTCAGGCTCTGATTCCCATCTTTCAGCCGTTATTCCGGGTTTCGGTCAGGTTGACGCTGCGGCTTCTGGGGCTGATGGCCTCCTGCATCCTACTGGTGCATCACGCCAGGTGGCGGATGTAAATGTAAATGTAGTTGAGCTTATATAGCGCACAGCTACCCGCAATGGGTTTCCCGGCGCTTGCTTAGGGAACCCTTCCTGGTATTCCCCTGTGAGATAGCAGGGTATCCACAAGGTGAAAGTCAGGCATCCCGCCGCGAGGGGCCGTTGTGGAGATTAAGCAAGCTATTGCCCAGAGTCGCAGAGTGTGAACCCTTGCGTCGAGGAGGCACCGGGGCGAGAATTATCGAGTCCGTGGAATTTTTAGCCCAAGACCCTCCGAGGCGGGGAATTGAACCCTGGTCCAGGACCGATCTCTGCTTCCGGGTCTGCTGCCTCTAACCCCTGAGCCACACTTCTCCAGATGCGGGCTCTGCAGTGGGACCTGAAGTTTTAGTGGGCCCAGCATCAGGGCAACCTATCCGACCATGTCCTGATCTCGGAGGGCACTGCGAGACAGTTGCAGTGGTGGCTTACGGACCGCGATTGGGTCAGAGGCAGATCCCTCTCCCTTCCCCAACCGGAGCACGTGGTTGTGACGGACGCGTCCCTCCAGGGCTGGGGTGGCCACTTGGGAGAGGCGGAGATCAGAGGCATCTGGTCTCCGGCGGAGTCCCGGCTCCATATCAACCTGTTGGAGCTGCGGGCGATTCGCCTAGCACTGAAGGCATTCCTCCCCTTTGTCAACGGGAGTGTAGTGCAGGTGTTCACGGACAACACCACCGCCATGTGGTACTGCAACAAACAGGGCGGTGTGGGGTCGTGGACCCTTTGCCAGGAGGCTCTGCGTCTCTGGCAATGGCTGGAACGTCAGGGCGTGACTCTGACGGTTCAACACCTGGCAGGTTCTCTGAACGCCAGGGCGGACGAACTCAGCCGTCGGTGCTCGGTGGATCACGAATGGCGTCTGAACTCGGACGTGGCGAGAGGCCTCTTTCAGCAATGGGGAGAGCCTTGGTTAGATCTATTCGCCACAGAAGAGAACGCGCAATGTCATCAGTTCTGCGCGTTGGAGTTTCCAAGACGGCACTCGCTCGGCGACGCCTTTCGGCGCGAGTGGAGTTGCGGTCTGTTGTACGCCTTTCCGCCTATACCACTTCTGCCCAGAGTGCTGAAGAAGATCAGGCGCGACCGGGCCCAAGTTATCCTTGTGGCCCCGGACTGGGCTCGAAGATACTGGTATCCCGAGCTACTCAGCATGACAGTCGGTCCCTCGATCCGCCTGCCCCTTCAGGAGGACCTTCTGTCGCAGCAGCAGGGGACGGTCCTCCACCCGAACCTGTCCAGTCTCCACCTCCATGCTTGGAGATTGAGCGGCGGCAGTTGAGGCCATTTGACTTGCCTCCTGAAGTCTGTGATGTAATTCTGGCAGCCAGGCGTCCCTCCACAAAGTCGGTATACGCCTGCCGGTGGAACAGATTTGTGGCATGGTGCACAGCAAAGGCTGTGGATCCCCTTTCTGCCCCTCTGTCTGAGGTTCTCCTCTTCCTCCTTTCCCTTGCCCAGCAGGGCTCTGCTCTGGGCACTATCAAGGGCTATCTTTCTGCCCTTTCCGCCTTCTTGAGGCTACCTGATCAGCCATCTTTATTCAAGTCCCCTATTGTGTTACGATTCTTGAAGGGCATCACGCACATGTATCCCCCAACTCCGTTCGTGATGCCTCAGTGGGACTTGAACCTGGTTCTGACTTTCCTGATGTGCGCTCCCTTTGAGCCTCTTCATTCCTGTCCACTCCGTCTTCTCACTTTAAAGACGGCCTTCCTGGTGGCTATCACCTCTGCCAGGAGAGTGAGTGAGCTCCAGGCTCTTTCTGTTAAACCTCCTTTCTTGTCTGTTCATCCTGATAAGGTGGTTCTTCGGACTAGACCTTCTTTCCTGCCCAAGGTAGTCTCTGCTTTTCACATTGGGCAGTCCATCACCTTGCCCTCCTTCTTCCCGCCTCCGCATCCTTCGAAGGATGAAGAGCGGCTCCATCGTCTGGACCCAAAACGTGCGCTTTCATTTTACATGGATCGCACACGCCAGTTCCGGGTGGATGACCAACTGTTTGTTGGCTACGTGGGTGAGAAGAAGGGAAGGGCGGTACAGAAGCGGACCATCTCTCGGTGGGTCGTCCTGTGCATCAAAGCATGCTACTCTTTGG